>NC_136417.1:76288973-77594598 GCF_052625555.1 Lactuca saligna
ACATATTAAATGAGAGATGAGTTAATATATCATTTAAATGACGTGGGTTAATTTTACACCTCATTAACACTTTCAACATAAAATAAAATCCAGGTTAGATCAGTAACCGACTAACCTTCTAAAATCGATCAAAATGGCTTATTTGACCGCTATAGAAATAGTTAAATGGTCTATTGCACAAAAAAAATATATAATTAGTCAACCAAACCCCTAACTTTATTATGCGATAGTTGTTAGATTAGGTGTATAAGCTCATTACTATAATTGGTGTAAACTTGAATTGATAGTAGTACAGTCCTTTTGAGTTGCCCTCAAACCTAGTAATTAGACATGATAAATTTTTAAGAGAGAGGTTGATTTATTATTTGATTAATAAATTGAAATAAATAATTTATTAATATATTATGAGAATAATATATTAATTAGAAATAATAATATTTAATTGATAATTAATCAGAAGTTAATTGGAATTAATTTTGGAATTAATTAAAAGTACAGGGTCTAAAATGTAATTGTTCAATAGTTGAACAAAAGGTTCCAGAACCTTCCACCAGGCTTTTAAGGTTTCTAGAATTATCTTTGGAGGATAATTAGAAAAACCAAATTTGAATTAATATTATTTAATTCGTATCAGGGTTATCTAGGGTTTCCTAGTTGCACTATATCAGGACCCCTAGGCTTTGATTTTTGGACATCACTTCCTTCCTAAGGCTTGGCCGAAATTTTTCTCACCCCTTTCCTTTCTCCATAATCTCCTTCTTGCTAGCTTGGGTGTGAACCATTAGAGTCACGACATGTATGGTGCTTGCTTCCAAAGGTTCTACAAGTCAAGGATAATTGTTATTTACTATTATTAAAACAAGGTATGTAATCATAAACCCTTTCTTGTGTTTTTAGAAAATTACCTAGGATTTCTAGGGTTCTTATTTTGATGTTCTTATTTGTAGGTTCAATAGTGAAAACATAGATCTTGTTTTATGTTTCATGCACACTTAAGAGTTTTAAGTTTGTTTTGTTATTCCTACATCCTATCAGTGGTATCATAGCATTTGGTTTGTTTTCAATTGAATTTGCTATAATTGTTGAATTTGATCAAATTAGGGTTTATAGAAATTAAACCCTAAAAAGCTTAAAATTTCGAAATTAGGGTTAGGGTTCTGAAACCCTAACCTTCCTCCCCAAGTTTCGAAATAAGGGTTAGAGTTTTAAAACCCTAACCTTTCTACCCGAGCGATTTCGAAAATTGATAAGCTATTAGGTTTTTTCAAATTTTGGTAATTGTCATTTTACTTTCCTAAAAAGAGACAATTAAAATTGGAATAAATCATAACCCTATATTTTCAAAAATTGTGAAGGTAAGGATTAGGATTAATTTATTTGATTAATTTAATTAGTTAATCCGTATTTGATTTAATATATTTAAGTAATTGTTAATTAACAAATAAATATTAAATCATTTGGTTTATTTTTAAATTTAAATTAGTTATTTAATTTTTAAAATTTAATGTTTTAAAATACCCCTTAAACTGTATGTAAAATTAAAAGTTTAATAATTACTATATGCATAAGACTAAGTCAATCGAACCGCTAGTACGCCTCATTTATGAAGCTAGTATATAAGGTGGATATAAGGAAACTGCCTATAAAAAGGTAGTTGAATGGGTGTCCACTCTCACCCACTGCTTCCTTGATTAGTGGAGGGTAGCTAGTCGAATGAGTTTGATAGGACGATTATTTATCATTAAAGGTATAATGATATTAAAAGGTACTAGAACCTTTTTATTAATCCCAAATCTAGTTACTTAAGGAAAATTGTGAATTTGTAAGTTAACCCATGAAATTGCACATTACACTTTATAAGTCTTTAGTGGAGCGTGCGTGGTTAACCAACACATTAATAAGGAATAATAAAGAATTGTAATGGGTATCTCATAAATTATCATTGTTGATGGAGCGTGTGTGGTTTACAAACATATCAATTGAGATGATAAATGACAATAAGGTTACCAAGCACATTTGCATGGTTGTTCACATCTTGTTTGTGATCCTCGGTATCCCAATCACAAATAGAAGAGCATAATATGAGATTAAACATGCCATTGAATGGTTTCAATGAATCTCAAAAGATCTAGAAATTTTATCAAAACTTAATTTCCTTTTAAAATATCATTTTCTATTGGTGGAATTGGTAAATCATCATTTACATACCTTTATAAAATTTACAATTACATTATGACATCACTTTTCTAACTTGTGAATTATATAGTTGGATCCTAGCCTTAATATTTCATTTTTGGGTTGCTATATTAAGGATTATTCTTATCTAATTAAAACTACGTTCCTTTTATAGATGTCTATTCCAAATGATGCTTCTGGTTCCTCCTCTAATTAAAACTTCTCGTTGTTGAACATCTGCTCAAAGGTGACATTAGATGGCACCAATCACAACGACTGGATGAGAAACATCAAAAGGGCCCTTCGTTTCATGGACAAGGAATATGTACTTGAGAAATAACTAACTGAGATTGAAAAAGAGAAGGTCACTCTTGAAGAATTAGCTGCCTACAAGTGGCATTACAATGATGCAACAAAAGTTGCTTGCATCATGGTCGCCACGATAACCCCTAAGTTGTAAAGATTCTATGAGGATTACTAGTTATATAAAATGAATAAGGACCTTATGGAGAAATACCATAAATGAGCTCGTCAAAAAATATGAGGTGGTAACGTCCTTTATGGCGTACAAAATGAAAGATGGAGAATTTGTCTGTGACCATGTGTAGAGAATGCAACTTCACGTGGAGCGCCTTGTAAGGCTTAATGTGCACTTTGATGAGGAGTTGGCTATTGGCAGATTCTTAAACTCCTTACCAATTTGTTATGATCAGTTCATCTTGGCCTATCATTTGAACTACAATGAGACCAACATGGCTCAATTGCACAACCTTCTACAGACAACTGAAGCAGATATGAAGGGAAAAAGTATTGCCTCCACCTCTGCTAGTGATCCCATCCTAGCCATTGGACAAGGAAAGGGTAAGAAGAGGAAAGGTCCTCCCAAGAGAAATTGGAAGGGAAAGTCTCATGAAGGGTCAGTCAGTAATGGCCCTAAAGGAAAGGCCAATGCTGATCACCCACCCTCTTCTGATCCAAAAGAGGCTATATGATTTTACTGCAACGACAAGGGGTATTGGAAATAAAGTTGTACGAAGTATCTGCAAGATATCAAAGATGGAAAGGTGAAGCCAACTTATGTAGGTATATACACTATTTTATCTAATAACTCATGATCTACTCATTCTTGGGTCCTTGATATGGGATGTGGATTTCACATTTTTCTGATTTGTTGGGGCTAAGAAGAAGTGAGGAGGTGGAGCATGGTAGAACGAACTTGATCATGGGGAATAATCGATCTTCACTTGTCGCCAAGATTACAGTTTATAGTCTAGTGCTTAGTAATTGTGTTAGTTTGGATTTAATAAATAGTTGATACTCATCAGAAATAACATGAAACATTTTTTTTTTCATGCATTCTTCAGACATTGTTTCAGATATTCTTTTAATGATTTGAATGGTTCAATTTCTGCTTATAAAAGTGGTATTTTTTATTTTGAAGCCTTGTCTTATGATGGTGTATATGAAACTGTGACATGTGTAGACAATTTAGATAATAGTGTATTTCAAATTGATTCGTCTAATGGTATAGACAAAGAGGTGAAGGTTTGTTGGACCTCATACACAGATGTGTATGGCCCTTCAGATTCACCACTTGGGATGCACATCGATTTTATGCCACATTTACACATCATTACAGTAGATATGGCTATATTTACTTAATCAAACATAAATCAAAAACCTGTGAAAAGTTCAAAGAGTTTAAAGACGAGTTCGAGAATCAATTAGGCAAGAAAATAAAGATGCTTCGATCAGATAGAGGCGGAGAGTATCTTAGTATTGAGTTCCACGACTACCTCAAGGAATGTGAAATAATTTCATAATTAACCCCTCCTATGACACCACAATTGAATGGTGTGGCTGAAAGGCGCAATCGAAGCTTGTTGGACATGGTTCGTTCCATGATGAGTCAAGCTTCTCTTCCAATTTTATTCTAGGGGTATGCCTTAGAGACTGTCGTCCATATTCATAATCTTGTCCCAACTAAGAAGGTTTCAAGACCACCTCACGAGATGTGGACATAGAAGGTTCCCTCGTTAGCATATATCAAGGTTTGGGGATGTGAAGCTTTCGTTAGACGAGAGACCCACAACAATCTTAAACATCGTAGTGAGAGATGTATTTTCATCGGCTACCCACAAAAATCCTTTTAACATTTTTTCTACAGACCTAGTGAGAACGTGGTATTTGTAGCATGAGGAGGAATATTTCGTGAGAGAGAGAGCTCATATGCAAAGAGGACAGTGGGAATACCATTGAACTTGAAGAGATTCAAGAATCAAACGATGAAGGAACCTATGAAGACGCTATGGTTCAACCAGAGGAAGAGATTCTAGTTGAACCAGCTCACAATTCATTACTTGTTAGGCATTCCAGTAGAGTTAGCATGTCACCTGAGTTCTATGGTTTCCATATAACTACATATGGTGATACGTTTATCAGTGATAGTTCACTGGAAAATTTAGATGAACTAGCTAACTACAAGGAAGAAATGGTAGGCCCTAAAGCAGCCAAATAGAAAGAGGCAATGGACAGTGAGATCAAGTCCATGTATAACAACCAAGTTTGGAATTTAGTTGATTAACAACCTGGTTGGAAGATAGTTGGTTGCAAATGGATCTTCTAAAAACAAGACCAACATGGATGGTAATGTGCACACATTCAAATAACGACTGGTTGTGAAAGGCTTTACTTAAACCCCAGGGGTTGACTATGATAAGACCTTCTCACCAGTGGCTGAGATAAAATCTGTCAGGATCATGTTAACCGTAGTAGTCTTTCATGACTATGAAATTTGGCAGATGGATGTCAAAACCTCTTTCCTTGATGGGAAGTTGGCTAAAGATGTTTACATGGGTCATCCAAAGTGTTTTGTTGATGCAAAGTTTCCCAATAGAGTGTGCAAGCTTGAGAAATCCATCTATAGGTTGAAACAAGCTTCTCTCAGATGGAATCTTTGTTTTGACGAGAATGTCAAAAAGTTTGGTTTCTCTAGAAGTGAAGATGAGTCCTATGTATATGTCAAAGCTAGTGGGAGTATAGTAACCTTCCTAGAGTTGTATGTTGATGACATACTTCTTATAGGAAACGATATTCCAACTTTACAAGAAATTAAGTCTTGGCTTGGAAAGTGTTTCATTATGAAGGATATAGTAGAGGCTGCTTATATTATCAGGATAAGAATTCTAAGAGACAGGAGTAAAAGACTAATTGGACTTAGTCAAAGTACATATTCGAAAAAGGTGATAAATCATTTTAGTATGGAAAATTCCACAAAAGGAGAATTGCGCATATAAAGTAATATCAAACTGAGCAAGACTCATATTTTGAGTACCTATGCAGAGATAGCATAAATGAGTAGGATTCCATACGCTTCCGCCATAGGATCTATCATGTATGCTATGACATGTACTCGCCCTAATGTGTCCTTTGCTTTGATCATAGTCAGTCATTACCAAGGAAATTCAGGTAAAGCTCACTTGATAGCAGTTAACAATATTCTAAAGTATCTACGAAGGATTAAGGATTGGGTCCTAGTACTTGGTGGCAGTAATATATTGATAGTAACTTGGTATAGTGACACCAGCTTTCAAACAGACAGAGTCAAATTTTGTTCTCAATCTGGTTGGGCGTTTACCTTAAATAGAGGAGCACTTACTTGGAAAGTTCCAAGCAAGAGATAATGGCTTATTCTACCTGTGAATCAGAGTATATAACAACAAGAGAAGCATCGAAGGAAGCAATTTGGTTGAAGAACTTCATCAGAGATCTTGGATTTATGCCAACCATCAAGGAGCCAATGGAAGTTTTCTGTAATAATGAATGAGTGTTTGCCTTGATAAAGGTGTTGGATTAGTGTCTAAGCCCGTATCCATATTTGGTAGGTACTTAACCTGGTTGTGCATGGTCCTTTTGGGTTGCCTTCACCAAAGCAACTTGACTGGAGTAATGATAGAGAAAGAGGTTATTATGGGTTAGTAATATATTATAAGAATAATATATTAAAAGAGAAATCATATTTATTTATTTGACATTAGTCAAGAATTAATTAAGAATTAATTTTGTGATTAAAAGAAGTTAACTAAACTAGGGGGCTGAATTGTAATTATGTGATAGTTGCAAAGTAGGGCAATGGATTCCCTATGGATAGGGTGGACGAATTCAAGGAGATAAGGCCCTAGAATTCATCCATGATAAGGTTTCTAGGGTTATCCTTTGGACCGCTTGGTGGGCAAGTAATCAGATAAGGATAACGACTGGAACCCTAATCCCAACACCTATATAAGGACCCCTTGGCTTAGGAAATTCGGCCACTTGATCCTAGAATCTCCTAGAGCCGATTTTCTACCTCTCCTCTCTTTCTTTCTTTCTTTCTTTCTTTCTTTCTTTCTCTCTCTCCCTCTCTCTCTCTCTCTCCTCTCCATTTGCTCTTGGTGTTTGTGAGCCATTAGAGGTACTACACTTGTGGTACTTGCTTTCAAAGACAAGAAGATTAAAGATTTGAGTTGTTATTACAATATAACAACAAGAGGTATGTAATCCCTTCTACTATCTAAATTTTGAAATACATAGGAACATGCTAGGGTTCTTCTTATTCATAATGTTGTGTATCTAATTATGAAAACATAGATCTAAATCTAGGGTTGCATGCACACATAGGATTGTTTGTATAAAACCCATCAGTGGTATAAGAGCGTATGGTTTTTTGTTTTCAATTAGAATTATACAATTGTATGAATTTGACACTTTAGGGTTTATGGCCAATAAACCCTAGGAGGCAAGGATTTCGAAATTAGGGGTCTTGAACCCTGTTTTTCGAAAATTTGATAAGGGTTTTCAAACCCTTTTCATAGCCCCCAAGATTTCGAAATCTTGGGTTAACAAACCCTAGGGTTTTTCGAAATATGCCTCCTCCCTAAGAGAAAATCATAAATTTTAGGGATTTGGATAATCCCATATCTTGTAATTATCCTTTAATGGTTTAAATATGGTAATTAAAGATTTTGAATTATCCCATCCCACATTTTCGAATTTTAGGGGATTTAAGGGATTAAGTTAAATTAATTGCTTAATTTAAAAGATAATCCTTCTAGATTTGATAATTTGTTTAATTTAAGGATAATTATTAAATCAAGAGTTTTAATATTTAAAATTTTAAAATTTAAAAGTTTTAAATTTCGAAAATTTTAAAATTGAAATTAAAATCCTAGTATTTTGAAATGTTTAAAATACACCCTATACTATTATATTATTACAATATATATATATATATATATATATATATATATATATATATATATATATATATATATATATATATATATATATATAACTAAAATTCTACTCTTACCGTTAGTAGGCCTCATTCACGAAGCCAATCTATAAGGGGGGTATAAGGTTATGGCCTATAAAATGGCCACTCTCACCCACCACTTCCTTGATTAGTGGAGGGTCGTTAGCCGAATGGGTAGGATAGGGTAACCCCTTCTCATTAATAAGTATAATGAATCTATATAAAGTAACTAAATGTTTTCGCAAAATTCCCAATCTTAGTTACTTTAGGCAAAGTGAATTGATGCAGTCCCATAAAATTACACTTTGTACCTTTGCTAAGAAGTTAGTGGAGCGTGTGTGGTTAACCGACACACTAATTGGTTCTAAGCAAAGGTGGCAAAGGGTGACTCATTGTTTTTCATAGTTTGATGGAGCGTGTGTGGTTAACCGGCACATCGAATAGGTGACTGTAACAATGAGGGCACCTACATTTGCATGGTTATTCACACCCACTTTGTGATCCTCGGCATCCCAGTCACAAACTAGAGGGCATATCGAGATTTAAACATACCATTGAAAAGTTCAATGAATCTCAAAGGAATCTAGGAATTTTCAATACATTTAAAACTTAAGCCTTTTATGTTTTTCATGGTGGAGAATTAGTGAATCGTCATTCACTTACCTTCAAATTATTTGCATGTTAGATTACGACATCCCTTTTCTAATGTGTAAATAATGTTGTTGGATCCTAGCCCTAATTTCTCATTTTGGGTGTTTAATTAGGGATTCATTTATAATCAACTTTGTTCTTTTCTATTTCAGATGTCGAACTCAAACAACAACAATGCTTTCGGCTCGAACTCCTCCGGCTCGTTCTCACTCATGAATTTGTGTGGGAGAGTGATCTTTGATGGGTCCAATTTCAATGATTGGACTCGTAACATCCGAAAGCTCACACGTTACGAGGATAAAGAGTATGTCCTCGATAAGGAGCTGAAGAAGGTGAACATCAACACTGCTACGAGCGTGATGCCACGAAAGTCCATTGCATCATGCTAGCGACCATGACTGCTGAACTGCAAAAGTCCTATGAGGACCACTATCCCTACGATATGCATCAAGACTTGGTGGACCGTTACCACCAAAGTGCGAGGCAAGAAAGGTATGAGATCATCACCTCAATAATTTGGAGGGTGGACGGTTTTAAGAGGATTTTAGGGTTTCTGAATTATCCTTGGAGGATAATTTGGAACCTGGATAATTACCAAATTTGAATCAGTATTATTTAATTCAAATCAAAGTTATCTAAGGTTTCTAGTTGCACTATATAAGGACCCCTAGGCTGTGATTTTCAGCCATCACTTCCTTCGGAAGGCCTAGTCAAAATTTTGCTCTCCTATATCCTCTTTCCATAATCTCCTTCTTGCTAGCTTGGGTGTGAACCATTAGAGGCGCGACATTTGTGGTGCTTGCTTCCAAAGGTTCTACAGGTCAAGGATAATTTTTATTTACTATAATAACAATAAGGTATGTAATCCTAAATCCTTTCTTGTGTTTTTAGAAAATTATCTAGGGTTTCTAGGGTTCTTATTTTTATGTTCTTGGTTATTGTTTCAATAGTGAAAACATAGATCTTGTTTTAGGTTTCATGCACACTTATGTGTTTTAAGTTTGTTTTGTTATGCCTAATCCCATCAATAATATGATAACTGTAGGAATACAAATATACTAGTGTGATAACAAAAGGAATACAAATATACTACATAGTACATATTATATAATCGTATAATTACTAAAAACTAGTGAAGAGACCCATGCTTCGTATGGGTCTGAAGGCATTTTTGTTTTTAGATTTGGTTGTTAGAAATGTATTTGTGTTAGTTGAAACAAAATAGTTTTGGAAATTCCCATTTGTAACGTACCAACATTCAAGTTGCAAGTTCCAAGTCTCTTGACTGACATGACATGTCAGTTTATTTACCAGATCAACAAAAACAAAAGAAATACATATTGTTTACCTGGTTATGTGTTTGTAACAAACATCACCTATGTGTTTACCTGCATCAAACAATGACTGAACCGCTTCAACCATTAGAACAGTAGACAAAATATTGAGGTACAAAGGCCAAAAACATTTCAAACAAAATTCCCTCTTTTTTAATGTATGTCCTGAACCTTTTGTTGGATTAGGTGTCTATGTTCATAACTATTTCTGGGATGTACTTGACCGGTTGGCATGGTCCATTTGGGTTGCATGGCATTGCAACACTTGGATAGACTAAATGAGAGAAAGGACACTTAAGGATTATTGATATATTATAAGTTCTAATATATTAATAATATTATTTAATTATTATTAATCAAAGAATTAATTTGGAATTAATTAAGTGATCAAAAAGAGACTAATTAAATATTTGGGGTTGATTGTGTAAATAATCTATTCTTATATAGTGGGATAATGATCCATGGTTTTATGAATTGGGATAAAACCCATAAGGTGATCCATGGATAATCCATGGAGGTTACAAACCCATGGATCATGGAATATGAAAAACCATGACAATTAGGGTTTACATGGTGTAACCCTACTTGTGCTGCAACTATATAAGAACCTCCAAGGCAAGCAAAATCGGCCACTAAGTGAAGAACAAGAGGGCTATCTGGTTTTGAGGTGTTAGCGAACTTCTCTAAAATGTATTCCAAGAGTTGTAGTGTTGTGTGACACATTTGAGGCATCACACTTGAGGTGTTAGGATCACAAGGTTCTCAAGGAATCCAAACTATAAAAGGTATGTTCTTCTTCTTTATTTATGTTTAAAAGTTCCCCATGGTACGCTAGATAAGTTAAGAACCTTGGAAAATCAATTTTCAATGTATCATAGTAAAACATAGATCCAAGGTTTCTAGGGTTGCATGTACACCTTAAGAGTGTTAGTTTGCTCAAAACCCTTCACCTTTAACCTTGCTTCTAGTTCTCCTTTGTTTTTGAGTGCCTAAAAACAAAAAAAAAAAAAAAAAAACAAAAAACAAAAAAGACTTACCAAAATTAAATACTATACCATCAAACAAGTTCTTTTTTCATCTGTGCCGATTTTGATGGTCCAAAATATTTGAATATACCACCTGTCACACCCCAAAACCACGAACGGCGAAAACGTTCTGGGGCGGAGGACGTCATGTACAGTATCACAACAGTGTAATATAATAAACAAGCAACAACATCATCCATTGCATTATAAGTAAAGTTTTAATACATGTGTGTTCTTTCATTGTAGTAAGACACCAAAATATACAATCAAAATAAAAGAAGAGACTTGACTGCTCCGTCTTCTCAAAACCTGGCCTCCGTACCTGTCTACTGATGACCTCAGAATACAAGTTATTTTGAAAGCGAGTATCAGCTTTAAAGCTGGTGAATTCATAAGTATTTAAGTGTCATTGTCTTGTTTGTGAAAAGCTGTTATGAAGGCCATGTAAATTGTTAAATGAAAAATGTTGATGTAAGTATGAAAAACCCTAGAAAATCCCTTATTTTCTATCAGTTTGAGATGTAGTCTTCTACCAAGTCCCGAATGTTTTGTAATGACTAGGTAGTCTTCTACCAAGACCCGAATGTTTTGTAAGTAATATGATAGCTTTTCCTTTCTATTGACTAGTACTAGAGTACTTAGTCTAGCTCCCTGTTTATGTGAAAGTATCACAAAATAAAGTAAACAGGGAAATGATATGATAGTCTTTTACCAAGACCCTAATGTTCTGTTATTACTATGTAGCCTTCTACCAAGACCCGAATGTTTTGTAATGACTAGGTAGTCTTCTACCAAGACCCGAATGTTTTGTAAGTAATATGATAGATTTTCCTTTCTATTGACTAGTACTAGAGTACTTAGTCTAACTCCTTGTTTATGTGAAAGTATCACAAAATAAAGTAAATAGGAAAAATATAATCATGTAAGTGTTATCCCTGGGTGACCAGGATTATCACAACATCGCCGAAGCGAAAGGTATACCTGATGAACATCCGAAGATTGTCCACTCACCCTCTGTAGCGGCAGCAGGGTGGAGGGAGGGGGGTTAATCCCATAACAACGTTAACCTAATGATCATCCGAAGAGTTTCATCTCATCCTCTGTTGCAACAGGAGATGGAGGAATGGTTAGTTCCGTAACTGACTCCTAATATCATAAACAACCTTAGACATCCGTAGATGTTCATCACCCAGTGTTGCTAACAGCTGGGTTCCAGAATGGTTAGTCCCGTATAGACATCCCATTGAACTGGGATAGGTAGAAAATTTACACAGAAGGTACGAATAAATCTTCCTAATAACTCTAGGTACAAGTATCCACGTAAGTGAGTACAGGATAATGTATCTAAGTAACAGTATTCATGTATGGTATTCATGTGTCATGTAAGTATATGTAAATGTACGCATGTATCATGTAATCAAATGTAAAGGTACTCATGTATCAGGTAATGTACTGGTATAGACTCATGAATGGACTGACTCTTGTGTGATTCCTTGTAATAGGAATTATGTTTGATATCTCCAAATTATCCCTATGATAGTTTGCTGGAAGGTAATTGGTTGTTCAAGTAGGTTTATACACTCTTACTACTCGAGGGTGTGAGAAACTAAATGAAAACTGTAAACTATAACATCAATACATATATAAGAATATAAGTGTACATGCATAGATTAGTTCAATAATGTAAAATGGTTTCATAAGACATCTTATGGGTTTTGGAACAACATTTAACAATGACTTGATGTCAATTTAATATACATTTCAAAGGTAAAACAATAGATAACAATGCGTTTTTAAGATTTAAAACCATTTCATGCATCACATTTTGTAGTATGTGAAATCTGTTAACTGACAAACACAGTTATAAAATACATAACAATGATTTAATAACATGTTTGTTTCTACTTGTATTCCCCCCCTTTAAAGCATTTAAAATCATTTAAAACATTGATTAGGGGTATGAACTCACCTGAAGTTGGTAATTGGGATGAAGTGACGGTATAGGATGGCTAGGTGTCAAGCGAGGACTTGTACACATACTATGATCCTAATGAACATATAATCACACATATATGCATTCAATTAGTGTTAAATCACAAATTGATAAAGTTAAGACATCCTAGGCATAATAAACACTTTATATAAGTATTATAGGCCCTAAGGATTGCATCTAAGCTAATGTGGGACAAGGCACTTGGGTTTAGGGTTTCCAAAGGACCCTATATGAGAGTTTACTCTCCATAAACCATCATACATGGAGTTTACAGTTGTAAACTCTTGATTTTACGGCCGTAAACTCCCAAACATGTGTGTTTGGTGTGTTTTGAAGTCCCAAATGCTTTCTAGAATTATTCTAACTTAGTGGCTAAGTCCTTGGAAGGGTTTAAGGTCTAGAAGTACTCCAAATAGGAGTTTACGGCCCTAAGGCCATTTCCCTTAGATTTTACGGCCGTAAACTCTAAGTATATGGTGTTTTTGTTGTTTTCAAGCCCTTTGCACTTGTGGTATGGGTTCTAGACTTTTATTCCAAGCATATGAAGGCATTAGGCACACCTTGGTGCCCTTTTTAGGAGTTTATGGCCCAAGAACCATGTCTTGGCCGTAAACTCACTTTGTTAAGTGATTTTGATGTGGTTTGGTCCTTCCATTAAGTAGGTACAATTCCTTGTAAAGGTTTAGGGCTTTAGGTGTCATGAAAACACCCTTTTTGTCCATTTCAATGGAGTTTACGGCCTAAGATACACTTGGGCCGTAAACTCTCCTTTGTTTGTGTTCTTTGATGTGTTTAATGCCTTAGATTTAATGGGAACACGTCTAGGTAATTGTCTAAGCCTTTAGGAGCCTTAAAAGTACCATTTAGGGTTTGAATTTGGAGTTTACGGCCTATGATAATCTAGGGCCGTAAACTCCCAAACTTGGGTGGATTTTGGTTGTTTTCTTGTCCCTAACATGTATACATATGAGTCTAAGGCTTTATCATAACGCAAGGGTCGGTTTTGGCTTCATTTCGGGAGTTTACCGCCCAAGAACACCTTGGGGTGTAAACTCCTAGATCTCATGATTTAGCCTTCTAAATCATGTTATAAACACATTAAAAGCTTTCTAACATTACTATAAAGAGTTAATCACGTTTTGGTATAAAAACCCGAAGATCCGTCAGAGAGAAAATGGCTTTTCTCTAGTTGGAAATGTGAATAATGAATAAATTTGGTTCAGAAAACTATTTATAGTCCTGAAATATTTTGGCAGAAAATATTTTTATTCCTGGAATGAACTCTAATGTCCTAGAGTAATGGAATAACAGTGTTGCACAAAACTCTAGTGCACGCACTCTCCTGATATTTCCTGAAGTGAAAACCCTGATTTACTCAAACTTACGCGAAAAGTCCGAAAATCAACTTTGACTGCTATAACTTCTATTGAAGTGATATAGTTTGTACAGAATGGAAATTTTGGGTTGTCACACCACCTATTCTTGATAAATCCCAAAAAAGACAAGTATACCCCTGCTTCTTGTTAGTGCAACATATATTTACTACATCCATAAAAAAAACATTCAAAATCATCATCTTCAAGAAATCACATTTTGTTGACTTTTTCATGAAATGGAATATTAATGTGCATCAAAGCAACTTATTTTCTCATATTTATTCAAGTTTTAACCAAAATATTATGAATATGCAATAGAAAAGTAGCTAAATTGAGAAATGTGTTAATGACTTGAAAATGACAAAGTCACCAAAACTGAAAAAGAGCTTACCAATTAAAATAATAGCTTTTCAATCAGACGTAATAATAAAAACTCATATGAAGAAAACCTGGGACTAAGCAAAATCTATTTTTGTAATCAGTAATGAACTAAACTATGAAAACACATAAAGTATATGGAAACATATCTCAATTAATGCTCATGACCGAAATAGAATATACCTCTCCGGAAAACCAAAAGCTCACCTCCTGTTGTTATCTATAATACATGTTGTGGCTGCTGCTGAATTGGTGAGATTTGATACTACTGCATCCATTGTGGTTGTTGTGGATTGATATTTTGTTGGGGGCACTGCAACTGATTCAACTCCTACAACAAAAATCATATTATTATCATTCTCAAAGCACCTTAACAAATTAATTAACAACAAAAGAATGAAGAATTTAAAGGAAATCTGAAAAATATGTATGTGTATTATGTCTAATCCATCAATAACAAAAAATTGAATCCAAAATCAATTCAAATGTTGTATTTCAAAATTATATGGTATCAATTGTTATGGGTTTTCTAGGTTATAAAAATTGCATATGAGCGAAAAAACAATTAAACCCTTAAGTTCACATGTAACTTAGAAAGGATCTATGTTTTCTCTATTGATAGCAATAAACTATGAACATCAAGGAATCCTAGATAGAGGCTATGAAAATAAAAACTAACATAAGGTTAGGGTTTACATACATTTTTTATTATTATGGCAAATATTCGAATCAAATACTCTTGAAGTTCCTTGGAAAGCAAGAACGAAAAGCTTAGATGCCCCTAAGGGCTCACACCCAGACCCTAAAACTGGAAGACACTTAAGGAGAGAGGAGGAAAGTGTAAATTTTTGTTCATAACCTGCTTGGAAGAGAGAACCATGAAAGGCTCCTTATTATCATATAGGAGGCTTCTGGAAACCCTAGAAAGGCTCCCAAAACTGTCCCTGACATGATGCTTCTAGAATTGTCTCTTTTTCTCAACTATTGAACAATTATAACTTACCCATTGCACCTTTAATTAATTCAAATTAATACCAAATTAATTCCACAATAATTCTAATCAATAGTTAATCAATTCTAATTGATGTCATATTAATTTGTTAACCATATAAATTAACAAATCAATTATTTTAATAATTTATCTCATATTAATTTATTTAACACATAATAAATTAATAAACCAACTGTCTATTTCCAATTAACATATTAATCATATAATTTATCAACAAATTATTTCCTCATAATGACTAATTAGATTATTAACCATATAATAATTTAATAAATCATCATCTCTCTATAAATGTCATTCTAATCAAGTTGTAGTTATGAGGGAAACCCAAAAAGGACTTTGCTTTTAATTAAAAGAATATACCAATTTAGTAACTAGCTTAGATACCATAATCCAATAGCCTCCCACTTGGATAAGTCTGTAACTACAATTGCAAGTATAGACATTGAACTAAACAGCGAAGAGTGCTTTCCAAGGCCACAGTTGAACTCTGATTCAAATCGAATGTTGGTCATAAGATAAGTGATCAACTATTTCTTCGCTCTATAATATATTGTATCAACTGAGTCCCCGATTAAATGATCAACCTCATGTTCTGTAACGCCTGCAGATCAGGCTAGTCAATTTAAAGACAATGAGCATTAAAAATGAATTTTTGATTGAAGATTATTTATAATAAATAATCTTAGCCAATGTATAGTATATATCACAAGGATTCCGTACTTATAAAGAACACTAAAATCTAACTTATTTTGCGACAAAACCGACACAGCGCCGCGTATCATAAAAAGTGAATTTTTCATAAGCTAATTTTTATCCTTAGCAATCTAAATGAAGGTCGTACTATATGTTAAACCAAGAACATGCATAAAAAGAACGTCTAAATCTGACTTCGTTTGAGAAAGTTATGATTTTTCTAAGATTTAGCATAACAGTGCACTTCCTGGAAATCGAATTTTAGATCGATCGATTTTTAGCCAACACAAACTAAATGAGAATTGAATATCTCATTAATAGGATCTCAACAATACAAAGATAGTCAAAATCGGACGTTGGATGACAAAGTTATGAATTTTTAACGGACTATAACTGTCTAAGCCTGTTAAAATATAACTTTAAAAATAAAGTCAAAATTAACCGACAGAGTCTAAACGAAAGTTGTAGATCCCATCGATACCTACGCGGATATAAAGAACATCAAAAACGGAGCTCGTATGCGAAAGTTACGAGTTTTAGAAGTTAATTAGTTTTTGGAGTAACCAGCGAGTGACACGTGGCGCGGTCTGAGCCATTGTTTCCTCCCCACGCCTTGCCAGCAGATGGTGACACGTGGCCGCCGAACGCCCAACGTTTAGCTATGGAATGCCCAATGTTCACACAAATCTCGTCATATAAATAGAGGTGCAAATCACTTCATTTCTCACACCATTCTAACCAATTCTCTCTAAAACCTCGCAAAACCCTCTAAGCCTTTCCCTAACACCTCCTAGGTGTTAGTAGCAAGTCCCAGAGCATCGAAAAGCCCTGAGAAGAAGAGCCTTTGGCTCAGAAGTTCTGCCCATGAAGAGCCTGGTTCCTTGCTAAACCCCCTTGTAAGTGAGTTATGCTTACTCTACTTTAAGTATAACTTATGTTTAAGTTCATTATCGTTATTATGAACCTATAAACAAGATTTCCCAGTGATTCCAAGTCATTATATTGATTGATCTACTTATGGGAATGATATTAAGGTTGTGATTTAGTGAGGTGTTTAAAGTGAGATTTCCAAAGAGTATACTTCGTATACCAAACAGAGCCTACCTCCGATATGATCCTACCTGGTTGTTCCTTACTTGATAGATCTTAAAGTAGACTTTGAGTTAATGATGAATGTAGACTAATAATTAATCGCAGTAAATAATATACTAAAACTTTGTTATAATAATACTAGGTTATGTCAAAGGAAAAGACAATTGTTAGAAGCGAAGCGTTGCGCAAATTTCGGTTCATCACTTTAACAAGTGAGTGCATAGTTACTTTCATCTTAAACATAGATATGAAGTATTTAATATTAATACATGCTATATGTTTTTGTTATCTGTGTTCCTAATATATATGCTAAGTGAAAGATTTATACATGTTTTATGTGATTTAAATGGTATATGTATTTTTATACCTACAAATATGTTGGGTAAAGATGGGTAGATCAAATATGATATAGATGATGAAAGATGAAAGATGAAATAGATGATGAGAGGAAGATGATGAGAAGCCTTGATTTAAATGATGATCCAATCATCTAGTAGAGTATAGATGACGACCACAGACTATTCTAGACAGTTCGGTGGAACGCTACCAGGCTCGCAACCTGTAGGTGTTTGTGAACGACATGTTCACCAGATGTACTCCTAAAACCCTGGAAGTTATGGACTTACTAACATACAAATGAACGTTGGCAGTTATGGATTTAGTGCTGTAACAACCTGATATTTCAATACAATTTAATGTAACATCAGTCAAATTTAGGTCAAAAATAGATTGTTCAATAACCGTGTTTGGGATGTATAAAATGATAGATATCATGTCCAGGTTTTTCAAAAATATAAAGAACACTAAAATCCGAGTTATAACGAAGAAGTTATGACCAATCAATGATACGTGACAAATACTGTAAAACACTGTTAAGCGTATAACGCAAAATTTCACTAAAATACTTTTTATCCCTAGGTGTCTAAATGAAAGTCGTAGATATCATTAAACCATAATCATGTATAAAAAGAACGTCCAAATCTGACTTCGTGTGGGGAAGTTATGATTTTTCTAAGTTTCGGATATAGCAGTAGACAGCTAAAAATTTGAAATAGAGATCAAGCGACTGTTAGCCGACGCGACCTAAATGAGAATCGAAGATCTCGTCAATAGTAGTACAATGGTAAAAAGACAGATGAAAACGGACGTCGGATGAAGAAGTTAAGGATTCTTAACGGACTTTTCCTGTCCCGACCTACTAAAAATATAATATTAAAAGTATAAGTCAAAATTAGCCGGCAGAGTCTAAACGAAAGTTGTAGAGCATAATCTAACCTACGTGTGGATATAAAGAACGTCAAAAATAGAGCTCGTATGCGAAATATATGAATTTCTGAAGTTCGGGGAACAAATATCGACACTGTGTCAGAGCTCACGACGTGAACTCGAAGATTTGAAACCTCCCAGAGCAAGTGGCTGATGAAGAATGCCATGACCTGAGCAGGACCAAGGTCACGACATGAAGATGTGATTCATGAAGTGAACCCTAAACTTCCAGCCTATAAATAGAAATCGAGGGCAGCCGGCCTTCGTTGCTCATTTCCAACCTCTCTCTTATACTTTCTCACTTTTAGGCACCTCTAAACTACCCCGAAGCCCCGGTAACACCTCTAACACACGATGCAAGTCCCAGACGCCCCAAAGTTCCCAAGAAAACCTTCTTTCCGGTCGAAGTACTGCCCACACGAAGCCCGATTCTTCACCAGAAACTCGGGGATACGTCGAGAAAGATCATTCCTAGAAACAAAATGTTGTCTAAATCACCAGTTATCAAGTGAGTTCATACCCCTATCACTACACTTTTAAGGGGGGGGGGGGGGGGGGAATACAAGTAAGCACACGGTAAACTCATGTGAAAAACATCAATCTTTTGCTATACTTTTCATACTATTGTTATAACTATCATATGAAGTTGTTAACATGCAAAACATCACACATCACAACTTTACCCTCATGGATATAATATGTTTTATAAATAGAAATATGTTTTATTTATATGTCTGTGTACTACATCATACCAAGGGTAACCATTTCAACAATAACGTTATGTTTATACAAGAAAACAGAACTCATTATTATGCCTTTGTCAACACTATAGAAAGGGTAATCTTTTCAGAAATCATTCATATACATTTTTAGAATACGTGACTTAGTTGAGAATATGTGAGGCATTTTGTCTTCCCCGTACCTATCAAGGTATACAAGAAAGCCCTGATTTATAACCAGAATCTCCGCCCGGAGAACGTGATAAGTGTGTATAGATCTATACGGGACTGATAATCCAGCATCTTGTCTGTTAGCTACAGTCCAAGGGGTGACAATTATCGTAACATTCCGACGCCTGAAGAACGTCGCGGCAGGCAAATTTATCTTAGTATGGTTATGAAAACTCACAGGATAGACAACTATTATGGTATTCAGTTTTACGGGAAAAGTAAAATTACAGTTACTTTTACGTACAATTTCAAGCTTCCTATAGTACTATTTACTGATAAAACTATACATTTTTAGTTTAAGTATGACATATTTACTTACATTTTTTTCGGTTTTGGTTCATTTAAGACTACTCCTCACTTTTAGGAAAATATAGGTTTTTCCTGGTTCGATGACATTCATTTCATACAAACAACGATTCATATCTCCTTTTATAAGAAAATATTGGATTTTCGGGAAAACAAACATAAACATACGAATCTCATACCATTTCTACGTCTTTGATCGTCGTGTGTTACTAGTCAATCAAGTACAGTTATAATCTCATCACATTTTTCCTTAATTAAACAAACTGGTTTAAGGTAGTTAGTACATTGGTAGTTACTTATATACAATACTACGATACATCTATATTTTCCCATTGCATTCATATTGTGATCTTCTCACATAAATGGTAATGTAAAACTATATTTTGGTAATGATAGTCATACTCGGAAAAAATATTTACTTTTACAAAAGAACAAACACACAGAACAGTCGGGTGTTGGTATAAGGCTACATTTAATAATAAAGTAGAAAATATTGGATTTTCTAGGAGATACAACAATTACATCGAACTCTTACTAACATTTAAAACAAATATTTACAAACTCTTTCATACAAAAAAATGACACTAAATACTTATGAACTCACCAGCTTTCATTCTGATCTACTCTTTCAAAATAACTTGTATTCTCAGGTCACCAGTAGACAGGTACATCTGGACCGAGCTTTTGAGAAGACGGAGTGTGTTCAAGACTCGTCTTTATTTTGATTATTCATTTTTGGTGTCTTATAACTATATACAGAACACACTTGTATTAAATTATATTATTAATGCAATGGATGATGTTGTTTCTTGTTTACTATTATCCATTGATATGATACTGTACATGATGTCCTCCGCCCCCGAATGTTTTCGCCGTTCTGGTTTGGGGGTGTGACAAGTGCCCTATAGATGAATATTGGCAGCAATGGACTTAGTGCCTAATAGATAACATCGGCAACTATGGACATAGTACCTATTAGATAAACTCTGGCAGTGATGGACTTCATCCTTATTCCTTAGGAATGAATGAATAGAGAATAGATGATTCTTACGGTAGATCCTTAAGAATAAAGAAGATAATAGGGATGGGAAGTTGGGTTAATTGTTTGATGATTAAACATAATAATTATATTATTGTGGGTTGAAAACCCTATGTACTCACTAGGTTTCCCAACCTGACTCACTTAGTTTATTTGTATCACATGTGTCGATACGAAGATTCATTACACTAAGAGATTAAAGGAGAATCATTAGTGTAAATGAATGTAAGGTCTGTTTATGCTTATGTTTTTGTATTGATGATGACATCCCAATGTTTTAGTATAAATAAAATACATTTCTTCGGAAATGCTTTGATTTTATCTTTATCATGTTTTCTGGGAACAAATTCCGCAATATTATTCTTTAAAATGGATACTCTGATTTTTAAATAAGCATAAATAAAAATTTTAAAATAACCGTGAATTTGGGGATGTCACATGTTCATTTGTTCTATTTCTTAATTCCCGTTTTGTGATCAATTTAGACTAAAAAATCGAACGCATCAATTTAGTCTGAACCAGATGCTTGTTTTTTTATAGATCTACTCAAATCACCGAGGGGCCCACATATATTGCTCTTCCTTATTCAGGCAAAAAGAACAAGTTACATTGACTATATATTCATACAATTTACACATCAAATCACACACGGAATAAACCTTTATAACATCTAGTTACGAGATGCATTTGATCAAACCAATGCACAACTGATCTATAAGCTATGAACTATATATCTTTGCTTTAAGAATAGTAGATATTATCGTCTTAGAATTACTTGTGATTAAAATCCATGAAGCAATCTCTAATCATGGGTTTATCCAATACTTAAAATCTCTATTTTCAAAGTACTCATGAATATTGTAGCAATTCTAATTGCAATGTCTTGATCTCAATCGACAGTCTACAACCAATTGATGACCATCTTAATTGACTACTTACTTCCAAAATATGAATGACTATGAAATTGTGAATAATATTAAAACTATTCATGGAAGTAAAACATGCAACATGAAACACAATAATAAATTAATTAACTATGGCGTCATACCTATTGATTATAAATAATTCCTTATTATTTAATCACCATAAAAATCACGAATTTATTCATTATATAATATTTCAAGTAATCAACTAACCACTTGAATTATGTAACGCCTGTGTTTCTGGGCTTGCCATTTTTAGCAATGTAATAGTCTAGGTTAACCTTTGTAACTCAACTTGAAATAATAAGAATGTATTATTTGTGAATTATGTGAATTATGTGATTTATGTGTTTATTTTCTTGATTTTTTTATAATGAATTAAGAATGAAATAAGCGTCAAAATTAAAGTGTGAGATACGCCCGATATCTTTGCATAAAGTTGTAGTGGTCGAAACAAGGATTTCGGAGATATAAGGAATGCCAAAATCCGAGTTATAACGAAGAAGTTATGACCTGTCGAAGTTTCGAGACAGAACCGGCACGACGCCGAGTAACGTAAAATATGAATTTAAGATAGAACGATATTTAACCTTAGCGATCTAAACGAAAGTCGTAGATTTCGTTAAACCGAGAGCGTGCATAAAAGGAACGCCCAAATCTGACTTCGTATGAGGAAGTTATGATTTTCTGAAGTTTCGACGTGGCAGTATGCAGCCCGAATACTCGATTTGAGATCGAGCGGTTTCTAACCGAAACAATCTAAATGAGAATCGAAGATCTCATTGTTAGTAGCGAAACGATGAAAAGGTAGGCGAGAACGGACGTCGGACGAAGAAGTTATGATTTAATAACGAAGTTTTCCTGTCCGAGCCTTCTAAAAATAAATAATAAAAATAAAAGTCAAAATTAGCCAATGGAGTCTAAATGAAGGTTGTAGATCGTAGTCTCACATTTCCGTGGATATAAAGAACGTCGAAAACAGAGTTCGTATGAAGAAGATATGAATTTCCAAAGTTTATTAATTAATTTATAATTATTTTTAATTCAAATTCGGAAGCATTATCCGAAGGCGAGTCACGGATCTTATCCGACTTACGCGCCGCGTAAGTGAGTACGCCCCGCGTACTCCGAAAGTGTCGACATCGCAGCAAGTGGCTTCGGATGATGCAAGCGCTTACGTTTCTGAGGCAGTACGCCCCGCGTACGAGAGGCTTCCAGCCTCCTATAAAAGGCATGCGAGGGCAGCCGGCCAATTTGCTAATTCTCTCTCGTTTTTGCGCCGAAGCTCTGCGTTTTTACCCCCGAAGCCATCCCGAAGCCCCGGTAATATTCCCGAGTCCCGAAGCGAGTCCCGAGATCCCGAAGATCCCGAGAAGTGCGGTTTCCGAGCCGAAGCTCTGCCCGCGAGAAGTTCGATTTTCGTAGAGATCTTCCAGATCTGCGGAGGATTACTACTTCTGCAAGCCGTAGTGCTGCCCGATCATCTTCTGATCATGTGAGTGTGTAGTTACTTTCATTCCAACACAATATTATGAAGTATTTCCTATAAAATACGTGTTATGTGTATATATTTGGTTGTTATACGTGTGAGTGTATATTCACTCTCTTCTATCTTATAGATCTGAAGTATTCTCTATGAAATACGTGTTATGTGTGTGTGCCTCATCTGTTATGTGAAAAATGTTTTGATTGAGCATGTTATACAGGTTTTGAAACTACGTATAAAAATGTATATTTTATCTACTAATATGTTGGGTAGAATATGGGTTGATAGTTGGTGTGTAATAAACAGATGAGAGGCCTCGATGTTGTTTTGATCCAGTCATCTAGCGGAATTTAGATGACGACCACGGACTTTTCTAGATAGTCCAGTGGAACGCTAGCAGGCTCATAACCTGTAGGTGTTAATGAACTTGGGTGTTCATTCGCTGTATTCCATCCCCCCCCCCCCCCCCCCCCCCATGGTTGCCTTATTTGACTTATATTGCTGAGGAACCCCCGAAGCATGTGTAGTCGCCCCGATGAAATATTCTTAGACTAGGTCCCTTGTGTTAGTTATTTTAGGGACATAAAGTGAGAATAACGGGAATGGGTAACTGGGTTATTGTTGGTTGATAATAATTAATTTAATTATTTATTGTGGGTTGAAAACCCTATATGCTCACCAGGCTCCCAAGCCTGACCCACTCAGTTGATTTATTTTACAGGAAGTGGCGCAAGAGCTTAAGATGGGCGAACATCAAGTTGTTTTGTTTACAAGTCTGTATATGTATATATTTGTTGAAAGACTTGTAATGCTATCGTTTATGCTTTATGATCTGTATCGGAACATGACATCCCGACTTTTGATTATGAAATGAAATCATATTTCTTTATGAAATGTTTTGATAAATATCTATTTTATCATGTTTTGTTTTTGGGAACAAATTCTGCATCTCTTTTAAAATTAAAAGGATTTACTCTGAAAATTATTTTAAAAAGCATAAATGAAATCGGTCTTTTCGGGCCGAGATTTTGGGGATGTCACAAATTAAATAACATTAGTCATGGGATGTTATAAACAAGAATACTATGGCTCTCAACGGTCCTTCCTTTGTGAATAGATCGATTAGACATTAGTCTAATGATGCTCGATTCACAATTCCAAATTCTTGTCCTTATCTGAGATGTAGTGAAATTTAATCTTTACATACATTGTCCTTCTATGATGTGGAGGTTCTAAATTCACAGAGACTGAGCCTTCGATATTACATAATGTTCCACTGGAACTTGTTACTTAGAACAATTCCATGGTTATGAAGTCTTAAATTCTAGGTACACTCCTTGAACACTTTTTTGCATTAAAGTTTCCAACTCATATATAGATTTTGGAAATATCTCCCATTATGGAAAATTTTCCATATTCCCATATGACCATCAATTTTGACCAAGAATCATCTCTATCCAAAATGTCTCACTATGGTCCTTCTCAAATAATGTTATACTTCTAACTGTCCAGAAACAACCAATCTTTGGTAAAACCTCAAAATGTTCTTGATAATTTGCTTAATAACTCTAGTTACATGAAATTCTAATACTTTTCACACAATGCTAAAAGCATTTAAAAAATAGAATAGTCGAATATTATAGCATATGTAGTCTATCCTATATACGAAGCATATAGGACTCTACTCATTATTACAAGGGTCCAATTAATTCCTTTCTATAATATTTCCATATAGAATATCCAATGTTGAAACATTTCAACATGCTATTCATATATGTCTTTGATTAAGTTTTATTAAACTATACAATCTAAACCTTTAGATTCATAATGAAGTATGAGTTCCCTCTCCCTTAAATCCATTATAGCAAAACTACTCTCAAATTTTGCAACTTGCAAACTAGGGACATTGTTCCTTATGAATAGTATTGTCAACATGCATTACCAACATAACAATTATGCTCCCACTAGCTTTGACATGTCCCTAGAAACCAACGAGACTTCTAGAAATCAATACCATTTAACTTTCACATGGAAGTGCTGTAACGACCCAAAATACGACCTAAAAATTTTTGTTTTAATATTACTAAAAACCACAACATCAACTGTTATATAATAAAACCATGAATCGTATGTCTCAAAATGCCATAGTAAATATATCAAAATATCTGAATAAAACTCCCAGGAATAAATTGCAACTTTGGTGTGTGCCATGCCATCAACCCGAGCTCTTCCCCTTGCTAGCGGAAGTACCTGAAACCAAAACTGAGACTGTAAGCACAAAGCTTAGTGAGCTCCCCCAAACAACAACATACCCTGCAATAACATATAAACAACTATTAGGCCTTGCCCACTGCATCGGACCAAAGTCCGGAAACTGCATCGGACCGAAGTCTGGGACTGACTGGGACCCCGTCCCCTGCATCGGCCTAAAGTCCGGAACTAACTACATCAGACCGAAGTCCGGAACTGACTGGGACCCCGTCCCCTGCATCAGACCGAAGTCTGGAACTAATTGCTTCGGACCGAAGTCCGGAACTGACTGGGACCCCATCCCATGCATCGGACCGAAGTCTGGAAACTGACTGAACATAGCATAGCGTAAACATATCAACTAGCACGAATACATATATTGCATACTATATCGGACCAGAGTCTGAAACATATAACACAAAACATGCTTGAATTACAAAGACATCAAGCACTCTAACTACTGCATCAGACCAAGGTCCGGAACTACTGCTAACTAAACGGGCCGACATTGTGGCCATAGACCCATTCCTACTGGAAGGAAAACTCACCTCACAATTCTGAAGTCCCGCTAACAAAACCATAGTTGCTGGATGACAGATTCTCAATTTGTCAATATAAAAATAACACCCAATTAATAATTGGGTTCCACTACATAACTATAAATACATACTTTGGATAATTACAACATTACCCTAAGCTTAGCTTACCCAAGCCCAAGGCCTAATCCATAGGCCCAAAGTCAACTACAGATCAAAGCCCAACATATGGCCTAATTTTCCAAATTGGGCCCAAGCCTCTACATGGACTTCCCTGAATGCCCAATTGTTTGGTCCAATCCAACAGGTCTCATTCTATGGGCCCAATATCATACAACCATCCAGGCCCAAACCATGGCCTAATTTTCTAATTTGGGCCCAATCCTTCATATGGGCCTTACTCTAAAGGCCAACTACATATTCTTGTCCATAATCATTCTCAGATGGCCCATTATTGGCCCAATTACTAATACCTAATTGAAAAGCCCAATTCAAGGCCCATGTGACATTAGGGTTTCACATAAAATGACAATTAGGGTTAAGTGTTTCTTACTTAACCCATTAAGAACTTAATCCATTAAGTCCTTTACTTTGTTAGATAAATGACATTGAATAATTGGGCTTAATACACAATCCAATCCCAATGACCCAAAAGTGGGTCCAATTAAGTCCAAGGCCCAAATACTCATAATTAGGGTTTTCCACCCAAACATGGCCCAAAACTAATCCCCAAGCCCATTAGGGTTTGCTAGGTCCCATAGGTCACTAAGCCCATTAGGGCTTCCTTGGGCTTTTAATTCTATGAAGCTTTATTGGTCCCATTAGGGCTTACAAGGCCCATTAGGGTTTCAAGTCCCTTGCCCAAACGTCCCAAGCTAGTCACGATCCAATCAAGGCACACCGCCACCCGACACGATGGACAGTGGTGGCAGCCACCACCTCACAGTGGTGGTTTGGTTCATTTTCACTATTCCAAATTCAAATTACATTTTACAAGGCTAAATCTCAATTAACCACACACACACACACACACACTAAACTAATCACACTCACACAGCCACCTTAGTGGTGGCTGGCAGTGGCTCGTGCCGACAGTGACTTTTTCCGGCCAATTAAACACATACAACACATACACACGAAATTATACACCCACCGACAGCCCATCATCGCTCTTTACAGGAAAGTTGATGGCGGTAGCAACCTCTCTTCTTCAACAGTCTGTCAATGAGGGTGGCGGCTAGGGTTAGCGGTCTCGGCTGGCGAACTGCAGCAACAGCAACGACCGACGATGGTCCCTGCTCAGTCTTGGTTAATGGCAACATCAACAGCCATCATCATGGAAAGAAAAAGGTAGAGGTGGCGACGGCATCTTCACAGTTCTGTTACTCATCCGGCAACGACAACAACAATGTAACAGTAGCGGCGCGACATGAAGGCTTCTAAGGTGGCGGCTAAACAGAAGAAGAAGAGGGAATGGCTGCCATCGAACTGGGAGTGGCACTAATGCCTTAACAGATGGCGAAGCACGGTGGCTTCATTCTTCAATGCTCGGGACTCCTCCCCATCTTGTTTCTCCATCGATATTCCATTTGTTAACATCCCACACTTCGCCATGAACAGCTCCAAGTTCGGTCTCGCTTGGTCCTTGTCGCTCACGGTATCTCCGGAAGTAGATGGCGACCTGGTCTGCCATGGAGACGTGAGTGGAAAGGAGGTGGCGGCTAGGGGGTCACAAGGTGGTGGTGGCTGAATGAATCCTTAGGGTTAGGGTTTCGCATGTCATGGGTTAAATATGGAGGCTGCACTGGGTGACGGGTTCACCCGTGTTTTCATTAAACTTTGGACTTTTTTACCAATATCAGTCCCTCCTCATTATATTTCTTTTGAATTTAAACCCAAATATGACCTTTTAGACCCTAACTCCATAGTTTCCTTTCATTTTAGGTCCAACACTTACCATATAGCCCTCCACTTGAGAATCATTTGCAAAGCAACCCAACAATTACCTTTTTAACCTTGCCCTCTGATATTCTTTTCAAATCAAGTCCAAAACTTACTAACAACCCCCAACTAACAAAATTCTTCACCAATTAGTTTGGGACTTACATTTATTAATTTATTTAAGTAAATGGAGCGTTACAAGTGCATATTCCCATTTCGCGATGTTTTGTCAAGCCTCTAATTAGGTTTCTTTAGCTTATACACTTTATCCAGATAATGTATATGTTCAAACCCTTTCAAGACATGATAAACATGTCCCCTGAAAGTTTAAACAATACCTTGCCATTCCTCACAATTTTAAATATGAAGACGGATGCGGTAATGATATTGTGAATTTGAGAATGCAACTAATACAACGAATGTACATATTAATCTTTTAAAATCTATCAACAAAAGTTGTTCCTTATAATCATTTTCATGAAGTAGAGTGAAACCTTTTCCCACTTAGATTTCAAGGTGCATACATTCATACGTGGATCTTTAATTTCCAACCTACAGTTACAAGACAATGTTTAGGACAACCTAAAATTACATTTAGCTTTCCTATATAGACTGAACTTTACTATTTAAATTTATTGCCTTATGGCAGTTCCAAAGGCCCACTAGTGTTTCCATGTTGTTAGCAGTCACCATGTTGATTAGTGTACTTTCACTGACCAACATGCTTAACTTTTTGCAGTTAAATGAAGAACATAGAATTCATAGGCGTTGCCAACTCAGTTGGAATTGCACAAAAATTAGAGTGTGTTAATAAAAGCAACAGGTTATCCACATCAGGTCGCGTACTAGTGATAACTAAAAGGATCATTATCGGTTGACTCATGAATCTCTAAAGATCAATACGACTCACACTAAATTCTTGACATATAAGTTCCCTCAAGAAACATTCCTTGATGAGCTAAAACCAATATTCAAATGTTTGTGCGGATTTCCGATAAGAAAATACTTCATAGAATAGGCCTCAGTTTAACTTTTGTTTCTTGGTCAATGAAAACATCACAACTCCAATTCTAAATGTGCTAGAGTAAGAAAACATTATTACTCCACATATTACGAAGTGTTATCATCCTTTGTAATTTGGAACATGTTTCAAGATACGATTCATAGTTACTAGAGCATGCGTCTAAAACTAGATTTGGAATAAAGTATGACTCATCTATGATCGGACCATTTCCAACAATGTTCGATTCCTTTTCTTAGGAATACAATTGCACTAAGATGTTCTTGGAGGGTTAATTGCGATACAATTCCACAATTACTAAGATGATCATAAAACATGATACTAAAGCACTCTCCTTTCTTTTTAAGAGTGGAGAATCTTCTATCTTTTTTCCTAATACGTTATTCCATTCATTCTGCTACACTTTGAATCTTTTCAAAGTATCAAAATTCAATTTAATATTATAAACACAATCATATTTACTAAAGCATTAGTAAACCATGACGAATAGAGTTATCATCCTTTGTGGTGGATCTAAAGAGTCCATATCAACATGTCCCAGATCCATTAGTGCTTCCCTTTCCATCACATAAACATGTGATCAATGAATCAATCATAATTTTCCAATGAAAAAGATTCTTATATATTATACAATTCGAATTGTACGACACCAAGTATCTGTCTTGTTGGCGATGAGATTTCTTTTCACTTGGTCAATTATGACAATACCATAAGAGATATCATAAAATCAAACCTATAATGAATATTTCCATTATTATAAACATAACCAACACTTTCATTTATGTCACTGCATGGAAATAGGATAAGGCAACTACTTATACCAAAACTTCATTCTATTGCAAAAAATAAAATTGGAACTTGTCCACACAATCCATAAAATGAAAAACTATATTTATAGACATCTCAGAAGAGTAACAAAAATCTATTAAATTATCCTAACTCTCTAGTAGTAACTCCAAAATTTGACCATCGAACCATGCGAAAAAAGTCCATTTCTCACAATCAGATTTAGGATTGAGGAAAACCATTTTCATAAGAGCGAGGAAGACCATTTCTATCTTCATAATACATCTAAAGTTTGGGAGAAAAGAGAATTGAAGTTAATTGATTTTAATCCTTAATTATTAACCCAAAATTTAAATTAATGCTAGGATCCATATTTTCATTTCATAATATGAATAGGGATACCGTAGTCATATCACGAAACTATTTGAGGTAGGTAGAACATTTCATCAATTTTAATAACATGAAACTCCTAGATCTTTTAAGATTCATTGAATCTTATCAATGGCATGTTTAATCTCAATTATGCTCTTACCAATTGTGACTGAGATGCCGAGTATCACAATTAATATATGAATAACCATGCGAACTCGCTTGAAAACCTCGAGGTCATTTATGTAACACCCAGTCCAAGTATTATTTACATTTTGGTCCTTTATATATGGAATTAATTCTTTTAGACCTTGTTATTATGGAATTTGGAGGAAGGAGGGACCATTTATGCCAATTTTGGATTTTGGAGGCAAAGCCTGAACACGAGGTGTTCCCCTGAAGAACACGTTGCATTCCCGCACTGAATGCAAACCTTAATTTTTAGGGTTTGGCACCTATATAAACAACATTATGACTCAAGCCCTGGCCTCCTTACCAGCCTCTCAACCTCAGAAACCCTAGATAGCCTCCTTTTCTCATTCTTGTGTGTCTTTGGCCTAGTGAAGCTTGTTTTGGAGCTTAGAAGCTTGAAAGAAGGAAGGAGAAACTAGTGAAGAGGAACTTGAGTATATTGAGCTCATAGATCCAGGATAACATCATCATTTGGGACTTTTTGAAGGTATAAAGTTCACAAATTTCCATAAGTATGCTTAGATCTAGTGTAATGATGTTTTGGACCTTTTTAGTCCCAGGAATGGATCTTTATGACTCAAATTCGTTTTTGGGCCTAGGGTTGCCACCCTTGATGCTAATGGTGTCCCTACATCAACAAAGTTTTTATCTCCAAGGTCTTAATGGGTTCATGCGAGAGTTAGGAGCTCATTTCTGGAAGTTGATTTCTATTTCTTGATATTTGAACTTATGGGGACATGCAAAGTCACCAAGTCTATGACTTTATGATTCTAGAGGTCCTAGATAGCTTGGATCTATGATTGGATATCAAGGCTTAAGCATTAAGTGCTTAATGGCCCGTTTTTGGATATTGGACGTGAACGCCATGCGTAGGTCTTGGGAGCTTGTTGTGTTCCCACTTGGACTCGTGATCTGAACCAAGGAGGAACGCCCAACATTCCACAAGGGAACACCCAACGTTCCACAAGGCAACGCCCTATGTTGGTTACGTCAGTGGGCCTTTTTGGGCCATTTCCTTGGACTAGATGATAATGGGCCTTAGTAGATTATTCTCTTGGGCTGATAATGGATTTTATTTCATATTGTACTCGAGGGAAGGCCCATTTGAGAAGTTGGGCCCAATTTAGAAAATTGGGCTATAAGTGGGCTTGGTAAGAATATATGGATTTGGGCTTTCATGTTATGGATTTTGGCCTAGGTCATGGGTCCATTGTGATCAGGGGTAAAATGGTGATTTTACCCTAATAAGGATTTTTTTGGATTTTGACTATGTGTTATTTGGTAATGATAGCTCGGGAAGTCATGGGAGTAGCCGATAGAGATTCCCTACTGAGAGATTCAGCAGCCATATTTGTGAGGTGAGTTTTCCTCTAGTAGGAACGGGTCGAAGAAACCAATGTCATCCCATTTATGTATGTTAGCATATGTCGGAATTAGGTCCGATACCAGGGTTAGCCTGATGTAGGTTATATGTTTCCGGACTTCGGTCTAATGCCGGGGTTAGCCCGATGGAGGTTATATATTTCCGGACTTCGGTCCGATGCCGGGGGAGCCTGAGGAATGTTCGTATGCATGATGTCTTCGTGAATCTTTCATGTGTTTATTATATGTTCCACGCTTCAGTCTGATGTCGGGGAAAGCCTGAGGAATGTTTAGCTTACATTTTATGTTTATATGTTTCGGGCTTCTGTCCGATGTCGGGGCAAGCCCGAGGAATGTTTACATGCTTATGTTCCGTGTTTATGTAATATGCTTTGTTGATATGTTATATGTATACTGGACATCGGTCCGATACCGGATGGGGCTCGATGTCGGAATACAGTTAGATGTTGGGCGGGGCCCGAAGTAGTGGGCAAGGCCTAGTGTATGTTATTATGTGATTATGTGTATGGTATGTGGCAGTTTGGGGAGACTCACTAAGCTTGATGCTTACAACTTTTAGTTTTGGTTTTAGGTACTTTTGTTAGTAAGGGGAAGAGCTCGGGATGACTGCATCATACAAACCACAACATTTAACCTGGGATGATTTACTCTGAGAAAATGGTCATTTTAGCCTAAGAAGGATTGTTTAAATTTTGACTAAGTGTTATTTGACTAAGTGTTATTTGGTAATGAACGGGTCGAAGGCACCAACGTCGTCCCATTTATGTATGTTAGCATATGTCGAACTTAGGTCCGATTTTGGGGTTAGCCTGATGTAGGTTATATGTTTCCAGACTTCGGTCTGATTTCGAGGTTAGCCCGATGTAGGTTATATGTTTATGGACTTCGGTCCGATGCCGGGGGGAGCCCGAGGAATTTTCGTATGCTTCATGTCTTCGTAATTCTTTCATGTGTTTGTTTATATGTTTCAGGCTTCGGTCCGATGTCGGGGAAAGCCTGAGGAATGTTTACATCCTTATGTTATGTGTTTATGTTATATGCTTTGTTGATAATGTAACATCCCAAATTTCAAGTCCAAAAATTTATTTTAAAAACATTACTAATTCATAGCGTTACGTCATACGAACATACAAAAAGGGTTTATATGACAAATCATAGTTTCATTTCCAAAACACTTGTTTAATTATTAGAGTAAACATCCCAGGATAACTTGCCATGGTGTGTGCACTGCAACCCTCCCGAGCTCCTCTTCTGAAAACTGAATACCTGAAACCAAAACTGAAAACCGTAAGCACGAAGCTTAGTGAGTTGCCCAACCTACCGCATACCATACATATCTACTGATCCATACATGCCATACATAATACTGAGCACATAACCACATACTGGGCTCCCGCCCGCTGCATTGGGCCTCGCCCACTATCGGACCCTGTCCACCACTAGGCCCCGCCTGGCCCAGGCCCCACCTAGGATCGAGCCACGCTCGGCGTACAGATCTGTTTTCCTTAGGCCCCGCCTGTCTCCGGGCCCTACCCGCTAACATATACTAGCATACAATCATATCACAACACATAACTAACATACTCAACTTGATTATTGTGCTAAGGCCTCGCCTATATTGTGCTTCTCCCTTGTCCTGCTATTGATGAATCATGGAACCCCATCCACGCTCCTACTAATAGTGAGACACGGGCCCAGCCCACTCTCACTCTTTTCCTAACTTGGGCCTCGCCCCCGCTCTGCTGCTAATGAGGTATAGAACACCGTCCACACTCTACTATTAGTGAGATACGGGACCTCTCCCACACTCACCTCCCTACCAGGCACATACAGGTATTACACAGACAACAAGTATAACTATCATACAAACCATTCCTTGGGCACCCGCCGGCTAACATTGGACCTTAGTCCCGAATGTCATACTAACATATTGTGCCTAGGGCTAACCCCCGGGTCTTCCTACTCATAACTACATGGGCTAACATTGTGGCCGTAGACCCATTCACACAAAGGGAAACTCACCTGCACGGCTGAACTTTGCTGATAACCCTCTGGTTGCTGTCCGACAACTCTCTGAACCGCTGCTCCACTAGCTCCCCGAGCTACTAATATCAATATAACACTTAGCTCCAAACTAAACTCTAGAAGTCAAAATACATCAACTCTGGTCAAAGACAAAGTCCTGGTTAAAGTCAACCTTTCAGTTGACTCGACTCGCCGAGTCAACTCATAGACTCGCCGAGTTCTTAAACTTAGAAACTCTCAAAATATAACTCAACTCGCCGAGTCACCCCAAGACTCGTCGAGTTCAACGATCTCTGAGTCCCATCCTATCCAACTCACTGAGTCACCACTCAACTCACTGATCTGTGTCTTAACCATAAAAGGTTGGGGTTCTGTGACCAGACTCGCGGAGTCCAAGAACAAACTTGCCGAGTTGTTCTTCCAACTCGCTGTGTCCATGCTCATGTTCATAAAACTTGTCGAGTACATCTATGTGACTCGCCAAGTCTCTTTAGCTCTTAATCCATAAAGAGGCTTTTCAAACCATGTAGGGGCTCCAATCCATAGATCCACTCTTCTACAGTCTATCCCTCACATAAAGTGACAAAATTTATGTGAAACCAAGGAGCTATAGGCCCAAAACACTCTAAGGCTAGGGTTTATGGCAAAGGGGCTTCACCAACAACTTATTGACATAAGCTTTATGACCTTCTGGACCATCACAAGTCTAGATATGAGGTAGAAACCTCAGATCTAGGCCTCTAACTCGACATAGATCTCAATCATGCCCAAAATGCCCCAAATCTCAAACATAAGATAGATCTAATTGCAATAAGGCCAAAGCAACAGCTTATTACCTCAAGGATGATCTAACACTAAAGAATAATCCAAATCTCTGCAAATCCCCTTGCTCCAAGCTTCTTTATCTTCAATATCTCTTCACAAAACCCCTCTTATCTAGGTCCCAATTTGCTTCCAAGGGCTCTCACTCATGATTTAGGGGTTCTGGATCTCAAAAGGGGAGTAAAGAGGCCAGGGAAGGGATGTAATGTTCTTTAAATAGGGCACAACCCCATGGATTAGGATTTTTCTCGCCCAGACCAGACTCGCCGAGTCCACTAGCCGACTCGCCGAGTCGGTCACTTATTCTATGCCCCGGATCCCGCTCCGACTCGTCGAGTTCCTCCCTGGACTCGACGAGTTGACTCTTGACTTAGAGCTTTTCCTTTCTTTTCTTGGTCTTTCTGATTTTGGGTGTTACAGATATGTTATATGTATACCGGACTTCGGTCAGATGCCGGGAAGGGCTCGATGCCGGACTACGGTCCGATGCCGAGCGGGGCCCGAAGTAGCGGGCAAGGCCTGATGTATGTTATCATGTGATTATGTGTATGGTATGTGGTAGTTTGGGGAGACTCACTAAGCTTTGTTCTTACAATTTTAGGTTTTGGTTTCAGGTACTTCCACTAGTAAGAGGAAGAGCTCGGGATGACTGCATCGCACACACCACAACGTTTAGTCTGGGATGATTTACTCTGATATTTAGACATGTGATTTTGATACAGTGTTTTGATATGATGTTTTGAGATATTATCACTTATGTTTTTATGAGATGATTTGGATTACTATGGTTTTATTTATAATTAAAATGAAATTTTTGGACTGTATTTTAGAGATGTCTGAGGTTGGTATCAAAGCCTTGCTTTGAGGGATTCAGGCACACTCTCGGGTATGTCTGGACTCAAATGGAGTACCCGGTATGAAAATTTTCAAAAAAAAGTCATTTTTATAAAAAAGAACTTTGAAAAAGAAAAGAATTTTTTAAAAGATAAGAAATTTTGGATAGATAAAAGGGTGTGGTGCATGCAATCAGCCAAGCTCAAGTAAGTACTCCCAAATTACCCATACAAGTTTATGTGATGATATGTTTATGAGAACTGCATGCTAGATCAGGGCTAAGGATCTAGGAAGGATGCCTTATGTGCCTGTTATATGTATATCAGCTTTATGAACTGCATGCTACTACAAATTAGTTAGTGATATGATGGCCTGATTAGTATATGATTGATTATGTTTACTCAATGCTCGAATGCTGCTTGCTTTGTGCTTTTAGGAGCTCTAGTTATCTTTTACTAACTAGTAAACGAATATGTTAAGTTACATATATCAAAGACTAAATATTTCAGAAGGTTAGGTCTAGCTCTATTTCACAGCTCTTGTTTGAGTCCAACTGTTGTAGGGTACGATCTCTCATTCGAAGAATTATCTAGTCTTAGTGATATGTAATGGTATTTGTGAGCTATTTAGGGGAGATAGAAGGGACTTCTTATGCAGCTGATGGCGGAGAGTGGGTTGGTGATTACGCAAGGGCAAGCCTAGGATGAGATTAGCATGGGAACAATAGTAGCAGTAGAAGGGACTTTGTAGAGTCAAGTTAGTTCTTGAGGAAGGTATGGATAGATGTGAGATCCTTTGAGTTATGATGTGTATATTGATGTTTTTTATGGTGTATTTTCAGTGTGGTGACACTACGCACTAGGCCACTCAGCAGTTTAGGTGTCGGTGAGGGATCGAGCTCGGCTCTGGAGCTGGGCAGCTCGATGAGTGGACGAGAGAGTTCATTTCGTCTGAGGTCACATGCAATATTTTAGACTAGACTACTATGATCTTTGGTATGATCAAGGAGGTAATCCTAGAGCTTTTGGATGAGAGACAGAGTGCATTCCGCACCGAGGTGGCGGCCCTGATGGGGTCGCACACACTGACGTTCAGGGAGTTCCGAGCTTTCGGTGCTCTAGAATACCATGGGGCTTGAGACCCCATTACTAGCAGCAGATGGTTGGCTGACGTCGCCAATGCTTTTCGTACAAGCAGGTGTCTCGAGGGAGACAAGGTCCGACTTCCTTCCCATCTTCTGAATGACAGAGCACGAGACTGGTGGGAGGAGGTTGGATGTGCCATTGCAGATGATGTAGTTCTAGATGCGATGACCTGTAGTGATTTTATGGCCATGTTATGGGCCGAGCTTACACCTGTGATCGAGGTGCAGCGGCTTGCTAGGGAGTTCCAGGATCTCCAGCAGACGATTGAGATGGTGACCGATATTACCGCCATGTTCAGGGAGATGGCCCTTCTCATTTTGCAGTACGTGGCAGACAATGACATGAAAAAGGCCCGATATCATGAGATGCTACACAGTGATATTCACCAGTTTGTGAGCTGATCCAGCTGCAAGACGCTGGAGTTTATGATTGCTAGGGATTGAGAGAGAGTTGGACTTAGAGATGGAGAGAAAGAGGAAACTCGAGGGGGTTCATTCAGGGAGTATGGGAAAAAAGCCCAAGATATCAGACCACAGATCTAGGAGCCAGCAGGGCCACAACCATTATGGCAAATATGGCAAGTTGTAGGAGGGGACGTGCAAGGCAAGGAGTTTAGGCTGCTTTAATTGCAGCCGAACTGGTCATGTGAGTAGAGATTGTATAACTACTACCACCACCACCACAATATCAGATCTGATTTGCTTTCAGTGCAATCAAAGGGGACATAAGCGGTCCCAGTGCCCGAGTTTAGCAGCAACAGGACAGGTGGCAGCACCCACTCCTGCTATGTTGAGGATTAGAGACAGCCATCAAGTCCGGGTAGAGGTACCTGTGGCGAGAAGTATGACCTTTCAGTTGACAGCAAAGGAGGCACGTGCGCCTCCCGACGTGGTGATGGGTATGTATCTTCTCCTTATCTGTTTACTTATATTTATTATTTCTTATGTTTATGTGTTTCATTATAGGATCGTTCCTTGTGAACGATATATTTGCCCTGGTATTGTTTGATTCGGGGGCTATCCGATAACTAGTGTCACTCGCACTCGGCAAGTGGTTCGTTGGGGCTCCGAGGGAGCTGGATTGCCCACTTGACGTGGAGATAGTAGATGATAGGACCATCAGGGTTGCGAGGGTTCACCAAGGATGTACACTGCAGTTGTTTGATGAGAATTTTTCTATGGATCTAATCCCTATTCCCCTACGAGTGAATAAGGTTATAGTTAGTATGGAGTGGTTGAGCCCCAATGGGGCAGTGATCGACTGCGAGCAGCTAGTGAGGGTTCGGACACCCAGTGGGGGAGGGTTAGTGATTCTGGGCGAGAGGTCGTGTAACGTCAGGTTCCTGGTATGCACTTATTTATTTATTTATTCATTTTAGGGCTACTCTACGAGTTGGTGGCCCTAACTTGTCGAGTAGAAGGCAGTATATACGCGGGTTTTAAGTGAGCTACTCGACGAGTCGCAGCCCTGACTCGACGAGTAGGATAGGCTGGATGAAACCCTAATCTTTAGGGTTTGCACCCTATTTAAGCATCATATATGGCCTCCGTCCCAGCCTCCATCACCTCCAAATCCAAATGTCCAAACCCTAATCCACATTGAGTGATCTTGAGCTATTTCTTGCCATTTTGAGTGTTATTTGTGCTTTTTGAAGCTTGTGGAAGAACAAAGAGATAGAAGGCTCAAGGGGGAAGAAGTAGATCCAGGAACTACACTCTATTTGCTATAATTGGTGGTAATCAAGGTGCTAACTTGATCATTCTTCTCTTAGACCTAATTGTTTCCATGTTATGAAGGTTTTGGTTCAAGAACCTTATTCCTTAGAATTATGATGTCTAAAGCTACTTATATCTCAGATCTAGGATCTAGGAAGGGTTCCATGGCCAAAAAGGTGCAAACTTTGTGACCATGGAATCCTCATGCAAGCTTATAAGCAAGTTCATGGCCTTTTTAGCCCTAAAATAACATGCATGGAAGGAAATCTTGGGACTTTATGTGTTCAACAGATGTTAAAAGCCTAGATCTAGTGTATTATGCCTTGGTTAGGGTGTTATGGCTTGTGGACCAAGATTCATGCTTTAGAGAAGTTAGGGTTTGGGTTAAACCAATTAAGAGGGACTAAGGACGGGTAAAGTTGGAAACTTTACCCTTAAGAGTGTATTTCTAGTATGTAGATGAAGTTAGGAGTATAGATCTGAAAGGTAGGAGGTTAATCCGTTGAGATGGCTGAATCAGATAGGGGAACACAACGATTCCAGGAAATAAATCGATGAGTTGAACCGGGGTGTCTCGATCTTTATGATTGGTAGAACTCGAAGACTCTGTTAAGGGACTGAACAAGTTGACTTAGTTAACCACGTGTCTGAGTTGTTCATGAACTCGCCGAGTTGGGAGATGACTCAACGAGTTGGGGTTGACTAGGAGTTGACCTTGACTTTGAATTTAACCAAGACGTTGACTTTGATCAGGGGTAAAATGGTCATTTTACCCTAAGAAGGATTATCAGATGTTGATTAAGTGTTTTTGTGGAATTGATAGCCGGAGAGTCGCCGGAGCAGTAGACAGGGATTCCTCGCTTGAGTTTTCAGCAGTCAGTCTTGGGAGGTGAGTTCCCTTTCAATAGGAACAGGTCAAAGGCACCAAGGCCGGCCCGTATATATGATATGTTAGTAGCTGAGTGTGGGCAGGGCCCGAATCTCCTAGCAGTCGACAGTGGGCGGGGCCCGAATCTCATAGTATTATTTGAGTATAGTTATGTGATTGCTTGATAGATATACTTGTTGTCTGTGTGATACTTGTATGCATGTTAGTAGCAGAGTGTGGGTGGGGACTGAATCTCCTAGAAAGCGGCGTATGGGCGGGGCCCGAATCTCCTAGACAGTGGATTGTAGGCGGGGCCCGAATCCCTAGACTGTGGAGTGTGGGTGGGGCCCGAATCTCCATGAGAATGGGTGGGGGCCGTATCTCTTAGTTGTATGTTATTTGTATGGTATGTGGTAGTTTGGGGGAGCTTACGGTTTTCAATTTTGGTTTTAGGTACTTCCACTAGCAAAGGGAAGGGCTCGTGATGATCGCATGACACACACCATAGTCTTTAGCCTGGGATATTTACTCTAATATTCGATATGAGATTTTGATATGTTTACAGATATTATGATATTTTGATACACATGGTTTATGATTTTATAGTATGGCGATGATATTATGGTTTTAATAATGATTTAAAAATGTAATTTTTGGGTTGTATTTTTGGGACGTTTCTAGTTTGTATCGAAGCGTTGGTTTTGAGGGATTCGAGCACACTCTCGGGTGTGTCTGAACTCATACTAAGGACTTAGTATAGAAATTCTCAAAAAAGGGAATCATTTTTATAAAAAGAATTTAGAAAAGAGAAAAGAATTGGAAGAGAAAAAAGAACTTTGAAAAGATAAAAATGGTGGGGTGTGTGCAATCAGCCGAGCTCAAGTAAGTACTCCCAATTACCAATACAAGTTTATGTTATGATATGATTATCGGCTTTATGAGAACTGCATGCTATATTAGGACTAATGATCTAGGAAGGATGTCTTATGTGCTTGTTATATGTGTATTAGCTCTATGAGGACTGCATGCTAGTATAGATTAGTCAGGGATAACCTGATAAGTATATGCTTGATTGTGTGTACTTAATGCTCAAATGCTGCTTGCTTTGTGCTTTTAGGAGTTCTAGTTTTCTTTTACTAACTAGTAAACGAATATGCTAAATTACATGTTGCAAGGACTAAATAATTTTAGAAGGTTAGGTCTAGCTCTATTTCGCATCTCTTGTTTCAGTCCAACCGTTGTAGGGTAGGATCTCTCATTCAAAGAATTATCTAGTCTAAGTGATATGTAATAGTATTTGCGAGCTAGTTAGGAGAAGAAAGAAGGGACTTTTTATGCAGCTAATGGCGGAGAGTGGGATGGTGATTACCCTAGGGCAAGCCTAGGATGAGAGGAGCAGAGAGCAGTAGCAGTAGAAAGGACTTGGTGGAGCCAAGGCAGTTCTTGAGGAAAGTATGAATAGATATGGAAGGTAGTACAGGCCCGTACTACTGAAAGCACTGGATCCATACTCGAATCAAGGAAGGCTACGATGAATCCAGGGAACTTGTAGTGTATGAGATCCCACTAGTTATGTTTAGTATTCTGATGTTTGTTATGATGTGTTCTTTTTAGACTGGTGGTTTTGCGCCCTGGACCAGCAGTTGGCAGTTCAGGTGCTGGTGAGGGATCAGGCTCACGCTCTAGCTCTGGGGTTGAGCAGCTAGACGAGCAGATTAGGGAGTTCATTTCCTCATAGATCACACACAATATTCTTGAACAGACTCCTGTGATCTTCGGTTCAATCAAGGAGGGTATCTTGGAGCTTATGGAGGAGAGATTGAGTTCTTTCCGCACTGAGGTTACGGCCATGATAGGTTCGTGCATACTCACTTTCCGCGAGTTCAGAGCATGTGGAGGTCCCGACTATCATGGGTCTCAGGACCCCATTGCGAGTACTAGATGGTTGGCTGATGTCACCAACGCATTCTGCACCAGTAGATGTCCCGAGGGGAACAAGGTTAGACTAGTGTCCTGTCTTTTGAATGATAGGGCACGTAACTGGTCGGAGGAGGTCGGGCATGATATTGGTGATGATGTCGCGTTGGCCGCGATGACATGGGGTAACTTCTCGGCCAGGTTCAGAGCCGAGTTTGCACCTGTGATAGAGATGCAGCAGCTTGCTAGGGAGTTCTAGGATTTACAGCAGACTATTGAGACGATGATGGAGATCACCGCTAAGTTTAGGGAGATGGCCCTTCTTGTTCCGTAGTATGTGGCGGACGAGGAGATGAAGAAGGTCCGATATCACGAGATGTTGAGGAGTGACACTCGGTAGTTTGTGAGCCGATCCAGCAGCAAAACATTGTGGGATATGATTTCCAGATCGAGAGAGAGAGAAAGAGAGAGAGAGAGAGAGAGAGAGAGAGAGAGAGAGAGAGAGAGAGAGAAGAGAGAGAGAGAGAGAGAGAGAGAGAGAGAGAGAGATTGACTTAGAGATGGAGAAGAAGAGGAAACCAGATGCGACATCTTGTTGGAGGGTTCAGTCAAAAATCCTAAGACAAATTCCCGAGTGAAGGGCCAACAGGGCTGAGGCCGCTGCAGTAAGTGTGGCAGGGGGCACGATGGGCTGTGTGGGGTGGGTAGTTAGGGCTGCTTTAAGTGCGGCCAAACGGGTCATGTGAGCAGGGACTGTATAGCCACCACCACCACCACTACAATATTTGACCTAATTCGCTTCCAGTGGAATCAGAGGGGCCACAAGCGGTCCCAGTATCCGAGCTTGGCATCAGTAGGACAGGTGGAAACACCCACTCCTGATACACTGAGGATTACAGATGGCCGACAGGACGGTGCTGAGGTGCCAGTGGTGAAGAATAGAGCTTTCCAGTTGATAGTAGAGGAGACACGTGCAACATCTGATTTTGTTACGGATATGTATCTTCTTTTTATCTCTTTATTTACGTTGATTGTCACTCATGTTTATATGTTTTGTTATAGCATTGTTCCTTGTGAACGATATATCAGTGTTGGTATTGTTTTATTTGGGTGCCACCCGATCTTTTGTGTTGCTCGCGCTCAGCAAGCGATTTACAAGAGCTCCGAGGGAGCTGGATTGCCCACTTGATGTAGAGATAGCAGATGACAAGACCGTTAGGGTCACGTGGGTTCACAGAGGATGTACGTTACAACTATTCGATAAGTAGTTTTCAGTAGACCTAGTTCCTACTCCCCTGCATGGGAATAAGGTTATAGTGGGTATGGATTGGTTAAGCCCCAATGGGACATTGATTAACTGTGAGCAGCAGCTAGCGAGGGTTCTCACTCCTAGTGGGGGAGAGTTTGTAATCCAGGGCGAGAGGCCATAACGCGGACTAGTTTTATGTTCAGCAGCGAGAGCAAGGCGCCACCTTCGGCAGGGTTGTGCAGGGTACGTCACTTATGTCATGGATACCTGGGAGAAGGGTATGGCAATAGTTGATGATGTACCAATAGTGCGAGAGTACCCAGATGTATTCCCGAAGGAATTACCTGGGATACCTCCGAAGAGATAGGTTGAGTTAAGGATTGACCTGGTTCCTGGTGTGGCTCTAATAGCCAAGGCACCATATCGGTTGGCTCCTCCCGAGATGCAGGATTTGTCTACACAGCTACAAGAGCTGCTAGACAAGTGTTTTATTAGGCCGAGTAGTTCACCATGGGGAGCCCCGATCCTGTTTGTGAAGAAAAAGGACGGGTCACATCGCATGTGCATAGACAACCAAGAGATGAACAAGGTAATGGTGAAGAACTGTTACCCACTCCTGAGGATAGATGATTTATTTGATCAGCTTCAGGAAGCGTCTTGGTCCTCCAAGATTAATCTATAGTCAGGGTATCACCAGATGCGAGTCAGGGATAATGATGTGCAAAAGACAACTTTTAGGACTTGCTATGGTCATGATGAGTTTGTGGTGATACCGTTTGGGCTCACCAATGCTCCAACCGCATTCATGGACCTCATGAACTGCGTGTGCAGACCGATGTTGGATAGGTATGTATTAGTTTCATTAACGATATCTTGGTTTACTCCAAGACTTAGGAGCAACATGAGGAGCACCTGATAGAGGTGCTGGAGACACTAAGGAGGGAGAAACTTTTTGCGAAGTTCTCCAAGTGTGAGTTCTGGTTGTGCGAGGTGCAGTTCCTTGGGTAGCTCATCAACCAGAAGGGTATTCTGGTCGATCTGGCCAAGATAGAGTTCGTGATGTAGTGAGAGATTCCGAGGTCTCCAACTAAGATTTGGAGTTTCTTGGGTATGGCAGGGTATTGAAGGAGATTTATTTAGGACTTATCCAAGATTGCAGTTCCCTAGACCCGACTGACCAAGAAGTTGGTGGATTTTCATTGGGGACCTGAGCAGCAGGCAGCCTTTGAGATGCTCAGGCAGCGGTTGTGTGAGGCATCGACTCTCACTCTGCTAGAGTGTATAGATGACTTCTTAGTCTACTGTGATGCTTCAATCACAAGCATGGGAGTAGTGTTGATGTAGAGGGTCAATGTGATAGCCTATGTGTCGAGGCAGTTGAAGCCTCACGAGGCTAACTATCCAACACACGATTTAGAGCTGGGTGCTATGGTATTCACCCTCAAGATTTGTGACACTACCTTTATGGGGTACGTCGTACCATTTACACGGACCACAAGAGTTTGAGGTACCTCATGGATCAGCCGAATTTGAACATGAGGCAGCGTCGGTGGTTAGATGTGGTAAAGGATTATGATTGTGAGATCCTTTACTACCCAGGCAAGGCCAATTTGGTGGCCGACGCTCTGATCCGCAAGACGGTAGTGGCTCTGATTAGAGATTTATGCTTGAGGATGACAGTGATCACTCCACTGTTGGAGCAGATTAGGGAGGCACGGGTTGAGGGCCTGAAGGAAGAGCGCCAGAAGTGTGAGAGGATTGTGGGCCAAGTGGCATCATTTGATTATGACACCGACAGTTTTTGACCCTGCATGGGAGGGTTTGGGATCCATACTGGGGTGGAGTACGGAAGGTTCTGATAAATCAGGCCCATAAGTTGAGGTTCTTCATCCATCTCGGGGCGACGAAGATGTACTGAGATCTTCGACCTGATTATTGGTTGCCCTGCATGAAGCGGAACATAGCATGATATTTGGAGAGGTGCTTGGCCTGCAGGAAGGTCAAGGCCGAGCACCAGAGACCACACGGAAGATGCAGCTGCTATACATTCCTGTGTGGAAGTGGGAGGATATCACCATGGATTTCATTACTAAGCTTCCCAGGACCGCACGAGGAGTAGATTCGATATGGGTCATCGTGGATCGTTTGACCAAGAGCGCTCATTTTATCCCGATACATGAGAGAATATCGGCCGAGAAGTTGGCTGAAATATATGTGCATGAAATAGATACACGACATGGGTGCCTGTCTCGGTGGTGTCAGACCGAGATGTTCGTTTCACTTCCAGATTTTGGAAGCGGTTTCACGAGGAGATGGGTACTCATGTCCACTTCAGCATCGCTTTCCACCCTTAAACAAACGGATAGAGCAAGAGGACGATACAAACTCTCGAGGACATGTTACGCGCATGCGTGCTAGATTTCGGTGGCAGTTGCGATACGTATCTTCTGTTAGCAGAATTTTCGTATAACAGCAGTTACCATGCCATCATAGAACGATCTCCCTTAAGAGTGTATTTCCAAATTGTAGATGAAGTTAGGATTATAGATCTGAAAGGTAGGAGGTTAATCCGTTGAGATGGCTGAATCAGACAGGGGAACTCGATGAGAACAGGAAATGAATCGATGAGTTGAACCGGGTTGTCTAGATCTTTATGACAGGTAGAACTCGACGACTCTGTTAAGGGACTGAACAAGTTGACTTAGTTGACCACGTGTCTGAGTTGTTCATGAACTCGCCGAGTTGGGGTTGACTAGGATTTGACCTTGACTTTGACTTTAACCAGGATGTTGACTTTGATCAAGGGTAAAATGGTCATTTTACCCTAAGAAGGATTATCAGATGTTGATTAAGTGTTGTTATGGAATTGATAGCCGGAGAGTCACCGTAGCAGCAGACAGGGATTCCTTGTTAGAGTTTTCAGCAGTCAGTCTTGCGAGGTGAGTTCCCTTTCAGTAGGATCAGGTCAAAGGCACCAAGGTCAGCCTATATATGTGATATGTTAGTAGCTGAGTGTGGGCGGGGCCCGAATCTCATAGTATTATCTGAGTATAGTTATGTGATTGCTTGATAGATATATTTGTGTCAGTGTGATACTTGTATGCATGTTAGTAGTGGGGTGTAGGCGGGGCCCGAATCTCCTAGACAGCAGAGTATGGGCGGGGCCCGAATCTCCTAGACAGCGGAGTGTAGGCGGGGCCCGAATCTCCATGAGAGTGGGTAGGGCTCGTATGTCCTAGTTATATGTTATTTGTATTGTATGTGGTAGTTTGGGGGAGCTCACTAAGCTTCATGCTTACGGTTTTCAATTTTGGTTTCAGGTACTTCCACTAGCAAAGGGAAGGACTTGGGATGATTGCGTGGCACACACTACAGTCTTTAGCTTGGGATGATATTATGATATTTTGAGACACGTGGTTTATGATTTTATACAATGGAGATGATATTATGGTTTTAATAATGATTTAAAAATAAAATTTTTGGGCTGTATATTTAGGACATTTCAGGTCGCACGGTGGACCGACTCTATGTTCAGCAGCGAGAGCAAGGTGCTACCTACAGCAGGGTTGCCCAGGTTATGTCGCCTATGTTATGGATTCCAGGGATAAGGGTAAGGCGATAATGGATGATGTACTGATCGTGCGAGAGTACGCGGATGTATTCCGAAGGATTTTCCTCGGATACCTCCACAGTGACAGGTTGAGTTTAGGATTGACCTAGTCCCTAGTGCGGCTCCGATAGCTAAGGCACCATATCGGTTGGCTCCTCCCGAGATGCAGGAGTTAGCTACATAGCTGCATGAGCTGTTAGAAAAAGGATTTATCAGGCCAAGCAGTTCGCCATGGGGAGCCCCGATCCTTTTTGGGAAGAAGAAGGACGAGTCACATCGGATGTGCATAGACTACCAGGAGCTGAATAAGGTAACAGTGAAGAACCGTTATCCCCTCCCAAGGATCGATGATTTGTTTGACCAACTACACGGTGCCTCTTGGTTCTCCAAGATTGATCTGCCATCAAGTTACCACCAGATGCGAGTCGGGGACGACGATGTGTCGAAGACAAGCTTTCGGACTCGCTTTGGTCACTATGAGTTCGTAGTGATGCCGTTTGGGCTCACCAATGCTCCAGCCGCGTTCATGCATCTCATGAACCGTGTGTACAGGCCGATGTTGGATCGGTATGTGATAGTCTTCATTGATGATATCTTGGTTTATTCCAAGACTCAGTAGCAGCATGAGGAGCACCCGAGGGAGGTGTTGGAGACACTGAGGAGGAGAGGATTTTTGCAAAGTTCTCTAAGTGTGAGTTCTGGTTGCGCGAGGTGCAGTTTCTTGGGCAGCTTTTCAACCAGAAGGGTATTTTGGTCGTTCCAGCCAACATAGAGGCTGTGATGCAGTGGGAGGTTCTGAGGTCTTCAACAGGAATTTGGCGTTTTCTTGGTCTAGCAGGTTACTATCGGAGATTCATTCAAGATTTCTCCAATATCGCTATTCCTTTGACCTGACTGACCAAGAAATCGGTGACATTCCGCTGGGGGCCTGAGCAGCAGGCAACCTTCAAGACTCTCGGACAGCGGTTATGCGAGGCATCGATCATGACCTTGCCAGAGGGTGTCGATGACTTTGTGGTTTACTATGACGCTTCGATCACGGGCATGGGTGCGGTTTTGATGCAGTGGTGTCACATGATATCTTACTCTTCGAGGCAGTTGAAGCCTCATGAGGCGAATTATCCAATGCATGATTGAGAGTTAGGGGTTGTGGTTTTCACCCTCAAGGTTTGGTGGCATTACCTCTATGGGGTTCGTTGTATCATCTAAACAGACCACAAGAGATTGAGCTACCTCATGGATCATCCAAATATGAACATGAGGCAGCATCGGTGGTTAGATGTGGTGAAGGATTACGACTGTGAGATCCTTTACAACCCGGGCAAGGCCAATGTGGTGGTCGATGCTCTTAGCCGCAAGGCTGTAGCGGCTCCGATTCGATACGTATGTCTGAGGATGATAGTGATTACTCTACTGCTGGAGCAGATCCGAGAGGCATAGGTCGAGGGTATGAAGGAGGAGCGCCAGAAGTGTGAACGGGTCCTAAGCTCAGTGGCCTCATTTGACTATGATAGTCGGGGGTTGTTGACCTTGCATGGGAGGGTCTGGCTTCCATACTAGGGCGGAGTATGACAGATTCAGATGGATGAGGCCTACAAGTTGAGGTTCTCCATCCATCCCGGGGCGACGAAGAAGTACCGGGATCTTCTTCGTGACTACTCGTGGCCCTGCATCAAGCGAGACGTAGCATGGTATGCGGAGCAGTACTTGACCTGCAGGAAGGTAAAGGCTGAGCACTAGCAGCCTCATGGCGAGATGCAACTTTGTTGGATATTCCCGTGTGGAAATGGGAAGACACCACCAAGCTTCCCAAGACCGCACATGGAGTAGATTTGATATGGGTCATCATGGATCGGTTAACCAAGAGTGCACATTTCATGCCGACCCAGGAGACTATATCGGGTAAGAACCTCGTCGAGATCTATGTTCGCGAGGTGGTGGCATGTCATGGAGTGCCCATTTCGATGGTGTCAGAGCGAGACATCTGTTTTACTTCTAGGTTTTGGAAGCGGTTTCACGGCGAGATGGGTACTCATTACCACTTCAGCACCACTTTCCACCCTTAGATGGATGGGTAAAGTGAGAGGACAATTCAGACTTTCGATGACATGTTGCGCACATGTGTTTTGCATTTTGGTGGCAGTTGGGATATGTATCTTCTGTTAGCAAAATTTTCATATAACAACAGTTACCACGCCAACATAAACTTACCTCCATTCGAGATGCTCTACGGGAAGAAGTGTAGGACCCCAATCTGTTTGGGCCAGGTCGGATAAAGGGTCATAGGGATTACTGAGGTAGTACTCAAGACTACTGATATGATCCAACAGGTCCAGAGCAGGCTCCAGACTGCTCAGAGTCGGCCGAAAAACTATGCCGACAAGCGTCGTTCATACTTGGAGTTTCAGGTGGGCGACATTGTCCTCCTGAAAGGTATCACCTTGGAAAGGTGTCATGAGGTTCAGGAAGAGGGACAAGTTGGGCCCCAGGTACATCGGTCCGTTCAGGGTTTTGGCTCGAGTGGTCCGGGTTGCTTACCGTTTGGATCTTCCAGCAGAGCTCATCCAGATATATAACACTTTTCATGTCTCCCAGTTGCGGAAGTGCTTAGTGGATGACTCTGTAGTTGTGCCTTTAGAGGATATACAAGTGGATGACAGCCTGAACTACATCGATAGACCAGTAGTCATTCTTGACAGGAAGATGAAGGAGCTGAGGAACAACAGAGTAGAGCTGGTGAAGGTATAGTGGCAGCATCGTCAGGGCTTAGAATGGACTTGGGAGCCCAATGAGGAGATGAGGGAGCATTACCCGAAGTTATTTCCAGACACATCGGACTTCGAGGATGAAGTCTGATTCAAGTGGGGGAGAATTGTAACACCTAGTCCATGTATTATTTACATTTTGGTCCCTTATATATTGAATTACTGTTTTTGGACCTTGTTATTATGAAATTTGGAGGAACGAGGGACCATTTGTGCCAACTTTGGATTTTGGAGGCGGATCCCGAATGTGGGGTGTTCCTCTAAGGAACGCGTTGTGTTCCCACACTGAATGCAAACCCTAATTCATAGGGTTTGGGCCCTATATAAACAACATTATGACTCAATCCCTGGCCTCCTTACCAGCCTCTCAACCTTAGAAACCCTAGATAGCCTCCTTTTCTCATTCTTGTGTGTCTTTGGCTTGTGAAGCTTGTTTCGGAGCTTAGAAGCTTGAAATAAGGAAGTAGAATCTAGTGAATAGGGACTTGAGTATCTTGAGCTCATATGTGACATCCCCAAATTCATAGCCAGAAAAGACCGATTTGCTTATGCTTTATTTTAAAAATCAGAGTATCCTTTCAAAGAAAAGTGTTGTGGAATTTGTTCCTAGTAAAACATGATAAATATATTAACAAAGCATTTCCGAAGAAATGTATTTTGTTTATATTAAAACTTTAGGATGTCATCATCAATACTGAAACATAAGCATAAACATACCTTACATTTATTTACACTAGTGATATACATCTCCTTTAAATCTCTCAGTGTTAAGTGGCTTCGTATCAACACCTGTGATAGAAATAAACTGAGTGGGTCAGGTTGGGAAACTTGGTGAGTACATAGGGTTTTCAACCTACAATAATATAGTTATTATGTTTCATCATCAAACAATTAACCCAATTACCCATCCCCATTATCTTCTTTATTTCTTAAGGATTTACCCTAAGAATCATCTATCACTCATTCCTAAGGGTTCTTCCTAAGGAATAGGCACGGAGTCCATTGTCGTTAGGGTTTATACAACATACACTAAATCCATAGTTTCCAGGGCTCATCCAACGGGTGCCAAGCCCGCGGAATGTTTACATGGTTATGTTATGTGCTTATGTTATATGCTTTGTTGATATGTTATATGTATACCAAACTTCGGTCCGATGTGGGGAGGGGAGCGACGCCGGACTTCGGTCCGATGTCGAGCGGGACCCGATGCTGGACTACGGTCCGATGTCGGGTTGGGCCCGAATTAGCAGGCAAGGCCCAATGTATGTTATTATGTGATTATGTGTATGGTATGCGGTAGTTTGGGGAGACTCACTAAGCTTCGTGCTTAGAGTTTTCAGTTTCGGTTTTACGTACTTCCGCTAGTATGGGGAAGAGCTCGGGATGACTGCATTGCACACGCCACAACGTTTAGCCTGGGATGATTTACTCTGATATTTGGACATGTGAATTTGATACAGGTTTTGATATGATGTTTTAAGATGATCTAGATTACTATGGTTTTATTTATAACTAAAACGAAATTTTTGAACTGTATTTTTGGGATGTTTCGATTTATCATCTCAAATTGATATGCTGGTAATCTACACACACTCCATCAATAATGATAATTATTGATTTGTCCATTGTTCAACTTTATAGTTCAAAATTAATGTGTCGATTAACCATGCAGGCTCCATTAATGACATATAAAAAGTGATATGTTTTTTCATGAATTAGGATACACTTCACATTTTGTCCTAAAGTAACTAAAGTTGAGATTTATATAAAAGGTTTTAGTACTTTAATAACATTATACTTTTAAGAGGTTATGTCCTATCAAATCCGTTCGGCTAACGACCCTCGACCATACAAGGGAGTGGTGGGAGAGAGTGAACACCTAATGACGGTCATTTTATGGGTTGTTTCCTTATACTCCCTTAGGGTATGGCTTCGTGAATGAGGCCTCCTATTGATTTGACTGACTTGTCTTATACATATAATATATTAAACATTTAATCATATATAACATAAGGTGTATTTTAAACTTTTCAAAATAATAGGGTTTAAAATTAATTTTTGAATTAAACAGTTAATAATTAATTTTTTTTAAACTAAATAATGATTTAATCTTTTATCTTAATTAATCAATTAAATAAATTTAAATCATATGAGTTATATAATTATTTACCAATTAAACAATTAATTACATAATTAAAATTTAATACTAATCACATTACCTTCTTGAAAAATCTAGTATGCTCAAGAATCATAGTAAAGTGATATTGCTAATTAACATATCATACTAATGGTTCACACTAACAACAACTTGATATAATTGATTATTTATTAGAAATTGATTTTAATAAATATTCAATAAACTCTTATAATTAATTTGGAAATTATTGTTTTCTAAGAAATAATAATTTTCATTAGCAAGTAACATTACATAATTCATATGGTATGAATTAATAAGTCATGCACACCATTTTAGACTAGATAAATTCTTTTGACTATTATTAAAAAGTTAAAGTTTATATTTTATAAATGTTGTTAATACAATATAAAGTTTTTGTCTTCTTTTGACTTCTTAATTTCGAAACTGTAGAAGAAGGAGAGGTATGGTTTGTAGCTTATTCTAATCGAGGGAGCATACTTTAGAAGTATAAGATTAAAGTATTACAAGTAGAAGACATGCATTTTGATTATTTAAATAAAAGCATGACTTTCATGATTGCTTAATAAAAAGAAATGAAAGCATGGCTAATCTTACAAGCATGAGAGACATGTTTTCTAAAGTGCTAAATAGTTAAAGACTTATGGACTTTTTCTTCATGCTATAAATACTAGCTTCGTGAGATTTTCATTCTTGCTCTTCTTTTGGACACAAAAAACCGTGAGTTGGAGAGAGTATGCATACTCTCTCCATTTTTTTCATCCTCTTGAAGATATTACTTGCTTTTATACTCTCTTGAAGTTCATACTTTGGTTATGAACATGAAGCTTAAGAGTTAAGAGTTTCCTTACAAGACTAGCATCTTAAATCAATTTGAGAACTTGTTGTTGTCTTAAAGGTTCCACATTCTTCATCAACTTCCAAGCCCCCCCCCCCCCCCCCATTGAGGGTTCAATGTCTACAAAGTTTGTTAAACACTTCATCTTCTTTGGTGCTTGTTTTCTTTCCAAACTTTGCAAGAAGATCCTTGGTGGGTTATAAACTTGTTTATGTTATTCAAAATTTATTAATGTCATTCACTGGTAAATCTTATGATGTAAAAACTAATTTTTGAATCAAAACCCAACGATTGGTATCAGAGACACCTTGCAAGTTTGGTTAGATTTTTGGAAATCTTAGTTTTTGGAGAATATGTATAACTTGATTTTGTATAAAAACAAGTTCACACATATTTTTTCTATGATAACTTTATAATTATTATTTTATGTGACAAAAAATTTCATGCATCATTTGTCATTTAAAGTTGTCTTAAAAAAACAAAGGTTGTTTGATGTGTATGTTGATATGTATAATGTGCATCAAGTAGACAATGACCATTGTGTTTGTTGTGTTGATTGTTTATAAAAATGGTTGTAATAATTTAATTATTCATATGGTATGTAATAAATTAAATAGATTAGTTTTCTTGGTTTATTTTTGTTAGTAATAGATGTGTTTTTAGATTTAATTTATATGTACAAAAATGTAAAAAGAAATGAAGTTGGAGTCACTTTTCTAGACCAAAGATCAATTTTCGTGATTAAGAAACATGCTGAAAGTTAGTGACAGTTTCTGAGAAATCTCACTAATGCTATTTCTCAAGGGTTGTTGGACTTTTCGCAATAATTGCTGAAATATTACTTTCAAGATGTTTTTCCAATCTTTTCCATGATATGAGTATTTTCTTAAGTGCGTGCTTCTACAACAACATTACAAGAAAATTTTTGGTCCCTTAAAATTTCTCTTTAGGAATAGACTTGGCATTTTTGTGTTGGCTTACAAAAAATATCATTAGTTAGCTATCTTTATGCACATATAATTTTATGCATGTTATGTTGTTTATTTTATGCAATTATTATGTATGGTTGATAAATTAGTTTTTCACATGCTAAAATAATTTTGGACAAAATAAACATCACATGTAGTTTGGTTTTCAAAATTTATAATATGGACATAAGATGTAACAAGTTATTGGTTTAAAATAAAATCCGGTTTTATAAAAACGTTAATAACGTCAAATTTTGAAATACTCAAATATAAGTTTTAAAATGGTGATTTTTATAACTTATACAAAATCCATATATATAAGTAATAAAATGAAGTTTTATTAAAGATATAAAAGGTTCAAATGCACTCAAAATTAATACTGGTTATTAAAATTGAATCGCGTTAAATTATATAAAAACTAGTTTCTTATGTCGAACCTTTAAAAGTGATTTTCTTTTGAAAATTGGTACCATGGTTTATTATATGCATATAATAACCATGATATCATGTGTTTCTAAAACTATAATTTTAAGACATATAAAAGACCCTTTTACAAACCTCAAATCTATGCAATCATTTTTGAAAAGCACTTGCAGTCTTCACGATTTCTATAACCAAGTTATAGGCAGATTACACAAGGTTTCAGATTGGATGATTTAATCAAAAATCTTTTGTGATAAATGATACCTAAGCAAGAGAGTTCCGAGGCATAGATTGGACGATTTAATCGGAAATCTTTTTGTGATAAAGAGTAAGTTTAGTTGGAATAGGGTCCAACCAAAACAAAATGACACAATATACTACAAAAAAAAAAAGCACACTACTTTAGAAGTTGAAGTTTAATATGATTCGATGAATGAGTTCATTGTAAAGCTATGATGATATCTGTCATTCAAGGATCACATAGAAATCTTTGTGACTTAGAGAGTATACTTAATCGAGCTAAGAGACTCTATATCACGAAAGAACACCAATCATATACTCCAAGATATTTAACTATACCTAGAGTAAAGTCAACTATTGATATGATAGTATTCGCAAAAATTACACAAATTGAGTTTAGTCGAACCCATTAATAAAGTCTTTTTTCTGAGCTAAATATGAATTGTCACACTTCAGCTATAAGACTATATTATTCTTGAAATGAGATTTGGATTTGGATTTAGTATTTGGATATCGGAACAATGTAACAACAACTATGATATAATGTTTTAATATACTAGGATATGATCATAACATCAATACTTCTTGTGTTCAATATTAACATGTTTAATCCATGAATAATCTTATTATTCTAAAAGTTCATAGTCGGTTATAATTATGAGAGCAATTTTGATGTAAGACTAATATGAATTGGATTGGTTGACTTTCACTGGAAATTGGGTTGTAACCAAATTTCATAGGTACTTATCAGAGAACTGGTATTAACTGACTCGCATCAAGATCATCTCACGGATCGCTATCATGAATGATACTTGATTAAAAGGTAATATCTTTGTATCCTTAACACCTGAGATATATAGTGGGACTTAAGTGTAGGGAGTATTATGCTTAGATATGGTCAAACGAAGGTCTTTAATCGGATAGTTATAAAAGCCATTTTCAAGTATGATATGAACTATACAAGAGGCTTATGTAGTCAAGATGAGATTTGTTCCTCTTATATGTTGAGAGTTAGACATCTAAGGCATCTTACCAAAAGTTGAACACCATATGAGATTGGTCGTGATCCGTATCTCATGTTCAACATGATGTCTATGACAAAAGGATAACTAACAAACTTACCTTATACACGAATTATAGCTTGGAGATTTTTAGGAATTTGGCGTTGATAGAATGGCACAAAGTCGTATGTTGATGGGAGCAGTGAAATGTCGCTAGACGTTCACCACTGTCTATATCAGCCTAATATGAATCTTGCACAAGTAGGAGATTGAAAGATCTGGTATGCTCAAGAATCATATTAAAGTGATATTGCTAACTAACATATGATACTAATGGGTCACACTGACAACACTTGATACAATTGATTATTTATTAGAAATTGATTTTAATAAATATTCAATAAACTCTTATAATTAAATTGCAAATTATTTACGAAATAATAATTTTCATTAGCAAGTAACATCACATAATTCATATGGTATGAATTAATAAATCATGCACAACATTTTGGACTAGATAAATTCTTTTGTCTTTTTACCAAAAAGTTAAAGCTAATATTTTATAAACTTGATTTCTAAAATATAAAGTTTTTGTCATCTTTTGACTTCTTAATTTCGAAATTGAGGAAGAAGAAAGAGAGGTATGGTTTGTAGCTTATTTTAATCTAGGGAACATACTTTAGAAGTATGGGATTTAATTATTAAAAAAAAAGACATGCCTTTTGATTATTTAAATAAAAGCATGGCTTTCATGATTGTTTAAGAAAAAGAAATGAAAGCATGGCTAGTCTTACAAGCATGGGAGACATGTTTTTCTAAAGTGCTAAATGGTTAAGGACTTATGGACTTTTTCTTCATGCTATAAATACTAGCTTCGTGAGACTTTCGTTCTTGCTCTTCTTTTGGACACAAAACTGTGGGTTGGAGAGAGTATGCATACTCTCTCCATTTTTTTCATCCGCCTGAAGATATTAATTGAGTTTATACGCTATTGAAGTTAAATACATTGGTTATGAACTTGAAGCTTAAGAGTTAAGAGTTTTCTTACAAGACTAGCCTCTTAAATCAAGTTGACAACTTGTCGGTTTCTCAATGGTTCCACATTCTCTATCAACTTCCTAGCATCCCTTTGAGGATTGAAAGTCTACAAAGGTTGTTAAACACTTCTTCCTCATTAGTGCTTATTTTCTTTCCAAACATTGCAAGAAGATTATTGGTAGGTTATAAACTTGTTTATGTTATTCAAAATTTATTAAACCCTTCCGTTGCTAAATCTTATGTTGTTGAAACTAATTTTTGAATAAAAACCCAACACTTCTAAGATTCAAAAAAGGCGTAGGGTTATCAGAGTTTAATTATTCAAATTTTAAATCCTATTAAAATAATAATTAAGGAAACTAGAAATCGTTGGGATACCTATCAAGATTTGAAAATAGGGGGTGTAGCTAGGGTTTCAGAAAACCCTAGCCAAGTCGAAAACTCAAGCCTTAAGGGTTTATTTTCAATTAACCCTATATTTGATCAATTCACAATTATGCACAATCAACATAATATAAAGGCTCTAACACCACTTATGGGTTTTCTAGGTTAGAAAAATTACATATAAGCAGAAAACACTTAAACCATTAAGTTCGCATGCAACCTAGAAAGGATCTATGTTTTCTCTATTGATAACAATAAACAATGAACATCAAGTAACCCTAGAGAGAAGCTATGAAAATCGAAATTAACATAAGGTTAGGATTTAAATAACTTTTTGATTATTATGGCAAATAATCAAATCAAGTCCTCTAAAAGTTCCTTGGAAAGCAAGCACCAAATGCTTGGATGCCTCTAATGGTTCACGCTCAAACATTAGTATTAAAAGACACTTGTGGAGAGAGGAGGAGAGTGTAAATTTTCATTCATAACACTCTTGGAAGAGAAAACCATGAAAATTGATGCCCAAGAGGTCCTATTTATAGTATTTGTAACTTATGAACAAAACAAGATTTGAATAATTAAGTAATAGATTTAATTCCATTTCAAATCTTTTCTTTATTATCATTTAGGAGGCTTCTGGAAACCTTAGAAAGGCTCCCAAAACCGTCCATGGCATGATGCTTCTAGAATTGTCTCTTTTGCTCAACTATTGAATAATTACAATTCACCCATTGCACCTTTAACTAATTCCAATTAATCATAAATTAATTTCAAATTAATTTTGATTAATAATTAATCAATTCTAATCGATATCATATTAATTTATTAATCACATAATAAATTAATAAACCAACTGTCTATTTCCAACTAATTTATTAATCATATAATATATTAACAAATTATTTTCTTATAATTTTTAATTAGTTGATTAATCATATACTAATATAATAAATTATCCTCTCTCTATAAGTATCATTCTAATCAAGCTCTAGTTATAAGGACAATCCAAAAAGGATTTTGTTTCTAATTACAAAAATATATCAATTTACTTATTCAATTAGACACATTAATCTAACACCATGAATAACTCAAAAAACTTGTTTCAGAAAATCAGATTCTTATATATTAATATGAAAATAACGTTTTAAAAAACTCAATTATTTTCCATATAAAAAAATTCATTATTTTCTCATAAAATTACAAAGCAAGTCAACAACATCACAGATGAGGAATTAGGACATAATAGAGGACAAAGTATGACGAATTAGGGTAGGAAAAAGATAAATCACCACTTACCATGGTGTTTTCGTTGAATTTTAGAGAAGGGATGTGATTGCCGATGGATTTTAGATAGTCGAGTATACACGACGTCGAAGACCAGTCGACTCATCGAGTCGATTTTCAGCAAAACGAAGGTTGTGAAGACCAACAGAAGGGCGTTGACAGGTGGAAGGCAACCGTCAGGTGGCAGACGGTGAATCTCTGTCGACGAAGCTGATGACAGGCATTGCCATCAATCAATGCCAATTTCAATGGGAGCTATGAAGAATAAGGGAGAGGCGGTGGGATTAAACAATTGAAGCGGCAATCGTTGAAAATCAAATAAGTCAATGACCATCCCACCGGCTAAAAATATTAGCCGATTAATCCATAGCATCAAACCAGCCAACAAAGGAAAAAGTGGTTTGGCATGATGTATATAAGCATTCTTGAAATTTGTTGTATCTATAATTACCAAAGTAGAGTGCTTCTCCCTTAGTCCCTTTTAACAAATGTAATCTTATATTTTTAGTCCCTGATCTTTTATGTCTATTCCATAATTAATCACTCCAAAATATTTTTCTTTTTATTCCCTGATTAGAATTTCATTTTATCTCGCAAGTTTCAAGTTTCATAATTTTTTCCATTTTGAATTCGTTTTTAAATGTAATCTTAAATTTTTAGTCGCAGACCTTCTCTTTTTTATTTCATAATCCACCTCAAATCTATCATTTTATTCGTTGTTTGGAACTTCTATATTACCTCTTAACTTTTACAAATTCTTCTTTGTATTATCGAAATACCTTATGAATATTTTCGTGGTTTATAACGATTGCAACCGAAATTAGTTTCAAAATTGAAAAATATTTCGAATATTTAATAGAATCTTTTTATACACAATTATTTTATTTACATATTTCTATGTATGAATGTGTTCGAAGAATTTTTCCTTTTAACTAAATGTTTTTTTTTTAATTAGTTTTTTATAGCTTTTTATATATGAATTGTGTTTTTCAAACAAACACATGTTCTCAGCAGCAACCTAAAAACATGGCAATCTAGTTATCTAGTTAACATCAAATACAAAAGAAGTTAACATCAAATACGAAAGTCGAAGGGACTAAAACAACAAATAAACACAAGTCCAAGTCTAAACCTCTACATATATCGTCAAGTCACAACTAACTAAAGACAAACTGCACTCTCAATATCTCATGACCACATCCGAAGAAACCACCCACCGCCAGCCCTTCCACAAGTTTTTTGACTGTTGGCTCCGGGAGCTAAATACCAACCTTGAACAGCTCGTCTCCGCCGCCAACCTCCATCATGATGATAATCATCATCATATCGAAGACGACTCAGGTTCATTCTCGCTGATTGATAAAACTATAGGACACTACGAGGAGTACTACAAAGCCAAATCAAACGGCGCAAAAGAAGACGTGCTTTCGATGTTTATGCCTCCATGGTTAACAACGCTCGAGGATTCCTTTCTGTGGATCGGTGGATGGCGGCCGACGACGGCAGTCCACTTGCTGTACTCCAAGTCAGGGATCCAGCTTGAGGCCAGACTCGCTGATCTAGTTCCTGAATTAAACTGCATGGATTTAGGAGATTTGACTTCGAATCAGATGAAAGGAATCGATGAATTACAGAAGAAAATCATCCGTGAAGAAAGAGTCATATCTGAGAAAATGGCAAGTGTTCAGGAGTCAGCGGCAGATACCCGCATGGTGGATCTATCAAACATGGAATCAGAGATGATAAGAAATAACGAAGACGATGGGAGGAAGGATAGTGATGAAAAAGTGGAATCGGAGCTGGAGGGAAAGAATGATAAATTGGTAGAGATGTTACGCATGGCAGATGGTCTGAGAATGGAGACTTTGAAGTCCGTGGTGGAGATACTGACGCCGTTACAAGCGGTGTACTTTCTAATCGCTGCTGCGGAGCTCCACCTCCGGTTACACGACTGGGGCCAGAAGAAGGACGCGACTTAATGGAATACCTTCAATCCATTTTCTGCAATAATATAAAATCGTAAATATAAGAGCAAACAACCTTAAAATCATCCTCTGTAATAGTTTAAAATCAGATTCAGAATCGTCAAATAAACCGTGTCTTGAGTTTCATCGATCTATATTGAACTCGCACATTCTTTGGTGATTTAATGATAACTAGATGAAGGTACCCCACACTCAGATTAGGTTGAATGGAATCCAATGTCATCAAGATTACTATCAAATAAAAATCACAAGAACATTTAATTGGGTTTTTCGAAAGATCAAGTATACCTAATGTGCTCCTTGATACGAACAATGAGGATATCTTTCTTGCTTGTTAATCTCAAGCCGTGTTTCCTTAGATACAGCTTACATCGTTCCATTTTCAGCTTCTCCACCTGACCAACTGCCAATAAAAACATAAGCATTCAACAAAAGGCATTTCAACAAACACTTTATCTTCTTTTTCGTGAATATAAACCTATTTTTATGACTAACCTTCAAAAAAGATCGATCTCATAACCATTTTTTGTCATTTTCACACAGATAAAGTTAGAAAGAAGAAAAACCATTTTGCCTTTCTAAGTCTTTATTACATGAAATAGAAATTTAGGTAGACATTTGTGTGAGTTCAACCCAAATATATACCTTCAAAGAGTGTAAATCTCCATGTATTAACATCGGTTAAGACCGTAATGTTATAAACACGCTTTAATAGTAACAAAATGATGAGACCTTCCTCATGATCCAAATCAAATATGTTAAAAGGAAGATTGGAGATTAAAGGATCAACAAGCCTCATAACACTACAAGAAATAAGGGCAATAGCAGCAACGCCATTAGCGGCGACGCACACTATTAGCGGCGACATGTCATTTGCGCGTTACTTGTCGCCGCTAATAGTGTGTGTCGCCGCTAATAGTAAAAAACCATGATCCGTGTCAAAAAGAACCGGTTAACCGTGTTCGTTGATCTGGACCAAATCGAACGGCCGAAAACCGTGTTCGCTCAACGTATTCGCGGCGACATCAATGGCGGCGACGGCATCGCCGCTAATGCTTCAAAAAAAAGGCGCTATTTTTTCCCTCGTAAGGGTGTCGCTGCTAAAACCCTATTGTCGCCGCTAATACCTCCCTGTCGCTGCTAATAAGTGTCGTCGCTAATACTCATCGCAGATATACCCCTCTTCCCATTACTTTCTGTAATCTGTTTCTTTCACTTGCTGTGTCGACTCATATCGAAGAAAAATCACCGGCAACATTAGGGTCTATCACCGGCAACGACAAGAGCACCATTACCGGCGACGGAAGCCTCATCATCGGCGACAGGTAATTTCCGATTTTTTATCCCGATTTCTTTTCTGAACATCAACTATATAAGTGATTAACTAATGATTTCGGTGTTTAATTGTATGTATTAAGCTTTGTTAACCTCTAATTTCGGGTTGTCATCAGCACCACCAAACCACCGGATTTTTTTGCCACCACAACACGCCCACAACACCACCACCATTCTGATTTCATTCCACTTCAGGTTCTATTCCATTTTAATAAGTATTCTGATATAATTCTTCATATTGTATGCATCATGTATGTATGTAATTTATTTGATGAATGGAAAAAAATTTGTATAATGAATGTGAATAGAAAAAACCGAAAAAAAAAAAGTAGGATGCAATAATGGAAAGAATGAAAAAAAAATATATGATGTTGTAATGTGTATTTGTATGTATGTTGTGTAAGTGTATTTTTATGTATAATGTGTGTATTTATGTATGAAAAAAAACAAAGTAGAATGCTATAATGAAATGTGTATTTATTTTATTATATGTGTAATTGTATGTCTAGAAATTATGTATGTAGTTTGTGTGTTTGTATTTGGATGTTATAATGATATAGATGAAATTGTATGTATAGAAATTCTTCATATTGTGATTGTATGTATAGAAATTGTATGTATAGAAATTATTTTATTATATGTTTATTTATTTTATTTTATTATATATGTAATTGTATGTATAGAAATTATTCATATTGTAATTTTGCAGGCTATATATGGAATTTAGTTGGGCGATACTCTTTTACGTGATGGCAGATGTTATGGGCTTAGGACATGGAGGTGATGGAGTCGGGGATCCACCACCTCCTGTAGGGTTTGGTCGTGGACAACACGAACAAGATGGTTAGTTTTATCATGATATATTCGTTACCTATTTTTATCTATTTATTATAAGCTGTTGTGACTAATATTTTTAATTATATTTTTCAGCTAAGCTTCCTAAAAAAAGAAGAGGCCTAGCAAAAAACATCCAACTATCAAAGTCGATACGGGCAAACAAGGGAAAGCCTGTAGAATTGGATTTCAACAGGGAGATCACATATTCCCCTGTTGGGAACCATGGTAATTGGTTTACCCGTGAGATTGGGAAGTATATGTGGATGAATATCCCTTTGAGCGTATCTGGTTGGGAAAATGTTTCTCCCACTTTAAGAAATGTCGCATTGGTGCATCTAAAGGTAACTTGGTTAATATTTTAAGTTTAGTTATGATTGGTATTTAATTAACTAACTTTTTTTGAATTTTTAGTATAAGTTTGATTTGGATAAGGTTGACTTGGATCCCGAGCGTGCTCAGTTGTTGCAGAGCATTGATGCAACTTTACAAAGAGTTTATAGAGGTCGGAAAAATAAAGTACATACTTATTTTTAGAATGTCGGGGGGCTTACAGATATCCCAAGGGCATTAGCCAACCCCCCTGATGGTATGTCACATGAAAATTGGGTGCAAGAAGTTGAACATTTTCAAACTCCTGAATTTTTAAAGCGTTCAGTGTCAAACAAAGGAGTTCGTGCACAACAACAAGTTGTAAATAGAGGGGGTCGTGCTCGTATAGCAATGCATGTTTCAAAGAAGTAAGTTATGATATATTTAAATATTTATTTAAATTATAATTAATCTAATTTTTAATGTTAAGTAGGACATCACTCGAATCGAAGCATTTCGTAAGGCTAATACTGATCGTCAAGGGGTATTTACTAGTTCTGCAGTCGAGCAACAATACGTAAGTGCTTAATTTGTATTTTTTTCATATAAGTGTTTATATTGTCAATGGGTATTTAGTAATCTAAGTTTTATGATGTTTGTCATTTTTTGAAAATACAGAATGCTTTACTCCTTGAGATCAGTCAACAAACTCAAGCTTCTTCTGAAGCCAGCGGTCTAACACCAAAGGATACACAAATTTGTTTTGAAAGAATATTGGGTGTTCGATGAGGCCATATTAGAGGCATCGGGGGTAAACCTTCTACGATTGTGTCGATGTACGATCAGGAATGACCACTGACACAACCACCACCACAATCACAGGTGACAAGACTATTTAATTTTGGTAATTGCTTCAAATGTTGGTAATTATTGGTTTACTATTAGGAATGTTGGTAATTGTTAGTTTGATAATATTTTATATGTTGGTAATTGTTAGTTTGGTTATACTTTGATATATTGATATTTTGTAGTTTGGTAATTGTTAGTTCATGAAAGTGCAATGCTATAATGGTATTTTGTAGTTTGGTAATTGTTAGTTATTGTACAATGCTATAATGTGTTATATGTAATATGTACATTTGATAATTGTTAGTTTTTGAAAGTACAATGCTATAATGGTATTTTGTATATAGAATGTTATAATGTTGGCTTAACTAATTATAAGACTATGTTGTTTTCTTTGTAGTTAGAAATGCTTCAAACAACGTTAAAAGATCCGACATGTAGTGTCGCACTTGAAGATTGGTTTCGTTCATTGCCACAAAGAATTGAAAATGAAGGAAACGAGGAGAGCGACGATGACAAGTAGCTAGTTGTATGATTTTTGTATGTTTTGTTTATGTAAGCATTTTAGACTAGTATTTTTGATATTTTGTATTATGCTAAATTGGATGATTATTTTAAATGGATGTTGGATGTTGTATTATGCTAGTATGTTGGATTAAATGGATGTTGGATTATACAGTTTTTTTCAATTAAAATATGAAATATAAAAAAAAAAAAAAAAAACAAAAAACAAAAAACAATACCGGCGACGCCTTTAGTGGCGACAGTGGGTTATTAGCGGCGATATGTCTTTAGCGGCGACAACTCGTAATAGCGGCGACATTTGGATGATCAGCGACGAGGCATCAGCGGCGACCTTTTAGCGACGACATGTCGCCGCTAATACTATTAGCGGCAACATACGCTACTATTAGCGACGACGCCTGTCGCCGGTAATACACTAATTTCTTGTAGTGTAAGTTGTAGCCCTTTTGAGAATAATAATTTCTGGTGTTTCCAAGTGGGAGGCTTGTAAATCAACATACCTTTCTTTTAGTAGTGAATGAGATGCATGACCATAACGTTAAATCTAAACATTTACTACATGTACCCATATGCCAAAGAACTCCCAAAATCTGATAGATTCTTAAATCAAACTTGATTTTAGTTTAAAGTTATCTATCAAACACACTTTTATCATAAATTAAAAATGTTGGATTAGATGTCTAAGCCCATAACTATAATTGGTATGTACTTGATTTGATATGTAGCATGGTCCTTTTAGGTTTTCTTCACTCATGCAACTTGATAGGATGACTAGTGGAGAGAGAGTAGGATTTATTATATGAATAATAAATTGGTACTCAGAATGATTTTATTAATATATTATAAGATTAATATATTATTTAGAAATCATATTATTAATTAGTAATTAATCAGAAATTAATTTGATATTAATTTTGGGATTAAAGGAACTGATTAATAATGGAGGGGCTATTTTGCAAATTATTGATTGTTGCAAGGCTGGGTTGATGGACTTCATAGAGTGCAGTGAACGAAAATTATAGGTAAGACCATAAGATTTCGTCCAAGGGCTCTAAATAGGAGGTTCATGGGCTGCTTAAGCCTTAAGCAGGAATTAGGGTTTCCTCTAGAAACCCTAGCAGCCCACACAACTATATAAAGACCTCCATGTTATAGGATTTTCGACTAATGCACTCTTGATTAAAACCCTAGCCGATTTTCCACCTCTCTCCAAGTCATTCTTTGCATTGGGTGTTTGTGACTTCATTAGAAGTGCAACACTTAGGGCACTAGGCTTTCAGAAGTCAAGACCAAGCAAGGATTTTCTTTTGTTATTACAATATAACAAGTGAGGTAATCTTCTAACCCTAATATATATGTGAATTTCAAAATTGTATATACTAGATCTAGGGTTATTGCTTTGGTGTTCATATTTGCATGTTCAATAGAGAAAAACTTAGATCCAAAGCAATTAGGGTTGCATGATCACATAGGGATGTAGATATGCTCATAACCCAACAAAAAAATGCAATGATATTAGTTCATTTCAATAGATATACATACCTTGCTCAAGCTCCACCGACCTGTACTCGACCCGGATAAAGCATTACTAGTGATATAAAAATACGTTGATTGTTTAACCAGAAATTGTGTTTACCAGAAGGAGAGAACTAGATAAAATACTGAAGTATAATGATCTATTAAATCCAGAAATTGTAAATATTTTAGAAAAATGAGAAATAAATAGACCTGTAACAATGGTATTTAAGCACGGTAATTAGACAACCATAACCTCACCAATTATCATAGTAGCTACCTTAATCCATACCTGAACCACCTTCAGAGAACAACAAAAAACAAAACTTTGTGAAGTAGAGAGCATATCAGGCGTAGAAGCGGAAGGTTGCATCTAATCCCTTCACCATCGCGTTAAAGGGTTCGTTAAAACCATAAACACCAACAAATTCCAAAAAATTGATAAATCTAAATCAATGAATCAATGAGGACCGCGACCAAAGCAGAACATTATCACATCTATCATAACGCCCGATATGTCAGGTAAAATCTCAGCTACTTATTTCTCTTTTATTTTTTACTTAAGACCTAGTACGTTGGGCGTACATAAGGTACGCGTGGTGTACTTCGAAGGATGCATGACACAGGGTTATCCCTCTGGTACGTCGTGCTTACCCATTTGTATGTTAGGCGTACGTCAGCCAGGGGAAAACCCTAATTTTTATGTATTTCGCCGTATTTAAAAACCTTATAACCCTAAATCTTTCTCCTTATTAGCCTCCATTGCCTCTTTTGAGCTTGTAGATCAACCATGCATGAATTCTTGTGAGTAAATGTTACTCTAGAAGTTAAGAGATGTTTCCCTTGATGTTTCAGAGGTCCTTGGTCCATAAATTTTGCATCTTGATGCTTGTAGATCAACCATGCATGAGTTGGTGATCATTTAATGGGAGTAGATTGTTGAATCTAGGTTTTGGGTCTCCTTGTGCCATGTAAAGGCATCAAGTTGACGACTTTATTGTTTAAGACGTTTCATTTGAGTTAGATCCGTGTTTTGGTCATTAGGCTTAAATCATTAAGTGCTTAATGGACATTTTGGCCAACTAGGGCGTACGAAGGCGTACACTGAGCGTACGCGCCTGGGATCCCGATCCTTGTGTAGTAATCGAGTATGCAGGGCGTATTGGTGGTACGCTTATCATAATCACCAGGGAGCTTTTCGGGTCTAGGGTATTGGGCCATTAGTGGATCTTATACCTTTTTGGCCATGGTGGGGTTTAGGCCTCTTGGGCCTTTTTGGACTTTGGGCTAGTTTGGATTTGGACCATGATATGTTAGGCCCCATAAGGGAAGGGTAAAGCAACCATTTTACCCTGGGAGTCGGGATTTAGGATTTGGACTCTCAGTTTGGGTTAATGACCTAATCGCTAATGTGAGTTCTATTATTTGTAATCTAGTGTGGGGATATTACGGTTTAGCATCCCGAGTGTGATTTTTTATCTTTAGACTGAGGTGAGTCCCTTCACTGTACACATGCATTGAAGGCAGCAATGCCGACCCACTGAATTATGTTTATAGGATGATAATTGTCTTCCTGACAATTTCTTGCTATGACTGTATGTAACACTCAAAAATTTCAAACCAATTTTCGATTTTTATAAAAACATAATTCCATCAATATTCACAAAAACAACCATTTTAATTGTTCAACAAAACAGTACAAAATCCCAAGATCAAAATGTCAAGCTCCAACGTGTGTGTGTGTACGGATCAAGCCGGCGCCTTCCCGCGGTCGTCACTAGTACCTGAAACAAATAACATCAACACTGTAAGCACAAGGCTTAGTGAGTTTCCCAAAATACCACATATAACACATACTAGCCACTCTAGGCTATAACTCTGTGGGTCCATGCACCCAAACTCTGTGAACCCTCAGGTTCTAACTCTGATAAACATGCACCACATAAATCACATAGAAATCATGCAGTACAACACATAACATACATAACATACAAATACTCTATCACATAGCTCTGGTTACCTACTCAAGGTAAAGTATAGTGAGAAGACTCACCTCGCGTGTCTCGGTAAATCGTAACCCTGAATCGCTAAACACTCGATCTGCCGAGCTGTAGTCCCCCTATAGCACAATAAATCTCTAATTAACACTTTCCCAACTAGGGTTGACCACACTATAACAAGTCAATCTAGGTCAACGCTAGTCAACGGTCAATGGTCAACTTTGACCGGACTCGGCGAGTGCACTATAGCGACTCGGCGAGTCTGAGCACATGCACCAATTTCCCTGGAATCCTCTCTTGACACGTCGAGCATTTCCCTCAACTCGACGAGCTCCACCTGGCACGAGTTGTGGGGCCACCACGACTCAACTCGCCGAGTCTCAAGAACAATTCGGCGAGTCCAGTTTGACTCGGTCCACCTGTCCATCCTGACTCCCCCTTGACCCACTGAGTTCACCCTTCCCAACTCGGCGAGGCCACTCGCTGAGTGGTCGTGCAACATTCATGCTACTCGCCGAGTCTGTTCTTCGGACTCGGCGAGTCCGTGCCATGCACTGACTCAATCTTGCTCTAAAGGTCAGATCCAGTCCATTAATCCATAGATCCAGTCCCTCCAAGCTTATTTAGCACGTAAAGTCACAATCTTGATGCACATATAACCTCTACATGACCATAAATGATGTTTTTGACTCAAATACTTCAACACAAGGTCAAGGACTCCATTTCCACCCATAAAGCTTGATGAGTGAGGCCCTCTGGACCTCTATGGATCCAGATCCATGGTCTCAACTCAAAGAGGGAACCAAAGGGGCACCAAATCACCCCATAAATGACCACATTAAGCCCTAAATTGCATCAAGCTTCACCAAACAGAAGATGGTCCAAAATAATACCTCTAGAGTGATGATCCAAGCTCCAAATCCATGAAATAGCAACCTCCTTTGCTTCCTCTTGCCTAGGGCCTCCTTCTCCTTGCTAAACAACACACACAAGATCAAGATTGGCTCTCTTTCCTTCACAAAACGCTCAAGAACTCTAGGGACACTCTCTGGGGGTTGGGTGAGCACAAATGACGGCCATAAGGCCCTTTAAATAGGCCTCAAACCCGGAGATTTAGGGTTTCATTACACAGCGCAGACTCGCCGAGTCCATACCCTGGACTCGCCGAGTCCAAGCGCGCACCAGTGATCAATTCCGCATCCCTACTCGGCGAGTCTGAGCTCCAACTCGCCGAGTCCCTCTCACAATATAACAAAATTTAAACTTACAAGATACCTGGTAAAATCCGGATGTTACACTGTATATGCTTGTTGTCTTTGTGACTCTTGCTGTTATGATTGTATGCTAGTTGTAGGGGGTGACACATACTCGATACCGATTGAAAGAGACTGAATGGGTGATATATGTTGGATTAGTGTCTAAGTCCATAACTATTTTGGTATGTACTTGACCCGATGGTGCATGGTCCTTTTGGGTTGCCTTCACCAAAGCAACTTGATTGGAGAAATGAATAAAAAGAGAGAGGATAATATGATTTATTAATATGTTATAAGAATAATATATTAAAGGAGAAATCATATTTGTTTAATTAATATTGGTCAATAATTAATTAAGAATTAGTTTTGTGATCAAATGTAATTAATTAAACTAGAGGGGCTGATTTGTAATTATGTGATAGTTACAAAATAAGGTAAGAATTATCTTATATATATGGTGAACGAATTTGAGGTGTAAATCCCTTAGAATTAGAGTACGATAAGGATTCAAGGATTATCTTATTGGTTGCTTAATGGATAATCAACTAGATAAGGATAATGACTGAAACCCTATCTCTACACCTATATAAACACCCCTAGGGCCATGAATTCGGGTATCCCTTCCCAAGAGGTCCTAGATACGAATTCTAACCTCTCACTTCTTTCTTTATACCTTCTCCACTTGCTTATGGTGTTTGTGAGCCATTAGAGGAGTGACACTTGTGACTCTAAGCATTCCAAAGTCAATCCAAGGTGGAATTGGGATTGTTATTGCTACATAACAATCAAGGTAACACTATAAACTTATTCTCATGTTAATATGATTATATGTATGCTAGAATTAGGGTTTATAGTCTTGGATTCAAAGCATGTACAATAGAGAAACCTAGATCCAAGCATTAGGGTTTGTATGAGCACATAGGATGTCTTATGACTATAACCCATCAGTGGTATCAGAGCCTTGATTGGTTTCTATTGTATTGATGCATATTTGATCGTAATAAGCACTGAAAATCGATTTTTTGAGTTTTGAAGGTTTGACTCGCCGAGTCACTTGGTGAACTCGCCGAGTCAGCTAGACTCGACGAGTCCAAGCCCAGACTCGACGAGTCAAAGTGTCTGACAGCTCGTTTTCGCGATTTTCTTCCTGTTTTGGTTTTGGATAATTACCATAAACTTGTTTTTGTGATAAAATCCGAATTTTTTTCATTATTATGTGATTATCCTTACCTAAATAGAAGATAATTGTCAAAAATTTAGATAATCACTTGTTTTATTAGATAAAGTTTGATTATTTGTAATTTAGATTTGAATTATCTTGTGAAATAGTTTCAATTTATCCCTTTAGGTTTTATAGTTTAAATTTGAACCCCAAAAGTTTTGTTGTTTTGAAATTTAAATAGTTAAAACCCTAATGTTTTGAAAAAGGTTTCAAAACTTGCCCTCAAGTTTTGGAATTTAAAAGTTGATTAAAAGTTTAATTAGAAATGTTAAATTCTAAAACTCTAGTAATGTTTTGAAAAGTTCAAATCACACCCTTATGTTTTTATTAATTAATTAAGGAGTATAATTAAAAGAGGTTTAATAAATCCATAAAAGTTTAGGTTAACCATTTAATTGAATTAAAAGTGTAATTGTTAAAGTTAACCATATAGTATTTTAAAAGTATAAAATACACCCTATACTATATATATATAACATTAAAGGTCTAACATTATATATATGTATGAGTAAAAGTCAGTCTTACCGTTAGTAGGCCTCATTCACGAAGCTGGTCTATAAGGGGTGTTTAAGGAAATTGCCTATAAAATGGCGATTGGATGGGTATCCACTCTTACCCACCGCACTCTTGACTAGTGGAAGGTCGTTAGCCGAACGGGTAGGATAGGACGAAACCTTCCATTATAAGTATAATGAAATACAAAGTAACTAAATGTTTTTCAAATTCCCAATCTTAGTTACTTAGGCAAAAGTGAATTGATGCAATTCCATGAAATTACACTTTGTGCCCTTGCAAAGACGTTAGTGGAGCGTGTGTGGTTTACCGGCACACTAAATGGTTCTAAGCAAAGGTAGCAAAGGGTGACTCAATGTTTGTCATAGTTCGGTGGAGCGTGTGTGGTTTACCGGCACATCGAATAGGTGATTGTAACATGTGAGGGCACCATGTAGTTTACATGGTTATTCACACCCGCTTTGTGATCCTCGGCATCCCAGTCACAAACAAGAGGGGCATATCGAGATTTAAACATGCCATTGAAATGTTCAATGAATCTCAAAGGATCTAGGAGTTTTCATAGATTTAAAACTTAAATTCCTTTTCGTTTTTCATGGTGGAAACTAGTGAATCGTCATTCACTTACCTTCAAATGTTCTGCAGTTTGGGTTACGGCATCCCTCTCCCGAGTTGTAGGATATTGTGTTGGATCCTAGCCTTGGAATTTCATTTGGGTGATTTACCAAGGACTCAATCAATCAACTAACTTGAATTCATTTTTCTCCCGATGTCAAAGTTCGACAACTATGGTCTTCTCAAATCCCGTGGAACAAGCATTCCACATGAAGATGATATTCCACGATTCGATCGAGGAACAAGAAATCATGCTTCACTTCCTCCTCCTCCTCCAATTATTCTCCCTAACCCACAAGTTCAAAGGCTTGAAAAGTTCAATATCACTCAAGCCCTTTTGGCAAATAAACATAAAGAAGGAAAGTCGGTGTGTGCACACGTCCTAGGGATGAAGTCACACATTGATAGGTTAAGAATGATGGGATCCGTTGTCGGTGAAAAGATGGCTGTTGATTGGGTTCTTCAGTCACTTCCCAACTCATATAGTGAGTTCGTAAGAGAGTACTATACGATGAACCACGACGTGACCCTTATAGATCTCACCTATATGCTTATTGCTGCTGAATCAGCAATGGTTTGGCGCAATAGAAAAGCAAAGTTGATTGGTGAATCTTCCTTCAAGACCTCTATGGATATAGACAATGGCAACGAAAGACATGCAATGATCGAAAAGTTTGATCATAAGAGAAAGGCGATGTCTGAAGTAGTTCCATGTGTTGTTCCAAAAAGAGTCAATTTGCTTTTATTGCCAAGAGAAGGGGCATTGGAGACTAAGCTGCCCTATTTACCTAAGAGATCTAAGAGATGGGAGAGTCGAAACGTATGGCTCTAATTTAGGTAAAATCCATTGACTAACTCTTTTAAGCTTCATTCTAGATTCTGAATACATAATGTGATAAGATTACAATTGATGTTTAGAAGGATCGAAGAAAAGAAAAGAAGCTTAAGGGAAGAAGTGAGCAGAATCTAACCGTGAAGGAATGGATTTCGATTGCGTTTCTCGAAGATTAGATTCTTGAGCTACTACTTAGAGTTAGAATTAGATTGCTAAGAAAGATGTATTCGCATAAGTTTTTCAATGAGTTGCATTGTGAAGGACAAATTTTTCCGCAATAAAATAAATTTTGATTTTAAATTTTATTTATTTATCCTTACAATGGCGTGTATGAAAAAATTGATGTTAAAATTATTAGCAATAATGGATTTGTTTCTTATTGTGTTATGGAAAGTCAAGAATTTACCAAATAGGGAGAGTTTCTCATCGCCCAAGTTTCAATTGGACAGAAACTTGGAATCATGCAACTTGGTTACATGATGAATGAGAAATTTCATATTTGGTAATTAGACTAATTCGTTGACAAAGTGTCAAGTGAAGGACTAGGAGATCTAGTACACAAAGTTGTGTGTTGATCAAGTTCACCATAAGAGTAACAAAGATATTCGTCATCATTTACTAAAGGTTTAGTAAATATGATTATACTTACAAGATTAAGTGTAATTTTGAATTGATTAAAGGGTTTAGATCAATAGCAAAACAAATAAGAAGAATCAAATAGGCAGAAAGATAAGAGTTTCTCCATTCTAAGAAGAAGGGAGAGTGGCTTTTATGCTTTATGATAGGTCTTAATGATTAAGAACCATATCTCAATTGATCCTCTATATGAGTCTTGGTACAATTGTATGTCCAAGAAGAGGAATCAAGGATTGATGAAATGGTCAAATCAAGAAGACAATCATACTTTGTTCCAAAACAAGTCTTAAAGTCAAGATTGTGACATTGAGTGAATAGTATTAAGAAGGTTTATAACATTCATCAATTGTGGAAAGTTGTGATGTCTTGGATAAGACAAAGACCAACTAAGACCAAAACTATGAAGTGTTTTGTTTTGATATAAGCTACACTAACTCTTGAATATTTGTTTATCAAAAAATGTTTTGATAAGAGAATCGTATATGCCAAGGAGTCAGTGGGAGTCTTAATAGTCTTGAAAAGTTTCAAGAACAAATCAAATAAGCTTTGTCGATCATCACTAGCACACGAGTTGAGGTTTACAACCTATCGTGAAGACATTATTTTGTTTCTGTGCCAATCCAATCGAGTTAATTATGCATGTGAGTCCTATGAGTTCTCATTTGAATGCATAAAAGGCAAGGACCTTGATCAATGGAAAGTACATTGATAGGAAAAGGTGAGCTGCTTAACTAATTGGAAGACGTGGTGGGCAGCTGTGCTACCATAAGGCAAGAAATCAAGATTAAGAAAGTTCGATCCATATGAGTTTGAATTTGTCGTAAACTTTGGTTTTAACAAATTCGCATGGATAGGAACACATACACCGTTTAAATCTAAGTGTCATAAGATTTCCTCCTTCATGAAAATGATTGTGAGAAAATGCTTTCACTAAGAAAGATTTTAAAAGATAGTGATTGTAAAATTGCATTCTCAAATTCGATCATGGTTACGGCATCCCTTTCCATAATTTGAATTGTGAGGTTTGGCAATTAGTCTTAATTGTTAAGACACACATATGAACTATCTAAGGCAAAAGTGTATAAGTTCAAGAAGCCTTGATAAAAGATTATCAAAGCACTAAGTATTAGAAACATGAACTTAAGAAATTCAATAAGTATTGTTTTTCTGAAAGTTAAGATGTTTATGAATACATGTCGAAGCTAGTGGGAGCATAAGTGTTATGTTTTATAATAATCATCATGATAGTGGGAGCATAAATGTTATGATTGTATGATTATTAAGGCACGTATTGCATAGTTGGCAATATTAATTATAGAAAACAAGAGTCATACTTTGCAAAGTTGTAAGAGTCGAAAGGTTGTTTTGCTATAATTAAGGGAGAGAATATTATGCTTCATTTCAAATCTAAAGGATTAGGTTGCGAAATGTTGATAAATTTAGTCAAAGGTACATAGTGTGTTCTTAAAATTTCGATTGTAATTACGACATTCCTCTTCGCAATTCGAATTTTGAGAACATAGCAAATAAAACATTGTGCGTTGTGTCCCATACACTTCGGGTATAGGATCGATTGCAAATGCTTTAATGTTTGACCATTCTAAAATTTTCCAAATGTATAGTGCATTTAGAGGGAAAAGGGACTAGAATTGGTTTTGACTAAAATAATTAAACAACTATCAAAGGACAATCCAAAGTTCGACGAGGATTGGTCGCTTATGAGTAGTTGGAAGTATAGTATTGGAAATTATGGAAGTGTTTCCATATTGGATAGACAATATCGAAATCATTACGAATAGATAAGATTCTATTAAGAATGAGTTGTCATATGGAAAATATGGAAATGTGTCCATGTTGGGAAGTAAATATTAAAAATCTATGTCTAGATTAGAAACTTTTATGCAAAAGGATGTTCAAAGGAATGTACTTTGAGAGAGAGACATCATATCTAAGGAATTGTCTTGTAACAATCTCCGATAGAGGAATTTGTAATATCATTGGCAATAGTCTTTGAGACTTTGGTGCAGTGACATTACAAAAGGATCGTTGCATAAAGTGTTAGAATCTAGTATATTCTATAAGTAACAAGAATTTGACATTCTTACATTTAAGAAAATGGATTTGGAGTTGTAAAATGAGAATGATTGGATATGTGTTCAATTTGTCTATTTCACAAAAGTAAGAACCATAGGTAAACATTGTGTGCATGCTAGGAGCATGGGACAAGTGTTGGAATTCAAGTAAGAAGTTGATTACCCGAAACGACAAATAATGAGTAATCGATATGGTGATAAATAAAACGTGTTTTGTTTATACTCAAAGGTTTGAGGCCATATGGGATTAGTATTATTCTTGTGTTTCACCTTGCATGTTTTGACTTCCAGAATAATTGAGTTTATTAAGAATAATCGAATTATTCAAACGGGCCACAGTCGTTCATATGTTGGAAGTAGATATGAATGAAGACTGTCGTGAATTGGTGTGTGGATTGTCTAGAAGAGTATTAGACATAAGCAAATGTTTGTTGCAACGTTCATGAGTGCTTATGAATATGATTTGAGCATTGGATTAAACCCACGCTCACTTGGATCACTGCATGAATTGTATTACGAGTGATTAGTGAGACGATAACATCCTATATTCTTGAAACCGAGATGTGTGAGTTGTATCTTGCGAATCGGTTGCACATTGATAATATGTAAACGCACTAGTAACTTGGTGTTATAAAACATATTGTTGTGTGTAATTCGGTGAGTGAGTGCAAGCAAGCATTGTATCAAAGTTTATCTGTTCCTTTTATCCAAAGTAGGATAAAAGCGATATCTTTGGGCCCCTCGATGGTTTAGTGATGACAAACGTAAATGCTCGGCCGGGCTAGGGCTAATTTGATTTGTTCAGTTAGTCTGTCGTCATAAATCAGAAATCGAGAAGTAGTACAAAGAGAATGATTAGAAATCATATCTCATACGATATCTAGAATGGAGGAATATATGATCCCTTATCTAAGGACACGCGTATCTGATATGATCAGAGTTGACAGCGGCTTTGGAAAGCTACGATTGCAGATCAGGATCTGAAGTCATACGCAGAATAGTTGTTAGACTTATCCAAGTGGGAGACTGTTGGATTAGTGTCTAAGTCCATAACTATTTTGGTATGTACTTGACCCGATGGTGCATGGTCCTTTTGGGTTGCCTTCACCAAAGCAACTTGATTGGAGAAATGAATAAAGATAATATGATTTATTAATATGTTATAAGAATAATATATTAAAGGAGAAATCATATTTGTTTAATTAATATTGGTCAATAATTAATTAAGAATTAGTTTTGTGATCAAATGTAATTAATTAAACTAGAGGGGCTGATTTGTAATTATGTGATAGTTACAAAATAAGGTAAGAATTATCTTATATATATGGTGAACGAATTTGAGGTGTAAATCCCTTAGAATTAGAGTATGATAAGGATTCAAGGATTATCTTATTGGTTGCTTAATGGATAATCAACTAGATAAGGATAATGACTGAAACACTATCTCTACACCTATATAAACACCCCTAGGGCCATGAATTCGGGTATCCCTTCCCAAGAGGTCCTAGATACGAATTCTAACCTCTCACTTCTTTCTTTATACCTTCTCCACTTGCTTATGGTGTTTGTGAGCCATTAGAGGAGTGACACTTGTGACTCTAAGCATTCCAAAGTCAATCCAAGGTGGAATTGGGATTGTTAATGCTACATAACAATCAAGGTAACACTATAAACTTATTCTCATGTTAATATGATTATATGTATGCTAGAATTAGGGTTTATAGTCTTGGATTCAAAGCATGTACAATAGAGAAACCTAGATCCAAGCATTAGGGTTTGTATGAGCACATAGGATGTCTTATGACTATAACCCATCAATATATACCTAGTACCAGCTAAAAGAGACCAAATAATGGGTTAAAATAGATCCAGTACCGGTTGAAAGAGACCAAAGTGGGTGAAATATACTTGGTACCGTTGAAAGAGACCGAGGGAGGGGGGTGAAATAGACTTAATTATGTATTGACTGTTATATATGTATGGTATCAGGTATTTTGAGGGAGTTCACTAAACTTTGTGCTTACAGTTTTCAGTTTAGGTTTCAGGTTGTCACACCCCCCAAACCGAATTAGCGGAAACATTCGAGGGTGGTGGACGTCATAGTACCATAACAATGCATAATAGTAAAACAATCAACAACATCCATTGCATTAATAGAATAGTTAAATACATGTGTATTCTTTAGTAAAGTTCAAATGAAACCAAAAATGTATAAACAAAATAGTGACAAGTCTTGAATCCACTTCGTCCTTCAAAAGCTGCATGGGTGTACCTGTCTACTGGTTCCCTGAGAATACAAGTTATTTTGAAAGAGAGTATCAGCATAAAATGTTGGTGAGTTCATAAGTGTTTTGTGTCATTTATAGTAATTAAAACTTCGAACGTTTGTATTAAAACCTTGAAATGTTTGTATAGTTTTCCCAGAAAATCCTATATTTCCTGCTTATAATGAAAAGTGGCCTTCAACCTGAGGCCCGACTGTTTACATGTTTGTTTTCATATAAAATGTAATGTTTGCATATGTACTTGGATAGTATGGAAAATTATAGTAGTACTTTATATCTGCATAAAAGTATGTTTTTCCCATTTATTGCCATCTTTTATTAGGAAAATAGTATGCTTTAACCCAGAAGTACTACTACTGAATAATGAAATGGGAGAATATGAAGACTCCTAGTCGTATTAAATGAACTATATGCATTGGGGAGTCTTGTTGTCTTTAAAACTGGTTTGATTAATTAAAGATTTAAAATGTGATGTAGTTGTAACCATGCTGATCGACGGATGAATACACGACGACCTTTTGGCGTCGAAAATAGTAAGGTGACATTTTGTCACCCCTTAGCCTTACCGGCTAGGACTGTAGCTAGCAGTCGGGGTGAGGGAGTGTCTGTCCCGTATAGATCTACACACCCAATGCCCGCTCACCCTCCAGGAGACTCTGGTTACAAATGTAATACAACTATGTATTGTTGTATCATGAAGTAGTATTTCACATTCTAGTTATAATGTTCTTTTTGTACTTATATATATATATATAAGTTCTTTCCTATTTTTGTATATGTATATGCATATGTATATGTATATGTATATGTATATGTTCTCTTCCGTTCTTTGTATATGTAGATGTATATGTATATGTTGTCTAAACTATACCTATTATAGCTTACTAGTAGGTTTAGTTTGTTCTCGACTCATATAAAGGAGTCAATTGTTCTGCTTGAACAATTGAGTTAAGTAAACTTTTTAAAGATAAAATTTTATATTCAGATACGTATTTAGCATGTATAACTATGAGTTAATCGACAGTCATACTAGTGTATCATACCCTAAGCCCACAACCAAACAAGGAACAGGAGTCAAGGTTATCGGCAATAGTCCTAAGTCCATTAAAGCATACTTATACACTAATACACAAATGAATATTATTTTGAAAGTAAAAAGAGTTTGAAAAGAGTTTAAGGTAGTGTTTGTTTTTTGTCTGCAGATCTGCGAGACGTCTTCTGTCTGCGCCGCGCAGACCACGCGCAGACATTAGTCTTCGCAGACTGTTTGTTTTTTTGAAGACTGCAGACCTAAAAATGTCTGCGCGCCCTCTTCTTGGCGCAGATGTGGACCAGAGTCTTCTAACATCTTCAGACATCTTCTAGCTTAAAAAAACATATATATCGTTATTTTTTTTAAGTTTTTTTTTAATTTATATTTTTTCCAACTTTATTAATGATAAACAATATGAAAAAAAAATACAAAACTTAAAAAAAAACATTTGACGATACAAACATGATATTTTTAACAAATTTATAAATAAAAATTTATTATAATAATAGTCGTTGAAGTTGTTTATATAAATATGAAAAAAAAATCATAATATATTCTTATATTTTTTTGCCAAATTTTTGTAAAACTTTATTTAATAGAGTATCATTAATTTCTCGAGAAAAATATTTATCGTACGTTTTTAATAGATTTATTTGAAAAAATTGAAGTTTATTTCCATCTATTTATGTATCAAATTCTTTGATCACTAATTATAATGTTTAATTATAACTTTGCAATCAAAGTTGTTGGTTTTTATCAAATATGTATATGAATTAATACCATTTTTATTTTTATTTTTTATATAATAATACATAAAAGTTGATCTAGATTCGTTATATATTTATAATAAAGTCGTAAAAATATATAAAAAATTCGCTTTGAAGTTTTAAAAAATCAGTTTATTTAGATTTCAGTTTATTTTAATAGCCCGCAGATGTTAAAAAAACAAACAGTCTTCTTTTTTTAGACTGCAGACGTTTGGTCCACCTCTTCTACTGTAGAGGTCCACAGGTGTGGTCCGCAGACTGCAGACATTTTGCCTCAGAAAAAACAAACAGCACCTAAAAGTAGTTACAAAAGGGTTTTGCTATAAGGTCTAACAATGTTTTAAAAGTAGTTTGAAAATGAGTTTGAAATTGGATAATTGACAAGTATATAAAGGTTTATACTAACACAATTTTATTGTGTTCAACTTGTATTCCCCCCCCCCCCCCCCCTAAAAGTATTTCAAACAGTTAAAGGTTGATTTCCGGGGTATGAACTCACCTGTAGTGAGTGATTTGAATGCAAGATCGGTTGTAGGATGCTAAGTGTCAAGTGAAGTCTCGAACATAAACGGATCCTATTTAGCATATAATAACACATATATGTATCCAATTAGTGCATAACACAACTAGTTATGATAGGGAACCACCCTAGGGACTAGGAAACACTTGAAACTAAGTGTTAAAATCACATGTGGTTGGATAAGGGAGGTTCACGGCCACACTAAGAGTGTACGGCCATGAGGTTCACGGCCCATGAGTATACGGCCGTACACTCATGAAGAAGTATGCAAAGGAGGTGTTTTAAGGTCCTATCTAGCATCAAGGAAGTGTTCTTGGTCCCATGCTTAGCTTTAAGGAAAGTTTAAGGCTAACTATGAACATCAACAAGGGTTTACGGCCCTATGAGGTGTGTACGGTCGTACAAGGGTCTACGGCCGTACACCGTTTATGTTCTTGTTAAGAAGGTGAATTTTAAGATGATTAACAAGTGTTTCTAGTAGATAACAAGCATAAGAAGCAATTACTCACGATTTGGAAGCTTGATGAGGGTTCACAGCCACCAAGAACTTGTGTGTGTTCTTGGTGAAAGATGAAGATCTAGCCAAGGATGAAATGTATGGAATTAAAACATGGATTCATCAGTAGATAAAGCAATGTAACAACAAATCAAGGTAGGAAACACTTACTTATTTGAAGATCAAAGTGAAGAACTTGATGATAGTTGAGAGAAAAATCAGGTTTTCTTGGCTTGGAAGTGTGAAAAGTGAAGGAAGGAGAAGGGTTGGCTTATATATAGGCATGAGTTCACATCCATGAGGGGGTGTACGGTCGTACACTCCTCTTGAAGGAGTTTTTGGCCCTAATGTAACCCTATGACTTGAGATAACTCATCCCTGAACCCTAATCTTGATTGTACTAAGCTTAGAACACTCACACAGACTCTAAACAATGCTAAAAGATAGCAGAAACGAGTCTGACATTGATTCAATTGAATGGATTGTACAAGATAGAAATTTCGGGTTGTCACACAGGTACTTCTAGCTTGAAAGTGAAGGGCCCAATATGATCGTACCACATTTGCCCATGTTTTCCGCATTACGTGATTTTTGGGATTTTACACTCTGATGTTATTTTCTTTATGATACACTTTTGGCTGATTGATATGATTATTGGATGTTTAAGAATGATTTAAAAACAAAATTTTTATTTGACATTATTGGGATGTTACATCTATATCAAAGAATTTAGGGATTTTTTGGTTGAAACTCCATTTGTACAGTGGATTAGAGGATGACCGAGGTGATGATAGTTGAGGCAGTGGCCGAATTATCCTAGCGAAATCGATAGAATGGAACCATAGATGGAGATAGGAAACAAAGGTGAAGAAAGATTGAAGAACAACTGAGATATACGAAGTCGTGATTAGTGGTGGATAATAAGGTAGGTAAGTGTAAAATTTGAAAAGCATATCGAGGTGAGTAGTGTTTGTTGTAGAAAGAAGTCCTGATCAGAAAAAGCATCAGGGGTAGGAATATGTTTTGTTGGTTTCAGTGGTGGAGGAAGATGACCAGCAGCTGGGAATCTTAGGAGGTGGAAGCGAGAGGGGAAAAGTGATGCCCACCGAAACGACAAGGATTCTATGAAAATGGTAGTAGACACCAATCCGATTCCTATTGGGTTACAGGGTCAGTGATTCGGTGATTAATAAAAGAATTAAATAAAGATGCAAAAAAGAGCATGCAGGAAAAAGAGTTGCCAAAACATAAAGAAAAGAAATCAAGGGGGAAAAATAAAAATCCTAAATCATTTGTGGTGAAAGTCTAAAGACAACAAAGTTAACTATTCTTAAGGTCTATATATATATATATATATATATATATATATATATATATATATATATATATATATATATATATATATATATATATATATATATATATATATATATAGAAGTAAGTTCAAATAAAAACAACAAATAGTGTGAGAAGTGAGAACGTTATATTTTCCTATTCTAATAAAAAAAATAAGTTTATTCTTCTTTTGCCATGTGTCATCCTATTAAGCGTCTTAATTAATGACATATCACTTGTCAGTTATTGATTTTACATTTCAAATTTCAAATTTCATGTTTCCCATTCTAATTACATTAAATTAATAACATTACAATAAAAATTAAATGAAATTCATACAGATTATAAGATGATATAATTTTATATTATTTAAATCAACTTTTGTAATTTTATAATTAAAAAATATCTTTTAATTAATAATTTATTTAAAATAATTGATTAATATTTATAACTTTTTACTACGAAAGTTTAATTAATTTTGTACCATGGTTTCCACGTGTTATAAACTAGTATATATATATATATATATATATATATATATATATATATATATATATATATATATTAATGATGTAGTAATAAACCTAAAGCTAGTGGGTGTGGTGCGATATTTGTCAGGTCCACCTAGGCGTGACATCATATTTGTCACATTTTAACTAAAATTTGTCATTTGCATGACGTTGGTTATCACACTTGCCATGTTATTTTTTTAATATAAAAAAGTAAATATTCCAAACATATTATTTTTTTTAAAACTGAACTTTCATTAAACATAAAATAAAAATACAACACACCAAAAAATACATAGAAATTCAAATTACAAACCTAGAAATGTGAAAAAAAACAAAACCATGAAAATTAAAAAAACAAAAGCTAGATGTTATATAATTTTGCAATCTACTCTTTGGGTTTTATCGTCATTTCTCATTCGTGTTCGGATAGCTCGTTTGTGTGTCTCGTTAAGATGGACATGACACAAGTTTTTTCTTTCTCTTGTGCAAGTTTCAAGTATCGCTCCAAGGACGACTTAAAATTGTCTATTTTTGTTGTTAGTTGATCGACGTCGCCGGAAGTAGTTGCTGCTGTTTTTCCCTTTTGTTTGGCTCGATCTATTCCCATGGGACGAGTCACTCTTGGAACCTCAAAAGGCTCCTTTTCATTGAGTTCAATCATAACATGTGCATCAAACGATTGACTATGTGTCATTTCAGATGTTTTGGTTCTTTTAGAACAACCACCCATAAAAGTTTCGGATGAGCAGGCATCTTGACATTTTTTTTGATAATATTACAATGTTCCAAACATATAGAAATTTGAATGACACCACTTTTTTATTTCGGTACATGTCAAGAGCTTTTGCAAAATGGTTTCGTCGTTTTCACCACTTTGTCATTCCTGTTTCACACTTGAAAACACACCGTTAAACTGCGTCACCACTTTATTGACATTTCGCCACGTCAAATAAATTTGGTCATTTTTTCTGGTTATCACCAAAATTTAGCTCGTTGAGAAAACGCCGCATGATTTTCTGGAAGAAAGTTGGACAATCATGGTTGTTTCCGACAACCGGATCATCGGAAACATCCACCTAAGCACGAGCTAACACATTTTCTTCGGCCGGTGTCTATTGCTTTGGAACCACCCTTCCACTTTTTTGGGTTGTTGGCGATTCTCTTCCGGCTATGATTCCGTTTCGAGGACGACTTTGGGTTCCGCTTGACTTGGAAATTGGGTTTGGGTTTTGAAATTGACTTGCGAGTCGGGAAGAGAAGTCATTGTCCATTTGGGATGAGAAATTCATTTGTGGTTGGTTTTGAAATTGGAGTTGCCCTTAAAATTGTGGTTAATTTTGGAATTGAGGTTGTTTTTGGTATTGTGCTTGACCTTGAAACGAGTGGTAAACTCCACCAAAGTATACATTTGGTGGTAAATAAATAGGCCGATCGTGTTGAACAAAATTGTGAAAAAGAAGGTGAGATGTTTAAGTTTTTTTTTTTTTTTTTTTTTGAGTTTTTGGGTTTGAAGGGAAAACCATTTGTTTAACAAAATATAATGTGTTTGTGCCAAAAAATGAATATGGTGAAGTGGTTTAAAATATATGAAATAGTTGTGTTTATATAGGGTAAAAATGAGGGTTTTTTGAAAAAAAAAAAAAAAAAAAAAACGGTAACAAAAAGAGTGGTGACCGCTAGTTTTTTAAAACCAAACATTCACTTTTCTCGGTAAGCGCCGAACCGAGCTTGGCATGCTGAAGGCTCGGCGCGGTTTTCGCCGAGCTAACCGAGATCGTTGCCAAGACCACGCCGACGAACATAATAAACACATTTAAGGAAACATAAGACGTAAGAAACAATCACAACAAACATCAGAGGAAACATACAAAGTGCATCTAATTGAAATCTGTGCATGCCGATACACCATTTCCAAGCACTCGAGAGATGCGATATTATCCTTCTCCCTTGCAAAAAAAAAAAAAAAAAGTAGTGTCGCAGACAGAAATGACACATTCGCCAAACCAGTTCAAACATAACGTCTTTTGTCTCGCATAGAAATTAAAATGTTTTATTGTGATAATATGTAAAATTATACACAAATATAATAATGTGAACGTAAGTTTATCATATTATATTTTAATCTCTTACTTATTTTGCTTGTATATATGGTCTTAGTTGTACGCTTATGTTTAATAATAAATTTAAATATAATAAAACCGAAGCCGAATAACCAAAACCGAAAAAACCGAAATAACCACAAAAACCAAAACCGAATAACCGAAACCGAAACAAAAACCGATGGTACGGTTTTTAATTTTGAAAAACCGAAAAATTGCGGTGCGGTTCGTTTTTATGTTTAATAGCTGCACCAAATTAACCAAAATAACCGCAAACCGCATAATTTAATATATTATTGAAATATTTATAATAATTATATTTAATTGATAAAAATAAATTAGTATGTCGAAGTTAGACAATGTGGAAATTTATCAAATTTATCATCTTATGACTTTTATTGTTTAATTTTTTATGCGTAAATGGTTGTTAGTAACTTAGACATATTGTTAATTGTTTGAATGAAATGAATTCAATATAATATAATAAAATGCTAACTTGAAAGAATAAAAATGGACCAAAATTGTGATTTATTTGCAATGAAAATCTAGAAATAAATGAAAGACGATTAAATTTTTTGTTTTGAACATGAAAAACTGTTTGAAATATGGTTTAGTGGCACTTGGAAATCTGAGAATCGTGATAATCAATTTCAAATCGAAGTATATGGGTAGTACTCCCAAATCCTCAATTTGATAAGACTCAGATAAAATCAGAGAGAAAAGAAAGAGAGAGTGATATGCTGTAATTTCGTGAGTACCAGAAAAGTGACTAAAATTGGTTATAAACCTTCCTTATCTGAAAAATTGTCAAAACTTTCATATAACAGTTTTTTCTCAACAGTAAAAACTGTCGTAAATCCGGCTTTTTGTATAATGATTAATTCAAAGTCAAAACCGGGTCAAATATTCAAACTTTGGATTTTCTGATGCATTTTTAATACAGCAATATAACCCAAATAAAAATTTCCCGCCAGCCAGGGGCTCTGCCCCTTGGACCCCGCTCCCAGGGGCGCTGCCCCCGGACCCCCGTTCGTTCAGGGGCTTCGCCCCTAAATGACAGTATACTTTAATACTTGATCAAACTTAAACAAGTGTGTACTCCACACCTTCCTTACTTGTTTAATATTTATCAAGATCATTTTACTCAACAAAGTAATCCCTATTACACTTAAATAACATTGATGATAACAAATCACCAACAAAAACTGCACCCTTATAACCGAAAAACCGCACCACCTCATTTTGTGGTTAAAAACCAAAACCGCACCGAAATAACCGAAAACCCGCAAAAATAACTGCAAAACCGAACCGAATTAAAACCACAATTTTCGGTTTTTGGTTTTAAAAAACTACAATTTTGCGGTTGCAGTTTTATACAAAAACCGTACCATGCTCACCATAATAAAACATTTTAATTTTTTATGTTTGGTTCAAAACAAGTCGAACCAATTTACTTACCCTCTCCCCCTAAATACTTTATTTACCCCCTTTTATTTCTTAAAAAATCATCTTACACCTTATTGAATGTTAAATTTCCATCTTACACCCTTTCATTTTTATTTAAATGTTTTAACCATTTTTTATAGAAATATAGTTTTATATAACATTATTTATACAATATTTAGGTTTTTTAATTTCTTTTCAACATTAATAATTTTTAGCAAATAAGAGTGAAGGGTTAAAAATATAAGTTGTATAAAAATGGTTAAAAATAAAAATATTAGGGTTAAAAATTAAAATATGGGATAAATAGAGTAACTTTTTTTCACCTATGGAATCTTGTATAGATGTGAGTTTATAAAATGAATGTGTTAGGAAGTAAATGAAATACTTTGATTGGATTCATAAAATCTTGAAAAAGAAAAAGGATAATTTAAAGTGAAAAACAAAAGAGGGAACATGAAGTAGTAAATGAAGTAGTAAGTAAAATAAAACTTTATTTTCAAATTTTTTTGGATAAGTTATCTAAGATGTGAAATTTTATTAGAAAAACAATATAATTTAAATTAGATTACAATGAAATTTCTGTTAGAGTTTTAACATTTTGGGTCAGTTTACGGTTTAATCATAATATTTATTTTATGAAAAAAAAAATCTCGATTATCTAATTTTGTATGATAATTTGTCATTTTCTATTGAGAAAAAATAATGAATATTTAATTAATTTTGGCAAAAAATAAAATAATCGGGATTTGTCTGTTCAAAAAATAAAAGTTATGATTAAACCTTAAACTAATCCAAAATATTTAGACTTTATCGGAGATTTCCCTAAATTAAAATAAAATTACAAAATATATTTCAGTTAATTTCACAAAATGATTGATCATCCTTGTTAAGTTGTAATATGAAACAACATGATATTTGTCCTAACGGTAACACGAGTCAAACAAAGGTTGGAGTTTCAAGTCAAATTTGGGGCGAAAGGTGTATATTTAGGAAATTAGAATTATTGTATTCAAATACTATACATATTTTATGCATTCATGAAACTTATTTTGAATTAGGTTTTGAAAAAATAGGAACAATTTTGATATTTTGAACTTAATTTTGATCATCCTTTGTGCATTTATTTAAGATATGAGTGAGATTGTGTTGCATGGGTATGCAATATAGACTCAAGATAATCTCTTCACGGTTTTAAGATATTATCCTTTTTGGGGTTGCATAAGATACTTGCAACCTCTTGTTTGGTTCTATGGTGATGGCTCATTAGAACTTGGCTTTGGATGTGATAATAAGTGTGATATTAACACGAACACATACAGATATGAAGTGTGCCGTGTGCTTTATATTATCCTTATTTAGACCCGCAAGATTAGCCATCAATTATGAGTATGAGTTTGGAATTTGGACTTTGGGTTGGGAATTGAAACCATATGCATTACACTTTTTTTATTACATTGATTTGATAACATGAAATTGATAAATATATTTTGGCAATACTTACTTTTGAAAATGCCTCTCTCATATCTATGCTTGATTCTAACTTTGTTTTGAAACTATTTTTGGAGGAATGACTTTACATTTTCATTATCTCTGATATATGCATATCTATACACATAATTATACATCATATCTTAATATTTTAATTACTTTTATGCCCATATTAGAACAAAAGCTACTTAATTTGTTATGAATTGAGTTATAGGGATAAGAGATATGATTTGAGCAACCTTTGAGTTGATTTTGATGCTAAAATCTCTTTTGGAAAGGTTGGGTTTCGATCTCAAGGTTTTATGCTTATTGGTTAAGGCCTTGAATTTTCCAGCCTTTTGGATGAGTTTTTGAGCACTTGGGGTAGCCCAAAAGGATAAAGTTGGAAACTTTATCCTTTTTTATAACATTTAAGTTTATATCTGAGTTTTGGAGTCCCTAGAATCGTAGGAACAACTAAACGTATTAAGCTCGGGTAAACACGACGTGTTTGCTAGCCAACATGGAGTGTTGGTTGCGGTTTTTCCCGATCATCTGATTTTTATAAAAACACAATGTGTTTATTAGTGTACACGACGTGTTAGGTTAACATGGATTGTTGACCTTAACCGTTGACTTTGACTTTGACCATGGTTGACTAAGTTTGAATTTTAAGGATATTTTGGGAATTTAGGGTTTTTGATGGAATTGGTCTTGTTGAATATAGGTAGCATGTCGAGAACAAAGATTTCGGTGTGGGACTTCTTTAGCTCTGTTAAGATTTTCAAGGTGAGTTGTCCTCACTATACTTGTGGGTCGAAGGCACCAATGTCGGCCTATTGGATTGATATCCTGTTATGAATGTTATCGTATTGCTATGATATGTTATATCGGTATCCAAGTAGATATGATGTTGCTATGCTTAATGATCTGTAGATCTGTGTGACTGGATGTAGCCTGTTATATGATTAGCTATATTATGTGAACATGATTGGTTGGTGGTTGAGGCTTCACGACTTTGTGCGTAAGCCAACAGGCCGGGGCATTCCAACCCAACGGTTGAGGGCCTAGGGTATTCCATCCCGAGGATAATTGGACCCATAGTATGTTGGCATTACAACCCGATGGTTCAGAGACCGAGGACATTCCAAACCAATGGTTAATTGGATCCAGAGTATGTTGGCATTCCAACCCGATGGTTGAGGGGCCTGGAATATTCCAACTCGATGATTGATTCGGCCCACAATATGTTGTTATTATAGTTGTGCTATTTGATATATATTGGTAATTTAGGGGAACTCACTAAGATTTGGGCATACTGTTTTGGATTATGTTTCAAGTGCCTTAGTTGATCGCGGGAAGGAGAATGCGTGATCGAGCACCTCCTCATATTGTGTTTTATGATTTTGGGAAAATTTTGATGTTTAAACTGTTTTGAAAACAATATGTAAACAATGCTGGTTTTTAGTCGGTTGAAAAAGTTTAAATTTTTATGAATTTTTACGGTTGTTACAAGTTGACGTCAAAGCCTTGGTTTGAGTGAATTAGTGGAATACTTGTGTGAATCAAGTCTTCAACTAAGGAAAAAAGATTTTTAAAATGATTTTCAAATGGTTTTCAAAATAATCAAGGAGGATGTGATGTGTACAATTAGTCGCAGCTAGTAAGTAGACTTCAAAATACCATATTATTATTATTTGATACTGTGATATATTAAAACATCATGCTAGTGATATGCTAAAGATCTTCAGGTTTTGCATGATAGAGTTGCCTGATTATATGGTTCTTAATAGCCTAGGGTTCTTCTCTAATGGAATTGACATCATTATTCTAGTTGCTTAGTGTATGCATCATAGTTATACATAACTAAGATCTTATAGCCTGAGAATGTTTGGTTTGGCCTTATTTCCTGTCCTTGTTTGATGAAGGGCTTAGGGTAGGATCAAATATTTGAATGTCTATAGGGTCCATCGTTATGTATAGCTAGCATACACGAGTGCTGTTGGGTTTGTGGAAGTTCATGGATGAGTAGTGTGGGGTCAGTCGGTCAGTATGGGCGTATGGGTATGCTAGCAGCATTGTTAGGGTGTTGTGATGACTCTCTGAGACAACTACGGGTCGGTATGGAAGGTAGTATGGGCTTGTACTACTGAAAGCATAGGACCCGTACGCATAACAAAGAAGTTATGACCCCTAGGGCTTGTTGTGAGTTGGTTCTCCTACTATGTTTTGCGTATTATCTAATATCTCCCTAGTGTATTTTTCAGTATGGTGACTACAAGGCGAGTTGAGATCGGATACGGATCGGGATCGAGAACTGGCAGGCAGATTGGGGCAGATGAGTTGGATGCCTGGATTAGGGAGATTCTTCGTGACGAGGTTGTAGCCATTGTTCGGGATCAGATATTGGAGTTGTTTGGGTCTATTAAGACCACGATGATGGAATTCTTTGATGATAGATAAGTAGTCGTTGCTGAGACTGTTGCTATTACAGCCTCTGTAGTCGTGGCCACTGCGGGTGTTAGACCGGGTCGGGCTTTTTGGTGTCGGGACTTCGACAATACGAAGCTCCCAACTTTCGATGGGGTGCAGGACCTGATCATCGTCATGAGGTGGCTACATGATGTGGAGGGATGTTTCTTCACTTGCTTGTGCTGTGTTGACTAGAAGGTTAGGTGTGCCCTGAACCTTTTGAGGACCAAAGCGAAGGATTGATGGAGGATTGCCACTAGTTCATTTTTTGAGTAGCAGAGAGCTACTGTGTCTTGGGAGCAGTTCTCGGAGATGTTCCGCTACTGTTATGTACCACTCGTGGAGCGTGAGAGGCTGGCACATGAGTATTTGGATTTGAGGTAGGGAGCAGAGACAGTGACTGAGATCACCAAGATGTTCATAGAGGCGGCTATGTTCTGCCCCAAGTTTGCTGCATCCAAGCAGGCTCAGATGACCTGTTACTTGAGCATGCTCAAGATGGAGATCAAGCAGTTTGTTTCTACTCAACGTTATGGTTCACTGTTAGAGATGCAAGAGGCCGCCAGGCAGCGTGAGATTGAGATTGATTTGCAAACGAGGGAGTCGAGACCGGCCCTGGTGCAGCCGCAGCCTGTATCGAAGCAGTTTAGGGGTGCTGACTCCAGGCCGGGGAGTTAGAGGGGCCACACTTGTGGGAAGTGTGGCAATGTGCATGATGGAGCTTTTCGGTCTTCTTCGGTTTGCCACAAATATGGAAAGCAGAGCCACATTGCAAGGGATTGTAGGCAACAGACTCCAGCTTCTGGTGTCAGACTTTGTTACCATTGTGATCAGGTGAGCCATATGAAGGCCTAATTTCCTTTTCTTGCTGCTAGGCCGACGCAGGCTCTAGCACCGACTACTTTGAGGATCACTAATGGGAGTCAGAGCTGAGTGGAGCCCCTAAGGGCTAGAGGTCACACTTTTCAGCTTACTCCCGAGGAGGCCAGAGCAGCGCCAGATGTTGTGACTGGTATTTTTATATCGTTATCTTGATAATTATGCTTTATGTTATTCTTATATTTTTGTATCTCTGCTAGGTACGTTGCTAGTGAACGCTTTGCCTGCTCTAGTCTTGTTTGACTCGGGTGCAAGTCAGTCCTTTGTGTCCTGTTCGTTCCATAGGGAGTTTGATATTCCTGTCAGGGAGTTAGAGTATCCGTTGTGAGTTTCTACCGCCAACGAACACTGGATTTCAGCATATTCAGTATATCATGGTTATGTGCTAGAGGTCTTCGGGATGCCTTATCCGATTGATTTGATTCCTATTCCCATGGGGTATGTTTGTGTGATAGTAGGCATGGGTTGACTGAGCCGGTTTGGTGCTATGATTGAATGCGAGGGTCAGCACGTGGTAGTTTGAACCCCAAGTGGGGGGGGGGGGGGAACTGGTTATCTATGGAGTTTTCGTATAAAAAAAATTATCACAACAACATTGATCGACCTCCTTTTTAGATGCTCTATAGGAGGAAGTGCAAGACCTCGATATGTTGAGGTGAGGTTGGTCAACGGATCATAGGGAGTACTGAGGTGGTAATCAAGAATATTGAGTTGATTCAACTGGTTCGAGGTAGAATTCAGGCAACTCAGAGTCGGCAGAATAGCTATGCCGACAAGAGTCGGTCATATCTAAAGTTCCAGGTTGGGGATATGGTTCTCATGAGGGTGTCACCTTGGAAAGTGTCATCCGATTCAGGAAAAGGGGCACGATAGGCTCCAAGTATATCGATCATTTTAGTGTTTTTACCCGGGTGGACTGAGTTGCTTATCGCTTGGATCTACCCAAGGAGCTTGGCTAGATCCATAGCACGTTTCACGTCTCTCAGATGCAGAAATATTTGGTTGATGATTCCGCGGTAGTCCCATGGAAGGATATTTAGGTGGATGATCGCCTAAATTATATCGAGAGACCGATTTCCATCCTTGACAGGAAGATGAAGACCCTACAGAACAAATCAATGGATCTGGTAAAGGTGAAATGGTAGCAACGCAAGGGTTTAGAACGGACATGGGAGCTCGAGGTCGAGATGATGGAGTATTATCTGGAGTTGTTCGTAGCAGCGGACTTCGAGGACGAATCCTGATTCAAGTGGAGGAGAATTGTAACATTTGAAATTTCGGGTACTTTCCTTTTTTCCCTTATCTTTAAATTCTTGCATTCTTATCCCTGGCCGAGTACACTCAGTGTACTAGGTTGAGTCCTGATCATGGAGGTAACTCATGTACGTTGGGTGTACGTGGAGTACGTAATGCGTATGGTCAACAAGGGCAAACCTTGAATTTTAGGGGTTGTGCCCTATTTAAACACCTTAAGTTGTCTTAGGAGCTTCTTATGACTAGCGTTCACCTCTCCAAACCCTAAGAACGAAATCCTAATTGCCATTTGAGTGTTTTAAGCTTAGAAGTGGACTCTAAAGGTGTTTTTGGTGATTTTGAAAGAAGATGAACTCTTGGAAGTTGCATTGGTGTGGCTAGAGATTGTGGATCTAGAATCATCACCAACTTGGAAAGCTTTTAGAGGTATAAAGCCCTTAACTTGATGGTTCTTTTGATAGATCTAGTTAGGGCTTGTTTTTATGCTTTTCATGATCCTTTAAGCCATGCTTGAGAGTATGAGCTACTCCAGAAGCTAGGGATGGTAGATCTTGGCATTTTTTAGGTCCCATATATATAAAAATGCAATACTGATGAGTTATTTTGGACCGTGCATGAGTTATGATTATTATTATGTGTTTCATTGAGTATTGGGTCTCATTAAGTCATGCAAGAGTGTAAATTTGCCAACTTTACATGTTAAGATATCATTTAGGAATAGATATGAGAATTTGACATAGTGGCTTAAACGATTAAGCACTTATTAGCATGTTGGTCTTGCTACGGAGTACGTTGGGCGTACCCAGCTCGTACACATCGCATACTGGCCAAAGATGGGGTACACAAGGCGTAAGTCTGAGTACACGAGGCATACTCAACCGTTGTTGACTTTTGGTTACTTTTATGATTTAGGTAGTATTTTGACTATTAGGGTTTTGGGCCACTAGTCTTTCTAACTTTGGGCCATTGTTAGGCTCTAGGACTTCTTGGATTTAGGAACATAGTGGGCTTTAGGTGTCATTTAGGAATTTGGGTTATATTGGGCTTTTGGAACCATTAGGTTGGGCCTCGGTTATTGGGCCAAGTGAGCAAAGGGTAAAATGGTCTTTCACCCTGGGAGTTGGACAAATGAGATAAATTCCTATTTATGGTTTATAAACCAATTATTAATTGGGGTTTTATTTGATTGATTAGCGCGAGGATTTTTAGATCAACAGTCCGAGCATTTATCTGATTTTCAGCAGTTTGAGGTGAGTCTTGTCACTATGCTTGGCGGGTTGAAGGCACCAATATTGGCCCATGATTTATTATGATTAGGATGCTAGTTTCCTGTGTGACTCTTGCATGTGTGGTATGTGATATGCATACTAGGCGAGGCCTGATGAGTGTATTGTATGCTATTTATCTTAGTGACTCTTGTATGTGTTTTATGTGTTTGTATGAATGTCGGGAGAGGCCCAATTCCAGGTGGGGCCTGATGAATGCAATGGGGCGGGGCCCATCTCATGATACCGATAAATCTGTTCCGAGCGGGGCCCGATGACAAGTGGGGCATGATGGTTGTCGGGAATGGCCCATCGTATCTTGATATGTATGGCATGAGTTTTTTTTGGGAACTCACTAAGCTTCATGCTTACGGTTTATCAGTTTATGTTTTAGGTACTTCCAAATCAAAGGGTAACAGCTCGGGATGATTGCAACGCATGCACCACAAATTCCGATTTATTTGACTCTAATATATTGGGATGTTTGATTGACATACTCTGATTTTCTTGTATGGTTTTATGAAAATGTTTTGGTTGATGGTTTTATTATTATAAAAATGAAATTTTGGATTTAAATTTTGGGACGTTACAGTAACACTCAAAAACTATAATCAAGATATAAGACAAATCTCATCACGTCTAAAATACAACACATTTTCTCCAACTTGAAGCCATAACACACCATCGTCATGGTCACAATAGATCATTAAAATAAGTATTGCATGGATATGTAGTGGGTCCCACACGTATTTCAAAGATCTAACCATGACCTAAAACATGGACTTCTAAATAGGGTCTTATATGTGGGAAGATGAGACAACATCCCCTTATTTTGTCCATTAACTCCACTTTGTCCTGGATGGTTAATAGAAACCCGCAATAACCCGAATTCAAATGACATTTTAGAGAAAATAACAAGATATTAAATCATTTCCAATATATATATATATATATATATATATATATATATATATATATATATATATATATATATATATATATATATAGGGTTGAGACTCAAAGTTTCCCGAGAACCCGAGAACTAAAAGTGGAGCGTTGGATCAAAAGTAATTCGTTAAGGACATGATCGTCATCTTACCAATCTCATTTAATGTTTAATTTTTTTGTGTTATTTAATATATTAATATAAATGTCTAAAAATTAACAAAATAACTAAAAATTTCAGATTTTTTTTTAATAATTATAAGTTTTGATTTCTTAAAAAAATGGAGATTTTTTAATTTTTTTCAAAAAACATGAATTTTTCAAAAAAAAATGAAAAAACTATTTTTAAAAAAAAACTGCATTTTTTCTAGAAAAAAACTGTATTTTTTTTTAAAAAAACAAAAAACTGCATTTGTTTTTAAACAAAAAACTACATTTTTTCTTGAAAAAAACTGTATTTTTTTTTTCAAAAAAAACTGCACTCTTTTTCATAAAAACTGCAGTTTTTTCAAAAAAAAAAAAAAAAAAAAAAAAAAAACCTGCAACTTTTATAAAAAAAGTGCAATTTTTTTCAAAACTGCATTTTTTTTAACTAAAAAATCAACGTTTTAGGTGCATATATGCATATTTCTTATACTATAATATTCGTAAGTAAATTATAAAAAATCTCCTTTTTATTAATCAATCTAAAAACATAATACAGGTATTTTATTCGATACAAAATAAAATATAAAAAAACTACAAAGATTCACAGTGTTATCATTTCTTCATATCAAGATTTCCATTTTTTTTTTTCAATTTATCACTTTTCACTTCTTCAATATTTTCAACAAATTCTTCAAAACCTACAAGAAAATTAAAAAAAAAATTGATTAATGCAAGAACACTTAGAAAAATGCATAAGTATATATCATGTAAGATTCACATGTGATTATATCATGTAAGATTCAAATGTGATTATATATTGTGTTATTCACATGTAATTGTATCTATTAAGATTCAAATGTGAAATTCACAAGAAAAATTAAAAAAAAAATAATTAACAAAAACCACTCATAGAAAATGCATGTGTGCATATTGTTGTAATTCATATGTGATTTACATGTGACTCACATGTAATTCATATGTTATTCACTTGTGATTTACATGTGAATCACATGTAATTGATATGTCATTCACTTGTAATTTACATGTGATTAATATGTGAATTGCATGTAATTTATATGTGAATTACATGTAATTTATATGTGAATCATATATGAATTACATGTGATTCACATGTGAATCACATGTAACTCATATGTGAATTAGATATTATATACATGTAAATCACATTAATTCATATGTGATTCACTAGTGATTTACATGTGAATCACATGTAATTCATATGTGATTCGTTTATGGTTTACATTTGAATCACAAGGGAATCATTTGTGAATTACATGTAATTTATATGTGAATTACATGTAATTCATATGTGAATCACTTGTGATTTACATGTGATTTACATATGCACCATGTGTGAATTACATGTGATTTACATGTGAATCACATGTAATTATTATGTGATTTACATGTGAATTGAATCACATGTAATTCATATGTGATTTACTTATAACCGTCACACCATGATTCAGACAAATACAAAAATTCAAGAAAATTCGAAGATGATATTTACATATTCTTGTCTTTTTAACAGGGCAAGATGATATTTACTTATAACCGTCACACCTAATAGAAGAGCTCTTGGATGACACTTTGAATCATATCCACATGGAGATCCTTGTTCATCTTTTGAGTCTTGTTCTTCCATTTTTTACAATTGAGTTCTCATGCATATATCATTATATCATTATATATTCCATTTTTTAACTGCAGTGTCAATATCATCTTGCCCTGTTAAAAAGACAAGAATATCCTCCATTGGCTCCTACACACAAAAAAATGTATATAAAATAATTAAAAGAAGTGAATTATTATATATTTTGTTTCAAATGTTGTATAAAATAATAACAGGTGTAGTGTACCTTATCATGAATTAACATTAATGTTGAAAAGTAGCTTGAAGGTAGTCTGAAACAGGTTCCTCAATGTAAAAAATTTGTACATTAAATCGTCTACCCTGAAATAATATATTTTAAAGATAAGTGAATAAAAAATAATCATTTATGTTTTATTTTTTATAATATATTAATATAATATTATAATATACCTCTATAGACAAAATAGCAGGTTCAGTCTACAGTCCATTATCATCTCCTTCCAACTGTGGCCTCCTTTTCCTGATGAATATATAGTTATATATCAATGTAGTTTAATTATTAATGTTTTTATTATATTTATAAGTATTTAACCCTTGAAACAAATGGTCATATTAATAGGAAAACTTGTTATGAAAAAACCCAGTCATTGATTTTGCTTCAATTGTGGCTAATGCAATAATCAGGCGCAACTCAGGCCTTCTGCGTTGTATCTGAGAAATTAAAAATAAATAAATATATGAAAAAGAATTGATATTTCTTGCATTTCACAATAAATAAAAATGATACATGTTCTTTTAGTAAATCATTAGAAAAAAAAGATGTTGAATCATTAAGTGATACCTTTTTCAGGAGACCTAATAATATATCTGTTGAAAAGGATCTCTCATGAGCTTCATCAACCATAATCACACTGAAATATAATTCCCATTTTAAGAAGAAACAAATAATTTGAAAAGATAAAAAAGTAAAAACAATAAATTAAAGAAATTGATAATGTTAGATTATAAAGAACAATTGATTAGAAACAACACCTATATTTGCTTAAAAGAGGATCATCCATCATTTCTCTTAGTAATACTCCATCTGTTAGAAATTTGATCCTTGTTAACTCCTGTCAAAAAGATAAATATAAATAAATAAAAGTTTGTTGTTATTTCTTGTGTTTAGACCAAGGATTATTGGACAAATGTATCAATTATTGAGCTTTAGATAAAGTCTTACTGAATTTGTGACATCTTCAAATCGAATAGTATAACCAACTTCTTCCCCAAGTTTGACTCCCATTTCTTCTGCTAATCTTGCAGCAACACTCTGAAAAAACATGAGATCAATCCAAAGTTGTAATTAGATGTAACTTTAGTGAAATTTTAATGAAAATGAAAGTAAAGTATATGCATTAAAGGATAATAATAATGAACATTAAACAAAAAGAACTTTGATGATGAATACCTGCACAACCAACCTTCTTGGTTGAGTGCAAGCAATAATCCGACCATTATCAGCCTATCTTGCTTCTTTATGGTATTGCAAGATTATATAAAATGCTTCAACAAAAGCCACTGAAACTGGAAAAGGGGGGGGGGGGGGAAGCATTATGAAACCCTAACTACATAAACCATCATAACAAGCACTACAAATACAGAGAGAATAATCGGGATTACACTTGAAATAAAGTCAGTATCATATCTATAATGTCAATTAGAAAATCTGACATCAAAAGTCATTGAAATTGAGTGTTTATCACGAGCGAGAGTGCATACAAACAAAAGAAAAAGGGATGGGGAACCTAAGGGATTTGAGTAGTTTTGCCACTCCCCGTTTCGCCAATGATTATGGTAGTGGATTGAGTCTCCACCAGATACAAAATAGATGTTTTGTACTTGAATACAGGTAATCGCTACCTTTGGCTCTCCAAGCTCTCATACCCACATCTATTGATTCCAAAGACCAGATTAAATAAAATAGGAAGGCTGTAAATTGAAGTCAAGTGGTCCGTTTAGTTTTCAAGGAAGCAAATAATTATAATCTTAATGATAGCTCAAGGTGATTTATTAACAAGAAGGATGTTATGAATGGACGTTTTCTAGAGAGAAAAAGAGGAAGAGGAGAGTCGGACACAGATTGATAAAATCGATACCACATGTCTATCGACAATCGATTTTGAAGAACTGATTTGTAGAAATCGATTAGGCAATGTCTCTAATGCAAGGAAACGTTAACATGAATATGAATGTGAACGATTGTACCATTTCAGAAATTGATGCATTACGTTCGATCGAAGAGAAACTCGGGAGATCGACTTTAGGTTTATCCATTGTTGGATCTGTTCTTTCTGAACTTCTGATCACTCCAAGTCGACTTCTAGACACAATCAATTGAAGACAGGAAACGGCAATGAATGCGGTGGAGTGATCACATCCGGAAGCTCAAAGGCGAAGGAGAATCGGGAGGTTCGGAGCGATCAGACCTCTGGCTGATTTATTAGGGCAATAAACTTCGAGAGGGAAGAATGCCGCAACCACCACGATGTTAAATCTATCAATCATCGGAAAATCTTCAATGAAGGCGTTGGTTGTTGACATAGGTTGGGTGGTTGTTAGAGGGAGGAGGGAGGGGTCGACGAAGAGGGAGGTGGTCGATGGAGTCGGTGAAGAATCGGAGAAGGGAACGAGCGATACAAAGAGTAATCACGATTTATTTGGAGAGCTAATTAATTGTTCCCTTAAATGCCCTTATCTTATTTTATTAAGATAACCTTCCTTGATTTCTTTCTATTTATTTACAAAATTGCCATCAAAGATCTTGACCCTTAACTTTTTTAATCTAACAGTCCACTTTTAGTTCTCAGGTTTTCGGGAAAATATGAGTTCTCAGATGATCATTGCTCTCTCTCTCTCTCTCTCTCTCTCTCTATATATATATATATATATATATATATATATATATATATATATATATATATATATATATATAACTTACTTGTAGATATACATATACAATTGTGAGAGTAAGACCAAAGTTCCTCGCGAACAATTCATGAATCGGTGGGAGTGTTTGCAGTTCGTGTTGATGAGAGTTCAGTTAATAATACTTCAATTTAATGGTATTGTATTCTTATAACAAGACAAAATAACTTAAAGTGGTAAACATACTCGCAAGAATGTTCGTGCAACAATTATGATTATTAAATATACTCAAGGATATCGATTAGTTACTTGCTAGGGGAGTATCTTTGTCATCCGATGATCCACATGCACAAAAAATTGGATGATCTTCACTCTTTCTTTTCGAATGAAAATGCGATGAGAATGAACTTTTGCATGTGGGGGACCTGTTGGAACTTTTGTCTTACTATCACAATTTTTGGAGTTATTTAAACATACCACGAGGTCATTTGTTAATTCCGTGAAAAGAAAGATTAGATCAAAATATAAAAACCCAATATACCATCAGTTTACTAAATAACCCCAATTTCATTGATTACTCTAATAATTTAATAGGAGAAAGAGAAAATGCGGCCAAAGATATAATGGGGAGTCAAATTTTTATTCATTATATCTCATTACTAGTAACTACATCCAATGTGGGATGCGTAAGTGCATATCATCCCACAATTGTTTATCCCACATCGCTCAGATAAGTAGAGTGAAGAGGTAAACAGCTTCAATAAATATCAGTCCCGCTATCACCATCACATCTTATTTAGCAATTACCACTATTAGTTAATTATTTATTTAGTTTGTAGATTTATTTGTATCTGTTTACTTTTAGATTGGTGATTTCGTTTAATCTTTTTACTTATTTCCTTCAATCTTTTTATAATTTTTCTTCTGGTGTTTCTTCCATCTTTCGATTTTGGTCTTTCATCTTTATACGCTCCTAGAGTTTGGAACACAAGACGAGATACAGTTTCAGATTTGTCTTGAATTATATGTATTATTATGTGTGATAGTTTTGAAAACGTAATGAAATTCATCAGAGTTTTACTCCTTTGCTCGTATGTAAATAAAGATATCATATGTTCAGTTATGTTTGGAATTTCTCTTTCTCAATTAGTATCACCTACTAATTTACTTACAGTTTCTTCAAGGATCGATTGATCTTCTTTAATTGTGTAATTCTTTTTAATCATATAATAGAGAGAATTTTCTGTTTTTTCATATTAGTGAATAAAGTAATCTTTGGGTATTTACTTGTTGCTTTTATTAGGGGGTTTCATTAAATCCATAAGACATCATACCTTTGGATCCAAAGGTACGATGTCATAGGTGTATCGGGCATATTGCTCATGATGACTTTGTACTTTGTTCAAAAAAGAAATGGTAAAGTATTATTAAAGTTTCATAAGTGAATTTAAGAAGTAGCAATGTGCTTTCGTTGATTTTTTTTTACCATATCAATTCATATCTTCTTATATAACATTTTAATTTGAAAAATGTACCCAATTACAACAATGTCATCCAAATACCAAACTATTTTAACTGCTATAACTGGTTAGATTTATTAATTGTATAATTATATAATAAAAAAAAGTTAAAAGTATGATACAATAACTGGTGTAGATTTCTAAAAAGTACAATGCTTATTAAGAAAAAAAAGTACAATTTTGTAATAGAAAGAAATGAAAGTCGGATACTATAATAAGTTTTCCAATTTGAATCCATTTCCTTTTTCCTTCCAATTCCCATAGTTGGCCTTGATTTTCAAACATCATTGATTAAAACAACACTTTATATATGCAACAATTAATGGGGAAAAAAAAAGAACAAAAAATAAAAAACTTTAGAAGCCTATTTCAGATTATATGTTTTAGTTGTTTATGTGTATATTTAATAACAAATATAGTTAAATTTCGTTTTGAAAGAAAACCTTGCAAGATCATGTAGGAAGTCTCCCTTCAAATACAAATCGATTATATTTCAGAGTAGAATGCTGCATTCAAAGTACAATATAGGAAAAATTTTGAAAATTTTGTTCAGTAACATAAACAAATGAAATCAAGATGCTATAATCAATACATAAATGAAAGAGTCTTACTCTTATGTTTAGATGCAAGAAATAGAAACATATTTTTGTATATTTCTTTATTCCTGGATCTTAGTTTCATTTTCTGCTATGTTAGCAATTCATTTTCAAAGATCTACATGATTATTGTAATATCATCCAAATAGAGAGTAATTTTCACTGATTAGATTTTTCAGAGTAGAATGATATCAGTCGAAGTACAATGCTTTAATAAGAAAATATTCGAAAATTTTGGTATGCAACTTACCGAATCAAAGTAAGATGCTTAATAAACATATTTAAAAGAGTTTTACTCTTAGTTTTAGATACAAGAAATAACAACGTATATTTGTAGATTTGTTTATTATAGCTTCCTAGTATCATATTATACTATCTTACCATTGCATTCAAAATATCTACGCATTTATAGCAATATTATGCAAATACAAAGAACGCTATCATTCAAAGTCCAACGCCTTAATAAGAAAAAAGTTTGAAATTTTGGTTTATCTAACAAATAAACAAGTAAATGAAAGTGTCTTAATCGTAGTTTTAGATTCCAGATCAAGCAACATACTTTGGTATATTTGTTTATTGTAATATCCTAGTTTCATTTCCTGCTATCTTAGCATTGCATTTTGAAATATCCACACAATTTTTAGAGTCGATTAGTAGCAAATCACATAACCACTGATACTTAGTTTTATTGTGAATATGTTACAACCTTCCTTCACAGTATCTCAAAATGTTTTATGCTTAACCTCTTTAGATATATCAAGCCTCAGTTGAGCATCACAGGCTGCACTTACCTTAATGGTGATACTCTGGAGAGAAGGCGAACGACACAACAAAAGCTTAATGAATAACATGACTATTCTTGATATTTATACGTACAGAAAATATCACCACATTTTGCAAACATTTGAGTGTGTGGTTCAAACATCCAACAGCTTTCAAGAGATGTGACACTGGTTCCATGTCGACTTCAAGATCTTCAAGAAAAAAGATGAAGATGTGTAGCATCCATAGACGAAGAAAAGCAAAACAAATAAACATCTAGCATCTCCTCACTTTTTACCTCCTCTAAGATGATCACACGTAGAGTCTGCTAGTTTGTGTAGTTGCAAATAACAAATAAGACGTTGAGAACCTGATTGAGATGTTTAAGCATAATCTGCAGCAATGAAAGACGCGATAAGATATTAACATTGTGTAAATCCCATGTCGGAACTACAACCATAAACTGTGAGGAGAGTTTCTACATTAGCCAAAAAAAAACACAGAACTATTTTAGGAATAGATAAAAAAAAGTTTATTACATGAAGAAAGTTGTCATCGACTATTAATTGTTTGATTTTTGGCAGGTTGCTCAGCATCCTGCCCAAATCGGCTCTTTTGACTTATTTTAGGAGTAGCAAGACTTGTAGCTTTGGTTTCTCTGTGTCAGAGTTCCGGAAATTCCTGCACATTTCCAATTTTAGATTCTTCAGCTCCAGCAAGCTGACTGGACTTTCACTTAATGTAGCACAAAATTCTACATTCTTAACATAAATTTCCTCAACCATCATGAACCCTTGAAACTAAAGGGCTGTTTATGTAATTAATTATCTAGACTCAACTTTTTAATCTCTTGTCAAGAAAACAAATAGGTGGGGAGCTTGTAAATTTGATTCCAGTTTGTAATAAGAAGCTCCTTTATACCTTTTCTTGACAATATCAACATCCATTGCTTGAGTTACTGAAAGGTGTAAATATACATGTGGTATTGTAGGGTGAAAATGGAGATTGGTCCTTCGTGAAGGATCATCAGCTGGATGATGACAAAAAAAACCAAGTCTTGAACCTTCATGAGGGTCGGATCTCTGTTTCCACCTACAAATACCAAATATCTATCCCGTCAGCTTAGGAAAAGGTGTTAGCAAACTAGTTTTTTCAAACTCAAACTCGATTTACGAGCTCTCATACCATGTATTCACCTACAATGAACTTAAAAAGTTGAGTTTGGATAACTGTTTTCTTAAGCCCCGTGAGGTTTTGAAGGATTCGTGATGATTGAGGAACTATGTTTAAAGATCGTAGACTTTGGTGTGAACTTATGTGGAAGTCAGGTTGCTAGAGTTGAAGAATCTGTCATATGTGCACGTATGTCCGGAATTTTAATATCGGGGAAGCAATGCTGCAAGTCTTCCTAGTCAAAACCTGTCATGATGTGAGATTGGCATTTATGTTTGGGAGAACTGATTTGGGCAAGGTGTTGAGCAACATGCCCATAATCAAACATTTGATACTCGGTTGTCCTAAAATGGTGATGTGTGTTTTAGTTAACTTAGAATCTCACCTTGACCTCCTCAGTTTTTGGTTGTAGTTCCATCATGGCTTCCACACAATTTTAGCACCTTACAAGTTGCAACGTTTTTCATTGTTGCATATTCTTGGAAATTTGAATCAGTTTCACAACCCCCTTTTTTTGTCCTTCTTGAGCTTGCAACTCTTAAAAACTACAGAGTCTACAATCCTTTTGCAGGTGGTAAAAATTTCACAATGCAAGTCTTTTTATTTGTTTTGCATTGTTTGGCTTTTGGATGCTAACTATCTTATAATTTTATTTTTCACAAGTCTGAGAGATCAGCTTCAAATCTTTTGAAGCCACCAGCCGCTTGGATTACATGCTCAATCATTTGCAAAATGTGGCGATGTTTTATGTATAAGGATCAAGACCCTCTCTTCTCATATATAAAGCTTTTGCTGGGTTGTTTGCTTGCTCTTGAGAGAGTGACCATCAAGGCAAGTGGAGCCTGTGATGCTGATCAGAGGATTGAAATTGCTTAAGGAGGTGACATAGTTCATACGGGTCTACCCAAAAGCAGAACCGGTCTACACGGATCACACAATGTGAGACGTAGTACATACAAGGAAGGTTGTAATACATTGAAAATTGCTAATAAGTGGTTCTTTTTACATTTTTGGGTAGTTGAGAAGACGATAAATCTAACATTCTATCGATGGTTATGTGATTTTTGATAGGAAAAACTGCAATAAAGTCCATACATATTGGTCTCATAATCGATTTAATCCTTATATTTTTTTTTATTCAATTAAATCCCAAATACCGGTAATCGTATTCAATTTAACCCTTTGACCCAGTCAACAGGTCATCCGACTTTCAAAAATTATATTTTTGGCCCAGATTTCAAAATTTATTACAAATTTGGTCCAGATTATAATATTTTTTACAAATTTGCTCCAAAATTTACCCTTTTTGTCCAAATTTTAGAATTTTATTATGAATTCGTCCTAACTTTAGTTTTTTACAACTTTTTTTCTCAAAAATTTATTTCTAATATGTTTTTTCTTTATAAACTCATATTTATACAAAAAAAAAACATATTTTCACATAAAAATCTTATTTTTTCAATATAAAAACTTTTTTATAAAAGTTTTTGTATATGAAATTTCCACTTAAAAAAATAGGTTTGGATTATTTGTGTGATTTCTCTTAAAAAATCAATTAAGAAATTAAAAGTAACCCTAAATTATACTATAAAGTTATAGTTTGTCAAAAACTAGTTACACTCATTTTAATATTATTTTTGTTCTTTAATCACATTTATAAGAAAAATAATGTTAGTTCTTAATTGTAGTTCATAGAAAAAAAACCATTTTATTAAAAAAATTTGACATCATGTTTTTGAATAGGTTGTAATACTTTCCTTGTGAAGCTCAACTCAAGCATGTTTAGGTGTTTGAGTAATTTTATTTAACCAAACTCATTTGTAAATTCTTTAGAACTTTAGTTGAAGTATTCTATTGTGTTATTGATAGTTATAATATTTTATATATTTATGTTGCTATTGTATTTTTGCTCATTTCTCACTCCCCTAAAAACATGTTTATCGATAATAAATTGCAACCGGTATTCCGTATAACAGACATTAAAAAAATATAGGAAATACAAGATTATAAATAATCTAAGTAAGAAGAGGTTGATTGGCAATAAAAAATCACAATCTAGATCGGACACGTATCATGAATGGATATGCTTTATTTAGATAATATATTTATTAAAAAGTTATAAAAAAATATATCGAAGTTATGATTTTAACTTTTTTCTTTAAAAAATTCTTACGAATAAAATATAGTATTATTATATTATATATATTTTAAACTTTCATATATATAATGTAACAAGTTTAAACTTTGTGATTAAAGAACAAATAATCCAAACTCCTTTTTATAATTTATGCTTACTTTTAATTTCTTAGTTGATTTTTTAAGAGATATCACACAAATAATCCAAACCTACTTTTATAACTAGATATTTTATATACAAAAAACTTCTTAAAAAAGGTTTTTATATAGAAAAAATAAGATTTTTATTTGAAAATATGTTTTTTTTTTCTTTTTTTTTTTTGTATAAATATGAGTTAAAAAAGAAAAAACATATTAGAAACAAAATTTAAAGAAAAAAAAGTTGTAAAAAACTAAATTTAGGATGAACTCATAATAAAGTTCTAAATTTTGGGCAAAAAGGGTAAATTTTGGACCAAATTTGTAAAAAAAAATAAAATCTGGGCCAAAAGTGTAAATTTTAAACCAAATTTGTAATAAATTATAAAATCTGGGCGAAAAATGTAATTTTTGAAAGTTGGATGACCTGTTGACCGGGTCAAAGGGTTAAATTGAATACGATTACCGGTATTTGAGACTTAATTGAATAAAAAAAATATATAAGAACTAAATCGATTATGAGGTCAATATGTAGGGACTTTATTGTAGTTTTCCCTTTTTGATAAATGGCTCTTTGTTCATCACTGGACAAATAATGTAATCGCATGCCAAGACAAATAATGTAATCGCATGCCTATCTTCAAGAATCAAATATTACTTTTGTTTGAAAAAAAAGCATTAAAATGGCTTTGTTGAATTGATACATGCTATAGCATAGTTTTAGGGAAAAAAACACTATATGCCACTACCTTTGTAGGATGAAATTAACCAAATTGACGTTTCTTAGGGCATTTATTGCAAAAAGAAAATGAAAAAACTCCAATTTTATAGTTATGTTTATCATATTCATGATATCAATGATGTACTTACATTACGCAAAAATGCAACATGGAAAAAACATAATATATTAATGAATGTACTTACAGTTCCATAAAAGGAACCAGATCAAATAAGCTATCATAAGGTTTTCAAATTGATTCTGTCACAAGGTACAATGAGTAATTAATGGAAATATATATAATTTTAATGTTATTTTGCAGTAGAAAAAATGAAAAAAAAAATTGAGATTGAAAATCGTCAATCATTAATGTATTACATCTGAATATAACTTTTTTGGTATATTAAGAAATATATTTTCATTAAATGGTTTCTAAATGTTTCGTGTAAATGTTGTAAATTTTGTGTATAGAAATATAAAAGTGTTAATGGAAAATTTCGAGTATTAATTATATATATATATATATATATATATATATATATATATATATATATATATATATATATATATATATATATATATATATATATATCATGCTTGTGTATAGGAAATATAAAAGAGTTAATAGAGAGTTGCCCCTCAACCAAAAGTTGGGGATTTAGGCCCCATTTGGGATGAAAGGTGTATATTTAGGATTATTGTATTCAAATAGTATACATATTTTGTGCATTCATGAAATTTATTTTGAATTAGTTTTGAAAAAATAGGAATAGTTTCGATATTTTGAACTTGATTTTAATCATTATTTGTGCATATATTGGACTCAAGATAATCCCTTTGTTGGTTTAAGATATTACCCTTTTTTGGGGTTGCAAAAGATACTTGAAACATCTTGTGTGGTTCTATGGTGATGGCTCATTAGTACTTGGCTTTGGATGTGATAAGAAGTGTGATATTCACATGAACACATACAAATATGAAGTGTATGGTGTGCTTTGTGTTATCCTTATATGGATCTGAAAATTTAGCCATCAATGATCAGTATGTTTTTGGAATTTGGACTTTGTCTTGGGAGTTAAAAGAATATGCATTACACCTTTTGATTATGTTGATTTGATATCGTGAAATTGTTGAAGATATTTTGGCAATACTTTTGGAAATGCTTCTTTCACATCTATGTTGGATTCAAACCTTTTAATGCTCTGAAACTATTCTTGGAGGATTAACTTTAGGTTTTGATGACTTCTATTATCCAAATCCCTTAAAGAGTTAACTTGGGGAATACTTTGTAGGCTTTCCAAGCTTAACATTTTATGACATGTATTCAGATTATGTCATTCATAAGATATATAGAAGTTTAATGAGCTTGGACATTTTAGAAGACTTTTAGGATGTGTAATTTCTTCATTTACACTATTGTTATTGACAATTAGTACTTCCTTGCATCACAACAAGACTTGTTTAGACCGAAACTTCGGGACCAAATTTATACTAATGAACTTTTAGGGTTGTCATTATCTTCTATATTCACATGTTTGACTCTTGTTTTCTTACCCATGCTATTTGATTTATCGTTCGTATCTTCCATCCTAGAAATTGAAAAACACATCTAAAGGTATGTATATTTCCATATACATAATACCAATTATATGCTTCTAAATCTTCAAGAACCAAAAAGGTTCTAGTGTTTGACCCATAAATTACCTTGTTATTCCATAAACACATGATCCAAAATGCAATAAGAGGCAGAGAAACAACATCCTCGCCGAATATTTTGTAAGACCTTTATAGTAAACAACAAAGTAAATTATTAATATACAACATATCATAATGGGGTTTAGCAAGAAAGTAGTGAGTCTTGAATCGCTATTAAGATTCTCATCACCAATGTAACACTCTAAAGCTATAATCAAAAGATAAGACAAAAGCTCATCATGTCTAAAATACAACACATATTTTCCAACTTCAAAACACAACACACCATCGTTATGGTCACAATGGATCATTAAAATAAGTATTGCATGGATAAATAACGGGTACCCATGCGTACTTCAAAGATCCAACCACGACCCAAAACATGAACTTCTAAATAGTGTCATACATGATGGATTATGGGACAACCTCTACCTTATTTTTTCCATTAGGTTCACTTCGTCCTTGATGGTTAATGAAGACATGTAATTATTTTGTCCATTAAGTTCACTTTGTCCTTGATGGCTAATTGAGGTTGATTCAAATAACATTTTAGAGAAAATAACTAAATACTGAATCGTTTTTGAAAATATATATTACACACTTGTACATATACATATATAGTTACATTATACCATGTAACATCCCAAAATTTCAAGGTAAAAATTTCATTTTTAATACATCCAAAAGACTCATTTATCTTTTACTCAAACATTTCAAAGTATTTCATAATAAAACAGTTATCAGAGTAAAATCCCAAAATTACAAAGTTGTGGAAAAACATGGGTGTATGCGTTGCGATCAAGCCGGACCCTTCCCTTTTGAACCGGAAGTACCTGAAACCATAAACAATACACTGTAAGCACAAAGCTTAGTGAATTTCCCCAAAATATCGCATACCATACATACAATACAGAATGCTATGTGCCAACCATAGTCGTGCCATTATGCCATGAGCCATATCATGGTATTTCCTTGCTACACTGGGGCCAAAACCCTTGGTGTTAGACAAGTTCCAAGAGCCACCTCATGGTCTTCCATGCAAGAATCATGAAGACAAGAAGCATACAATCTACAACTAACAATCTACTTAACTGCTAGGGTCCGAACCGTGATCTTGGATACAGATGTGCCAGGAACCACCTCCAGGTCTTTCATACCATGCCAAGGGCCACCCCTTGTTCTTCTAATAATGCATAAGCCAATGAATAATATTGGTGCCTTTGACCCATAGTACAATGAGGAGACTTACCTCAGATAATTGAAACCCACAGATAATTCTCTGGCTACAGATCCGCTAAAATCCGCGTGCTATCAATCATAAAATAATATCCAGTTAATAATTGGATCCCGAATCACACTAAGAGCCCAAATTAGAGTAAAACACTTTTTTTCCCTTTCATGAACTTGGCTCAAGGCCAAGGCCCAATCCAATCGTCCAAAAAGCCCAAATTCCAAAATAATCACCCAAAACCCAAAATGGCCCAAATTTCCAAATTGGGCCTAATCCCTTTCATGGGCCTTCACCCAAGAGAGTCCAATAAAATCTCAGCAATGCAACAAAAGAATTCTGATGGGCCAACAAGGCCCAAGACAACCAAAGTCCAACATGGCCCATAAACCGAGAGTCCAAATAAACCGAAGTGCAATCTGATGAGTACGCGGGGCGTACTCAGCTCGTACACTTAGTGTACTCGCTATAGGGATTGTATGTGCAACATACCTGTTTGTACACCCAACATACTCCACAAACTTGGCCAGCTTCCCATATTCAGCTCTTAATCAATTAAGACTTCAACCCAAACTCATATCTGACTTCCTTATGGTGGTTTATCACATAAAGTTGCCAAATTTACATGCATGCATGGCTTAATGGGTATTTAGAGCTCAAATAAGCTTAATAAATGACTTAACACATGCATGAGATCCAAAAACACCATAAACTTTGCACCTTTATGCTTAAGAAACCCTTAATATAACAAGATCTACAAGGGTAAGCTCCAAAAACGACCTTAGCTGACAATCACCAACCAAAGGGACCTAAAATGACCAAAAAAATACAAGGAATAGATCTATGAAATGAGATAAAAAGATTTGAACTTTATACCTTAAAGTCCATGAAATGAAGGTGCTAAACCTGGATCTCAAGGTTCTCCTTCAAATAATGGGTCTTCAAGCTTCTTCTTCTACCACTTCAATATGAATAGCACCCACCAAAAGCTTCACAAGAGCTCAAAAGCACCACATAAAGGCTAAGGAACGAATTAGGGTTTGCAAGGGTATGGAGGCTGGTTAAACAAGGCCAAAAGAGGCTATCTTATGGTTTATATAGGGTAAAAGCCCTAAAACTAGGGTTTTAAAAGTACTCACGTATGCTAAGCGTACTCCACATACGCCCAATGTACGTAGATGAGCTCCACGACCAATCTGCACTAGTAAGACCGGCGTCCAAGGAGTACGCCCAACATACTCGAGCTTTCCCAAAGTTGACAATCCTGCCCCTTAGGGACCGGATCCGAAAAAACATACACCCCTCAAGTGTCTAAACTAAAAAGTACAATGAATCAAGTGTTACAACTCTCCCCCACTTAAATTAGATTTCGTCCTCGAAATCATTCCTTACCATTCTAGGCACGCCAGAAAGACTGAGGAATATAACCACAACCCTAGGCATCCAACGGGCTTCCCAAAGGCAACCAAACACAACCTTAGCAGAGCTCCCAAATCCTTACGAAGAACAAATCCTTTCTCAACTTAAATCAATCCCCTACATAAATAACCACTTCTACTCTCCCCAGAGTCTGAGATCTTGAACTAGTCTGACTCCCCGACACACCACCCATATTAAACTACCACTAATTCCATTCCACTTGCATTCGAAACTAATCAAAACACTTCCAGCCCTTGATTATCTTGTTTCTTTTACTGGGAACAAAATCACTAACCATTCATTACCGTGGAAAGCTTTTACAAGACAAAAGGATTAGATAATCCTTCAAGTAGAAGTCTCATCCCAACAACGGTTAGACCCAAACGAGAGCTGTGCAGTAGGTTTGAATCAATTACTCTGACATCATTTAATCCAAGCTGAAAGCGACTTAGCATATTCACCCAATAACAAGAGACTCCACACACGAATCCCGAATCATTGGTACCATCTCGGGATCATCTTGATGCCCCCTAGTTGCTTTCCAAAAGAATTCGAGACCTCCCTAGTCCCAACATACCTTCCGGATAACTAATTCACTAGATTCCACTTAGTTGTTGAGTCAAATAGTCATACACAGTCGCACGATGCAACTTCTGAACAAAGGCCTCATTTCATAAGAATTGTCTTAGCTACCTCGCCACTATGGCTTCAACAACCTTTCTGATCCAACCGATCATAACCAACCATCAACCTGATGTCACTAAATCCAATGCTAAAAGTGAATGCTACATGACCAACTCTAGTCTTATATCACAGCTGGCACTATACGACCCACCACTTCTTTAATTTCATGAATGTTGTGGCCTTCCCATAGTCTCACAACCTGACCTACCCTGGTCTAATCCTATCTGAAGAAATCTACAAGCCAAATCATAGATTTTCCATGCTCTCACAACTACTCAAGAACTAGTGAATGCTACGGGCCACCACACAATCTTATAAGACTCCTATACCACCTGCCTATCTAGTGAATACTTCAGCCACCCCGTAGTCTTACAACACTTCTATACCACCTACCAATGCATCCATGCTCATCCTGAGTTGAACACACATCTAAATATACCCCAATCAGATGTTCGGGTCATGCTTCGAACCCTAAAGCCTTAATTTGACAAGAACAAGCATATAGGCTCTAACACAACCTCAAATTGCATCCATCTGTATGCCTACTATCCATCATAAAGAAGACATCAACTAGCTGTTGGAAGTTTCCTGAACTTCCAAGTTACACAATCTTCAATTCAGACAACCACTTGAGTCATCTTCCTATTTGACTAGGATGTGAAACTCATCCTAGTTTTACACCTGATTCAGCTTCCGGAAATATGAATGATTCTCCCCCACTTAGATTCGTTGAAGATCTTTGAACCCACAAAATTTGATGCATTCTGAACCCATCTTACCTCCTTATAATTTGAACCACTGATGACCTGCGCTTACTAATACTAGTGTTCCATCACTAGCCAATCCCAATGACCGCAAAACTCTTGAAATCCAGATGAACACTCCCCTAAATCTCAGCAAGTCCAAAAACCCCATTCTTTGATGGGTTTTGGTCATAAGTGTAACACCGTGAATTTCAAAACAAATTTTTCAAATTTTCATAAAACATAATTCAATTAATATTCATAAAACAACCATATTAATTATCCAACTGAAGTCAATACAAAATCCCAAGATCACAAATGTATAAACTCCATGTGTGTGTACGGATCAAGCCGGTGCCTTCCCGCGGTCGTTACTAGTACCTGAAACAATAACATCAAACACTGTAAGCACAAAGCTTAGTGAGTTCCCCAAAATACCACATGTAACACATCTTAGCCACTCGAGGCTATAACTCTGTGGGTCCGTGCACCCAAACTCTGTGAACCCTCAGGTTCTAACTCTGATAAACATACACCATATAAATCACATAGAAATAATGCAGTACAACACATGCCATACATAGCATACAAATACTCAATCACATAACTCTGGTTACCTACTCAAGGTAAAGTATAATGAGAAGACTCACCTTGCGTATCTCGGTATCTCACGAATCCTGGAAATCCCTCGTGCTCGATCCTCCGAGCTCTAATCCTCCTATAACATCGTATGTCTCTGATTAACACTTTATAACTCTAAGGTTGACTATCCCTAAGAAGTCAACACAGGTCAACTCCGGTCAACGGTCAACGGTCAATGGTCAACTTTGACCGGACTCGGCGAGTGCTCTATAGCGACTCGACGAGTCTAGACGTTTTCAACAACACCTGGAAGAATCGCGGGGCCACCCCGACTCAACTCGCCGAGTCTTAAGAACAACTCGGCGAGTCCCAGTTCGACTCAGTCCACCTGTCGACCCTCTCTAACTCACCCTGACTCACTGAGTCAACCTATGACTCGATTGGACCACTGACTGAGTGAACTCAAGGCAATCTTCAAACTACTCGCCGAGTCTGTTCATCAGACTCGGCGAGTCCATGCCATGCAACCACTCCAACTTGCTTCTAAGGTCATATCTGCTTCCACAATCTATAGATCTGGCCTCCCTAGACTGATTCATCACGTAAATGATGGGTTTTGGTCATAAGACATCCTATGTGCTCATACAAACCCTAATGCTTGGATCTAGGTTTCTCTATTGTACATGCTTTGAATCCAAGACTATAAACCCTAATTCTAGCATTCAAGTAATCATATTAACATAAGAATGAGTTTATAATGTTACCTTGATTGTTATGTAGCAATAACAATCCCAAATCTCCTTGAATTGACTTTGGAATGCTTAGAGTCACAAGTGTCACTCCTCTAATGGCTTACAAACACCAAGAGCAAATGGAGAAGGTATAAAGAGAGAGGAGAGAGGTTAGAATTCGTCCTTAGGACTTCTTGGGAAGGGATACACGAATTCATAAGCCTCGGGGTCTTTATATAGGTGTAGAGATAGGGTTTCAGTCATTATCCTTATCTAGTTGCTTATCCACAAAGCAACCCATAAGATAATCCTTGAATCCTTATCATAGTCGAATTCTAAGGCCTTATCACCTTAAATTCGTTCACCCTATATTTAAGATAATCCTTACCTTATTTTGTAACTATCACATAATTACAAATCAGCCCCTCTAGTTTAATTAATTACACTTGATCACAAAATTAATTCCTAATTAATTATTGACCAATATTAATTAAATAAATATGATTTCTCCTTTAATATATTATTCTTATAACATATTAATAAATCATAATAATCTCTCTCTCTATTTATTTCTCCAATCAAGTTGCTTTGGTGAAGGCAACCCAAAAGGACCATGCACCATCGGGTCAAGTACATACCAAAATAGTTATGGACTTAGACACTAATCCAATAGTCTCCCACTTGGATAAGTCTAATAACTATTCTGCGTATGACTTCAGATCCTGATCTGCAATCATAGCTTTCCAAAGCCACTGCCAACTCTGATCCTATCAGATACGCGTGTCCTTAGATAAGGGATCATATATTCCTCCATTCTAGATATCGTATGAGATATGATTTCTAATCATTCTCTTTGTACTATATCTCGATTCCCGATTTATGACGACTGACTAATTGAACAAATCAAATTAGCCCTAGCCCGGCCGAGCATTTACGTTTGTCATCACTAAACCATCGAGGGGCCCAAAAGATATCTCTTTTATCCTTCTTTGGATAAAAGGAACGGATAAACTTTGATACAATGCTTGCTTGCACTCACTAACCAAATCACACACAACAATATGTTTTATAATACCAAGTTACTAGTGCGTTTACATATTATCAATGTGCAACCGATTAGCAAGATACAACTCACACATCTCGGTTTCAAGAATATAAGATGTTATCGTCTCACCAATCACTTGTGATACTATTCATGGAGTGATCTAAGTGAGCGTGGGTTTAATCCAATGCTCAAATTCATATTCATAAGCACTCATGAACGTTGCAGCAAACATTTTCTTATGTCTAATACTCTTTTAGACAATCCACACACCAATTCATGACAGTCTTCATTCATATCTACTTCCAACATATGAACGACTGTGGCCCGTTTGAATAATTCGATTATTCTTAATAAACTCAATTATTCTGGAAGTCAAAACATGCAAAGTGAAACACAAGAATAATACTAATCACATATGGCCTCAACCCTTTGAGCATAAATAAAACACCTTTTATTTATCACCATATCGATTACTCATCATTTGTTGTTTCGGGTAATCAACTTCTTACTTGAATTATTACACTTGTCCCATGCTCCTAGCATGCACACAATGTTTACCTATGGTTCTTACTTTGTGAAATAGATCACATTGGACACATTTCCAATCATTCTCATTTCACAACTCCAAATTCGTTTTTCATAAGTTTAAGAATATCAAATTCTTGCCACTTATAGAATATGCTAGATTCTAACATTTTATGCAATGATTCTTTCGTAATTTCACTACACCAAAGTCACAAAGGCTATTGCCAATGATATTACAAAGTTCTCTAACGGAGATCGTTTCAAGACAATTCCTTAGATATGATGTCTCTCACTCAAAGTACATTTCTTTGAACATCCTTTTGTATAAAAGTTTCTAATCTAGTCATAGATTTTCAATATTTACTTCCTAATATGGACACGCTTCCATATTTTCCATATGACAACTCATTTCTTAATAGAATCTTTTCTATTCATCATAAAGTCAATATGGTCCATTAATACCATGCTTCCAACTACTCACAAGCAACCAATCCTCGTCGAACTTTGGATTGTCCTTTGATAGTTGTTTAATTATTTTAGTCAAAACCAATTCTAGTCCCTTTTCCCTCTAAATGCGCTAGACATTTGGAAAATTTTAGAATGGTCAAACATTAAAGCATTTGCAATCGATCCTATACCCGATGCGTATGGGACACGATGCACAATGTTTTATTTACTATGTTCTCAAAATTCGAATTGTGAAAAGGAATTCCGTAATCATAATCGAAATTTTAAGAACACACTATGTACCTTTGACTAAATTTATTAACATTTCTCAACCTAAGCCTTTAGATTTAAAATGAAGCATAATATTCTCTCCCTTAATTATAGCAAAACAACTTTACAACCCTTACGACTTTGCAAGGTATAACTCTTGTTTTCTATAATTAATATTGCCAACTTGCAATACGTACCATAATAATCATACAATCATAACTTTTATGCTCCCACTATCATGATGGTTACTATAAAACATAACACTTATGCTCCCACTAGCTTCGACATGTATTCACAAACATCTTAACTTTCAGAAAACAATACCTACTGAATTTCTTAAGTCCATGTTTCTAATACTTAATGCTTTGATAATCTTTTATCAAGGCCTCTTAAGCTTATACACCTTTGCTTTAGATAGTTCATATGTGTGTCTAAACTATTAAGACTAATTGCCAAACCTCACAATTCAAATCATGGAAAGGGATACCGTAACCATAATTGAATTCGAGAATGCAACTTTACAATCACTATCTTCTAAAAAATCTTTCTTAGTCAAAGCATTTTCTCACAATCATTTTCATGAAGGAGGAAATCTTATGACACTTAGATTTAAACGGTGTATGTGTTCCTATCCATGTGAATTTGTTAAAACCAAGGTTTACGACAAATTCAAACTCATATGGACCGAACTTTCTTAATCTTGATTTCTTGCCTTATGGTAGCACAACTGCCCACCACGTCTTCCAAGTAGTTAAGCAACTCACCCTTTCCTATCAATGTACCTTTCATTGATTAAGGTGCTTTGCCTTTTATGCATTCAAAATGAGAACTCAAAGAACTCACATGCATAATTAACTTAATTGGAATAGCACAGAAATAAAATAATGTCAACACGCTAGGTTAATTAAGGGGTATGAACTCACCTTTAGTGAATGGTTTATACGGAAGTGTTGGACAAGGTGCTAGGTGTCAAGTAAAGACTTGAACACACACAATGATCCTAGTTAACATATAATAAAACATATATGTATCTAATTAGTCATTTAACAACTAATTAACCAAGTTAAGACACCCTAGGACATGGAAACACTTTGATTCAAGTGTTATAGGTACCAAAGGGTTGCATCTAAGGGTTGTATGGTATGACATTGAAGTTTATGGCCCAAGAACCACTTCTTATGGAGTTTACGGCCCATAATGATTTCCCCATGAGTTTAAGGTCGTAAAATCATGGTACTAAGTGCCATTTTGTGTTTTGAGGTCTTATAAGTCATGATTGAGCATCCAATGATCAAGTCCAAGACTTAGGAAAGCATTAGGGGCACAATATTACTACTTTGTAGAGTTTACGGACTAAGGAACATATCCTTATGTGTTTACGGCCGTAAACTCTTATGGGTACATGTTTTGATTGTTGTATAAGGTCTTAAACACTTCTAGGAAGGATCAAGGCTAGCATCCAAGGCTTGGGAAGAGACTAGGGTCCATTCGACCCCACTTAGAAGGGTTTACGACCCAAGAACATCCTTGGTCGTAAACTCCTTTGATCTTATGTTTCTTGGAGATTTCAAGTGTAAAAAAGTTCATATTAAGCACACAAGAAGCTAGGGCAAGTGTACTTACAAGATAGAAGCTTGATTGGGTGTTTAAAGTCCAAGAACACTAGTGTGTGTTCTTGGTGTTTTGAAGAACACTTGAAAATCTAAGTGAAAATCAATAATGAATGGATGAAATGATGTATAACAACTAGATGTTAGGTTATAACAGCAAATCAAGTCGAGAAATACTTATGTTTTCGGAAGATCGGCTGAAGAACGGGATGCTACTTGAGAGAGAATGGGGAGAGTTCTTGAGGGTGGAAGTGAGAAATGAAGGAATTCGGGAGTAAAGTCATGCCTAGGGCATGAGTTCATGGCTACTTGAGAGTTTAGTGCCCAAACTCCAAAAGTTTGGCCGTTAACTCTTTATTAGGGTGATATGTGTGGGTTTGCTACTCCAAGACCCGAGAAGGTACTTCCTTTCATTCGTTCGTTTGAAGAAAAAAAATACTAAAAACACTCAAACGGACTTTAAACTGGCTAACAATTATCAAAAAATGTAATTGACTTTTAATTAAAGTGCTTGACTTTAGGGTTTGTACGAATAAAAATTTCGGGTTATCAAAAACCACATGAAAAATAGTTTGTATCTGAATGACAGTAGAGGCTATATATGTTAAACAACAAGAGGTACACCTGATACAAGTGTTGATGGTGTTTTATGCAGGAGGCTTGAATAGTGGAATGATGATATTGGTGTTTGACATGAATTTGTTAACTTAGTTATAGGACTTGAAGGATAATGATAATTATTCTCCGATATTAACAAAGTACTTTTTTGAACAAAGTTTAAGGGTAATGAACATTCAAGTATATAATTTTTGCTTTAGGTGAGGATCAAGGGAACAACATAAGAACTATAGCAATGTCAAGTCTTATTTGAACTTCAGAAGCTCCATGTGGGATAATGTAACTGTTGGATTAGGTGTCTAAGCCCATAACTATAATTGGTATGTACTTGAATTGATAGCAGCACAGTCCTTTTGGGTTGCCCTCAAACCTAGCAACCGGACAAGGAAATTATGAAAGGAGAGATATTAATTTATTATAAGATTAATAAATTAATATAAATGAATTAATATGTTAAAAGATTAATATATTAATAAGAAATCATTTGGTTTAATTAGTTGTTAGCCATACATTAATTAGAATTAATTTTGGGGTTAAAAGAATTAATTATAAGGTGCAGGGACTAGTTTGCAATTATCTAATAGTTGAGTGGAAGGCTCTAGAACCCCCTTGGATAAGGGTGGACGAAATCTTTATGGGAAACCCTAGTAATTTCGTCCATAGGGGCTTGGATAAGGCCCTTGGGTTTGCTTAGGCCCTAAGCAAAGGATAACTAGGGTTTCCCCTAAACCCTAGATCCCTCAGCTATATAAGGAGCATCCTAGTTCATGTTTTGGTCACTCTTTTCTTTGGAAAAAACCCTAAGGGCCGAAATTTTGCATACTCCCTCTTCCCTCTCTCCTCTAATTTCCTTCTTGCTAGTTTGGGTGTGATTCCATTAGAGGCATTACACTTGTGGTGCTAAGCTTTCAAGAAGATCAAGATAAAGATCAAGGGAATCATCAATTGTTTACTATAACAATTGAAAGGTATGTAATTACTAAACCCTAGTTTGCAGATTTCGATTATAGCCTCTCTCCTCTAGGGTTCTTGTTTTGCAATTCAAAGTTGTATGTTCAATAGATAAAACATAGATCCAAAGTAGGTTGCATGTGAACTTAGGAATTGTTTTCTAGTTTATTTGTTTTACCTAAAACCCATCAGTAACAGGTCTCAAGAGAAGGGGAGTGAGCAAGAAGAAACTTTATAAAAAGCAGTTCAGGTCATGATCCTTCTAAATATTTTATCAAGACTCTTTGCAATTGAGTCAATGTATAGCCCAAGCAGTCCGGGACTTCCAAATGATTTGAAGCTGGTCCCACATCAAGTTGAGGCCCCTGAAAATACAATAAATGAATAAATGAATAAAATACAATAAAATAAAATGCAACCGTAGTTTAGCATCCAACTCATGTTTCATATAAGAAAAACAATAAATTATACAAATGGTGATTGTAGTTTGGTCGAATTCTAAGTTTTGGTTCCTAAATTTAAAATTTGATAGGTTACATCCTTGTGGTTTGTGAAAATAGCACTGTAGGTCCTTGATCCATATAAAAAGACCAAATTACCCTATCTTTCTTTTTTCTTTTTCTTTAACAAACGAGATTTTGTTTTTCGTGTTCGTTCATTTAACAAATTATCTTGTTTATGTTCGTTCGTTTATGTTCGTGAACATACTAAACGAACATAAACAAACAAAGATAAACAATCACAATTGAAAGTATATGAACATAAATGAACATATAAGATGATAATATAATATAAAAAAAAATTAACGTAAATGAATATAAATAAATTAAATGAACGAACATAAATGAATATAAGAAGACATCATAAAAGAATGTTCACAAACATAAATGAACGAACGAGAACATTGTTCGTGTTCGTTGTTTTAACAAAATCAATGATAATTTTTGTTCATGTTCGGATTATTGTATTAATTTGTTTATTCGAAAAAAAAGGTTAAGCAAATCATTATATAATTTAAACGAACAAAACGTCAAAAAAATACAGCATTAACAAATATTTTTAAATAAAACATCAAATATATTAAAAGATTTTTAAAGCACAAAAACAAAGATAAATAAATAAAAAAATAAAATAATAATAATAATAATAATAATAATAATAATAATAATAATACGATTTTATATACTTTAGATAATTGATTTAAAAAAATAAAAATAATTTTATTAATAATCTATATTAACTCTATTAAAATAAAAATAAAAAAACAATAATATACCTATATATATATATATATATATATATATATATATATATATATATATATATATATATATATATATATATATATATATAAAGATAAAAAGATAGAAAGGTTAATTTGGTCTTTATATGGACCAAGGACCTACAGTGTAATTTTTACAAACCACAGGGATGAATCCTATCCAAATTTAAACCTAGGGACCAAAACTGAGAATTCGACCAAACCAAAACGATCATTCTGTAATTTACTCTAAGAAAAAAAAATATACTTTACCACCTCCAAGTGCATCACAAGGAGTTGTGTTATATTTGGCGAGTTCCGAAGCAAACAAAGAACACCATCAAGTTGATCCAATCACCAAATTGAATTTTTCTAAACGAAAAATGCTTTAAATTACAAATCGGATCTGGAAGCCACTTTGGAACATTTTCTGCACATAAAAACTGTGAAGTGAAAGTGAGTCTTTGCCTTACCTAAAAGAACATGATAATTACATTAGGAACAATTACTGGATAGTTCTATTGAGGAAGAGTAAATGGTAAGCATTAAACTTTTTAGTTCTTATCATACCTTAAGAGAATTACCATCGATAAATAAAGCTTGAATTTCAGGCAAGTTACTTATCACCTTGGCCAAATGCATCCTTTCCTCTCTAACAAAATCGTCTATAGCAAAGAGAGAAAGACATTGACTATGCAATAATGGGAGCAACGTGGCATCTAGACAAGCAATGACAAACAAACTTTGTAGTTTTGTAGCCTTGACGTTGAAATTGTATATATTTGTGCATGAATACATGGACAACTCCTTTAGTTGTGGCAAGCAGATTTGATTTCCACACAACTTAGCCCCAAAATCAACATTTTGAAGATAATGATCTTCAAGATTAAGAAATCCTTCAAACTCAATTGGTGGCTTGTAGAAACAATTATGTAGTTCTAACTTTGTCAACTCTAGACAATAAAACACATGAGAAGGAAGTTCATAACGTTGGTATTTACGAGTACTAAAACTTTCATTTAGACCCCGGCAGCTAATTCTCATTTTATCTCCGATTTGCAAAACTGTATCGAATTTATCGCGCTCGAAGAGTAGGGACTAAGTTTCGTCCATATCTTTAACATACAAGCTCTATTATTGACGTTCTTTATATCCATGCGTTGATATTTATGAGTACTACAACTTTTATTTAGATCTCGTTGGCTAATTCTTATTCTATCTCAGATTTACAAAACTGTATTGAGTTCACCGCGCTCGAAGAGTAGGGACTAAGTTTTATCCATATCTTTCGCATACAAGATCTGTTTTCAATTGTCTTTTTATCGTTGAACTCTTATTAACGATATCTTCATTTCTTGTTTAGATTATTTTTGCTAAAAATCGATTGATCTAAAATTCAAATTTCAGGCTGTGCACTATTATGCTAAATCTTAGAAAGATCATAAGTTCCTCATACGATGTCAGATTTGGACGTTCGTTTTATGCAATCTCAGTTTAACATATACTACGAATTACGTTTAGATCGCTAAGGCTAGAAAGTATTTTATCGTAAATTCACTTTTTATGATTCTCAATGTTGTGCCGGTTTTGTCGTAAAACTTCAACGGGTCATAACTATTTGTTATAACTCAGATTTCAACATTCTTTATATACACGGAACCCTTGTGACATATACTATAACTTGGTTAAGATTATATATTCTAAATAATGTTATATAAAAAAAAGTTAATTTTGGCGCTTATTGTCTTTAAATTGATTAACCCGAATCTGCAGGTGTTACCGACCTCCATAGGGATGTCGTGGTGGTGGTCGTGATGATGAGGAGTCATATGCGACATTGGCTTCATTCACCTTGAGACCAGTGGTGCTGGTGGTATTGTTATCATGAAAAGCTTGACGATTTTGCTCCAACTGGAGAATGTATCCTAGTCAGGAAACATTTAATTGATCTAGGAGGCGGTGATGTCATACTCTAACGAGTTGGAGGACCAAGGGATTTTCAAAGACAAGACATTTAACATCTGCTAGTTGATCGTGAATGTCTTTCAGTCAATAGTCTTCGAGGGAGTTCACAGGCTAGAGGGTGAGATTTGTGAACTCATGTTCAAGAGCACCTGCATTAGGTGTCTAAGCCCATAACTATAATTGGTATGTATACTAGCAATTATAGTTATAGACTTATCCAATTTGTTGGTCAAATTTAGAAGGCATACTAGCAATTATAGTTATAGACTTATCCAAGTGGGAGACTATTGGATTAGGTGTCTAAGCCCATAACTATAATTGGTATGTACTTGAATTGATAGCAGCACAGTCCTTTTGGGTTGCCCTCAAACCTAGCAACCGGACAAGCAAATTATGAAAGGAGAGATATTAATTTATTATAAGATTAATAAATTAATATAAATGAATTAATATGTTAAAAGATTAATATATTAATAAGAAATCATTTGGTTTAATTAGTTGTTAACCAGAAATTAATTAGAATTAATTTTGGGGTTAAAAGAATTAATTATAAGGTGCAGGGACTAGTTTGCAATTATCTAATAGTTGAGTGGAAGGCTCTAGAACCCCCTTGGATAAGGGTGGATGAAATCTTTAGGGGAAACCCTAGTAATTTCGTCCATAGGGGCTTGGATAAGGCCCTTGGGTTTGCTTAGGCCCTAAGCAAAGGATAACTAGGGTTTCCCCTAAACCCTAGATCCCTTAGCTATATAAGGAGCTTCCTAGTTCATGTTTTGGTCACTCTTTTCTTTGGAAGAAACCCTAAGGACTGAAATTTTGCATATTCCCTCTTCCCTCTCTCCTCTAATTTCCTTCTTGCTAGTTTGGGTGTGATTCCATTAGAGGCATTACACTTGTGGTGCTAAGCTTCCAAGAAGATTAAGATCAAGATCAAGGGAATCATCAATTGTTTACTATAACAATTGAAAGGTATGTAATTACTAAACCCTAGTTTGTAGATTTCGATTATAGCCTCTCTCCTCTAGGGTTCTTGTTTTGCAATTCAAAGTTGTATGTTCAATAGATAAAACATAGATCCAAAGTAGGTTGCATGTGAACTTAGGAATTGTTTTCTAGTTTATTTGTTTTACCTAAAACCCATCAGTGTTATCAGAGCCTTTGTTTGTTTTAAATTGAATTGTTATAATTGTTAAATTGCAAATTAGGGTTTATAGCTATTAAACCCTAAAGGCCATTTTTTCGATTTTAGGGTTGTAGATCAAAGGGTTTCTGAAAACCCTAGCCTCCAAAGAACCCTAATCGAAATTAGGGTTAGGGTTTTGAAAACCCTAGCCTCCTCCCTTGGAAATTTCGAAATATGCTAGAGATTTTAGGGTTTCTTGTTTTGGATAATTATTACTTGATTAGATTAATTGGATAATTATCCTTTATCCCTAATTTTCGAAATTTAAAGGGATAAGGATTAGGATTAAATTAATTGATTAATTTGATTAGATAATCCATACAAGATTTAATAAATTAATTAAAAGTTAATTAATAGATAAATATTAAATCTAATTGATTGGTTTATTTAAATTTAAAATTTAATAGTTTAAATTTCGAAAATTTATATAAACTCTTGGAGTTTGAAAATGTTTTAAAACACACCTTATATATATTATAATTAAAAGTTAAACATTATATATGTATAAGAATATGGTCAGTCAAATCGATAGTATGCCTCATTCACGAAGCTAGTCTATAAGGGGGGTATAAGGAAATTGCCTATAAAATGGTAGTTGAATGGGTGTCCACTCTCACCCACCGCTTCCTTGATTAGTGGAGGGTCGTTAGCATAACGGATTTGATAGGACAACTACTCCTCATTAAAAGTATAATGCTATTAAAGAAAGTACTAGAACACTATTTTTCAAAAATCCCAACTCTAGTTACTTTAGGAAAATGTGAAAAGTATGCTAATCCATGAAGTTGCACATTATGCTTTATTGGTCGTTAGTGGAGCGTGTGTGGTTAACCGGCACACTAAAAAGCACTAATAAAGAGTAGTAATGGGTATCTTATAATTATCATTTTGATGGAGCGTGTGTGGTTTACCGACACATCAATAGTTGATGATAAAGACAATAAGGTTACCAAGAACATTTGCATGGTTATTCACATCTAGTTTGTGATCCTCGGTATCCCAGTCACAAATAGTAGAGCATAATCCGAGATTAAAACATGCCATTAAATAGTTTTAATGTATCTCAAAAGAATTAGGAATTTCACTTCGTTTATTTTGTCTAATGGTGGAATTGGTGAATCGTCATTCACCTACCTTTATGAGATTTGAACTTGGATCTCGACATCCCATTTCTAAGTTGTAAATCGTCATAGTTGGGTCCTAACCTTGATATGATATCTTTGGGTTATTATATTGAGGTGTCTTGGAATCTAACTAAAACTATCTTTCTTTTCAGATGTCTACTCCTGGAAACACTTCTGCTTCATCATCCTCCAGCCACAACTTCTCTCTACTAAACATCTGCTCCAAAGTCGTTATGGATGGCTCCAACTATAACGATTGGATGCGTAACATCAAGATGGCGCTTAGATTTGAGGACAAAGAGTATGTCCTTGAAAAGGAGCTCAAAGAACTTGATGAGTCAAAAGCCACTCCCGAAGAGTATGCCGCCTACAAGAAACACTATGATGATGCTACCAAAGTGGCATGCATCATGGTTGCAACCATGTCCCCAGAATTGCAGAGGTACTATGAGGACTACAGGCCCTTTGAGATGAACAAGGACCTTATGGAAAAGTACCATAAGCGAGCTCATCAAGAAAAGTTTGAGGTAGTCAAGTCACTCATGGCTTGCAAGATGAAAGAGGGGGAATCGGTTGTATCTCATGTGCAAAGAATGCAATGCTACATAGAGCGTTTGGTCAAGCTCAACATTCACTTCGACGAGGAATTGGCCATTGACATGGTCTTGAACTCGTTGCCTGATTGTTATGGTCAGTTTATCTTAACTTACCATTTGAACAACACTGAGTAAACTTTGGCCCAATTGCACAACTTGTTGCAGACAACTGAGGTAGGGATGAAGGGTAAAAGTATACCCTCCACACCTGCAAGTGCCCCCGTCTTGGCCATTGGACAGGGTAAGGGGAAGAAGAGGAAAGGTCCTCCCAAGCAAAACTGGAAGAGCAAGGCTCAAGCTGTGTCATCTAGTAATGGCCCGAAGGCAAAGCCCAATGGTTCCACTCCCCATGTTTCTGATCCAAAAGAGGCCACTTGCTTTTATTGCAATCAAAAGGGGCATTGGAAGAGATCTTGCCCACAATATCTGCAAGATATCAAGGATGGCAAAGCGAAGCCATCCTTGGCAGGTATTTACACTATTTCTACTAATAACTCATTATCTTCTCGTTCATGGGTCCTTGATACAGGATGTGGTTTTCATATCTGTTCTGATTTGCACGGGCTAAAGGAAAGTGAGGAGATAGAGCACGGGAGGATAAACTTGATCATGGGGAACAGAAAGTCTTCACCGGTGACCAAGATCGGAGTTTATCAATTATTGCTTAGTAATGATGTTAGATTAGACTTAATAAATTGTTGCTATTCGTCTGAGATGACGAGAAACATTATTTCATTCCATGCATTTTTCAGACAAGGTTTTAAATATTCTTTTAATGATTTGAATGGTTCAATTTCTGTTTATAAGAATGGTGTTTTTGTGTTTGAAGCTTTACCTTGTGATGGTGTGTATGAAACAGTGACTTGTGTTGATAGCTTAGGAAATAGTGTACTTAATATTGACTTGTCTAATAGTGTAGACAAGGCATGCTTGTGGCATTGTCGTCTTGGACACATTAACAAGAAACGCATAGCCCAACTCCAAAAGGATGGAGTGTTGGAATCATTTGACCTAAAATCAGATGATATGTGTGAATCTTGTCTTTTGGGAAAGATGACAAAATCACCATTCACAGGGTCTTGTGAAAGAGGTGAAGGTATATTGGATCTCATACACATAGATGTGTGTGGGCCCTTCAGATCAACCACAAGGGATGCTAATCGATTCTATGTGACTTTCACTGATGATTATAGCAGATATGGTTACATCTACTTGATCAAACATAAGTCAGAAACCTTTGAAAAGTTCAAAGAGTTTAAGCATGAAGTCGAAAATCAATTGGGCAGAAAGATCAAGATACTTAGATTCGATAGAGGCGGGGAGTATCTTAGTACCGAGTTTAACGACTATCTGAAAGAATGTGGGATAGTCTCACAATTGACTCCTCCTAGGACACCATAGTTAAATAGTGTAGCTGAGAGGCGTAATCGAACCTTGTTAGACATGGTTCGTTCTATGATGAGTCGTGCCTCGCTTCATATTCACTTTTGGGGGTATGCCTTAGAGACAGCTGCCCACATCCTCAATCTTGTCCCTACAAAGAAGGTTGCCAAAACACCTCACGAAATGTGGACAGGGAAAGTTCCCTCGTTAGCACATATTAAAGTCTGGGGTTGTGAAGCTTTCGTAAGACGAGAGACTCACAACAAGCTAGCAGCTAGAAGTGAGAAATGTGTTTTCATTGGTTACCCAAAGCAGTCTTTTGGATATTTGTTCTACAGACCTAGTGAAAACGTGGTGTTTGTAGCTCGAAGAGGAGTCTTTCTGGAAAGAGAGCTCATATTCAAAAAGGACAGTAGGAGTACCATTGACCTTGAAGAGATTCAAGAGTCAGCCAATGAAGGAACCTTAGATGACACTAGCACTCAACCAGAGGAAACAGTCCCTGTTGAACCGGTTGATAAATCATTACCACTTCGGAGATCCACTAGGGTAAGTGTGCCACTTGAGTTGTATGGTTTTCATATTACTTCAGATGGTGACACATTCATAAGTGACAGAACACTGGTAAACTTAGATGAACTAGTCACTTATAAGGAAGCAATGGCAGGCCCAGAGGCTTCCAAGTGGAAAGAAGCAATGGACAGCGAGATTAAGTCCATGTATGACAACCAAGTTTGGAATTTGGTTGATAGTGCACCAGGTCGGAAGACAGTTGGGTGCAAATGGATCTTCAAGAAGAAGACAGACATGGATGGGAATGTGCATACGTTCAAGGCTCGACTGGTTGCAAAAGGTTTCACTCAAACCCCAGGGGTTGACTATGATGAGACTTTTTCGCCGGTGGCTAAGATTAAGTCTATTAGGATATTGCTCGCCATAGCTGCCTTTCATGACTATGAAATCTGGCAGATGGATGTCAAGACTGCCTTCCTTAACGGGAAGTTGGCTGAGGATGTTTACATGAGTCAGCCAGAGGGTTTTGTTGATGCAAAGTTTCCCAATAGGGTATGCAAGCTTGAGAAATCCATTTATGGATTGAAACAAGCATCTCGCAGCTGGAATCTTTGCTTCCATGAGAAAGTCAAAGAGTTTGGTTTCTCTAGAAGTGAAGATGAGTTTTGTGTGTATATCAAGGCTAGTGGGAGTATAGTAACTTTTCTGGTGTTATATGTCGATGACATATTACTCATTGGTAATGACGTTCCAACCTTGAATGAAGTTAAGTCTTGGCTTGGAAAGTGTTTTTCCATGAAAGACCTAGGAGAAGCCGCCTATATTCTTGGGATTAGAATATTGAGAGATAGAAAGAAGAGACTAATTGGACTTAGTCAGAGCACATACTTGGATAAGGTACTAAAGAGGTTTAGTATGGAAAATTCCAAGAAGGGAGAGCTACCTATCCAGAGCAATACCAAATTAAGTAAGACTCAATGCCCGAGTACAGATGAGGAAATAGATGACATGAGTCGTGTACCTTATGCTTCCGCTGTCGGATCGATCATGTACGCTATGACATGTACTCGTCCTGATGTGGCATTTGCTTTGAGCATGGTCAGTCGCTATCAAAGAAACCCAGGTAGAGCTCATTGGATAGCCGTGAAGAATATACTCAAGTATTTGCGAAGAACGAAGGACTGGGTCCTTGTACTTGGCGGCAATGATACTTTGAGAGTAGATGGTTACAGTGATGCCAGCTTTCAGACGGATAGAGATAACTTCCGTTCTCAGTTAGGCTGGGTATTCTTATTAGATGGAGGAGCAGTTACTTGGAAGAGTTCCAAGCAAGATACGGTGGCTGATTCTACTTGTGAATCAGAGTACATAGCATCAAGTGAAGCGTCGAAAGAAGCAGCTTGGTTGAGGAACTTCATCGGGGATCTCGGAGTTGTTCCAACCATCCAGGAGCCTATGGAACTGTTCTGCGATAATGAAGGAGCGGTTGCCTTGACAAAGGAACCGAGAGATCATGGTAAAACCAGACATATCGACAGAAAGTACCATTTCATCAGACATAGAGTAGAAGAAGGCCATCTTATAGTGAAGAGGGTGTCATCTGAAGATAACCCAGCAGATCCCCTCACAAAGGGTCTGAGTAGGGCTAAGCATATTCAGCATGCTCGGAGCATAGGACTGAAAGATGATATTAGTTTTAGTAGTTAGATTAGTTTTGTTCTGAAACTTGTAACAAAGTAAATGTAATTGACTTTTGGTGATTAAATAATAAAGTATTATTTATAAGTTTGGGTTCTACCTTTTGTCAATTGTTTATTATTGTGTTTCATTTTTGCATGTTTTACTTCCCGAATAATAAGATTATTCAAACTCCACAGTCGCTCGTACTTTTGGAAGTAAGTAGTGAATCAAGACTGTCATGAACTGGATTGTAGATTGTCTAAGGATAGACATGGCAATAGATTTTGCTGCAACGTTCATGAGTACTCAGAAATTGAGATTTGAGTATTGGATAAACCCTTGCTCAGAGTATTACTTCATGGAATTCATCACGAGTAATACTGAGACGATAATATCTTATAATCTTGAAACAGAGATATATGAGTTGTAATTTGCAAGTCAGTTATGCATTGGTAATACGAAAACGCATCAGTAACTTGGTGTTATAAAACGTGTTATCATGTATGGTTTGATGAGTAAAAGATACAAGCATATGAGTCAATGTTTATTCGTTCCTTTTTCCTTAATGGAAAAAAGCGATATCTGTGGGCCCCTCGATGATTTGGTGTTGACTTATGTGCTGGGCCCAGCCAGGACTAAATTGATGTGTTCAATTAGAAGTCCTACATCATCACTAATCAGGAATCGGGAAACATAGATTCTGGACAAAGAGGTTGATTGTGTTGGAATAGTGTTTAAGGCTATAACTATATCCGGTTGTGCATGGTCCTGTTGGGTTGCCTTCACCATAGCAACTTGAAGGATGATTTGTTAAGAGAGAGTAAATATTATAAGGAATAATATATGGCTATTTGATTAATATAAGTCATAAATTAATTGGTATTAATTTGGTGACTTAAAGAGATTAATTAAATAAGAGGGTATAAATTGTCAATTGTTTGATAGTTACACTTTAGACTGTAAATCCTTATCCTAGATAGGATGGACGATTTCTAGGGCTTGGATAAGCCAAAATCGTCCATAGGGTTATCTATGGAATGGATTTGGATAGCTTTAAGAGAAGATTATCCAATTAGGGTTTAGGTGGTAACCCTTAAGGAGTCTACAAGTATAAATAGACCCTAGGGGTGAGGGAATTCGACACACAACCTAAAGTAAGGAACCTCTGGCCGAATTCCTCCCCTCTCCTCTCTCCTAAATCATCTTGCTTGCTATTGGTGTTTGTAAGCCATTAGAGGAGTGACATTTGTGACTCTAGAAGCTCCAAGACAAACAAGATCAACAAGGAACTCAAAGGTATGATTCTAGATCTGTTTCATCATTGTTATTTAACCTAATTAGCTATTAGAAGTTTTGGATTCAAAGCATGTTTAATTAGAAAGCCTAGATCCGAGCAATAGGGTTTTGCATGCGCACATAGGAAAGTTCTTATGGCTAAAACCCATCAGTGGTATCAGAGCCTAGCTTGGTTTTCTTTAAATTGTTGCTTGATTAACTGTAACAAACCTGCAAAATTCGATTTTTGGGTTTTTGAGTCACTGACTCGGCGAGTTCCAAGGTGGACTCGGCGAGTAGGCCTGACTCGGCGAGTCCCCTTGTGTACTCGTCGAGTCCAGGCGTCAGGAATGGCCAGATTCGGGATTTTTTCATAATTATCTTATGGAAACTTACCTTAATCATATTAGATCAATCTAAATCCGATTTTCTGATAAATATGACTATTATCTTGATCTAATTAAAGATATTTATCATCTAATAAAATATTTAATTTCCTTATATGATAATGATTAATTATTTTGATAATTATCTTGAAAGAAATCTTAAATAAATCAAATAAAGATAATTAGGATATTAATTGTTAATTGGAATTATTTGTTATTTGATCCTCCATGTTTTAAATGTTTAAAACCTACCCCAAAGTTTTGAAATTTATATTTGTGATTAAAAGTTTTAATTTAGACAACTTAAATTTCAAACCCTAGATTTTAAAAGGTTTTAAAATACAACCCTATACTTATATGATATTACTAGAATAATATATATATGTATAACTAAATGCTAGTCTTACCGCTAGTAGGCCTCATTCACGAAGCCGATCTATAAGGTGGGTATAAGGTTGCGGCCTATAAAATGACGCTTAATGGGTGTACACTCACACCCACCGCTTGCTTGATTGGTGGAGGGTCGTTAACCGAACGGGTAGGATAGGGCAACCTCATCTTCTCATTAAAAGTATAATAAGAAACACAAAGTAACTACACGTTTTAAAAATTTCCCAATCTTAGTTACTTTAGGAAAAGTGAATTGATGCAATCCCATGAAATTACACTTTGCACCTTGCTAAGAAGTTAGTGGAGCGTGTGTGGTTTACCGGCACACTAATTGGTTCTAAGCGAAGGTGGCAAAGGGTGATTCATTGTTTATCATAGTTCGATGGAGCGTGTGTGGTTTACCGGCACATCGAATAGGTGATCGTTACAATGAAGGCACCATGTGAATTTGCATGGTAATTCACACCCGCTTTGTGATCCTCGGCATCCCAGTCACAAACAAGAGGGGCATATCGAGATTTAAACATGCCATTGAATAGTTCAATGAATCTCATCCGAACCTAGGAATTCTCAAAAACACTTAGGACTAATAGTTTAAGTTTTGTAATGGAGAATTAGTGAATCTTCATTCACTTACCTTCAATTTATTTGCATATTAGATTACGGCATCCCTTTTCTAGTATGTAAATGTTATTGTTGGATCCTAGCCCTAATTTTTCTTATTAGGTGATAATTAGGGATTCTTATTCTAATCAATCTTTGTCCTTTCTATAGATGTCAAACGCAAACAACGCTGCTGCTAGTTCTTTCACGTTGATGAGCCTTTGCCAAAAGGTCACCTTTGATGGAACGAACTTTGGCGAATGGATAAGATACATTCGCACCATTGCTCGCTATGAGGATAAAGAGTATGTCCTCGATGAGAAGCTAGAGAAAATCAACCCCGAAGTTGCTACTCCCACCGAAATCACCGCCTTTGAAACTCATGAGCGAGATGCGACGAAAGTACATTGCATCATGATCGCCACCATGAACTCCGAATTCCAAAAATCCTACGAGGACATGTATCCATACGAAATGCATCAAGACTTGTTGGAGAGGTACCACCAAAACGCGAGACAAGAGCGTTACGAGATTTTCACTAACATGATTTCCGCTAAGATGGGTCATGGAGAATCTCTTACCGTGCACTTGCAAAAGATGCAAAGGTATGTCGACCGCCTTCGCAAGTTAAATGTTGACTTCGGCGAAGACTTGGCGATCGACATGGTGCTTCACTCTTTGCCTCCGATGTATAATCAATTTAGGATGACCTACCACATGAACAAAGAGGAGGTCACTCTAAGTAAACTCCAAGGTCTCTTGAGGGTTGCTGAGAGCAATTTCAAGGACAAGTCTGTTGCACCAACTCCCAATCCATCCGCTGCTCCTGTCTTGGCTATTGGTCAAGGGAAGGGAAAGAAGAGGAAAGCTTCTTCAAATAACTATCGAAAGGTGAAAGCCCGAGATGGTTCCTCTTCTAGTGGGACCAAAGTTGATCCCTCTAAGCCCTGCTCTAACCCGAAGGAGGCAGAGTGCCACCACTGCCACAAGATAGGACATTGGAAGAGAAGCTGCCCGGATTACCTGCAAGCCATCAAGGAAGGAAAGATCAAGCCATCTTTCGCAGGTATATATGCAATCAAATCTAACGATTCTAATCATGCTATTTCTTGGGTTCCTGACACCGGTTGTGGTTATCACATTTGCTCTAATGTGCAGGGACTAAGAAGAAGTAGGGATGTGGAGCAAGGAAGGATCAATCTAATCATGGGGAACAGAAGATCGTCGCCTGTAACCAAGATTGGAGTGTATTCTTTAGTGCTTAGGAATAGTTTGGTTTTAGATTTGAACAATTGTTGCTATTCGCCAGAAATGGCTAGAAACATCATTTCATTTCATGGTTTATATAGACAAGGATTTAGATTTTCTTTTAATAATGAGAATGGTTCTATTTTGGCTTATCTAAATGGTGTCTTTTACTTTGAAGCTATACCATGTAATGGAATATATGAAACTGTTATGATTGTTGATAACTTAGGAAATGATGTTTTGAATATCGATTCTTCCACTAGTATGGATAAAGCATCCTTGTGGCATTGTCATTTTGGACATGTCAACAAGAAACGCATAGCCCAACTTCAAAAGGATGGAGTGTTGGAGTCATTCGACCTTAGGGAAGATGACACATGCGAGTCTTGTTTACTTGGAAAGATAACTAAGTCACCCTTCACGAGTACTTGTGAAAGGGGTGAGGGACTATTAGACCTAATACATACCGATGTATGTGGACCTTTTAGATCAACCACGAAGGATGGGAACCGCTTCTATGTGACTTTTACCGATGATTATAGTAGATATGGGTATATCTATTTAATCAAGCAAAAGTCAGAAACCTTTGAAAAGTTCAAAGAGTTCAAGAATGAAGTGGAGAATCAATTGGGCAGGAAAATCAAGATGCTTCGATCCGATCGAGGAGGAGAGTACCTAAGTCTTGAATTCCACGATTATCTCAAGGAGTGTGGAATAGTTTCGCAATTGACGCCTCCTAGGACACCGCAGTTGAATGGTGTGGCAGAAAGGTGTAATCGAACCTTATTGGATATGGTTCGCTCTATGATGAGTCGTGCTTCACTACCTATCTTCTTTTGGGGGTATGCCTTAGAGACTGCCGCCCATATCCTTAACCGAGTCCCTACTAAGAAGGTTGCCAAAACACCTCACGAGATGTGGACGGGGAAAGCTCCCTCGTTGGCACATATCAAGGTTTGGGGTTGCGAGGCTTTCGTAAGACGAGATACTCACGACAAGCTTGAACCTCGAAGTGAGCGATGTATTTTCATCGGCTACCCGCAAACTTCCTTTGGATATCTCTTCTATAGACCGAAAGACAATGTTGTTTTTGTTGCGAGGAGAGGAGTTTTCCGAGAGCGAGAACTCATAAGCCAAGGAGACAGTGGGAGGCAAATCGAACTTGAAGAGATTCAAGAGTCGATATATGAAGGAACCTCTACCGCTGGCATTCAACCCGAGGAGGAAACTCCGGTTGAACCGATTGATGAATCCTTACCTCTTAGACGTTCCGATAGAGTTAGAGTTCATCCCCAGTTTTATGTTTTTCATATTACTACCGAAGGGGACACGTATATTAGTGATGGTACACTAGTAAATCTTGATGAACCTAATAGCTATAAGGAAGCCATGGCAGGCCCGGAGTCTGCGAAATGGAAAGAGGCGATGGATAGCGAGATCCAATCCATGTACGATAACCAAGTTTGGAATTTGGTTGATTATGTGCCCGAACGTAAGACCGTAGGGTGCAAGTGGATCTTCAAGAAGAAGACCGACGTGGATGGGAACGTACACACATATAAAGCACGATTGGTTGCGAAGGGCTTTACTCAAACTCCCGGAGTTGACTATGATGAGACCTTCTCACCAGTTGCGAAGATTAAATCTATTAGAGTGATGCTAGAAATTGCCGCATTTCATGATTATGAGAAATGGATGTCAAGACCGCTTTACTTAACGGAAAGTTGGCTGAGGATGTTTACATGGCTCAGCCAGAGGGGTTTGTGGATCCGAAGCATCCGAATAGAGTGTGTAAGATTGAGAAGTCCATTTATGGACTTAAGCAAGCGTCTCGCAGATGGAATCTTTGCTTCGATGAGAAAGTCAAAGAGTTTGGATTTGTACGAAGCGAAGACGAATCTTGTGTATATGTCAAAGCCAGTGGGAGTATAGTAAGCTTTCTCGTTTTATATGTCGATGACATATTACTCATAGGGAACGACATCCCGACCCTGCAGGAGGTTAAGTCCTGGCTCGGGAAATGCTTCGCTATGAAGGACCTCGGAGAGGCTTCTTACATTTTGGGAATAAGGATAGTAAGAGAAAGAAGTAAGAGACTAATTGGACTTAGTCAGAATACTTACTTAGAGAAGGTACTAAAACGTTTTAGTATGGAAAACTCAAAGAAGGGAGAACTACCGATACAAGGAAATGCCAAGTTGAGTAAGACTCAAAGTCCGAGTACCGAAGCCGCGATAGCAGAAATGAGCCGAGTACCATACGATTCCGCAGTTGGCTCAATCATGTACGCTATGACTTGTACTCGCCCTGACGTAGCCTTCGCTTTGAGCATGGTTAGCAGATATCAAGGGAACCCTGGCAAAGCACATTGGATTGCGATGAAGAACATCCTTAAGTACCTTCGGAGGACGAAAGAATGGTTCTTAGTCCTTGGAGGGAGTGATGACTTGAAGGTGCGAGGGTATAGTGACGCCAGCTTTCAGACCGACAGGGACAACTACCGTTCGCAGTCGGGCTGGGTCTTTACCCTAAATGGAGGAGCAGTGACTTGGAAGAGTTCCAAGCAAGAAACCGTAGCTGATTCAACGTGCGAATCAGAGTACATCGCAGCGAGCGAAGCGTCGAAGGAGGCAATATTGCTAAAGAACTTCATTGGTGATCTTGGAGTTGTACCGGCCATAAAGGAGCCCATGGAGATTTTCTGTGATAACGAAGGTGCGGTTGCCTTGACCAAGGAACCGAGGGATCATGGTAGATCTCGACATATCGACAGAAAATATCACTTCATTAGACATCGTGTAGAAGAAGGACAACTCGTAGTGAAGAGGATATCATTAGAAGATAACCCAGCAGATCCGCTTACGAAGGGACTGAGTAGGGTTAAGCACTTGCAGCATGCTAGGAGTATTGGGCTGAAGGATGATATTAGTATAGATTAGATAGTATTAGAAACGTATAATAGATAAATGTAATTAACATTTGATCATTAAATAAAGGAGTTTTATTTATGAGTAAAGTTACTGTCACATGTTAGTTGTTTAACTATTGTTTCACTTTGCATGTTTTGACTTCCGGAATAATTGAGTTTATTAGGAATAATCGAATTATTCAAATGGTCCACAATCGTTCATATGTTGGGAGTAGGTATGAATGAAGATTGTCATGAATTGGTGTGTAGAATGTCTAAATGGTGTTAGACATAGCAAGGGTTGCTGCAACGTTCATGAGTGCTTATGAACTGGTTTTGAGCATTGGAATAAACCCGCGCTTGCTGGAATCACCTTATGGAATACGATATAAAAGGTGATCGCAAGACGATAATATCATATAGTCTTAAAACCTAGATATATGGTTTATTATTTGTTAATTGATTGTGCATTGATAATGCGAAAACGCATCAGTAACTTGATGTTATAAAACGCATTGTTGTGTATTGTTGGTTAATGAATAAGTAAATGCATATAAGTCGAAGTTTATCTGTAAATTTTATCCTAAGAGGGTAGAAGAGATATCTTGGCCACTCGATGATTTGATTTGACTTATGTGTCGGGCCCGGTCAGAACTAAATTGATGTGTTCGATTAAGTTTTATGTCGAATAAATCGGAGATCGAGAAATCTAAATGCCTGACTAACCATTCCATAGGATTGTCAGCATGATATCTAACAGAGGACTGTAAGATCCCTTATCTAAAGGAAAAGATTTATTAGATCAGAGTTGACAGCGTCTTTGAGAGCTACGATTGCAAACCGAATTGTACTTGTATAGTTACTAGACTTATCCAAGTGGGAGACTGTTGGAATAGTGTCTAAGGCTATAACTATATCTGGTTGTGCATGGTCCTTTTGGGTTGCCTTCACCATAGCAACTTGAAGGATGATTTGTTAAGAGAGAGTAAATATTATAAGGAATAATATATGACTATTTGATTAATATAAGTCATAAATTAATTGGTATTAATTTGGTGACTTAAAGAGATTAATTAAATAAGAGGGTATAAACTGTCAATTGTTTGATAGTTACACTTTAGACTGTAAATCCTTATCCTAGATAGGATGGACGATTTCTAGGGCTTGGATAAGCCAAAATCGTCCATAGGGTTATCTATGGAATGGATTTGGATAACTTTAAGAGAAGATTATCCAATTAGGGTTTAGGTGGTAACCCTTAAGGAGTCTACAAGTATAAATAGACCCTAGGGGTGAGGGAATTCGACACACAACCTAAAGTAAGGAACCTCTGGCCGAATTCCTCCCCTATCCTCTCTCCTAAATCATCTTGCTTGCTATTGGTGTTTGTAAGCCATTAGAGGAGTGACATTTGTGACTCTAGAAGCTCCAAGACAAACAAGATCAACAAGGAACTCAAAGGTATGATTCTAGATCTGTTTCATCATTGTTATTTAACCTAATTAGCTATTAGAAGTCTTGGATTCAAAGCATGTTTAATTAGAAAGCCTAGATCCGAGCAATAGGGTTTTGCATGCGCACATAGGAAAGTTCTTATGGCTAAAACCCATCAGATTGCATTCCATGTCTTTTGTCTAGGGATATCTAGCAGAACGAAGGATTATATGATCACTTATCTTAGGACATGTAACTGACTGGGTCAGAGTTCGGCAGCAGCTTTTTGGAAGCTACAATTTGTTGGTCAAATTTAGAAGGCATACTAGCAATTATAGTTATAGACTTATCCAAGTGGGAGACTGTTGGATTAGGTGTCTAAGCCCATAACTATAATTGGTATGTACTTGAATTGATAGCAGCACAGTCCTTTTGGGTTGCCCTCAAACCTAGCAACCGGACAAGGAAATTATGAAAGGAGAGATATTAATTTATTATAAGATTAATAAATTAATATAAATGAATTAATATGTTAAAAGATTAATATATTAATAAGAAATCATTTGGTTTAATTAGTTGTTAGCCAGAAATTAATTAGAATTAATTTTGGGGTTAAAAGAATTAATTATAAGGTGCAGGGACTAGTTTGCAATTATCTAATAGTTGAGTGGAAGGCTCTAGAACCCCCTTGGATAAGGGTGGACGAAATCTTTAGGGGAAACCCTAGTAATTTCGTCCATAGGGGCTTGGATAAGGCCCTTGGGTTTGCTTAGGCCCTAAGCAAAGGATAACTAGGGTTTCCCCTAAACCCTAGATCCCTCAGCTATATAAGGAGCCTCCTAGTTCATGTTTTGGTCACTCTTTTCTTTGGAAGAAACCCTAAGGACCGAAATTTTGCATACTCCCTCTTCCCTCTCTCCTCTAATTTCCTTCTTGCTAGTTTGGGTGTGATTCCATTAGAGGCATTACACTTGTGGTGCTAAGCTTCCAAGAAGATTAAGATCAAGATCAAGGGAATCATCAATTGTTTACTATAACAATTGAAAGGTATGTAATTACTAAACCCTAGTTTGTAGATTTCGATTATAGCCTCTCTCCTCTAGGGTTCTTGTTTTGCAATTCAAAGTTGTATGTTCAATAGATAAAACATAGATCCAAAGTAGGTTGCATGTGAACTTAGGAATTGTTTTCTAGTTTATTTGTTTTACCTAAAACCCATCAGTAACAGGTCTCAAGAGAAGGGGAGTGAGCAAGAAGAAACTTTATAAAAAGCAGTTCAGGTCATGATCCTTCTAAATATTTTATCAAGACTCTTTGCAATTGAGTCAATGTATAGCCCAAGCAGTCCGGGACTTCCAAATGATTTGAAGCTGGTCCCACATCAAGTTGAGGCCCCTGAAAATACAATAAATGAATAAATGAATAAAATACAATAAAATAAAATGCAACCGTAGTTTAGCATCCAACTCATGTTTCATATAAGAAAAACAATAAATTATACAAATGGTGATTGTAGTTTGGTCGAATTCTAAGTTTTGGTTCCTAAATTTAAAATTTGATAGGTTACATCCTTGTGGTTTGTGAAAATAGCACTGTAGGTCCTTGATCCATATAAAAAGACCAAATTACCCTATCTTTCTTTTTTCTTTTTCTTTAACAAACGAGATTTTGTTTTTCGTGTTCGTTCATTTAACAAATTATCTTGTTTATGTTCGTTCGTTTATGTTCGTGAACATACTAAACGAACATAAACAAACAAAGATAAACAATCACAATTGAAACTATATGAACATAAATGAACATATAATATGATAATATAATATAAAAAAAATTAACGTAAATGAATATAAATAAATTAAATGAACGAACATAAATGAATATAAGAAGACATCATAAAAGAATGTTCACAAACATAAATGAACGAACGAGAACATTGTTCGTGTTCGTTCTTTTAACAAAATCAATGATAATTTTTGTTCATGTTCGGATTATTGTATTAATTTGTTTATTCGAAAAAAAAGTTTAAGCAAATCATTATATAATTTAAACGAACAAAACGTCAAAAAAATACAGCATTAACAAATATTTTTAAATAAAACATCAAATATATTAAAAGATTTTTAAAGCACAAAAACAAAGATAAATAAATAAAAAAATAAAAAAAAAAAAAATAAATAAATAATAATAATAATAATAATAATAATAATAATAATAATAATAATAATAATAATAATAATACGATTTTATATACTTTAGATAATTGATTTAAAAAAATAAAAATAATTTTATTAATAATCTATATTAACTCTATTAAAATAAAAATAAAAAAACGATAATATACCTATATATATATATATATATATATATATATATATATATAAAGATAAAAAGATAGAAAGGTTAATTTGGTCTTTATATGGACCAAGGACCTACAGTGTAATTTTTACAAACCACAGGGATGAATCCTATCCAAATTTAAACCTAGGGACCAAAACTGAGAATTCGACCAAACCAAAACGATCATTCTGTAATTTACTCTAAGAAAAAAAAATATACTTTACCACCTCCAAGTGCATCACAAGGAGTTGTGTTATATTTGGCGAGTTCCGAAGCAAACAAAGAACACCATCAAGTTGATCCAATCACCAAATTGAATTTTTCTAAACGAAAAATGCTTTAAATTACAAATCGGATCTGGAAGCCACTTTGGAACATTTTCTGCACATAAAAACTGTGAAGTGAAAGTGAGTCTTTGCCTTACCTAAAAGAACATGATAATTACATTAGGAACAATTACTGGATAGTTCTATTGAGGAAGAGTAAATGGTAAGCATTAAACTTTTTAGTTCTTATCATACCTTAAGAGAATTACCATCGATAAATAAAGCTTGAATTTCAGGCAAGTTACTTATCACCCTGGCCAAATGCATCCTTTCCCCTCTAACAAAATCGTCTATAGCAAAGAGAGAAAGACATTGACTATGCAATAATGGGAGCAACGTGGCATCTAGACAAGCAATGACAAACAAACTTTGTAGTTTTGTAGCCTTGACGTTGAAATTGTATATATTTGTGCATGAATACATGGACAACTCCTTTAGTTGTGGCAAGCAGATTTGATTTCCACACAACTTAGCCCCAAAATCAACATTTTGAAGATAATGATCTTCAAGATTAAGAAATCCTTCAAACTCAATTGGTGGCTTGTAGAAACAATTATGTAGTTCTAACTTTGTCAACTCTAGACAATAAAACACATGAGAAGGAAGTTCATAACATTGGTATTTACGAGTACTAAAACTTTCATTTAGACCCCGGCAGCTAATTCTCATTTTATCTCCGATTTGCAAAACTGTATCGAATTTATCGCGCTCGAAGAGTAGGGACTAAGTTTCGTCCATATCTTTAACATACAAGCTCTATTATTGACGTTCTTTATATCCATGCGTTGATATTTATGAGTACTACAACTTTTATTTAGATCTCGTTGGCTAATTCTTATTCTATCTCAGATTTACAAAACTGTATTGAGTTCACCGCGCTCGAAGAGTAGGGACTAAGTTTTATCCATATCTTTCGCATACAAGATCTGTTTTCAATTGTCTTTTTATCGTTGAACTCTTATTAACGATATCTTCATTTCTTGTTTAGATTATTTTTGCTAAAAATCGATTGATCTAAAATTCAAATTTCAGGCTGTGCACTATTATGCTAAATCTTAGAAAGATCATAAGTTCCTCATACGATGTCAGATTTGGACGTTCGTTTTATGCAATCTCAGTTTAACATATACTACGAATTACGTTTAGATCGCTAAGGCTAGAAAGTATTTTATCGTAAATTCACTTTTTATGATTCTCAATGTTGTGCCGGTTTTGTCGTAAAACTTCAACGGGTCATAACTATTTGTTATAACTCAGATTTCAACATTCTTTATATACACGGAACCCTTGTGACATATACTATAACTTGCTTAAGATTATATATTCTAAATAATGTTATATAAAAAAAAGTTAATTTTGGCGCTTATTGTCTTTAAATTGATTAACCCGAATCTGCAGGTGTTACCGACCTCCATAGGGATGTCGTGGTGGTGGTCGTGATGATGAGGAGTCATATGCGACATTGGCTTCATTCACCTTGAGACCAGTGGTGCTGGTGGTATTGTTATCATGAAAAGCTTGACGATTTTGCTCCAATTGGAGAATGTATCCTAGTCAGGAAACGTTTAATTGATGTAGGAGGCGATGATGTCATACTCTAACGAGTTGGAGGACCAAGGGATTTTCAAAGACAAGACATTTAACATCTGCTAGTTGATCGTGAATGTCTTTCAGTCAATAGTCTTCGAGGGAGTTCACAGACTAGAGGGTGAGATTTGTGAACTCATGTTCAAGAGCACCTGCGTGAAACCCCTTGTTGTTCAGAAATATTTGCTTGACTTATTCCCAAACTTGATGAGCAGAAACATCGTTCTCCAGGACTCGAGTGATTAGATCTTTAGATAGGGATCTATAGATCCATTAAAGGGTAATAACGTCAATTTCACTCCATTGTGCCTAGTCGGGAACGGTTTTGGTTGGTGGTTCTATGTCGTTGATGTGAGATAACACCTTGTATCCACGAGCATGGAGTTTAAATAGTTTGACCCACGTGGAGTAGGTCACTTTGATAGCATCGAAGACATGTACTTTGTTTTGGATGTTTGTTACGGGATGTATACAATATAAAGAGAACCGTTGGAAGGGTTTGGATCATCTCCGAGCATCTTAGATAGAAATAGCAGACATAGCCATCAAGAGAATTACGGATTTGGGTTGGAAAGCTTTGATACCGTAAAGGAATATGAATATATAATTCGATAATTCTCATTAATCACAATAAACAAATATATAGAAGGATATACAATAATAATATAATATCTTCTAATACTTTCCTTATTAAAGCCATTCACCACCGTCTGTTCCTTACGTAATCACCACACATGTAAGTTAGAGGAAAATGAAATCACTGTTCTAATAAATAAATAAGTTTATTCTCCTATTGACAAGTATCATTATATTATAACTCCTCATTAATATTATATGTTCCATATAATACCACTTGTCAACATATTAATTATCCATTTCAAAATTTAAATTTCCCACCTAATTATATTAAATTTTAATTCAAAATTTAAAAATTTTCACTTTAATTGTATTAAATTAATAACATTATATTAAAAAAATAAAATAAAACTGATACAAATTATAAGATGGTATAACTTCACGTATTTATTTAAATCAACGATTATAATTTGATATAACTAAAAAAATATATTTTGAATAATAATTTTTTTAAAGTAATTGATTAATAACTTTAATTTTTTAATATGAAAATTTAATTAATTTTATAACCATAGCTAAAAAATAGTTTAAAAAATATATATATGCTCATAAGTTCTTATATGCAAATCCAAATTCCAATCATTAACCTTACTATGACCATGCAAAGAAACCATCTCTCTCACGTAACACTACAATCTAAATCTTACGGCATACTCTTTCACCCCAAGAAAAACTCCCAAAACTTATTATATTCCTTGTTCGCTACATAATTGAACTTATGGCCATCTCACATATTTATCAACAACCGTATTTCCTAAGCCTACTACAAAAACCTCATTAATTCCTCATCCCACATTGCCATTAATTAAAACCCAACTTCTCATATCAACCTATAAATAACACTTAATTAATTATTTTCAAATCATCACGTCATGAGCGGCTAAGCACCTTCCAATTATTTTCTAATAATTATCTCATTAGGCTAAAAACGTGTGTTGTTCATTTTTTCTTTTCGTTGCATTACAAATATTTTTTATTAGTTTATGCGTGTAAAGTGTAAACTTTTAATTTGTAATTGCTGGGTTGATATAATTTACCCTTCTGTCTTCTTTAGGTTGTTTATGGTTAATTTTCTTTTATTTGTGGGGTAGCGGCCCACACTCCCTTAAAGTTGACATCGTAATTATTAACGTTTTTTATTGCCAAAGTGATCAATATAAACTAATTTCCTTCTTCCTCATATAAATTCCCCCTGGTGTTTTCAAAGATCTGCACGTAACATCATGCATGCAAATACAGAGTAATTATCACTGAGTAGATTTTTCAGAGTAGAATGATATCATTCAGAGTACAAAGCCTTAATAGGAAAATGTTTGAAAATTTTGTTTTGTAACCTAAAGAATGAAAGTAAGATGCTTAAATAAACATAATTGGAAGAGTTTTACTCTTAATTTTAGATGCAAGAAATAGCAATGTATTTTTGTACATTTGTTTATTATGGCATCCTAGTTTCATATTAAAATGTTAGCATTGCATTTTGAAAGACTTTTAAGAGTACATTGCTATCATTCAAAGTACAATGCTTAATGACATTTTTTTTAAATTTAAATTGATCTAACATAAAGAAATGATTGTAAGATGGAAGAATAAAAAATAAATGGAAGTGTTTTACTCTTAGTTTATATCCTAGTTTCATTTCCTGCAATTTTAGCACTGCATTTTGAAATACCCAAACAATCGTCCAAATAAAAAATAGTTGTCACCGAGTAAAGAATCGATTAGTAGCAAATCACATAACCATGGTAGTTAGTTTTATTGTCTTTGCACTAGTCAAACATCTAAAACAGAATCGGTTATCAGCAATTGTGATTATGTGTTCCAGCCTTCCATCGTCTTTGTGTGCCACAATATTTTATGCTTAACCTCTTTAGCTACATTAAGCCTCAGCTGAGCATCACAGGCTGCACTTACCTTAATGGTGATACTCTTGAGAGAAGGCGAACAACCCAACAAAAGCTTAATGAACAATATGACTGTTCATGATCTTTGTCCAGAAAATATAGCCACATTTTGCAAACATTTGAGTATGCGGTTTAAAAATCCAATGGCTTTCAAGAAATGTGACACTGGCTCCATGTCGACTAATTCAGGATTTTAACGAATAAAAGATGAAAATGTTTAGCATCCATAAACGAAGCAAAGCAGAACAAATACCCATCTAGCATATGTTCACTGTTTTCCTCCTCTAAGACGATCACACATAGACTCTGCAAATTTCTGTAGTTGTGAATAACAAATAGGGCGCTGTGAACCTGATTGATTTTGCTAAACTTAATGTGTAGCAATGAAAGATGCGATAAGATCTTAACATTGTGTAAATCACATGTCGGAACTACAACCATAAATATTGAGGAGAGTTTTTAAGTTAGCCAAAAAAGCACGAGACCATTTGAGAAACAGATTAAGAAGTTTATTACCCGAAGGAAGTTTCCATCAACTATTAATGGCCAAAAAAATGGAAGACTTGCCAAATTGAGCAACATGCCGATAATTAAAACATTTCATAATTAAAACATTTGCTATACCCCGAGTTCGATTCTTGCTGTACCCCTCGTTTTCATATTCCAGTTATAAATTATGTTTAATATATTCCTCAAATGGTACCTCATGTCATGTGTGTGCTGACTTAGAATCTCATCTTAACCTCCTCACACTTTTTCGTTATAGCTCCACGATGGCTTCCACACAATTTTAGCAGCTTACAAGTTCCAATGTTTTTCATTGTTGTATATTAAGCTTTGCAATCTGAATCAGCTTCACAACACCCTTTTTGTTGTTCAACCGAAAACTACATAGTCTACAACTTTTGCAGGCAGAAAAAATTGAACAATGCTGGATGTGTATTTGTTTTGCATTGTTTTGCTTGTGGATGCTAACTATCTTTATCTTTTTATTTTTGAGGAGTCTGAAGTAGATGTGAGACCAGCTTCAAATCTTTGAAAGCCACCAGCTGCTTGCATATCATGCTCAATCATTTGCAAAAGCTGGCGCATTTTTCCTTTATACGGATCAAGATCACCTTTCCTGTCTTATATATAAAGTTTTTGCTGGTTTGTTTGTCTTCTCTTGAGAGAGTGACCATCAAAGAAATTGGAGCCTGTGATGCTGATCAGAGGATTGAAATTGCTAAAGGAGGTGATATAGTTCATATGGATCTACCCAAAAGCAGAATCGATCTATGCGCATCCCACAATGTTAAACTTAGTACATAATGAAGGAAGGTTTTAATATATTGAAATATTGCTAATAAATGGTTCCTTTTACTTCTTTTGCTGGTACAAAAGACAATAAAACTAACATTCTATCCATGGTTATGTGATTTGCTGATAAATATTGGCTCTTTGCTCAAACATAACTTTTGTTTGAAAAAGTTAAATTACAATGGCTTTGCTGAATTGATACATGAATACATGATATAGCAGAGTTTTGGAAAAAAAAAACAATATGACATGCACTACTACAATGAATGTACTTACAGTTCCATACGTATAAAGTCAACATGAAAAAAATTACATAAAATGTTTGGATGGTGAAACTAATTAACGAAGTTGAAGTTGTGTGGACTCTTGCATCGTTATTGCAAAATAATGATTGTTTAATGTAAGCAGATTTATCATCTTGAGCTTAAGATTTACAAAGGGTAAGTAGATTTATCATCTTGAGCTTAAGATTTACAAAGGGTAAGAAACTTGACCCTATTCTTTCACTTTTCAGTTGCAAAGTATATATATTTTTTTTCCTTTCCAAATGTGTACCTAGCCATAATTACCAACAAATAGGTTTGCGTGTTACAGACTTACAGGTCCAATACAGGGCATAACAAGTGAATCTCTTCTTGTTGTGATGGATAAAGTCTTAAGATAATACTTGAAATGCCTGTAGTTAATAATACTTGAATATTTAGTTTCTAATTTATCTAAGTTACGCACTATAATTACAATTTTTAATTTTTTTTATACACTACAAACCAAAATTTGAAGGTACCCCATCGGTTCCATATAGGTCCACCCACCACAAAAATTCCAGTGCTTTGACTTGTTTCATTAAGCTCTTTATGAGTATGATCCTATATTATTTTTGAATATTGGAATTCTGTAGCAAACCCATAACAGAAATATTGCTACATCCCTCTACAAATAATAGCATTATGTACAATAAAACATTTAAGCATTTTACAAGTTTCATGTCATCATATGTTGCTAATATCGATCATATCATAAACTAAGTGCATTAATCCACATATTGGAGGCCGGAATTAATTAATGTTACACAATAGTTTTGGAATTGGATTTGAATTGGAGTTTGTAGTGTATAATTTTGATGCATTTTTTGGCAGCTGAACCAGAAAATCACAAGCTTATGGGTATGACTATTAACCAAAATATATACCTTGTGTATATTCCCGATCTTATATTTACTGTGTAATTAATGTTGATTACTTCTTCCTTACTTAGCCTAGATTTTTCCCAATTTTCATCCTGTAATCACTTTGTACAGTGGGTATTTAATCCCCTCCTTTATCAATGAAAGGCATCGATTCTTTTGTAATTATATGGTATCAGAGCCAAGTGCTCCTTACCTCAAAATCTCTCCCTACTGTCTCAGCTACTGCGGGACATCTTTACTTCATTTCTGATCATCCTCTCTATTCACGATGTCAGATAAACAAGACCCAACTCCTATCAAAGCTCTCCATCCTGTCTACACGGTCACAAAAATACAGAACAAGATCCTCACCCTTGATGGTACCAAGGTATCATACTCTTCATGGGTTCGCTTGTTCAAACTTCATGCTAGAGGTTACAGAGTCCTTGCCCATATCGATGGTTCCGACCCTCCATCCAAGACTGACCCAACCTATGAAAACTGGTCAGAGATTGATGCCATCGTCCTCCAATGGAATTATGGAACGATTTCAGATGATCTCCTTACGTGGGTGCTTGAACCGGACTCCACAACATATGAAGCCTCGTTCAAAATTCAGAATATCTTCCTCAACAACAAAGGACCTCATGCTGCTGCTCTTGAACACGAGTTCACAAACCTTACCCTTCGAGCAATGTCATCCTTTGAAGCTTATTGCCAACGTCTCAAAGATCTGGCAAGTCAACTGAATGACGTCGATTGCTCTGTCAACGAGAAACGTCCGGTTCTTCAACTTATCTGTGGGTTGCCATCCGAAATTACACATTCGGCGCCTACATCAATTAGACTCTACCTCCATGGGAAACCGCGTACTCCATGCTTAAACTTGAAACTCAACGTTAACGTGCTCAAGATTCGCGCTCATCCACAAAGATCGTTGTTGTTGTTGAACACAACCCACCAGCAAACTCTAATTTCCGATGTGACGAATCGGGAAACAGAGGCCGCTCTAACCAGCAGCAGAACACAAATCATCGAGCGCCTGTATCTACATCTCCTTCTCGACCTGGTTATACGTCCTCTAGTCGGTCAACACAAACCCAGTCATATAATCATAGAAGCCCTATGTCCAATCAAACACACTCTACATGGGCCGGATACCCACCACCATTCTGGGCCCACCCATATTGGGCTTCACCACCACCTTGCCCATATCCTACTCAAGTTGGATGGGCTTCTCCCTAGCCTACCTCTTCTGCCCAGCAGCAACCACGACAACCACCAGCCGAATCCAATCTTACGGAGATAAACCCACTTGAACTTTTGGAACTCGGGGGTGCTTTTTCAGCTATGACTCTAGACTAAGAACATGTTGATTGGTACATGGACACTGGATCTACATCTCATCTCACAGCCAACGAAGGTAAAATCTCGGTCCATAGTTTGCCTTCTATTAAATTTGTGTTTGTTGAAAATGGTAATCAAGTACCAGTTCTTGGATCAGGTCATACAACATTACCCCATCCATTCAAACCTATTCATCTAAAAGATGTACTCCACACACCTCATACCGTTAAATATCTTATATCTGTTCGTAAATTTTTTCGTGATAATTCATTTTCTATTGAATTTTACTCCTTTGGTTTTTCTATAAAGGATTACAAGACCAAGAAGCACCTCTCTAGACATGACAATTCCGACGATCGTACCCCTTCACCAAACAAGCCAACGCTCCAGCTTCATCTTTTTATGATTCTTCTAGTTCGCCTCTTTGGCATTTTAGACTCAGTCATCTGGGTCATCATGTAATAGATTTTTTTAGTCAAAATAAAAATATTTCTTGCAATAAAAATGATCATTTATGAGTTTGTCATTCTTGCCAACTTGCTAAACACAAACATATACCATTCAAAAACTCCACATCCTTCACTCTCAAACCATTTGATCTAGTTCACGCCAACCTTTGGACCTCACCTATCCACAGCAAAACTACTTTTAAATACCACCTCATCATTATTGACGATTTCAACCATTTTACATGGGTGTTTCCCTTAAAATACAAATCAGAAACTTTTTCCAAAATCAAAGCCTTCTACAAATATATCCACACTCAATTCAATATCACCCTCAAAACTTTCCAATGTGACAAGTGTGGTGAATTCGACAATCACCATTTATATAATTTCGCTTCCACCACAGGTCTTCACATTCAGTTCTCGTGCCCACACACCTCTCAACAAAATGGCACAGCCGAACGAATGATATGTTGCATAAATGAAACCATGTTGTCCTGACTTACCCATGCTTTTTTACCTCCTTCCTTTTGTGTCGAGGCCCTTCATACGACTACCTACTTTCTCAACATCCTTCTTACTCCATTACTTGACAACACAAACATCCAACTTACGATCACCTATGAATCCTTGGTTGTTCTTGCTTTCCCAACCTAATCGCCACCCGCCAACACAAACTAGCACCTCAGTCTCCACCTTGCCTTTTTTCTAATTTACCTAGTCCAATACCGAGGATATAGATGCCTCGACATGTCCACTGGTAAAGTCATTCTCTCCCGAAATGTAACCTTCGATGAAACTTCTTTTCCTTATGCATCTCACACACCAAACCCACCACACAATTACTCTTTCCTTGAAACAGAACCCTCTCCTCTCCTCTTCCACCCTCCAACAACATCAATATCAGCTCCTACTCAACCACCTTCGAACCACAACCCCCTTCCCCTACTCATTCCGCTCCAACCGAAACCATTTCTTCCCCTCCCTCTTCCAACCAAACCCCGACACTTCGTCCCACCCTACCCTTCCTCCACCCTCATACTACCCATTTACTTACTCCTGACAATGCCAACCACCCCCTCCACCTCCGCCACCCCCTCCTACATCATGTCACCCTATGACCACCCGCTCCAAAGTTGGGATCACCAAACTAAACCCACCACTCAACCTTCACACCAACACCAACACCTCCACCATTTCACCTCTTCCCAAATCCCACAAACATGCCATATCTAATCCAAACTGGTACTCCGCCATGACCGATGAACATCGAGCTCTAATAGATAACAACATATGGAAACTTGTACCTCGTCCCCCTGGAGGCTCAAGTCATACGTTGTATGTGGATATACCAGCAGAAATTTCATGCAAACGGAACTCTTGCATGATATAAAGCACGCTTAGTGATTAATGGAAAATGCCAACAAGTCGGAGTAGACTACAATGAAACATTCAGTCCCGTAGTGAAACCTACCACAATCCGCATTGTTCTTAGTCTTGCCGTTTCCCGATCATGGCCTATACACCAACTAGATGTAAAGAATTCTTTCTTACATGGCAATATCAACGAGACCGTGTATATGTTCCAACCCCCTGGTTTCATGGTCCCGCAACACCCAACACATGTTTGTCAGTTATGCAAATCTCTGTACGGGCTTAAAGAAGCTCCGCGAGCTTGGTATTATCGTTTTGCAACATTCATTCACACATGCGGTTTTAAAAGCACCAAAAGTGATACCTCTCTTTTTGTCTTCGAATAAGGCACAAAAATGGCATATTTTCTTCTTTATGTGGATGACATCGTCTTGAACGCTTCCGAAGATGCAACTCTTTGCCGCTTCATCACTCTATTATCCAAAGAGTTTGCTATGTTAGACCTTAGGACACTTCATCACTTCCTCGGCATCCAAGTGAAACATCAAAATGGAGGATTATTTCTTACACAAGAACAATATGCGGATGATATTCTTCACCGAGCGAACATGCAACAATGTAAACCTTGTGCCACTCCTGTCGACACTAACTCTAAACTCAGCACAACCACCGGCAACCTAATTCAAGACACAACTTTATATCGCAGCCTCGCTGGAGCATTACATTACTTAACCTTCACTTGCCCCGACATTGCGTATGTTGTCCAACAAGTATGCCTTTTTATGCATGCCCTTCGTGATCCACATTTTAACTTTTTGAAACGTATTATATGATACCTCCAAGGCAGCCGTCATCATGGATGTAACGCCCGCAGATCCGGGCTAGTCAATTTAGAGGCAATAGGGGTCGAAAACGAATTTTCTACAAAAAGATTATTTAGAATAAATAATCTTAACCAAGTTGTAGAATATGTCACAAGGTTTCTGTACATATAAAGAACGCCGAAATCCGAGTTATAACGAAGAAGTTATGACCCATCAAAGTTTCGTGTCGAAACCGGCACGGCGCCGGGAAGCGTAAACTAGTAAATTTATGATAGAGAGAGAGAGATTTAGTCTTAGCGCTCTAAATGAAAGTCGTAGAATATGTTAAACTAAGAACATCGATAAAAAGAACGCCCAAATCCGACTTCGTATGAAGAAGTTATGATTTTTCGAAGTTTCGGATTAACAGTGTACAACCCAAAATTTGAATTTTAGATCGATTGATTTTTAGCCGACACAACCTAAACAAGAATCGAAGATCTCGTTATTAGTAGCGTAACGATAAAAATACAGATGAAAATAGACATCGGATAAAGAAGTCATGAGATTTTAACGGACAAATCCTGTCCCGGCCTGTTAAAAATATAACTTTAAAAATAAAGTCAAAATTAGCCGACGGAGTCTAAACGAAAGTTGTAGAGTACGTCTCCACCTATGCGTGGATACAAAGAACGTCAAAAACGGAGTTCGTATGAACGAGTTACAAATTATAATAGCATATTTACGTATTAAAATAAAGTATAAATCATGTATACGTACATATATATATATATATATATATATATATATATATATATATATATATATATACATATGTATATATCATTAGAAAGGTATCGACAATGCGGTCATTATAAGACTAATGTTGAGTTCTTTCGACATTAGTTTAGTACAAATATCATTAAATCCATTTAAAATAGTATTATAGAGGGGTGTTTAGTTGTTTATATAACTAAAAGGTCATTAAGTAATTACGGAGGGTAGTTTTTGAAAATTCAATTAGTATAAATAAGAGTCTTGGGCTCTCATATTTTTTTCACCATTCTCTTGATTCAAGAGTCTTTCTCTTCTTATCCCCCGAGCATTTCGGTCCCTCGTGATTCGACTTCTCTTTCTGTAGTTTTAGTATAGTAAGGTGAGCGCTGAAGCGCTACACAAATCTTTCTTAGAAAGATTTAGCGACGAAGTTCTGCCCCTGCAGAGCCCGACTCCTAGTTAAAATCCCCTTGAAAGTAAGTTATGCTTACCCTATTTTAAATATAGTTTATATTTAAAATTAGTATTGTTATTATAAATTTATAATAAATATTTGAGCTATTATTATGACTTATATAAGTGTCGTTATAATATCTTTTAACTACTCGCGGTACGGGGAATCTGGTTTAAAGGGCCGCATAGGGTTGTTGGATTTCAGAAGTGTTATACACCAAAATGGTCCTGCCCTTCGGTGTTTTATGCCTGGCCCCTATCTGTACATAGTAGTTGGAAAGTATTGTTTAAACGATTATATAATAATAATAATAATAATAATAATAATAATAATAATAATAATAATAATAATAATAATAATAATAATAATAATAATAATAATAATAATAATAAGACTAATAATTAGTCACGGTAATATTAGACTAAAATCTAGTGGTGATAATACTAGGTTTCGTCAAAGGAAATTATTTTAAAGTAAACAAAGCGCTGTCCGAGTACCGAGTCACCACCTTCTCAGGTGAGTGCATAGTCCCTTTCATCTTACACATAGATATGAAGTATTTTAATATAAATTACGTGCTATGTGTGCATATTGTCTGAATACTTACTGTCTATGCTGAGTGAAAGATTTTATACATGTTTTAAATGATTTAAACTATATATGTATTTTATATCTACGAAAATGTTGGGGTAAAACATGGGTAGATATAATAGATGAAATATGAGTTGGATGATGAGTTGAGAGGTGATATAGACTATAAGGTGTGGGTGAGAGGTGTACGATGTAAGAAGCCTTTTTCCCAAACAATATCCCTGTCATTCAGCAGAGTATGGATGACAACCATGGAGTATCCTAGATAGTCCAGTGGAACACTATCAGGCTCGCAACCTGTAGGTGTTGTGAACGATGTGTTCACCCGGTGTACTCTAAACCTTGGTGATCATGCAGACTTGATACCTAGACCCTGGCGATCATGCAGACTTGGTGCCAAAACCTTGGCGACTATGCAGACTTAGTGCCTATTGTATAAATTCTGGCGACTATGCAGACTTAGTGCCTAAACCCCGGTGAAGATGGACTTCGTGCCGATTCCTTAGGATGATCCTTAGGAATGTATGAACGAGGAATAGTTGATTCTTAGGGTAGATCCTTAAGAATAAAGCAGATAATAGGGATGGGTAATTGGGTTGATTGTTTGATTGTTTGAAAATAATAATTATATTATTGTGGGTTGAAAACCCTATGTACTCACCAGGTTTCCCAACCTGACCCACTCAGTTTATTTATATCACAGGTGTTGATATGAAGTCACATTACACTGAGAGATTTAAAGAGATGTAGATCACTAGTGTAAATAAATGTAAGTTCTGTTTATGCTTATGTTTCTGTATTAACGATGACATCCCAAATGTTTTAAAATGAACAAAATACGTTTCTTCAAAAATGTTTTAAAAACGTATTTATCATGTTTTTCTGGGAACAAATTCCGCAACATTTTTATTAAAAGAAGTACTCTGATTTTTATAAAACATAAACAAAAATCGGTCTTTTCTGGCCGTGAAAATGGGGATGTCACAGTTGGTATCAGAGCATTAGTTTAAGCGAACTAGGAATATGGATTTATTTCTAGACTTAAACTTAGAATGCTAAGTGATGATTGTGAGGAGTGTGTCAAATAGACTTAGGTAATGCACCTGAATAGACACAAGCACTAGCTTACTTTAGGAATGATGCCTAAATTCCTTTTACGTGCTAAATGATGCTATAGTTTGATCGGATCTATGGTCTGTTGCCGACCGGATCTGGAAACCTTATGTGTTTTGGATTCTAAACTTACGAATACGATATTAGAACTAGCATATAAACATTTCGGAGTGATAAGGATGATTTAAACGCCAATCTTAAGTAAAAGTCTAGATTCACCTTATTCGGCGTATAGATCAAGATGGCAATGACCCGTAGCGGAAACATGAATGCAAATGGGAACCGGAACCAACCCCCGGTGATTGAGCAAATACCGGTTGTGGTAACCGCTGCTGAGCCAATAACAATGGCCGGAGTGCAAGCAATGATCCAGGCGATGTTGGATCGTCAAATGGAGGAAACCATACGTTTGCTCCAGCAAAATCGAGAAGAAGCAACCATACAGATCAAACAGCCCGAGTTGAACGAAGGGCAGACTGAGGAGGGAAACTACAGTGGGACTGTTGGTCAAGCCAACCCACCGATAGTTAGGCAAAACCACCAGGATGGAGGAAATGATGGACGTGGATGCAAATACAAGGATTTCATGGCGTCCAAACCACTGAGTCTATCTGGAAGCCCGACGCTGGTGGAAGTCATGAACTGGATCTCCAAGATGGAGACGATGTTTGAGAGTTGCGAGTGTAGCAACAGGAAAAAGACCGCTCTCGCGGTTCCTTTGTTGAAATCTGGAGTACTAAGCTGGTGGAAGCTACTAGCCGATTCGATGCCCAAAGGAGAAGCGAGCAAGATGTCATGGGAGGATTTTCTAGTGCAGTTAAAATGCAGTACTGCTTTGAGCAGGATCTTCTGGAGATTAACAACGAGTTTCAGAATCTAAAGAAGGGAAAGATGAGTGTCATCGAGTATGCTGCAAGTTTTACATAGAAAATGAAGCTTGTTCCTTATCTAGTTCCAACTGAGCTCTCCAAGGTCAATAAGTTTGCCCATGGATTACCAGCAGACTTTGAACCAATGGTCAAGCAAGCAACCACTTTGAAAGGAGCCATCTGGGCAGCCAGGAATGTTGAGACCCAGATTAGGGAAAAAGGTCTGGAGAGAGCTGAAGTTGGAGAGAAAAGGAAACATGAAGGATCATCAAAATCCAACAAGGAAAAGAAATTCTCAAAGATTGAAGAAGGAGGAGAAGGTGAAACCAAGTGGTGCGAGAAGTGTAAAAAGAAGCACTTCGGGAAATGTAGCGAGGAGGTGACTTGCTACAAATGTGGGAAGACAGGGCATTATGTCAGCAAGTGTGCATCCAACAAGAAGGTGTGTTATGGATGTAACAAGGAAGGGCATATTTCCAGGGACTGCCCGGGGAAAAATAAGGCAGCAAGACCAGAAATGCCACCGAGGCCAAGGGCATTCCACATGATCCTCGACGAAGCAGAAAACCGTGCAAGGAATCAATGATGAGGACTTCATATCCGAAGATCAAGTTATGCAGTAGCCATAGTGTCGTATGATGTAGCCTATTAGAGGCATAGTCTAGGTTGAACTTGGACACCTATGTAATAGTTTCAAGAAATAATAAAACCTTCGTTTTGTTATCTGATGTGTTAAAATGTTATGTGATTTTATTGTATGGTGACTTGGGAAACTGCGGGACAATACTTGGGACGAGTATGAGTAGGTGTGAATGGTAGTAGAGGCCTATACTACCGGAAGCACAGGACTCACACTTAGATCAGGGAAAGTCACAAGGTTACCAAGAAGCTAGTAACTGATTTTGTTTTTTTTTCAAGTATGTCATTACCATCGTTTCGATAATGACTAAAAAGATTGTTAATTTCCGACCCTAGTGGTCGTACCGAATTGAGTCCGACTACGATGAGTATGTTGCGTGGTTCAGGGAACCAAGTTCGATGTAGCGTCCGAATTAAACCAAACAATTGAAATCAAAGCGATCAATAGAAGTATCGCGTTCGTTGTTAAAGAAGTTGGTAGCCAGAAACGCTACATGTTAAAGTGTGATTATATCACATTAGAACATGAAGGAAGGCATAGTCTATTTTAGAATTTAACTCTAAGAGACCTAAGTCTAAACGTGCATCACATGATGATAGGTCAAAATTTGAAGTCTAGCGTGAGGTAGAGAGCAGGTGCACGATCGAGTACTGCTTACAATCAATGAGTCTAAGAGATAGACTTGAAGGAATATAGAAGTTATAATTACTACCTAGGATGAAGAGATGACGTATGGAGTCATTATATGAGCTCTGTTTCGTTGATGATTCCGGGACGTAATCATCCTAAGGGGGAGATAATTGTAACGCCCGCAGATCCGGGCTAGTCAATTTAGATGCAATAGGGGTCGAAAACGACTTTTCTACAAAAAGATTATTTAGAATAAATAATCTTAACCAAGTTGTAGAATATGTCACAAGGTTTCCGTACATATAAAGAACGCCGAAATCCGAGTTATAACGAAGAAGTTATGACCCGTCGAAGTTTCGCGTCGGAACCGGCACGGCGCCGGGAAGCGTAAAATAGTAAATTTATGATACAGAGAGATTTAGCCTTAGTGCTCTAAACAAAAGTCGTATAATATGTTAAACTAAGAACATCGATAAAAAGAACGCCCAAATCTGACTTCGTATGAAGAAGTTATGATTTTTCGAAGTTTCGGATTAGCGGTGTACAACCCGAAATTTGAATTTTAGATCGATTGATTTTTAGCCGACACAACCTAAACAAGAATCGAAGATCTCGTTATTAGTAGCGTAACGATAAAAATACAGATGAAAATGGACATCGGATAAAGAATTTATGAGATTTTAACGGACCAATCCTGTCCCGGCCTGTTAAAAATATAACTTTAAAAATAAAGTCAAAATTAGCCGACGGAGTCTAAACAAAAATTGTAGAGTACGTCTCCACCTACGCGTGGATATAAAGAACGTCAAAAACGGAGTTCGTATGAATGAGTTACAAATTATAATAGCATATTTACGTATTAAAATAAAGTATAAATCATGTATACGTACATATATATATATATATATATATATATATATATATACATATGTATATATCATTAGAAAGGTATCGACGATGCGGTAATTATAAGACTAATGTTGAGTTCTTTCGACATTAGTTTAGTACAAATATCATTAAATCCATTTAAAATAGTATTATAGAGGGGTGTTTAGTTGTTTATATAACTAAAAGGTCATTAAGTAATTATGGAGGGTAGTTTTTTAAAATTCAATTAGTATAAATAAGAGCCTTGGGCTCTCATATTTTTTTCACCATTCTCTTGATTCAAGAGTCTTTCTCTCCTTATCCCCTGAGCATTTCGGTCCCTCGTGATTCGACTTCTCTTTCTGTAGTTTTAGTATAGTAAGGTGAGCGCTGAAGCACTGCACAAATCTTTCTTAGAAAGATTCAGCGACGAAGTTCTGCCCCTGCAGAGCCCGACTCCTAGCTAAAATCCCCTTGAAAGTAAGTTATGCTTACCCTATTTTAAATATAGTTTATATTTAAATTTAGTATTGTTATTATAAATTTATAATAAATATTTGAGCTATTATTATGACTTATATAAGTGTCGTTATAATATCTTTTAACTACTCGCGGTACGGGGAATCTGGTTTAAAGGGCCGCATAGGGTTGTTGGATTTTAGAAGTGCTATACGCCAAAATGGTCCTGCCCTCCGGTGTTTTATGTCTGCCCCTGTCTGTACATAGTAGTTGGAAAGTATTGTTTAAACGCTTATATAATAATAATAATAATAATAATAATAATAATAATAATAATAAGACTAATAATTAGTCACGGTGATATTAGACTAAAATCTAGTGGTGATAATACTAGGTTTCGTCAAAGGAAATTATTTTAAAATAAACAAAGCGCTGTCCGAGTACCGAGTCACCACCTTCTCAGGTGAGTGCATAGTCCCTTTCATCTTACACATAGATATGAAGTATTTTAATATAAATTACGTGCTATGTGTGCATATTGTCTGAATACTTACTGTCTATGCTGAGTGAAAGATTTTATACATGTTTTAAATGATTTAAACTATATATGTATTTTATATCTACGAAAATGTTGGGGTAAAACATGGGTAGATATAATAGATGAAATATGAGTTGGATGATGAGTTGAGAGGTGATATAGACTATAAGGTGTGGGTGAGAGGTGTACGATGTAATAAGCCTTTTTCCCAAACGATGTCCCCGTCATTCAGCAGAGTATGGATGACAACCACGGACTATCCTAGATAGTCCAGTGGAACACTATCAGGCTCGCAACCTGTAGGTGTTGTGAACGATGTGTTCACCCGGTGTACTCTAAACCTTGGTGATCATGCAGACTTGATACCTAGACCCTGGCGATCATGCAGACTTGGTGCCAAAACCTTGGCGACTATGCAGACTTAGTGCCTATTGTATAAATTCTGGCGACTATGCAGACTTAGTGCCTAAACCCCGGTGAAGATGGACTTCGTGCCGATTCCTTAGGATGATCCTTAGGAATGTATGAACGAGGAATAGTTGATTCTTAGGGTAGATCCTTAAGAATAAAGCAGATAATAGGGATGGGTAATTGGGTTGATTGTTTGATTGTTTGAAAATAATAATTATATTATTGTGGGTTGAAAACCCTATGTACTCACCAGGTTTCCCAACCTGACCCACTCAGTTTATTTATATCACAGGTGTTGATATGAAGTCACATTACACTGAGAGATTTAAAGAGATGTAGATCACTAGTGTAAATAAATGTAAGTTCTGTTTATGCTTATGTTTCTGTATTAACGATGACATCCCAAATGTTTTAAAATGAACAAAATACGTTTCTTCAAAAATGTTTTAAAAACGTATTTATCATGTTTTTCTGGGAACAAATTCCGCAACATTTTTATTAAAAGAAGTACTCTGATTTTTATAAAACATAAACAAAAATCGGTCTTTTCTGGCCGTGAAAATGGGGATGTCACAGTTGGTATCAGAGCATTAGTTTAAGCGAACTAGGAATATGGATTTATTTCTAGACTTAAACTTAGAATGCTAAGTGATGATTGTGAGGAGTGTGTCAAATAGACTTAGGTAATGCACCTGAATAGACACAAGCACTAGCTTACTTTAGGAATGATGCCTAAATTCCTTTTACGTGCTAAATGATGCTATAGTTTGATCGGATCTATGGTCTGTTGCCGACCGGATCTGGAAACCTTATGTGTTTAGGATTCTAAACTTACGAATACGATATTAGAACTAGCATATAAACATTTCGGAGTGATAAGGATGATTTAAACGTCAATCTTAAGTAAAAGTCTAGATTCACCTTATTCGGCGTATAGATCAAGATGGCAAGGACCCGTAGCGAAAACATGAATGCAAATGGGAACCGGAACCAACCCCCGGTGATTGAGCAAATACCGGTTGTGGTAACCGTTGCTGAGCCAATAACAATGGCCGGAGTGCAAGCAATGATCCAGGCGATGTTGGATCGTCAAATGGAGGAAACCAGACGTTTGCTCCAGCAAAATCGAGAAGAAGCAACCATACAGATCGAACAACCCGAGTTGAACGAAGGGCAGACTGAGGAGGGAAACTACAGTGGGACTGTTGGTCAAGCCAACCCACCGATAGTTAGGCAAAACCACCAGGATGGAGGAAATGATGGACGTGGATGCAAATACAAGGATTTCATGGCGTCCAAACTACCGAGTCTATCTGGAAGCCCGACGCTGGTGGAAGTCATGAACTGGATCTCCGAGATGGAGACGATGTTTGAGAGTTGCGAGTGTAGCAACAGGAAAAAGACCGCTCTCGCGGTTCCTTTGTTGAAATCTGGAGTACTAAGCTGATGGAAGCTACTAGCCGATTCGATGCCCAAAGGAAAAGCGAGCAAGATGTCATGGGAGGATTTTCTAGTGCAGTTAAAATGCAGTACTGCTTTGAGCAGGATCTTCTGGAGATTAACAACAAGTTTCAGAATCTAAAGAAGGGAAAGATGAGTGTCATCGAGTATGCTGCAAGTTTTACAGAGAAAATGAAGCTTGTTCCTTATCTAGTTCCAACTGAGCTCTCTAAGGTCAATAATTTTGCCCATGGATTACCAGCAGACTTTGAACCAATGGTCAAGCAAGCAACCACTTTGAAAGGAGCCATCTGGGCAGCCAGGAATGTTGAGACCCAGATTAGGGAAAAAGGTCTGGAGAGAGCTGAAGTTGGCGAGAAAAGGAAACATGAAGGATCATCAAAATCCAACAAGGAAAAGAAATTCTCAAAGATTGAAGAAGGAGGAGAAGGTGAAACCAAGTGGTGCGAGAAGTGTAAAAAGAAGCACTTCGGGAAATGTAGCGAGGAGGTGACTTGCTACAAATGTGGGAAGACAGGGCATTATGTCAGCAAGTGTGCGTCCAACAAGAAGGTGTGTTATGGATGTAACAAGGAAGGGCATATTTCCAGGGACTGCCCGGGGAAAAATAAGGCAGCAAGACCAGAAACACCACCGAGGCCAAGGGCATTCCACATGATCCTCGACGAAGCAGAAAACCGTGCAAGGAATCAATGATGAGGACTTCATATCCGAAGATCAAGTTATGCAGTAGCCATAGTGTCGTATGATGTAGCCTATTAGAGGCATAGTCTAGGGTGAACTTGGACACCTATGTAAGTTATGCTTACCCTATTTTAAATATAGTATATATTTAAAATTAGTATTGTTATTATAAATTTATAATAAATATTTGAGCTATTATTATGACTTATATAAGTGTCGTTATAATATCTTTTAACTACTCGCGGTACGGGGAATCTGGTTTAAAGGGCCGCATAGGGTTGTTGGATTTTAGAAGTGCTATACGCCAAAATGGTCCTGCCCTCCGGTGTTTTATGTCTGCCCCTGTCTGTACATAGTAGTTGGAAAGTATTGTTTAAACGCTTATATAATAATAATAATAATAATAATAATAATAATAATAATAATAATAATAATAATAATAATAATAATAAGACTAATAATTAGTCACGATAATATTAGACTAAAATCTAGTGGTGATAATACTAGGTTTCGTCAAAGGAAATTATTTTAAAATAAACAAAGCGTTGTCCGAGTACCGAGTCACCACCTTCTCAGGTGAGTGCATAGTCCCTTTCATCTTACACATAGATATGAAGTATTTTAATATAAATTACGTGCTATGTGTGCATATTGTCTGAATACTTACTGTCTATGCTGAGTGAAAGATTTTATACATGTTTTAAATGATTTAAACTATATATGTATTTTATATCTACGAAAATGTTGGGGTAAAACATGGGTAGATATAATAGATGAAATATGAGTTGGATGATGAGTTGAGAGGTGATATAGACTATAAGGTGTGGGTGAGAGGGGTACGATGTAAGAAGCCTTTTTCCCAAACGATGTCCCCGTCATTCAGCAGAGTATGGATGACAACCACGGACTATCCTAGATAGTCCAGTGGAACACTATCAGGCTCGCAACCTGTAGGTGTTGTGAACGATGTGTTCTCCCGGTGTACTCTAAACCTTGGTGATCATGCAGACTTGATACCTAGACCCTGGCGATCATGCAGACTTGGTGCCAATACCTTGGCGACTATGCAGACTTAGTGCCTATTGTATAAATTCTGGCGACTATGCAGACTTAGTGCCTAAACCCTGGTGAAGATGGACTTCGTGCCGATTCCTTAGGATGATCCTTAGGAATGTATGAACGAGGAATAGTTGATTCTTAGGGTAGATCCTTAAGAATAAAGCAGATAATAGGGATGGGTAATTGGGTTGATTGTTTGATTGTTTGAAAATAATAATTATATTATTGTGGGTTGAAAACCCTATGTACTCACCAGGTTTCCCAACCTGACCCACTCAGTTTATTTATATCACAGGTGTTGATATGAAGTCACATTACACTGAGAGATTTAAAGAGATGTAGATCACTAGTGTAAATAAATGTAAGTTCTGTTTATGCTTATGTTTCTATATTAACGATGACATCCCAAATGTTTTAAAACGAACAAAATACGTTTCTTCGAAAATGTTTTAAAAACGTATTTATCATGTTTTTCTGGGAACAAATTCCGCAACATTTTTATTAAAAGAATTACTCTGATTTTTATAAAACATAAACAAAAATCGGTCTTTTCTGGCCGTGAAAATGGGGACGTCGAACCCTATAATGGGGGGGGGGGGGGTGAAAGTGGGTTAGATCTTATCCCACATCGGCTGGGAAGGAGAACTAGACATTCTTTGTAAGGGGTGTGGATACCTTCCCTAACACAACGCGTTTTAAAGCCGTGAGGGTAGCAGATCCCATAAGAACTCTGCAGTTAAGCGTGCTCGGGCGGGAGTAGTACCGGGATGGGTGACCCCCTGGGAAGTCCTCGTGCCGAGTGGCCCAAAGCGGACAATATTGTGATACGTGCTAGAGGGGGGTGTTACAAATGGTATCAAAGCCGGGGCACGGGTCGATGTGTTCGACGGGGACGTCGAACCCTATAATGGGGGGGGTGAAAGTGGGTTAGATCTTATCCCACATCGGCTGGGAAGGAGAACTAAGCATTCCTTGTAAGGGGTGTGGATACCTTCCCTAACACAACGCGTTTTAAAGCCGTGAGGGCAGCAGATCCCATAAGAACTCTGCAGTTAAGCGTGCTCGGGCTGGAGTAGTACCAGGATGGGTGACCCCCTGGGAAGTCCTCGTGCCGAGTGGCCCAAAGCGGACATATTATGATACGTGCTAGAGAGGGATGTAACAAATGGTATCAGAGCCAGGGCACGGGTCGATATGTTCAGAGGGGGGTGTTACAATGGACTTCATATTTCTCACTCCAAATCTACATAACTCACTACCTACTCCGATGCAGATTGGGGGGTGTCCCGACTCTCGACGGTCCACATCCGGCTACTGTGTATTTCTCGGTGATAATCTTGTGTCATGGTTGTCCAAACAACAACCAAATATCTCCCGCCGGTCAGTGCCGAAGCCGAGTACAAAGGCATCGCCAACGCCGCAGCTGAAACTACATGGCTACACAACATACTCCTCGAGCTACATCTTCCACTTCACCAGGCGATGATTATATATTATGACAACATTTCAGTCGTATATCTAAATTAAAACCCGGTTCAGCACCAACGCACGAAGCATATTGACATCTATTTCGTCCGCGAAAAAGTTCGCATGGGTTCCCTTCGCGTTCTTCATGTCCCTGCTGATTACCAATATGCAGATATATTTACCAAAGAATTACCCCGTCACCTATTCATATGCTTCCGTTCCAGTCTCTCTATTCAGCCAGCCAACCATTCGACTGCAGGGGAGTATTAACAAAAATATATACCTTCTATATATTCTCGATCTTATATTTACTGCGTAATTAATGTAGATTACTTCTTCCTTATTTCGCCTAGATTTTCCCCAATTTTCTCCTGTAATCACTATGTACAGTGGGTATTTAATCCCCTCCTTTATCAATGAAAGGCATCGATTATTTTGTAATTATAATGGCACACTATAACTGTTTACTAAAAATAATTATTTTAGTGTACTTTTTGTTATATAATGTAGCTCATTGTCATACTTGAGTTGTGCTTAGCATGACCCTAAAAATGTCACACCCCAAAACCAAGAACGGCGGAAACGTTCTGGAGCAGAGGACGTCATTTAAAGTATCACAACACATTATAATAGTAAACAAGTAAACAACATCATCCATTGCATTAAATATATAATTTTAATACAAGTGTATTCTGTAGTATATAAGACACCAAAATATGAATCAAAATATAAGATGAGTCTTGTATGCGCTCCATCTTCTCAAAACTTGGCATCGGTACCTGTCTACTGATGACCTGAGAATACAAGTTATTTTGAAAGAGTTTATCAGCATTAAAGCTGGTGAGTTCATAAGTATTTAGTGCCGATGTTTGTATCAAAATGTTTGAAACAGTGTCTGAAGTACGAGTTTGTAAACGTTTGTAGTAAAAGTATGTGAATGTTTATAAGTATTTGTAAAAGGTTGTAACTCCTAGAAAATCCTAAATTTTCTACTAAAAGTAGCCTACTACCAAGGCACAACTGTTTTGTATGTTTGTTTCATGCAACCATCGTTATCAAAATATAGTTTGTACATTAATGATCACCAAATAAATGTAAAGGCTAAATTAATGTAGTAATGTAGTGTTGTATTATAGGAACTACTGTTGTACTAACTACCTTGAACCGGATTTATATCAAGGTATTATGTGATTAATTGTACCATACTATCGAATGTGAACACAACAATGTAAGTCGTCAATGATGGGTTTTGAGCATTCTAACACTTCCTAAGTGTACATGCAACCCTAATAACCTTGGATCTATGTTTGTCTAATTAACATGCAAAGTTGTTTTCCAAGGTTATGAACCTATCTAGCATACATGGGGTACAATTTTCTTTGTATAAAAGATAGAACTACATACCTTGTTGTTGAAAATGTTCCTTGAAACCTTGTGAGCCTAGCACCTCAAGTGTGATGCCTCAAATGCTTCACATAACACCAAATGCAAAGAATAAACTTGAGAGAAAACTCTAAAACATGCAAAATCGGCCAAGCCCTCTTGTTTCTTAGTGTCCCGATTTTGGGGAGAAACACATTGCTTATATTGTGTGTTGCATTAAGTAAACCCAAATGTAACATGACTCTTCATTTCTTGATCCATGGGTTAACTCCATGGAGCATCCTATGGGTAGAACCGAACTTGACAATCCATGGAGCCTCTTAGCCCACTATATAAGATATGGAATATTTACATAATCTACCCATATATCTAATTAGTTATCTTTTGATCACTTAATTAATTCTAAATTAATTCTTGATCAAAACTAATTAAATAATATTATTAATATATTAGAACTTATAATATATTAATAACCATAAGTGTTATTTCTCTTATTTAATTTATTCAATTGCATGATGCCATGCAACCCAAATGGACCATGCCGGGTCGGGTCAAGTACATACCAGAAATAGTTATGGACTTAGACACCTTATCCAATAGTCTCCCACTTGGATAAGTCTAATAACTATAACTGTAATACTTCAGGAACCGATCAGCAATATTAGCTCTTTCAAGGTTTCTCGGAATTGAGAAAAATATTGATACGCCATTTAAGATAAGTGATCACATACTCCTCTATTCTAGATATCAGTCGGACAAATACATGGAACAATGTCTTACTTATTGTCCAGCAGTTTGTTTCCCGATTTCCGATTTGTTTGACAAAGAACTTAATTGAACACATCAAATTAGTTCTGACCGGGCCCGGTACATAGGTCAAAACAAAATCATCGAGGGGCCCATATATCAGCTTCTAATCCAAGAAGGAAAAAAATAAACTTCGACTCATATGTTTGTTTTACTACTCATTGAATTACACACAAAAGCACGTTTTATAACATCGAGTTACCAATGCGTTTTAATACAATCAATGCGTAACCAACTCATAAGTAACAAATCATATCTCTAGGTTTGAAGACTTATGTGATATTACCATCTCACGATTACTCGAGATAAATTCCATGAAGTGATTCCAGTGAGCGTGGGTTGATTCCAATACTCAGAACTTATGAGCACTCATGATTGTTGTAGCCATGTCCAACACCTTAGACCTCTGCAACCAATCATAATAGTCTTGTTTCATACCTACTTCCGACATATGACCGACTGTGGAGGTTCGAATAATATGATATACCAAACATAATATTCTGGAATATAAACATGCAAAAGAAATTATAGTAAATGATTGACAAAAGATAGTAACAGTTTAATCATAAATAAACAACCAACTATTATTTATCATAAAATGTCAATTACACTTTACAAACTTCATAATTTATCTAACTACTAAAACTTATATCATCCTTTAACCCTATGCTCCGAGTATGCTGAAGATGCTTTGCCCTACTCAGTCCCTTCGTGAGGGGGTCTGTTGGGTTCTCATATGATGATACCCTCTTTGCAATGACGGTTCCTTCTTCTATGCGATGTCTAATAAAATGATATTTTTTGTTGATGTGTCTGGATCTTCCATGATCCATTGGTTCCTTAGCTAAGGCAACAACACTTTCACTATCACAGAAAATTTCCATAGGCTCCTTTATAGCTGGTACAACTCCAAGGTCTCCAATGAAGTTCTTCAGCCATATTGCCTCCTTTGCTGCTTCGCTCGCTGCTAATACTCTGATTCACAAGTGGAATCAGCCATTGTCTCCTGCTTGGAACTCTTCCAAGTGATTGCTCCTCCGGTTAGGGTAAAGACCCAACCCGACTGAGAGCGGAAATTATCGCTATCAGTCTGGAAGCTAGCATCACTATACCCTACAACTCTCACGTCATCACTCTCGCCGAGGTTAAGGACCCAGTCCTTAGTCCTCCGTAGGTACTTGAGGATATTCTTTACTGCAGTTCAGTGTGCCTTGCCAAGGTTCCCATGATACCTGCTAACCATGCTCAAGGAAAAGGCTACATCAGGTCGAGTACATGTCATATCATACATGATCGATCCTAAAGCCGAAGCATAAGGTACTTGACTCATTTCTGCTATCTCAGCCTCGGTACTTGGGCTCTGAGCTTTACTCAATCAGGCATTACTATGGATAGGCAACTCTCCTTTCTTGGAATTCTGCATGCTGAATCTCTTCAGCACCTTCTCCAAGTAGGTACTTTGACTAAGTCCAATTAGTCTTTTACTCCGGTTTCTCAAAATCCTTATCCCTAGAATATTGGCAGCTTCTCCTAGGTCCTTCATAGAGAAACACTTCCCAAGCTAGGACTTGACTTCCTGCATAGTTGGGATGTCATTTCCTGTGAGTAGTATGTCATCCATATACAATACCAAAAAGCTAACTATACTCCCACTAGCCTTGACATACATACAAGATTCATCTTCACTCCTAGAAAAGCCAAATTCCTTGACTTTCTTGTCAAAGCAAAGATTCCATCTGCGAGGTGCTTGCTTTAATCCATAAATGGATTTCTCAAGCTTACACACTCTATTATGGTACTCGTTGCTGACAAAACCTTCTGGCTGACTCATGTAAACATCTTCAGTCAACTTTCCATTAAGGAAAGTGGTTTTGACATCCATTTGCCATATTTCATAGTCATGAAAAGAAGCTATGGCTAACATAACCCTAATAGACTTAATCATGGCTACTGGAGAAAATGTCTCATCATAATCCAATCCTGGAGTTTGAGAGAAGCCCTTGGCAACCAGTCGTGCCTTATAAGTGTATACATTACCATCCATGTCAGTCTTCTTCTTGAAGATCCATTTGCACCCTACAGTCTTACGACCTGGTACATTCTCAACCAAGTTCCAAACTTGATTTTCATACATGGATTGTATCTCGCTATCCATTGCCTCTTTCCATTTAACAGACTCGGGGCCTGCCATGGCTTCCGCGTAACTGTTAGGTTCATCCAGACCTACTAGTGTCTCATCACTAATAAATGTATCACCTTCTGCAGTAATGTGGAACCTATAGTAATGTTCATGTGCATTCCTAACTCTCGAGGATCACCTCAGAGGTACAGACTCATCAATTGGTTCAACAGGAGTTTCCTCCTCAATTTGAGGGCTAGGGTTTGAAGTTCCCTCACCTCTTAACTCTTGAAGTTCTTCAAGGTCAATTAGCCTCCCACTATCTCCTTGGCTTATAAATTTTCTCTCATGAAAGACTCCTCTTCTTGCTACAAAGACCACATTATCATTGGGTCTGTAGAAGAGGTAACCAAAGGATTTTTGTGGGTAGCCGATGAAAATACACCTCTCGCTTCAGGGTTCAAGCTTATCATGAGTCTCACGTCTCACGAAAGCCTCACAACCCGAAATCTTGATGTGGTCTAGTTTGGGTACTTTACCAGTCCACATCTCGTGAGGAGTTTTGGCAACTTTCTTTATAGGAACTAGATTAAGGATATTGGTAGCAGTCTCTAAGGCATACCCGCAGAATGAGATTGGTAGCAAAGCTCGACTCATCATTGAACAAACCATATCTAGCAAGGTTCGATTGCGCCTCTCAGCCATGCCATTTAACTGCGGTGTTCTGGGAGGTGTCAATTGTGAGACAATCCCACATTCCCTAAGATAGTTGAGGAACTCTGAACTAAGATACTCACCACCTCGATCGAATCGAAGAATCTTAATGTTCCTGCCCAATTGATTCTCGACTTCCTGTTTAAATTCTTTAAACCTTTCGAAATTCTCTGACTTATGCTTGATTAAGTTGACATATCCATATATATTGTAATCATCAGTAAAAGTCAAATAATAACGATTAGCATCCCTTGTGGCATGTTTGAAGGGCCCACACACATTCGTGTATATAAGATCCAACAAACCTTCACCCTTCTCACAAGAACCTGTGAAGGGTGACTTTGTCATTTTTCCAAGTAAGCATGATTTGCAACTATCATCTGACTTTAGGTCAAATGACTCCAAGACTCCCTCCTTTTGGAGTTGGCTTATGCGTTTCTTGCTTATATATCGAAGACGACAATGCCATAATGATGCTTTATCCAAGTTATTATTATTAACAAAATCAATACACAATACATTATTTCCTAAGTTATCAACCATATATATAGTTTCATACACGCCATCACAAGGTACTGCTTTAAAATAAAGAACATTATTAAATGAAGCATTAATCGAACCAACTTCATTATCAAATGAAAAGGTGAAACCTTGTTTTTACAATGCATGAAAGGAAATAATGCTTTTTTACCATTTCTGGAGAATAACAACATTTATTCAAATCTAAACTAAACCCACTACTTAGATATAAAGTATAAACTCCAATCTTGGTGACAGGTGAAGCTTTCCCATTTCCCATGATCAAGTTTATTCTTGCTTGCTCCACATTCTCACTTCTTCTTTGTCCCTGCAAATCAGAACATATATAAATACCACAACCGGTATCAAGGACCCATGAGTTAGAATGGGGTCAGTTATTAGATAAGATAGTGTAAATACCTGCATGGTTGAGTTTAACTTTCCCATCCTTCACATCTTGTTGGTACTTTGGGCAGTTCCGCTTCCAGTGTGCCTTTTCATGGCAATAGAAGCATTCAGCCTCTTTTGGGTCAGAAGAAGGAGTGACGAAACCTTTCTTCGTTCCCCTTGAAGAAGAGCCATCAAGGGTCCTAGCATTGGTACCCTTCGAAGAACTCTTTCTCTTCTTCCCTCGTCCTTTCCCGATTGCCAAGACAGGGGCGGAGTTGGTAGGAGTAAGAGTAGTAATAACCGCCTTACCCTTAAGACCACTTTCCATGGTCTTTAAGAGTCCTTGAAGTTTGCTGAGAGTGAGCTCTTCCTTGTTCATGTGATATGTCATGTGGAATTGACCATAGCACGATGGTAAGGAGTGCAAAATGATATCTATTGCAAGCTCCTCGGGGAAGTTCACATTGAGTTTCAGCAACCGTTCCACAAATCTTTGCATTTTCTGTATGTGGACTGTGATGGGTTCACCATCCTTCATTTGGGTTGTTATCATGGAGGATATGATTTCATACCTCCTTGTCTTGCACTTTGATGGTATCTTTCCATCAAATCTTGGTGCATTTCAAAAGGGTAGAAGTCCTCGTAGGACTTTTGGAGATCGACTGTCATAGTAGCCATCATGATGCATGCCACCTTGGTGGCATCCCTTTCATGTGCCCTAAAGTTAGTGATCTGTTGAGGAGTAGAAATTGTCTCATCAATCTCCTTAAGCTCCTTATTGATAACATATTCTTTGTCCTTGTAGCGGGTAATCATTCGGATGTTTCTGATCCATTCATTAAATTTGGACCCATCAAAAGTGACTTTCCCACACAAGTTCATTAGAGAAAAGGAGCCATTAGGATTAGAGCCAGAAGCAATAATGTTTGTAGACATCTGAAAAGGAGAAAAAGTTTAGTTTAGATATTGAGATAGTCCTTAATAAAACACCCAAATGTAGTATTAAGGCTATGACCCAATCAAAATATATTATACTTAGAAGAGGTATGCCGTAATCTAAGTAATAACATTTTTGAAAGGTAGGTGAATGATGATTCACCAATTTCCACCATGAAAAGCAAAATATTGATAGTAGGTTTTTAATTGGTTCTTAGAAATTCCTAGATTCTTTGAGATTCACTGAACTTTTCAATGGCATGTTTCAATCTCAGGTGTGCCCTCCAAGTTTTGTGACTGGGATGCCGATGATCACAAAACGAGGTGTGAAGTAACCATGCAAATCACTTGCAACCCTTAAAGTTTATCACTCAATCAATGTGCCGGTAAACCACACACGCTCCACCGATACTATGATAAACCTTAACTCACCCTTTACCTACCTTGTTAAGTCCAAGTTAGTGTGCCGGTTAAACTAAGTGGAAAGTGTAATTTCATGGATTAGAACCTTATTCACATTTTTTGTAAAGTAACTAAGATTAGGAATTTAATAAAACATCTAGTTACTTTATAATAGTCATCATACTTTTAATGAGAATGTATAAGTCCTTGTCTTACCCGTTCGGCTAACGACCCTCCACCGATCAAGGAAGCAATGGGTGCGAGTGGACACCCATTAAGTTGCCATTTTATAGGCAACAACCTTATACCCCCCTTATAGACCGGCTTCGTGAATGAGGCGTACTAGCGGTAAGACGACTTGATCTTATACATATACATATATATATATATATATATATATATATATATATATATATATATATATATTAATTTATAATATTATAAAGTATAAGGGTTGAATTTTAACTTTTAAAATTCTATGGGTTGGAACTAAAGTTTTAATCAAGACTTTACTTGTTCCAAAACTTGAGGGCAAGTTTTGTATACTTTCAAAACTTTTAATTTCTTGTAACTTATGAGTTAATAGAGTATTAAAAAATGAAGACTCTTCATTTTTTTATAACTCATGTGTTCTTTTAATGGCTTTTAACAAAGTGACTTTTGGTTTTCCATAACTTGAGGACAAGTTATGGACTCCATTAAAACGCATAATGATCATGAATTAATCTACCACATAGGTTACAAACAATTCCTATGATCATCTAAACATCATAAGAACAAGAACATGAATATGAACACTTTCAAGAATCAATAAATTACACTTAAAAACTTGTAATTTTGATAATTTTCATTGTAAATGGATTAGCATAAACATTACACCATCTAAAACATGTTTTCAAGTACCAAAACAATTTAGGGTAATGTTTCTAGTCCATTTCCAGCAACTAAAATCGAAATTCTGAAATCTGCAGCTTCTACTTGTCGAGTGCAAGAGCAAACTCGATGAGTTGCTTGCATTTGGTCATGGACTCGTCGAGTCCCCCCATGGACTCGGCGAGTTCATACGAGCATAAAGTAGAAAATCGATTTTTTCAAGCGGTTTGCACAATAATCAACAAACAAGCCTAGTCTCTGATACCACTGATGGGTTTTGAGCATTCTAACACCTCCTAAGTGTACATGAAACCCTAATAACCTTGGATCTATGTTTGTCTAATTATCTTGCAAAGTTGTTTTCCAAGGTTATGAACCTATCTAGCATACATGGGGTACAATTTTCTTTGTATAAAAGATAGAACTACATACCTTGTTGTTGAAAATGTTCCTTGAAACCTTGTGAGCCTAGCACCTCAAGTGTGATGCCTCAATTGCTTCACACAAGACCAAATGAAAAGAATAAACTTGATAGAAAACTCTAACACATGCAAAATCGGCCAAGCCCTCTTGTTTCTTAGTGTCCCGATTTTGGGGAGAAACACATTGCTTATATAGTGTGTCGCATTATGTAAACCCTAATGTAACATGACTCTTTATTTCTTGATCCATAGGTTAACTCCATGGAGCATCCTATGGGTGGAACCCAACTTGAAAATCCATGGAGCCTCTTATCCCACTATATAAGATATGGAAGATTTACATAATCTACCCATATATCTAATTAGTTATCTTTTGATCACTTAATTAATTCTTGATCAAAACTAATTAAATAATATTATTAATATATTAGAACTTATAATATATTAATAACCATACGTGTTATTTCTCTCATTTAGTTTATTCAATTGCATGATGCCATGCAACCCAAATGGACCATGTTGGGTCGGGTCAACTACATACCATAAATAGTTGTGGACTTAGACACCTTATCCAACAGTCAAAAGGTATGACATTTGGCACCCGAAGACCTGTCGGTCCCACTATAGCTAGCAATAAGGTGTAGGATAGTCAATCCAGTATAGATTTATACACAAACTCATGCTCTCCCTATAGGAGATTCTGATTACAACTCGAGCCATTAAAATGAAGGCATGCTCTGATACAGTGGATCACATTTATGTTATAGTATACTTGTATATGTAATGTATGTACTTGTGTAATGAATGTATTGTTTCTCATCATAGTATAGTTGTATATGTTCTCATCATAGTATAGTTGTATATGTTCTCATCATAGTATAGTTGTATAAGTTCTCATAGTAGTAAGTAATGACTCATGAATGAACTGACTCTTGGATGCTCCATTGGACTAGAAGTAGTAAGTAGTATAACCCTAAACTATACCTATTATAGTTTATTAGTAGACTTGTTTGTATGACTGAATGTACTGAATTGAGATAAAAGTTTTTATATCTATACATATATACATAATATATAACTAAGGATTCAACGACACTCGGACAAATAACCGGGTACTTTAAGTCCACAACCAAACGAGGAACAGGAAGTAAAGTGAGTTATCAGTCCTAAGTCCTTCAAACCTTATTTATATAACTATATATGTAGTAGACATGGTTTTAACAATATATAAGTTTGAAAACTGTAAAAGAAAGGATTAGTATACAAAAGTGAATTTGACAAAGAGTTTAATATGTAAAATAGTTTGATAAGCAGTTTGAAGTCATTTGTTTGGTTAAACAGTTTAAAGTATGGAAAGTCCATTTGTATGCTAGTTATTAATCACATGTGATTGATCTAATAACTAACATGGTTCAACTTGTATTCCCCCCACCCATAAAAGCATTTAAAAACATTTCAAAGGTTAACTAAGGGGTATGAACTCACCTTTAGTGAGTGGTTTATACGGAAGTGTTGGACAAGGTGCTAGGTGTCAAGTAAAGACTTGAACACACACAATGATCCTAGTTAACATATAATAAAACATATATGTATCTAATTAGTCATTTAACAACTAATTAACCAAGTTAAAACACCCTAGGACATGGAAACACTTTAATTCAAGTGTTATACGTACCAAAGGGTGCATCTAAGGGTTGTATGGTATGGCATTGGAGTTTATGGCCCAAGAACCACTCCTTATGGAGTTTATGGCCCATGGTCATTTCCCCATGAGTTTATCGATGTAAACTCATGGTACTAAGTGCCATTTTGTGTTTTGAGGTATTATAAGTCATGATTGAGCATCCAATGATCAAGTCCAAGCCTTAGGAAAGCATTAGGGGCACAATATCACTACTTTGTAGAGTTTACGGACTAAGGACCATATCCTTATGTGTTTACGGCCGTAAACTCTTATGGGGACATGTTTTGATTGTTTTTTAAGGTCTTAAACACTTCTAGGAAGGATCAAGGCTAGCATCCAAGGCTTGGGAAGGGAGTAGGGTCCATTCGACCCCACTTAGAAGGGTTTACGACCTAAGAACATCCTTGGCAATAAACTCCTTTGATCTTATGTTTCTTGGAGATTTTCAAGTGTAAACAAGTTCATATTAAGAACACAAGAAGCTAGGGCAAGTGTACTTACAAGATAGAAGCTTGATTGGGTGTTTAAGGTCCAAGAACACTAGTGTGTGTTCTTGGTGTTTTGAAGAACACTTGAAGATCTAAGTGAAAATCAATAATGAATTGATAAAATTATGTATAACAATTAGATGTTGATTTATAACAGCAAATCAAGTTGAGAAATACTTATGTTTTCGGAAGATCGAGTGAATAATGAGATGCTACTTGAGAGAGAATGGGGAGAGTTCTTGAGGGTGGAAGTGAGAAATGAAGGAATTGGGGAGTAAACTCATGCCTAGGGCATGAGTTCATGGACACTTGAGAGTATACGGCCCAAACTCCAAAAGTTTGGCCGTGAACTCTTTATTAGGGTGATATGTGTGGGTTTGCTACTCCAAGACCCGAGAAGGTACGACCTTTCATTCGTTCATTTGAAGGATAAATACTAAAAACACTCAAACGGACTTTAAACTGGCTAACAATTATCATAAATGTAATTGACTTTTAATTGAAGTGCTTGACTTTAGGGTTTGTACGAATGAAAACTTCAGGTTCTCACAAAAAACCACATGAAAAATAGTTTGTATCCAAATGACAGTAGAGGCTATATATGTTAAACAACAAGAGGTACACCTGGTACATGTGTTGATGGTGTTTTGTGCTGGAGGCTTGAATAGTGAAATCATGATATTGGTGTTTGACATGAATTTGTTAACTTAATTATAGGAGTTTAAGGATAATGATAATTATTCTCCGATATTAACAAAGTACTTTTTTGAACAAAGTTTAAGGGTATTGAACATTCAAGTATATAATTTTTGCTTTAGGTGAGGATTGAGGGAACAACATAAGAACTATAGCAATGTCAAGTCTTATTTGAACTTTAGAAGCTCCACGTGGGATAATCTAATAGTTCTCAAGAGAAGGGGAGTGAGCAAGAAGAAACTTTATAAAAAGTAGTTGAGGTCCTGATCCTTCTAAATATTTTATCAACACTATTTGCAACTCAGTCAATGTATAGCGCAACCAGTCCGGGACTTCCAAATGATTTGAAGCTAGTCCCACATCAACTTGAGGCCCTTGAAAATACAAAAAATAAATAAATAAATAAATAAAATACAATAAAATAAAATGCAACCGTAGTTTAGCATCCAACTCATGTTTCATATAAGAAAAACAGTAAATTACAGAAATGGTGATTGTAGTTTGGTCGAATTCTAAGTTTTGGTTGCTAAATTTAAAATTTGATAGGTTACATCCTTGTGGTTTGTGAAAATTGCAGTGTCAGTCCTTGATCCATATAAAAAGACCAAATTACCCTATCTTTCTTTTTTCTTGGTCTTTAACAAATGAGATTTTCTTTTTCGTGTTAGTTCATTTAACAAATTATCTTGTTTATGTTCGTTCGTTTATGTTCGTGAACATAGTAAACGAACATAAACAAACAAAGATAAACAATCACAATTGAAAGTACATGAACATAAATGAACATATAATATGATAATATAAAAAAAAATTAACGTAAATGAATATAAATAAATTAAATGAACGAACATAAATGAATACAAGAAGACATCATAAACAAACGTTCACAAACATAAATGAACGAACGAGAACATTGTTCGTGTTCGTGCGTTTAACAAAATCAATGATAATTTTTGTTCATGTTCGGATTATTGTTTTAATTTGTTTATTAGAAAAAAAAAGGTCAAACAAATCATTATATAATTTAAACAAACATAACGTCAAAAAAATACAGCATTAACAAATATTTTTAAATAAAACGTCAAAAATATTAAAAGATTTTTAAAGCACAAAAACAAAGATAAATAAATAAATAAATAAATAATAATAATAATAATAATAATAATAATAATAATAATAATAATATGATTTTATATACTTTAGATAACTGATTTAAAAAATAAAAATAATTTTATAAATAATCTATATTAACTCTATTAAAATAAAGATAAAAAACCAATAATATACCTATATATATATATATATATATATATATATATATATATATATATATATATATGTGTGTGTGTGTGTGTGTGTGTATATAAAGAAAAAAAAAGATAGAAAGGTTAATTTGGTCTTTTTATATGGACCAAGGACATATAGTGTAATTTTTACAAACCACAGGGATGAATCCTATCCAAATTTAAACCTAGGGACCAAAATTGAGAATTCGACCAAACAAAAAGGATCTTTCTGTAATTTACTCTAAGAAAAACAAATATACTTTACCACCTCCAAGTGCATCACAAGGAGTTGTGTTATATTTGGCGAGTTCTGAAGCAAACAAAGAACACCATCAAGTTGATCCAATCACCAAATTGAATTTTTCTAAACGAAAAATGCTTTAAATTACAAACCGGATCGGGAAGCCACCTTGGAACATTTTCTGCACATAAAAACTGTGAAGTGAAAGTGAGTCTTAACTTTACCTAAAAGAACATGATAATTACATTAGATGAGAAAGTTAGGAGTGTAGGAATAATTACTGGATACTTCTATTGAGGAAGAGTAAATGGTAAGCATTAAACTTTTTAGTTCTTATCATACCTTAAGAAAATTACCATCAATAAATAAAGCTTGAATTTCAGGCAGGTTACTTAACACCCTGGCCAAATGCATCCTTTCCCCTCTAACAAAATCGTCTATAGCAAAGAGAGAAAGACATTGACTATGCAATAATAGGAGCAACGTGGCAGCTGGACAAGGAATTCTCATTCTATTTATGAGTACTACAACTTTCATTTAGACCCCGTTGGGTAATTCTCATTCTATCTCAGATTTACAAAACTATATCGAATTCACCGTGCTATAAGACTAGGGACTAAGTTTTGTCCATATCTTTCGCATACGAGCTACATTTTCAACTGCCTTTTTATCTTTGAACTCCTATTAACAATATCTTCATTTCTTGTTTAGATTATTTTTGCTAAAAATCGACCGATCTAAAATTCAAATTTCGGGTTGTGCACTCCTATGCTAAATCTTAGAAAAATCATAACTTCCTCATACGAAGTTAGTTTTGGACGTTCTTTTTATGCACTCTCGATTTAACATATACTAAGACTTTCGTTTAGATTGTTAAGGCTAGAAAGTATTTTATCGTAAATTCACTTTTACAATTCTCAGTGTTGTGTCGGTTTGGCCATAAAACTTCGACGGGTCATAACTTCTTTGTTATAACTCATATTTCAACGTTCTTTATGTGTACGGAACCCTTGTGACATATACTATAAGTTGGTCAAGATTATTTATTCTAAATAATGTTATATAAAAAAGTTATTTTTGACGCTTATTATCTTTAAATTGACTAACCCGAATCTGCGGGTGTTACAGACCTCCACGGGGATGTCGTGGTGGTGGTCGTGATGATGAGGAGTCATATGCGACATTGGCTTCATTCACTGTGAGACCAATGGTGCTGTTGGTATTGTTTTCATGAAAAGCTTGAGGATTTTGCTCCAACTGGAGAATGTATCCCAATTAAGAAACGTTTAATTGATGTAGGAGGCGGTGATGTCATACTCTAACGAGTTGGAGGACCAAGGGATTTTTAGAGACAAGACATTCTACATCTGATAGTTGATCGTCAAGGTCTTTTAGCCAATAGTCTTCGAGGGAGTTTACAGTCCAGAGGGTGGGATTTGTGAACTCATGTTCAAGAGCAACTGCGTGAAACCCCTTGTTGTTCAGAAATATTTGCTTGCATTATTCCTAAATTTGATGAGCAGAAACATTGTTCTCCAGGACTCGAGTGATTAGATCTTTGGATAGGGATCTATAGATCCATTAAAGGGCAATAACGTCGATTTCACTCCATTATGCCTAGTCGGGAACGGTCTTGGCTGGTGGTTCTGTGTCGTTGATGTGAGATAACACCTTGTATCCACGAGCATGGAGTTTAAATAGTTTGACCCACGTGGAGTAGGTCACTTTGATACCATCCAAGACATGAACTTTGTTTTGGATTTTTGTTACGGGATATATACATGATAAAGAGAACCGTTGGAAGGGTTTGGATCATCTTCGCGCATCTCAGATAGAGACATCAGTCGTAGCCATCAAGAGAATTACGGATTTGGGTTGGAAGCTCTAATACCGTAAAGGAATATGAGTATATAATTCGATAATTCTCATTAATCACAATAAACAAATATATAGAAAGATATACAATAATAATATAATATCTTCTAATACTTTCCTTATTAAAGCCATTCACCACCGTGTTCGTTACATAATCAACACACATGTAAGTAAGAGGTAAATGAAATCCTCTCTATTCTAATAAATAAATATGTTTATTCTCCTATTGACAAGTGTCATTATATTGTAACTCCTCATTAATATTATATGTAACATATAATATCACTTGTAAACATATTAATTATCTATTTCAAATTTTAAATTTCCCACCCTAATTATATTAAATTTTAATTCAAAATTTAAATTTTTTTACTTTAATTATATTAAATTAATAACATTACATTAACAAATAAAATAAAATTGATACAAATTATAAGATGGTATAACTTCATGTATTTATTTAAATCAACGATTATAATTTGATATAACTAAAAAAATATCTTTTGAATAATAATTTTTTTAAAGTAATTGATTAATAACTTTAATTTTTTAATATGAAAGTTTAATTAATTTTATAACCGTAGTTTTCACGGGTTAAAAACTGGTATAAATAAATAAATATATATACATATATATATATATATATATATATATATATATATATAAATGAATTCTTAACTACTTTGTTTTACTTTTGTAGTTGTAGATGTAACACAAGAAGCACCACAACAAGCATCAATAGATTTACAAGGAGAACCTCTACAACAATTACCATTGGAAGAAGTTTTTAAACAAGAAGAACAAAAAATAAAAATTCAAAGGGAAGAGAACTTGTGTTTTGAAAAACAGTAATTTTGTTTGTTTATGTTTTATTTAATGCATTTGGTTTTTGAAACTAATAGAATGATGTTGATAACCTTTATGTAATACTATTTCTGAAAATGAAAATGTGAAATTGGTTTGATTTCAAATTCATTATTGAAGCATAATAATTTGATTTTTGTACATTTATTCTTGAAGAACCTCAAATGTGATAATACGGTTGTTAGAATAAACATAACCAAATGTATATTCTTCTAGAATAAGCATAACCATATGTACATGCTTGAAGAATGTGATATGTATATAAATATAAAGAATACAAAGAGTGTTCATATTCTCATAGAATGCTTTGTCAAATTCTATTTTTTTTTTATATTATTCTCATAAGAATATGTCAACTTTGCAATAATAAGAGGTGTTATTTTGATGCAATTTACTATTATTAACAAATATACATGCATATTCTTTAAGAATATTAATTCTCAAACAATCATTTGACTGTAGTCATATTTTTTAAAGAATAAAAGGACACGTTCAATCATCTTAAACTGTTTTTTTAAATAATAATAATAATAAAACTTTGTTAACTTATATGGAACTGAAAAAAAATGTAAATCCATAAATAATAGCAACTTCCTTACTTTGTGATGTATAACAATGTCTTTAATGCCCTCAGGAACAAGTTTTTTTTTTTTTTTTAAATAAAGCAATGTCACTATGTGATGCATGAGACGGTAACTATCGTATACCACATCAATCTTAATCATTAAGCATTATAATCGGACGGTTCAAATCTAGTCATACATTCACACAATAATTGTAATTCATATTTAATCCTAACCTCATGTGTGTGTGTGTGTATATATATATATATATATATATATATATATATATATATATATATATATATATATATATAACCGTTCCAAACAGTCAAATACAACCATCCAATCACAAACTAAAGGAAAACACTCCCTTCTACTGCCTAAGTGCGGCCCTTGCCGCAACCTAACCACAATCAAGGGGCGATGTTCAGGCTTATGTGTCATCAGAGGTGTGGTAGAGGTCGTAGCCACTCCCATCGGTCTATTGGAAAATTTGATCATTATAGTTGGGTTAGTTGGTATAGTCGTCCTTTAAACATTTAGGGGTGTTTGGATAAAAATTAGATTATAGCTTATTAGCTTATTTGCTTATTTGCAGTGGGAATAAGCAATAAGCAATAAGCAAGGGGGGATGCTTATTAAAATCAACTTATTTAGCTTATCCCTACCACAATAAGCTAATTTTTAATGATTTCTATCAAAACACTTAAACTTAGCTTATTGTGGTGGAAATCCCCTATCCTAATAAAACAGTACAAATATGCCATGTGGCAATCACTTAGCCCCTTCCAAGCTTCTTTTCCTGCCCATTCTCTCAAAGTGATTTTCCTAAAATGGCCCTATGATTGCTTCAAAATCGAAAACTCTTCTATTGATTTCCTTAAATTTTGCCAATTTAAAATCTCCATCCCTAATTTGGTTTTTTCTTAAACCTCTATGAAAAGTGAAATCTGAATCTCATTTTTAAAATCCCTAATTATGGCCACTTTCGCCTTATTCCGTTTCTCTTTTGGTTTGATTGGTTCCATGGTGAAATCTGACTTGAGCAAGGGTGGTAAAAGAATGGTATTAACGTGGCAAGTGGTTTGTGGTGTTGGCAATAGTGATAACACAAATAAGAAAGTGAGGTATACGATTTTTTTCAGATAGAGGAGGCAGCAGGTAGAAGATGATGGTGCTCGGTGGTTGGTAGTGGTGGTGGCGTAAAGGTTGTGATGGGTGGCAGTAATGGGTGTTGCGGTGTTGATTTTGTGGTGTTTAGTGTTTTCGATGGTGTTGAAGGATTGATCCTGGCGTTTCTTCTTCATCATTTGGATTTTTTTTATGCAAAGAAACAAAATGATTGGTTAGATCAGCTTTTCTCTTGGTTTTATAACAAGGTGAATGTGTCTTCTTCTGCTTAGTCTTTTCAATTTCTAACCTTATTTTCTGTCAATCCTCACTAAGATTTCTCCATGTCTCTCATTATTAGCACATCTGCCCTAATCTCTTTCTTTTTCTCATGTTGTTGTACTTCATCGCCTATTAGCTAATGCCGAAGAAGTTAATGTTAGAGATAGGTCAGTCATGTTATTTACATTAAAATGGATAATTTTTAAGCATATACAGTCTTTACTATCAATTACTTTGCAAATTCATATGATTATATTTTAAAATTAGGGCTTTTACTACGATATTTTTAATATACATACTTTAGAAAAGTTTAAGATTTATTTAGATTCCATAATCTATATTTTTTTTGTACAAGTTCTTGATAAACTAGGAATTTAATTCGAACATTCATAAATGCATTGGATCGGTATTGATTAAGCTTAAAACCCAATTTCTTTTGTAAATGTGTTACATGTTATTTGACTGGTAAAGATTTTCAGCGGCATATGAGCAATTTTTCTTCCTTCTTCTCACTCCATATCTATAACTCATTTAATTTCAGTTTACATTACCTACATAATCCAATATCTATAGAAATTGAAAGAGAGAAACACCAATATGATTCGTCAAGAAAAGAGGATTTCAACAAGTTTATGGGTTTTGAGTTAGTTTGTAGTTGGCTATATTAAAATTGGGTGGGAAAGTTGCATTTGGATTGAAGCACTTGGTTGTAAGTTATTTTATTTTGTGATTCCTTTCATTCCTATACATATTTCAAATAATTGGGATTATTCTTTATTATCTTCTTATTTCAGAAACAATTATATATAAGAAAGAAATGAAAGTCTTGATTTTTAAAAGATGGGTATATGTACAAAAATGATTTACTACATGGGATGAATGGCAATTTTGTCTTTATGTCGAGATGGGAAGAAATGGTGTAAGGGTTGGTAATTGTGTTTATTTGGTTATCTATATTATTAACTATCGGTTATATTTTAGAGATAGGTTTGAAGTATTTGAAGAGGGGGATTATTGGTATAAAAATTTGTGAAAAGGTTGGTATTTTTGTGGAGTTGTTTCATGGTTTATTGATAATATTGAGGTGTGTAGAAGCAAGTTAATAAAATAGCAATTTGGTAATATTTATTGGAATATTATCATTTTAGATTTAATTCAGTATTGGAATGCAAAATAAGATTGAAAATTTGAATATTGGGGTATGTTTTTACTTGTACCCTTTCGAACTATACCCAAAAAGTGTAACTACTATTTTTTTGAGTATTAGACTTGGAGAATGAGATTGGAAAGTTGGAAAGGGTACAGGAAAAAACATATACCTAAAATTGTGTGTTTTTACTTTAATATTTATTGGTTTTGATTATCATTTGCAGGATTGTTGATATAATTCTATAATACTTTTTTTTTTGGTGAATTAGTTACAGAGGCAAACATACACACATAACAATTCTATGGTTTTTATTCTAGAGACAAACATTCACACATAAAACTTCTTGTGAGTTGTCTTATGAGAGCAAGGTTGAATAATGGCTCGCTTTGACTCCATCTCTTTATCAATAATTCAAAATGGTGGAAGTTAAAGAAGATTGTTACCGATAATTCTTCATGTTCTAAGGTAACCTTTTATGCATGAGGTGAAAAATAAATGTCTTATTTGCATGATTCAGATTATTTACTCAGATTATAGTCAAATAATTAACTAACGCCAGTTTCTAACTTTTTTTTAGTCAATTAATGACAAAGAGTTAAATCATGATGCATCTGGTGTGAGTAGGATGCTATTTCGAGAAAGAGTTTGGCTATAATGGTCAATTTTGGAAAATAGAAAAGTTGAATGCAGTGGATATAAAAGAAAGCACAAAAAAGGGTATTTTGCTCCTGTTATGTATTTATGGTTCTTTTATGAAGACTGGAGCAAACATCTAGATTAAGAACATGGTATAATCAATGGGTTTTGGGAAAGTAGTCTTAAGAAAAGATTGGTAAGATGGATTTCAGAAGATTGGAGAAGCATCAAGAGAATATGGTATTTTCGGCGTTTATTTTTCATAATCACCATAATATGTGTTACATCTAATTGCACCAGGAGTTTCTTTGTTCTTTGGTATCATTAAAGAGGGCATATAATGGTCAATTCCTGAAAATTAGAGAAATTAAATACATTGGAAATAAGAGAAAGTGCAAAAAAGATAATTATGGATATTTTGTTCATTTTATGTATTTTTGGTTCTTTTATGAAGATTGTAACAAGAATACGGGGATTAAAGTCTCTAAAGTTAGTATAATATATCATATTTAGGTTTACCGTAGTAATAGAAGATCGATATTTCAAAATAATGAAGAACTTTAAAGAATAAAGGATATTCTCAGCATCTGTTTCTGAAAGTGATCAGAAGCCGCTTTACTTTCAATTGCATCAGGTAATTGGATTTGGTTAATAAGGATGTCAATTTGGTTATTTCTTAGAAAATTTCGTAATAATCTTTTTTTGGTGGTGGTTTCATGAGAATTGACGGATTTACTTTTTGTAGTTTTTCGTTTAAAATTATTTGCAAATCGGTTTAATCACGATTATCATAGTTTTTTTTTACCTTATGATGGGAACTATAATGTGTGTAAGGGTAATTTCCTTTTGTATTGTTGGTTGGTTCCTAAGCAGTGTTGTGTTTTCTCCATTTTTGTCGGTGACATTACCTATTCTTTAATTGGGTCTATCACAAATTTTCATCCCGGTAATACCATGGCTCCAATATACTTCCTCTTAGAATATATCACAATGTATATATATTCAAATTCACATATTAATTTTAAATAATCAATATAAGTCTATACAAAACTTATGTCTTATTAATTTAATAAAGTTTTAAAAATCAACTTTTTCATTATAATTTTTAATTATCTATATTATTTTTCTTTTTTATCCGTAGTTTTTAGGGTTATAACATAATAAACCATAAACAATAAACATATTTATTTATTTATCCAAACACCCCTTAGTTGGTTATTTTATTGAAATTCAGCGGTTTCCTAAAAAACAAAGGAATACTAACCACGATATTTACAGCTTACTCTTTGCTACATATACGATTTAGGACCGGTCGATAGTAAACCCTAATACCCTATTCTTCGACATTTTACCCGGAAGAATAAACTACTTGGTTCGTCAGCTTGTAAGATGGGTAAGTTTCTTTCCATAAAACTCCATGTTTTTATTCTTTGAAAGTCGTGTGGGAAAGGATTTTTTTTGGATTGTTGTTTAAGATTTTCTTGTTCGTTCTAGTTTGAAACACAATCTCTTTTTTTTTGTGGTCGTTGTCGATCATTACGTATCCACTGGAAAACAGAAATCAGGAAACTGATTTCCAGAAGATTTATTACATGAGTTCGAATATGAAGGGTAAAATCTAGTTTTTGCCAGTAGAATGTATATTATGTGACCATGTAAGTCGTTTTAAGTTAGATTTTTACTAGGGGAAGCCATTGATGCAACAAGAAACTTGAGGACACACCAAAATTTAACCAAAAAGGATCGTTTCCTTTTACATATTCTAGGATTTCGTGATATGGGTGACAGTTTTTCAGAACCACGTATATTGTTTGGCATATTCCATCATACATAACCCATAGCTCCTTTAACTATTTTTAGTTAACCATTAACTGAAAAAGTCTCTACCTTTGCTTTCGGATACCTTATATTGCTCTTAGGTTGGATTAATATCTATTAGGACTACAAAATGTTATATATGAGTCACATATCCTCAAAAAAATGCTTACAAACATTAAATCATGAGTATTGCAAATAAAATAATTCCTTTATCATGCCTTATGTTTCTTACTGCCTTGTATTTTCTTTTAAATAGTTTGGTCCTGCTTTCTTCCGGATCTAACGACAGAGAATCATAGAGCGGGGGTTCTCACTTGTGCTAAAGAAGATAGAATCAGTAACTTGCCTGAACACTTGATAGACTTAATCTTAGAGCGGGTCCCGCTTGAAGAGGCTGTAAGGACAAGCATTTTATCCAAAAATTGGAGGTACAGATGGACCAAAATGGGGGCACTGGCTTTTGATGAGCAGTTCTTCAATAAATATTCAAAAAACGGAGCTTTTGGTCGTAATGGGTTTATAATGATCATATACAAAGTCTTGATCCTTCACAAGGGTCATATCTCGAAATTTCTTCTCGATATACCAAATATAAATATGTTTCTTGATAGCTTTGAAGAAGTTGATCAATGGATGCTACTCTTATCAAGAAATGGTGTCAAGGAACTCATCCTAACTAATTCAAGTCAATCTTATAAACTTCCTTCTAATGTGTTTTCTTGTCTAGAATTGAGAAAGTTGGAACTGGAAAACTGTTTTTTCAAGCCACCAGATGAGTTTGAAGGATTTGTTAATCTCAATGATCTTGAGCTCTGTAACGTTGATTTTGGGGCTAATTTGCGTGGAACTGAGATCAACTTACCACAACTTAAGGAGTTGTCCCTGTTTAGGTGCACAAATGTTTACAATTTCAACATCAAGGCTACAAAACTGAAGAATTTGATTGTCTTCGAATCTCCTGATTCCATGGTGCTTCACATATTGCACAATCCATGCCTTGCTAAGGTTTTTATGTCTTTTTTGAAACCTATAGATGAGTTTGTAAGAGATGAAAGAAAGACATTGTCCATTGTGTTAAGTAACTTACCCAAAATTGAATCGTTATATCTTGATGGTCTTTTCTTTAAGGTATGATACAAAGTGAACTTTTAGTGTTATACCTTTTGTCTTTTTTTTAGGTAAGTTATGACCTCACTTTCACTTCACAGGTTTTGATTGCAGAAAAGCTTCCAAAATTGCTTCCATGTGCGATTAGTAGTTTAAAGCATCTGTGTTTGCTATATTATGAACTTTCTGATTTGGATCAACTTCATGGTGCTCTTTGTTTGCTTCGGAACTCGCCAAATTTAGAAAGTCTGTCTGTGAGGTTTTTGGAGATGGTAAAGTAACGAGTGCTTAAAGTATATTTATTAGAGTAGGATGCGGATGCTCACCATTTTTATGTTTTTTCTACAGGAACCTCAAGCCATTCGTTATGATGTGGGACCAGCTTCAGATCATTTAGAGGCTGCAAACTGCTTGGATTGTACATTGGAACAGTTGCAAACTGTTGAGATAACATATTTAGAAGGATCAAAACCAGAACTGCTTTTTATAAAGCTTCTTCTTGCTCATTCCCCTTCTCTCCAGAAGTTTACCATCACAACAAGTGGAGATCTTGATGCTAAAAAAATACTTGACATCTCTAAGGATGTTATGCGCTTCCCTCGAGCATCACCAAAAGCAGAAGTGGTCTACTTGAACTCGGAGACATAATTTTGTAAGAATGTTCAACAATATTGTAAAGTAGGTTTAAACGCTCTACCTTACGAGCGTATTTTCTTTATGATGTAATTTGACACGTCCTACTCGTTTTGATTTTTGCTTCAGCTTGGTGTGTGTTAACACATGTAAATAGTTCTATGCACTAAGAAGAGACGATCTTCTGGATTTTGAATGAAAGCTAACTTTTACGATTTAAAAGTTAAAACCACCAAGAAAGGTTTTGGTTTTGGCAAAAGGGTGCTTGGTTTTGCTAATGATAAAGAACATGGAATGTTGGTGGATAATAGCGCGTATTCCACCATCCATATTGCATTAATGATATCTGGTTGATATTGATAGTAATAATTAAAGTCACATATAGCATGCCATAAATTAGGAACTTATGTAGCGCCAAAATTGGTTCCCCGTATTTAAGGTATTTTCTTCAATTTACAAACTATACTGCAAATCGAAAAGTCTTTTGATCATAATCCTAAATTCAGACTTGGCTTCATGTCTCCAAATGGACAAGCAAGACTACTAAACTCTTTGAAATGTCTTTTTAGTATACAAATATGGGATTATTTGTTAAAAAAATGTCAATTTTACAACTTTTGTGTTGCATTTGCATTGCATCAGGAACGGAGCTAGAATTTTAGATTAACGAGAGCTTAGACATACATCGTAATATATATATATATATATATATATATATATATATATATATATATATATATATATATAATAAAGGGTTTGAGTGAGATATATGTCTATATTGTATGTGAGTTAGTTATAACTTTAATGTTTTTTGAAAAAGTTAAGTAATAAATAATGAATAATATATAACAAAACATTAATATCCAATAAAATTAATTACATTTTAATACATACAGAATGAGATGAAGCATACAATTGATGGTAGGCTTTGAAAGAGATGGAGTATATAGTTGATGAGCTTTGAGTGGTAATATACTAATGTCAATGGAATTAGGGGGCACAACACCCACTAGCCCCCCACCCATGCATTGCTTGATTGTAATTTAACATTAGAATCTTGTGAAAATGTTACATAAATATATCTAAATTTTATTAAAAATTAGGCGAAAGGCCACACATTGCGAAAAACACAATTACATATTTAAAAAATACATATAAATATATGCTATTAAAAATTATCATGTGGTTATTATATAATATCTTAAATCTATGGCCTCTTTAGGAACGGTACTTTGTGTCTATTTGTAGATTTTTTTTGTTTCCTTTAATTTTTTTTTTTCCTTCGTAATCTTTTTATGATGGTCTTTCCCACCGCCTTGCATTTATGATCCACTGGACACATGTCTTCCATTTATGATCCACCACCTCTAAATCCAACCGGTACCCCGATGTATTTTCATCACCGCTTACTATCACAGGTTCAACCATACACCTCCTCTTTTATCCCCTGTTTCTTTTTTCCCCGATCGCTCTACTGCCTAATACATGACGCTTCTTCTCTACGTTTCTTCTTCATCTCAAGCTTCATAGATTCGGGGTCCGCACCGCAGAAGACACGATAGCCACCACAGTCCACACCACGCAAGCTGACCTCGCCTCCAGAGGGATCGATGGCTCAATCAATCAAAATCAAAACACCCACGAATCAATTTTTCAACGCCACCACTCTAAGGGTTCTTCAAAGGTGCTTCCTTATATCCAATAATTTGTTAATTTTTTCTTTAGGTAACTAATAATTTTTTTTTTTCTGGTTTGTTTAAATGTACCACCACAGATTGATCGTCAAAACCAAAACCAGGTGACGCCGGCGAAAACCATCACTAAGGTAGTTAAAGGTTTAATATTTTCGTCTGTAAACTTTTTTTCTTTTTCTTTTTTAGATTTGGAATGGAGATGATGGAGATGGATGCTTTGTAACTTGTAGATTTCTAGTTGTCATAGCTAGCCTATTAGTAGATGGTGTTGGATAAGGTGTCTAAGTTCATAACTATATTTGGTATGTACTTGACCCGGCTTGGCATGGTCCATTTGGGTTGCATGACATCTCAACATTTGGATAGACAAAATGAGAATAAGGACACTTATGATTTGTTAATATTAATATGAAATCATATTATTTAATTAGTATTGATCAAGAATTAATTTGGAATTAATTTTGTGATCAAAAGAGACTAATTAAATATATGAGGATTGATTGTTTAAATATTTCATTCTTATATTGTGGGCTTATGATCCATGGTTCACTAGATTGGGCTAGGACCTATTGGGCGCTCCATGGATGCTCCATGGAGGTTAAAACCCATGGATCATGGGAATATGAAAAGCTATGCACATTAGGGTTTACATGGTGTAACCCTACATGTGGCACATTATATAAAGACCCCATAGGCTAGCAAAATCGGCACTAAGACAGTAAGAGTGAGGGCTAGCCGATTTTGTGCTCAATGTGTTCTTATCTCAAGTTATTCCAAGTGTTGTGGTATTGTGTGAAACATTTGAGGCATCACACTTGGGGTGCTAGGCTTACAAAGTCTTAAGGAATCAAGCAACACACAAAGGTATGCTATTCTACTAGTTTTCTATATTGCAAGTTCCCCATAACATGATAGTTAGGATAAGAATATTGGAAAAACAAATTTGCATGTATATTAGAGAAAACAGAGATCCAAGGTTTCTAGGATTGCATGCACACCATAGGAGTGTTAGATTGTTCAAAACCCATCAGTGGTATCAGAGCCTAGGCTTGTTTTCTATATACTTGATACAAAATGCTTGAAAAAGTCGAAAAATTGTTCATTGTTCAGTGGACACGCCGAGTGCAATGGGGGACTCGACGAGCCCAAGTGTATCTTCATCCTACTCGTCGAGTAGGTTCGTGCACTCAACGAGTAGGAGGCCCAGAGTGCATTTTTTCGAGTTTTTAAGATGGAATTGGATTAGAAGCATTACACTAAATTGTTTTGGACTTATAAAACCTGTATTTGATGTGGTAATGATTATGCTAATCCAATTTCAAAGGTTATTATCAAAATTTCAAGTTTATGTGTGTTTATATGATTCTTGAAATTGTTGATATGAATGTTCATACACTTATGAGTCTTGGTAGATCATAGGAATCATTTGCAAATTATTTGTTAGTTTAATTCTTGATCTAAATGTTTTTAATGGAGTCCATAATTTATCCTCAAGTTATGGATTACCAAAAGTCATTTCTTTTAAAGATCCATTAAAGAACCATAGGTTACATAAAATGAAGAGTCTTCATTTTAATAGACCATTAAACTCATAAGTTATGAAATGAAAGATTTTGAATAGTTTCAAACTTTGCCCTCAAGTTTTGGATTTTGTAAAGTCACTTTAGAAAACTTTAATTCCATACCCTAGAGTTTTAAAAGTTAAAATTCAACTCTTATACTTTATAATATTATATATATATATATATATATATATATATATATATATATATACATATATATATACATACATATATATATATATATATATATATATATATATATATATATATATAAAAGAGCAAGTCAGTTTTACCGTTAGTAGGCCTCATTCACGAAGTTGGTCTATAATGGGGGTATAAGGTTGTTGCCTATAAAATGGCAGCTTAATGGGTGTCCACTCTTACCCACCGCTTCCTTGACTGGTGAAGGGTCGTTATCTAAACGTAGGGGTGTCAATTTATGACACGAGACGACAAAATACATGAAACGAAACGAAATCGGGAAGAAATCAAAATTCAAATTCGTGTTCGTGTCAAGATTAAAAAACAAGATGTCGTGTCGTGTTCATAAATTGACACGAAATTGACACGATTAAGCATGTGGTTGTCAGGTTTTTCGTGTTTGTCATTTTTATCGTGTTATATATTTTCAAGTATGAATGAAATACACTAATAGTTATGTAATATTATCATTGTCGTGTCGTGTCGTGTCGTGTTGTCGTATTTTTATTGGTTCGTTTTTGTGTTAATGAAAAAAACATGACATCGTTTCGTGTCATGTTCGTGTTATACAAAACATTGTCGTGTCGTGTTGTGTAAGACAAAAACACGACACGACTGCCCGATTTGACAGCCCTGTCTGAACGGGTAGGACAAGGACTATAATTCTCATTAAAAGGTATAATGATAAATAAAGTAACTAAACCTTTTATAAATTCCCAATCTTAGTTACTTTAGGAAAATGTGAATTTGGTGCTAACCCATGAAATTATACTTTGTACCTTACCAAATCGTTGGTGGAGCGTGTGTGAGTAACCGGGACACTAACATGGACTAGTAAGAGTGGCAAATGGTGACTTAACATTTATCGTAGATCGGTGGAACACGTGTGGGTAACCAACACGTCGATTAGGTGATAAAGATTAACTGTACCAATCTAATTTACATGGTTATTCACACCTTGTTTGTGATTCTCGGCATCCCAATCACAAACTTTAGAGGACACAATCAAGATTTAAACATGCCATTGAAAATTTCAATGAATCTCAAAAGATCTAGGAGTTTCAATTAAAACCTAATAATTTATTTCATTTTTATGGTGGAAATTGGTGAATCATCATTCGCCTACCTTCAAATATTTTATAGCTTGGATTACGGCATCCCTCTTCCAAGTTATAAAGTTTTGTGTTGGGTCCTAGCCTCAATATTACATTTAGGTATCTTATTAAGGATTCCATATCTAATATAAACTTATCTTTCTTCTTTTCAGATGTCTTCCAACAATGTTGTTTCTGGCTTAAACCCTACCGACTCCTTCTCTCTTATGAACCTTTATGGGAGAGTCATCTTTGATGGTTCCAAATTTATGGATTGGATCTGGAACATCGGGATGGTCGTGCATTACGAGGACAAAGAATATGTCCTCGACAAGGAACTGAAAGAAATTGATGAGTCTACTGCTACTCCAGAGGAGATCAATGACTTTAGGGCACATAAAAGAGATGCTACCAAAGTGGCATGTATCATGTTGGCCACAATGACAGCTAGAATCCAGAAGTCCTATGAGGATTTTTACACCTTTGAGATGCACTTGGATCTGATGGACCGCTACTATCAAAGTGTTCGTCAAGAGAGGTATGATATCATCTCTTCCAAGATAACAACCCGAATGAAGGATGGTGAATCCATCACGTGCCAATTACAGAAAATGCAAATGTAAGTGGACCGTTTGCTGAAGTTGAATGTGAACTTCCCCGAGGAGTTGGCTATTGACATCATACTGCACTCATTACCTACTTGTTATGATCAATTCCGAATGACATATCACATGAACAATGAGGAAGTTACACTCAGCAAGCTTCAAAGACTTTTGAAGACCGCCTAAAGTGGTCTCAAGGGTAAATCGGTTGTTACTACTCCTACTCCTAACACCGACCCTGTCTTGGCAATTGGGCAAAGTAGAGGGAAGAAGAGGAAAACCCCTTCGAAGTGTACCAAGGGAAAGTCCCTTGATGGCTCCTCTTCAAATGGAACCAAAGGTGGTTCTGTAACTCCTTCATCCAACCCAAAGGAGGCTCAATGCTTTTATTGTCAGGGAAAGGGGAACTGGAAGCAAAACTGCCCCAAGTGCTTGCAAGATGTTAAGGATGGGAAGGTCAAACCTACCCATGCAGGTATTTACACTATATTCTCTAATAACTCACCACATACTACTTCTTAGGTTCTTGATACAGGTTTTGGTATTCATATATGTTCTAATTTGCAGCGCCTAAGAAGAAGTGAGGATGTGGAGCACGGAAAGATAAACTTGATCATAAGGAATATGAAAGCTTCACTTGTCACCAAGATTAGGGTTTATTCTTTGTTGCTAAGTAGTGGGTTAGTGTTAGATTTGAATAAGTGTTGTCACTCGTCTGAAATGGCAAGAAATATTATTTCTTTTCATGGCTTGTACAAACAAGGTGTTACCTTTTCATTTGATAATGAAATCGGTGTTATTAATGTTTTCTACAATGATGTATTTTACTTTAAAGCTTTACTGTGTAATGGTATGTATGAAGTTGTGAATGTTGTAGACAACTTAGGAAATAATGTTTTACACATTGATTCTTCCAGTAGTTTGGATAAGGCATCCTTGTGGCTCTGTCGTCTTGGACATGTCAACAAGAAGCGTATAGGCCAACTCCAGAAGGCTGGGGTCTTGGAGTCATTTGACTTAAGGTCAGATGATAGTTTCAAGTCTTGTTTGCTTGGAAAAATGACAAAGTCACCCTTCACTGGTACTTGTGCTAGGGGTGAAGGTTTGTTGGACCTCATACACACAGATGTGTGTAGACCCTTTAGAACTGCCACAATGGATGCTAACCGCTTCTATGTAACTTTTACTGATGATTACTATAGATATGGTTATGTCTACTTAATCAAGAATAATTCAGAAACCTTTGACAAGTTCAAAGTGTTTAAACAGGAAGTGGAGAATCAGTTGAACAGGAACATTAAGATGCTCCAATCTGATCAAGAAGGAGAGTATCTTAGTACAGAGTTCCTTGACTATCTTAAGGAATGTGGAATTGTTTCACAATTGACACCTCCCAGAACACCACAACTTAATGGTGTGGCTGAGAGGCACAATCAAACCTTGTTGGACATGGTTCGTTCCATGATGAGTCGAGCTTCATTACCAATCTCATTCTGGGGGTATGCCTTAGATACTACCACCCATATCCTTAATCTAGTCCCTACCAAGAAGGTTGCCAAAACACCTCACGAGATATGGATTGGGAAAGTTTCCAAATTAGACCACATCAAGATTTGGGGTTGCGAGGCTTTCGTGAGACACGAGGCGCAGGACAAGCTCGAACCTCGTAGTGAGCAGTGTATTTTCATCAGCTACCTACAAAATTCCTTCGGCTATCTCTACTATAGACCTAGTGAGAATGTGATCTTTGTGGCAAGGAGAGGGGTCTTGAGAGAGAGAGAGAGAGAGAGAGAGAGAGAGAGTTTATAAGCCAAGGAAACATTAGGAGGCAAATTGACCTTGAAGAACTTCAAGAGTCAAGCGGTGAAGGAACCTCAAACACTAGCAATCAACCTGAGTAGGAAACTCTTGTTGAGCTGATAGATGAGTATGTACCTCTGAGGCGTTCCATAAGAGTTAGGAGCACACCTGAATTTTATTATGGTTTCCATGTGGCAAAGTAGAGGTGTAGAAAAGTGCTACGTAGCATTTTTTAGGGGTCTTTTATTAGAATAAGGATATGAGAAACTTCTTTCCAACGTTTTTGATGTTCTAGATAAGGGGAAACTAACTGAGGTAAAGATACAAGTCAGGTGTGTTTTCACTTTAAAAGTATTCTTTTCATAATTTTCTTTTATATGTTATGTAGTTATTCATGATCTAATTTCAAATCTCTTTTCCAAAATTTAATTTTTGTTCCAGGATGAAGCTAGAAAAAAAAATCCCTGAAGACAGTTGAAGAGCATAAGATTTGTATGCGTACTTGCCAAGGAAAGCATGTAGTTCATGTAAAAGAGGTATGTTTATGTTCTTAATTCATGAGTTTTTTTTTGGCTCAAATAAGTTGAAGAAATTCAAATAAGTATGTTTGTGTTCTTGATTCATAAGCTTTTGGGTCAAATAAGTTGAATAAAGTTAAATAAGCTTTTGTGGAGGTTTTTTGTCACACCCCCGAACCAGACGGCGGAAACATCCGAGGGCTCGCGTGACTTAAATTGAATATCATCACAATGAATATACATGAACCATAACATAAACATCACCATGCATCCATATATTACAACTGACACTGTTCACATCAAGTACATTGTTTTAACATTACAAATCCATACATAAATTGTTTGATAATTTTTAAAAGCAAAACACACTAACATACTTGGTATTTATTTCTCAGCTTACATGTTACCTGAGAATACAAATTATTTTGAAAAATGGTCAACATATGGAAGGTTTGTGAGTTCATAAGCAGATTTGATATGAAAACGCTTTGTGTAGTTTGAACGAAAACAACCCAGAAAATCCGATATTTTCTGAAAAGACCATTGTTTATAAAAAAAAAAAAAAGGTGTGAAGATATGTAAATATACGCATGATGATTTCAAAACATGTATAATTGAAAAACTTTGTATTAAATGTACAAGTGAAAATGTTGAACTTCCCCAAAAAACCCGATGTTTTCCAAAATAAAAATATCATATAACGGTTGGAATGGTTATCCATCATGTGAATGATTTTGAATTACCTTGATTACTTGATTTATATTTGATTTATTTATGTGAGTCGTTATAACCATGCATGATATTGACTAGTTCGTCTGTCTTGGCACTTTGGTGAACGCCGGAATTGATCTTAAGATTTTGTCACCCTAGATTGGCCGAATCTAACTGTGGCGAACAGTTGAGGTGTGGGGGAGTCACCCCCGTATAGATCTATACACAAACTCTCATTCTCCCTCCAGGACACTTTGATTATAACTACAGACTACGACCGATAAACGTTGGTTTCACCCGTTATTGCTCACTAAATCCCAAATTGACTTTGATTACTATTGTTTATGGACCTGTATTTGTTTACTTTGAAAACACATAATCCTAACAAATGAGAAGAAGAGGAAATACAAAGCCCTGCTACCTTCATGAGTTATTTTAGGTTGTTGCGTATACGAAGGACACGTTGGCCCATTTTGTATTTGACTACTTGGACCTTACTAGTAATGCTAATGGGCCACTAAGGCTCAATAACACTTCGAAGCCATTGAGGGTCCCTTCAATATGAAATCGGGTCATAGAAGGTCCAATAACATTTATAATTACCTATTGGGCCCAAAAATCATGTTAATGGGTCACAAAGGCCCAATAAGCATGTTTGGAACTTTCAAGCCCAAAGAATTTATTGTTTACTTGTTTTGGGTATAGTATAGTTGTCGGAATGTTTAATTGAACTGTTAAATTTGTATCGATACGAGACCGATATTCGAAATTTATGTATATTCATCTTGCCATTTTTCATAAGTTGTGGTTTGGTATTTTTGACCCAAGTATGTTAATAATAAAATAGTTGACTCAAAATATTGGTTTGACTATTTCAGCCCTTCTTGGATAAAAATGACAATTTTCGCCCCTCATATATATATATATATATATATATATATATATATATATATTGTCATTTTTGACCCTTTTATATATATATATATATATATATATATATATATATATATATATATATATATATATATATAAAGACATTTTAGGCCCTAAAACCATTTTATTGTCATTTTTGACCCATAGACTTTGTTTAAGTGGTGGTTTTAGCTCAAAATTTACTTTTATCGGTTTCAGCCCTTCCAGAAAAGTATTTTACGACTAAAGTCCAAACTTTTTGCAACTTTTACAATTTTGACCCAAAATCCAAAAACTTAGCATTTTAACCCCTGAAATGATTTTGTTTACCCTTTTTATCCCCTGTTTTGAGAAAATTTTCAGTTTAGCCCTTTGAAAATCGGATTTTTCGCAACCTTGGGCTTAATGGGCCAAAAAGCCCAAAAATTAGCCCATTGAGCTATTATTTACATTTCAAGTCCTTTGAAGATCATTATTGTCACAAAAACGTTTATTTTAACTGTTTTGACTATTTTGACCTTTAAGAAAACCGTGAATAGCAACTTTTCACCCAACTTTTGTTTATTTGAGAATTTAAGCCCAAAAATCAGTTTTATGTTGCAATGTTTTTATAATAATCTTAGAGATTAATATTTTGACTTGTTTAGTGTAATATAACTTGGATCATGTTTGATTTTCTTCTTATAGCATAGATTTCGAGATTTCTACTCTTTTTGTTGCATACTTACCACATAAACACATACATGCATAAAATCATACATAGCATACACATAGACATATATCTACACATTTTTCTTGTATTCTCACCCATAAAACTAGTAAAAACCGACAAAGAGGGGTATGAACTCACCTTTGCTTGTTGTTTTTGATTTAGAAAGAAAAAATGAAGAAAACATGGTCCTAGCAAGCCTTCTTGGAAGATCTCGAACTTAGATGTGTTCTAAGATGTAAGATCACAAGTTTGAATTGATTAGGAGGAGGTTTTTGATGAAATGAAGTAGTTAGATCATAGATTTAAACATCAACTTACATTAGATGATGATTTTTGTGAAATAATCTCCTTGAAAAGCTCTTAAATCTCGAGAATTTGATGAAGAAAAGTGAGGATATTCTTGAGAGAGTTTGTTTTAAAATTGGATGAAATGTGTGTGTGGGTGTGTGTCTTCAGCTGAGAGAAAAAGAGAGAGGAGAAGAGAGAGTGTTGATGAGATGGTTACTTGGAAACATGGGTACGTCAAGCACCCCAGAATGGTTTGACCTGGGTAAGTCAGACACCCCAAAATTGTCTGACAATATATTATGTTATGTTATGTGATTATGTGGTAGTAGTAGGGGTGAAATAGACCGACGGGTACGTCAAGCACCCCAGAATGGCTTGACCTGGGTACGTCAAACACCCGATAATGGTTTGACCTGGGAAGTCAGGCGGCCCAGAATTGCCAGACAATATATTGTATGGTATGTGGTGTTATGGGGGAACTCACTAAGCTTCATGCTTACAGTTTTCAGTTTTGTTTCAGGTACCTCTTCAGCAAAGGGGAAAGAGTGGCGCAGTAGCTGCACATCATACACACACCCCATATTCTACACTATGAGTTTCCTTGGGATTGTACTCTGACATTACCACTATTTTATGATTTGGATTTTCAGACATTATACATAGTTTTATGAGATGTTATGATTTGTCAATGTTTTTCCTACGAATGTTTGAATTAAAGTAATTTATAAAAATGAAATTTTTGGATGTGAAAATTGGGTTGTTACAGATTGGATGGATGTTTTTGATGTTGAGATACTTTGTCTTCACTAGCAAGTTTGGGTCAGGACCCCAAGCGGGGGGTGTTATTAGTCTGGGGGGACATAGCTAGATAAAGCCCAACAATATGTTCTGCAGCAACAGCAAGGAGGTACTTGCAATATGGAAGTATTGGGTACTTGGCGTATGTAGTAGATATGCGGATGGAAGAAGAGAAGAAGTAGGGCGTTGATGTACCGATTATGCGAGAAGTTTTGGATGTATTTCCCAAGGACCTACCAGGGATGCCTCCTGAACGACATGTGGAGTTTCACATTGACTTGGTAATGGGTACTGCACCGATGGTCTAGATTTGTGCATTCTGACACACAATAGTTAGTAAAAACAAAATAACTTAAACATATATATATATATATATATATATATACATACATACATACATACATACATACATACATACATACATATAGGGGATATGGAATATGCATTACATCCCTACCTAAACTTAGGTACTAAACCAGTAAAATATATCGTTTTAACTTGCTAAATATACCCGGTTTGGTTTCACTTAGTAAATATATCATCCTCCATAACATTTCTTTCTTTCATTATTGTTTTACAATCTCTATTTTCTTTCCTCCATTATCTTTTATTACTTCACCCAAATGAACTTTAGTAAACCCTAAACCCTAAACCTAAACCCTAAACCTTAAACCTAAACTCTAAACCCTAAACCCTAAACCCTAAACCCTAAACCATATTGTGTCGATCTTGAATTTACATCTTCAAGTATTAATCGTGAATCCATAACCGTAATCTTTATATAGTAAAACAATGTATTTTCAAGAGGTTTAATACTTAAGTTTAGGTGGGGCTGTAATGTATATTCCCTTTTCATATATATATATATATATATATATATATATATATATATATATATATATATATATATATATATATATATATATATATATATATATATATATATATATATATACCTTTTTGTAATTTTACAATTATCAATAGCATTACATCATTTTATTGGGACACTTTTTTTTTTATAGTTTTTCTCAAAAGGCCGCTAGATATAAATACAATTTCTACATAAGGAATATTTTTGTAATTTTCTTTAATATAAAGACCATAAGAAAATTTTGTAGACCATTCGTTACTTTTCATATGTAGAGAAAATTATATAATTTTTCCTTGACCATTTTTGTAATTTTCTTTTAAAAAAAAAAAGGAACATTTCTATTGTTTTTTTAAACAAAAGGACTGTTACATAAGTTGGTAATTTTTTCATATATGTAGTAATTGAGAATTTTAATGAAGAGAAATCTTCGGAAAAATCTTAATATTTCACCATTATTTACGAAAATCATAATTACCAATAAAAATGATGATATAACATTTTTTCGGTTTATCGGTTTTAATACTTACCCAGTTTCATTAAAGTTTCATTATTTTACAATAATTTCATTAGAGTTTCATTATTTTACCATAATTTAGGATATATTCATAAATTATAGTAAAATAATGAGAATTTAATAAAACCGAGTAAATAATGAAATCGTTAAACCCGGAAAAATGGGTGAAGTCGTTATTTTTATCGGGAATTGAGATTTTTTGTAAACAAATTTTAGTTTGAGATATTTTCGTAAATTAGGATAAAATATTAGGATTTTGTTGGAGATTTCCCTTTAAAGAATTATAATAAGGCTTCTCGGAAAAGACGTTGTAAAGAAAAACCAAAATTAGGATAAATTCATAACAACTTTCTAAAAATTGAGCAAAAATGATAATTTTTGAATTAAATTTGTAATAAAATTTAAAATATAGACAAAAAGTATAAAATTTATAGCAAATTTATAATAAAATTTGAAATATAAGTTAAAAATGTAATTTTTGAAAGTTGAATGACTTATTATCAGATAAACCTTTTATCCGATCAATAAGTCATTCAACTTTCGTAAAAGTGTAAAAAAATAAAAGTGTTAAATTGAATATGTGATTGTAAAAAATCAAAGTGTTAAATTGAATAGTTAAAGAATTTATTACTCAAATCGCTTATGGTATGAATATGTAAAGAATTTATTACTCAAAGAGTCAAAACCAAAGGAAACCACAATTCACTCACTTCGGACTGCTGAATAGTAAACCCTAATTCGCAATTCTTCCACATTTTACCTCGACGGATAAACTACTTGGTTCGTCCCGACTGTAAGATGGGTAAGTTTCTTCTTCATAAACCTCCGTATTTTTTATTCTTTGTAAGTCGCGTGTCAAAGAGATTTCATTTGAATTATGTTGGTAGGATTTCTTCTGTTCATTCCAGTTGGAAACGTAATCTCTGTTTTTGGTTAGTCGTTGTCTATCATTATGTGATCATGTAAGTTGTTTTAAGTTAGTTTTTGCCAGGGGAAGCCATTGATGCAACCAAAAGCTTGAGGATACATCAAACTCGAACCAAAAAGGAATCGTTTCCTTTTACACATAATCTGTCTCACTCTAGGGTTTCGTGCCATGGGTGACACTATTTCACAAGGTGAGCTTATTGTTCCATGTTTCTTATTGCCTTCCATTTTCTTTTAAATAACTTGGTCCCTTTTTTATTTTTTATTATTTTTTTTTTTCTGAATCTAACAACAGAGAAAAATAAAAGGAGGGTTGTCACTTGTGCTAAAGAGGATATAATCAGTAACTTGCCTGAACACTTAATAGACTCAATCTTAGAGCGGGTCCCACTTGAAGAAGCTGCAAGGACAAGCATTTTATCAAAAAATTGGAGGTACAGATGGACCAAAATGGGGGCACTGGCTTTTGATGAGCAGTTCTTCAAAAAATATGCAAAAAATGGAGCTTTTGGTCGTAATGGGTTTATAAGGATCATAAACAAAGTCTTGATCCTTCATAATGGTCCTATCTCAAAATTTCTTCTCCATATACCAAATATGAATATGTTTCTTGATTGCTTCGAAGAAGTCGATCAATGGATGCTACTCTTATCAAGAAACAGAGTCAAGGAACTCATTCTTACTAATTCAAATCAACGTTATCAACTTCCTTCTTATGTGTTTTCTTGTCTAGAATTGACAAAGTTGAAAATGAAAAACTGTTTCTTTAAGCCACCACTTAATTTTGAAGGATTTCTCAATCTTAAAGATCTTAATCTCCGATGTATTGACTTTGGGGCTAGCTTGTGTGGAACTCAGATCAACTTACCACAACTTAAGAAGTTGTCTCTGCATAAGTGCACAAATGTTTACAATTTCAACATTAAGGCTACAAAATTGGAAAAATTGACTGTCATTGCTTGCCCTGATACTATATTGACCACAATGTTAAGTAACATGACCAAAATTAAATGTTTTTTCGTCGATGCTCAGTTTCTCAAGGTATAATTCTCATGTCGTTTTGAAGCCTTTCTCTTCCTCAAAAGAAGCATTGTCATTTAATCTAACTTGCACCTCATAGATTTTTACTGCAGAAAATATTCCAAAGTGGGTTCCACAACCGATTAATAGCTTAACGAGGTTGTGGTTCCAAAAATTTCAACTTGGTGACTTGCATCAACTTAATGGTGCTCTTTGTTTGCTTCGGAACTCACCAAATCTAAAGACACTAGGGATGCACTTGGAAATGGTAAAGTAAAAGTATATTTATTTTCCTTGTGTTATATAAGAGGTGGATGCTAAAGTGCATTTGCATTTTTATGTTATTCCAGAAAAATGGAGATAACGTAGGACCCGCTTCAAGTATTTTGGAATCTCCAAACTGCTTGGATATATCGAATCGATTGCAAACTGTGAAGATAGAATGTTTACAAGGATCAAAACCCGAACTGCTTTTTGTAAAACTTCTTCTTGCTCATTCCTCTTCTCTACGGAAGTTTACCATCACACCAAGTCGAAGTCTTGATGTTAAAAAAATACTTGACATCTCAAAGGATGTTATGCGGTTCTCTCGAGCATCACCAAAAGCAGAAATGATCTACTTGAATCCAAAGCCATAATTTTGTGACAATGTTTAACATTGAAAATTATGGGCGTATTTGTTTTACGCAAACTGATATTTTGAGTTTTGAATGGAAGCTAAGTCTTACACTTTAAACCAACGGTAATGGTTTTGACTATAAGGTGTTTGGTTTTGTTAATGAGAAAGGTCATAGAATATGGAGTGTCGGTGAATAGTAATGCGTATCCCACTATTCCTATCGGAAGTAATTAGAGAAAATTACAAAAATACCTGTATAACTTAATAAATTTTAACGATATTGCCACAATTTCTTTTTTGTGCCAAAAATGGTTCCCCATATTTAAGGTATTTATTTTCCAGAAATTTCTTCAATTTCCATAGTAAGGTGCATATCGAAATATTTCTTAATCATAATGCAAAACTCTAAACTCTCTAAAAATGTTATCTAGTTTACAAATATGGATATGGGATTATTAGTTAAAAAAAGGTAAATGATACAAAAAACACTTTTTTTACACATAAATTCGATTATGACATCGTGTTTTTTTGTATCAGTTTTGACACTGTGTTTTCCAATTTGTTACAATTCTAACCACTTGAGTGGTTAACTAGGTTGCATGCTGACATATCAGTTTTGATGACGTGGCATGCTGACATGATATGCTGATGTGTTAAAATTGAATTTTTTTTCTACAAAAAACACTAAGTTTTCATTTTTTTTTTTCGATTTTGACACTAAGTTTAATTTTTCTTTCAACTTTGACACTATGTTTTTTTGTTTTAAATCGAACATCATTTTTTCTAATTTTGTTCAATGTTGACAATTTTCTATTTGAAATCATATAAATATTTTTTTAATACATTTAAACCGTATAAATATGTTTTTTTTTTTCATTTAAAACATAGTTTTGTATAAATACATTTTTTTTACACTCAAACCATATATTTATGTATAAATATGCGTTAGTTATATAAAAATTGTATTTTATATTAAATATGCAACTTTAAAATGTGTTTGGAGGTTTGGAGGCGTGTAGTCGATCAAAACTCGGATATCAAGTTTGCAACCCATCAAATTTTTACGTCTTATTAGAAGCTTATGGTTAGTTTGATTCCCATGATACTAATGCTTTGAATGTAAAAAAAAAAACACCTTGTTTTTAAATAAAAATGTGGTTTTTAAACGAAAAAAATATATTTATACGGTTTATAATGTAATAAAAAAAATTATATTTATATGGTTTCAAATGGAAAATAGACAAAACTGAACAAAATTTGATAAATGATGTTCGATTGGAACAAACAAAACATAGTGTCAAAATTGAAATAAAAAATTAAACTTAGTATCAAAATCGAAAAAAAAGTGAAAACTTAGTGTTTTTTGTGGAAAAAAAAAAATCAATTTTGACACGTCAGCATGTCACGTCATCAAAACTGACATGTCATCATGTAACCTGGTTAACCGGTCAAGTGGTCAGAATTGTATCAAATTGAAAAACACAGTGTCAAAATTGACATAAAAAAAAAACATGGTGTCAAAATTGAATTTCTGTGTAAAAATTGATTTTTTGGATTTTTTATTTTTTATTTGGTTTTTAAAATTTTTAATTTTTAATTCTCCCCCTTAAATTTGTGCATAGGGAAAACTATGTACAAATTTAACAAAAACAAAACAGAAGCTAAATTTAAGACTATTTTGGGATAAAAGTTGCTTGGCAATCCAATATCGTTTTTCTGCACACACGTGCATGTGTGGATCTGGTCAAAAATTCTCTCTAGTTTCTCTCTTGGCTGTACACTCCTTACTGTTCATCAACCTCTACTCCTCACCCTAACACCTATATATATACAAGGGAATATGGGCTTGGTACACATGGGCCGTAATGGGTTTACGGCCGTAAACACAGCTGTAAACACGTATACGACCGTAAACACCAAGTTGTTTATGGTCCAAGACACAAAAATACATTTTCTAGAAAACTAAAATATAAACCATATTTTGAGCCAACAATCTCCCCTTGGTTTATAGCTTTCTTTTCTTAAATGACACAAAAAGCTCCCCCTAAAAAGTAGCTGGCTTTTCTTGTTAATCTTCACTGGAATATTAGCTTCAACATTTATCTTCAAGTTCTTCACAACTTCAAGATGTACTTGATGAATCTTCAATGAATGACTTCATCTTGAGCACTTGAGCTTTACTTCAAGATTTGACTCTGAATGCACATTAGGTGAGGAGGCTTCTTGTACTGATTCTTGAAAGATGGTGCTTTCAGCTTGAGAATCCTCAGAGGGAACATTAGAGAGAACAAATCTTCTGGATCACTTTAGCAGGCAGCAGACTGATTGAGGAGGCTTCAATGCAATCCGTCACATAATCTTCAATTTCTGCTTAACCTTGCTTCTGGGGTTGAAGGATTGAATGTTGAAATAATAATCTTCATTTCTTGCTCCTTCGAATGAGAATTCTTCGATGCTCACGGACGAAGCCTTGGCTCAAAAATCTTCGACACAAACTCCATGAGTGTCATCTTCACCTGAATTCACTTTTCAAGACAAAACAAAACTAAAAGAAAATTTAGCACACAATATTTTTGGGTTTTTCATATTTTCTGAATAAAAAATAAAACATAAACAAAAGTATTTAAGTTATTGTACCAGGTGGAAGTGCTTTTAACCAGTCTTTTCCAGCTCCCTTGAAAGTAACTGGTAGCATCCTTAGCAAGACAATATCTCTGTTAGCATTTGGGACATTGAAATAGTTTGCAATGTGATTGACTTCATCTAAATGCTTAAAAGAATCCTCGTGATCCTTTCCATAAAATTGAACATCCTTCAGTGCATTAAGAATATGCCCCTTCAGCTCAAATGTGGCAGTGGCGGGTATTTCAGGTTGTACTAACCCCGGACCAACATCGTATTTGATTCGCTTTTTGAAAGCTCCAATCGACATCTCTTCAATGTTTGCCATCTCGTTTCTGGCTCGTTCTCGGGTTCACTCGTATATAGTCCAAACTCAGTCTCAGATTCGTATTCAGATTGTTTGGGTTAGGAATTGGATCTAGGCTTTCAACTTTGCTCTTTTCATTTGAAGATGAGCTCGACTCTCCCCTTTTCTTCCCTGACTTCTTTGAAAATACCGACTTGAGTTCTTGTAAAGGTGTCTTCTTTGGTGTTTGATCTTCTTTCACGTTCTTATCCTTCTTTTTGTGAAGGCCGACTCTGGATCTTCAAGTGGTGGTACCAAAGGTGTGTTAAATCCTCTGGTCATTAACTTCTGCAAAATAAACAAAACAAAAACATAAAACTAAACAAACTAAACAAGAACAACCTACTAACTAGCCACCGCGACATGGTAAAGGTCACCACCTCGTGTTGTCGCAGACAAACTAACAAAAAAGAAAACCAAAGAAAAAGTAAAAACTACTGAACTCACATCGTGAGCTTAAGGCTCACGTCGTGAATCTAGTACTGAAACAAAAACCTAAGTTGAAAAAGTAACTTTTTGCAGGTTTTACCCCCACAAAAAGGATCTATCAACCTAAATCAAATAAATCAACAATCAAATAAGTCGTTCCCCGACAACGGCGCCAAAAACTTTGATGCATGCAAGTAGCTACACCTAATTTTAAATTTATAACCTGTTAGGTTTTCTACGCATCAAATATACTCTAAAACTAGGCAGCAGAAAAATTGAAACAACGATATACCTTAGTGTACATGCATCCTATGGATCTATGGTTTGATGCTAGTTACATCAACCATAGAAAACTAAAACATAGGTAAGAAAACATACATCTTACGTAGCCCTTGATCTCCATGCTTGAGATCTTGAACCTCTATGAAGTTGCTTGGATGAAAGGATCCAAACCAGAATCCCTCTAATGGTATCACACCCAATGACACCAAAGAGTGAAATAAAAATAAGTAGGAGAAGGGTCAATTTCACAAACCCAAAGGGGTTAGAAATCGTCCCTAAAAGGGGAAGGAAGAAGGGTTGGCGAATACTTCAAGCCAAGGTGCCAGGAGGAATGAAATCCCAAAGGCCCTATTTATAGCCTTGGATGCATCCTAGGGTTTTGTACTCCTTCCCATGTGGGATGGAGGCATAACCACGAAATTTCACTCCTTTCTCATGTGGGGTGGAGTGAATTTCATCCAACCCTAATTCCATAAGGGTTCTGGAACATTCATGATTAACAAACTATCAATTAATGAACATTCAACCCTTTAATTAATTAAATTGTTAATTAATTCCCATAATATATTTCAAAAATATAATTCTAATTATTTTCTAATTAATTACTAACCATAATAATTAATAAACCAATTTCTCCTTTATTTATTCTACTCCATTTGGGTCTTGAGGGCAACCTAAAAGGACCCTGCTATTATTAGAAATATTACCAATAGTTAATGACCATGGACACTATTCCAATAGTCTCCTACTTGGACAAGCCATCAACTATACGGGGACTAATATTTCTCCAATAATCAGCAGATAGTTAGCCATCCAATGCAACTACCGAACTCTTGATCTAATCAAGATTCATCCTTTAGATAAGTGATCAACTATCCCTTCGTTCTATCATATCTGTATGAATTAGAGACATAGATAATGGTCAATCTCAGAATTCAAGATTATGTTTCCCGATATAGATTTGTGATGAATGCATCTGACTACTAAATTGAACACATCAATACATAGTTATCGCTTCTCCTGTTAAGGCAGAAGGAACGAATACACTTCGAATACATAGTTTTTGTCTATTTCATCATGTCACACATGCATATACCCTTTATAACTACCAGTTACGGTTAGCGTTGGAGTAGTCCAATGCATAAGAGAATCATAGAGAAAAACCCCACATGTATCTAGGTTTGAAGAATAGAAGATATTATTGTCTTAGAATTAGTCTTGACTGAATCCATGAAGTAATCTCTAAGTGTGGGTTGGTCCAATACTTAAATCTCTATTAAGCACTCATGAGTGTTAGCGCAATCTCTTTGCTATGTCCAATCAATATGGACAATCCACTAATACTCATGACAATCTTAAATTACTACTTACTGCCAAGAGTATGACCGACTATGGACGTTTGAGTAAATTAATAATCAGGAAGCGGGTTCCAAACATGCAAAAGTGATAACGCAGTGATAGGCTAATTGAAATGACCGAAACCCATCGTATATTAAGATCACCACTTAATAATCGCCAAATCAAATTAAAACTTATACTGCTTTAATTTCTTGGGTTTTAAAACAAACCAAACTAAGAGTGTTTAAGCCAATTCATTCGCAAATCTAATGCCTCTTTGACTTTGCCTAACTGTCAGACTTGGTCAGTGACATCGGCTTAGGAATTGATCGACAAGATTATCTTTCGATATGACTTATTGACTATGATGTCTTTACATTTGACTCACTATCAAATGTGTTGGTACTTACTGAGTATGTGTAATATGATATTGTGTGACTTGGGATCCATACTCAAGGTAAGTTCACCCAAAGTCACAAGAAACTTCATAAGGACCATCAATGATTGAATTTCAACAAAGATGTCACTAATGAATCTCTTTTAGTCACATTGTCTTCTTTGCAATTTAATCAACTACAATATACTCTAATTTTGTGAAATCCACTATGGTGTATTTCATGGTACTCTTCCAAGCTAAAACTTCACCATTCATTAAAAGCACGTATTCCGACTGCAAACGAAATTGCCTTTATCAGTATGGAAGTTAGCATCAATGTAACTCTTACAGTGATCTATTCCATACTATCAAGATCGTCTCTTCTGTCCTCCAAGGAAATTTAAGAATGTTCTTGATCTTGATTCATTGATTCTTGCAAAATTGATCTAATCAAACTTGTCATGCTCAAGGCATACGAGTCATTAGATCTAGCACATGTCATGGCATTTATGATCGATCCCATAGCAGAAGCATATGGGACACGACTCATTTGCTTTAGCTCAATAGTAGAACTAGGACATTAGCATTGCTCAATGTCATGCCATATTGTAATAAGCCTAAACCCATTTTTCGAGTTTCTTCAACATTCCATCTAATTTCGCTTAATCCAATGAATCACTTTGATCTATCTCCATAGATCCTTATTATGTACGTGTTTTGTATCTCCCATGTATATCATAGCAAAACAATTCTCATACAAAGCCAAGTTTTTACACTTTCTAAGTTAGAGTATAGTTTCTTATGAATCATACATAATCTATGTATAATACACGGATGACTACAGTGCTCCCACTAGCATTAACATATATATGGTTTATCTATGTTTCTTGAAATTCAAACTCCTTGAAGTTTCTTATTGAAACAAAGATTCCAATTACTCCTACGTGCTCCTCATGCTGCTCTCGGGTCTTGGAATACACCAAGATATCATATATAAACACGAAGACCAAGCAATTAAGCATCGTTCTGCAAACCCTATCCATCAGGTCCATAAATATTGTTGGCGCGTTGGTGAGCATAAACGGCATCACCATGAACTTGTAATGTACATAACGGGTCTGAAACGCGGTCTTCTCCATGTCCTCCTCTTTGACCCAGACCCGATGATACCCAGAGCTCAAATCTATCTTGGTAAACCAAGATGCACCTTGCAACTGATCAAAAAGGTCATCTATCCTCGGGAGTGGATAACAGTTCTTCACTGTCAACTTGTTCAACTTCCTATAATCAACGCACATCCGGTGGAAACCGTCCTTCTTCCTTATGAAGAGTATCGGCGCTCCCCAAGGGGAACTACTAGGACGAATGAATTGCTTGCTCAGTAGTTCCTGCAGCTGTGATGACAACTCCTGCATCTCTGGTGGCACCAATCGGTACGGTGCCTTGGTGATAGGGGTCGCACCCAGTACTAGGTCGATCCGAAACCCGACCTGCCTCTCTGAAGGTATCCCTAGAAAATCCTCCAGAAACACATCGGCAAACTCCCTGACTACTAGAACCTCTGAAACTGAAATCAGAACCCTGACTCGCGTGTTCACCACATATTCTAGATAACCCGCACACCCGTGCTGTATATACTGTCGAGCCCTAGCAGCCGAACAAAACCCTGATCCCACTCTAGTGCCCTCGCCATATACAATCAGTTCTCCCCTACTTGGGGTTCGAACTACCACTCGCTGACCCTCACAATCAATCATGGCACCAAACCGACTAAGCGAGTCCATCCCCACAAACATGCACACCTCCCCCATGGGAATCGGAATCAAGTCTATCAGAAAGGATACCCCAAAGATCTCCAACTCACATCCTCGGTAGACCGAAGAAGCAAAAACCCCGTGTTCATTGGCGATGGAAATTCACAACGGACACTCTAGCTCTCTGACTAGCACACTTAACACCTTACAGAAAGTTTGAGATACAAACGACCGACTCACCCTTGAGTCAGATAAAACCAATGCAGGCAATAAGTTCACTAAAAACGTACCTAACAACAGGTACAACAGATAAGCATAAAATAGATATAATAAAAGAAACAGAGGATAGAAACATACCAGCAACCACGTTCGGCGCCGCCCTGGCCTCCTCGGTCGTAAGCTGGAAGGCACGCCCCTGAGCCTTCAGAGACTCTGCTTTAACTGGCCTCCCATCCGCAATCCTAAATGTAGTCGGTGCTGGAGCCTGCATTGGCTTGGTGGTCAGTAGAGGACATTGGGGCTTCATATAGCCCACCTGCTCACAATGATAACAAAGTCTGACTACAGAGCCGGAGTCTACTTCCTGCAATCCCTGGCCGAATGGCCCTGCTTGCCACATCGGTGGCACCCATTCCCTGATCGACACATCCCTGAATGAGCCTTTCCACACTTCCCACAAGTGCAGCCTGGCTATCCCCCAGCGTGGTATCAGTGGTCTTAGAACGCTTCGGTGCCGGCTGCGACTGTGTCGGGGGCCTACCGCTGCTCCGTCAACTGCAGATCAATCTCCAACTCATGCTGCCTTGCAGCCTCCTATAAATCTAGAAGAGTATCACATCGCAGGGTAGACATAAACTATCGGATGTCAGTCTTGAGCATGCTCAAATAACGTATCATCTAAGCCTGCTCGGAAGTCAACTCTGGGCAGAACATTGTCGTCTCTATGAATATGCAGGCGATCTCCCTCACAGACTCCTCGTCCTGTCTCAAACTCAAAAACTCCTGAGTCAATCATTCCCGCTCAACCTGTATGATGTAACGAGTGCAGAAAATATTCCTGAACTGCTCCCAAGTAACAGCAGCTCTCTGGATCATCAGTGTATGACCCTGTCGTCAGTCTCCACCACTCCTTAGCCCTGGACCTCAGCATGCTCAGTGCACACCTGAACTTCTGGTCAGTAGGACACGAGCATGTAAAGAAACACCCCTCCACATCAGAAAGCCACCTCATATCCTTGATAGGGTCCTAGGTCCTATCAAAAGTAAGGGGCGCCGTGTTATCGAAGTCTCTGTACTGGAAGCTCCGACTGGCTCCTACTCCTCCTATTACCGCTGTTACAGCCGATGCAGCTGCAGCGGTAGTCGTCTCCGCAAGGGTTGCATATCTATCATCGAAGTACTCCATCATAGAGGTCTTGATAGACCCAAACAACTCCGAAATCTGACCCCGGACAGTTTTGACCACCTCGATCGCCCTGTCCTGTTCTCGATCCAGATCTGGTCACAAAATGCCTCGTAACCACCATACTAAAAAATATAACAGGAAGATATCAGATAATCCACATAAATAATAGGGAACCAACTCCCGACTAAACCCTAGGGGTTGTGACTTCCTTGCTACGCGTTTGAGTACTGTGCTTTTAGTATTATGGGCCCATACGACCTTCCACACATACCTATATTTGTCTCAAGTATCACCACAACACCCTAACAATATACGTTCACATGGTGGTCTCTTAATCCCTACTCCTATAGGAAAGCTAATTGTTTCACATCGACCTACCGGCCTCAACAACTCACTCATCCATGAAACTTCCACTAACCTTGCAACACTAGTGTATGCTAGCCATACATAACGTTGGACCCTATAGACTTTCAAATATCTGATCCTATCCTAAGCCCCTAATCAGCAAGAACAGATGATAAGGCAAAATCAGACATTATTAGGCTATAAGATCTTAATTATGTACAATCGTGATACATACACTAGCAACTACAGTAATGATGTCAATATCATATAAGGAAAACCCTAGGCTAGTAGGCATCATGTAATCAGGAAATTCTATCATGCAATTCCTGAAGATCCCAAGCCTAGTACTAGCATGTTGTTCTAAAATATCACAATATCGAATAAACGTATGGTATTTTTGTTGGATTAATGTCTAAGTCCATAACTATAATTGGTAAGACTTGACCCGACCCGGCATGGTCCATTTGGGTTGCATGGCATCATGCACTTGGATAGACTAAAATGAGAGAAATAACACTTAAGGTTTGTTAATATATTATAAGTTCTAATATATTAATAAGGTTATTTAATTAGTATTGATCAAGAATTAATCTAGGATTAATTAAGTGGTCAAAAGAAGACTAATTAAATATATGGGTTGATTGTGTAAATCATTCATTCTTATATATGTGGGCTTGTGATCCAAGATTCCTTATGTTGGACTAAGTCCATGGGGTGACCCATGGATACTCCATGGAGGTTAAAATCCATGGACCATAAGGAATGGGTAAAGTCATGGGTTACATGGTGTAACCCTAATCGCCACCATATAAAAGAAACCCATGGCTCAAGAAATCGTGACTATGTGTGTGTGTGTATGAGGGCTAGACGATTTCATGAAGTGTTCTAATTTCTCTCAAGTTATTCCAAGTGTATTTGGTGTTGTGTGAACCATTTGAGGTGTCACACTTGGGGCACTAGGCACTCAAGCTTCATGAAGACAAGCACTATCAAAGAGGTATGTATTCTATCTTGTTATATTAATAGTTTTGTATGCTAGATTAGGATAATACCTTAGATGTTCATATTTGCATGTATAATAGAGAAAACATAGATCCAAGGTATATAGGGTTGCATGTACACTTAGGAGTGTTAGAATGCTCATGATCCAACAGTGGTATCAGAGCCTAGGCTTGTTTTCTTGTTATACCTGCAATAGAAGCTGAAAAATCGAGTTTTGATACTGTCAGCCCAGCTGACTCGCCGAGTCCAAGGCAAAATGCATCCAACTCGCCGAGTTGTGTTCATGCACTCGACGAGTTGGACCCCAGACAGCATACTTTCGAGGTTTTTGGCTAGAAATGGACTAGAAACATTACCCTAAGTTGTTTTTGAACTTATAAACTTTTTTTTTTGATGTGGTAATGTTCATGCTAATCCATTTTCAAAGATAATTGTCAATAGATTCATGTTTTGTATTAGTTTAAAGGTTAGACTAATTACATGAAAAAGTTTGATTTGAATTATCTTGTTCTTATGAGTTTCTTAGATTAATAGAAAAGTTGAATGAAATAGTTGTTTTCAATCCATTTTAATCTAAGAGTTGAGTATAAAATGTGTTTGTGTAACTTATCCTCAAGTTACATGAAGAGTCACATTAAAGACTCATAAAACTCATAAAGTTGGCAAAGGTTACAAAAATGAAGAGTCTAGTTCTAATTAATTGGAGTTATGACTCCATAATTTGTCCTCAAGTTATGGAGGACCAAGAGTCTCTTCATTAAATAAATATAAAAAAAATGTAACCTTAATTAATTTCATAAGTTATAAAATAAAGAAAAAGTTAATTCTTTATTAGTTTAAAGTCTTCCATAATTTGTCCTCAAGTTATGGAACTTGAAGAGTTTTTGGATTAAAACTACTTTAAACACATAAGTTATGGAATTAATTAGTTTTGAATAGTTTCAAAACTTGCCCTCAAGTTTTGGAATTTGTAAAGTTTTCTCTTATGAATACTTTAATTCCAAGTTAGCCCTTAGAATTTTAAAAGTTAAAATTCAACCCTTATACTTTACAATATTATAAGTTAATAATATTTATATGTATAAGAGTAAAGTCGGTCTTACCGCTAGTACGCCTCATTCACGAAGCCGGTTTATAAGGTGGGTGCCTATAAAATGGCAAATTAATGGGTGTCCACTCTCACCCACCGCTTGCTTGACTGGTGGAGGGTCGTTAGCCGAACGGGTTTGACAGGACTATAATTCTCCCTTCATTAAAAGTATTAATGATAAATACTAAGTAACTAAACTCTTAATAATTCCCAATCTTAGTTACTTAGGAAAATGTGAATAAGGTGCTAATCCATGAAATTACACTTTGCACTTTGTTTAAGTCGGTTAGTGGAGCGTGTGTGGTTAACCGGCACACTAACTCGTATTTAACAAGGTAGGCAAAGGGTAACTTAATGTTTATCATAGTATCGATGGAGCGTGTGTGGTTAACCGGCACATCGATTGAGGGGTAAACACTTAAGGGTACCAAGTAATTTGCATGGTTACTTCACACCTTGTTTTGTGATCCTCGGCATCCCAGTCACAAAACCTGAAGGGCACACTCGAGATTGAAACATGCCATTGAACAGTTCAATGACCTCAAAAGATCTAGGAGTTTTGAAACCAATTAAGACCTAATAATACATTTCGTTTATCTTGGTGGAAATTGGTGAATCGTCATTCACCTACCTTCAAATTGTTTTATAGCTTGGATTACGGCATACCTCTTCTAAGTTATAAAATAGTCTGTTGGGTCCTAGCCTTAATATTTCATATTGGGTGTCATATTAAGGACTTTAAAATCACTATCTTGAATATCTCCAAAAAAAAATGTCTGATTTAGACATTTATGATCTTCCCAAATCTCTTGAAACAAGCTTTCCTAAATGAAGATGATGTCCCATGGATATCATACTTCTTTCTCCTCCTCCGATTATTCTCCCCAACCCACAAGTTCAAAGTCACTCAAGCCCTATTGGCAAGGCAAGGTCTAGGTGTGATCACATCTTGGAGATGTAGTCACATATTGACAAGCCGGGAGAGTTGGGTGTCAAAGTCTTGAGAAAGTTAGTGGCTCAATCACTTTCTAAGTCACATAGTGAGTTCTTTTGGAACACCTATGAAACAGACTATGACAAGACCCTTAATGATCTTATCTATTTGCTAAGATCAACTTCCTGAAACTTTATGGACATTGACAATGGTGACACTGGAAATACAGAAAAAGCATTCTCTTCCCAATGGAAAGGGATCGGCCATAGTCAACTCGGTTGACCAAATGGTAAAGAGAAAAGTCTAAGTCTGTGATAGTCTCGTGTACCATTATCAAAGGGTCCATATGTTTATATTGCCAAAGGAAGGGGCATTGGTTGCGAAGCTGCCTGATTTACCTAAGGATGTTAAAGTCAATAAGATTGACTCTACTTCAGGTAAAAGTCCACTAATCTAACTCTGTTAAGTTTCTATTTTCAGATTCTTGATACATGATGTGACTGGGTCACATGGTAATGTTTTAAGAATCAAAGAAAAGTAAAGGAACTTAAAGAAAGAATATGCTGAATCTGATCGCATAGATGGATTTCTATCGCGTAGTTTGAAAGATCGGATTCTTGAGCTACTTCTTAGGAGTTATGAGATATTGCTTAGGAATAGATAACAACAAGTTTTCATATGGATTGTAAGGATAAGTTTTTCCGCATAGTTTTAAAATAAAAGAAAATTTTTTGATTTAATTTATTTTAAAATATCCTTACAATGGCATTTGAGGAAAAATTGTTGCTTATATGATTCCATTAATAGCAAGAGTGGAAATATGTAATTGATTCTTTCATTTGTGGTAATGTCTAAATTTACCAAATAAGGAAAGATTCTCATCATCCAAAGTCTCAATTGGACCGGGACTTGGAATCATGCAAGTTGTATAGCATGATGAATGAGAACTTTCAAGTATTGGAAAATTAAGACTAATTACTTGTTCACATGGATGTGTGAGTAATGTAATGGACTAAGGGATCGAGTACATAGTCATGTGCACTGATTAAGTCCACCACAAAAGATATAAGGCTATTCGTCATAGTTTACTAAAGCTCAATAAATATGATTATACTTACATGCTTAAGTGTAACTCTGAGACATTGGAAAAGGTTCCAACGTAAGGCAGAGCGAATAAGAAGAATCAAATTAGGCAGAAGGATAAAAGTTTCTCAAATCTGAAAGGATGGGAGAGTACTTTAGTATCAGCTTTGTGATCATCTTAATGATTAAGAATCCATATCAAAAATTAGTTCTCTAAGGAAGTCTTAGTGCATTCTTATGACTAAGAAGAAGGGATCTTGAATTGTTGAAATGGTTAAATCAAGAAGATGAGTCATACTTCGTTTCAATACAAGTCTTAGAGTCATACTCCAAGATTGTAATTTGAGTGACATGTCTTAAAGAAGGTTTAAAACACTTGACAAATGTAAGAGTAAAAGTTTTCTACTCTTGTACATTTGAAATTGGTAAGTTGTGATGTTTTGGATAAAACAAAGACCAACTTAGGCCAATTGTGTGAAGTGTTTGTCTTGATTAGAATCCACACTATCTCTTGGATGTTTGACAAGGAAGTCTTATAGGTCAAGAGGACAGTGGGAGTCTTAAAGGTCTTGAAATTCTCAAGAACTAATCAAGAATGAAACCTGAAGTTCTTCACTAGCACACGACTTGAGGTTTATAACCTATCGTGTTGACATATTCTGTGCCCATGCTAGTTAAAGTTGGCTTTGCATATGAGTTCTTAGAGTTCTCAATGTGTTGCACAACAACTTGGAAGCAATGGTAGGCCCTTGAGCTGCCAGGTGGCAAGAAATTGAGATTGAGTTCAGTCCATATGAGTTTGGATTTGTCATTATCCTTGTCTTGTGACTATGGTTTTGACAATTCACATGGATAAGAACACATACACCCTTAAATCTAAGTGTCATAAAGTTTCTCTCTGATTCATGAAAATGATGGTGAGGAAACACTTCCACTAAGTAGATTTTAGTTAGATAGCAATTGTGATATTTGCATTCTCAAAGTCGTTAGTGGAGCGTGTGTGGTTTACCGGCACACTAACTTGGACTTGTGAGAAATGGCAAAGGTCAAAACAATCAAGACTATGATTACGACATCCCTTTTCATAGTTCTTAAAATTGTTTTGACACACCCATGAGCTATCTAAGGGAAGGTGTATGTTTTTGATAAAGTCTTATCAAAACAATCTAGTATCAGAAATCTGAACTTTGGTAACAAAGTCAATAAAGTATTGATTTCTAGAAGTCGAGCTTTCTGAGTATATGTCAAAGCTAGTGGGAGCATAAGTGTTATGCTAATGATCATCATGTTAGTGGGAGCATGATAATTACGATAAGTATTGCAAGCTAGCAATGTTAATTATAGAAAACAAAAGGTTTCAATTGGGAAAAAGTTGTTTTGCTATAATTAAGCGAGAGGAAATTATACTTCATCTCAAATCTATAAGCTTAGATCGTGAGGTTTTAATCATTTAGTCAAGGATATATATGAATCTCATGTTGGAATGGCTCAACATAAGGAAATTCTGTATATGGGTCCATTATTTGCGTTCTTAAATTCGATTATGATTACGGCATCCCTTTTCATAATCTGAATTATGAGAACTTGGCAAATAGAAATGGAAATGTTATAGCAAAAGACTGGTTTAGTCTTTATGTGAGACATCATGAATCGTGTCCCATATGCTTCGGATATAGGACCGATTACATGTGCTATATTCATCCTTTCTAAAATTTTCCAAATGCCTAGGGCATTAAGAAGGGAAAAGGTTTAGAACTGGATATGACTAAAAGGATTAAACAATTGTCGAGGACAATCTAAGGTTTACCAAAGAATGGTTTCTCAAGGACAATTGGAAGTATAGTGATAATTCTGGAAGGACCATATTGACATAATCTGTAAGGAGGCAACTCTTGTTCAGAAGTGATAGTCGAAATGGAACCTCGAAATGTTTCAAAGTTAGAATTTTCAATCTGTGTAAGATTAAGGAAACTTAATGCAAGAAGGATGGTTCCAAGGACTTGATCTCCTTTGGAATGCTCTGTAATGATTGTTGTTAAGTCTTTCTGACTTTGTGCATAATCATTACAAGAGGATCAATGCATATAAGTTTAGAATCTAACAGATTTCAGTAAATGACATGAATTTGGAATTCTTGCATTTGCAGTAAGGATTTGGGAGTGTGAAAAGAGAATCATTGAAGTTATGTTCAATTGATCTAGTTCACAAAGTAAAGATCATAGACAAACATAGTATGCACACTTGGTGTATGGCATGACTAGTGTTTAGAAAACATAGTGTACATGCTTGGAGCATGGGACAACTATTGTTTTAAATTCAAGAATAATGTTGATAGCTGAAACAGTATACAATGAATAATGTGTAATCATATGGTGATAAATAAAAAGTGTTTTATTTAAATTCATAAGTTCTGAAACCATATTGGATTCAATTATTATTGTGTTTCATTTTGCATGTTTTGGCTTCCCGAATAAACTAGGTTATTCTTCCGGAATAACTAAGTTATTCAAACCATCCACAGTCGGTCATATGTTGGAAGTAGATATGAATTAAGACTGTCATGGGTTGGCTTGTAGAGGTCTAAGGTGTTGGACAAAGGGCTACAACACTCATGAGTGCTCATAAGTTCTGAGTATTGGATTCAACCCGCGCTCATTGGAATCGCTTCATGGATTTTATCACGAGTGATCATGAGACGATAATATCTTATATTCTTCAAACCTAGAGATATGAGTTGTTACTATGAGTTGATAGTACATTGATTACACGAAACGCATTGGTAACTCGATGTTATAAAACGTGTCTTTGTGTATGATTCAACAAGTAGTAGAACAAGCCATATGAGTCGAAGTTTATCCATTCCTTTTACCTTCGGGATAAAAGCGATATCTGTGGGCCCCTCGATGATTTGATGATGACAAATGGAAGTGCTCGGCCGGGCCAGGACTGATTTGATTTGTTCAATTAGTCAGTCGTCATAAATCGGAAATCGGGAAACAACAAATGGACAGAGAGAATGATTATAATCCATGTCTCAATCCATATGATATCTAGAATGGAGGAATATATGATCCCTTATCTAATGGACAAGTCATTGACAAGATCAGAGTTCATCTACAAGGTCAGAGTTCGACAAAAGCTTTTGAGAGCTACGATTGCCAGTTGGTTCCTGAAGTCATACGCAATAATAGTTGTAGACTTATCCAAGTGGGAGACTGTTGGATTAATGTCTAGGTCCATAACTATAATTGGTAAGACTTGACCCGACCCGGCATGGTCCATTTGGGTTGCATGGCATCATGCACTTGGATAGACTAAAATGAGAGAAATAACACTTAAGGTTTGTTAATATATTATAAGTTCTAATATATTAATAAGGTTATTTAATTAGTATTGATCAAGAATTAATCTAGGATTAATTAAGTGGTCAAAAGAAGACTAATTAAATATATGGGTTGATTGTGTAAATCATTCATTCTTATATATGTGGGCTTGTGATCCAAGATTCCTTATGTTGGACTAAGTCCATGGGGTGACCCATGGATACTCCATGGAGGTTAAAATCCATGGACCATAAGGAATGGGTAAAGTCATGGGTTACATGGTGTAACCCTAATAGCCACCATATAAAAGAAACCCATGGCTCAAGAAATCGTGACTATGTGTGTGTGTATGAGGGCTAGACGATTTCATGAAGTGTTCTAATTTCTCTCAAGTTATTCCAAGTGTATTTGGTGTTGTGTGAACCATTTGAGGTGTCACACTTGGGGCACTAGGCACTCAAGCTTCATGAAGACAAGCACTATCAAAGAGGTATGTATTCTATCTTGTTATATTAATAGTTTTGTATGCTATATTAGGATAATACCTTGGATGTTCATATTTGCATGTATAATAGAGAAAACATAGATCCAAGGTATTTAGGGTTGCATGTACACTTAGGAGTGTTAGAATGCTCATAACCCAACAATTTTGGTGTCTACTTACTGGCTCCGGCTGATTGTACACCTTGCATCCTCCTTTTCTCATTTTGAAAGCCATTTTAAAATTATTTTGAAAATCCTTCCTTGGTTTGAGACTGGATTCACACGAATGTTCCTCCAATTCACTCAAACCAAGGCTCTGATACCAACTTGTAACACCCATAAAAATCATGCCAAATTTAAACGTTTTAAAACATTTAAAAACCAACAGTCATTACAAATTTGTTATCAAAATAGTCTATATTAGAGTTTCTCAGAAACAAAGTCATGAAAAGTGAGGAGCGTGATGGAATACTCATGGCCCACAACCAACAACTTGGAATATCACATACCCTCAACCATGGGTCCAGTCAACCACCGGGTTTAAATACCCTAGGCCCTCAACCATCCGGTTGGAATGCCAGCATACTATAGGTTCAACCATCCACGGGATGGAATACCCCGGGCCCACAACCAACAGGTTGGGATGCTATGAGTCCAATCATCCTCGGGATGGAATACTCACGGCCCATAACTAACAGGTTGGAATGCCCAGGTGTATTGGCTTTCTCATAAAGTAGATAAGCCTCAACTACCAAACAACATGTGCGCATATAACAAATAATCATATAACAGTCTATAGACAGACAAACCGATCTAACAAATCATAATAGCATAGCACATCTTATCTACCAGGATATTGATCTAACGGATCATATCAACATATAACATCCTATCTACCAAGAGACTGATCTAATGGATCATAACGGCATATAACATCCCATCTAACAGGATACTGATCTAACGGATCATAACGGCATATAACATCCTATCTACCAGGATACTGATCTAACCGATCATACAATACTCGAGCATACAACATATCAGGATAGCAATCCAAAAGGGTTAGCCTTGGTGCCTTAGACCCTTAAGTATAGTGAGGATAACTCACCTCGCAAGTAGTGGCGAAGTACTGGAAATCTCTGATTGCTATCTCACTGAAAATCCCGAACTATAACACAATAGATACTAAGTCAATAAAAAATAAAAATCTTGACTACAGTCCACACAATCCATCATGTCCTTTCTCTCTATTAGGCCAAGGCCCAATTCCAGATCCAAAATCTTGAAATTCCTTATGGAAAGCTCATTATTGGCCCAATTTACCAAATTGAGCCCAACTCCTTAATTGGGCCTAATCCCTAGATCCATTATCAAAATTTGGCCCAAAACATCTTATTCATAAATTCCAGCAAAAGTCTAAACCCAATTAGCCCATAAACAGCCCAAACCCGAAGCCCAATTGTCAAAGGTCCAACAGAGGATGTACGGGGGGTGTACTCCTCTGGTACGCGGGTCATACTCGTGCTAATGTTTGACCAACATCAGGGTGGTTGACCCAGTACACTGGGCGTACTCAGAATTTTGCCAAAATCTTATTAAGTGCTTAATGGCTTAAGCACTTAAGCCTAAACTTCAGATCCAGTGACCTAACGTGACTAGGACCCATAAAGTCAAGAACTTTATCACTTTGGACGTCCAGAAAACTCTTAATACTTGATCTTAATCCATTAAGACCTTCTTACTCCATGCATGGGACACATTCACCTATTGGGACCTCATTTTTATCACTCAAAGCCCCTTCAAGAGTCTAAAAGGACAGTCCTTTTCGTCCAAATCATACCATGCACCATCTTAGGACTTTTTGGGACAAGAAACGGTTCTTTAAAGCAAAATGGAAAGATTTATACATATGAATAAATTTTGAAGCTTTTTACCTTCTAGAGCTGCTAGGGCACATCCCAACTTCAGATCTACAAGCTTGATCTTCTTCTTCAACTCCTCGATGCAACACCTTTTTCTTAAAACACTCAAGAAACACTCAATAAGCTCAAACACTCAAGGAAATGTCTAGGGTTTGGGGAAAATGACTCTAAGCAGTGGAGGCTATGGTAAGGGAAGGTTAGGTGCTCATAATGTTGCTTATATAGCCCCCAAACCCTAAATATTAGGTTTCATCCTGACATTAGTACGCCCAGTGTACACAAGTTTATGCCCAGCATACTAAGGCAAACCTTAGTACGCTTAGCGTACTCTTATGTACGCGCAACGTACTCCTTCTTGGCCTAAAGTTGCAACTTTGGGCCTTAAACTTATCTTGACTCTACACTTCCAACCCCAACGACTATAAATAATAAGGTAATGATAGAGGAGGGTTCGGAAATACCTGTAAAAATCACGATACGTTACAGAGATGCATTGGGCCTAAACCTTCTTCAGCAGCGTGTACAAGTGCTTCATCCCAATAGTAATCACAGTCATAAGCATTGCAACCAATACAGGTACTTGTTAAATTCTTAAAGAATTTGGTAGCTTTGCTATATTGTTAAGAACTTGATGCATTTATAGTAATTTTTGGTAGTTTGCTAGTTTGTTAAATTGTTAAAGACTTAATTGATTTTTGTGGTTTAATAGTTTTTTAAATTGTTATCCGCTTAATTCATTTGATGGTTTGATAGTTTGTTAAATTGTTAAAGACTTAATGTGCTTGTTACTTAATTGTAGGATGTTAATGTGAATGTTTTTCTTCAAAACCCGATATTTGTGATGGCTATTGGAGACATTCTCCGTTCATTTAGAAACCAAGTCAACAACGAGGAAAACAACGACAAGGAAGATGCAGACACACAATATTTATTATTTTATGTTATGGATAATGTTATTTTGGATTTATTACATAGTTTATGGATGATGTATTAGATGTTTATTTGGGATTTATTATTTATTTTATGTAATGTGGTATATTTGATGTTTTATGTAATGTGGTATCTATTTTTATTTAAGTTGTATTCTATAATATATACATAATAATATCATAAATAAATTGTTTAAAAAAACATTAGCAGTGACAACCTTTAGAGATGACATTGACCAATTGCAACAACACCTGATTCTGAGAAAAGTAACTGAAAAACTCCGACCATTGGCCGGAAAGGTAATAGAGATGACTTCAACAGCGACAACAGTGACCATTTAGCTACAACGAGCATTAGAGACGACTCTATTTGCGGCGACAAATGAGTATTTGCTACGCAGTAATAGTGACGATCCTTTAGCGACGACATGTTGTCACTAAAGATAATAGAGACGACACGTGGCACAAGTTGTGATGATTTTTGTCGTCGCTAAACAGTACATTTTTTGTTGTGAAAATTTTAAATGTAGATTGATGCGTACAAGAAAATGTGAGATCTTTGTCAAATCTATCTTTACACAATAAATACATACTTTTTAAATTTATTTCCTTGTTTTTCACAATAACCTTTGTGATGGCATACGCTACAAGGAACGAGGCCTATACCGACGACTTTTTCAACACCTATGTCGACGACATGTCGTCGGTAAAACCTATACCGACAACTTCTCGACAGTACAAAGTCGTCGGTATAGTTCCGTCAGTATAAGTCAAAAATGTTGTCGGTATAGATGTCGTCAGTATAGATCCACCTATGTCGACGAGTTGTTGCTTATAAAGGTTCGTCGGGAAAGATTTTTGAGGTAAAAGAAAAGTTTTATTATAAATCTATCCCGATGACATGTTGTCGGGACAAGGAGTGCTATACTGACGACATGTCGTCAGGAAACGTTTCCAACAGTTTTTACGATTAAAGCCTATACCTACGACATGTCGTCGGTATAAGATTTTGTTTTTTTTAATATATTTCATAGATTTGTTATATTTACCAAACATGTTTTTTAAACAAATGAAATACATATGCAACGTATATGCAGAATAATTTCAAACATTTTATAACCATTACACTTCAAAATCTACTACATAGAAAAATAACAAAAAAAAAAAAAAAAACAAATATTCGTGTTCAAAACAACAAAAAGATTAATCAAAATCTTCATTGTTCTCGTTTCCTCGGGCTCGTTGGTTGGGTTGGGGGTATTTTGGGTAAATTGTGGCATTGGATGTGGTTGAAAGTTACGAATTACGAACGAAACATCAAGACCGTAGGCTATAGGAAAGTACTCCCCTGAAGAACAAAAAATTTATAATAGGTGATATGCACAAAAAGGGATACGCAATCAATTTCTATTTAAATATCCAAATGTCCTAATTAAACTTACTGTTGCAAGTAGCCAAGTAGTCACCCAATACATATGCAATCTATATGTAGAATAATATCAAACATTTTATAATCAAATGCGTTAAGATATAAGATATTATCAACAACAAAAGTTCAATTGTCCACATAAGATATTTAAACACGTATGTTAAGATACTTATAGTAGACCAAGACATAAAAACTGAATTGGACATGAAATAAATGAACTTTTAAGAGGTGGATCTCCATTTACAAAATGGTAGTTATCTTGTTTTATTCCTTTCGCCTTATACTATACAACAATTTAATTTTATATTCCGTAGTTCAACAAAACTTTTCAATATTATTTTGATATTAAATCTTGAATAGTACAAGTAAACATTAAGTTAATTCAATATTGACTTAACAGGTGAAACAAAGACATGACATGCAATCTCACCTTAGTTATGCGAAAAATAGCCTTTCAAAAAGACGGGTGTCAATTCTTGTAGATCACTAATGACTCGTCTTCCAACAATGAATTGGAAGGCCCCCATATTGTGTATGTCTTTCTACTCCCAATCTACTCAAATTTTATTGATGGTATGTAGTTAATATAAGTAACCATGAAAACCAAAGAAAGAAAGTTGTTACATTTATAATCAACACAAGGAAGACAAACAATGCCTGTCGGTATGCAAACACAGAACTATTAGATCCAGCAATACAATTTTCTACAAGGTGAGCTACTACAAGCTGGAATATCTCAACCTGTAAAAGCAAATCGAATGCAACAAAAACATAATAACATCTCATCAGTGTTAAAATGTGTATTTATTTCATATAAAATTTGTTAGAAACCTGGCTGAGTGGATGTTGCATCAGCTAAAGAATCAAAAGTAAATGTTTGCCCTTGAAACAAAGAATCACCAGATGTCTTCTGTAATATAATTTCCCCCTCTTCCTCGTTTTTGCTTGGTGGCCTCATTCGCACAATAACCTAATGAAGAGGGTCATGACAAAACTAGACAAAACCGCAAAAAATGGTCCCCTATGGTTTCTTATTTTATGTGGTTACGGTCCAAAATTTGAAAAGTTACAGATTTGGTCATTTTCAACAAGTTTTGTTGTGGTTTTGGTCTCTCATCCATTAAGTTCCTTAAAATGACAATTTTATCTCCAGTGACCATTTTCACAGTTTTGTCTTTTACTATACTATAAAGACAATTTTTGCATACATTCTTTTTTATTTTAATTAAGTATTATATATTAATAGATATTATTTTTAATATATAATATTATATATTAATAAATATTTTTTTTATTGGATTACTAATTTATTTTAGTTGATTTTTTTAAAAAAAAATTGTTGGAGTAATTCTTTGTTACTAAATTACTATATATCATTACATATAGTTTTTAAGATATAATATTTATATCATAATAAATATTATATTATTGATTATTAATTTTTTTAGTTAATTTTTGTAATTTTTAACTGTTTTTTATTGTATTATTACTTTTAATTTATTATTTTCTTCATATACTAAATGTTGTTTTATTGGATTATTAATTTATTTTAGTTAATTATTTTTTTAATTTTTTTGTCGAAGTAATTCTTTTTTATTGAGTTATTATATATTAGTACATATAGTTTTTAATATATAATATTTATATCTAGGGCTGTCAAATCGGGCGGCCATGTTGTGTTTTTGTCTGACACGACATGACACAACAAGGTTTTGTATAACACAACACGACACGATGTCGTGTTTTTTTCATTAACACAAAAACTAAACAATTAAAACACGACAACACGACACGACACGACAAATATAATATTAAATAACTATTAGTGTATTTCTTTCATACTTAAAGATATATAACATGACAAAAACGACAAACACAACCACCACACATGCTTAATTGTGTCAATTTCGTGTCAATTTATGAACACGAACACGACATCGTGCTTTTAATCTTGACACGAAAACAACACGGATACGAATTCAAATTTTTATTTTGTCCCGATTTCGTTTCGTTTCGTGTATTTTTGTCGTATCGTGTCATAAATTAACACCCCTATTTATATCATAATAAATATTATATTATGGGATTATTAAATATTACGAAACATTATTTTATTGGATTATTAATTTCTTTAACTTGATTCTTTGTATAATTTCTTTTTGTTGGAGCAATTCTTTTTTATTATATTATTATATATCAACAAATATTATTTTTAGTATATAATATTTACATCATAATAAATAATACATTATTGGATTATTAGTTTTTGTAAAAAAATTTGAATTATTAATTTATTGAAATATTACTTTTAGTTTATTATTTTTTTAAGACATAATTGTAAAAATGGTCCCTGTGGTACGCAATGTTTTGGGGTTTTGGTCCAAACCATGAGTTTTTTGGTTTTGTGGTCCTTTTGGACTGGTTTGTTTGTGAGAATGGTCCCTGTACTTAACATCCGTTAAAAAGAATCTGTTAACCCCCTCATGTGCCTTGCACGTGAGGGTATTTCTGTCATTTTACTTATAGGGACCATTTTTGCATATGGAAAAATAAAACATCCTTTATATATCGTTTTCTTTTCCCAGCTTCTTCCCCAACAAATCTTCTTCCCTAACGTTCTTAACTGTTATTCCCCAACGGCTATTTTCTTCAATTTCTCCTTCCTGACTTGCAATCGAACAATGGTGGTTTGTTTTTGTGGAAAGCTTGCTTTGGTGAAAACGTCTTGGACACCACTGAATCTCGGAAGGAGGTTTTATGCTTGCCCTACTAAGGATTCTGTTTGTGGGTTTATCGGGTGGGTTGACCCGCCTATGTGTGCTAGGAGTAAAACCATCATACCTGGTCTTCTAAGAAACATAAATACGTTGGAGGAAAGATGTAATGGGCTGGTAATAAGTATCAACATGTTATAGGAACAACGCAATGGACTTTTGAGTAGGAACAACATGTTGGAGGCAAGGTGTGATGCATTGAAGGAAGAAAACTTCAAGCTGAAGATGTATTTATGTGCAAGTTGGTTTATGTTTGTGATTTCTATCTTTAGTATTTGGTCTATGTAAGGGATAAGGTTAGACAAATGTGGGGATTTTTGTTGATCAAGTGATGCAGGGTAAAAATGGTATAATTTTGTTGTAATTTGACTTCATCATGTTTGTAATGAATTCCAATGTTGTTAATTATATAAATGATATTCAAGTGTGAAAATGTGTATCAATTGCCAAATATAAGCACATAAATAGAACCAAATTTTAACAAAGTACATTACCAAAATACATGTCATAAATTGACCAAAATGCACATTCCATTAACCACATGAGTGGAACCAAAAAACCATTACCAAGTTAAGCATACAAGTGTCTGTGCACCATACATAACCACATCATCAAACCATAACTAAAGTTTTCAAAAACAAAAAGGTTTTAACAACAAGAAACTAAATAGTCATTGCACCATAACAAACAACCATAATCACTTCTTAGATTGATTCCCTCTTTGCCCTTTACAGGTCCTAGAGTTGTGTCCCTTATTTTTGCACTTGCTACAAGTAACACTGATATGTTTCCTTGATAGCTTCTGCACTCCATCATTTGTTGGCCCTTGGGAATGTTCTCCTTGCATCTCATTGACTCCATCACCTTGACTTGCCTTCTGCCTTTTGCTTAACCTTTCACCCTCACTTTGTCTTCTTTTTTTCTTAGGCCTTCCCACCTGAGTGCGATGTGGAGGAGGGATTAGCTTTGTTGGACAATTACTTTTAGGCCACATGGGTCTCCCTTTAATTGGTTCCACCTTAAATGAATAAGCTTTTTGCCATGTCTCTAGCCAATACACCTTGTGTACCCACTTGTAAATGTCAAGCTCAGCCTCAGGGTCTTTGCTCATTTCATTCAAAGTTGCAATTGCATGCCTGCAAGGTATTCCCATTAATTCCCACTTTCTGCAAGTGCAGGTTTGGTTCCTAACATCCACCACATGCTGATCTTGCAATGCTCCAGTGACTTGATTCTTGTTTGCCCCATTCCACCTAGCAATATATTGTGAAGCACCTTTTTTCCTTACATCTAGGATGTCTGTTTGCGGTAGGTGTTAGTGGACCTTTAGCCTTCTTCATTGCCTTCATGACATTGCATATCCTCTTCATTAGATACTCCCTAATGAACTCTAAACATGAAATTACAGGTTTGTCCCTGCCTTTCTCTATCTTCCCATTAAACACTGCACACATGTTTGAAATCAACACATCAGAAACAACTCTTCCTGCACATTACAATAACATACAATTAATGCTGATAAATAACTGAAACATATAATCATTACCATATGCAAACATATACAATTACCTAAGAAATGACTCCTTGACCAATGTACAGGAGGAATCTACTTCAACCATTGACATGCCTCCTTATCATACTCACTACACTCTTTCATCAAATGTTCAAATTCAGGAATGGTGGTCGCGGATGCACACCTCCATAAATGGTCCCTGTACTTAGTTTGCCCCCACTTCTTTCTCATATTGTCATGAATATGTATAATACAATACCTATGCTCAGCATTGGGAAACAATTGATCAACTGCAATTTGTAATCCCTACATGACTCAACAGAGAATGCATCACTTTTACTCCCAAAAAGAATCAAAGACATGTACTCACCAATTGGCTCATCATTGACATGGTTCATATTTCTCAATGGAGATTCTACATGAACTTCAGCCTCATATTTAGCCCCTTGATCATCATTTTCTGGTAATTCCTCAATGACAACACTACAAAAAAAATAACATTCAGTGGCATACATTTTTAATGACATATCTTTTTTATGCCACTATAATATGTTTTTAATGGCATATTTTATATGTCATTATAAATTTAACAGATCTAATGGAACTTAATAATTTATGTCACTAATATTAATATTTTTTAATGGCATAAAAATTTAAAATGCCACTAAAACCTCTATATTTTGTATCATATATTTTTATATACCGCTAATGTTTTATTGTGTGATTTTATTGATTTGTTTTTGTGCCACAAAAAAAAATTAAGTTACTACATATTTTTATATAGAAAAAACAATCTTTTTCCACTTTTACTTCGCAGGCGTTAACATCTAAACAAAGTTTTCCCCCAATCTCGTATCTCTCTTTTCTCTCAACACCACGAAGTCGCCATTGCCGCTCACTGCTTCCACCTCCGACATCACAACACGACTGATGCTATGCTAAAACACTGTGCACCGAAGATTTAGACTAATGAACCTCCATCTTTTCTCCACTCGACTTCAATCAGGTACTATTTTCTTCACTCCGACCACCGAATTTGGCAAAGTTAGTTTTTATTTGTTATATATATTTTTTATTTTTCAGTTTGTGTATCCGAGCATTGCCTTCGAGTGCAATAATTCAATAGAAGTAAGTCGTGCCTTTAGTTAATTCCTGATAGCAGTATTTTTTATAAACCTCTACATCTTAGTAGAATTTTTTATCGGTAATTTCAATCTGCATCTTTCTAGTTGAAGATGAATCTCATGAGTTATAGAATTTGAAACTTTTGTCTATCAAATATGTGTTACTGATCTAAGTTTACGAGTCTGTCCAATTTTGACAGCTCAGAATGATGTGGTATTAACATGGTGTCGTGTTAAATGCAACTATTTATTTGCTGAGTTGGCACATGGACATCACACTAACTTGGTGCCTCTCAAATCCATCAAAGTTTGACTAAGTGAAGTGACTCCATGAATCCATGGGACTTATCAAAAAGTTCTTACTATTTAGTAACCTTAACCTAGCCTATTTATATGTTAAAAAGGTTCAGTAGAAAGTCCCAATTTAATCATTCGGAAGCATGTTGATTTTTTAGTGTTCATAATGACACTAATGTGCACTACTTTGTGCTTGTTGCAGGACGCACTTGAGTGGATGGTATTTTTTTTAGACAAGTGAGGTGAAAATACCTATCCCTCATTTTCATTTTTCACCATTCGACTCATTCATATTGCTAGTGCTAATCATCCATCACTCTTCTTTTTTGATTTACTAGGGGCAGATTATCATATGAGCAATTTGGTGTATTTGTAGCAAATGTGAAGGAGGTATGTATAAGCATAAGCTTTCTTATTTCATATGAGCAATTATGGTCTTTTTTAGTTGAAGGAGGCAGATTATCATATGAGCAATTTGGTGCATTTGTAACAAATGTGAATTTTATTTTATGAAAAGTCATGGTTATTTCATATACGAATGGATTTTTTTAATTATGTCATTTCAAGTATGAGAGTCATGATGAAAAAGGATTGAAACAATGTTGTCAGCAGCTCATTCTTGTTAGGTGACCACTCTAGGTAAATTCTCAAAACTTCTAAAAGATTTTACTCTTTAAGTAACTATTTATATTTTGGTTAGGCTGGACATGTTTGATGGAATGACCATGATATTACACCTGAAAATGACCATAATCCCCATTCCTTCTGTGCTCATGGAAGAACCTGGTATAAATGTCATAATAGGAAATATTACAACAACAACCTTCTTGAAAAATATCAAATTCTTGTAAAATTCCATAAAAAGACCAAAATACCCTTTAAAACTTTTATTGGACCAAACTTGATTATCCTTAAGCCGAATTCTACTTTCCCCCTGCCAACCATAGCTTCAATACTTCATACAGACATGACAGAGTCCGTCGTAGTTGACAGTAACCAAAAAAAGGACCAAATTACCCTTTATTCCTTTTTCTATACCAAATTAAACCACTTCCGTTGTCCTTTATTCCATATAATCTAATCCCATTCCAGATGCATCCAAAATCAATATTGACACAAATAGGACTAGATTGATTAGTAATTTAGTATGCCAGGTCTTAGCACCATCAGATTTCAGAAAAAGACCAAAATACCATTTTAAATATTTAGTATACTAGAGCTTCAATTAGTCATTCCAAGTATTACTATCTTGCTGTTAGTTTGAGCATATTTGACATGTTTGCATAACCCCAAAAAAGATTATTTTCCTTCCTTTTTTTTTTCTTATTTCTCCTTCTGCTGGTGTAATTGATGGGTGGATGGAAATTGCTAATCCTTCCATGCTAGATTACAGTGTTGCAGCCAGACCTCCTAGAGTTGCATGTTGGGTTTACTTTAGCTTTCATTAAACTTTTTACGATTCCATGATATATTGATATTTACACATAAAATGAATGAATTGATGGTTTGCTCTTACATGTGCAGCTGCATTTCTAAAGCATCCACGGACACCTCCAAGTGATCCTCAATTGGAATATCAAATGGCTGCATCAGAGCATTTAATGAAATGTTCATGTGTTGGTGCTTCTGATGAGGTATGCAATACCTATCAACCATTAAACACTCCTGGTGCCATGTTCTTATTGTTTGAGTTCCATTGCTCTATAGTTATGTTTCCTCCCATGATAACATGATCTAATATGTCGAATAGGAGTCTTTTTGTGATTAAACACATCATTCCAATGTGTATCCACCTATTGATCTTCCAAAAACTGTGGTTCGTTTTCTTGACCTGAATGGTTCAGAGGTCATATCTATGGACTTCCATCCTCAACAACAAACTATTCTCTTAGGTTGATCCCCAGTCTTTTGGCTTTATTGCTATTGTTCCTTTAAGGATTGGAGAAAAAAAAGTATATAGATTGTTATAGCTTTATATGCAAATTGAATCTTGCAGTTGGAACAAATTATGTTGAAATAAGTGTTTGGGATGTCGGAACTCGAGAAAGGATGGTGTATAAACCCTTCAAAGTTTGGGGTTTATCTTCTCACTCAATGTCTTTTCGGGTAAGGTTCCTTTATCATTGGCTTCTTTCCATATTCATACACTTGTAGGGTGTTTAGTTTGTGTTCATAGATTCCTATCTATTATATATTGTATCATTTTTAATATTTTGAATATATATCTGATATGAATCATGATTAACTTTGTGTCCAGACAATCTTGGAAGATAATGCATCAGTATGTGTTAATCGATGCACAAAGGGACCAGATGGATCAATACTTGGTAATAACTGAAAGTCATATTTTCTGCATCTGTAAGTAGATTCCTTTTCCAATAGGGACCTCAACATTTGTTTTATATTTCTCTAGTATACTTGATGCAATTTTCTTTTCCAGCTTATCTATATATTGCTTTCGTCTTCAGTTTGTTCTTATCGACATAGTTAATTTGTACATAATTACTATTTATTTTCTAAACTATGTCTTATTTAACGTATTTTGAATCGTATTTGTTTGTTTTTTGACAGGAAATTGCTAGTATTGATTCAAGAGTACGAGATAATAAGATTTATTCAACTTAGCATGAAGTTTGGGAAAGAAGTTCATTTGCAATTAAGTTTCAAGTTATTATTATTTTTTTGTTTTTTGTTTTTTTAGTTGTTGTTTGTTACTCTATGTCTAGCGCATAATTGGTTCCACATTTAGACATTTGATTCGAAAAGTTTAAAAATATTGATAAAAAACTAATGGAATTTTAATTGTTTTCTACGTATTATAATTTTTTTTATAGATAAAAATTATGTTGATATAAGTAAGCCTAAATTATAAAATTTCATTAGTATTTACTTGCGCATATGTCCCACAAAATATTTTTTGTTTTATGGCAAATAAACAAGTGCCACTAAAGTGGCAAATAAATTTTTAAATAGAATGAGACATTTAATGGCACAAAATATGTGCCACAAAAAACTTTTTATCTACTGTGTCAAATAAAAAAGTGTCACTAAAAGCTTAAAAATTTGCAGCGGCAAAAACTAAAAGTGTCACTAAAGGGTTTTAGTAGGAGCGTTTCTAGTGGCATTTGTTATATGTGCCGCAGATTCTCTAAGAAACCTTTAGTGACATTTTTTTGTGTTTTCGTGACACTTTTTGTGTGCCACTAAATGACATATTTTTTGTAGTGCAAATTCACCCTTTGCATTTGGAGACATAATGTATGTGAGTAGATTTGTCTTCCCATGTTCTGTGTACAACTCAATCAACTTTTTATTTTGAATAAATTTAGAAAGATTGATAACATCCTGATCATTCCCTAAAGGTCTAAGACCAAATTGAAAGTCACCATTAGGTAGCCTGAAATGGTAGTATATCACTGGGATACATCAGTCAATTCAATCATCCGTGGGTCTGGGTAACCTAGGTCATCAAGCATTATGGCATCAAGTTCATGTACAAAAAACTCATCTATGTCCACATAATCAACATAACGCACTTCACCTCCAATATACTTTATGTTAGGTAACTTAGTAAACTTCCCACCATGATGAAGCTTAATACTAAACCATGTGGATGCACCCGCTACAAGTCAAAATTGTACATGATAACAAAGTCAAAATTTGGCGGATTTTAGTATAAATCAAGGGTAAAATGAAAAATATGAATGCTTAAGAAAACATAGCAACTTACCATATAAGGATGATACGTCGACAACTTCATTTTTTGGTCTGATCTGCCACATTACGTACATCATTTCGACTTTAAAGTATAACCTTGTCTCATTTTGCTTCGATTAGGTTCTTTGGATAACGAAGGATGTGTTTTTGTAGGTTTAATGGAGCAGAAGGAAGAAGGAGGGAGGTGTGGAGTTGACGGGTGTTTGGTATTGTAAATTAGGGATAAAAGGTAGAAGGAAGCATTAACATTCGTATGCAAAAATGGTCCCTGTAAGTAAAAAGATAGAAATACCCTCACGTGCAAGGCACATGAGGGGGTTAACGGATTCTTTTTAACGGGTGTTAAGTATAGGGACCATTCTCACAAACAAACCAGTCCAAAAGGACCACAAAACCAAAAAACTCGTGGTTTGGACCAAAACCCCAAAAAAATACATACCACAAGGACCATTTTTGCAATTTTGTCTTTTTTTAATATAATAAATATTATCTTATTGGATTATTATTTTATTTTGAATGTATACTATTAATTGTTTTTAATTTTATTAGTTTCACCACAAAGTCGCCGAAATACGTAAAAGTGTCGCTTATCAACGTAAAAGATTAGCAAGATCACCTCCTTTAACATCTTCATCGGAGGTTCAATACATACCATACCCTATTTCACCCAGCGTTGTTAGTAGCCACCTGCGACAACCTCTTCATAATCCATTGAAATCCTTCATATCCCACATAATGCACAATAAACCCCGATAACATTTATAAGTGGTGGTGGTGACCGAATGATGGATGTGGTATTTTCCCAATGATTTCTCATTATAAGCTAGATGAAATGAAAGTGTTTGATAGTGATCCTAACGATTTCGATGATGAGAGACGACGATTTTGCGTATTCCATGACTTTGTGGTGAAACCAATAAAATTAACAAGAACTACTATTATAATCCGATAAAATAATATTTAGTATATGAAGAAAATAATAAATTAAAAGTAATAATCCAATAAAAAATAGTTTAAAAAAAAAAAGAAATTACAAAAATTAACTAAAAGATAATAATAATCCAATAATATAATATATTATGATTTAAATATTATATATTAAAAACTATATGTATTGATATATAATAACTTAATAAAAATAATTACTCTAACAAAAAAAATTAAAAATCAACTATAATAAATTAATAATCCAATAAAACAATATTTGTTAATATATAATATTATATATTAAAAATAATATTTATTAATATATAATACTTCAATAAAATAAAAAAGAATATATGCAAAATGGTCCTTATGGTATGGTAAAAGACAAAACTGCAAAAATGGTCCCTAAAGGTAAAATTATCATTTTAAAAATGTTAACAGCCAACCGGTTAAATTTAACGGACGATGGACCAAAACCACAATAAAACTTGTTGAAAATGACCAAATCTGCAAGTTTTCAAATGTTTGGACCATAACCACATAATATAAGAAACCATAGGGACCATTTTTGCAATTTTGTCACAAAACTAAATATATTCCTAGATGTCTAAAGTTAAAATGTGTATTTAAACCCCCAAAAGAACTGTATAAATCATTCCGGTTTCATCGAAGCACACATTCTGGTTTAGCAATTAAGACTTCATACATCACACTGAGAAATCACATCTCCCAAAAACATCCCAAAACAGAAAAAAAAAAATCAGAATTTTACCTACCGGTGATAAGAGAGGTGGTGAAGGACCCGACGATGTACACCGGAAGGAGATGTAGATGTCGACGGTAGTGAAGGACTGTGAAGGCCAGCCGGAGAAAAAAACCACCAAAAATCGTAGTAAATAACTTCATCAATCACTAACAAAGAAGAATAGAAGGATTAAGAAGCATACCAACTCGTTGCCGGTAAAGGAGAGTCGCCGGAGGTCAACAAAGAAACAAAACACATATGTGTTGCAAATGAAGTCGATTGACTTAGATCTGTTAGGCTTAAACCCTATGCCGACAACATGTCGTCGCTATAGAGTTAGATAAAGCTACATCGTTTCGATTTTTCCCACTTTTGATTTTTCACGCGGATCGCCAAGTCTTATGCCGACGACATGTTGTTGGGATAGATATCCACAAAACGCCGTCATAACTTTGTTTTAGCACAAAGGAAAATATATAAATCGAAATTATAAAATCCGTAAACTATAGTTGGTTAGAGTTTTCAGAATCGTCGGTATAGCTAACTTTTTACCGACGACCTTAGTCGTCGGCATAGATGTCGTCAGTAAAGGATACTTTTCTTGTAGTGATAGCTTCAACCTTATCTTTTCATCTTTTTACAATTTAAGTACTTCAAATGAAAACAAACAAATATTTTGTCCAACGTCGCAAAGTAGGAGTGTGTTCGAAACGAGATATCCAAATTATACGATATCCGGAATTTTGCTTTTTCTTTTAGATACTTGGGTCGGATTTTTGGAATTAGGATATTTTTTAACACCCATGATTTTACCAAAGAACAAACAACATACGACATGGACCCTTTTTCAATCTACTCTCTAAAAAACTAACGGATAGGGAACCAAAATAGTTGAAAAATAATATCTTTTTGGAATACATATCGATTGTATAAAATAAGTGACCAATTTTGTAATTTAGTCCCATATAAATCCAGGGGCCGGTTGGTGGGCAGTAAACCCTAATTTCTCAATCTGTTTGCGTTTCTATTATATTAACCCCTACAGGTAAAAACTACTTGGTCGCTTAAGGGATGATGAGTACGTTTCTACCTCATAAACCACCATTTGTATTCTGTTGTTCATGCTTTCTTTTTCGCAAACTCTACTTTTTATGAATATCGTTGTCAGTTTATCACGTATCCCTCAAAAATCAGAAATCAAGAAACTGATACGTATTACATGCGTTCGAAAGATAGAATAGTTGTTATTTATGCATGACAATCAAGTATGAATTGTTAAGCTATGTTTTTCCAGTAAAATTATGTATCTTCTTTGTATACAACTTTCCCCTCAATATTCCATAGCGCTGTCACAAAAAATGTTAATATGTGAGTTACAGTTCCTAAAATTGCATACAACCATTAAATCATAAGTACTGCAATTCTGCAAAAAAATAAAAATTCCTTTTCTTCTCATGACTTATTATATGTTACCACGACCAAAAGTCCGAAATAATTTAGCTCTATTTATTTAAAATCTAATGACAGGGAAATCTAAACGGATGTCTGAACCTTGTGCTGAAGAAGATAGGATCAGCAACTTGCCAGAACACTTAATAGATTCAATCTTAGGGCGGGTCCCAGTTGCGGATGCTGTGAGGACAAGCATTATATCAAAAAAGTGGAGGTGTGGATGGACAACGATGAGGGAACTTGTTTTTGATGAGCAGTTCTCTGAAAATTTTGCAAGAAACAGAGCTTCTAATCATAATGGGTTTATAAGGATTATAAACAAAGTCTTGTTCCTTCACAAGGGTCCTATCTTGAAATTTCATCTCCATATACCATACGTATTTCTTGATAGCTTCAATGAAGTTGATCCGTGGTTGTCGTTCTTATCAAGAAACGGTGTCATGGAACTCATTCTTACTAATTCATCTCGACGTTATGAACTCCCTTCTTATGTGTTTTCATGTTTAGAATTAAGAAAGTTGAAATTGGAGAACTGTTTCTTCAAGCAACCACTTGAGTTTCAACCATTTCTTAATCTTGAATATCTTTATCTCAGGAAAGTTGATTTTCGGGCTAACTTGTCTGGAACTCAAATCTCCTTACCACAGCTAAAGGATCTGTCCATGCGTTCGTGCACAGATGTTAGCAATTTCAACATGAAGGCTTCAAAATTGTCCAGTTTGGTTGTCTTAAATTGTCCGGGTGCCATGTTGCTCAGGTTTTTGAATAATCCATCGCTTACTCGACTTGATATACAAGATTTTGTTGAAGGGGAAGTAATAGATTTGGCCAGGGTGTTATGTAACTTGCCCGAGCTTGAAGATTTATCTATTGATAGTAATTCTCTTAAGGTATGATAAGAACTAAACATTTTAATGCTAACCATTTACTCTTCCTCAATTGGAGTACATAAAGTGTGTTTTCCTTTCGGTTGCACCGAGCTCTTGAAAAAACATTATCTCCTAGCCCATGTCTTCAAGATGTTAATTCTCATCCGGTTTTTAACTAAATGACACATTTTCATGTTCTTATATCAGAATATTCTTCGGTTTTGGTTAGTTTTTAAAATTTTGTAATGTTGGTATGACATTTCATAAATGCTCATAGGATTTCGGAGTTTGCGATGCTATTTTGTGATATTTTGAGGGCCAATTATGGAAATTATGGGGTATTTAAGTAAGGCAAACCCTAGAATTCGGGTTTGTGATCCTATTTTCATATTTGCAGCCAACATCGTCTTGTTGGAGTGTGTTCTTGTGAGGTTTCCTTTCCTATTCTTCAAGTGTGGTTCAAGAGGATTGTGAAGCATTTTTGAAGACTTTTATTGTGGTGTATTGGTGATTTCTTTCCTTCATCTTGATACTAGTATTAATCACGTGTTCTAGGATGTAAGAGAAATTATTCAACTCATATTTATGTTTAGAATAATTAGAAACATGAATCGTTGAGTTTATGCACAAATGTGGCGATTTTGATAAAATATTGAAATTTTGCACAACATTTCCCCATCTTGCAAGGGTTGTAGTGACGAATATGTGCAGATTTAGATAATGCACCAGAGAGACAATGTTGGAGGAAATTGATTCTAGTTTCCAGGGACTCTAATATCAACTTAATTGGAGTGGTAAATTTCAAGATAGTCTCAATATACTGAAAATTAGTCGAATTGGGAAATGAAAGTTATCTTGTACTAAAGTGATGTATATGGAATGTTGTCTTGCTCTTTGGGTTGTTCATGACTTTTAGGATGCAGGTAATCAATCTATAACCTATTTTTGTTTACTAAGGTCATAAGAATTAGCAGGAACGAGTATTGGTTTATTAAAGCACAAACTGTAATGTTATATATATATATATATATATATATATATATATATATATATATATATATATATATATATATATATATATATATATATATATAGGGTTAGGTTCATGTGAGACAAGACAGTTTTGTGAGATAAAAGGACAAGATCTGAACCATTCATCTATTGTTATCAAATCAAATAACTTGGAGGCAGTGGTGTTTTTGTAAATAGATGGAACTTTGGGATTAATTCTTAGACACGGAGGGTTAATATTGTAACTTTTTAATTAACATTTTTAAATCATGATTCAAACAGAAATGCTTCTCATTCTTCTCCACACCAAAAACCTCTCATTCATGTAAAATCCTATCTCAACTCGTTCCATATTTCTACGCGATTGCATAGATATTTCTTTCATTCTAAACCCTAGAAAACATATTCATCATGCTCAATTTTCATCTATTTCTACTTTGGCATCTTGTTTCCAATTTTCATTTGTTTCAGATTTCATCACGAAAAACCACTAGAATAATCACAAAAATGACTCATTCTACACAATCAAAATCCGATTAAACACCCAGTCAATCTCCACTTCGCATTTTTCTACTTATCAAAAGGTGTAATTAGATGCAATAATCTAGAAAACCCATCAATAAAACCCTAGCTTCTTGTTCAATAGGAAGGCATCAAAAACCCTAAAAATCGCAATAGTCAAAGAGATTTCAAGCTCGAGTACAACAATTTGAAGGTTTTTTTCTTCTAATCGAACATCAATCATGGCTCACTCTACTAAAATCGACTCAAATTCAGGCTCTCATTTGTGTGTGATTTGCTAAAAGTAGTTGATTCTCAATTAAAGGCTTTGAATCGTTTTCAAACATAAAACTTCCCCTGATGGCTTAAAAGATCCATAACCTAAGGAAATTACATCTATTGCAGGTATTTTAGGTTTCAATAATTGATAAATCATTTTTTATTTTGGGTAATGTCTTAATAATATTTGATTTGCTTATTTGGTGAATTATAGATTTAATTTTAAAAGTTGATTTGGTGATTAATGACATGATCTAATAGTAAATTAGCATAATATGGGTTGATATGTTAGTATCGTATGTATGTTTATATGATTTTGATTTATATAAATCTATGGATTATAAGTTTAATTTCTTGATTTGGTATTCAATCAAATCTCTTGTATGTTGAAAGCTTTAGAATGTTACTAATATTTGACATTTGTCGTTAATGTAAGGTAGTTTGTTTCATACTCATCACAATAAAACACTAAAATGGTCACAAAAAAGGCTCATTTACACAATCAAATTATGATTATATACATCATCAATCTCCACTTTGCAAAACATGAACTTGATTAAACCACTAAAGTCTACATATTCTAGAATGTTTTATACGATCTTCTAATTATCCTATGACATATAATGTATGTTTTAGTATAATTTTTGATATATTCTGAATTGCAATGTATGTTTTAGTTGAATACTCTGTATATTTTGGATTGATATTTATTTTATATACCATTTTTTGTTCCCGTGCGATATTTTAAGTATTCTAATTATTATAATGTATCTTCTAGTAGAAATTTCTATATATTCTGAAATGTTATTACATGATATTCTTGTTATTCTATGAATTGAAATATGTGTTTTAATATAAAATTCTATATATTGTGCTTGTTCTTATGTGTTATTGTGAAAAATCAAAACATTAGAAAACAAAATCATCAAGCTCGATTTTCATCTATTTCTGAATCAACATGATTTTCGTGATTATAATTTGTTTAAGATACTATCACAATAAAACACTAAAAGGTCACAGAAATACCTCATTATATAGATTCATATTAGTATTATACACCTGATCATTCTCCACATCACAAAATAGTTATCGATTTTGTCCATATTTCATCTATAACTTGGTAATTAAATTATTCTAATTTATGTAGTTAGAGTTTATGATATAGTTATTGTGATGTATAAATCAACAACAATTCAAGAAGTTTTATAATCCATGCTCTTTAATTATACTTGATTTTGATTCTAGTTATTCAAAGATTATGATTTATGAAACATTTTTTGTGAAATAGTGTAATGTAGCTAGGTGTTGCAATGAATTTATTGTTTGATTAGTGTCTAAGTCCATAACTATTTTGGTATGTACTTGACCCGATGGTGCATGGTCCTTTTGGGTTGCCTTCACCAAAGCAACTTGATAGGATGAATTATGGAGAGAAAAGATTAAATATGATTTATTAATATACTATGAGAATAATATATTAAAGGAGAAATCATATTGTTTAATTAATATTAGTCAATAATTAATTGGTAATTAGTTTTGTAACTAAAAGAGATTAATTAAACTTAAGGGATTGGAATTGTTATTATAAGATAATTGCAATTTGGGCTATGGATTGTCTTAAATTAAGGAGTGGATGAATTCTACGGGGAAGCCCATAAGGAAATCGTCCAAAGCCTTAATTAAAGGATTCTATTGGTTGCTTAGGGCTTAACCATCCAAATTAGGGTTTCCTTGTTAGATAACCCTAATAGCCTCACTATATATAGATCCCTTAAGGACCAAAAACGTGGCTAAGCCTTCTTCTAGGGTTAGAACACGTTTTGGGCAGCCTCCATCCTCTGTCCTCTTCATCCTCTTGCTTCTGGTGTTTGTGAACCCTTAGAGGAGTGACATTTGTGACTTTAAGCTTTCTAAAGTCAATAGAAGGAGGAATTGAGATTGTTATTGCTACATAACAATCAAGGTATGATCTAAACCCTAATTATATGTTATATTGATTATCATATGTTAGATCTAGGGTTTATAGTTTTGGATAACTTGCATGTACAATAGAGAAACCTAGATCCAAGCATTAGGATTTGTATGAGCACATAGGATGTTCTTATGACCAAAACCTATTAGTGGTATTAGACCCTAGATTGGTTTCTATTGTATTGATGCCTTGTGTGTTGAAAAAATTCGTTTTTTGTGGTTCTGCATGATGGACTCGGCGAGTCCCACTGTGGACTCGGCGAGTTGCCCCCTACTCGGCGAGTCCATGGGGGTACTCGGCGAGTTCGAGCGTTAGATGGAGCTATTTTCAGGCTTTCTTGCTGTTTATCTTTGAGGTACTTGCCTTTATCATATTAGATCAATATAAATCCGATTTTATGATATATATGAGTATATTCTTGATCTAATTGAAGATATTTATCAATTAATAAAATATTTGTTTCCTCATGTGATAATTGATTAATTATTTTGATTAAATTGGTAAATTGTTTTGCAAGAAATCGTTAAATAAATCAAATATGGATAATTATGTGATTAAATGTTAATTTTGATTATTTGTTGTTTGATCCTTGTTGTTATGAAAAGTTTCATATTTTCCCCTTTAGGTTTTATAGTTTCAATTTGAACCCAAAAGTTTTGTTGTTTTGAAATTTAAATAGTTGAAACCCTAATGTTTTGAAAAAGGTTTAATAACTAGCCCTCAAGTTTTGAAATTTAAATTTTGATTAATAATTTAATTTTGATTATATTTAAATTCTAAACCCTAATGTTTTGAAATGTTTCAAAACTTGCCCTCAAGTTTTGGAATTTAAAAGTTGTTTAAAAGTTTAATTAGGAATGTTAAATTCTAAAACCCTAGTAATGTTTTGAAAAGTTCAATTCACACCCTTATGGTTTTATTAATTAATTAAGGTGTATAATTAAAAGAGGTTTAATAAATCCATAAAAGTTTTGGTTTGCAATTTAATTGAATTAAAAGTATAATTATAAAATTTGACCACCTAGTATTTTAAAAGTGTAAAATACACCCTATACTATATATAACATTAAAAGTCTAACTATATATATGCATGAGTAAAAGTCAGTCTTACCGTTAGTAGGCCTCATTCACGAAGCTGGTCTATAAGGGGTGTTTAAGGAAATTGCCTATAAAATGGCGATTGAATGGGTATCCACTCTTACCCACCGCACTCTTGACTAGTGGAGGGTCGTTAGCCGAACGGGTAGGATAGGACGATACCTTCCATTAGAAGTATAATGAAATACGAAGTAACTAAATGTTTTTCAAATTCTCAATCTTAGTTACTTAGGCAAAAGTGAATTGATGCAATTCCATGAAATTACACTTTGTGCCCTTGCGAAGACGTTAGTGGAGCGTGTGTGGTTTACCGGCACACTAAATGGTTCTAAGCAAAGGTAGCAAAGGGTGACTCAATGTTTGTCATAGTTCGGTGGAGCGTGTGTGGTTTACCGACACATCGAGTAGGTGACTGTAACATGTGAGGGCACCATGTAAGTTTGCATGGTTATTCACACCCGCTTTGTGATCCTTGGCATCCCAGTCACAAACTAGAGGGGCATATCGAGATTTAAACATGCCATTGAAATGTTCAATGAATCTTAAAGGATCTAGGAGTTTTCATAGATTTAAAACTTAAAATTTCTTTTTCGTTTTTCATGGTGGAAATTAGTGAATCATCATTCACTTACCTTCAAATATTCTGCAACTAGATTACAGCATCCCTTTTCTAGGTTGTAGCATATTGTGTTGGGTCCTAGCCTTAGTATCTCATTTGGGTGATTTACTAAGGACTCAATCAATCAACTAACTTGAATTTGTTTCTCCCGTTTTGTAGATGTCAAAGTTCGAAAACTATGGTCTTCCCAAATCCCGTGGAACAAGCATTCCACATGAAGATGGTATTCCACGATTCGATCGAGGAACAACAAATCATGCTTCACTTCCACCACCTCCTCCGATTGTTCTCCCTAACCCACAAGATCGAAGAATTGAAAGGTTCAATATCACTAAGGCCCTATTGGAAATGAAACATGAAGATGGTAAATCCGTGTGTGCCCACATTCTAGGAATGAAATCACACATTAATAGGTTGATAATGTTGGGTGTGTCATTCCCGGATGAGTTGGCTGTAAATTGGGTTTTGCAGTCACTTTCTGAATCATATAATGAGTTCAAAAGAAAGTATTATATGATGGATCATGACGATAACCTCATTGACCTAACTTACATGCTCATTGCTGCTGAATCAGAAATGATTTGGCGAAGCAATGGAGCGTATTTGTTGGGAAAGTCAACTGACCATGCTTCCGAGGACGTTCTAAGAGAAGCGACCTGCGTTTGCTACCAAGAGAAAGGGCGTTGGATAGAAGTTTTCCCGAAGAGCCTAAAAAATTCCAAAGATGGGAGAGTCAAAGAGTATGACTGCGCTTCAGGTAAAATCCACTATCTAACTTCGTTAAGTTCCTATTCATTGATTCAAAATACATGATGTGATAAGATTGCATTTGAATGTTTTTGTAGGATCGGTGAAAAGAAAGGCAGCTTGGTAAAAGAGCAAGATGAATCTAATCACAAGAAATGGATCTTGATCGCATGGACTTGAAGATTAGATAGTTATGATAGAGTTGTTAGAAGTTTTCTTTTTGAAATACATAGTTTTCAATGGATTTTGCATTGTAAGGACAAATGTTTTCTGCTACTTTTATAAATAAAATAAATTTTCGTTTGACTTATTTATTTATTTTTTTTATTTCCTTGCAATCAAATCGTTATGAAAATTGGTGTGTGAATATTTCTACAACAAATGGATATGATTCTTATTTATGGTGTTTATGGAAAAAGTCGAGAATTTACCAAATAGGGAGAGTTTCTCATCGCCCAAGTTTCAATTGAACAGAAATTTGGAATCACGCAACTTGGTTGCATGATGAATGAGAAATTTCATATTTGGAAATTAGACTAATTCATTGACAAAGTGTCAAGTGAAGGACTAGGAGATCGAGCACACAAAGTTGTGTGTTGATCAAGGTCACCATAAGAGTAACAAAGATATTCGTCATGATTTACTAACGGTTTAGTAAATATGATTATACTTATAAGATTAAGTGTAATTCGGAATTGATTAAAAATGTTTAAATCAATAGCAAAACGAATAAGAAGAATCAAGTAGGCAGAAAGATAAAAAGTTTCTCCATTCTAAGAAGAAGGGAGAGTACCTTTTATGTTTTATGATAGGTCTTAATGATTAGAACCATATCTCAAATGATCCTCTAAGTGAGTCTTAGTACAATTGTATGTTTAAGAAGAGGAATCAAGAATTGAAGAAATGGTTAAATCAAAAAGTCAATCATACTTCGTTCCAATAACAAGTCTTAAAGTTAAGATTGTGACATTGAGTGAAAAAGTATTAAGATGGTTTATAACATTCATCAAATGTGGAAAGTTGTGATGTCTTGGATAAGACAAAGACCAACTAGGACCAATTTATGAAGTGTTTTGATAAAAGCTACACTAACTCTTGAATATTTGTTTGTCAAGAAATGGTTATTGATAAGAGAATCTTATATGTCAAGGAGTCAGTGGGAGTCTTAATGGTCTTGAAAGGTTTCAAGAACAAATCAAATAAGCCTTATCGATCATCACTAGCACACGAGTTGAGGTTTACAACCTATCGTGTTGACACTATTTTGTTTTCTATGCCATTCCAATTGAGTTAATTGTGCATATGAGTCCTATGAGCTCTCATTTGAATGCATAAAAGGCAAGGACCTTGATCAATGGAAATTACTTTGATAAGCAAAGGTGAACTGCTTAACTACTTATAAGACATGGTGGGCAGCTATGCTACCATAAGGCAAGAAATCAAGATTAAGAAAGTTCGGTCCATATGAGTTTGAATTTGTCGTAAACTTTGGTTTTAACAAATTCACTTGGATAGGAACACATACACCATTTAAATCTAAGTGTCATAAGATTTCCTCCTTCATAAAAATGATTGTGAGGAATTGCTTTCACTAAGAAAGATTTTAAAAGGATAGTGATTGTAAAATTGCATTCTCGAATTCGATTATGGTTACGGTATCCCTTTCCATAATTTGAATTGTGAGGTTTGACAATTAGTCTTAATTGTTTACACACACATATGAACTATCTAAGGCAAAGGTGTATAAGTTCAAGAAGCATTGATAAAATATTATCAAAGCACTAAGTATTAGAAACATGAACTTAAGAAATTCAATAAGTATTGTTTTTCTGAAAGTTAAGCTGTTTCTGAATACATGTCAAAGCTAGTGGGAGCATAAGTGTTATGTTTCATAATAATCATTATGATAGTGGTAGCATAAATGTTATGATTGTATGATTATTAAGGCACGTATTGCAAGTTGGCAATATTAATTATAGAAAACAAGAGTTATACCTTGCAAAGTCGTAAGGGTTGTAAAGTTGTTTTGCTATAATTAAGGGAGAGAATATTATGCTTCATTTCAATTCTAAAGGCTTAGGTTGAGAAATGTTAATAAATTTAGTCAAAGGTACATAGTCTGTTCTTAAAATTTCGATTATGATTACGGCATTCCTATTCACAATTCGAATTTTGAGAACATAGCAAATAAAACATTATGCATCGTGTCCCATACGCTTTGGGTATAGTGTCGATTGCAAATGCTTTAATATTTGACCATTCTAAAATTTTCCAAATGTCTAGCGCATTTAGAGGGAAAAGGGACTAGAATCGGTTTCGACTAAACTAATTAAACAACTATCAAAGGACAATCCAAAGTTCGACGAGGATTGGTTGCTTGTGGGTAGTTGGAAGCTTGGTATTGGATGGACCATATCGACATTATTATGAATAGAAAAGATTCTATTAAGAATGAGTTGTCATAGGGAAAATATGGAAATGTTTCCATATTGGATGGACCATATCGACATTATTATGAATAGATAAGATTCTATTAAGAATAAGTTGTCATATGGAAAATATGGAAGCGTGTCCATATTGGGAATCGAATATTGAAAATCTATGTCGAGATTAGAAACGTTTATGCAAAAGGATGTTCAAAGGAATGTACTTTGAATAAGAGACATCATATCTAAGGAATTGTCTTGGAACAATCTCCGATAGAGGACATTGTAATATCATTGGCAATAGTCTTTGTGACTTTGGTGCAGTGACATTACGAAAGGATCATTGCATAAAATGTTAGAATCTAGCATATTCAATAAGTGGCAAGAATTTGATATTCTTTCACTTATGAAAAAGGATTTGGAGTTGTGAAAAGAGAGTGATTGGAAATGTGTTCAATTTGATCTATTTCACAAAGTAAGAACCATAGGTAAACATTGTGTGCATACTAAGAGCATGGGACAAGTGTAGTAATAATTCAAGTAAGAAGTTGATTACCCGAAATGACAAATAATGAGTAATCGATATGGTGATAAATAAAAGGTGTTTTATTTATACTCAAAGGTTTGAGGCCATATGGGATTAGTATTATTCTTGTGTTTCACTTTGCATGTTTTGACTTCCTGAATAATTTAATTGGTTTAAAACAGTCAAATTATTCGAACGGGCCACAGTCGTTCATATGTTGGAAGTAGGTATGAATGAAGACTGTCGTGAATTGGTGTGTGGATTGTCTAAAAGAGTATTAGACATAAGAAAATGTTTGCTGCAACGTTCATGAGTGCTTATGAATATGAATTTGAGCATTGGATTAAACCCGCACTCACTTGGATCACTCCATGAATTGTATCACGAGTGATTGGTGAGACGATAACATCTTATATTCTTGAAACCGAGATGTGTGAGTTGTATCTTGCGAATCGGGTGTACATTGATAATATGTAAATGCACTACTAACTTGGGGTTATAAAACATATTATTGTGTGTGATTCGGTGAGTGAGTGCAAGCAAGCATTGTATCAAAGTTTATCCGTTCCTTTTATCCAAAGTAGGATAAAAGCGATATCTTTGGGCCCCTCGATGATTTAGTGATGACAAACGTAAATGCTCGGCCGGGCTAGGGCTAATTTGACTTGTTCAATTAGTCAGTCGTCATAAATTGGAGATCGAGAAATAGTACAAAGAGAATGATTAGAAATCATGTCTTACGATATCTAGAATGGAGGAATAAATGATCCCTTATCTAAAGGACACGCGTATCTCATAAGATCAGAGTTGATAGCAGCTTTGGAAAGCTACGATTGCAGATCAGGATCTGAAGTCATACGCGGAATAGTTATTAGACTTATCCAAGTGGGAGACTGTTGGATTAGTGTCTACGTCCATAACTATTTTGGTATGTACTTGACCCGATGGTGCATGGTCCTTTTGGGTTGCCTTCACCAAAGCAACTTGATAGGATGAATTATGGAGAGAAAGGATTAAATATGATTTATTAATATATTATGAGAATAATATATTAAAGAAGAAATCATATTGTTTAATTAATATTAGTCAATAATTAATTGGTAATTAGTTTTGTGACTAAAAGAGATTAATTAAACTTAAGGGATTGGAATTGTAATTATAAGATAATTGCAATTTGGGCTATGGATTGTCTTAAATTAAGGAGTGGACGAATTCTATGGGGAAGCCCATAAGGAAATCATCCAAGGCCTTAATTAAAGGAGTCTATGGGTTGCTTAGGGCTTAAGCATCCAGATTAGGGTTTCCTTGTTAGATAACCCTAATAGCCTCACTATATATAGATCCCTTAAGGACCAAAAACGTGGCTAAGACTTCTTCTAGGGTTAGAACACGTTTTGGGCAGCCTCCATCCTTTCTCCTCTTCATCCTCTTGCTTATGGTGTTTGTGAACCATTAGAGGAGTGACATTTGTGACTCTAAGCTTTCTAAAGTCAATACAAGGAGGAATTGTGATTGTTATTGCTACATAACAATCAAGGTATGATCTAAACCCTAATTATATGTTATATTGGTTATCATATGTTAGATCTAGGGTTTATAGTTTTGGATAACTTGCATGTACAATAGAGAAACCTAGATCCAAGCCTTAGGATTTGTATGAGCACATATGATGTTCTTATGACCAAAACCCATCATTTATAATATCATATCAAAAAAAATTTCTAGATTTTTTAAGATGTTACAGGTGTTTAAACTAAAATTAAATCTCATATTTTAATGTTTTTTGGCTTATTAGTGGAATATTCTATAAAATGTTTAATAAATTGACGTTTCAAGAGTTGATATTCTACGTATTTTGATATGATTTCATATGTTAGTTCGCAACTTTATTTTATTATATGATGTAGTGTTTTATAACATTTAAGTCTAATTGTTTATGATTTCTTTAGAGTTTATTATATAGATTTATTGTATGTAGGTTTAGCTATGAATTTTAGAATTTTCTAAGATGTTACATGTATTTGAACTATAATATTATCTTAGATGTTATTGATATTATCTTAGATGTTATATGATGTAGTTTTTTATAACATTTAAGTCTAATTGTTTATGATTTCTTTAGAGTTTATTATATAGATTTATTGTATGTAGGTTTAGCTATGAATTTTAGAATTATCTAAGATGTTACATGTATTTGAACTATAATATTATCTTAGATGTTATTCATATTTTGTTGATTAGTTGGATATTTAAGAAAAGTTTAACAAATTGTTGTTTCATAAGTTGATATTATAGCTATTCTAATATGATGTCATATGTTACTTCATAACTTTAATTCAATAAAAATGATTTGAGGATAAAAGATTTAAAGAAGGTTCTCAAAGTAAAATTATGATTCTAGTGAAGACCGTATATCAGTTATTTCCTATGTTATGTTAATTAGTTGTCTTCTAGTATAAATTTAGTAAAAATGTTTTTTCAATTTTGATATTCTATGTATTCTTATTAGTATAATCTAAATTGAAATGTTATTGCATTATTTAATTGGACGATGCAATACAAATAAAGTTATATAAGTTTTTCTATCTAAATATTCTGATTTTATCTAAACTACTGGATATGAACATTTTGGCAAAGTAATGTGTAATATTCTGAGAGCATTTGATATACTATGAAATTATGTGAAATATTGTAAATTTACATGTCATATTCTAGTTTCAGACATTTTGATTTTGTTAGAAACAACTTGTTTTTAACCTTTTTGTTAAGTAATACATAATATATTATTTTAGACATTGTGATTTTGTTGAAAACAACTTTTTTTGAACATTTTTGTTATGTAAAGTGTAATATATGATTTTAGACATTATAATTTTGTTGGAAACAACATGTTTTGAACATTTTTTAATTTCTTGTTTGTATCCTAGTATTATTGTTTCAACAAAAGCATGGTTTTTTTATGCAGATGAAATGATGAAATTACCAAATCAAGGGAAAATGAGTTTTTTATCCTAAAGGAAAGAATGTACAACAAGGTCTACCATCGAAAATATATCAAGACAAAAAATGTGTAGTTCATGGTACCTCGTCTGATAGTTCGTCAACTGATCGAAGACACACCAACAAAATATGAAACAAGTATATATGACAATATAGTTGTAATTTTAGAATATAACATGTATAATGTTGATATTCAATTTGTTTTATGTATTTTAAAGAATAATATATCTAATGTTATAGTTTGTTTAATGTAATGTTAGTAATATTTTTCATATATCACATGAGTTTAAAACTACAGTTTGTGTGTATAATATTTTGTTAAAGTAATATTATGTGTTTTATGTTATAATAAGTATATGTATAATAGTCTAATACAATAATATTATATGTTGTATGTTTTCATAAGTGCATATTTATAATATTCTAATAGCATAATGTTCAAGGTTTTCAATTGAAAAAGTTGATTTATTATTTGAAAATAAAGAATATTCTACTAGAATAAATGTTATATGTTATTCGTTTCCCAAAAGTTATTTGTAAAATACTTTAAAAGAATAATGTTATAGGATATTTTAAGTTATATGTAGACTATCCTGTCAGAATAATACCTAATTAGATTTAGACTTGTGTAATACTAATTGATATGTTATTATTATGGTTATTCTAATTGCTCAATATTTAATATTGTGTTAAGATTTAATATTCTAAAATTGTGTGTAATATTCTAATATTAAAGTGTAGTATTCTAATATTTTGTAATTTGTAAAATGAAAATATATTATGTAAGATTCTAATATTATAAATTTGTGAAAACTTGATATTATACGTATTCTAATTTGACGAGTCGAATGTTGCTTTTTTAGATGTTCTTTTTTCATAAACTACTTGCTTTAATCCTTTTGTTGATGAAATGTGTGATATTCTAATAGCATTTCACATATATGAAGTAATATGAAATATTTTTAATTTATGTGCCTTATTATCATTTTAGACTTTCTAATTTTGTTGGAAACAAATTGCTTCAAATATTTTTATTAAATAATATGCAGTATACGATTTTATACATTCTTCTTTTGTTCGAAACAACTTGTTTTAAACCTTTTGTTAACTATTGTGATAGTATTTTATTAACAATGAAATGATGTGAAATATTCTAAAATTTTGAGTCATATTCTGATTTTAGAATATGTAATATTGTAAAATTACAAATTAATGTTAGAAGAATGTTGTCGGTTTAATGATTAATGTGTTGTTTATTAAGGTATAATTTTCTCAATATTGTTGAATTATGAATTTCTTTCACATATTATATGAGTTTAAAATTAAGTTTGCATGTAAAATATTCTTTTAGAATAATATTATATGTCTTTTATATAATAAATAGATGTATAATATTTTATTAGAATAATGTTATGGGTTGTGTGTATAATGTTGATAATTCAATAAAATAATTCTTTTGGGATTTTTTTAAATAATTTGATTTATTAGATGAAAATAATGTGTATAGGTAGAATATTCTAACAAAACAACGTTTAATTAAATTTGGACTTTTCTAATACTCAATGATATGTTATTATTTTAGTTATTCTAAACTTGAAATATTAATATTGTGTTGTTAACCTGTAATATTATGAAATTGTGTGTATTATTCTAAAATTATGTTGTAATTTGTAAAATGAACTTATACTATGTATGATTCTAATATTATATGTAATATGATGTAATATTTCGAGTGTATGATTTATAGTGTTACAAGAATATCTAAAATAATATATAAGAAAACAAAACAATTTATAGAAAAAGACTTTTCTTATGTTATTGTGTAATATTACGAAATAGGTATATTATTATTATTATTATTATTATTATTATTATTATTATTATTATATTAATGTATGATATTCTAAAATTGTGTTATAAAGTGTTATTTTCTACCATAAGGTGTAATATTCTAATCCGAATGATTTGAAAACCACATTTCAAGTTTGTAAAATTCAAGTACAAGGTATAATATTCTAAATTTCTAATATAGACCCCGTCCCTTCAACTGTTTAGGAAATTCAAATAACAAACTTTTTCAACCACTGAGAACCACATAAGTTTTTAGAATGAAACAAATATTTTTAGGAAAAGTATCAAAATCGTCTTTAAAAGTAGAAATATATTCTAGAAACCTGATAGTTTGAAAAGTACATTTCAAGTTTTACCATAAAAAGTCTATTAGAAGCTTACAATGTTAGATAAAAAGAGGGATGATGAATTTCAAAAGAGCCATATAAAGTTATAATCATATAACATTGCACCATAATCCATAAAAATCTATTACATGTTTGTAACGTATATGATCTATTAAATATTCATTAATCTCAACACCTGTTGCTGAGAATTCATAGTTTGAAATTTTCAAGTTTCTTTTAAGTTGCGATTCATTAGCTAAAAGTACCTGCAACAAACAATGAAAGAATTGTTAGAATCAAGTATGGATTATACAAATATTTGAAATTCAAGTCAACATGTTATAGTAATATAATTGATGATACAACAAAATAATGTAGTAATATAATCGATCATAAAACAAGCAATAAAAACATTTATAAGCAAAAAATACTCTGAGTCTAATAATATTTTATGAAGTACAACCCTTACTACAAATCAACAAGAGCAGTCCATATTGTTAAATGATATGTCTCTAACTTTTACGTTTGAATAATTTTTAACACAAATGTGGTGGTGATAATATTCTAGAAACTGATATTTTCTTTGGTACGACTCTTATCTTGAAAGTTAACAAGAGTATATTAAAAAAAAAAAAAAAAAAAAAAACTATGCTAAACAGACCACCAACATATGTTTCTGAAGAAAAAAAACATATGTTTAACAAAACTATGGTAAATTTAATAACAATAGTCAACATGACTTTATTTACACTAACTGTGACTCATATTTTAGAAGGATAATTCTATTCTTAAAGATGAATTTAGTGATGGGAAGGAAGGAGTGATACGTATGACTCTTTTTTTCATTCAGGACTTTCATCAAACAGGTAGAGTGCATGTATAGTTTAAGAGAATTAATTGAATAATAATAATTAGTTTATACATACCTTGTCAATTTTACATAACATATACTTGAAAAGTGCTAAAAATCAAACCTTGAAAGTGCTCAAAGTCAAACCTTGGCATATTATAGAAATCAAAAATCTATTAAATAGAATTTAAATCTTGAAAGTGCTCAAATAGATCTCAAACAGCTAAATAAATGTGATGATATGAAGAATTGCTGAAATTGAATATCAGAGAACAAAAACTAACTTTATTTGTTGAAAATTGATGATATATCAAGATGCTAAAATTCGATCATAATTTTGTGATAACTTGTTGATGTTGATATATGTGATTTAATGAAGCATATTTGTTGAAAATCGACATATATCTGATGATCATTTCCAGATGACGAAGAAAATGGTTATAAAATGTAAAGATGAAGTCGCAAAACACTAAAAACGTGTTTTTCATAATTGCAGTTTTGATAACAGATGATAATTGATCGATCAGGGAAAAAATTTGATCTTATAGCAGCGATTTTGATATATGCGATAAGATCCTGGATACTTGGTCGAAAATTTGAAGATTGAGTGCGATGAAGATATGATTTCGTTAACTAAGGGAGTAATTTTGGTACAAGAACCGGTTATGATATCTTTAACCTAACAATGACTAATCTATCCCTAATTAACTAATCAGAAACATTAATTAGCCTTAATTAATCACGTTTTTTTAAGAACCATAGGATCAGTTTTCATCAAAGGCTGAAATGTTGTGCCCTTGTCTCACAAAATAGTATTGGTCTCAAATGAACCTCTACATATATATATATATATATATACACATACATATAGTGTAACTATGCTTCCACCTTGTGCTTCATCGGTTCAGATCATTCGGGATTGATCCTAGAGGCTGAAAGGCACCCTCAAGAGGGTTGGATTGGGATTGTAATGGACTGGATAAAAAAATCTCGATGTGTTGTAATTGTTAGCATGTTCATGGTGCGACGATCTCATACTCACAGCGTGATGTCGGGGTTCATGTTGACTAGAGTCATGGCCTATTTACTTGTCGTGACGTGGCCTTTAATCCTTAGTGTGGCAAAATATGCTAGGTCTTCTCTATTTGTAACATCTGGTTTTAAATCTCTTCCATTCTTGATCCTTTTATTGAGATGTATTGCATTTTTTGTCCCTAAGTTAAGAAAGAGTGGAAAGGGGGGCCCATAGTGGCCTTTTGGTAAAAGTTGAGAATAGGTGTGTATGCCATGTGTATGTATGTGTATGTAAAGCGTACTAAGGTGTGCCTTAGTATGTTGGGCGTACACTTCATACGCGGGGTGTAAGTGGAATGCATGCACACCATAATTATAGGGCTTTGGCTCATATTTAAGCAACCTTATGGACACAACCCCTCCTCTTACCCAGCCCTCTCCTTTGTTTTCGACTTTCAAGCAAACCTAGAGCAAGTGAGAGCAATTTTGAGCCTTAAAGTGAGATTTATTATGGTTTGGAAGAAAGAAGAAAGTGGTTATAATATCTTGAAGTTGAAGTACACCTTGGATCCGACGTTGTTACTTGTTTGGGACATCTTAGAGCTATAAAGATTGCATATTTATTCCTTTACCTTGTAGATCTAGGTTTTTGCTCTATTAAGCTAATTTTTGGTCCAAAAATATTGATTCATAAACAAAGCATGTTCTTGAACCATTAATCTATCCTTTCAAACCCTTAGAAGGGTCTTGAGTCATAGAAATGGATTCCAAGTGGTTAGTTTTGCCCTATGCATCATATAGAAGGTATTAATAGATTAAGAAGTGAAAATAAGCACTTAATAGGCCTATATAGTCATAAACTTCGAAACTTTATGACTCTTGAGAGTATTTTTAGACAAAAATCTGACAAATGGGTGTGAGTGTTTAAGCCCATATGTGACATCCCCATTTTTACGGCCAGAAAAAACCGATTTTTGTTTATGCTTTATAAAAATCAGAGTACTCCTTTTAATAAAAATGTTGCGGAATTTGTTCTCAGAAAAACATGATAAATACGCTATTAAAACATTTTCGAAGAAACGTATTTTATTCATTTCAAAACGTTTGGATGTGATCGTTAATACAGAAACATAAGCATAAACAGAACTTACATTTATTTACACTAGTGATCTACATCTCTTTAAATCTCTCAGTGTAAAGTGACCTCGTATCAACCCCTGTGATATAAATAAACTGAGTGGGTCAGGTTGGGAAACTTGGTGAGTACATAGGGTTTTCAACCCACAATAATATAATTATTATGTTTAAACAATCAAAAAATCAACCCAATTACCCATCCCTATTATCTTCTTTAGTCTTAAGGATCTACCCTAAGAATCAGCTATTCCTCGTTTATTTATTCCTAAGGATCATCCTAAGGAATCGACATGAAGTCGATCATTACCAAGGCTTATAGAATATATCTGGTGAACACGTAGTCCAAAACATCTGGTAAACACTTAGTTCAAAAGTAACTAGTGAACACACCTAGTTCAAAATACTACACACTCAGTTCAAAGATACCTAATGAGCACCTAGTTCAAAAACACCTACAAGTTACGAGCATACTAGCGTTCCACCGGACCGTCTAGTATCGCCCATGGTCATCATCTATACTCCACTAGATGACTGGATCACTAACAACATTGATGTCTCCCATCGTGTTATCACAAAACAACTATTTCATCTACCCATGTTTTACCCAACATATTTTTGTAGATATAAAATACATATACAGTTTAAATCATTTAAAACATGTATAAAAACGTTCATCCAACATAGACAGCAAGTATACAGATAATATGCACACATATCATGTAGTTTATATAAAATACTTCATATCTATGTGTAAGATGAAAGTAATTGTGCACTCACTACACGTAATTTATATAAAATAGTTCATATCTATGTGTAAGCTGAAAGTAACTATGCACTCACTATACGTAATTTATACAAAATACTTCATATCTATGTGTAAGCTGAAAGTACCTATGCACTCATTACACGTAATTTATATAAAATACTTCATATCTACGTGTAAGCTGGAAGTAATATGCACTCACCTGAAAGGTGATGACTCAGCACTCAGACAGCGCTTCGATACTCTCAAAACGATTTTCCTTCGATAAAACCTAGTACCAATACCACTAGGGTTTAGTCTAACGATAACCACGACAAATTAATAGTCTGACTATTATTATTATCATATAAGTGTTAAATAACACTCAATATAATTCATAATAATAGCCTAAATAATTATTTTGAGGACCTAATAAAATTCTTATAATTATATGAAAGCTATATTAAAAGTTGCGTAAGCGTAGCACACTTATAGCGAATTTTATCGAAAACCGGAACTTTAGTTGGAGCAGCGTTACGAAACCGAAAGACCCTTTTTCTCGGGACTCCGGGAGCCTCGGGGCTTCCTTAGGGTGCTAGGGTTTCACCAAGAATTTAGGGAGGGTTCAAAACCCTAGAGATAGAAAATAGTGAGAGAAGAAATGAAGAAAGGTGTGAATTTTTCGGAAGGATTCACACCCCCTTTTATAGGCCAGCATCCTCAGATTTACATTGGGTGTACCGGGGCTACGCTGGGCGTAGTCTCGGATATGGATGCCAGCTCGCAGCCAGCTGTCTCGCACACCGGTCGGATGAGAAGCGAAGGTACACTGGGCGTACCGGATTTCGTACGTGGGGCGTAATGCGAAGCGAGGCGTGGGCAACAAAGGACGGCTGAGATTCGGCCACGTCAGTAACTTCGCAACAGATTCGTGATTTTCTACTCCGACTTCTAAAAATCATAACGTTCGCATACGAGCTCCATTTTAAACGTTCTTTATATCTACGCGAAGGTGGGAACGTACTCTACAATTTTCAGTTAGACTCCGTCGGCTAATTTCTACTCGATTTTAAATTTTATATTATTAACAGGCCGAGATAGGATTGGTCCGTTAAATTCTCATAACTTCTTCATCCGATGTCCGTTTTTGCCCATATTTTTCTCGTTACGCTACTCTTAACGAGATCTTCGATTATCGTTTAGGTCGTGTCGGCTAAAAATCACCCGATCTAACATTCGAATTTCGAGCTGTACACTGCTAATCCGAAACTTCGAAAAATCGTAACTTCTTCATACGAAGTCAGATTTGGGCGTTCTTTTTATCGATGATCTTAGTTTAAAATATTCTACGACTTTCGTTTAGATCGCTAAGGCTAGATCTCGCTCTATCGTAAATTCACTATTTACGCTTTCCGGTATCGTGCGGCATCCGTCGCGAAACTTCAACGGGTCATAACTTCTTCGTTATAACTCAGATTTCGGCGTTCTTTATATGTACGGAAACCTTGAGACATATTCTAAAAATTGGTTAAGATTATTTATTCTAAATAATCCTTCGTCGAAAAGTCATTTTCGACCCCTATTGCCTCTAAATTGACTAGCCCTGATCTGCGGGCGTTACAATTATCTCCCCCTTAGGATGATTACGTCCCGGAATCATCAACGAAACATGGCAGTATAATGACTCCATACATTATCTCTTCATCTTAGGTAATAATTATAACTTCTATATATTCCTTCAAGTCTATCTCTTAGACCTATTGACTGTAAGCAGTACTTAATCGTGCACCTGCTCTCTACCTCAAGTTAGACTCCAAATTATGATCTATCATCATGTGTTGAACATTTTGACTCAGTTCTCTTAGAGTTAAATTCTAAAATAGACTATGCCTTCCTTCATGTTCTAATGTGATATAATCACACTTTAACATGTAGCATTTCTAGCTACCAACTTCTTTAGCGTCGAACGCGATACTTCTATTGGTCGCTTTGATTTCAGTTGTTTGGTTAAAGTCGGACGCTGCATCAAACTTGGTTCTCTGAACCACGTAACCTACTCATTGTAGTCTAACTCAATGTGACATGACCACTTGGGTCGGAATAACAACAATCTTCTTAGTCATTACCGAAACAATGGTAACGACATACTTGAATAAAACGAAATTAATTACTAGCTTCTTGGTAACCTTGTGACTTTCCCTGATCCAAGTGTGAGTCCTGTGTTTCATGTAGTATAGGCCTCTACTACCTTCCACACCTACTCATACTCGTCCCAAGTATTGTCTCGCAGTTTTCCAAGTTATTATCACAAAAACAATTTTTTTTAACACATAAAAATGTGTCCAAACAATCACAAAATTTTCCCTAGACTCTACTAGGACTTCTTCTATGCGTATCTTCAATCATCAATTCTGCTTCAGCTCGGTGGAAATGCCATACGATGGGTCAATTTCATTAATTACGCCAATCATTCCATCACCATGCCAATCGAAGGTGTACTTCGGACGTACTGTACTCCTCTAAACGTACTGCATGACATGTTCTAAAGGCAAGATACCACTCTTATGATATCTTCTGATAGGTGTCATTCACTATCATAATCCTTTTCATTTTCTCTATTTACTCAATTCTCTATGAGTCCTTATCATGACATTCTATTCTCCAAAGCAGGCGTTTGGTGTATCGAGATGAGAATATAGATAGAGGAAGAATTAGACGCGTATTCCTCCTTATTACTACAAAAAGTTACATGCCAATTCTAATATCATAATTAAACGTTTAGAAACCTGAGCACATAAAATTTCCAGATCCGTTGGCAACAGACCATAGATCCGATCATATAATACAAAGCATAAATCATTTAGCACATAAAAGCATGTTAGGAATTTTCCCTAAATAAGCTAGTGCTTCTGTCTATTCAGGTGTATTACCTAAATTTTATTAGGCACACTCCTCACAATCATTGCTTAGCATTCTAAGTTTAAGTCTAGAAATCCTACAAATTCCTAGTTCGCTTAAACTAATGCCCTGGTACCAACTGTGACATCCCCATTTTTACGGCAAGAAAAGACCGATTTTTGTTTATGCTTTATAAAAATCAGAATACTCCTTTTAATAAAAATGTTGCGGAATTTGTTCCCAGAAAAACATGATAAATACTTTATTAAAACATTTTCGAAAAAACGCATTTTATTCATTTCAAAACGTTTGGGATGTCATCGTTAATATAGAAACATAAACATAAACAGAACATACATTTATTTACACTAGTGATCTACATCTCTTTAAATCTATCAGTGTAAAGAGACCTCGTATCAACACCTGTGATATAAATAAACTGAGTGGGTCAGGCTGGGATACCTGGTGAGTACATAGGGTTTTCAACCCACAATAATATAATTATTATGTTTAAACAATCAAACAATCAACCCAATTACCCATCCCCATTATCTTCTTTAGTCTTAAGGATCTACCCTAAGAATCAGCTATTCCTCGTTTATTTATTCCTAAGGATCATCCTAAGGAATCGACATGAAGTCGATCATTACCAAGGCTTATAGAATATATCTGGTGAACACGTAGTCCAAAACATCTGGTAAACACTTAGTTCAAAAGTAACTAGTGAACACACCTAGTTCAAAATACTACACACTCAGTTCAAAGATACGTAGTGAACACACTCAGTTCAAAATACCTAATGAGCACCTAGTTCAAAAACACCTACAAGTTACGAGCATACTAGCGTTCCACCGGACCGTCTAGTATCGCCCATGGTCATCATCTATACTCCACTAGATGACTGGATCACTAACAACATTGATGTCTCCCATCATGTTATCACAAAACAACTATTTCATCTACCCATGTTTTACCCAACATATTTTTGTAGATATAAAATACATATACAGTTTAAATCATTTAAAACATGTATAAAAACGTTCATCCAACATAGACAGCAAGTATACAGATAATATGGACACATAGCACGTAGTTTCTATAAAATACTTCATATCTATGTGTAAGATGAAAGTAATTATGCACTCATTACACGTAATTTATATAAAATAGTTCATATCTATGTGTGAGCTGAAAGTAACTATGCACTCACTACACGTAATTTATATAAAATACTTCATATCTATGTCTAAGCTGAAAGTAACTATGCACTCACTACACGTAATTTATATAAAATACTTCATATCTATGTGTAAGCTGAAAGTAACTATGCACTCACCTGAAAGGTGGTGACTCAGCACATGGACAACGCTTCGATACTCTCAAAACAATTTTCCTTCGATAAAACCTAGTACCAATACCACTAGGGTTTAGTCTAACGATAACCACGACAAATTAATAGTCTGACTATTATTATTAGCATATAAGTGTTAAATAACACTCAATGTAATTCATAATAATAGCCCAAATAATTATTTTAAGGACCTAATAACATTCCTATAATTATTTGAAAGCTATATTAAAAGTTGCGTAAGCGTAGCACACTTACAACGAATTTTATCGAAAACCGGAACTTTATTTGGAGCAGCGTTTCGAAACCGAAAGACCCTTTTTCTCGGGACTCCGGGAGCCTCGGGGCTTCCTTAGGGTGTTAGGGGTTCACCTAGACTTTAAGGAGGGTTCAAAACCCTAGAGAGAGAAAGTAGTGAGAGAAGAAATGAAGAAAGGTGTGAATTTTTCGGAAGGGTTCGCACCCCCTTTTATAGGCCAACATCTTCGGATTTACGCTCGGCGTACCGGGGCTACGCTGGGCGTAGTCTCGGATATGGATGCCAGCTCGCAGCCAGCTGTCTCGCACACCGGTCGGATGGGAAGCGAAGGTACGCTGGGCGTACCGGATTTCGTATGCGAGGTGTAATGCGAAGCGAGGCGTGGGCAACAAAGGACGGCTGAGATTCGGCCACGTCAACAACTTCGCAACAGATTTGTGATTTTCTACTCCGACTTCTAAAAATCACAACTTTCGCATACGAGCTCCTTTTTTTATGTTCTATATATCAACGTGAAGGGGGGAACGTACTCTACAACTTTCGTTTAGACTCCGTCGGCTAATTTTGGCTCGATTTTAAATTTAGTATAATTAACAGGCCGGGATAGGATTGGTCCGTTACATTCTCATAACTTCTTCATCCGATGTCCGTTTTCGCCCATCTTTTTCTCGTTACGCTACTCTTAACGAGATCTTTGATTCTCGTTTAGGTCGTGTCGGCTAAAAATCACCCGATCTAACATTCGAATTTCGGGCTGTACACTACTAATCTGAAACTTCGAAAAATCATAACTTCTTCATACGAAGTCAGATTTGGGCGTTCTTTTTATCGATTTTCTTAGTTTAACATATTCTACGACTTTTGTTTAGATCACTAAGGCTAAATATCACTCTATCGTAAATTCACTATTTACGCTTTCCGGTATCGTGCGACATCCGTCGCGAAACTTCAACGGGTCATAACTTCTTCGTTATAACTCGGATTTCGGCGTTCTTTATATGTACGGAAACCTTGAGACATATTCTAAAAATTGGTTAAGATTATTTATTCTAATAATACTTCGTCGAAAAGTCGTTTTCGACCCCTATTGCCTCTAAATTGACTAGCCCGGATCTGCGGGCGTTACATCATAAGCACTTAATCGATTTTTTTGGACTTGTGGGAGTATGCCCCGCATACTCGGAGTATGCTCTATGTAAAATTTCAACCACCCCGATGGTGGTTAACATGTGAATGCGCTAGTATGCCCAACATACCTTCGAAGTATGCCCCACGTACTCACTCTGAGTCGATTCGGCTGAGTTGAATCGGTTGGGTTGACTCAGTTGACATAGTTGGTTTGACCAAGTTTGACCTTAAGGGTATTTTGGGATTTTGATTAAGATTGGTCTTTTGATTGGAAAGGTGGCAGTTAGAGCTGAGATTTTGAGTCAAGACCTCATCAGCTATCTTTTAGTCTGCGAGTTGAGTTTTTCCTCACTCTACTTATGGGTCGAAGGCACCAAGGCTGACCCATTGGTTTGATATCCTTCTATTCACTGATATGTTGAGTATGGAATAGATATGCATGATTATTCTAGTTACTGATATGCTAGTCTAGTAGATCTGTAGGACTACTTGTGATTTTGTCTGCATGATTACTTGTATATGTTTGTTATATGTTATATATTGACATATTGGGTTGGGTTGAGGTTGTACTACTTTATGTTGTAGCTAACAAACCCTGGGGCATTCCAGATATGAGCTGAAGGTCGGGTAGGGCATGTCAGACTTATACTGAGGGCTCAGTAGCATTCCAGATATGAACTGAGAGCCGGGTAAGGCATGCTAGACTCATACTGAGGGCTCGGTAGCATTCCAGATATGAGTTGAGGGCCGGGTAGGGCATGCCAGACTCATACTAGGGCTCAGTAGCATTCCGGATACGATCTGATGACCGGTTGGTATGCCAAACTCGTATTGAGGGCTGAACATTAGTATTCCAGTCTGATGACTAATTGGGTCAAGGAGCAAGCCATACATAAGTTGTAGGCCCAAGGGCAAGCCATACTTATGTTGTGGGCTCAATGGCAAGCCAAATATGAGTTATGGGACAAATAGGCAAGCCAGACTCATACTGTGGGCACAAGGGAATCTAGTCTTTTAGCTGTTGACCCAGTACATATTGTTATTGATATATATGATTTGTTTGTGCACTGGTATTTGGGGGAACTCACTAAGCTTCATGTTTATGGTTTTTGTTTATGGTTTTAGGTACTTCAGTGGACTATGGCAAGGCAAAGGCGTGTCCGTACACATCGTTTGTTTTACAATTGACTAGATCTTAGGGGACTCTGATTTTAAATAATGTTTTGGAAATAATAGTTTGCAAACACTATAAATAATAAATTTGTAGCTTTTTAAAGGTTTAAATTTGTTGAAATTTTTGGGATGTTACACTATTTTTTTGTTTTGAGGCTATTTTCTGATTGAGTGCTTGTGTACTCTTTGAGTGCGTTTAATTGCTTTCTGGTGAGTAATTTTCACCGCTTCCTACAACTTGGACTATAAATGAGTCAATCTTTTATGCAAATCTAGTACATAGTTGGGAAACCGCATGTCTTAGAACGATTCTGTTGATCTATACTTGATTTTCTATGTTATATGTTCAGGTTTCTGTGTGATATATGTGCTGGAAATGTGATGATTTACTATGGAAGAACTTATTTAGGATGTTATACATGCTAGATAAATCCTTATGATTAATTGGTGTGAATTATGGTGTTAGGTGCATGCTAGAGTGAGGAATATTTTCGAATGTGTTATGTGATGTTTCATGCATGCTATGGTATTGAAAAATGTGTTTGTCTATGATGTAGGAAAATTTCATGCTAGAGATGTAAAATGCATTAATTTGATGTGTCATGGGTGCATGTTTATATGGTGAAGAATCTTGAAGTGATATGCCTTATAATATTATATAATAACTAAGCATGATTAATTAGTGATGAATAGTAAAGAAAGTTGTATGAGCTTTGTGTTTGAATTAATAATAAATTAATTAAAATGCGGAATACACTTAGAGGGGGCAAAGGAAGTAACCTAAAATTAGGTGCATACACAATGATCACTTAATAGGTTGAAAGAGTACCTATATAGAAAGAGCTTAAGCTAAGGCGAAGTCGAGTGGTTTTCTAGACAACCATTTTGATGCATGGTTCTTCGATATGAGGACTAGGTGCGGCTATTTGATGATGTATAATCAAACATCACATTTGAGTGGGGGTATGGCAATGGAATATATACCACCTAACCTACTCTTGAACGAAAATGCATTATAGTTGTACATGCAAGTTGAAGTAGCAAATGCAGCCAACCGTGAGAGTCATGACTTATTTGGTGCATTGGGCTGATCGAACTGTAGGGTAATTAATAGTCATACTTTTATCTATAGGTTTGAGGGAAAACCTAATCGGACTGTATGTCCTAAGCTATAGTCGTAGTTCCTAAGGAAATAGTAATTCGCTATAGCAACTTGCTCTGATACAATTCTGTCACAACCTGCTAGCCGTTGGTGGAAATGCTGAGTGGTGACGATATTTACATAGATTACCCAAATCACAGAGCAGAGAACATAACCACCTATTAAACAAAACATGTCTATCTTCAAGCTGATAGTCCTTCTTTGCCTTGATCCTTACTCCATGCTAGGAACAAATGTGATTTTTAGAGATGCCAAGTTGATGTTGGTGAGTTCATAGATTTTGAGATAAACATAGGATAAACTTTCTTTGAAAACTCTCTAGAATTTTTTTACAATGATAAAAAAAATCATTTTTCTTAAATTCACGGTCTCTTATCTTATTATCTTTTTAGGACGTTCTGCTAATCCAATCATTTTATCTTTACACGATGCTTTACCAATCCTAACTTACTATCTTTGTAGGATATTTACCGATCCTATCTTATTATCTTTTAAGATATTATATTAATCCTAAAGTACTATCTTTTTAGGATATTTACCGATCCTATATTCTTATCTTTTACGATATTTTATTGATCCTAACTTACTATCTATGTATGATATTTACCGACCATATCTTATCTTTTAGGATATTTTATTAATCCTAACATATTTTAACTATAACTCTAAGGTGTCCCTCTTGGTAGTTGGATGTCTAAGCTGGTTGTAATGTATTACCTTGAGCCCCGATAATCAACAATGTTTGAATAGTGATTCCCCTCACGACACTTCATTGGACGTCAAATAGTGAAAGATAAGAAAGTTATCATGTCAGGATTGTAGCTAGCAATCGTAGGTGGGGGTGTCAAACCCTGTATATATCTACACATATATTTCTGCTCTCCCAAGATTAACGACTATAGGTTCGAGGTTGCCAAATTTAATTAAGGATGATAATGAATAATAACATCTCACTAATGCATTAACCTTAAGTATTTTATCTTTTATCTTTTCTTTCTTAACAATTTCCTATAACTATCACAATATAAATCTTTAAATTTAATATTTGATAATTATATCTTTTAGATCTCATAATTATCTATTATATATATGCCATACATATATAACCTAATTATGGTTAATTTGAAAAATGAATATTAGCGAAGACTAATGATAAGGTATAGCACATATCCCTATATTTGACCATCATTATTTCTAGGTACTATATTATCCTAGGAAATTGGCCATTATAACATCTAGGTAATATTTCTTCCTAGACTATCAGCCCTCATAACTCTTAGGCATAATATCATAGCTTACAACCAAGTATAGTATCTATAGCTAGATTATCCTAAGGTTTCATGTTTTACATAACGATTGATATTTATAGATATAAATATATTTTGATAAACCAATTTGATAAGAATGTATTCCCCCTCCCCTAGTAAAACTTATAAAATAATACAATGGGGGCGTTAACTCACTCTAGTAGCGTAATCTGAGGCCTCTATGCTACTGCACCCGAAACTTCGCACCATTAGGAGGACTTCCGAAATAGCTTGAGAGATAGAGAGAGGGAGTTTTGGGTGTGAAGAAATCAGAAAGTGAGCACCTCTATTTATAGTGCTTGTGCGTGCGGTGTGCACTCGACTCGTGGCTCCATCTAGAGTTTGCCACGTGTCACACTTTGGATGGTCCATGTCTCTCTAATCTGGATGAATATGGGTGTTAGATGTGCATGTCAAGCATGGCGCGCATTTGGCGTTAAACTCTAAAGCTTTTATAAAAATTCATATCTCCCTTATACAAATCATGTTTCTTATCCTTTTTATATATTTGTGTAGCTCTCTACTAGTACTACAACATTCCTTAAGGTTGTGTTGCTAAATTTTAATTTTATTTTTTAACCAGTATTTTATAATTTTCTAAAACTTGTATCTTTTTCATACGAACTCCGTTTTTGACCATTGTCTTTCACAAAGTATATATCCTTGAGACCACTTTGTCATGTACTTTCCAAATATACTGACCATTATTAAAAGTGGTGTAACTTTTTGGTCAATTCTTTTTGACCCTATCATAGAACTAATCATATTTTTCCTAAAATATGAAATAATATCATCATTTGTCTATGCTAATCTCTAATGACAGTCAATGACGGGGATTTCCAAATTGTCACATACAGGAGCTAAAGTAAAGGACGTGTAACATCAATATCATGTAGTGGGGAACTCAACTCAAACTGCAACATAGATTTCAAATGACACCCCATGAATCCAACAAGGATTAACACACGTCACAACCATTCAGGCGTTACACTAGTTTGTAATCATACAATTAAAATAGTTATTATGAAAATTTTAAAATATTTCTTTTTAACCATGGTTTTTAGTTACTATGTATATATAATCCTAATTTACTAAATAAAAATTATATTACACATATGTAAACCTAATTTGGAAAACAGTAAAAGAAAATTTAGGTTTTTCTTAGTATGTAATATAATTGTTTTTTATAATATTTATTTTTTCTTGAAATATTTTAAAAAACTTTGTTTTATCAAATAAAGTGAAAACATTATCTCGGTGGTTTGCTATTTACTTGTCGTCTATTTGGTTTTAAAATTATCGTTTTGGTATTTTATTCCAAAGTTTTAATTTTCATTCATTACACTACAAAAAAATGCCAATTAGTGACCAAAACGAAATAGTCATTAACAATAGAACAAGTCGTCACTAAATGATTTAGTGACCTAAATTCCGGTCGTCACTTTTCGTCACTATAGGTCCGTCACAAACCGATTTAGTGACCAAAATAAAATATGGTCACTAAATAGTGACTAAAATATATGCGTCACTAAATCTGTGACGAGCAGTTTCGTCACTAAAAGTTGTCACTAGTCTATGAAAGTCGTCACTATTATATCTACCCAGTGACCAATAAAAGTCGTCAATATCTTATCCGATTAATGACCATAGAAAGTCGTCACTGGTGTATCCGATTAGTGACTATAACAGGTCGTTACTGATTTATCCAATTAGACAAAAAAAGAGGTTAATAATAAGGAATTATTGAAATATTAAATGTTGATTTTAATATGAAATACAATTAGAGAAAAGAAAAGGAAAATTCTATAAATCTTTGCAATACAACAATAACCAAATAAATCTTCACATTTATAATATGAAATATTAAATGTCATTTTAAAAAAACAAAATCCATATATATAAAGATCAATGCAGATTAAAAGTAAATTTGATTGAATTTTCTTCCAGATGACGAGGAACGAGTTTTCCAAGTGTACCCCATAAAGTTCCAACCTACCTGCATAGGAGCATAAGAATGTATTAATCACAACTGATAGTCACTAATTGTTTTTATCTTTCTGAGTTGATCGGGACACAAAAATACTCTGCCATGAATGAATGACAAAACTCTCCTTGCAAGCACGAATAAGCTTGAGGGCACAAACTGAATTTTCCTACAATCTCTGCGTTGTATCACTTTTTTTTGGATACACAATTTAGAGCAGAGATGAATCTTGCTGAATTTTCCGTCCCTATTTTACTACTTAACATTTTTCGCCTCGTAAAAGTTACAAGTCATTTCGTTAAATCCAGAATAAAATTACCATTTTACCCTTATCTTCTTCATAAAAACTGAAATTTTTATGAAATCAAACCTAATTACGAATCCATAATCTAAAGATATCAGAATTAATAGTTAATGAATTATTAGCCACCAACCTACTACATGCGAGCACCAGAATATTCAGAAATTGGATGGGACTGGCAGAATAATTTTTTACTAAAATATAAATATGAGGTCAAAATGGTCATTTTCATAAAATTAACGAAATGGCTGTTTACATAGACAATTCATGGCCAAAAAAACGTTAAGAAACAGTAAACAGGAATGAAAAATGCAAGGAATCTTTTTTTGAACCATATTACTTGTGGTTTCACTTGTAGTCGGTTGTTGACTCACTTTTCCATACTTTTCTTGTCACCTAAAATAACAATAAAAAAAAACTAGATCAAGATTCAACCTAATGACCATTTTACCCTTACATTAAGTCAGGTTTTTTTGGCTTAACCCATTAAGTCATTCCGTCTGGATAAAAAAAAGTACTTAAAACATTAAGCTCATTAAGTAAAAAAGAAACAGTCACTTACTTTTTTAGCACCATAAACTTGAATCCCAACTTTTCAGCTGCTAAATTGAAGATATCCTAAACAACAGATGTTCTTGATAAAGGAACTGGAATCGCTTGTAGATTAGCATGAGTTGCTCTTACATAAACCCACTCAAAGAAAACAACTTCTTTTCCATGGCTCTTGAAATAATCTTTAAGAATCTTCTGGAATTAACCAACTTTATCTCACATTCTGGAGGTGAAGTGAGAGTATTTGGTAGATGTTCAATTGGTAATATAAGTACATGATGTTGAACCAATGGTCCTTTAGCAAGAGCACAACAGCAATTCTTACCAACACTGGTAATCAAATGTGATTCGACATTTGGACTCGATAAACAAAACCAACATTCCTTTGATCTTGAATTCCCTTCGACTTTCTCCTGTAAACTATGTTTATAGCTGCAATCATCACCTATTTCACATTTTCTTTTATTCAAAAACTCAAAACATACACCTCTCATGGATTGTTCCCTTGCTTCCATATCATGGCGAAAGTTACACATGTCGCCACGTGGACAAGAACCAGAAAAATGAATTTGAAACACAACTTATCACTCTCACCACTTCCAAGTTTTTATCTTTTTGAGACATCATATCGCAAATACTTGTGAATCAGAAAGACTTTCAGTAGATTTTTTTCTGGTTCTGCTTGTGTATATGGAGATAAGGTGGTGTTTGGTGGTTAGGTAGATATCTCAGTAGAAAACATGGTAGATGCTGGAGTTGGAGAAATTGAATGAATAAATTTCTAAGAGAAATTTACTCATAGCAAAAACAAACAAACAAACAAACAAACAAACAAACAAAAATAAGGATTAACAGATAACAAATAATGTGAAATAGTTAAATAGTTGACTAAAAATGTAAAACCAACCTGCTTAGATGCATCTCATACTGGGGCTAATCCAATAAAAACGGGTTGCATGTGCAGCTTCATCATTCATATATGGTTCTCTGGCATAATATACACCCTTAGATCCTGCAACATGGTACCTACCATGGATACATAGACCATAAGAGCAACTTTAATTAAGATCAACCATAAATAAACTTATAACATTTGAATTTTAAACTTACCAGGGCTTGATTTCTGCAACTAACTGTGATATTGCAGCATCACTACCTGTGGAATCTTATATTACCAGAGGAATATTGGATGTTAAAGCTCTATTCAAGATTCCATAGGGCCATTCATTAGTGAATAGCAGTTAAGGAAATGAAACCTTATGATATAAAATCATCACCCATGTAACTATAAGAAATAGAATGGAGTGAAAGAGGTAAGAAGGATATGTGAGGAATATGTCTATGATTCCAGGTTCTTCAGCTAATGCCCTTATAGCATCGATATCATATTGAGTGTAAGTTCCATAAATTAGACCACTTGGTGATCGCCTACCAGACAAGTATGCCACAGATAAACCGACAGTAATCAACAATCACAGTTAGGTAACTACTGAAATGAAAAGAAGTTGGAAGATAACAAGTACATTTCTACTGCATTATTGATTTATTATGCATTTCAACAATCAAAAACCTAAAATGAAGTCTGGAGGGTTTTTATAAGAAACATACCATGGAGTGTGAATAACAACAAGATTAGAATACTTGTGGTGTCACTTAGATTTCCATTGTGACTGATGAAAGAGAAGTATGGAGATAACCTCAGAGCATTATACGAATTCAACAGTTTGGTAGAATGGCATAATAAACAAAAAAGCAGCTGATTGTAAACTATGTGCTAATTTAATCAAGCTTTTCTGTTTGTTGAGAAAGTCATGTTTCTAGTTGCTATGATTTTAGCTACTATTTCGTAGAAGGAATCATGATCCGATCGATTAGCAATTGAAAAATTGATTAACAGGATAGTTATGTATGCCACATGAGAGCAGAAGATGTAGCTACATCCACGGTTGGAGTAGAGAAAAGAGTACCTGTTTGAATTCTAGCGGAGAACCGAGGTGCGTCCATGGGAGGGTGTGGACCGGCGATGATTGACCAGAGTCGACGGACCGGGGACGATGGGTCAGATCGATTGACCGACGACGCCTGTGCCAAATCGCCGATTGTTGGTATGTCGATTTAGGGTAAATAGGATAGATGTGTTGACGAGAGAGGCCCAAGAATCATTTTATGACATCTCGAACTTTTTGACCAAGTCAGTAAAAGATAAAAGGGCCCAAGAAAGGCCGTCTATATTGAGAAGGGTAGTATAGTAAATATGTTTTACTATGTTTGAGAAGAAGGTTTTGGTTAGTCGTGGATGAGTGTACATGGACGTAGATAAGGACTTATCAAATAAAATGAGTCTTTAGAAAATTAAGTTCTTAAAGAAAATAAAGCTCTGGCCATTTTCAAAAAAAATAAATAATAATATTAATTTATAACAACAATGGATAGTCATTAATTGTTTTTCAATTTGTAAATCAATTACCACTAAGTCGTCACAGTTTAGCTGCTTTCGTTTAGAATAATAAAGAGTAGTTAGTGGTCATTATTTTTGGTCACTCAACCTTCAATACAGTGACCACTATTTTTGGTCACTAAGCCTCTAACACAATGACTATTTTTTTAGTCACTAATAGTTGTTTTGATATGAAACAAAAATATTTAATTTTATTGATGGTTTAAGGACCAATTTAATGACTACCATATATAATTTGTCATTAAATTTGTAGGATTACTAAAATTCAGTGACAACTAAATTTTTGGTAACTAAATGATGTTGTTAGTGACTAAATTTTAGGTTGTCACTAAAAATTGGTCACTAATAAGAACTTTTCTTGTAGTGTTATTTGTATTAATGGTGATTGTCATCATATAAAAAGAAACGAAGTCTTTAATATAAAAAATAAATACAACCTAATTTTATTCTTTTGCTTCTAAATATACTACTTTATCAATATCTACTTATTTCTCTTGTTATATACCAAAAAATATTAAACTGATTATTAATTAGAAATTATTCATTAGTATTTAGATTTGTTAGTTAATTAACAACTACAATTTGTAAATAAGACTAACAATTTTTGATATATAAAATTAATAACAGCATATGCAATCGCATGAAAGAATTATAGAATAAAAATGGTTATAAATAAAATATGGACTACAATTTCACAAAAGAATACCATATGAACAATAAGAAAAAATATCAACAAATATATTAACTTATATAAATTAATATCTTTGAGTACCATGATTATCTCTTTCTTATTTTATACAAAAACATGCATACCAAAATGAAGGTTTGTATATTCTTAGTCATATTTCTCTCCATCTTATTCTACCTCCATCTTATTTTACAAATTCTAGAAATATGATCTAAATATGAACTATATAAATTAAGGACAATTAAGTACAATAAATAAGAAAACTTTTGATTTGTAGTAACTAATTAGTTGAAAGTTAATATATAGTATAAGTTAAAAAAAAAAAAAAAAAAAAAAAAAATGGTCTACATGTAAAAAATAATCAAACTTTGTCATTATCATTTCAAAGTTCATTATCATTTTAAGCAAAATGGTCTACATGTAAAAAATAATCAAACTTTGTTCTTTTTCATTCATAAACCAAACAAATGGTTATGTGGCCAAAATATAATTATTTTTATGTAGTTTATTAGTATAAATTGAATTATTTATTTATTCATCATTTTGTTTGTATATATCTTGAAATTTCACTTTAAAAATTATTTAATTTTTACAAATTGATATTTAATGTTTTCTTTAAAAAAATACTTAATATTCATATTTTTATATATAGTTATTTTTTTAACCAACCCGTGTAGTACACGGGTCTCACATCTAGTATATATATATATATATATATATATATATATATATATATATATATATATATATATATATATATATATATATATATATATATATATACTTGTTTATAACCCGTGGGAACCACTGTTATAAAATTAATTGAACTTTTATAGTGAGAACTCAAAATTATTAATCAATTATTTTGAATAAATTATTAATTAAAAGATATTTTTTTAGTTATATAAAATTATAATCGTTAATTTAAATAAATACATGAAATTATTTAACTTATAATTTGTATTAATTTATTTTAATTATTATTATAATGTTGTTAGTTTAATATAATTAGAGTGAGAAATTTAAATTTTAAAATTTGGAATAAAGAATTAATAGGTTGACAAGTGACATTCATTAATTAGGAGGCCTAATAGGATGATACATGACAAAAAAAAATATATATATATATATATTAATTAGTAAGATGACACATGTTAAAAGGAGATTAAAAACTATTTTTTTCATGGACGGATTTACGTTGTAGCATGGTGTAGCACGAGCTACCCCTCCAATTTTCGCGTCAAATATAAATTTAGTGAAAATTCGTCACAAATCCGTTGGAAATCAATCACAAATCCGTTAGTAATCTATCACAAAGTTTGATAATTGTGAATTTTGTGTAAATTCATCACTCTATTGGTGATTATGTGACAGAAACTACCTTCAGAAAGGATGTTTTTTTTTTTTTTTCTAATAGTGCAACCCTTAAAAAAAAAATTATAACCCCTGATTTTTCTTTCTGGATCCGCCACTGATTCTTTTATTAGAATATATATATATATATATATATATATATATATATATATATATATATATATATATATATATATATATATATATATATATATTAGGTATTTGGTTTATTTTCCTAGAATATGCCCCAAAACACCAAAACAGAACTGTGTTCGAGACTACCTTAGCCTCCTCAAAACCATCAATTATGTATCATTATTCCTTACAACGAAAGTTCAACATTATAAATTTTGAGGGACATATTAGTATATTGCACTTCCTCCTACGATTTTCACTATTTATTACGAATTTTTTAAAACAGCATTTCATTTTGGCAAATTTGACACAAATGGTCCCTAAGTTTCAAGTAGTCTAACAATTAAAGTTTCAAACATGCTCCTTTCAACCCCTTCTCTCCATTTCTATTTCAGTTTAGGTTATTATGTTGTTTTCTTTGTTTTTAAAATTAAAATAATTAAATTAAATAATAAATAGAGTAAATTACTAAAATAGTCCTTATGGTTTGGTCAAAATTGTAAGTTTGGTCCCTAATTTTTTTTTGCACTCGGGTCATTCCTGTAGTTTGATTTTGTTACGTTTTTCGTCCCTTACATACATAAAGTTAGGAAGTAAACGTGAAATTTGGACCAAACATAGGGACAAAAACCGCAACAAAATAAAACCACATGGTCGATCCGAGCGCAAAAAAAAGGTCAGGGACCAAACGTGTAATTTTGACCAAACCATAAAGATGATTTTAGTAATTTACTGTCATAAATACATAAATATTAACATACAAGAAAAAAAGGAGATGTTACACATCTTTCTTTTCATCCCTGAAAAGTCACAAAGATTCTATCAAGTACAGAATCCTTCACCTTCAATACTCACCACAATACCCACATCGATTTGAAAATATTTGACTTTTCCAATTGAAACCGAGATTCGTAGCTTGATAAACCATAAATTTTGCAACAAGAAAAACCAAATTTCATACCAAAAGTAAATCCCCCACTAAAGAGAGATCAAAATCAAACTAAAATTAAGACCAACATCTTGAGGGTCAGAATCAAACTTAACGGTGAGAAAATAGAGGATCAAGAATAAGAAATTTCTTACCTCCGTCGATCCTTCTTTTGTCACCGGAAAAATCTGTTGAATCTCCCACATACCTTCGTAATTTGCGTCTTTAGCTTCATTCTAATTTCCCTTAAAAAAATACTGGAATTAGAATGGAGATTCGGAAGAGTGGATAAGACGAAGAAAGCTCACTAAGTCGTCGATGAGGTGGTGTCTCTCTCTTGAAAAGGGTTAGTGTTCTATTGTCGGAAAAAGGTTTTAGGGAAATTTGTGAAAATGTAAAAGGAGAGGGTGGGTGGGGATAAAATGGGGAGGGTGGGGGGAGTTTTAAACTTTTTCTATTTTTCTAATTTAGAAATGATAAACTAAATAATACAAATTTTACTTTTATGTTTGATAGGACCAAAGATGCAATAAATTACTCTAAACCATAGGAACTATTTGTGTATTTTACTCTAAAAGATTAACAAATTAAAAAAAAAAAAAACACACACACGCACACACAAATTCATCATTCAATTAAAAGAAACAACCAAAAATTAATTTTGACGTTTTAAGGACAATTGCTGCCATAAAATAATACCACAAGAATGAACGATGTAAAACGAAAAAAAGAACTAATGATGTAAATTACTAAACCAGGTGTAAAACCCGTGGGACCCACGGTTGATTGATTTAAATAGAATCATAATTTTGATTACATAATATACGAAGATACCATAGTTAAGAAAAAAAAAAGATAAATACATAATAATAGTATATTTATTTTATTAATATTGGCATTTGTAAGTATTTAAAATTTATAAATTTTAAGCAATAATGAATTTTTAATTATAAAAATTTATTTAAAGTAATGTAATTAACATGAATAAAGGAAAAACAATGAAATATTATAAGTTACTTAACATGAATAAATCAAATAGAATATATTAATATAATTTTAGGAAGTTATATAATTTAATTAATTAATACTAAAAATAAATAAAAGATGATACAAAATAATTGATTATAAATTACCAAAACTTCCTTATAAACAACATTGGAAGTTTTATTGGTTAGGTTACCATCCTTATCTAAAATTAACAATTTTAATCCCTCTCTGCTTTGAACTCTAGATAAGGCGACATATAATTACCCATGTGAAAAAATAGGATCTTTGAGGTACAAGCCAACCTTGGATAACGACTGTCCTTGACTCTTATTAATAGTCATAGCAAAACATACAACCAATGGAAACTGTCTTCTTTTGAATTTGAATGGAATTTTTTTTTCTGATGGCGTTAAAGACATTCTTGGAATAAAAGTCAGATTTCCAATATTAGTTTCAGATAAGATACGTGCCTCGATAACACGTTTGCCCAATGATATCACTTGGAGTCTTGTTCCATTACACAAGCCATTTTTTTGATCAATATTTCTTAGTAACATAACCGAAACACCGATTTTTAAAACTTACTTATGATTTGGTAGACCCGAAACTTTGAGACCATTTAAAACATCAAGTGAGTATAAATCTGCATCAAACTGATCATGGACAAATTCAGATTGGCATATACTATCTGAACTTAAATATTCAACCTCATCTCCTGGAAACTTCAATAGCAAACGGTCATTAATTTCCTGAACCACTTCATTCTTTGGAGCTAGTATTGCTCTTTCTTGAAAATAACTTGTATTGTTGTAATTATCCAAAATCGAAGGATATACAAACTCAATTAATGAACCTATAGGATCCTTTGGATCACTAATGAGAATATCATCTGGAATATCAATAACCGTTTCGCCGTCATTCTGACCACCAAGTTTTCCTTTTCCTATATCCAATAGCCATTCTGCAAAATCTTTTATTTTTTCTACAGCAGACTGATCCCTTCCAACCGTTAGCCTCATGTTTTTTGTTAACTAATGGATTTTTCAATGTTGCCATAAATATGAAGAATTTAAAGAAGCGTTAACAATGTTTTGTCTGCTGCCACCCGGAATAACAGGCAAAATTTGTCTGAAATCTCCTCCAAAAACAATAACTTTCCCTCCAAATGGAATATTCGACTCGGTAGAATTTTCAGACCTCAATACATCTTTTAAACTTCTATCTAAAGCTTCAAATGCATGCTTATGGACCATAGGTGCTTCATCCCAAATTATCAAAAATGTTTTTCTCAATAAGCTAGCGAGCTCACTACTTCGATTTATTTTACATACAGAATCCTCAGTAAGTTCAAATGGAATTATAAATCGAGAGTGGGTTGTTCTACCTCCGGGCAATAATAACAAAGCAATTCCACTTGAAGCAACATTTAAAACGATATGACCATCACATCTAATTGATGCAGATATTGTCTTCCATAAAAAAGTTTTACCTGTTCCACCATAACCATAAACAAAGAAGACACCTCCTTTATTTTTTTTAACTGCACCCATGATATCAAGGAAAATGTCACGTTGTTCATTTGTTAATGCAAGAAACATACGGTCAAACTCAGTCTTTATAATGGAAATGTCATAATCTAGCTCCTCGGTGATAAGTCGATTGTTTAAAGAAGAAACAGAATCAACGTCCGAGTAAGGCATGTTTTTATAATTTTTGACAGTGTTGTTGTTACGAAGTATAATCTGTTCTATCTCGTACAGAGTTAAGTTCATAAGCCGATCTTCACTAAGAGTTAAGCCTGGAGAACAAAATATCAAATTAATTACATATATTATTACCCATATTTACTTATAATTAAAATTTATCAAATGTATGTTAGAAAATAAATAATTTAATTTTTAAATAAATAATAATAAAAAAAATTTAATACCTGATAACTTTAATCTCTGTCGTTGATTATAAAGAATTCCATCCGCCAAATATTCCCATGTATTTTCCCAAACAACTTCTGGTTTAGATATACTGTTACACATCAACAATGTGGCAAATGAGAATCGTAGATAAAAACCAGATCCAGAATGACTTGCTTCTTTAATTGCATCGATGTATTCTTTGTCATCATCCAAAAGCCCAAGAGCATAACAAGCATCTCTAAAAGACAAATATTCTTCACCATTTATTGTGCGAATCTCTTCAAATGATCTCGGACATTTCACCTTATTTAAAAGAATCCTTAAGAAATAAGCTTCCTCTAGATTAGGTGAAACTGAATGAATTCTACCAATGCACTTTCCTACTTCCCTAGGCTTCCAAAACCTATCCTTACGATTCCAAACAAACTTTGTAGGAAACTCAACATACGTAAGTTTTCGTGCATCATTTGAAATTACATTACACTCCATCCAAGCTGTGAACATTGAAGCAGCAACAACAGGTTTGTTCAAAACATCATCAATATCATCGTCTTCCCCATATACAATTTGCTGTTGACCAGGAAGATGAAAAGGTAGTCTAACCACAGAAGGATATCTGTAATGAACATCATATGTAAAAATTCTCCATGATGCTTCACATGTAGATAAATATCTATAATCGTAATATTCATTTATTTCATCGACAACATCATGATTATCACAATCATTGTTGCTTCGTACAATGGCAATTGTAGCTCTATCTGGTCCTTTGTTTATGTATTTGAATAAATACTTTATAGATGATCCCTGATTGCACCATTCAACATTAATTTGTGCCTGATATCTTTTCAATAGATATTTGTTGTAGGGGACAACAATTCTATTATCCAACTTGACACCTGATTTTTCAACAAAATGACCATTGTTTCTTCTCCTATATAAGGGAAAACCATCCTGATCAACAGATGTATGATTGCAGAATTGCTTTAGAAAGTTTTTAGAGCACTTTTTGTCACCCATGCATGGGCAATTGATATTTTCAGCTCCACATGGACCATGAATCATGAACTCATTCACAAGTGAATACAATTCAGGATCTTCATCTTTGTTTGGTATTTCGGCGGATATTATGGGATCGATTAATTCAACAGTGGCTAGCTTGTAGTTAGAATGCATGAATAGACATATATGACTATGTAGCAAACCTCTTTTTTGAAATTCAATTGTATAAACAACTGCAAAATATTTTGCAAAAAAAAATATGGTTAAACCATAAGCAAAATGTTAAAAATATGAAATAAAAAGCATTTAATCTCATGAATTATGAAATAAGTTAATTTTAAATACCAACTTGAACTATGCCGAAGATATGATTCTTCCTTAAGTCTTTAATAAATGCATCAAGCTTGATCTTGAACAACCTACATAGTATATCAGGTCTGTCTTCTGGTTGAAGTGAAGTATCCTTAAGAAACCTTTTCACCTCTAGCCATTTGGGATTACACGTAAAGGTTATGAAGAAATCAGGATATCCATACCATTTACATAACGACATGGCATCCAAATAGTTTTGAAGCATATAGCGTGCACCACCAGTAAATGATGAAGGTAATATCACACGTTGTCCGACGTTGGAGATACTTGTAGCTCCTTGAGCTTTTTGCCTACGTAAATTCTCATAAGACTCGCATCTAAGAACATGTTGTTGTCTGCGTATGTAATGCAATCTCTCACTTTCAATCATAGTATACGCATCTACCAGAAATTGTTGAAACAACCTTTTTGAATTAAGAATCAGTGAGAACGAATGATCATGTCTTGAATTCTAAAAGCGAAAAATTCTCTCATTGTACATGTCGCCCGCTTACTGTTGGTTGTATCTGTAATTCCTCTATGAAGAATGTCAACACTATAACCATCATCCCCACATGGAAATAGTAGTGGATATTGGAGAGGAAGGTAAGAAGGATGCAATTCACTGATACGTTGTAGAAAACCCGATTTTGTTTGAACAACGATATCTCTATTTTCAATCGAATCTGAAATGTCACCTACAATTAAAGCTGCAACCTCAGAAGCAGTTGGTAGGTTATATGTTCTTCCATCACGATTCCTTTTCCCAATAATTCTTAACTTCATAGCAACGTGAAGATTTTTCTAAAAAGCATATCTTACCATTCTATAAGAGCTAACCAAGACATTATTTGAATCTAGCATGACCTTCAATTCTTCAATAATTTCATTATCAAATGATGTAGATTGTTGGTTTTCCCCACTATATGAATGGAAAATATAAATAACATCAGCAATATATATATATATATATATATATATATATATATATATATATATATTAAAATAGAGTATGAATAAGAAAATTGAAAATTTACCGAAAACATCTCTGCCTATTTGAATTTTCATTATCAGTATCATAAATGTATAACTGAGAGAATTTTGGCTGCGATCCTTTTGCTGGTAAAAGACTTCCAATACTATGATAATTTTGGCCACCAAGTCTGAAAATGTATGGAGCATTTCCTTTATTGATTGAAGAATCAATCTTACCACCCATCGATGTAAAAGAAAACATTGAATTGTAACGTCGTATATTTTTCCTGAAGTTTTTGCTTTTACAATCGTTTGATTGAAACATTCTTTCATAAGTTGGTGGTGCCTTTTTTAAATCTAGTAGTTGAACCTTGCCATAATCACAACATAATGAAAAATTTGTGCTCTTTTTTTTTTTGCCTCTAATGGATTCATTTGTCCATAACTTTGCACGACATGTTTGGCATACAACAATCTAATCACCATGATCCAAATATTCTGTAAAAAAATTAAGTGTTATTAATATAATACTAACTTTATAAATATATACCATATAGGAATTGATTTGAAAAAAAATAATAAAAATGGATATATTTTTGTTTACCTTTGGAAATACCAACGATTAAGTTTTCAGATACGACCTCATGTATATTTTCTACATCTGCTATCAGGTCAATTAATGGAATAGGAGATAAATGTTTCAATTTCCTTTTTAATTTATGACATCCTGGATTTAACATGATCGATGATGAAGATTGACATATTGTAGATGCAGTTCTGGATGTCATATCTTTTGAAAGCACATAGTAGTTACTTTTATTTGCTAATGTTGAAGTGGGGTAGTTATTGAAACCAATGTTAGCTGAAACAAATAATAGTATATTAAAAAAAGATTATAAATTTATTAGAGAATGCATTATAGTAAATTTAAAAAGAAAATTATTAACATTTGTAATGTTAGATAATGGAGTTCTAACATTTATGTATGAAGGAGAAAATTGTAAGGTCGTATTTTCATTTCCTCGAGATCTATATGAATGAACATTTTCATTTTGAAGACCAACGCTCTTAAATTGATCTGCAAAAAGATATATTATAAAAATTGAAGACATGACGTAAAAAACAAAATAAGAAGGTAAAATTGTATAAGATTATAGGGTAATAACATAGAAAGATGAGAATTTATGTATTGTATTTTTCAGTTAAAAGAAGTGTAAAACGTGGTTGATTTTAATAAGAAAATTACGGCTATCCATGTTTTTTAAGACATGTGGAGTTGATGGATTTAGAATGCTGGATCTTATATTTGTTGTCTTCAATCGCTTATTATCCAAATATAATTTTCTCCGTCTTCTATTCTCTTTTGCTTGCAAGTAGTAGATATGGTTGTTTTCTTCTGCATAAGAAATATAAGCATATGATATAAAGTTAACAATAGGTTGATAATTGTATTGATATAGAATATTAATAATAGTGAAGAAATAAATGTACCTTTGTAACCTTTGTTAAAAAATATTCCAGATGATGAAGATTCAACGTACAACGAAGCAGATAATATCTTTGCTTTTTCTTGTCATGTTAATACGGGTTGGTGTTAGAATGGTACATAGTTTTATGTTATTAAAGAATATACAAAGAACTTAAAAAATATGTAAAAATAAAATTAAAAAATGGTAAATGATAAACATACCATTGTTAATTGAAGAAAGAACATTAGTAGCAGTTGAAGATTGTTGGATTGATGTAGCAGACAAATTAACGTGTTGTCTATTTTCTAAGTAAAAAGTATTTAATTTTCTAGTTTTTTTTAGAATTAACTGACTTCATGATCTGCGTGCGTTCTGAACAATTAACACAATTCAGTTAAAAAAAATAAATGCTATGCACATAATTAATAAAACAACACAACCGGATTTATTATTTAAAATTAGACGAAAGCCATCGAAAAAAATAAATAAAGTAAATATAATATAAGTGGGACCATAGTTGTAATGTAGTTACAACCTAATATTTTTATGTTAATAAAACCTAAATATAAAATAATGACAATACCACTAAATCATTTGTCTTAAAAATGATTTGTACATCAATATTATATACATCAATACCACTAATTTTTTTTTAAATTATAATTGTAATATAGAATTGCAGTTTAGTATTGTCATTATAGTCATAGATTTATTATAGGTTAATAATTTTTTTACTTTATACACTTTGAAATGTATAATTTATCATTAATATCCCCTATTTTCAAAAATTGGCAGCCACGTATGAAACATCCCTAACCTCCCAAACCTAACGTACGAATCTACATTTCTCCATTTCTAGGTATTCGAAAAAGAAAGAAATGATGAATGGATGGGTACAATTAAACGTAGCCCTAAACCTATCTATCCAAGTGACTACAAATCTCGTTTGTGGCGTACAAAAAATGAAATGGAGGTATCATTCAGAATGTGTATGTAGGTCAGAACCTTGACGATTAAACAACATAGAACGATTTGTGTCGATATTCTCGAAAATCAGGAAATGAGAAGGATGCGATTAGTTACATATTATCGGGTGTTTTCAAATGGAATGTGGAACGATTCGGAAGAGGATATCGTCACCAGAGACTTACATCAATTAATAGTCGATGAAGGAAGTGACGAAGGTAAGAGACGTGGAAGAGAAACTTACAACCAAAGTCGATGTCGAACTCAGAGACTTACATCAATAAATAGTCGATGTCGAACTCAAAGATTGAAGAAACGAAAAATTGGGGGTTGAAGACAGCAAGATTGAAGGTAAGAGATGGTCAATTGTTTGTGAATCTTAGGATTTATTAACAGAACATACATTATTGGGAAGAAATTTACCTGGTTTTATTTTTGCAGAACTCTTGTTTATAAAGATATTAGCGAAAACTGAAGAACTTCAAAAGAATACCTCGAAATCGATTAAGAATGGAAACACAATCAGGTATTTTTCAATTTGCTAAAAGTTTTGAATTTCGTATTGTGTGAGTATTATTTTAAAATTTTGAAATTTGAATTTGCTAAACATTAGGCTTAATTTTGTGCAAAATTATTCACTGATTTATATTAATACGAGTAAATAAAAAAATACCTTGAAGTTTCATTTTTTGTGATATTTGTTAATATTATTTAATTTAGATTGTATTTTAAAATTTTATTTGTACAAAAATAATTTAATATTAAAAAAAATTAAAAAAAAAAAAAAACCACCGTGTGTTGAAAACAATATATATATATATATATATATATATATATATATATATATATATATATATATATATATATATATATATATATATATAGTATTATGCATAATTCTTGTATTTGGAAACTAAAACTTATTAATTTGTTTATTGTACCTTACATTTTTCTTATTTAGTCAAAACAAAAGAAACTAAAAAACTATTTATTATGTTATCATATTTGATTAAAAAGTAGATACAGATATCTGAAAAGTAATTATATGCTCAATAAATTAATTGTTTTAATCCTGAATAGGAAAATTATGATCAGATACCACAAAGGGAGATCCAGACAATTGTCAACCATCTTTTGTTTAACCTATTAAACCCTATTGATGTGTTGATTGATAAAGATTACAAACCATTGACCTGATGTTTCTCTTAGATGGACTGTTTTGCCCTTTTGGTTTTGCTATAAGTTGGAATGTTTTTCCCTTTTCTGTTGGGTGGCTTCATTTATGTTGTTTACTATTTCAATTTGTTGTCTTTTTCTTGCTAGACCCTGGTATACTTGGTTTGGGATGTCTGTTGATTCTTGCTTCCTTCATATGAGGTTTATTGCTTCCTTCATATGAGGTTTATTGGCATTTTTGCCCTTGTTGATGCTCCTGGTATGTTTTATGTCGCTTTATAGTTGATTGCCTTTTTTTGGTTCATTCCTATTAGTCCGTTGCCCTTTATGTGGCTTTATATGAGAAGTAGGCCGCTATATTATGAAATAAGTTATTTGGTAAAACAATCCATATATAAGGGCAGAATTGTTGTTTTCTATTAAAAATAAATAATGATAGTTTTTTAGTATACGACATAAACAGAAAAACAAACAATGATAGGAACACGGCAAGATTAATAGGAAAGGGCATAATTATACTTTTCTATTAAATACAAAGAATAACAGATTATTATTTTTATTTTTATAATTTATTCGAATTTGAAGTTTTTGCCATTTGGCTAAAAAACTGCAATAATGAAAAGTAAATAGCTATGGAATAGGAAAATTGTTTTAATCATGAATTTTACCAAATTATGATCAAATACCAGAAAGGGAGATCCAAAACTCTTAGCAAATTCCTTCTTTCTGGACATGGTCACCTGATGCAAATTGCAATAAATAACAATGTTCTTACAAAAATATAATTACCATTTTAAGTCATTTTCTCATATTTAAAATATTTATTTACCTCAAAAAATATTTGTATTCATATAATAGTTTTGTTAGTTTGTCATATAATATTTTTTTTTAAAAAAAACACTTGATAAAAGAAAAAAAAATGTTAAGCGCTTATTTTAGAAAAAATGACAAGTTTTTGTTTGTTTGATATATCTTCAAGCTGCATACCCAATAAATGGATGGACTGGAGTTGCTGCATTATCTCATGTACAGTGTGAGGTACTAATACACCTTCCAAAGCTGCTTAACTTGAAGAACCTTGCGAAAACTGTGTTATAGCTACCAATATAAACCCCACCCTTCATGAAGTAAGAAAAAATTGAATGTGAGTATAATTAAGTTTATCTTCTTAACATATGCTAATTTTATTTTGTCTAACTATAGGCTTATTATAAGTGGGATGTGACCATATGTTATACAACAAAACTATATGTTGGCACAAAGGAAGTTGAGGAAATATAGAAATTAGCAACATATAATGCTTTTTTCTTCAAAAAAGTTTCACACATTTTGGTTTTGCTTGTGTAAAATACTATCTTATTGTTACGTCTATTTTCTTTTTTATTTTTTCTTAATTAAGCATTATACTACTATTGCTATCGGTAGTCTATCCAAATTTTTAGAAGTCTTTGATTAGTGATTACAATATTTAATTATCAATATTTTATTCTTACCCGTGGTTTCCATAAAGAATAACATATTTTTATTTTTATTTTTATATTGTATACGAATTTGAAGTTTTTGCCATTTGGCTAAAAAAACTGCAATAATGATGTTTCTGTTAGATGCACTGTTTTGCCCTTTTGGTTTTGCTATAAGTTGGAATGTTTCTCCCTTTTGTGTTGGGTGGCTTCATTTATGTTGTTTACTACTTGATTTTGTTGTCTTTTTCTTGCTAGACCCTGGTATACTTGGTTTCGGATGATTCTTGCTTCCTTCATATGAGGTTTATTGGCCTTTTTGCCCTTGTTGATGCTCCTGGTATGTTTTATGTCCCTTTATAGTTGATTGCCTTTTTTGGTTCATTCCTATTAGTCCATTTCCCTTTATTTGCTTTTTATGAATAGTAGGGCGCTATATTATGAAATAAGTTATTTGGTAAAACGGTCCATATATAAGGGCAGAATTGTCCTTTCCTATTAAAAAGAAATAACGATAGTTTTTTTAGTATGCGACATAAACAGAAAAACAAACAATTGCAATGTAAAAACTATTCGTTATGCCCTTGTACACAAGTACATTGCTTGTTGTGAATTTAAATTTAACTGTTTTTAAACATATTATTTTCCAAGATTAATTTTAGTGTAATTGTGATACAAACAAATTTTAAAGCGAAAGTGTCAAATAAGTAAAAATGTACTATTAAACCACTTCAAATAAACAAAACAAACGTATAAAAACAAACGAAAGTCCCCAAAATACTTGAACGAAACAACGAAATAGTCTTTAAAACAAAACCAAACTTAATAATTGTTTTTAAAAACCATAATCAACTCAGTTCTCCACTTTTGGCACCCAAACTGGAGTATCTTTACTAAAAGATTCCATATTTGATTTTATAGAATTTGCATCACCATCATCTTCTAGATCATAAACGTCATCACCATAACAACTCACTTTTCCACTTTTGGAACTAAAAGTGGGTTTACCTCTCCCATTGATTTTCTTTTAGATTTAATTGAACTCAAATCACCTCCACCATCAACATCATAAATGTCATGGAGGTTGCGCTTCAAATCACCTGATATTTTCAATGGACTTGTTGCGGATGATTTATCAATTGTTGAGGGAGTAAAATTCTCATCCGTTTGTGATATGACATCCTAAATTAAAAAAACATAAGTTGACAAGCGATCTAATTAAATATAAATAAAAGTTAATATGAGAATATAACATACCTTTTGAACATTTTGAACGACCTCATCTGATTCCATGGGTACTTCATTTAAGCACACTGATTGAACACTCTAGAAAATAATATGGAAATATGTAAAACGTTATGTATGTAAATAAAAAATAAACATAAATATTGAACATTAAAACATTATTTACCATAAGTTCTAGTTTACTTTCCAATTCTAAAACAACAGACTCATCTTCTGTAAGTTTGACAACGGTGTAGATATTGTTATAGTTGGTAACATTGTAGGATGTAACATCTACAAGAAATGCAAATTTGCGGTTTTTCAAGACGTTCATATGATTTGGATATAGTTCCAAACTGTCACTAGCATGTAAGAAGATTGTTTAATATATTAAAACAAATAAAATGTTATTTGATAAAAAAATATGAATAAAAAACTATACCTCTTCATGTATTTTTTTCAACTCGAATGCACTTATATCCAACAATCTTTTTTCTTCCCTATCAAAAAGAGTGAATCCGATGGTGTCAGTATGATCTTGTACGTTGATTGGAATTATATACCTAAAAAATATTGGATTAGTTTATTATTTTTGTTGAATGATTGAAATGATTAATATAAATGGAGGTATGTGTATACTTTATAACAGTATGAAAATTCGAATCGTTGCAAGCTGCATTTTTACACTTAATTACAACACTATCTTCCATCTTGCCGGCGGCGGTATAGGAAAGATTGGTTTTGGGCACATTGTTTATCATTCTTCCACATTTGTAGCACGCATCGTAATACCAATGTAGATTCTGTCTTATATTGACGAAGGAACCAACTAATAGAAATTTCATTTCCTATATCAAATAAAATGTAAAATTAAAAAAAAAATACAATGTTCAAATAAAATTAAAGGATATAAAGTAAAGAACATATACCTTAAGTGGTTCTGTGATCTCACAAACAGTTTTTAAAGGGAAATCGCCTTTAAAATCATCTATATAAGAGGTAGAGTAGCTTGGGAGTGTAGTAATGCTTTTTTCAGACATACCTCCTTTGTTATTAGCCTTCAATCTGCAATGTTTAAAATTAATTTATTAAATATAAGAAATTGTATTCATCTAAATAAATATAATAACATAAATAAGTTTAAATAAAATTTAAAAAACTAACTCTTTCTTAAACTCATTAAATTCAACAATGTCTGAATTAATGAACATTTTGGTTATATCAAAATGACTTTGGGCTTGACCAATTCCTGTAAAAATAGAACAGTCAATAAAAGTAGATTGGAAAACAAATTAAGTAATAAAATACAAACCATTCCAAATGTTAAGTTTCACGAACTGCATCACTATAACAACACAAGTAATCGTGGTGTTACTTTTCAGGTAATGTGACATATCATGTGCCTGACTTCCAAATATAGTGACATTGAGGTGTACAGACCTAAATAAAAAATTAATTTAATTAGTATGAAAAAATATGACTAAAAATAATAAATAAATGAAATAAATATCATCTCACTCTAAGTTGCTAATAGTCATCTTCATGTAATGTTTAGATGGATTAGGATTGGTTGTCTCAAGTGGCCTAAATGAGACAATTAGCCCAATAACATCTACACAATTTTAAAATAAAAAAAATATAAGAATCAGTTAAATACTAACATTTATAATTTATTTCTTTTAGTTATAAAAGTGAATGGAATACCAAAAAATGAAAACAGAATACCAAAAAGTCCTTGACGGCTTGACGCCAATCTCTGTAACCTAACTTATAGTAATAGAATAAAATGTATACCTTTAATATTTAGAGTGAGATAACACATAGTCACATTCAAACTAAAAAACATTCAATAAAAATATAACACATTAAAAAAATTGACATTAATAATTTCATATATTGATAATTGATATTAATATTAAAATAAAATCAAACAATCATACACGTTCAATACGATTAAATCAAAAACTATCAAATAAAATACTCAAACATTCATATTACGTGTTATCTAGATAAGAAAAAGCCAATCACTCATACATTCAATTTGATTAAGTTAAAAACAATAAATAAATATAGCCAAAAAAAATACAATATTAATATCACAGAGTCAAGAAGAACCAATGTTTTAAGAACCGGTTTGAACCGACTGGTCGAACCGGTTGGACCGGGAACCGGGAGAGGGAGCGGTTCAACTATCACCGGTTTTACATTGATTTTTGGATCGGATTGAACCGGCCAGTTTTTAGAAAAAACTGGTTGAACCGGTCGAAATAAACCGGTTGAACTGGTTAAACCGAATAAAAACACATGAAAAAGAACCATTTACATAATAAACTTTGGTGATTTTTTTCAAATCTATTTATTTTTCTCTAAATAAAAACATATGGTAAATGTTATAAATTCTTTTGATGTGTTTGTATTCATCAAAAACTATATTTTGTTTCGGTATTATACTTTATTTTCTTTTTGACATATATGGATTGATGTAGAACACTGAAACTTATGGTTAGGTGTTATTTTAATGTACTTGGATTCATCTACAACTTATTTTTATATGGATTTTTAATGTTTGAACTTGTAAACATCAAAAATACATGAAAAATATAGAAAATGGTTCACCCGGCGGTCGAACCGGGAACCGGTCACCATACCGGTTTTTAAAACATTGAGAAGAATCAAAAACTTAACTTACATAGAAGTCTTTATTATTAAGCCAAAAAAATCCTTCGAATAGTACAATAAAGTCAAAACAATCTTTAATTAATTATGGTTAACGGTGTGAGAAGTCTTTGATTAGGATTATGAGTGTGAAGATTAAACTAATTGTGAATAATGTTTACAAATTTTGAGAATTAGCCGATTAGGAATTACAACATTAATCAACAATCTAACTCAATGCATGATTGGAATATTGTTTGTGTCTGCACGATCAGCCTTTGATGGTCTGATTGTTCGTTCGTCTCCTGATAAATGAAGATTAATGGATTATATTTTGAAATTTAATGGGTCTTAAATAATTTTTACTATATTATTTTATATATAATCTATAATTTATATATATTAAAATATAAAGTTAGCGGTTCGGTTAATAATGGTTCTGTCACACCCCGAAACCCAAGGCGGAAACGTTTCCGGGGTGGACTCCACGTTGAGTATCAAATCCAATGCACATAGTAAGAAAAGTAAACAACCATTACATTACATATGAAAATTTACATTTGTTCAAAAGTAAAGTTGTATAAGTGTGATACATATGTATATATATGAACAAAAGTAAGACGTGTCTTCTACGTACTCCGTCTTCACTAAAAGGATCATTGGGTACCTGTCTAATGCGGACTTGAGAATACAAGCATTTTAAAAATCAGCATAAAGTTGGTGAGTTCATAAGCGGTTTTGTTTTCTGAAAATGTACGAGTTTCCTTTCGTTTTCTGAAAATGTTACAACCCAAGAAAATCCCATATTTTCTTTTATGTAAAGTTTAGTTATCTGTTATGTTACACGGTTCTGGTTACGTTCACTTGTTATACTAGGAAAATCCCATATTTTCCTAAGAGTTGACTATCGATCTGAAATGTAATATAAAAGATGTATACTGAAAACTTGGTTATCCTTGTGAAGTGTATGTTAGTTTTAACACATATATAAAACTAATAACTATAAAGTAAACTAGTTACTAAACCTATTATTACTAAAAAGTAAATCTCTGTTATCCAAATTGCGAGTTCCATAACCATACGATAGACTAAATATGGCAATAAGTAGTCCATCTCACTTTATGACTTTTGTCACCATTGAACCTTTCGGTTCGGCTGTAGCTAGCAGCCAGGTGCAGGGTAGTCAACCCCGTATAGATCTATACACTCAAGTCACGCTCCCTATTTAAGAGATTCTGGTTACAGGGCGGTCCTCCACTCGCGTATCTATGTGGAGTGTTCTCCAAGGACGTGTCTCCAATTTATAGGAATAACAAATTTACTAGTAATAATACAGAAAGATCAAATGACGATCCTCCACTCGCGTATCTTTGTGGAGTGTTATCGAGGACAAAACAATATTTTAAGTTTCATGTTCAAAGCTCAATGTTATGCTTTTAACTGTTATGATGTGAGAAAACCATTTGTGAAAATATAAAATACAACAATTATAATGTTTTTCACAAATAATATGATAGTGTGTTCTGCAAGTTCAACGGTTGTCTTTTATGATTGTCAGTGTTAAAAGCATATATAATATGAAACATAACACATATAAAACAAGTTTGAGTACAAGTATTCCTTGTACTTTTCTTGTATTCCCCCTGAAAACAGTGAAAAACATTGAAAAAGGGTAGGGGTATGAACTCGCCAGACAAGAAAACGTGTCGGTTTGGATGCTATGTGTCGGTTTGGGGCTTTATAACGCGCGAGGTTCCTATGTAATATGAAATGGTATACAAATGTATCTAATTAGACTTTAATCACTTATTAGATATGATTATACACTCCAATATGAGAAAACACTTCAAATCAAGTGTTTGGAGTGACCCGGGTGACATCTACGGATGTGTAGGACTTTGGAAAATCTGTTTACTCTTCAAGAGTAAACTCCCTATGGAGTTTTCGGCTGTAAGAGCAACTCCGCATGAGTTCACGGCCATGAACTCATGGATGTGGGGTTTTATGGTGCTAAATGGTCAAATAACACTTGTGAAGGGTTGCTATGATTTAATCTAAGGCATAGGAATGAGTTTAACCACCAAAGGAACCATCAAATGGAGTTTACGGCCCTAAACTTGGAGTTTACGGCCGTAAGCTCCTATACCTTTCTTATATTAATGATTTGGTTGCCTTAGATCAATTACATGTGATTCAAACCAATTTTACAAGCTTTAGAATGAATTTAAGGCATCATTTGACTAGTGTATATGAGTTTACGGCCCAGGAACCCATTCTAGGGGGGTTTACGGCCATGAACTCCTAAAGGGAGGGTTTTCATCATGTTTAAGGCCCCTAAATCGATTGTGGTTGGTTCTAGAATTTAATCCAAGGCTATTGGTGTGTTTAAGTGGCATTTAAACACTCAAATTTGAGTTTACTCCCCATGAAGATGAGTTTACAGCCCAAGCATGTTCTTGGCAAGTAAACTCATGTTTAATCCTCAAAATTTAAGTTTAAGGTGTTCTAAGTCCATCCCCTTAAGTCATTTAGCCATATCTAAGCTCCAAAAGTGGATTGGAAGGGTTTTAAGGCTCAAAAACACCTTATATGTGTGTTTACGGCCCAAGCGTGTTCCAGGGCCGTAAACACATGAAAATGGTCCTAAATGATAGATTGAACATGGATATGGAAGCTAGAAAGGTTGTACAACAAGTTAGGAAGGTTACCTTGATGAAATGGAGCTTAAATTTAATGATTTTGGACCTAAAGTTGGCTTGGATGAGAGAGGTTAGAGAGAGAGTAGTGAGAGAGTGCAAAATCTTCAAATGGAAGCTTAAACCACTTTAAATATGTTCCAAGTTCGGGACACGGTGGAATTCTACCCGATACCGACGTTAGACGTGGCTTTTGGTCGCACCCGATTAAGTTGTCGTAACCCGATATGGTCGATTCTAAAATTTTTCCGATTACTAATATGGAGTGTTAATATGAATTCTAAACATGTTTAGACACCCATTAAGCCATAATAGAAATCTCAAATTTATGACTTAAATTAAATAACGTAAACGGAAACGAATTCAAAAACGACAACTTTATTAACGAAAAGGGTTACAAATGATGGAACGAACTTTCGGGTTGTCACACTATCCCCCCATTAGAGGTAATTTCGTCTCGAAATTCAGAATTAAGATACAAATCATGGATCTGGGAAGAGATGTGGATACTTCTGTTTCATCGAGTCTTCACGCTCCCAAGTGAATTCCGGTCCCCGCTTGGCATTCCAGCGAACCTTATTATCGGGATGCGACTTTGTTTCGTGCGTTTGATCTCTCGATCCATGATTTCGATTGGTTCCTCCACGAAGTTTAAGTTTTCGTTGATCTCGATCTCGTCCAGAGGGATCACGAGGGTTTCATCGGATAAGAACTTTTTAAGATTCACGACGTGAAAGACGGAGTGGATGTTGCTAAGCTTGTGAGGTAATCGAAGTTTTTCTTTATTTACAGTTGGCCCCTAGACTATAGTAATGTTGGCCAATTTGAGTAGACTTTTAATTTTACTATCACACTTAACAACACTTTGAAAATTAATATAGAAGATTTTTATCAATACTTTGAAAATCAATATAGAAAATTAGTTTTCAATACTATCTTTGTGTGATTTTTAATGCCATTGACTTCAACTTCTAAGTATAAATCAGTATTACTTAGTTCCTGATGGAGACTACACGCATCAAACATGATCTCAACGACATTATCATCCATAATTGAGAGAGGAATATATTTCATTACTTTTCCAACAACCGATGGATATCTGCAAATTACTTTAATGCGCTTTTGTTGCTTATCAATCGACGTAGCAATATGGATTTGATCGATGAGTTCATTGAACTGTATTTTGCATTGAACCTTAATAGCTTGATTCGGAGACTTGTTGTAAGTTATACCTTATTCTCCGTCACAAATTTTTCCATCCCAATAACATAATAATGTAATAAATTTTCATGTCATGGCAATGAAAATCTATAAAAACAAAAGTATTTATTTCAAAGGATTTAACATCATATTAATATATAAAACACATGCATCGATTACAAAACTTACTACCCTAAAAAAGAACAAAGAACACGTATTATAAGAATCACATAAGTTACTTTTGCAAGATCTTAAAGATATTATATAGTAACACAAACTAAATACAAAAGCAATGAAACTCACGCACATTATCAACATGTTTGAAGTGATGAAAGAACCATTAACATATTACAGTGGAGTAAAAGATATACAAGAAACCTATAACAATAAGGAAAAGACACATATTATGCAATAAAGCATTAACCAACAGAAGGCAATTAGAAGGACTTACCTAGGACCGGCAGAATTAGGGCGGTTGTAGGGTATTCCGGCGGTGGAAGAAGAGCCGTAGGTGGTTCTTGCGATGGAAGCTCTGTGAAGATGAGTACAACGAAGGAGGGAACGCGGGAGAGACAACCATTTGAAGGAAACAGAGTTTACTAGGTTTTTTTTAATTAAAAATACAACTAGTTGGTAAATAAAGTTGAAACTACCTTTACTTGGTAAATGAAATTTTCGATAACTATGTTTATGTAAAAAACTCGTTGGTGGGCAGTAAACCCTAAGTTCCCAAATTGTTTGGCATTTTAACGATGACAGGATAAACTACTTCTCGCTCTATGCCTATGTCGAAGTGTTGATGAGTAAGTTTCTACTTCAAAAACCTCCTTGTGTTTGACTTTTTGAAAGTCGCAAGAGAAATCCCGTTTACTTGTTATATCAATTTTTTCAGAGATTATCTTTGAATTATGTCGCCTTTGATATCTTTTGTTCATTATAGTTAATCAATACGTTGACTCTATTTAATTTTTTGGATTTTGGATGTCATTTATCACCTATTCATTGGAAACAGAGTCAAGAAACTCATTTTGAAAAGATTTATTATTTGCAGTTCGAGATGTCATTGGATACTTGTTATTTTCGGAAGGAGCACGTATGAAGGGGTTAAGCTAGGTTTCGCCTGTGTTCATGTAATTTCTTTATTTTTGAGTAGATTTAAGTTATGTTTTGCTAGGGGAAGCCATTGATGGAACTTATAGTACAAGAGGTGACCCCCTCTAGGGTTTTAGGTATTCCATCACTACATACACGATGTCACTCTTCTGGAACTCTTAGTGTTATAGAGTCTCCAATTAGTACAATGTAATTGATTAGTTGCCTGAGTTTCTTGTAATGCATTTTAATTGACATCAATTTTGCTTTTGGAGATCTTATATTGCTCTAGGTTGGACACACTCTTACAACTATGGAATAAAATTATTGCTAGACGCTTTTGATATCCTATGAATTCAGGTCCCTTTCTCTTCGTTATTCTATGGGCCTCTTTTAAACCATTATGTTGTTGAAGACATTTGGATAGTTGGATTATTACCAAAATGTAATATGTGACTCACATTTCCTTAAAAAAATGCTAACAACCATTAACTATAAGTATTACAAAGACAAAACTGTAAAATTGGTCTTTGTGATATTCAAAAAACTTTAGATAGGGTCCAAAACGTTTTTAACTTGCAAAGACAAAACTGTAAAGAATTTCCTATGATTTTAGTTCAAAAAATGTTGAAATGACTATTTTTCCCTTCTCATTTCTTTTTTGTATTTTTATATTTGTTTTAATACCTTATTAATTAGAAAACAAACAAAAGAAATTTTTTTAAAAACATGTCGGGTCCAACCTACCCATAGGTTCTCTCTCTCTCTCTCTCTCTCTCTCTCTCTCTCTCTCTCTCCTACCCATAGGTTCTCTCTCTCTCTCTCTCCTACCCATAGGTTCTCTCTCTCTCTCTCTCTCTCTCTCTCTCTCTCTCTCTCTCTCTCTCTCTCTCTCCTAGATCTGAACCATAGATTGTAAAAATCGATTTCAATAATCTTTAAAAGTTGCATCAAAATACAAGCTTTATAATTCCCACCTCCAATTTTACACATGAACAAAAAGGTTATAATGCTTGAAGGTGGGTTTGCTCTTTCCAGATCTGAAACGAAGATGCATGGAGAATGCAAGATCTGAAATGAAAGTCACATACAAAACTCTAATCGAAGAACACCGCCTGAAATGACGATGAGCTCTGATGAACACCACCTGGAACACAACCGATGAACATCACTTGGAACGATGACGAACTTAGGAGATCCACCATCGATGATGATTTGAAGTCAGGGGCGTAGCAAGACTGTCTTCCTCCTATCCCCTGGAGATCCATCCACAAACACCACTATTAACGTCGTTTGGTTGTAGCATCAACCAAAATTGATATCTATTTGTGGTTTGTGGTTTTCGTTTCCTGCAAACATAACCCAAATTTATTGCTTCTTCTTCCATGGGGAAAGGTAGAATACCAGATCGGAATCCACACAACCCAAATAGATTACATCCGATTTCAAACCCAAATACATTGCTTCTTCTTCTTTGAGTTCAATCATCCATCAATTTATGTATGTTTATGTTAGCAGTTATTTCTAAAAAACCCATAAATTGATTTATGTGTGTTTATGTTAATAGTGTGTGTGTTCTGTGAGAGTTTAGGGGAGAGAGAGAGAGAGAGAGAGAGAGAGAGAGAGAGAGAGTATTGGTAGTGGTGGGTGTGGACCCACTTCCTTCATTTTTAATTTTTAATTAATAAATTATAAAAGAAAATATAAAAAAAAAATACAAAAAATGAAATGGAAAGGGCAAAACAGTCTTTTCAAGTCCTCCAGGGACTAAAACCGAAGGAAATTCTTGATTTTGGACCTTCCGTGCAAGTTAAAAACGTTTTGGACCATATCCAAAGTTTTTTGAATACCTCACGGACCAATTTTATAGTTTTGTCTATTGCAAATAAAAGTGTTTATTTATAATGAGTTATGTTACCACTCCTAAACCTCCACTGATATTCAAAGGATATTAAGAAGAGTATTAGAAATGTCAAGCTGTTTAGTGTTTCTTATTGCTTAAGCTTTCAATTTTCCTTGAAATAACCAAGTCCCATTTTTGTTTCTCAATCTAATGACAGGAAAATATAAAAGGAGGTCTGTAGCTTGTGTTGGAGAAGACAGAATCAGTAACTTGCCAGATCACTTGATAGCCTCAATCTTAGAGCGGGTCCCTGTTCAAGATGCTGTAAAAACAAGCATTATATCAAAAATATGGAGGTACAGATGGACCGAAATGAGGGCACTGGTTTTTGATAACTACTTCTCAAAAAAGATGGCAAAAAACAAAGCTTTTGGTCATAATGGGTTTATAAGGAGAAGCATTATATCTAAAAACTTGAGGTACATATTGACTGAAAAACAGGCGCTGGTTTTTGATAAACAGTTAAACAGATTTGCATAAAACGAAGCTTTTGGTCTTAATGGGTTTATAAGGATCATAAACCAAGTTTTGACCCTTCACAAGGGTCCTATCTTGAAATTTCATCTCATCTCCATATACCAGACATTTCTCTTGATAGCTTCCAAGAAGTCGATCAATGGATGCTACTCTTATCAAGAAACGGAGTCAAGGAGCTCAATCTTACCACTTCAAATCTATGTTATGAACTTCCTTCGTATGTGTTTCTTTGTCTAGAATTGAAAAAGTTGAAACTGAAAAACTGTTTCTTTAAACCACCACTTAATTTTGAAGGATTTCTAAATCTTAAAGATCTTTTTCTCCGACGTATCGACTTTGGGGCTAACTTGTGTGGAGCTAAGATCAACCTACCACAACTTAAGCAGTTGTCTCTTCATAAGTGCACAAACGTTTACAATTTCAACATTAAGCTTACAAAACTGCAAAATTTGACTGTCATTGCTTGTCCTGATGCCATGTTGACCACAATGTTAAGTAACATGACTAGAATTAAATGTTTTTTCGTCGATGCTCAGTTTCTTAAGGTATAATTCTCAAAAGGAATTTGCACAAAAGATATATTTTTCATGTAGTTTAGGCAAGTTAAAATCTAACTTTCACCTCAAAGATTTTTACAGCAGAAAATATTCCAAAGTGGTTTCCGCATCCGGTTAATAGTTTAAAGCGTATGTGGTTCCGAAAATTTCAACTTGGTGACGTGGATCAACTTAATGGTGCTCTTTGTTTGCTTCAGAAGTCACCAAATCTAAAGACACTGGGGATGCCCTTGCAAATGGTAAAGTAACAAGTGCTAAAATTATATAATTATTTTACTTATATAATGCAAGAGTTGGGAGCTAAACATCCGTTGCATTTTTGTGTTGTTTCAGGAGAGCCTCGAGTGGATGTGGGACCTGCTTCAAATTATTTCGAATCCCCAAACTTGGACTGTACATTGGATCGATTGCAAACTGTTGAGATAAGATATTTAGAAGGATCAAAACCAGACCTGCTTTTTATAAAGCTTCTTCTTGCTCATTCCCCTTCTCTTCAGAAGTTTAACCTTAGACCAAGTGAAGCTTCTGATGTTCAAAAAAGACTTGACATTGCAGTGGATATTATGCAGTTTCCTCAACCCTCAACAAAAGCAAAAATGTTCTACTTGAATCCCAATCTGTAATTCTGTAATGAGGAATGTTCAGCTATATTGCAATGTAGCTTTATACTTACATCCTTATCTTTCTTTTGTTTTTATTCCCCTTGGCGATTTTGATAAATGCTAAGTATGAATTCTGTTGCTTTATACTTTGGATCACTATATTACTCCTTTAGGCAACATGCTGATTTCAGCATTGCAAATGGCAATGGCCTTTGTTGGTTGCACGTCTACCTTGCATGTAGTTTAAAGCGGTATTGATTTGCGGATGATAGGAATAGAATTAATGTTATGTTTATTTTTTATGATATTTTAAAGTAAGTACACTTGCATTTGTTGAATGTAAAATCTTGGATTGTGTTTCTAGAATTTATTGGCAAAAACGAAAACCTATTTCACTTCTTTATAGTTTATAGAAAAATGATTTATTTTTTTTTAAAGAGTTGTAACTTAGTTTTAAAAATCACATTTAGAGATGACAAAAAGTGACATAATCTGTCAATTCAACTTGAACCCAATCCAAATTTAGCAAGTTGTGTTTAGATCTTTAACACGTTTACATAATTACATAACTATCATCCACGCAAATAATTGAAAGTTGAAACTACAGAAACCATCCACTTTTTAAAATAATAATAATAATAATAATAATAATAATAATAATAATAATAATAAATGAAGCTATGACTTTTATAAAGTACATGGACCTTTACGCAAATTTGTCTATATTTAATGGGATTTTCTAACATTTTTTTTTAGAAAACGGAAAATATCATTGAAAAGACATTCGCGATTAGTAAGTAACTATCGAGGGGAAAAAGAGAGTAACAAAATACAGAGCACAAAAAGTATCAGATACAAAATAGAGATGATGACCATTCATGACTCATCCCATGAATAGGTTCCACCATTACGTCTACATTTAACCCACAAAAATAATGTTGATTTGATTCGCTCTTCACCATACAATGGCATAAAAACACCTGTCTAACGATGGCTTAAAAAACACCTGTCTAAACATCCGGTCATTATGATAATTTCATAGATGCCAGAAAAGACCATAACATATGGAGTGAAACCGGTCTTTTATCTTCGGACTTCTCCCCCAGTTTGAAGCAAAACCAAGTACTTCTCACAACTTTGGCAAACGGACCTTTTACCAAAATGAGATCAGCATCCTCTTCTTCATTGATACATGCGCCACAAGTGATAGTTTGGGTAATCATACCTCTAGCTCTAAGACCCACCATCGAAGCTATCTTGTTTTGAATTGCACACCATATGAAACAATTGACTTTGAGGATCTTCTGACATGTGCTCTAAAAGGACACTTAAAAACTATTAATTATGGGAAATATTACCATAATTAAATGTGAAATGCATTAATTATGAAGAATATTTTCTATAATTAATGAATTTCACTTTTAATTATAGTAATATTTCTTATAATTAATAGTTCAATTAATGCTTTTTATGTATGCGATTAGGGCATGCTAGAAAATCTCATATTAATTTAGGGAGTGGTTTAATCTAGAAATCGATATGCGGTAAATTATAGCTCCAAAAACCTTCTCGTTACATATAAAACGTGGATGATCGCTCCATTCGTCGTTTCAATTTCATCTCAGAATTTTGAGATTTTAACACAAAGATAAACTACTTGGTCGCTCTGAGTGAAGGGTATCTTCAAGTGATGAGTAAGATTCTAATACGTAAACCTCCATTTATTTTGTAAATTTTGTTTGAATTCTGTTGTTTATGATCTCTTTTGTTCATTCAAGTTGAATACATAAACTCTGTTTTTAGAATTTCTTTGTCAACTTTCACATTCCCGTTTAAAAACATAAATCAGTAAACCGATTTTCTGAAGATGTAGTTTGTTGGAAAGTTAACTGGATAGTGCCTAATTTTGCAAGGGAGTGGTTTTCCATATGTTATATGGTCATACAATTTCATTAGTTTGAGTTTCTATAAGTTAGGTTTTACCTGTAGAACTGATGTAACTATAAGGTATTAAGTTTGAGGATAAATAAGTAGATAAGTACTTAAGTACTTAAGGCAGAGATTTGTACATGAGACTAAACATAATACTATACATAACAAGGCTTTATCGATAACGTTTGGCATGGATGGGACAAGAACAAAAGTAGTTGTTGACCAAGTCAAATGAAACTATCTTATTAGATTTTAATCCCATCCAAAAAGGTGGAACAAAACATAGTTACAAAAATACCCCAACATTATTTTCTCATCTCTTTTCCTTCATTAAACAACCATCCAGACACCCTCTAATGGCCTCTTAAAACTGAAACACTTTAGTTATTATCAAATTCTAACCTCCTACATACCTTTGTCTTTTTATCTTATGAATTTCTACAATTGCTTATATATATATATATATATATATATATATATATATATATATATATATATATATATATATGTCTCGGAGACAATCCGGTCTTTTTAATCTCATGTTATGTCCCGTCCTAGTGATAGCAAATGCTTCATAGATAATTTGACTAGTTATGTCGAGTTCAATACTGTTCAGTCCAGTCCTATGCACCAAACACTACCTAAATGCACATAAAAAGGAATTAATTAGCAAAGACCGTCGTTTCAAAAAGAAATAGCAAAGAGTCAAAGACCTATACTACTCGATTGTGCTAATTTTATGTATTAACTCCCTCCTTGGAAGGCACCAACATAAGAACCTTTGTACTCAAATATCATACTTTTTGTGAGAAAAACTAATAATAAAAAAATGTAATATTAGATGCCATTGAACAATCACAAAAGTGTCGAAATTTCCAATGGACCTTACTCCCGATACCAATGTGGGAAATATACTTCATTATCCACCCCTAATAGAAAAGTACTTATATTTCCATTTATTTACCAACAAAGAGCAATATGTATAACCTGAAACTTGGAAAATGCTTACAAGATTACAAGTTTCATGTTGCATAATGTTATCATCAATAAAAATATGCAAGTGCATTGTTATTATCGGTAAGGGATTGTAAATGCATTTCTGTGATATCTGTATAAATATAAGTACATTGCTAATATGAACAAAAACAGAGTACATTATACAAATTTCAGGTTTTGCATTGTTATTGTATGTAACAAGATGTATTATGTTTCTATTATGGGTAAATGTAAGTAAAACTTAGTCCATGTCTCTTATTCATTCCAATTTCTTTGAAATAACTTAGGTATGTGACATGTGAGTCACTTTTCTTAAAAAATGCTCATGACCGTTAAATCATAAGTATTGTGAACGAGACATTTTGTTTCGCACAAGCTATGCTAGTATGCTACCACACCAAAAAGCTTCATTGATAATGAAAGGATATTAAGAAGAGTATTTGAAATGTCAAATTGCAACATGATTCTTATTAGATTTCTTTTTATATTTATATAACTTGGTCTCTTTTGTGAATCTAATAACAGATAGAAATAAAAGGATTGTTGTCAGTTGTGGTGAGGAAGATAATCTCAGTAACTTGCCAGAACACTTGATAGACTCAATCATAGAGAGGCTCCCGATTGAAGATGTTGTAAGGACAAGCATTATATCAAAAAAGTGGAGGTACAGATGGACCACAATGAGGGTGCTGGTTTTTGATGAAAATTTCTCTAATAAATTTGCAAGCAATGGAGATTTTGGTCGTAATAGGTTTATAGGTATCATAAACAAAGTCTTGTTCCTTCACAATGGTCCTATCTTGAAATTTCATCTCCATATATCATATATATTTCATGATAGCTTGCAAGCAATTGGTCAATGGATGTCATTCTTATCAAGAAACGGTGTCACTGAACTAGTCCTTACCTATTCAAATCAACATTATGAACTACCTTCTTATGTGTTTTCTTGTCTGGATTTGACAAAGTTGGAACTGAAAAACTGTATCTATAAGCCGCCACTTGAGTTTAACGGATTTCTCAATCTTAAAGAACTCAATTTGGAGGATGTTGATTTTGGGACTAGCTGTGGAAATAAGATCAACCTACCAAAGCTTAAGAAGTTGTTCCTTTTTAGTTGCAAAAATGTTTACAAATTTAACATTAAGGCTACAAAACTGCAGAAGTTGACTGTCATTGCTTGTCCTGATGCCTTGTTGCTCGGGTTATTGGACAGTCCATGTCTTATTTCAGTTTTCATTTCTTCACAGGATTACACACAGGATTTTGTAGGAGTTGAAAAAATGAATTTGGCCACAATGTTGAGTAACTTGCCGAGACTTCGATACATTTATACCGACAGTAATTTTATTATGGTAAACTTTTTTATTCTTAACCTTTTCTCTTCCCCAATTGTTGTTTGCATAAAGGGTTATACATTTCGTACTCTTATGTAAATAATACTAATGTTTTCTAGGTAAGTTAAATCTAACTTTCATCTCACAGTCTTTGGTTGTAGAAAAGATTCCTAAATTGCTTCCACGTGCGATTAGTCGTTTAAAGCATATGTGGTTGATCCGTTTTCAAGTTGATGATTTGGATCAACTTGATGTTGCTCTTTGCTTGCTTCGAAACTCACCGAAGCTGGAAAAACTCACTATTACACACCTTATGGTAAAGTGAAGAGTGTTAAAATCATATTATATATAAAACAAGATTTGGATGGTAAAGTGCTGTTGCGTTTTTATGTTGTTTTAGGAGCATCATATTGATGTGGGACCAGCTTCAAATCGTTTGGAATCCCCAAACTGCTTGGATTGTACATTAGATCAGTTGCAAGTTGTTGAGATGAGACATTTAAGAGGATCAAAACCGGAACTTCTTTTTATAAAGCTTCTTCTTGCTCATTCCCCTTCTCTCAACAAGTTTACCATCACACCAAATGGAGATCTTGATGCTAAAAAAATACATGACATTGCGAAGGATGTTATGCAATTCCCTCGAGCGTCAACAAAGGCAAAACTATTCTACTTGGATCCCTAGCCGTATTTCCCTAAGAATGTTCAACTACATTGCAATTTAGCTCTATAATTTCGTCATTATAAGTATATTTAGGTTATCTTTTATTTCTTTTTGTTCCTCTTGTCTTGTTTGCTTTGGGATGATTTTGATAAAAATGGCAAGTAAGACAGATTATTTCTCTTTATAGTTTCTTCTTTATAATTGAGTGCGAACCTACTCATAGTTAATTTTTCCTTCTATATGGTGTGTGCTAATACTTGTAAATAGTTCTGTGCACGAAGAAGGGAACAATGATTTTTCTATATACCTTCTTCTTTATAATTATTACTTTACCTCATTCAAAACAGAGATGTTATGTGTCTTTCCAAGTCCCTGTGTTTATTATTGGGTGTTATTTTGCCTTTTCGTGTACTTTGTCTTCCCTATATATTTGTGCTTTGTATGTATATTTTTCATTGAAATGCACAGAATACTCTTTTCTAAAGAGTTTTATGGTATTAGAGCATATCGGCCTCTTTCCTTCCTTCCATTTTCTCCCTCCTCCTCCACAGCCATGTCTACCTCCTCCACTGATAACTGTCTTCCTCACTCCCTTGCTCACTTTATACTTATAAAGCTTTGCTCCTCAAACTATTTACTCTAGAAATACCAAATGATTCCTGTTCTAACTTATCAAAATCTCATCTCTCATGTAGACGGTTCATCTATGCCCCTCTCGCAACCCTCACTGTCAATGAGAAATCCACTGAAAATCCTGCATATGTTGCTTAAATAGGATATTTATATATTATATTAATTATATTTAAAAAAAAACGTAGCACTTATACCTTTGAAATAAAACCGTAGATACTATATTAATATAGGATATTTATATAGATAATTTTTAAATGATATTTAATTATAATACTTCAGTTTTCCAATTTGTAGATACCTACAAAATACCTACGCCACATTTATGCCTACAAATTTGCTACGCCTCCTAAAAACCCAATTCCCACTTTACTGATGTCCAGCACTCATTGATCAAACCTACCCCAACAAAACCCTATCTTACACGGGCGATTTCTGATCCGTCAATTTCCCGCTCCACTGCATCACATATCCGTCGGCGTTGCCCCGTTCCACCACTGTTGCTACACCATACCACCTTCTGCGACACCCCGGGTATGTATTTCACTTTCATTTGCTCACACATTCACAAGACTTCAAATTTTCAGAAATCTAGTTTATGTATAACATGTAATGTTAATCTTGATTTTGATAAATTCTATGTTAAATAAGTTGTGTGTGTTGTATATATCTTCAATTAAGGTTGCATATCGTGTATATTGTAAATGTTGGTTTATTTTGATCAAGACTAAACAGTAAAATACTGCTGCATCAAGATATTGCAAGGAGGTTTGACCTAAAACTTCTATTTTTCTAGTTCAAAACATGTAGCTCACTATTAAACTATTGTAAGATTATTTGACTTTTTATTTCTTTTCGGTGTTTTAGCTTTTAATCTGCTACGAATTTTGTGTCTCTGTGTTATTTGCACATGAGTAGTACAAGGCAGGGTGAACACTTACAGTCTTTCACCAAGTGGTGTATGGCCATATGGGTATATAATAATAAACTATAAAGTAATATACCATTAGCTTAAGTAAATAATACTAAACTATAAAGTAATATACCATTAGAGTACTTTTAGCTTAAGTAGTATTTTGACCTCTTAATGTGATTTTTTTGTACTGTTTTTCTGGTATAAACAGATGTATTATGGGGCTTAATTCCACCCACCAATTATCACATAATTCTCTCTACTAATTATTTCTAATTGTATTTTGCAATTGTCTCAGTTATGATAATTTATATATTATTTTAAATGATTCTTTTTACCCATGGTTGACTTGTCAAGAAATGAAAAAAAAAAAAAAAAAAAAAAAAAAAAAACCGTCAATGGTTTATTGGTTTAAGAGAATTTTGAACCAAGCTGAATAATACATAGAAAACAGCTCCTTTATAACATAATATGCTGTTGTGAAAAAGTTTTGCAAGCACTTATCATTAAAGCAAACAACAAAAAAGTGTTTAAAAAATTATATGGAAACTTAGAGGCAAACACAAAATATTATTTTCCCATTTAATTGTTATTTATTAGTTTTAAATTGTTAATCGGTTAGTTTTAAATAGTTTCATTTATTGCATCAACATATTTGATTAGTGTTTCATGTATTGCTATGCTTATTTGTTTAGGTTATACTACAATGACATGTTTATTTGTTTAGTGTAAAGTACATTGCTATGTTCATTTGTTTAGGGTTTAATCAAGTAGAATGATAGATTAAATGTTGTTTACAGATAGAAATGACATCAAATAGAGAATGGATGTACACAATGAGACTCACTACGAATGGGGCTTTCAATACCGAATTTCGACATTATGTCAATTATTTTTTGGACTTTGCTTACACGAACATAACAAACATCCAACATAGTATTGTGGAAGGGGTGGAGGTTTTTGAAATTAGATGCCCGTGTAAGAAATGCAAAAATCGTTATTACAAGACAAGAAATTTAGTTTAATTGCATCTATGCCAAAATGGATTCATGGAAGATTATATGTTTTGGTATACACATGGGGAATTATATCCAACACAAGAAATTGGTCAATGTTCAATCTCTGAAACGGCTCAAGACAATGATGAAGGTGTGGGTGATTATCGTAGATATGAGCAGATAATTATCGAAAGCATGCATCAACATGAGGCTCCTTACTATCAACAGGCTCCTTATTGTCAACAAGCACAATAAAACCCAAATCAATCAGCCCAAACTTTCTATAAAATATTGAACAAAGTTAGCGAGCCTTTATGGGACGGGTCTAAAAAAGCTTCCACACTCTCCACCACCACCAGATTGTTGAACTGGAAATCGGAGTGCAATGTATCAAACTCTTCATTTGATAGATTAATTCCTATAATCAAAGACAGTCTACCTATAGGTGAGAAGCTTCCTAACAACTTTTACGATACCAAGAAAATGTTGAAGCCATTACAACTGCCTTCACAACGGATTCATGTGTGTATAAACCATTGCATGTTATTCTATGGACATCATGCTAATCTGGATTGTTGTGCAGTATGTAATGAAAGTATATACATGGAAAAGGGCAACAAGGTTCCTAATTTGTTCATGACTTACATGCCTGTTAGATATAGACTTCAAAGGTTGTTCTATTCTAAGAAGACGGCTCAACATTTGACTTGGCACTCAGATCATCCGATAGATCATGAAAAGATGATACATCCCTAGTGAAGGTCGAGCTTGGAGTCATTTTGATGAAGTTTTTCCTGATTTTGCACAAGAGACACGTAATATCCGACTTGGGTTATGTACCGATGGGTTTAGTCCAAATAATTCAAATGGGAGTTCGTATTCATGTTGGCCAGTGTTTATCACAATATACAACCTACCTCCTTGGTTGGCCTTAAAACATCAATACATATTGCTTCCTTTGATCATTCCTGGGCCGAAGAATCATGGTCAAAATTTGGATGTTTTCCTACAACCTTTAGTGCACGAGTTAAAGATGTTGTTCATAGATGGCATTGAAACTTATGATGCTCATCGAAGGGAAAATTTCCAGATGAGAGCTGTATTGATGTGGACAGTTAGCGATTTCCCTGCTTATGCAATGTTTTCCGGATGGAGCACACATGGTAAGTTAGCTTGCCCATATTGTTTGGATCAATTAGAATCATTCTGGCTTCAAAGGGGAAATAAACATTGTTGGTTTGACTGCCATAGAAAATACTTACGCAAAGGCCACACTTTCAAAAAAGATAAGATTAATTTTAAGAAAAACATGACATCGAAGAGCGAAGTAGATATTCCGTACCCAACCAGAGAAGAAATTTGGCAGACAGTCAAACATTTTAACATTGTTTATGAAGGGACTTCGTATCGTCCAAATTATATAAAGCCGGATGGTTTTGGAGTGACACATAATTGGGTAAAGAGGAGCATTTTTGGGAGCTTCCCTATTGGCGTCATTTATTGATCCGAGATAACCTTGATCTGATGCATATCGAGAAGAATGTGTTTGAAAATATGTTTCATACAAGTATGGACACCCCCAAATCTAAAGATAAATTGAGCGCAAGACAAGATCTTGAGATGCTATGTGACCGGCCTCTTCTAAACCCCGTCCGGGACAAAAAAAAAAAAAAAGGGAAGGTTTGGATCAAGAAAGGAGACTACACTTTAGAGAGGGTCGATGTTAAAAAAGTTTGTGCTTGGCTGAAAAAGTTGAAATTTCCAGACGCATATGCATCGAATATAGGGAATTGTGTGAACATCAAAAATGGTAGTTTTTACGGTTTCAAGAGCCATGACTGTCACGTCTTTATGCAACGTTTGCTTCCACTTACTATTAGAGGGTTTGTTCCAAATATGGTATATGAGGCCATAACAGAGTTATTCATGTTTTTTCGAGTATTATGCTCAAAAACATTGCATATGGACGACTTGTACAACATGAAACACAGTATTGCTCAAACCATCTGCAAGTTGGAGAAAATATTCCCTCCTACTTTCTTTGATTCCATGGAACACCTAATCATACATTTAGCTGATGAAGCAATTCTTGGTGGTCCGGTGCAATACAGATGGATCTATCAATACGAGAGGTAATCATTTTGTTTGTAATATTAAGTATTAAACTTTTACACGTTCTTTTTAGTATTCATAACACGTTCTTGATAATTTCTAAATATAGAAAGTTGGGCATAATAAAAAGAAGAATTAGGAACAAAGCAAGGGTTGAAGGTTCAATCGTCAATGAACATCTAGTGAATGAAATCGCTACCTATTGTTCTTTATATTTTGCCCCCACGGTTGACAACATGACAACTCTTCAAGTGGAGATATATTAAGCGTATTTGCCTTTCCATCAAGAAGATTATATGAAAAGGGTGGAAAGAAAAGACCCTTGAAACATGAAGAACTTCACAAAGCACACACTTACATCCTACTAAACTGTGTAGAAGTTGCCCCTTTCATCACAGAATTTGATCGAGCAGCCCAAGCATCATATCAAAATGAACCAATTTCAGTACTTAGAGATAAATACTTTGCAGAATGGTTTAAATACAAAGTAAGTAAAACCAATTCAATCATACTTGTTAATTTTTGTATTTTTTTCAAGAAACATTTTGCATATATGCTCTTTAATGTAGGTAACGAGGGACTCAACTGATGGAAGTGCTAAACATTTAGAACCTTTAGCAAATGGACCCTCAAACAATGCTCGGTCTTATAACGGCTACTTTGTAAATGGTTATAAGTTCCACACACAAGAATATGGTAAAGGACGTGAAACAATAACTATAGACTATGCGTGAGGGGGGAGATATATAATGGCGAAGAGTCAGACTACTACGGCTTATTGGATGAGATCCTAGAGATTGACTATTATGACATTGGGTGCTCGACTGTTGTGCTATTCAAATGCACTTGGTTTGATAATATCTGCGGTGTAGTAGTTAACAAGAATAAATTGGTTGATGTTAAACCTACGTCTCATATTCAAACTAATGATCCTTTTTGTTTGGCATCACAAGCAGAACAAGTATTTTATACACCATATCCTGCGGTGACAGATGAATTAAAAGATCTTTGGACAGTTGTCAAGACAAAACCAAGAGGGGTATATGAAGTCACCAAAGCTGAAACGGAAGTTGCGCTTGATGGAAGTACTGAAGCAAATGGAGTCTTTCATCTTGATGAATGGTTTGAGTTACCGAATGAAGTAAATGTTAGTGAACGTTTGAACCTAGCCTCAAATAGAACTAACTTTGAGCAAATATCTTCCAATGAGAGTGAGAGTTCTGAAGCGGAAAACCAAGAAGATGATACAGATGAAGATGATAGAGACGAACCATTTTATTTTGACTACTATCCAGATGAGGACAAATGTTAGGAAGTTTGTTTTATGTTATACTAGTTGTGAAACCCGTATATTATACGGGTTAATTAAAACATAATATTAAATATGAGTGATTAAATGAAGAGTATTTTTGAATTTGAAATGTGAAATAAGTGAAAATTATGAAAAAAAAAAAAAAACATGCAAAAAATAAATTAATTAAAATTATGTGTTTAATTGTTAGACCCGTGTAGTAAACGATTTATTATTATAAAATGATAAATACAAATGTTTAAAGTGTTAATTTATTTGAAATTGAAATTGAAATTTCAAATTTGAAATTTGAAATTTGAAATTAGTAGTTATCATAGTAGGTTTAATTTATGGAAACTAAATTAATGATATAATAGAAAATAATAATGAAGTAATTGACAAGTGGAAAATAAATATATTTCAAAATTATGACAAAATGACATGTGGCCAAATAAATGAGTGAATGACAAGTGGCAATAACATTTTCATTTATTAGGGTAGATGGTATATACACTTTAATATATTTGTTATCTTGTTTTACTTTTAATTTATAATATGGTATGTAGACACTAGTCTATTTGTTATTTTTTATTATCATCTAACATATTTGACTGTTTTTGTTATATAAACGAAGCATGTTGGATAAAGGCCTAACACGTAACCTTTTTCCGGTTCGTCCTTCGTCGGGTGGTAGGTCATCGTCTTTGCCTAACCGTAGTGGCCTTCAACGCATTCCTCTTACAGGTGGTTCTGTACCAGGAGTCAGGTCATCACCTTTGCCTGATCCTAGTGGCCTTCCACGCATCCCTCTTACAGGTGGTTCAGTACCAGGAGCCAGGTCATCACCTTTGCCTAATCCTAGTAGCCTTCCACGCATCCATCTCACAGGTGGTTCTGTACCAGGAGCCAAGTCATCACCTTTACCTGATCCTAGTGGCCTTCCACGCATCCCTCTTATAGGTGGTTCAATACCAGGAGCCACCTTTGCCTGATCCTAGTGGCCTTCCACGCATCCATCTCACAGGTGGTTCTGTACCAGGAGCTAAGTCATCACCTTTACCTGATCCTAGTGGCCTTCCACGCATCCCTCTTATAGGTGGTTCTGTACCAGGATCCGGGTCATCACCTTTGTTTGATCCTAGTGGCCTTCCACACGGTGGTTTTGTATCGGGAGCGAGGTCATCGTCCGACCCTAATGGCCTTCCACGCATCCCTTTGTCGAGTGGCCTTTCACGCACTTTAGTTAGGACGGCAAGGTCAGGATTCTCAGGGAGTAGTAACATGGGTGACATAAATACCCACATGGGCTTGATTGATGCTATAGCAGATACAGGGGTGGTACAGAATATTGGGAATGGTATTGCATATGGTTATGAGATGACAAGCAACAATGAAGACCCTGCTAGTGATTTCTTTTATAATGGGCCTGAGCATGAAAATGAGCCTGAGCATGGGCATGAGCCTGAATCACCAATGGTTTAGACGCCCCATTATTCGGGTACACATGGTGGATCAAATGATGCAAACTCGAATGGCTCTCATAGGCCACTTATCACACGAAAGGGGTACAAGCAAGTCTTTTTTTTAATTATTATAAATTTACTATTTTAGATGTTATAATTATCCTTATATGGTTATTTCAATATTGTAGGTGTGGGAGACAAAGTATTCATCGGGCGATTGTAAAGATATTTTGGCAGTCTATAAATGAACCTTGGATTACTTCTAAAAAAATTCTAAAGGAAGTTGTCACTCAAATGTTTGAGCGTTTTAGGGTAATATATCAATTATTTATTTTTATTATCTATTTCTCATTCACTGTTATTTTGCATTTTAAACTTTTACTTTTTATTTTTTACAGACTCAATACCGGTGGGATCCAAATGAAGAAGGGTTAATTCGTGAAGGGTTTGAGAATACACTGAAAGATCGCTACAGGGGTAGAATGAGGGATGCTAGGGAAGCATCGGTAATTCTGCAAGAAAAGCTGGCCACATTATCGCAGAGATTAATGATAACTTTGAGATTCTTGCAAATTACAATCCTGCTGAAATACATATAGATGTTTAGCGATGTTTGTGCAGGGCAAGGAATCTAATACATTATTGCTTATTTTGTTGTTTTTTATTTTGTATTTTAATTATATATATATGTGTGTGTGTGTGTGTGTGTGTGTATATATATATATATATATATATATATATATTACAGAAATGGGACACGGATGAGTGGAAAAAGTCGTCCAAAAGCGGAAAAAACAACCGTAACACTGATTCTGGTGGGGGGCAGCCAAACATACGGGTGGTAGCATTGGATTTGAGGAGCACCATCTTAAATTGGTAAATAATCCTAATTATAGATTTTAGTGATCCATTTTTCTTTCAACACTAATTATATCAATTATATTGTGTCGTTTATATAGAAACAGTTGACGGGTGAAGACCCCTCATTCATTGATCTTTATTATAAAACACATCTTACCGCCGAATCAAAGAAAATATATTTTGGGGGAGATAAAGAGGCGCAAGTGGATTTTGTGAATGAGACATCTAGAGTGGCGATCATAAGTTGTCTCTATCTTTTTATATATTTACTAATATTAGTTTTTACTCTTTAGTACAATAACAAAAACTTTCTTTTGGTATGTTGTAGGAATCATATAACACAGCCCTATCTCAAAAATATGGTGATGATCCGACTCAACATAATGTGAATGATCCTGAATTGTGGACCCAAACACAATTGCTTAGGAACGGCGGGAAACAAAAAGGTCCTATCTATGGGGCAGGATACTCGGATCTTCATTTTCTGATGATGGGTGCATATTCTTATGAGTTAACTTCAGCTTTTGCTGACTTTGCAAAGTCACAACAGGAGGTACTATTATTTATATAATATATTATAAAGAAAAAAAATCAAGTAAAGAGGTACTTAATATGGCTGAAAAATATATGTTCATATTGGTAAGGTACATTGTTGTACGGGTGAAAATTGAAATATGTTGTCATTATTAATATTAGGTAAAGTGCATTGTTATTATGGTTGAAAATAATACTTTGTTGCTATTATTAAATTAGGTAAAACATAATGCTATAATGGGTGAAAATTATAGTATGTTGCTATTATTGATATTTGGTAAAGTAAATTGTTGTTATTAATAATAATTTAAATATATTGATATTATGGATTGGAAATGTAAAGTACAATGGTATAATGGATAAAAATATAGTATGTTATTATTATGCATATAAAAAGTTATTATTATAGATGTTAAAAACAATGTACATTTTTATTAGCAATAGTGTGTTTTATATTGAATTAAAAGTAAAGTACATTGCTATCATGGTTTAAAGTTGAATTACATTTACTAACTACATGTGTTTGTCTTGCTATATTTAGGTAAATGAGTTGCGACAAAAAATGTCAAATGCGAAATGAAATGGAATTGCAAGTGCAACAAATGCGAAATGAAATAGAATTGCAAGTGCAACGACAATTGGCGGCCTTTATGAAACAAATTAATCCGTCCGATAATCCACCAAGTAGTTCTTAGTTTTTGTTTTAGAACACTCAATTAATGTTATGTTATTGACTAGTTCTTAGTTTTTGTAATGGTATTTTGAGTATTTGAATGTATGAATGGCATGTTAGTGGCTATTTTAATGGTAATGAATGTAATGGTATTTGACTATTATTTTAATTATTTATTTGGTTTTTTTAGCAGAAAATTTGGATATTTTTTAAATTATAAATCTGTCGGAATTATAAATTTAATATAGCAATAAAAACTGGTAAAAAATTCATAGAAAATCTGTAGGAAATAAATATTCAGTAGGTATTCGGTAGGAAATAAAATCCAATAAAATCTGTAGGTATTTCGTAGGAAAAAATGATGGTAGATAATCTGTAGGTAAAGTAGTTGGTAAGTATTCTGTAGGAAAATCAGTTGGTAGGTAATCCGTAGGTAAAGTAGTTGGTAGGCATTCTGTAGGAAAATCAGTTTGTAGGTAATCCGTAGGTAAAGTAGTTGGTAGGCATTCTGTAGGAAAATCAGTTTGTAGATAATCCGTAGGTAAAGTAGTTGGTAGGCATTCTGTAGGAAAATCATTTCGTAGGTATTCCGTAGGAAAATAATCCGTATGTATTTTGTAGGAGTTCCGTAGCTAAATAACCCGTAGGTAATTTGTAAGTACTCCGTAGTTAACATGTTCCATAGGTATTCCATAGTTAAAACTTGTAACAGAATATTCCATAGGAAATGCGTAGGAACGTTTGTAGCTATCTTGTAGGAAAAAATTACCCACGAGGGTTTTCCCTACAACCCGTTTTTTGTAGGAAATTTGTAGGTAACGCCTTGTTCCTACGGATTTACTACCAATTATTCTGTAGGAAATGTGTAGGAACGTTTGATATATACTGTTTATAAGCGTCGGAAATATCATATTTGCTAAAATCCTATTTTTTTCTTTTTAAACATTTTTATACTCATTATTTGTTATTTAAATCATTTTAATTATAAAAATAATTAAGTTGACCACAATACTCTTGGTGAATCGACATTACTCTGTTCTCTTACCACAATCACTTGAGCCCTGGAAACACAATCGACCAAATTGACGTTGAAGCTTGCGTTCACCTACTCAGTCGTGCTCAGATACATAAGAGTGGTTAGTTGGTCAGATTGCGAACTGCGGGAGGTGGTGAGTCTGGAGAACATGTTTTTCTCTGAGGAAAATGATTGAAGTTGATGAAGAATCAAAGCAAGTTTCTTATTAGGTTATCAGAGACGATAATGGAAAAGTCAACTTAGATTGCCCTGTTTTCAGGAAAGAAGTCGTTCCTGAGGAAATTTTTGCACAGGTACCCATTTCAATTCATCTTCATTGACCGATCTTCATCAGTCGTTTATTTTAATGGAATTCATCTTTTCTTACAGCCAATCATGGATTCGTGAGCTTGTTTTAAGCAAAAAAAGAACTAATTGTCGCTTCACTTTTTTGGCTTTAGGTGCTGAGGAAGCTTGTGTAATGTGCATCGAAATTTTTGAAGTGATAAAGTCATGAAAGAAGTAGTAACAGTGCCAACAACCAAAGATGTTGGCCGAATCGCAGGTATTGAGGTTCTTCTCATTATCAATGACCCAAATGCTTCATTAGCTTATGGTTTTGAGAAAAAAAACACAATGAAAAAGTTCTAGTGTTTGATCTTGGTGGTGAAATGTGCTTGGTAAGGTTCCCTTTGTCATCTAATTGTGATTGCAGAAGTACTTTTATCCTTGTGCCATTGAAAACTTAGATCCATCTTTGTGTACTCCAAGTTAGTGACAGTGTTTTTGACGTACTTTCAACCTCAGGAGATAGCCATTTAAGAGGAGATGTCAAGGTTAGGATCCCGTCCTATGTTACAAATAAATTCTTAATGACCAAAGGTCTAACATGTTTCTTGAAATTTAAACAGAGAATTGTTGATTGGCTAGCTCAAACTTTTCAATCGGGACATTATGGTTTGGATGTAAAAAAAAAAAAAAAAAAAAAAAAAAAAAAAAAAAAAAAAAAAAAACTTGTATTTATGCAAAAATGACTTTTTAAATGGAAAAACTGTATTTATACTGTTTCAAATGTTTAAAAATATATATATATATATATATATATATATATATATATATATATATATATATATATATATATATATATATATATATTTATACAATTTCAAATGGAGAATGGTTGTCATTGAACAATTTCGGGAAAAAAATAATGTTGGATTTGGAACAAAAAAAATGGAATATCAAAATTGAAATAAATAAATAAATAAAACTGTGTAAAAATTGAAAAAAAAGTGGAAACAAAATATTTTTGTGTAATATTTTTTCAATTTTTATACGTTAGCATTCAATGTCAGAATGTCATGTCATGAAAACTACATATCATCATGCCACATCAGTTGGCAACCAGGTTGACCCAGGTTGACCGGTGAATTGGTCGGAGTTGTAACAAACTGAAAATTAAGTATCCAATTTGAGACAAAATATAACGCAATGTCAAACGAATTTTATGTAAACTTTATGACTTTTGTGCTATTTACTCTCATTTTAATTGAGATTTGCAAAAGTTTATTATATTTTCTAACTGACATGGTGTTGTTATGATTTATTTTAATAATAAGTAATCAACACATCAGTGATATTAATTGATACTTATTTGATAAAAAAGTTGAATTGGTATTGTTTGAGTTTATCACTCATTGATACTTATTTGATAAAAAGTTGAATTTGTATTGTTTGAGTTTTAAACAGAATAAAAAGATAAAATAATAATTTTTATCATTCAGCACAATAAATCATGATGATTTTAATAAGATGTAGATTCAATCAAATAGTAGACCAAGTTAAACCTTTGACAAGCAGACATCAAAAAAATATCAAATAGCCCCTTCATAGGTTTAAGAATTTAGCTTTTTAAAAAAACCAAAGAGAAAAAGCTTATATACATATAAAACTAAAGGTTCATATTTTAATTTTAAGATCTTAGCTACCCGCTATTTATTATTTTTGCATTTATACCCGTGGATTAGTGCTTTTTGCACGTATAAAGCCAACCTATTTAAAAATTATTTATCATGTAAAGAAATGAAAATATATTAGGCCCAGAATAATCAATGATTAAAAGTTTTCATCGAAAAGTACATTTTCTAACAATATAAAATGGATTTTGAAGCCGAAAATATATTCATCATTTTAATTACACGTTACTTTATAAAAAAGTTCATATCTAATTTACAAAAAAAAAAAAAAAAAAAAAAAAAAAAAAAAAAAAAAAAGTTAATAATTCAGATCATAATTTTCAAAATAGAAGTCCCTTTGTAGTAATGTATTTGGATCCGGATGTATATTTAATATATGAACTGTATGGGTATGTCCCTAGAGCAATTGATTGTGGAAGGCATGGGAGCAGGCCGAGATCGAGTATGTATGATGGAGATAGAGTTCGGAACCCCTAGAGGGCTAGAACGGTATGCACGGGAGGATTTCCCGAAGGGATAGTTCGGAATGATGAATGCTAGTTGAGTGGTCCGGATAGACTGAAGGCCGGTAGGCGTACCAGTCAGGCCGAAGGCTCGGAGGACGGTCCAGTCAGATTGGCTGAAGGTTCTGAGAGTGGTCCATATTGGCTGAAGGTCTGGGGAGGCGGTCCAGTCATGCTGAAGACTCTGCGAGTACTGTTGGATCGGTTCGAGGTTATGGGTTGCGTATGTTGCAGTGTGATTACATTGGGAGGTCTGGCCCCAGTTAACAATCTTGAGCAGTGAAGGTAGTGCATGAGCTTGAGAGTCCCTGCGATGAGAGTCAGAGTAGTGGTGATGTATGGATGTCGGGTGCGCTTTAAGGAGATGGTGTAGCGTGGGGTGAGCACCATAGTACCTGTCATGGTGATATGGCGGACGAGTGGTTTCCTTGGTAAGGAAAGAGGGAGGAATGGAATTCCGAAAGGAAGTGCAAACTCACGAAAGTGAAAGCGGCAATGTGGAGTTATGATTAGAGTGGTCCGCCGATGGTTTTGAGTAGCGTGTTGCGGCAATGGAATAAAAGCTCATTCGACTTGAGATGTCTGCTCAGGGCGCAGAGGGAATTCCGCAGGCGTAGAGCCAGGGAGAGGGGTTCGGAAGGGATGCAGGGAGAGAGTCTTGGGCTCTCAGTGAGATTCTGATCAGGGTTTTGGGTATGTATTAGCGGTTCATCCTGGAAGGATGTTTGAGGATATCATCAGGTTTTCCAAACCTGAGGGTGCTAGAGCTAGATCAACGTGTGTGTGTGATTGCGAGCGGAGAACTCGAGGGAGTTGCTCCGGAATTGAAGAATGGGTCTTTCTGTCGTCATGGAATGGATAGAGTGGGATTCGGATCGGGGATCCGATGGTTCATGGTTTTCTAGCCATAAGAGTCAAGTGAAAGATGAGAATTGGAGCAGTAAGGCATCATGGGTAATTCTCGGTTGTTAAGTGCGGCTATCGGAGGGTACAGCTGGTGCCCGGTTTGAGTAGGTGGTTGGGACACCGTATGGAAGGAGAAAGTGAGCTTCTGGTTTCTATGGTTGTACCTTGAGGGACTTGGTTCGGTCAAGGTCAGGTGGCGCGTCGTGGGAAGAAATTTGAAGATGAGATGCCGTAGACTTCGAAGACGACGCCTAATTTAAGTGGGGGAGAATTGTAACCGGAATCGCAAGAGTAGAGTTGAAGGGCTAAAAGTGTAAGTTTCGGAGGGGGACTCGGCGAGTCCATGGATAGACTCGGCGAGTCAGGTCGCGACTATGGTCGCGTATCAAGTGCCCTACTCGGTGAGTAGGTGCTGTGTGGAGAAAACCCTAACTTTTGGGGTTGAGCCCTATATAAAGATCATTATGCCCCTCCACAGCCTCCTCTATTCCCCCCTTGAGTCCCAGAAACCCTAATTTCGTGGAGAGCCCCATTGTTGAGCAAATTAGAGCTTGGAGAGGTGTTGGTTGAAGAAATCTTGAAGGAGAAGTGGCTTGGATCAAAGGGCTTTGCTTGGATTCGAGTTTCATTGTTGTTGAGGCATCCTTTGGAGGTAATACTTTCGTTCTTGGGCTGTGTTTTCCTAGTTTCTCATTTTGGGGTTGTGTGGGGAGCTGAGTTGTGTGGCATCTTGATGTTTGGAGGATGGATCTGAGGTTGCTACCTCAGATCTGGAGTGGAGAAGATCTTAAGAGCATTAAAGCCCCTGTTCTTGTGTTGTTAATGGAGCTATCATGTCCCAAACCTTGGTTCTAAGGTGAATAAGGCCTAGATCTCTTTAGATTCACGTAAACTTTGCCACTTTACGTGATGGATGGATTGTAGGAGGTTGGATCTATGTTTTGGATCAATTGCATGGCCTGAGATGCTTCTGTATGGATTCAGACCGGTGGTACTCGACGAGTCACATGGGTGGACTCGACGAGTTGCTTGAAGATGGCCTGGAACTCGGCGAGTTGGAAGAACAACTCGGCGAGTAGGTTGAAGATAGCCTTGGACTCGGCGAGTCTGTTCTTGGACTCGACGAGTCTTGTCGAGAAGTCCCAATATTTCTGGTTGAGTCGATGAATCGGTGAGTCAAGGGATGACTCGGTGAGTGGGTGTGAGTGGACTCAGAGTTGTTGGACTCGACGAGTCTTGGGGTGACTCGGCGATTTGGATCGCTGATTGAGGGAAGTTCTGAGCTTAAGGACTCGGCGAGTCATCGGGTTGACTCGGCGAGTAGGGTCAGTCAGGGGTTGACTTTGACTTGTCCAAGGTTGACCAGTTGTCTTCCAAGGGTATTTATTGAGTTGTATGTTTTGATGTTCAGTGGAGGAGTTCATGTCAGAGTTCGGAGCAGCGGGATCTTATCCTTTCAGCCGGCAGTTTCGAGGTGAGTTATCCTCACTATATCAACAGGGTCTAAGGCACCAAGGCCGGCCCTTTATTGGATTGAGATTCGGATATGGTTATTATGTTATTGTTTGATGTGTCTGCACCCGGTAGCTAGGATGGTACATGCTAGGAGACCTTGTTAAGGTCAGTTTCCCGATATATAGAGTGATGCTATGCTAGTGACCGGTTAGGTCGGTAACCTGGTTAGGGTAATGATATGCTATGTGATCTGCTTGCTCGGTTTGTTGACTATGACTGTTATATGATTGTATGTTTTGTGCACATGGTTGTTTGGACTGGAGATGGGTTGAGGCAGGTCCTGCTTTGTGCTGTAGGCCAAGATACCCAGGGCGGACCGGTTATTCCGAAGGCCCAGCGAGCGGTCCGGATAGGCTGTAGGCCCCACGAGGGCGGACCAGACGTGCCGAGGCTCGGAGAGTGGACCAGGCCGACTGAAGGCCCGATGCGGGCGGACCAGTCACACTGTAAACTCAGAGAGTGGATCAGGTGGGTTGAAGGCCCGATGCGGGCGGACCAACCCCACTGTAGACTCGAAGGACATGATTAGACCTGGAGGATGGATCCGGTGGACTGAAGGCCCGATACGGCGGACCAGTCACACAGTAGACCCGATATGCATGGCTGTTCTATGTTATGTTATGTTATGTATGTTTTATATGTTATGGGCCGGAAGGCAATATGTTTTGGACCGGAAGGTCGCAGCCTGGAAGGGCGTATACGTGGTTGGTATTTTTGGGGTATCTCACTAAGCTTTCGGGCTTACAGTTGTGGTTTAATGTTTTTTAGGTTCTTTAGGAGACTGTGGCAAGGCGAAGGCACGATCGTACCGCTCCTCATGATTTTGTAGCAATGTGATTCTGGGAATACTCTAAATGATTTGTATTGAAAACCTTTTTGTAAACAATTTAATGAAAATTGGGTTATTTTGAAAATTTTGAATTGGTTGTATTTTTCGGTCGTTACAGAAAGCTAACCCAAAAATCTAATTAATATGATATTGTTCGATACTTGATATCGATTATTTAGACTCGTAGGGTCAAAACTCATATACATTCACACAAAATGCAATGAAAAATATGATCCGAATAACATTTAACTTGCATTTTCATATTGCCCAATTTATGTCATATTCCATTATCCCTTTGTAATAAATTGATTTGAGCAATCATATTCGGTGTAATTGATTAAGAGCACGTGTAGATCCAAACCATAACAATATATTAACTCTATGATGTTTGCAACATACTATCCATATGATGAACAAATATGAGGAAAATATGTATATTATGTATCAAATTCTATTACAAACAACACTTGAATAAATTCAGACATAACTAAGTAATAAAAACATGGCAGACAGATGTGACCAACCCTTCATGCTCCTGATTCTCTACTCCAGCACGAGTTGATTCCAAGACTTAAAGACCAAAATAAATCACCTTATTGATGGTAAAATATTATGAAGTATGCTTATTTATGTTTTTATGAAAACTTTTGGTTTCACACACGAGTCATATGGAAAAACGAAACGAAGACTTCGAAAACAATTGAAAATTTAATCAAAATCCGCAATGTTACAATCAGTGAAAGTTTAGAAAAGATACATGAAAAAGTTTCATAGAGTGACAACAAAAACATAATCTTCAAAAAAAGATACATTAGTTTAAGGATAATTGGTAAAAAAAATAACGTAATCTTCAAAAAAAAAAAAACCCAAAATTTGGATCAGTTAAAAAAAAAAAAAAAAAAGACAAGATATTACCAAACACGAAAGCTTATTTCGAAGTCTTAGCAGGTAATTTGACTTTTGTTGTAAACAAAACTTAATTTCTGATTAAACTGTACCTAAAATATTAGAATAAAAGTCTCTTTTAATTAAATATAATATAAAATAATAGAATATGTATTTAATTAATTTCACTAGAAATAAATATAAACAACAATGTTGTATTTCATTTCAACCAATTAAACAACGGTTCCCCACTATTTAAACTTTAAACTTTAATTTCCTTTTTGTCCGGTTCATCGATTTAAAAAATTAAAACAAATAGAATATCTTTTATTTCCTTATGTTCCTTCTTCTTTTTCTTCGTCTTTTATTTCCTTTATTAATTTAAATCGTTTTTATTTCCTCTATTAAATCGTTACAGTGTGAACATAATTGTTTTATAGTGTTAGTCCTTTATCTGATTGAGCAGTAAACCCTAATTCCCAAATTGATAGACAGTTTACCCCGACGGATATACTATTTGTTCGTCCGATTGTAAGATGGGTAAGTTTCTAATTCATAAGCCTCCATATTTTTATTCTTCGAAAGTCGTGTGTTTCGTTTGAAATATGCTATTCAGGATCTCTTTTGCTCCTTCCAATTGGAAACGTAAACTATGTTTTTGGGTAGTCATTATCAATCATTACGTATCCACAGTAAAAAAAAAAAATAAGGAAACCGATTTCCAGAAGATTTATTACATGACATTCGCAAGATAATTGAATAGTTTTTAGATTTGGTTTTGTCAGGGGAAGCCATTGATACAACTTCAAGCTTGTTCATAGCTTCCGAATCCATGCAGGCTTCCCCACAGATTTCCCTTCGATATTCCATGTTTTAGACCATTATGATGTTAAAGACACTTGGATTATTATCTGTTAGGGTTACAAAATGTAATTTGTGTGTCACATATCCTTAAAAAAAACTTACAACCATCAAATCATAAGTATTCAATGAGATAGTTTCTTTTCTCATGAGCTATGCTACCACACCTAAAAGTGTCATTGACAATAGGAAGAGTATTAGAAAGGTCAAGTTGCCCCATGTTTCTTATTGGATTTTATTTTCTATTGATATAACTTTGCCTTTTTTTTTTTTTGTGAATCTAATAACAGATAGAAATAAATGGAGGGTTGTCGGTTGTGGTGAGGAAGATAGGATCAGTAACTTACCGGAACACTTGATAGACTCAATCTTAGAGAGCCTCCCGATTGAAGATGCTGTAAGGACAAGCATTATATCAAAAAAGTGGAGGCACAAATGGACCACAATGAGTACACTAGCTTTTGATGAGCACTTCTCCAAAAAATTCGCAAAAAATAGAGCTTTTGATCATAACGGGGTTATAAGGATTATAAACAAAGTCTTGATCCTTCACAAGGGTCCTATCTCAAAATTTCATCTCCATATACCAAATATTTTTCTTGATAACTTCCAAGAAGTCGATCAATTCATGCTACTCCTATCAAGAAACAATGTTAGGGAACTCATTCTAACTAATTTAAATCGCAGTTATGAACTTCCTTCTTATTTGTTTTCTTGTCGAGAATTGACAAAGTTAGAACTTCAGAAGTGTCGCTTCAATCCACCACTTGAGTTTGAAGGATTTCTCAACCTTGAAGAACTTCTTCTGAAGGATATTGATTTTGGTTCTAGATTATGTGGAACTAAGATCAAACTACCACAGCTTAAGAAGTTGACCCTGCATATGTGTAAAAATGTTTACAATTTCAACATTAAGGCTACAAAACTGCGGATTTTGACTGTGGCTGCTTGTCCTGATGCCATGTTGCTCCAGTTGTTTGACAGTCCATGCCTATTTGTGGCTGGGATTGCTCTCAAGAAACCCATACAAGATTTTGTAGGAGTTGAAAAAATGAATTTGGCCACAATGTTGAGTAACTTGCCTAGAATTGAACACTTTTATGTCGACAGTCATTTTCTTAAGGTAAACATTTTATGCGTAACCTTTGCTCTTTTTAAAAAAAACTAACTTTCATCTCACAGTCTTTGATTGCAGAAAAAATTCCAAAATTGCTTCCACATGCAATTTATAGTTTAAAGCGTCTGGCGTTGTTGTATTATCAACTTGCTGATTTGCATCAACTTCGTAGTGTTCTTTGTTTGTTGCGGAACTCACCAAATCTTGAAACGTTGTGTATATTCATGGCAATGGTAAAGTAAAGAAAGAATGACAAAACTACAACTTTTTTGGGTTATATGATACAAGAATTAGATGCTAAATTGTGGTTGCATTTTGTGTATTTTTAGGTTCCTCGAGTTGATGTGGGTCCAGCTTCAAATCATTTGGAATCCCCAAATTGTTTGGATTGTACATTGAACCGATTGCAAACTGTAGAGATAACATATTTAGAAGGATCAAAACCAGAACTGCTTTTCATAAAGCTTCTTCTTACCCGTTCCCCTTCTCTTGACAAGTTTACTATCACACCAAGTGGAGCTCTTGATGCTAAAAAAATACTTGACATTGCTAAGGATGTTATGCAGTACCCTCGAATCTCACCTAAAGCGAAAATGTTCTACTTGAATCCTAAGCGATAATCAAGTATGTAAGAATGTTCAAACACATTACTGATTGTTAGAACTACCAAGTATGATGAAATTTTTGCATTTACATTAACAAAATATATACAATTCGCTCTTTCTTGCAAACTAGTGTTTTGTTGGTCTTTTCACAAAATATGTACAATTCGCCTGCTATAAACTTTCACATTAAAAAACAACTTGTTTATTATTACTACTACTTTATTTAAATCACAGCAGTTTAAAAGCAGATGATAAACGAGTTACGAAAATGTTGATAGATAGATACCTACAACCGAAATAAAGACTTCAACCACCTAGAATGTGAGACTTATATAGAATCTCCCCTTTACACACCTACATATATGTGTAACCTATTTGCTTTGCTACCCTTGCGATTTTCTTATTTCCACAAAGACCTCGGTCAAGTTGGGTTGACATGGCTACATGGCCCTAGCTTTTTGTCTTTTTACGTTTAAGATATAACAAACAGCTATTACAATCCAACAAAGTTTGTTTATTAAATTTGTTTAAACATAAGATTAAGTAATAAAAACTGTGATATTAAAAGTTATATATAGTAAGAAACAAGTGCTCCATAGACCAAAAAGTTCATCTCTATATAGTCCTAGTATAGTCCCAACGCTTTCGTGAAGATCCAAGTGCTAGTATGTTTTAAAAACCGGTTCTAGCTGGTTGGAACGGGAACAGGGGATGAAGGCGGTTCAATAGTGATTAATTTATGGCAATTTCTATACCGGATTAAACCGGATGGTTTCCTAAAAAACTGAATTGAACCGGTCCATTTGATCAACCAGTTTATTAGACTTGGATAATTTGATTTCACCTAACCTTTTAAAAATGCAGTCCATTTCCAAAACAAATTGAATAGATTGATCGATCACGTTATCCGTAGTGTATAGAACTCGAAAGTTGATGCACGTCACTACTAGATGTAGACTGACGGTAGAACAAATTTAGCCGGCTGTCGAACCGGTAAACGTTCAAAAGACCAGTTCAACTAAAAAACCTTTTTAAAACATTGGTGCTAGTCGTATGGCCTTCTTTATTGAAAAGTTATTAATCTTATGTGCTTATGGGTTGATGGAATTTCTTAAATCCACCCCTCACAACTAGTTTTATTTTACGTTCTTATTTATTTTTTACCATATTAATTAAATTTCACTAAAAATAATATATATGTGTGTGTGTGTGTATATATATATATATATATATATATATATATATATATATATATATATATATATATATATTGATGGACAATGGTCCAAATCATGAAAGTTTTGGATTCGTGGTGATGGTCATACCCTCATGTCATGATAGATCAAGTCTAAAATAATTGGGGAAAGTCTCTTCGTCATGTCGTGACCATAAAATGGTCACGTCGTGACTCACGCAAAATGGGTATCTTAATACATTCAGCCCTAATCCTTGAACCCATGCATTCCAAATTTCTAGAGGGTCTTATAACTCTAAAATGAACCTAAAAATCGATGTTTTATGGACATGAATGTACAACGCATGTCCAGATCTTATTTTGGGTCAAAATGAAGAAAAATCATCAAATCTCACATGCAAGGGTCAAAAACACATTCAATTTCCAGATCTGAACCACATGATAAACATAGGATCTCAAGGATCCATAAAGTTGTCAACTTTATAGGATCCCACCTTTCTAACTAACTCATACATGAAGACAATGGGACAAAACTATAGATCTAGCAACCTAGCACAAGAAAGTTTAGATCTTGGATACTTACAAAGGTCCAGACTTGCTCAAAATGAAACTCCAAGCTAGCTAATGTGTTCACAACTCTATCAATGGCTCCTTCCTCCTTTAAAAGCTAGTACAAGCACCAAAATCAGCCCAAAAATAGAAGAGACGGATTAAGGTTTCATGTTTCTAGTTTGGAGGTGATGGAGGCTAAGGGTGAAAAAAAAACCCTAGCCCCTCACTTCTTTTAAATAGGGTCCACAGTCTGAAAATTAGAGTTTTCTATTTGATCAGGTATCACGTCGTGACACTTTAATGACCCAACACGCATATCACAGCCAAGTCACAACGTGAGGTGCTTCCTTCACGTCGTGACCCCCTTCAAATCCATATTTTACTTAATTCATTCGTACCTCCAAGATTCGAACGTAACAACAAGTATGTGAAGAAACTCAAACTCGACATCCAAATCAACGATGAAGAGGAAATTACAGGTTTGCATCTGATTTCTAAGGTCCACAAATGTATGTCTCTGTCAAATATCCAGCTCTCGAGTTTGAGATCTAATAGTTTATCAAGTTTTCTTCCCTCTTATTTCTCTAATCTAAAATACATAGTTGTTTTGCCCCTATTATACGCTTGATCTATAGTTGTTACAAAAACCATTTAACACTCGAAAGCGGAAAAATTGTTGCCCTGATGTCATCGATTGTCCCCTATTATACGCTTGATCTACAGTTTCTTCGTGTTTCTTGTTTCTGTGGTTTGAGTGTTTAGATCGGAGGATTTTCCAAAATGGAAGAATAGTGGGGTTTTTTATCTAGTTGTAGGTTTAAGGCGACACTCTCCAATAGCGATGGTAGTTTTAGTTATAGGTTTTAGAACAAAAGAAGGACAGGTGGAGTTGCAGGTCTAGAAGAAGTTTGCAGAAGTTATTGCTCATCCTCGTGAAATTGAGACGACATATGAAGGTCTAGAAAGGGTCAATTTCACTCAAGGTCAACTGATCCTTGCTCTTAATAGTGCTAGTGGTGTTGCACTTGATAATTCTATAGATGAAAATCTGATTATTCTGATTAGAAGACATCATAGGGATAGAGATTTATTAATATATATATATATATATATATATATATATATATATATATATATATAGAGAGAGAGAGAGAGAGAGAGTTAGGTTCAAATGTTTCTAGCAACTATTGTGTGCATGAATGCACCAATAGGAATTGATGAATAATTAAATAATTAAAAAATTGAATAAGGGTAATTATGTAACTTTAGAATGATAATTAAAATAAAATCCCTTAATTAATGGGAATTACCATAAAAATCTCTTTGACCAACTACTTAACCCTAGCCCTAAATCTAACTCATCATCGTTTCTAATCCACAGCTTCTACTTCTTCTTCTACAATCAATCATCAATATTCAAAACTTATTACCAGGTAATTATCCTTCTCCAATCAATTATTAAGATTTTCTTTCTTTTAATAAACTCATTTTTTCTTTAATCGATCAATCATCATCGGTGATGATGGTGGTGGAGGGAACTTGTCACAAGAATTGATGGAAAACGCGTGTAGCCTCTTCCTCGTCTACTCTGCTACTTATAAAATGGTTCGATTATGTTTCAGGCAGTCATGGCCAACACAACTTCCCCTTATGTCCTCCAAGTCCTTAATCTCTCCCTCTTATAAGTTATCTCGTCTCACGGTTGGCTTCTTCTACTGCTCTGCTTCTTCACACGACTAAACCCTTGTAACTGAAGATGAAAAGGGTGTCGCCACCAAATAATTTCAATCCCAGGTACTTTTAATTTTTTTTTAGGCTAGTAATTCAAATTGACACCTGATACTGTTGCATATAATCTCAAAAGTACTTAACTTTTTATTGTGAAGTATGTTTTCCAGATTTCAAAACCCAATTTTGATTGCCAAAACTTAACCTAGTATATATGGAAGAAATTAAGTCACTTACGGTTTTGGAATTTCTTAGATTCAATATTTGCACAAAACAGTGTAATGCTACTATTGTGTTTTAATCAATCATCTGTAATTTCCTTTATCAAGTTTAGGTTTTCCCAGAGTTTAGCTACAAATTCAGTCGAGTACTTGATCTTTTTCAAAGGATGGAAAAAATTTATTAAGGTTTTATCAAGACCTAAAAATACATGTTTTTATCTAAAACCAAGTCTTGATTGATTCGATCTACCTCACTCAAAACTCAAAAGTGGGCTCCTGTGTGGTTGGTGTGCCACTTCAAGTCTGTTGTTGATCTGATAAAGAAGGCTTTACTTTGAGGAAGGCTACAAATTCTTTAAGAATATTTAAAACCATTCTGCAAGAATAGTTTATTCTGTAAGAATATTTTTGTTTGTATTCTGAAAGAATTGCAATTAATTATTTGTATGCTTAAGGTGCGGTTGTTAGGATGATGCAGGAATGATGAGGAAACTTATGAAAAAAAGATATATGATACTTAATTCTCAAAGAATGAAGAAAAACAACAATATTCTTTCAGAATTTCAAGATTCAACATCCAAAAACAACAATATTCTTTTAGAATTCAAGAATTTAAGAAGAAAACATGGCACACGATAGTATTATAGCGGAATGTTGTTATTTTTTTTAAGAATGTTATTCATTTTTGTTTATATTCTTTTAGAATTTTTATAACTATATTAAAATGTATAAGACTTTTAGTCTGTAAGAATATGTATGAATTTGTATTTAAGTTCGGATGTATAAGAATATATTAGAATGTTTGTTATTTGAACATCTAATTCATGAATTTTGTTTTATTTCAGTAATATTCAATTAGAATAAAATTCTGAAAGAGTATCATTCTAACAAAAAATATTCTGATAGAATAAAATCGGTAAAAATTGAAATTGAATTAATTAAAAAATTCAGATTTTTTTAAATTAGGAGAATTAATCATCCCTAAAAAGCCGAAAATTTCCTTTTATAAATGTAGTTAAGTGTCCAAAATACCCTTTTGATAAAAATTGTGTGATTATATGATACATGCTACCCTATTGTAATATCATAGACCCTCAGATCATTATTGTTGATTCTATTCATCCGATGGTCCAGATCTGTGCATTCTGGCACACAATAGTTACTGGAAACAATATAACCTAACCCTATTTATAATGTGATTAAATCTATTGATGTGGGCCCTAACGGATTGGATGATCTATTATCCATAATACGCCCCCGCAAGATGGAGGATCCATCGGAGACACCAATCTTGGATCTATTGAGCAAAAACAGTTCTCAAGAGAGTGGCTTGGTAAGCATGTTAGCCAGTTGATCTTGGGAGTTGATGTGGAGTATGCTAAGAAGTCCAATAGATACATGTTCCCAGAAAAAATGATAGTTAAGTGCTACATTCTTCATTCTTGAGTGGTACACCGGATTGGCACAGACATACGTGGCATCTGTGGTATCACAAAATAAAGTAGGCGTGGTTTTGACAATAATAGCCTATTCTTGTAACAGTTGTTTTAAACAGATCAGTTCAGTAGCAGCATTGGCTAAAACTTTATATTTTGCCTCAGTAGATGACCTTGATACCGACTTTTGCCTTGTGGATTTCCAAGAAACAATGTTAGACCCAAGATAGAGAATATAGGCAATAGTAGACCTACCTGCATCGTATACACCACCCCAGTCATAGTCTGAAATGACCGTGAGTGTCATAGGAGAATTACGATTTAGGAAGATGACATAATGAATAGTTCCTTTTAGATAGCAGAGGAGACATTTGAGGGCTTGCCAATGGGATTGACGAAGAGCATGCATGAACTGAGACAACTTATTTATGGCAAAATAAATATTAGGACGGGTGAAAGACAAATATTGAAGAGACCCAACAAGTTTTCTATAAGGTGTAGCGTCAACTGTAGGAGTAGAGTCAATGGCGATTAAGGGTTTAGATGTACTTAGTGGAGTAGTAACATCTTTTGCTCCTTCCATATGAAACTGAGTTAAATAGCTTGAATATGACAGTGTTAAGATAGAAATAATACCGAGGTGGTGGGAATTACCTAGCCAAGAAAATGATGAAACATTCCAAGATCTTTGAGGGGAAATTTGTTGCTCAGGGATGTGATAAAGGAGGTCAAGAAAGTAGGATTATTTCCAGTGAGGACAATATCATCAACGTAAATAAGAAAGTAGCAGATGATGTTGTTTAAGTGGTAGATATATAGGGAAACATCAGTTAAGGACTTTTTGAAACTAAGTTAAATATCTTGAATATGACGGTGTTAAGATAGAAATAATCCCGAGGTGGTGGGAATTACCTCACCAAGAAAATGATGAAGCATTCCAAGATCTTTGAGGGAAAATTTGTTGCTCAGGGATGTGATGAAGGAGGTCAAGAAAGTAGTATTATTGCCAGTGAGGACAATATCATCAACGTACATAAGAAAGTAGCTGATGATGTTGTTTGAGTGGTAGATGAATAGGGAAACATCAGCTAAGAACTTTTTGAAACCAAACTCTGAGAGAAAGGTGGTGAGTATAGTGTACCAGGCTCTAGGTGCCTGTTTCAGGCCACATATTGATTTTTTTAGTTTACAGAAGTGAGTGGGAAATTAAGGGTGGGTGTATCCAGGAGGCGGAGTCATAAAGACTTTTTCATGAAGAGCGCCTTGAAGGAATGCATTATTGACATCAAGTTGACGAAGTGGCCAATTGTTGGAAAGGGCAATGGAAAGTATGGTTCAGATAGTAATAGGTTTGGTAACTGGGATGATGGTGTCAAGATAGTCTTTGACATACTCTTGGAGGAAGCCTTTTACGACAAGCCTGGCTTTGTATTTGTCAATAGAGCCATCGGGTTTGCGTTTGATGCGAAACACCCACTTGCAGCCAATGGGAGTGCAAGATGTGGGAGGAACAAGGTCCGAAGTTTGGTTGTGAAGGAGGGCATTAAATTCAGCATCCATAGCTTTACGCAAATTTGGATCGTTTAGAGCTTGATTGTGTGTTGTAGGTTCAATAGTAGGTGGGATAGGATGAAGAGTGGTTGAGTTAATAAGATTCACATTGAAATATTTAGGGTTATGTTTTCTATCTCGTAGAGGAGGAAAGGGACTGGTTCAATTATGTTGATTGGGTATGTGTTGTGGTGAGGTTGAAGTAGGTGAAGTGGGAGGAGACAATGGTGGTACAAGTTCTAAAGAATTGGATTCATATGAAGTCGGTGCAATAGAGGATTAGGTTTCGTATTGAGGAGTGCCTGGATCTATGGTGGGTAAGACTCGGGAAAGTCTAGTTGGTGATGGTGAGGGGATAGGTGGAGAATTAATGAGAAGAAACTCATTTGTGGTAGGAAAAGTAGAGGGAGTTGATGGCGGTTCAGCAGTGTGATAAGGAAAAGTATTCTCAATAAACTCCACATGACGAGAGTGATAAAGTTTTTGAGAGATTCGATCATAACATTTATACGCAAATTTTAATGAGGATTAACCTAGGAAAATGCATTTAGCGGAGTGAGGATGGATTTTTGTAACAACATATGGAATAAGCCATGGGAAGCACAAGCAACCATAATGTTTTAGCTTGGTGTATGTTGGTGGGTTATGGTACAGTTGTTGGTATGGAGACTTGTGATGGAGGATGGATGTGGGTAATCTATTGATCAAGTGAGCCGTTTGGAAGGCATAAGACCAAAAGGTAAGTGGAAGTTGTGCGTGATGCAGGAGAGACAGGCCTGTCTCCAAAACGTGGCGATGTCGTCTTTCTGCCACTCTATTCTGTTCTGGGGAGTGAGGAGGGGTAGTGAAATGAGAGATACCTTGCTCTTGGAGATACTTAGTGAGAGGAACATATTCACCACTGTTTTCTGTGAACAGAGAAATTAGAGGGGCATTATGGTATTTTTCGACTAAGGTTTTAAACTAAGGGAATAGGGTAGAGACATCTGATCTGTGTTTCATCGGATAGAACCATTTGCACTTGGAGTAAAAATCAACAAAAATGACATAGTAGACATAGCCATCAATGGACTTTTGAACAGGACCCCAAACATCCGAATAGACAAATTCAAGTGGTTTTGAGACAGTGAATGAATTGCTACCCAATGGTAGTTTATGACTTTTATTGATTCAACAAGCATCACAATGAAAAGAACTAGTTGACATATTAGGAGATTCTAATTTTAAACTTTGAAAAAGTTGCTTGAGAACTTTTATGGAATGATGACCAAGCTTGTGATGCAAGCAAAGAAGCGATCCAGGTGAAGTTGTGACTGAGTTTATTTGAGGAAGACTACGAAGAATGTGAATCGATGAATAGTAAACATCATTGACATTCACTCCCCGCATTAGAGATGCCCCCGTGCGAAGATCCTTGACCACAAAATGATAAGGAAAAAAAATCAACAGAAACACAGTTAGATTTGTAGAGTTTGGCAATGGAAATAAGGTTACGTAATTTGGGAACAAATAAAACATTCTGCAAGTTTAAAGAGCGTGTTTGAGTGGGAATGGACGAATGACCAGTGTGAGAGATGGGGAGACTTGTACCATTTCCTAAGACAATTTCATCAGGTCCTCCATATTCCGACAGGGTGTGAAACGAGGCAGGGTTGGATGCTACATGATGAGATAATCATGTAAGAATGTTCAACTACATTTCAATTTAGCTTTATACTTTCATACAAGTGCCAACTATATATGTTGGACTTTTTTTTTCATCCTCTCCTTCCACAAAATCTCTACTATAAACTTTGACCTTCACAAAGCGCTTCTATAAATTTACGAAAATGTAGACAGATACCTCCAACTGAAATCAAGACTTTATTGATGTAAGTATTTGAACTTTATGTACACAAAGAAAGAAAATATTTGTATAGCTTCATACCAGTAAACTATAAGTTTCTGTAGAGTATTTCCTTAAAACACGCACTTATTTATCTATCCTATATTCCTATAGCTTTGCTACCCTTACATTTTTGTTATTTGCACAAAGGACCTCATAGATACAAGTCCCCTGCTTTTCATCTTCTTACTCTTTACTTTTTAAGTCCTTGAAATAAAATAAGCAGTTATTAAACTCCAACAAAGTTTGTTGATTAAATTTGTTTAAGCATAAGGTTACATAAAAAAGGACTGCATATTGAAAGTTATAGTAAGAAACAAGTGCTCAGTAGACTATATATATTTCAGCCATTAGGAAACCAGGAATTTGTAATGATTGGTATCTTATGATTTAATTCAGAAGGATCCTAGTAACTTTATTTGATTTTTTATTATTTGTGGCGTGTATTAATATACTTGTAAATAGTTTGTGTGCATGAAGAAGGAACTGATGATCTCAGATTTGTGTTATGTAGATCTGCAGAGACCATAGCGAACAACCACTATGTTGAAGAACAAAAGGAAGCTGAAGCTGTATGTGTGTGTGTGTCAAATTACATGTGTTGAAACCAAAATACTATAAGTTTAGTGCACTCTATTTAGATTAGAAGCTACTAGTAGTGTGTGTATAATACCGAAGACCCAAGGGCTGTTCGTCTGTCGTTTTTGACTGGAAAGTTGTTAGCCTTCATTTAGAAAGAACTCCCGATGTGCTTCAAGGTGGATGGCCATGACATGGATATTTTTTGAGGAGTAATGCTAAAAAGGGCATTGAAATTGTTATTTTGACAAGAAGTTTCGTTTATCCTTATATTAAGTAGCATGCTCTAACGACTATGTATGAAAGTAATTTATAAAAATGATAAACTAGTTATTTCTCTTTGGTTAGATACCAAAACCACAATGAAACCTTATACCTTTTATAAAGATGTTTGTTTTGTTAAAATATCCATTCTTTTATGTGAACCAAGAAAGATGACACCAATAGACAATTTCTATAATATCATCTTTAAATTTTAAAGAAACACTTATGTTATCTTTTTTTTTTATCTTAATATTTTGCAAAAATGATATTTCTTTGTTAAATAATAACGTAAATATTCAAAATATAATATTGGAAAAAATAATTACATGAATTAGTAATTTTCTATAGAAAAAAAAAATCTATAAATAAAATGTTATCATTAACTCATTAACAGAAAAATGAGAAATAGCTACGAAAATCACCTACAGAAATATGTCGTCGGTATTTTCCGATGGAATTCCAATGAAAAGCCATGCCCTAAAATAGTGACGAGATTGTGACTGAATAGCGACAAAATACTGATGGGGTGAGAAACTGATGGAATAGCTACGGAACAAGAAAAAAATATAATTTTGGTAAATTTTCGGTCACTAGAAGTTAGAACTAGAAAAATGAAAAAAAAAAAAAAAAAAAAATGGGGTCGGTTTCAAACTTGGGTCTTGCATGAAACATATCAAACACTTACTATCATGGCATGCCACATTCAATTATAATGGTTGCTTGATATTTCTTATACAATACCTATTTCCTTTCCTTTATTATTATTATTATTTCCATTATTATTATTATTATTATTATTATTATTATTATTATTATTATTATGACACTGCTACAGCTGCAAACTGGTAACCATGTGTACTTTGTTGATGCCAAGAAGAATTGGTTCACACAAGAGCTTGATGTCAACAATGCATTCTTGCACGGAGACTTTGTTGAAGAAGTGTATATGAAAGTTCCCCAAGGTTATTCCAAAGAAAATGATACTCGCATTTGTCGTCTACAAAAATCCCTCTACGGTCTGAAGCAAGCTTCTCGTAACTGGGACCACAAATTAACAAATTTTCTTTTGAGCATTATTAATTTTCTTTTGAGCATTTTTTTTTTGTCAGTCAAAGGCCGATCATCACCTTTTCTTGCAAAATCGAAGTGGTTTTTTCACTGTCATCTTGATTTATGTGGACAATATTATCATAGTTGGTGACAATTTTGACCAAAAGTAACAAATAAAAGGACAACTCGACAAAGCTTTCAGCATTAAAGATCTTAGGCAACTAAAATACTTTCTTGGCATAGAAGTAGCAAAAACTTCAGACGACTTCGTTTTGAGTCAACGAAAATACATCTTAGATATCCTCGAAGATAGTGGAATGTTGGGTTGCAAAGCATGTTCCTTTCCTATTGAGCAAAACTTAAAGTTAGATCAACGAGAAGACGAAGATCCGATCAATGTTAGTCAGTATCGTAGACTTACTGGTCGGCTCCTCTATCTTCAAGCAACTCATCATGATGTTACATTTATTGTTAATTTGTTGAATCAGTTTGTCTCTGACCCTCGCCAAAGCCATATGCAAGGAGTTACACGAGTCCTAAGATACCTAAAGCTGACCGCATGCCAATGAATCCTTTTACTACGAACTGTAGAACCAATCTTAACCATTTTTTCTAATTCTGATTGGCTTGTTTGTTCATACACAAGACGTTCACGAACAGGTTACCTGCTTTTGCTTAGCGGTGCTCCTATTTCTTTGAAAACTAAAAAACAATTCATTGCCTCTCGCTCTTTCGATGAAGTTGAGTATCGTGTCATGGCCTCAACGGTTAGTGAAGTTTTGTGGGTTAGATGGCTCCTTAAGGATTTACAAATTGTCATAAACACTCTAACCAATTTCTTTTGTGACAGACAGGCGGCGCATCATATTTTAAACAATACCGTTTTCCACGAGAAGACAAAGCGTGTGGAAATGGAATGTTTTTTTGTTCGAGAACAGGTTGCTTCTCTAGAAGTTTCATTAATGAAGATAGACGACAAGATGCAAGTTGTTGACTTTCTCACCAAAGCTCTTGGTTCCAACCAACTTCATTACCTACTTGGAAATATGGGCATTGGTAATCTACATTCTCCATCTTGAGGGGGAGTGTTGGATATTGATAACATAGATATTGTTTCCTTATATGTGCATATCTAAGCATGTATGTTATGCATATTTCTTAATACTTTTAGATATAATTATGCTTAATTTAGGATAAATGGTACTTATTATGTTTGAAATACGTTTTGTTATAGCGAACACATGCTCGGGATGAAAAAAAGCAAACGAGGAGCAAGAACCAAGAAAATGTGAGCTTAGGCAAAAAGAAGAAACAAAAGGATGTTGTTGGACAGTTTGATCCCTCGCAGTATTTTGACCATATATTATGACTCGTAACTTTGATTAATGTGATTCAAAATGATTTGAAAACTAGACAAAATTTTGGATGACTTTCGTGTTTTGAGAAAATACTGATTCAAGATAACCAGGACGTGGTGATCCCACCACGACGTTGTAACGAACCAAAAATCGCGACTAAAAATTTCCTTTAAAGCATTACAAAACCATATTTATAAAAACCACATCATAAGTCATAACATAAATTCAAAGTATCAATCCAAAACATATTCTTGTCATCAGAGTAAAACATCCCAGGTTGTCTAATTAATGGTGTGTGCCATGCGATCACCCCGAGCTCTTCCCTCCGCTACCGGAAGTACCTGAAACCAAAACTGAAAATCATAAGCACGAAGCTTAGTGACTTCCCTAACCTACCACATACCCTGCAAAACCACATACAACACATATTGGGCCACGCCCACTGTTTCGGGCCTCACCCCCTACCTTGGGCCTCGCCCGCTCCAAAGGCCCCGCCGCTCCAGGCCTCGCCTTTCTTCGAGCCCCGCTCGGATACAAATCTGTTTCTTTTAGGCCCCGCCTGTCTCTGGGACCCGCCCGCTAACCACATCATAAAAAATAGCATATAACACATAACTGAACATACCCTACTGTATTCCTGTCCTAAGGTCTTGCCTGTCTTGGGCCTCGCCCCTATCCTGTTACTAGTGAGTCATGGAACCCCATCCAAGCTCCTACTGTAAGTGACATACGGCCCCCCTGCCCACTGTAACATCCCGAGTCCGGAAGTGCAAGTTCGGGGGGTTCAAAGTGTAAATTTGAAGGGGCAACTCGGCGAGTCCATGGGTGGACTCGGCGAGTAGGGTCGCGACTCAGGTCGCGTATTAAGTGGCCAACTCGGCGAGTCCAAGGCTGGACTCGGCGAGTAGACGCTGAGTGAAGAAAACCCTAAATTCGGGGGATGAGCCCTATATAAAGGACATTATACCCTCTCCCCAGCCTCTCTGCTCTCCCTTGAAGTCCAGAAACACTAGACACGTGTTTGTGAAGGTTTTGAGAGCATTTGATCATTTGAAAGAAAGTTGGAGGAAGATCTTGGAGAGTTAGGAGGCTTGGAGTAAAGGGCTTTGCTTAGATTCGGATTCCTTGCTGTTGGGGGATTCATTTTGAGGTAATATCTCGTTCTTGGGTTGTATTCTTCAAGATTCATCATTTTTGGGTTGTGTGGGAAGCTTAGCTTGTGGTATCTTGAGTTTGAGGGATAGATCTGAGGTTGCTACCTCAGATCTGAAGTGGAGGAGGTCTAGAGTGCATTAAAGTCTCTATTATTGAATGATTGGTGAAGCCATCTTGTCCCAAACCCTAGCCCTAGAGTGTAAAATGCCTAAATCTCTTTGGATTCACGTAAAGTTTGCCACTTTACGTGATGGAATGGATATAGAAGGGTAGATCTACGTTTTGGATCAATTGCATGGCCTGAAAGGCTTCTGTATGGGTTAAGAACAACTGGTATTCGGCGAGTCACAAGGGTGTACTCGGCGAGTTGCTTGAAGGTAGGCAGGAACTCAACGAGTTTGAAGAACAACTCGGCGAGTTGGTTGAAGATAGCCTTGGACTCAGCTAGTCTGTTCATGGACTCGGCGAGTCTGTTCTTGAGGTCTTAGCCTTTCCTGGTTAAGCTAAGAATCGGTGAGTCAAGGGATGACTCAGTGAGTTGGAAGGGGGTCCTTTTCAGTATTGGGGGACTCGGCGAGTCAGCGGGCTGACTCGGTGAGTAGAGTCAGCCAGAAGGTTGACTTTGACTTTGACCAAGAGTTGACCAGTTGACTTCCATGGGTATTTTGGTAATTATTGGTATTTATTGAGTTCAGTCTTTTGGTATTATCAGTGGTGGAGTTCGTGTTGGAGGTTGGAGCAGCGTAATCTATCTTTTCAGTCAGCAGTTTCAAGGTGAGTTATCCTCACTATATCAACAGGGTCTAAGGTGTTAGATAAGGTGTCTAAGTCCATAACTATTTCTGGTATGTACTTGACCCGACCCGGCATGGTCCATTTGGGTTGCATGGCACCATGCAATTGGATAGACTAAATGAGAGAAATAACATTTGGGGATTATTAATATATTATAAGTTCTAATATATTAATAATATTATTTGATTAGTTTGATCAAGAATTAATTTAGAATTAATTAAGTGATGAAAAGATAACTAATTAAATATATGGGTTGATTATGTAAATCATCCATATCTTGTATAGTGGGCTAAGAGGCTCCATGGATTATTAAGTTGGGTTCCACCCATAGGATGCTCCATGGGAGTTACAAACCCATGGATCATGGAAATGAAGAGTCATGACACATTAGGGTTTACATGGTGTAACCCTAGATGTGTCAACACTATATAAGGATCCCATTATCCACCAAAATCGGTTACATATATGAAACAAGAGGGATAGGCCGATTTCTAGAAGTGTGTGTTCTCTCAAAAGTCTTTCCAAGAGCATTTGGTGTTGTGTGAAGCATTTGAGGCATCACACTTGGGGTGCTAGGCTCATAAGGTTTCAAGGAACATAAACAACAACAAGGTAAGTTATTCTATCTTTCATTTAAGCTAAAAATTGTTCCCATGTATGCTAGATAGGAATATAGCCTTGGAATTCAACTTTGCATGATAATTAGACAAACATAGATCCAAGGTTATTAGGGTTGCATGTACACTTAGGAAGTGTTAGAATGCTCAAAACCCATCATAAGGCACCAAGGCCGGCCCTTTATCGGATTGTAATCCGGGTATTGTTGTTATATTGCTGTTTTGCTATGTTGCATCCTGGTAGTTAGAATGGTATTCGTTAGAGACCTGGTTAAGGTCAGTATCCTGGTATATAGGGTGATGCTATGCTAGTGACCGGTTAGGTCAGTATCCTAGTTAGGATGATGTTATGTTATGTGATATGCTAGATCGGTTGATTGATGATTAATTGTTATATGATTGTATGTTTATGTGCACATGGTTGGTTGACTGGGGTTGGGTTGAGGTGGGTCCTGCTTTGTGCTGTAGGCCAAAATACCTAGGGCGGACCGGATATACCGAAGGCCCAGCGCGCGGTCCGGATAGGCTGTAGGCCCCACGAGGGTGAACCAGACATACCGAGGCTCGGAGAGTGAACCAGGCCGACTGAAGGCCCGATGCGGGCGGACCAGTCATACTGTAGGCTCAGAGGGTGGACCAGGTGGGTTGAAGGCCCGGTGCGGGCAGACCAACCATATTGTAGACTCGAGGGACATGACTAGACTCGGAAGGTGGACCAGGTGGACTGAAGGCCCGACACGGTGGACCAGTCACACACAAGACCTGATATGCATGGTTTTTCTGTAATTCGATATGATATAGCATGTTATGTATGTGGTGTATGTGGTTGGTATTTTGGGGGTATCTCACTAAGCGTTCGGGCTTACAGTTGTGGTTTAATGTTTTTCAGGTTCTTCAGGAGACCATGGCAAGGCAAAGGCGTGATCGTACCGCTCCTCGTGTTTATGTTTTATGACATGGACCTGGGAATACTCTGACAATAAATGTATTGAAAACCTTTTTGTAATAACATGATTAAAATGGTTTGTTTTTGTAAAGTTAAATTTTGTTGAAATTTTTGGTTGTTACAAGTTGGTATTAGAGCCTTGGTTTGAGTGAATTAGAGGAACATTCGTGTGAATCCAGTCTCAAATCAGGGAGAGTTTTTTTAAAAGAGAATTCAAAATGGTTTTCAATTTAAGTAAAAGGAGGACGCGGAGGTACGATCAGCCGGAGCCAGTAAGTAACCCCAAAATACCATACATGATATTGTTTTCGAGCTTTGATAGAACAGCATGCTAGTACTAGGCTAGGGATCTTCAGGATTTCATGATAATGTTGCCTGTTTTATGATGCCTGCTAGCCTAGGGTTTCCTTTTGTATGAGATTTTCAGTGTTCCTCTAGGAGTGAGGATTGAGCGCTTGCTATGTATATTTGTCACTAGGGTGTTGTGGTAGTACTTCATACAAATATGGGTAGGTGTGGAAGGTAGTATGGGCCCGTACTACTGAAAGCACAGGACCCATACGTGTATCAGGGAAACCATGACCTCTAAGGTTAGGAGTTGGTCCCCGGGTTAGAGGGAAGTATCTGAGATTTTGTGATGTTTTTCAGTATGGTGGTCACGAGGCATGCTGGGAGCGGATCTAGGTCGGGATCGGGAGCTGGAGAGGGAGGTCAGGGTGAGTCTATACCGCCCGAGGCTGTTGGTCAGATGAGCACAGGCGAGTTGGATGCCAGGATTCGTGAGATCCTACACGATGAGGTTGTTGCGTTGTTCCGGGCCGAGCTGCCGGAACTGTTTGGGTCGATCAAGACCGTCATGGTGGAGTATTTCGATGAGCGTTATGCGGCTCTCGCAGAGACGGCTGCCGCGACGGCTACAGTGGCTGTAGCAGCGGTAGGGGGAGGAGCTGGTAGAGGTTTCCAGTATCGGGACTTCGATAATATGAAGCCCCCTACTTTTGATGGAGTTCAGGACCCGATTGTTGCTATGAGATGGTTGTCAGACGTGGAAGGGTGTTTCTTCACGTGCTCATGCCCTACTGATCAGAGGGTGAGGTGTGCCCTGAACATGTTGAGGCTTGGGGCGAAGGATTGGTGGAGATTGACCACGGGGTCATATTCGGATGCACAGAGGGTTGCAGTTTCATGGGATCAGTTTCGAGAGATGTTTAGCACTCGTTATGTTCCGCGGGTTGAGAGGGAGAGATTGGCTCAGGAGTTCCTTGAGTTGAAGCAGGATTCGGAGTCGATGACGGAGATCACCAGGATGTTCACTGAGAGGGCGATGTTTTGCCCCGAGTTTGCTTCGAAGCAGGCTCAGATGTCTCGATATCTGAGTATGCTCAAGAGGGATATCAGACAGTTCGTGTCTACGCAGAGGTGTGAGGCCTTGTTAGAGTTACAGGAGGCCGCCAGGCGGCGTGAGTTGGAGCTTGAGTTGCAGTTACGAGAGTAGAGGCAGGCTCCGGTGCAGTCGCAGCCGGCACCGAAACGGTCTAAGACCATTGATTCTAGATTAGGAGATCAGAGCAGCCACACTTGTAGGAAGTGTGGGAGGGGTCACACCGGGGTTTGTCGATCCGGTGGTGCATGCCGCAAGTGCGGAAAGGAGGGGCACTATGCGAGGGATTGTCGGCAGGCAGTCCCGGGTCGGGATTTGAGGATCTGTTATCATTGTCATCAGGTTGGGCACTTGAGGGTCAATTGTCCATAGCTTGCTGCAGGATCGGTGCAGGCTCCAGCACCAGCTACATTGAGGATCATGGGTGGAGGTCAGGGTGGAGCGGAGCCCCCAAGGGCTCAGGGTCGTGCTTTTCAGCTTACAGCGGAGGGGGTCAGGGCAGTACCGGATGTAGCTGCGGGTATGTTTCTTCTTGATGTCTTATTATTTTATGATTATTGTGGAGTATTGTTTATCTGCTAGTCTCGCTGCGTGGTTTTCGGTTTTGAATTCTTTGATTTTGAGGGTTATGGCATGGTTATGGGCTTAGTGTTAGAAATTTCATTGGTTATCATTCATGAGGGTTGTTCGTGGGAATCATGTGTTGGTCTGGATATCGGGTAGCATCTGCAGTCTGAGGAGTGGTTAGCTGAAGATCGAGTTTCTTTCAAGTTCGGGATGATCAGTGTTGATGTGTGAATTGTGAAGATTGCTCGTGTTAGTGGAATCGGTTCGTATGTAAGTGTTTGTGTCGGAAAGGTCTGTTGAGGAAGGTCGGCAATGGCGACCGGTGGTTGATAGTCAGTGCTCTAAGTGGGGGAGAATTAGGGAATTCTCCGGAAAAATCGATGAGTATGAAAGGTCGTTTAGCTGCATGGGATTCAGTAGTGTCTTGGTTAGCCAAAGGCGTAGGCTGGTATGAGTAAATGGCAGACGTGCGGGGCGGGATACAGACCATTAGCGATTGATTGTGGAAGTCCTAGGATCGAGCTGGGACTGAGTATACAGGATGGAGGTAGAGTTTGGAACCCTAGAGGGCTAGAACAGTATGCATGGAAGGAGTTTCCCGAAGGAGTAACTCGGAATGTTGATTGCTAGTTGAGCGGTCCGAATAGACTGAAGGCCAGTAGGCGTACTAGTCAGGCCGAAGGCTCTGAGGACGGTCCAGCCAGACTAAAGGCCCTGGAGGGCGGTCCAGGTCTGCTGAAGGTTATGAGAGTGGTCCAGTTTGGCTGAAGGCCTGGTAAGGCGGTCTATTCATGCTGAAGACTCTGCATGTGTCATTAGATCGGTGCGAGGAAATGGAATGAGTATGTCGCGATATGTTAGCGTTAGGAGGTTTGACCCCGGATATTGATCGCGTTTAGTGGAGGTAGTGCATGGACTTGAGAGGCTTCGCGAGTGGGTTCAGAGTATGTGTGGTGCATGGGATAGCGGTTATGCCATAAGGAAATGGTATAGTATTGAGTGAGCACCTTGACACTGGTGGTAGTGTCAAGGCAGCCAAGTGGATCTCCTTGGTAAAGAAAAAGGAAAGGAATGTAGTTCTGAGAGGGAATGTAAGTCGTGGAAGTGAAATCAGTAGTGCGAAGTTATGACTGAAATGATTCCATTATGGTTATTGCGCAGTGTGTGCGGTGGTGATATGGAATCATATCCGGTTTGGATGTCTGCCGAGGTCACAGAAGGAAATTCCGAGGGTGTAAAGTTAAGAGGCTCGTAAGAGATGCAGAGATGGGGTCTTGGATTCCCAGCTCGATTTCGGTTAAGAAATTGTGTATGTAGTGGTAATTCATCCTGGGGGATGTTTGGAGGTATTGTCAGTGTATCGGGTTTTCCAACCCGAGGGTGCTAGAGCCAGTTCAGCATGGGTATGAGATTGCGGAGGGAAATTCATGAGAGTTGCTATGAGATTAAGGGATGTATCATCCTATCAGCATGGAGTGGGTAAAATTGAATTCAAACCGAGATTCTAGTGGTTCAGGGATTATCTCTAGCTCGCATAAGTCAAATGATTATTGTAAATTGGAGCGAGCGAAGTATCAGGGAGTGGTACTCAGCGGTTAGGTGTGGTTATCAGAGGATGAGGCCGGTGACCGGTTTGAAGCGGTGGTCAGGACACCACAAGAAGAAAAGTTGGGTTTTGGGTTTCGATGGCTGTGTTTTGAGGAATCTGGTTTGGTTAATGCCAGGAGGTGCAGCGCGAGAGTAGTTCTGGAGTGAGTTGCCGCATGCTTCGAGGACGAAGCCTAATCTAAGTGGGGGAGAATTGTAACATCCCGAGTCCGAAAGTGCAAGCTTGGGGGGTTCAAAGTGTAAATTTGAAGGGGCAACTCGGTGAGTCCATGGGTGGACTCGGCGAGTAGGGTCGTGACTCAGGTCGCGTGTTAAGTGGCCAACTCGGCGAGTCCAAGGCTGGACTCGGCGAGTAGGCGCTGAGTGAAGAAAACCCTAATTTCGGGGGATGAGCCCTATATAAAGGACATTATACCCTCTCCCCAGCCTCTCTGCTCTCCCTTGAAGTCCAGAAACCCTAGACACGTGTGTGTGAAGGTTTTGAGAGCATTTGATCATTTAAAAGAAAGTTGGAGGAAGATCTTGGAGAGTTAAGAGGCTTGGAGCAAAGGGATTTGCTTAGATTCGGATTCCTTGCTGTTGGGGTCTTCATTCTGAGGTAATATCTCATTCATGGGTTGTATTCTTCTAGATTCATCATTTTTGGGTTGTGTGGGAAGCTTAGCTTGTGGTATCTTGAGTTTGAGGGATAGATCTGAGGTTGCTACCTCAGATCTGAAGTGGAGGAGGTCTAGAGTGCATTAAAGTCTCTGTTATTGAATGATTGGTGAAGCCATCTTGTCCCAAACCCTAGCCCTAGAGTGTAAAATGCCTAAATCTCTTTGGATTCACGTAAAGTTTGCCACTTTACGTGATGGAATGGATGTAGAAGGGTAGATCTACGTTTTGGATCAATTGCATGGCCTGAAAGGCTTCTGTATGGGTTAAGAACAACTGGTACTCGGTGAGTCACAAGGGTGTACTCGGCGAGTTGCTTGAAGGCGGGCAAGAACTCGACGAGTTTGAAGAACAACTTGGCGAGTTGTTTGAAGATAGCCTTGGACTCGGCGAGTCTGTTCATGGACTCGGCAAGTCTGTTCTTGAGGTCTTAGCCTTTCCTGGTTAAGCTAAGAATCGGTGAGTCAAGGGATGACTCAGTGAGTTGGAAGGGGGTCCTTTTAGGTATTAGGGGACTCGGCGAGTAGAGTCAGCCAGAAGGTTGACTTTGACTTTGACCAAGAGTTGACCAGTTGACTTCCAGGGGTATTTTGGTAATTATTGGTATTTATTGAGTTCAGTCTTTTGGTATTATCAGTGGTGGAGTTCGTGTTGGAGGTTGGAGCAGCGTAATCTATCTTTTCAGTCAACAATTGCAAGGAGAGTTATCATCACTATATCAACAGGGTCTAAGGCACCAAGGTCGGCCCTTTATCGGATTGTAATTCGGGTATTGTTGTTATATTGTTGTTTTTCTATGTTGCATCCTGGTAGTTAGAATGGTATTCGTTAGAGACCTGGTTAAGGTCGGTATCCTGCTATATAGGGTGATGCTATGCTAGTGACCGGTTAGGTCGGTATCCTGGTTAGGATGATGTTATGTTATGTGATATGCTAAATCGGTTGATTGATGATTAATTGTTATATTATTATATGTTTATGTGCACATGGTTGGTTGACTGGGGTTGGGTTTAGGCGGGTCCTACTTTGTGCTTTAGGCCAAAATACCCACGGCGGATCGGATATACCGAAGGCCCAGCGAGCGGTCCGGATAGGCTGTAGGTCCCATGAGGGCGGACCAGACGTACCGAGGCTCGGAGAGTGGACCAGGCCGACTGAAAGCCCGATGCGGGCGGACCAGTCATACTGTAGACTCAGAGAGTGGATCAGGTGGGTTGAAGGCCCGGTGCGGGCGGACCAACCATACTGTAGACTCGAGGGACATGACTAGACTCGGAGGGTGGACCAGGTGGACTGAAGGCCCGACACGGTGGACCAGTCACACAGAAGACCCGATATGCATGGTTGTTAGTAATTCGATATGATATAGCATGTTATGTATGTGGTGTATGTGTTTGGTATTTTGGGGGTATCTCACTAAGCTTTCGGGCTTATAGTTGTGGTTTAATGTTTTTCAGGTTCTTCAGGAGACCGTGGCAAGGCAAAGGCGTGATCGTACCGCTCCTCGTTTTTATGTTTTATGACATGGACCTAGGAAGACTCTGACAATAAATGTATTGAAAACCTTTTTGTAATAACATGATTAAAATGGGTTGTTTTTGTAAAGTTAAATTTTGTTGAAATTTTTGGTTGTTACACCCACACTCACTCCATACCTATCTCAGGCCTCGCCCCTACTCTGCTATTGGTGAGATACGGGACCTCGCCCATACTCACCTCCCTACCATGCACATACATGCATCACATAGACAACAAGTATACTCTATCATGCAAACCACTGCTTGGGCACCCGCCCGATAGTGGACCTTGGTCCTGAATATCATAATAGAAAACAGTGCCTAGGGCTAACCCCCGAGTCTTCCTACTCATAACTACATGGGCCGGAATTGTGGCCGTAGACCCATTCACACAAAGGGAAACTCACCTACACTGCTGAACTTTTGCTGATAACCCTCTGGCTGTTGCCGACAATTCTTTGAATTGCTGCTCCAGTAGCTCCCCAAGCTACTAATATCAATATAACACTTAGTCCCAAACTGAACTCTAGAAGTCAAACGAAGTCAACTCTGGTCCAAGTCAAAGTCCTGATCAAAGTCAACCTTCCAGGTTGACCCTACTCGCCGAGTCAACCCGTAGATTCGCCGAGTCCTTGGACTCATAAACCTCCAAAATACCATTCAACTCACCCCAAGACTCGTCGAGTTCGACGATCTCTAAGTCCTATCTTGTCCAACTCACCGAATCACCACTCAACTCACTGATCTGAGTCTTAACCAGAAAGGTTGGGGGGTTCTGCAACCAGACTCGCCGAGTCCAAGAACAGACTCGCAGTATCCACGGCAATCTTCGACAGACTCGCCGAGTTGTTCTTCCAACTCGTCGAGTTCTTGCCTATCTTCATCCAACTCGCCGAGTCTACCCATATGACTCACCGAGTAGCTTCAGTTCTTAATCCATACAATGGCTTTTCGAGCCATGCAGGGGCTCCAACTCATAGATCCACTCTTCCAAAGTCAATTCCTCACGTAAAGTTGCAAACTTTACATGAAACCAAGGAGCTATAGGCTTAAAACACTCTCGGGCTAGAGTTTGAGACAAGCATGCTTCCACAACACACTAAAGACTGATACTTTATAGGTTTCTGGGCCAAGACAATCCTAGATCTGAAGTTCTTTTTGCTCACAAAGGCACAATACACGAATTGGCCTAAAAATGACAAAATCTAACTAGGAAAGGGGATCTAAATGAATAACAACCAAGGTATGAGCTTCATACCTTCCAATGATCTGAAATAGCACACCAACATAGAGTCCACTACCACTTCTTGAATCACCCAAGGTTCCTTTCTTCCTTTTAACTTCAAAGCACCCAAAAATGATAAAGAAAGCTTGATAGTACTACAATGGAGGCTTAGGGTTTCGAGAGAAGGTAAAGGGAGTGATAGAGGTTGGGGTGAAGGCCTGAAAATGATGCTTAAATATGGCAACAAGCCCGGAAATCAGGGATTCCCAACCCATACCTGATACACCGAGTCAGTCCCTCTGACTCGGCGAGTCGGTCACTTAAATCCCAACACAAAACCTACTCCAACTCGTTGAGTTCACCAATGGACTCAACGAGTTGACCCCTTTGACTTAGGGTTTTCCTTTCCTTTCTTGGTCTTTCTGATTTTGGGTGTTATAGATGTGATGAATTGAATCTCCACGATTCCCAACGCTGACTTGGAGAATATGAGATAAACTTGAGGACCACGTCGCGGTGGAGGGCAACCACGATATAGTGACCAAATTTTGGTAATTATTAATATTTCGTACATTAGGTTGATTCCAGAGGGTTGAGGCCTTAGGGGTGCTACTATTAACAAAAAAAATACCCTTCTAAGACCCCTTTGAGGGAGGAAGAAGGAAGTGGATTCACCTTAGAAGCTCAATACCTCTTTGGATCCACATGCATATTTCCCTAAATCTTCATTTAGTGGTATAAAGCTCTGAACTTGTTGGTTACTTCATTAGATCTTGCTAGTTGTGGAGTTTTGTGCTTCTTAGCCCCATAATATTGGTCCATTTGAGTATGAGCTACTCTAGACCAAAGGAGTTGTCCTTTTAGATGTTTTAGAGTGTCTAGAGTGATAAAAATGTGATATGGGCCCTTATAGTCTTTCTATGCAAAGGTTATGATGTCTTAATGGGTTAGGAAGTTAGAGTTTTAAGATTTGAACCATTAATGGCCATGCAAGATCATAAAGTTGGAAACTTTATGATTTAGAACATTATTAAGGGACTAGATTTGGGATTTTGATGAAAGGACTTAATGGATTAAGCTCATTTAAAAGGAAAGGTTGCCAGCGGAGTATATTGGGCGTACTTCTAAGTACGCTGCATGTACTCTCTTTAGCCCCTGTATCTTGATTGTGAGTATGTCGTGCATATGAGCTGAGTATGTTGGATGTACTCAGTCTGAGTTGACTCTTAACTTTTGTCCTTTGACCATGATTTTGACCAAGTTTGACCTAGGGGTATTTTCGGTATTTTGCGCTATAGTCTCAGTTTTGGTCACTATTTGTTGTAAGGTGGTCGGTAGAGTTGGTACTTAGAGCAACATGTTGTTCAACTATTTCGCCAGAATATGAGGTGAGTTTTTTCACTGTACATGCAGGTCAAAGGCACCAATGCTAGCCCACTTGGTTATGTATCTTGGTATATAGGATTTTATTATGTTGTAGTGATCTATTAGATCTTTATCCTTGTATATAGGATGCTCTTATGCTGTAGTAATCTGTTAGATATGTATCTTGATATAAAGGATGTTGTTATGTTGTAGTGATCTGTTACATCTATATCCTGGTATATAGGATGCTTCTATGCGGTAGTAATCTGTAGATATGTCTGATTTCTTGCTGACTGGTTATGTGTTTATCTATTGCATATGTCGACATAGTACAGTTTTGGGTTGAGGCTTTTTTGCTATGTGTGTGAGCCAACAGACCGAAGGTATTCCAACCCGATGATTATGGCCCCGAGGGTATACCAGTCCGATGAATGAATGGGCACGTTACATATTGGCATTCCCGATGACTGATTGGGACAAGGGTAATCCAACCTGATGCTTGTGGACATAAGGGTATTCCAGTCCGATGACTTATTGGACCTAGCATGCATGATTGTATATGTTCTGGTTGTGTGTGGTACTTTAGAGGAACTCACTAAGTTTTGGCTTACAGTTTTCAGTTTATGTTTAAGGTAGTCCAGATGATTGGGGGAAAGCAAAGGCATGATTGTACACATCTTTCGGTTTTTATGATTTTGGATTTTTGGATACTCATAATTTTTTATTATTACTTTTGAGAACAGTGTTTTGAAAACAATTATGGTCTTTGGTTAGATTTTAAAAATAAAATTTTTACCTTGATTTTTGGGATGTTACAGTATTTCACACATTTTCACATAACTATGTTTTTATAAATAGGTCTTTAACATAAAATAATGTTTATATAAATACATATTTTGCATAAAAAAATTTTAAGAAAAGGTTTTTATGTATGTATTTTGCATATAAAAATGTTTTTTTTTAATTTATATAGAAAAAAGAAGGTTTTTATATAAAAAAAATATTTTTTTGTATAAATATGATTTTATATAACGAATAACACATATTTAAAAAAAAGGAGAAAAAATGTAAAAAAAAAAAAAAAAATTAATTTAAGATGAAATCGTAACAAAATTTTGAAATATTGGTCAAAATTGTAAAATTTTTACCAAATTTATAATAAAATTTAAAATCTACACTAAAAGTATTATTTTTGAAAATGAGATAACCCGTAAAATAGTCAAATTGAATACAATTCTCAATTTTTAGAACATAATCAAATAAAAGAACATATAATAATTAAATCGATTATAAATGTAAATTATAACGATTTTTATGAAGTTTTCCTTTTAAGAAGATATACAACACGAATATTAATAAAATGTAAACAAAAATAAATAGTTTGGTGAAAATTAAAATTTATAAACAACTATTCAAAATGTATATTATAATTAAATATTATATAGACAAGAAACTTTTGAGAAGTACACATGAAATTATTTTATAGGATAATATCTTTTATTCTATTTAAAAATATAATTTAATAAATTAATAAATAATTAAAAGATGTATATTCAAAACAAATATATATAAATAAATAAATAATAATCTTTTTTACTATTCAGCTTTAATTTTATAAATCATAAAAGCTTTAATTTTAATCTATCTAAAATTCAAAATAATAATTATGTTTTGGTGAGACTCATCCAAAAATGTAATTAACTAAACCAAATAATACTATCCATTGGATCAAACTATTTTGGTTTTACCCTGAAAGGTAAACTACTTGCTTGCTCAGTGTGTATATCGAAGTCATGATGGGTAAGTTTCTATTTCAATTTTTTAAGTCGTAAAGAAAATCCGGATATCCTTCTACAATTATATCCGTTTATTCGAGCTCTTTTTTTTTCTTTTTATTAATCATGTTGTCTATGATATCTTTTTTCTTTTTTTTTAAACATGTTGTTTATGATATCTTTTGTTCATCGCGGTTCCATTAGAAAAAAAAAATCAAGTAACCGATTTTGAAATTCATTACATGCGTTCGGAAGATCATTAGATAGTTGTTAGTTATGCAAGGAAGCAAATACGAAAGGATAAGCTAGGTTTTGCCTGTGGAAATCACATTATGTGTTCATGTAATTTCATTAGTTTTGAGTTGATTTAAGCTCGATTTTGCCAGTGGAAGCCATTGATGCAACTTGTAGCTTCAAGATAGACCAGATTGAACCTGAAAGAAATTGTATCCCTGTAAAATGCAATAAAAACATAAAGAGTTGAACCCCTCTAGGGTTTGGTGTATTTCATCACTACATACCCTATGTCAATATCCTCCAACTTTTACTTTGATACTATCTATATCATTATGGACTACTCATCCACCTTTCCATTTGAGGATTTTTATTTTATTGACGAGGATGAGGAGGGCATTCACGTCTTTTGCATACACAAGACACTACTTTTCAGTGGGACAAAAAAATTACAATTTGCACTTATTGAGATTTTCCTCTTTTCAAACACTACATTATTGAGATTTCCCTTTGGTGTTCTGTTACTCTCTTATAAACCATTATTTTACTTAAGACACTTGCATTATCATATATTAGGGTTAAAAAGTGTAATATGCGAGTCGCATTTCCTTAAACAAAGCTTACAACCATTAAATTATCAATATTGAAAATAAAATAGTTTCTTTCTGATGAATATGATACCACACCCAAAACCTTCATTGATAATGAAAGTATATTATAAGAAGAGTTTTAGAAAGGTCAAGTTGTTCATTCTTTCTTATTATATTCCACTTTATATTAAAATAACTTACTCCTGATTTTTCCTTGAATATGACAGGGAATTATGGAGTGGGGCTTGTGACTTGTGCTGAAGAAGATAAAATCAATAACTGGCCTGAACACTTGATAGAGTCAATCTTAGAGCGACTCCCTGTTCAAGATGATGTGAGGACAAGTATCATATCAAAAAAATGGAGGTACAGATGGACCAAAATGGGGGCACTGATTTTTGATGAGCAGTTCTTCAAAAAATATGTAGAAATCGCACCTGTTGGTCGTAAATTTATAAGGATCATAAACAAAGTTCTGATCCTTCACAAGGGTCCTATCTCAAAATGTCTTCTCCATATACCAAATATGAATAAGTTTTCATATGGCGTTGAAGACGTTGATCAATGGATGATGCTCTTATTGAGAAATGGTGTCAAGGAACTCATCCTTACTAGTTCAAGTCAATCTTATAAACTTCCTCGGTATATGTTTTCTTGTCTAGAATTGACAAACTTGAAACTGGAAAACTGTTTGTTCAAGCCACCACTTGGGTTTGAAGGATTTATCGATCTTCAACATCTTCATCTACAAACTATTGATTTTACTGGTAACTTTAGTGGAGCTCGGATCAACTTACCAAAGCTGAAAAGGTTGTGCCTGGATACATGCACGAATGTTTACAATTTCAACATCAAGGCTACAAAACTTCAAGTTTTACATGTTTTAGATTGTCCTGACGCCATGTTTCGTCGCTTATTCTATAGTCATGTTGCTTTGTGTTTACGAAAACCCATGGGAAAGTTTATAGGAGTTGAAAGAATGAAATTGGCCATGACGTTAAGTAACTTGCCTAAAATGAGAGGTTTTGTTTACGACCGTATTTTCTTTACGGTATGATAAAAAGTGAACTTTTTGTGTTTAACCTTTGGTAAGTTGAAATCTCACTTTCGCTTCACAGGTTTTGATTGCACAAAAGATTCCAAAATGGCTTCCACATCCGGTCAATAGTTTAAAGAGATTGTTCTTTCTAAATTTTAAACTTGGTGATTTGGATCAACTTCATGGTGCTCTTTGTTTGCTTCGAAACTCGCCCAATCTAGAAATTTTGTCTGTGAAGACTTTGGAGACACTTAAGTAACCAGTGGTAGATGTATATATATACACATATGTTGGATGCTAACTATTGTTGTTGCATTTTTATGTTTTTTTTCTTCCAGGAATGTCGAGTCGATCGTTATGATGTGGGACCAGCTTCAAATCATTTAGAATCCCCACACTGCTTGGACTGTACATTGGATCGATTGCAAATTGTTGAGATGAGACATTTAAAAGGATCAAAACCGGAAATGCTTTTTCTAAAGCTTCTTCTTGCTTATTCTCCTTCTCTCAAGAAGTTTAGCATCACTCGAAGTGGAACTTGTGATGCTAATGACATTGCTAAGGATGTTATGTGGTTCCCTTGAGCATCGCCAAAAGCAAAAATGATGTACTTGAATTCTAAGACGTAATTTGTAAGAATCTTTTACTACATTGCAATTTAGCTTTAAATTTTCGTCATTACAAGAGTATTTGAATTCTCTTCCTTTTCTTGATTTGTTTGATTAATTGGTTTTGTTAATGACAAATAATATTGAATGTTGGTGAATAAATGGGCATCCCACCATTCGTATTGCATTCATGATACTTTGCTTAATATTGGAAAGTAATGATCAGCATCCATAAACTCCCAGAAGTCCGACAAATTTGTGTCACAGAGTATGTCAGCATTTCACTTCCTTAGCCTGCAAAAAAAAATCTTCAACACTTAGGCCCCGTTTGATACGCATCTTTCCAGGTCCAAATAGATCTTTCTGGTTGAATGGACCGGAAAGACTATTTATTTTGCACAAAAGAAGGGGTCTTTCCCGGTAAGATATATCTTTCCCAGAAAGCCCCAAAATCATATGTTTCCGGCTGAATGGGCTGGAAAGACAATTATACACCAAACCCCGCCTCTTTCTTTCTTTATTGGATTATTAATTTTTTTATAAAAAAAATTTTCATTTATTTTTTATTGAATCATTACTTTTTTTCATCATTCAGCGCATTCAATCAGATGTACAATCAAACAGCATGGTTTCTTTCCCAGTCAGAAAACTTTCCACTTTCCGAGACAAAAACTATCAAACAGGACCTTAGACATAGTTTATAGTCTTGTCCTCTCCCCTAGCTCTACGATTATCTAAATATAAAATACTTTTTCTTGTTGTAATTGGGTAGATTTTTAGTACTTTGTAAGAAGATAAAAATTAGTACAATGTTGTAATAGAAAATAACTGTAACACCCGGCTAAAATAAGTACACTAATTTTTTTTAACCAAAAGTGTACATATCATTAACCATAAGTCACAACTTTATATCATACATAGTTAAACGTTACAGGACCTAGTCAGGTTTACAAAAGGAACAATATCTACAAATCAAGTTAAGTTTTAAAAGTTGATTTCCAAAACATGACTACACCTTCACTGCCTTCCCTCGATCCATATGTCGGTAACCTGAAAACATAAATAATCAATAATATGAGCATAATGCTTAGTGAGTAATAGTTGTGGCCATAATGATACATCATTTCCATCCGATTAATACAAGATGGTATTTCTCAATTATCATATTTATTTCATTATCATAACAATAATCTCTTATAGAGATTATAATATGATCATTACTCATTGATTATGGAATAATCTTTTCCATAATTTCAGTCACTAATACTAACTCGTCTTTTAATACAAGTCTCGTGTAATCAACTCAATAATCTCATATGGAATTCTCGTTTCCATATATCACTAATTCATCTTCAAATATAACGTCATATGATATCATCTCAATCATATAGTTGATCAATACATTCTCAAACATTGATCTTAATTATTTTACCAATCATCTCACTTGTAAACGTGACCTCTCTAATCATATCACTAAATTCTCATTTAATCATCATATTTTCCAAATCTTTATTCAAGTAAACTTTTATCTTTAAATAAAATCGAATAATTATAATAAACTACATAAAAAATCAACAATAAACCTCTATCATTATGAGTAAAAGGAAGTTACTCACCTTAGTTATGGTTTGTGAGGATGATCCTCCAACAATTTATCCTCCCTTCCAAGAATCCTTTCTTGATTCCATATTTAATAAAGTTTCAAGATCACTAATTATTAAATCATTCATACGATTTGAATTTATGATCATGGTCAATATAACATCTTAAAATCTTTAATTCTATGTTTCTCAATTATCTAACATCCATAAATAACTTTCTCATACAGTTTTACTATCATATAAATGAATAGTATCATATGTCTTTACCTATTAAGACCATATCTTCCTTTCACAAAAAAAAAAATTACATCAAGTGATTCTTACCTTAATCCACCATTTGGTTGTTTAAATCAAGTGATCTCCTCAAGAACTGACTTCTAGGGTTTAATTTGGGGTTTTCACACCTTAAGTGCATGTTTTCATGTTTGGGTTCGAATACCCCTGTTTTAAGACGGAATTATTTTTTTATGGTGTGCTCGGGCTCACGTCATGAGCATTAGGCTCACGTCGTGAGTCTCCTTTTTCCTGACACTTTTGTTTTATGACAAAACAAGGTCCTTCGCAAAATAAATCAAGTATTGTACTTTGCTCACGTCGTGAGCCACTCTTTTCACATCGTGAGATAACAAAGTAGGTTACTACTCATGTTCACATACGTAACTTAATCATCGTTCTTTCACTGTCACGTCATGAGCTTCTTCATTCACGTCCTGAGGTTTGGTTTTTGCTACATTTCACACATTTTTGATTCTTAAACTATCCTTTCAACTATAACATCTACAATGCCAATTCTTTTACTCAAGAACACTCATTTAGGCATAATTTATCACAACAGATGTCACAATTTACTTTGATAATAAACACAATAATAATATAAGTCTCGATGCTAAGAAACGGGTATTACAATTACCTCCCACTACAAAAGATTTCGTCCCCGAAATCTGGCTAGATTCCCACATCTTTTAACCAAATAAGTGAGGGTATTTCTCCCTCATATCGTTCTTAGATTCCCACATCATATCGGAGCCTTTATGGTGAAGCCACTGCACTTTAACAAATATAATTTCCTTATTTCTTAATTTCTTTATCTTACGATCCAAGATCTTCTCGGGTTTCTCTGGATAGCTTAGTATTAGTTTAGTATAAGTATTATTACCATGTATTAATATAAGTATTAGTTTATAAATACAATGTTGTATTATTATTTATGTTTTTAAAAAAATTAATTGTAATTCCTATCTTTTTTCTTGGCGCCAACAACACTAGCCTTTCTCTAAAATTACTTCGAAATTGAATATATTTAATGTTACTTGAACAATTTCGTTTTTATGATTTAAGATTGTCATTTTTTCATATTTTGAAATTTTATTTAAGTTTGGAATTATTTTAAGTGGTGTAATCTTAAGATAATTTATTTACTTTTTTTTAAATAGATTAACCAAGTTTAACACATTTATTTAATAGGTTAGATTGGGAACCACATAAACATATCAACACGATGATAACCCATTGATCTGAAAGGTTGGGTTGGGTTGGAAATACAAACCCATTTAAATAAAGAGGTTGAGTTGGGTTGAAATATTCAACCCAATTAATAAACGGGTTAAACTCAAACCCAACCCAAGTTGACCTATTACTAACTCTATCTATGAGACACCAAATCAACAAATGAAATTATAGGTGTGTTTAGCAAAGAGCATTTGAGAGCTTTTAACTTTTAGCTTTTAGTTTTTAACAAAATACTTGATTTAAACAAAGAAACTTCGTTTGGCAGTATAGACTTTTAGCTTTTAAAAAAAAACTCTTAAGCTTTTAGAATCAATTTCCATAAACGTCCTCAAAATTATATTTATATATTTATCTTTTTAAACAAATTTTCATTTTACGTAATTCTACACATTTCAAAAGTTTTCAACTACTTTTGTTAAACACTCATATAACAAATAAACTTTACAACTTCCAACTTCTAGCTTCTAACTTACAGCTTACAGCTAGCAAATATTAGCTAGTTTTGTCAAACATGTCCTACACCTATAAGGTTAAGCGGTTTTTGAAAGTTTACCATAAAATATATGATAAAAAGATGATTTTATTAAAACCGAACAGATTTTTTTCTCCTAGTGGTTGAAATTTTATTTTGAATCAAAAATAGAAGTTTCAAAAGTTATAAGAAAGGGTTTTTAAGAATCAAAACAAAAGAAATCACAACAATAAACCCTAAGTTGTGAGTTCTTTAGCATTTTACCCTGCTCGGCATATAAACTACTTGGTCGGTGCGCATGTATGATGGGCAAGTTTCTACTTCATAAACCTCCATGTTTTTAATTCATCGAAAGTCGTGTAGGATAGCAATTTTGTTTAGGATTTGTTTTGCTCATTCCAGTTGCAAAAACATAAACCCAATTTTTGGGTAGTTGTTGTTTATCATCACGTATCCACTAAAAAATGAAAAATTAGGAAACTGAATTTCAAATTTTTTGGAACATGTTGTCAAAAGATGATTGAATATTTGTTAATCATGTAAGACAGAAAGTGTGAAGGGTCTAATTTAGTTTTTGCAAGTATAATGTATATTAATTCGGGCGTGTTCGACACGGAACGTTTGAGAGCTTCTAGCTTCTAGCATTTGACAAACGTTCCGTTTTGAACAGAGAGCTTCATTTGGAACTACAAGCTTCCAACGTTTAGTTTAAACAAAACACTCAAAACCTAAATGCTACTTTACTTAGCATTTAACAAAACGATACCAGCAACAAGTTGCCCACTACAAGCTACTCACTACCAGCTACTTTTACCGAACACGCCCATAGTCATGTAAGCTGTTATAAGTTAGGTTTTACTAGGGTACACCATTAATGCAACTAGAACGTTGTTTCCCAGTAAATTAAGATGCAATAGAAGACAGGGAGGCAAAACGTTAGGGTTTCGTGACCACAGTGAAGTTTTTTCACATGTTGTGTCTTAAAGGATCTTTACATTAATACAATTATGTGAATTGATCTTTACATTGGAACCATTGCTTTACAATTGATGATCAAGCACACCATTGGTGAAATCCCTTTCTTCCTCCGTAAGAACAACATCGACCAATGATAGGATATAAATTGTGCGATTGTTATTCTTTTTGCATATGCTTTCCAAAACGTTGACGGTCTTGTTCTTCGTTAAGTAAACCAAATAAGATATGTTTATTAATTTTCTCTTTGTTTATTTTTTATAGAAAGAGATAGGGTTCAATCCACACGCCATATAAAAACCAATTTTACTATTTTTTTTTGTAAATAATTTTAAAACTGACATACATCGTAAATATTTTTCGAAATACAAGGTTTAGGTACAAAACTCATCATTTTTCTCTGAAACGTTTCATTTTCACAATTGAAAGTTTTTATTTTTTTAAGGTGAAACTCCCCAAATTATAAATCTATTTTTAATAAAAGCGTTTATTTCAAATTCTATTTATTAAAAATCAGAGTATCATAGAAAACGTGGAATCCTCAATGCGGTTGACAAGTGTGTACAGTCCCGCCTTCGTCTTCCCAGCATCATTGATAAAACTTGAAAAAATAAACAACTACGTAATTATAAAGCTTAGCGAGTTTCCCCCAAAATACCCTATATGATAAACATACAAACATGCATAACGACCCATAACCACCCGGTTGGAATGTCCAAGCCCAATCAGTCCTCGGACCGGAATGCCAACATCCAACGGGTCCAATCAGCCATCAGGCTGGAATACCCAAGGTTTGTTGGCCTATCGCCTCAACCTAACTGCTCCTATCGAGCTTCCATGCCTTCAACTTACAGCCAACTTGCACCAAGTATCTTCGCCTATAACACAAAGCAGGATCACCTCAACCCACTACCACCATATGTCGATGTATAAGCAAACAAGGATCAAGTAGGCACATAATACAGGCGAACAAAAAGTATACAACTCACTACCGCCTACTAGTACTCACATCGCACAGTAACATCCAGACTCCCAGGTATATTATTTATTTATTTTTGAGATCTATTGAGCAACTTAACGAGTTGGTGCCTCAACTCGTTGAGTAGAGATTGATTGACCACATGGGTCTAATAACTGACTTGACGAGACAGAGAGCCGACTCGTCGAGTTGGCGTTGTGAGAGGAAACCCTAAATCCCTGGGTTTAGGCCTATTTAAGGGAACTTATGACCTCATTTGCGCCTCACCAATTGCCCAATTTACCTGTGTGAAACCCTAAAAGTGTGTAGTGAGCTAAGAGAGTTCTAGGGCTAATCTTTGAGTAATTTAGTGCATCTTTTAAGGAGAAGAAGAAGGTTATCCAACAAGGAACGAGGATGAGCTGTTAGAATCAGTGCTATATTGTCCAGAGCTTCTGTGGAAGGTAAAAAGCTTACACCTTTCCCATCTAAATGGTTAGATCTCATGATTATGGAAGTTTAGGGTTCTTACCACCTTTTTATTGTGACATTACGTGCATTGAGTCTATCAGGAGATCTAGACTTCAGATATGGAGCTTGTGAGGTCCATAGAGTCCAAAGGTTCGAGCTTTATTCAACCATATAAGAGTTATTGAGCATAAACATCTTTATTAGAGTTGTATTAGCATTTTGGAGCAAAATGTGCCATGCATGAACGTAAAGATCGAAGCTTTATGTGACATTCAAGCCTTATGAGCCTAGATCTAGAGTGTGGAGGGGTAGATCTGCCTTAAAATGTCTGAATGAGAATTCAGACTGAAGGGACTTGCCGAGTCAACTAGCTGACTCGACGAGTCGGCTAGGGTTTTCTACGATGAGTCTGGACACGGGTAACTCAACAAGTTAACGGGATAACTCGATGACTTGAGTTGGGTTTTCACGATGTTTTGAAGAAACAAGGGGGACTCGGCAAGTCACATAGATGCACTCGACGAGTCAGGTCAACATAAATAGTTGACTCGAGTGTTGACTTCTGTTGACTTTAGGGTTTGGTCAAGGCAGGGAGAATGGGAACCATGGAGGGGAAAATGGTCTTTTACCCATTCCAAGAGTTTGAGAGAGTCAATAACCTAGTTTATTTCGAGTCGTGATTTAAGTGTTAATTAGAGATTGTCCTACTGAGACACATTGACCGGAAGGTCTTATTGAGTTATAGCCTCAAGTGGATAATGAGTTGTGTGTCGTATTTGGGGAACTTACTAAGCTTCGTGCTTACCATGTTATGTGTTATGTGTTTCAGGTACCTCCCAGGATCACAGGAAGGCACCGACTTGATAGTACACACTAGAGAGAGATTATTTTTATGATTATGGTATTGTGATTTTTACTTGTGGATTTGTTGACATTTGAGATATTTGTGACTTTGAGAGAATATACATGAGCTATATTATGTTTTGAACTATTACTAATATACTAGCTTTTTAGATTTCATGACTTTCTTTTAACATGCAAGAAGGCTCCATATTTACATTTAAATAAGTCAGAACTATCTCATGAATCATAGTATAAACAATTTCAATTATAATACCATACGCTAAACATTTTAAGAGAATTATCCTTTGATCCTATGAATGTAGCAAGGGCTTAACATTCATGATCAAATTATATTCTCCATGTTTCAGTCTTCGTACTTTATTTTAGCAACTGCACATTCTTGCAAATGTCAGTTCTTAATCCTTAGTAAAATACTCAAGGTTTAGAGGTAATGTTTTTATGACATTATAAATCCATATATTTGATTGAATACCAAACATGGAAGAACTAGTTATCTTTTGATCCTATGGAAAGTAGCATGGGCTCGTGATCCATGATCAAATTTAACTTCTTCATGTTTCGGTCCTTTCACCTCAAATATACATTTGGGCAATTCTGCTTTCTTAGTCCTTTTCTTGTTATGGAAACAAGCAGCTATCATAACATGTCTTAGAATAAGCCTTCCTTTGTCCTAGGTATTAGGGCCTAGATTAGATATACTAATCGCCTTTTAAATCATGGGCAATTGGCTTTCTTCTTTACACTTCTATTCATGATAGTAAAATATGGGAGTGTTTTGAAGTATGAGTTTCTATGATTGGCCATGTTGGTTCCAAAAGGAAACGTCAACATGTTACACAACTCCTTAATGGACATTCCAAGATGTTCATATCAAAATCAAAATGAACTGATTATATGTACATGTCAGCTAGTTGACTAACCCTAGTCAACTTCTAACTCAAGGAAATTCCATTTTACTTCAATATGTCAATTTACAATGTACATTCAATAATTTCTCTTTCTAACAATTTAGAATGCAATGTTTAAAGTAACCTAGGAAGAGCTTTAACAAAGGCATGATCTTTCCTTTCGTTTATAAGTACTATTTCCAAACTACGAATTTGACAGGATTGATCATCCTCATAGCCAATCCTTTCAAAGGTTTTATAGTAGTAGGTTATAGGCATCATTCAATAACAAATTCCATTATAATTTGTTTTACTTATCCTTAGAAAATAATCACCTTAAATAAAATTATTTTAGAAGGCTAGGATCCATATTTGGCTCCATGAAGTGTAAAGGGATGTTGTAAACACACCATAAAGTTATTTAAGTAGGCAAAGCCATTTGCCAATTTCGATCACCACGAAATTCCCAGGTCTTTGAGATTCATTAACTATCAATGGAATGCTAATCTCGGATCATGTTCATATCAAATTCAATGACGAGGTCGTCGTGGATCATTGAACAAATGGTGAATCGACCATACAAAATCGCATGGTCCCCGGCTCAAGTTACGCTTGAGATTCGTGAGTTCCACATCATTCTCTAGCTACACTCTCAAATTGATGTGTCGGTTGACCATGCGAGCTCCATCGACAAGTTATAAAGAGAATGTGCAACTTTTATGGATAACATAAGATTCACATTAAATAGATTGAGAATTAACCTTGCAAAATCGCATGGTCCCCGACTCAAGTTATGCTTGAGATTCGCGAGTTCCATATCATTCTCAACTATACCCTAGATTGATGTCTCGGTTAACCACACGAGCTCCATCAACAGAATATAAAGAGAATGTGCATTTTTCATGGATAATTTGAACTCACATTCTATTAATAAAAATGGGATTTTTTTTCATACTTGTATTTAGAATACTTTTAGATTGACCATTATCACTATCAAACCCTTTCGGTAACTCCATTCTCAAAATTCAATAGGGCGTTGAGGGTGGTAAGCGCGAAGCATATTAAAAATCGACCTCATTAGGTATCAAAGAGACCTCCTTAAACCCTTACATTAGAACGGGTGAGCCTAGTCGAGGTAAGACTGATAATATTAATGTTTAATCACGCAAGGGCGCATGTTGTAACTTTCTTATACATATAATAGTCACAATTCTAATACATATAAATAAAAGGGCTAAATTTAAAACTCTTTAAATTTAGTTGTCTAATTTTAATTCTAATTAATTGCGAGGACACAATATAACAATTAATAAATTGTAAGGGTGTAATATTCAAATTTATAAATCTCTATTATAAATAATATTAAATATTTAAATTCACTATTTAAATAACAAATAAATATTCAAATTCAAATAAACATATTTAAATAATATTTATATATTATCAATTAAATATTTAAATTTAAATAAACACATTTAAATAATATTTATCAATTTTCCAGATTCGAAAACAATTTAAATTAGGTATTTATCCACGTTTATCAAAGCTACATATTCGAAAAATGGCAAAAAAGCCAAAATTCTGATTCTGCTGAGCTCACGTTGTGAACTCCTAGTTCATGTCGTGAGCTGCTACTAAGGTTTTAGCACATTATGAAATTTTCAATTATTCTTCCATCATTTAGTTTCAAACAAGTTTTTATAGAAAACATGGATCTAGGGTGAAAGTAACCATGAACCAATGGCTCCGATACCACTGTTGGCTTTTCTACGCATCAAATACATTATAAAACTTAATAGCAGAATAATCGAAACAACGATATACCTAAGTGTACATGTATCCTATGGATCTATGGCTTCATACTAGTTACATTAACCCTAGAAAACTAAAACATAAGTAAGAAAACATACCTCTTATGTAGCCCTTGATCTCCATGTTTGAGATCTTGAACCTCCATGAAATTGATTGGATGAAAGGACCCAAACCAGAATCCCTCTAATGGTATCACACCCAATGACACCAAAAGAGTGGAATAAAATAACTAGGAGAAGGGTTAATTTCACAAACCCAAAGGGGTTAGAAATCATCCCTAAGAGGGGGAGGAAGAAGGGTTGGTGAAACTTCAAGCCAAGGTGCAAGAAGGAATGGAATCCCTAAGGCCCTAATTATATATATAGCCTTGGATCCCTCTTAGGGTTTAGTACTCCTTCCCATGTGGGATGGAGGTCTAACCATGAAATTTCACTCCTTTCCCATGATTAACCAACTATCGATTAATGAACATTCAACCCTTTAATTAATTAAACTGTTAATTAATTTCCATAATATATTTCTAAAATATAATTCTAATTAGTTTCTAATAAATTATTAACCATAATAATTAATAAAACAATTTCACCTTTATTTGTTCTACTTAATTTGGGTCTTGAGGGCAACCCAAAAGGACCTTGTTATTATTAGAAGTGTTACCAATAGTTAATGACCTTGGATACTATTCCAACAAATATGTCATTTCCTGTTAAAAGAAAAAAAAAAAAAAAAAAAAGACTTTTTTGTTAATTTGGCGGAAATGAAATAATCGGGACTATTTTGTTCAATTTTTTTGGGGGACTAAAGTGAAACTTTCCAAAAATATTAAGACTTTTTTGACAATTTCCTAAAAATATATAACGATATAAAAGGACATATATAAGGGTATATAAAGAGAAATTCACATGTAAGGTTATATTTAGAAAATTTCAGGAAAAAAACTCATGAGCATGTCAATAAACTATCTCAAATAGCTTTTTGCAGAACTGGTGTATAAGCTATATTAATGGTCTCAACAACGACATCCTTAATATTGTTTAGTTTACTTAATGGCACAATATGGAATGTTGGTCAATAGTAGTGTGTATTCAAATATTCATGTTGACCGATACTTGTTTAAAATTGGGAAATAATTATTGCAATCCAAAATATCCTAGAAGTTAAGACCAATTTGTGTCGAACAATTATATCATAGTTTCACTTCTCAACCTCCTTCACTAAATATCTTCAAGGTATAAAGAGCATTTTTTTTTGTAAATAATGATGTTATAATTGTGTAGATTTGTCAATGTATAATGATGTAGGGAAAAATGAAAACAAGTAGCCATAATAGACGATGAATATACTTTGGTGTTTCTTGCATTTAGCTCTTATTTAGTGTTTCAGTTTTGCTTCATGTATTTTTAATGCACATGTGGAAACAAGCCTCCTAATGTAGTTATAAGTTTATAGTCTTTGTGGTGAGAGGCATGTGAAAATGGGAAGTTAAAGAGTGTTGCTACGAGTTTTGTTTTGAGTTGCGTAGTAGGTAATAGAGAGGAGTTTAATTTTTCATAAAAAGATTGACCTTACTTGGCATTTCAGTCAATTTTACCCCATGGCAAACAAATCAATGGAAATAAAACAAACAGAAAGATAAGTTGACTATGCTTACAATAATGGAAGTATAAAGCTAATTTTCATAAAACAATAGAAATATAATTTAAGTATCCTTACAACAATAATCTAATCTACGATGTAGTTTGACATTCTCATTGGATTTTGGTTGGGATTCAATTAGAGTAGTAGACCATTAAAAAAAAAGTTATGGTTAGAAGGCAAAAACCTCCTTCTTTGTAATAAAAGAGATTTATAAACTCGTATCACTATGTTACCCGTTAAGAAACATGCTAATTTCATTACTGCAAAAGGACACCAACATGTCAGGCTTTTTCAGAACCGACTAGGTTGGGCTTGGACCGAGTTTTTTTAGCTTCAGAAGAGACCGATTTAGACCATAGGATCTGTTGGATTAGATGTCTAAGCCTATAACTATTACTGGTATGTACTTGACCTGAGAGTAACATGGTCCATTTGGGTTGCATATCATCAGGACAATTTGTTAGGATGGACTTTTGAGAGAAGGTTATTTATGGTTTATTAATATATTATAAGTTATAATATATTAATATGAAATCATATGTTTTAATTAGTATCGATCAAGAATTAATTTGGAATTAATTTAGTGATCAAAAGAGACTAATTAAATATATGGGGACTAATTATGATAATTAGTTATATTTATATGTGTTGGGCTTATGATCCATGTTGGACCAAGCTTATGTATGGATACATAAAGAGTTGGGCCACATGAACCATGGATCATAAAACCCATGGGTATGGATTATGGGTTATACCCATGACCCTTGGAATCCTACATATAAATAGGTTACTCCATATCCAAAATCACCACTTTTTTTCTTAGAGAAATATGGAGGTGTTTTGGTGCATGGAATTCTCTCTCAAGAGCCACCTTTGTCCTAGGTGTGTTGTGATTCCATTTGAGGCATTTCATACTATTGGTGCTAAGCTCTTAAGGCCAAATACATCAAGACTTCAAGCCACATAAAAGGTATGTTTCCCTAACTAGTATATTATATATGGTGTATGTCAAATGCATGCTAGTTATAGGTTTAATGCATTGGAAACCATTTGCATGTATAATTAGTGAAAACATAGATCCAAGGTATTTAGGGTTGTATGTGCACCATAAGATGTTGTATTGTACCAAAACCCAACAGTGGTATCAGAGACATGGGTTGTTTTCTACTATATTTGATGCAAATGTATTTTTTTTCAAGTTGATGAAAAAAAAAACATGAAGTTTGTCAAATTTTATGATAATTACTTGATTTTATGAAAAACTAATTATTTTTAAAATTTGAGTCACTTTACTACAAGAGTTGAATTAGGTCAATTTATTAAAAGATATAATGCTATGATTATTTTATTTATTTTAAAAGTTTGATCTAAGTGGTTTTAAGGAGTTACAAATTTTGTCATAAAATTTTGGAACTCAAAAGTTTTTTTTTTTAAAGTTATGATCTTAAGAGTTTTGAAACTTCCATAAGTTATGGATGTGAAATGTCTCATTTATTAACTCTTTAGGTTATGAAGTCCAAGAGTCTTCAAAGGATAATTGTCAAAGTTTCAAGATTTGTATTAGTTTATATGATTATCTAATTTCTTGAAAATTGTTGATGTGAATTATCTTTACTTATGAGTTTAATCTAGATCATAGAAAAATTATTTGATTATTGTGTTAATTGGAATATTTGATCTTAATGGTTTTTATGAACTCCATAACTTGTCCTCAAATTATGGAAAGCGAAGAGTTTTTCTTTTTAAAGTGTCATTAAGTCTCATAGGTTATGAAAATAGAAGAGTCTCTATTTTTAATGTCATCATTAAATGATTTAATGTCTTCCATAACTTGTCCTCAATTTATGGAACTTGATTTTTTTTCATTAAACCTTAATTAAACTCATAAGTTATGAAAAAGCTAAGAGTTTTGAAAGGTTTCAAAACTTGTCCTCAAGTTTTGGAATTTGTAAAGTTACCCCCCATGTATCTTTAATTCCAAACTAGACCTTAGAATTTTAAAAGTTAAAATTCAACCCTAATACTTTATAATATTATAAGTTAATAATATTTATATATATGTATAAGAGTAAAGTCAGTCTTACCGTTAGTAGGCCTCATTCACGAAGCCGAACTATAAGGGGGGTATAAGGTTACTGCCTATAAAATGGCAGTTTAATGGGTGTCCACTCTCACCCACCGCTTCCTTGACTGGTGGAGGGTCGTTAGCCGAACGGGTAGGACAAGGACTATAATTCTCCCTAAATTAAAAGTATAATGATAAATACTAAGTAATTAAACACTTATTAAATTCTCAATCTTAGTTACTTAGGAAAATGTGAATTTCGTGCTAACCCTTCACACTTTGTACCTTACCAAGTCGTTGGTGGAGCGTGTGTGGGTAACCGACACACCAACTTGGACTAGTAAGGATAACAAAGGGTGACTTAATGTTTATCATAGATCGGTGGAGCGTGTGTGGGTAACCGGCACATCGATTAGGTGATAATATTAAGGGTACCAAGTGAGTTTGCATGGTTACTCACACCTTGTTTTGTGATCCCCGTCATCCCAGTCACAAAATTTGAGAGTGCACACTCGAGATTGAAACATGCCATTGAAAAGTTTAATGAATCTCAAAAGATCTAGGAGTTTCAGATCAAATTAAAACCTAATAAATTATTTCGTTTTTCATGGTGGAAATTGGTGAATCGTCATTCGCCTACCTTCAAATATCTTATAGCTTGGATTACGGCATCCCTCTTCTAAGTTATAAAATAGTTTGTTGGGTCCTAGCCTTAATATTTCATATTGGGTGTTATATTAAGGATTTTAAATAAACTATCTTGAATATCTCCCAAAAGATGTCTAGTTCAGAAATCTATGATCTTCCCAAATATCTTGGAACTTCACTTCCTCCACCTCCTCCAATTATTCTACCTAACCCACAAGTTCAAGGTCACTCAAGCCCTATTGGCAAGGCAAGGTCTAGGTGTGATCATATCTTGGAGATGAAGTCACATACTAACAAGCCGAGAGAGTTGGGTGTCAAAGTTTTAAGAAAGTTAGTGGTTCAATCACTTTCTAAGTCACATAGTGAGTTCCTTGGGACTCCTATGAAACAGACTATGACAAGACCCTTAATGATCTTATCTATTTGCTTGGTGTTGCTAAATCAGAAATGATTTAGTGTACTAGTAAAGCAAATTTGATTAGGAGATCAACTTCCCAAAACTTTATGGACAGGGACAATAGTGACACAGGAAATCCAGAAAAACATTCTCTTCCCAATGGAAAGGGATCGGTCATAGTCAACTCGGTTGACCAAATGGTACAGAGAAAGGCTAAGTCTGAGATAGTCCCATGTACTATTACCTAAGGGTCCATATGTTCCTATTGCCAAAAGGAAAGGGCATTGGTTGCGAAGCTGTCAATTTTACCTGAAAGATCATAAGGCTAGTAAAGTCAATAAGTTTGACTCTATTTCAAGTAAGGTCTACTATCTAAATTGGTTAAGTTTCTATTCTGAGATTCTTATTACAAGATGTGATTGGGTCACTTGTTGATGTTTAAGAATCAAAGGAAAAGTGAAGGAAACTTAAAGAAAGAGTATGTTGAATCTGATCGTGAAGATGGATTTCTATTGCTTGATTGAAGATTGGATTCTTGAGCTACACTTAGGAGTTATGATAGATTTCTAGGAAACAAGTAATAACATAGTTTTCATTTCAAGTTACATTGTAAGGAAAAAGTTTTTCCGCATTTTAAAATAAATAAAAGTTTGTTTTACTTTATTTTTATCTCCTTACAATGGCATTCATGAAAACTTGATGTTTATATGTTTGTAGCAATATTGGAAATATGAATTTGATTCATTCATTTGTGGTAGTGTCTAAATTTACCAAATAAGGAAAGATTCTCATCACCCAAGTTTCAACTGGACCGAAACTTGGAATCATGCAAGTTGTATAGTATGATTAATGAGAACTTTCGAGCATTGGAAAAATTAAGACTAACTACTTGTTCACATGGATGTGTGAGTCAAGAGAAGGACTAAGGGATCAAGTACACTTTCTTGTGTGCTTATCAAAGTCCACCGCAAAAGATGGATAAGACTATTCGTCATGATTTACTAAGGTTTAGTAAATATGATTATACTTACAAGCTTAAGTATAATTCTGAAACATTGGAAAATTTTCAATGTATGATAGAACGAATAAGAAGAATCAAATCAGGCAGAAGGATAAAAGTTTCTCAAATCTGAAAAGATGGGAGAGTACTTTAGTATCATGTTTTAAGTTCATCCTAATGATTTTGAGTCCTTATCACAATTCATCCTCTAAGTACATTCTGATAGTTAAGAAGAGGAGTTATGAATTGTTGAAGTGGTTAAATCAAGAAGATGATTCATACTTCATTCCAAAACAATTCATAAAGTTATACTCTAAGATTGTAACTTGAGTGACATGTCTTAAAGAAGGTTTAAAACACTTATCAAATGTAAGAGTAAAAGTTTTCTACTCTTGTACATTTGAAATAGGTAAGTTGTGATGTTTTGGATAAAACAAAGACCAACTAAGGCTAATTGTGTTAAGTGTCTGTCTTGATTAGAATCCACACTATCTCTTGAATATTTGGCAAGAAAGTCGTATAGGTCAAGGAGACAGTGGGAGTCTAAAAGATCCTGAAAAAGGTTTCAAGAAGTAATCAAGAATAAAACATGTATTTCATCGCTAGCACACAAGTAGAGGTTTATAACCTATCGTGCTGACATTCGTGTGCCCATTCCAGTTAAGTTGGCTATACATTTGAGTTCTACATGTTCTCAATTGTTTGCATAACTACTTGGAAGCAATGGCAGGCCCTTGAGCTGCCAGGTGGCAAGAAGTTAAGATTGCACAAGTTCAATCCATATGAGTTTGGATTTGTCATTATCCTTGTTTTATGACTATGGTTTTGACAATTCACATGGATAAGAACACATACACCATTAAATCTAAGTGTCACAAGGTTTCTCTTTGATTCATGAAAATGATGGTAAGGAAACTCTTTCACTAAGTAGATTTTGAGTAGATAGCAATTGTGGGAATGACAAAAGGTCTAAACATTATGATTACGGCATCCCTCTTCATAATTGTTTAGAAACACATGTGAGCTATCTAAGAGAGGTGTATGATATTGATAAAGTCTTATCAAGGCAATCTAGTATCAGAAATCTGAACTTTGGTAAGAAAGTCAATAAAGTATTGATTTCTAGAAGTTCAGTTGATTTCTTGGTACATGTCAAAGCTAGTGGGAGCATAAGTGTTATGCTAATAATCAGCATGTTAGTGGGAGAATGATAATTATGATAAGTATTGCAAGTTAGCAATGTTAATTATAGAAAACAAAAGTTTCAATTCGTGAGGTTGCAGGGGTTGGAAAAGTTGTTTTGCTATAATTAAGGGAGAGGAAATTATACTTCATCTCAAATCTAAAAGCTTAGATTGAGGTCTTAATCGTATTTAGTTAAGAATATATATGAACTTCATGTTGGAATTGCTCAAAATAAGGAAATTTATATGGGTCCATTATTTGCGTTCTAAAATTCGATTATGATTACGGCATCCCTTTTCATAATCTGAATTATGTGAACTTGGCAAATAGAAATGGAAATGTTATAGCAAAAGACTGGTTTAGTCTTTATGTGAGACATCATGAATCGTATCCCATATGCTTCGGATATAGGATTGATTACATGTGCTATATTCATCCTTTCTAAAATATTTCAAATGCCTGGGGCATTAAGAAGGGAAAAGGTCTAGAATTAGATATGACTAAAAGGATTAAACAATTGTCGAGGACAATCTAAGGTTTACCAAAGATTGGTTGCTCAAAGACAGTTGGAAGTATAGTGTTAATTTTGGAAAGACCATACTGACATAATCTGTAAGGAGTCAACTCTTGTTCAGAAGTGATAGTCAAAATAGAATCTGGAAATGTTTCAAAGTTAGAAAATATACAATCTGTGTAAGATTAGGAAACTTAATGCAAGAAGGATGTTTCCAAGGAGAAGATCTCCTTTGGAATGCTTTGTAATGGTTGTTGTCAAGTCTTTCTGACTTTGTGCATAATCATTACAAGAGGATCAATGCATATAAGTTTAGAATCTAACAGATTTCAGTAAATGGCATGAATTTGGAATTCTTGCATTTATAGTAAGATTTGGGACTGTGAAATGAGAATCATTGGAGTTATGTTCAATTGATCTATTTCACAAAGTAAAGATCATAGACAAACATAATATGCATACTTGGTGTGTGGCATGACTAGTGTTTAGAAAAACATAGTGTACATGCTTGGAGCATGGGACAACTATTGTTTTAATTCAAGAATAAAGTTGATAGCTGAAACAGTATACAATGAATAATGTGTAATCATATGGTGATAAATAAAAGGTGTTTTATTTATATTCATAAGTTCTGAGACCATATTGGATTCAATTATTATTGTGTTTCACTTTGTATGTTTTGACTTCCAGAATAACTAGGTCATTGTTCTAATTGACTAAGTTATTCAAACCATCCACAGTCGGTCATATGTTGGAAGTAGATATGAATTAAGACTGTCATGGGTTGGCTTGTAGAGGTCTAAGATGTTGGACAAAGGGCTACAACACTCATGAGTGCTCATAAGTTCTGAGTATTGGATTCAACCCGCGCTCATTGGAATCACTTCATGGATTTTTATCACGAGTATTCATGAGACGATAATATCTTATATTCTTCAAACCTAGAGATATGATATGTTACTATGAGTTGGTTGTACATTGATTGCACGAAAACGCATACGGTAACTCGGTGTTATTAAACGTGTCTTTGTGTATGATTCAACAAGTAGTAGAACAAGCCATATGAGTCGAAGTTTATCCATTCCTTTTACCTTCGGGATAAAAGTGATATCTGTGGGCCCCTCGATGATTTGATGATGACAAATAGAAGTGCTCGGCCGAGCCAGGACTGATTTGATTTGTTCAATTAGTCAATCGTCATAAATTGGAAACCGAGAAACAACAAATGGACAGAGAGAATGATTATAATCCATGTCTCAGTCCATATGATATCTAGAATGGAGGAATATATGATCCCTTATCTAATAGATGCGTCATTGATTTGTTCAGAGTTCGACAGCGGCTTTAAGAGCTACGATTGTTAGTCGGGTTATGAAGTTGTACTTGCAATAATAGTTTTAAACTTATCCAAGTGGGAGACTGTTGGATTAGATGTCTAAGCCTATAACTATTACTGGTATGTACTTGACCTGAGAGTAACATGGTCCATTTGGGTTGCATATCATCAGGACAATTTGTTAGGATGGACTTTTGAGAGAAGGTTATTTATGGTTTATTAATATATTATAAGTTATAATATATTAATATGAAATCATATGTTTTAATTAGTATCGATCAAGAATTAATTTGGAATTAATTTAGTGATCAAAAGAGACTAATTAAATATATGGGGACTAATTATGATAATTAGTTATATTTATATGTGTTGGGCTTATGATCCATGTTGGACCAAGCTTATGTATGGATACATAAAGAGTTGGGCCACATGAACCATGGATCATAAAACCCATGGGTATGGATTATGGGTTATACCCATGACCCTTGGAATCCTACATATAAATAGGTTACTCCATATCCAAAATCACCACTTCTTTTCTTAGAGAAATATGGAGGTGTTTTGGTGCATGGAATTCTCTCTCAAGAGCCACCTTTGTCCTAGTTGTGTTGTGATTCCATTTGAGGCATTTCATACTATTGGTGCTAAGCTCTTAAGGCCAAATACATCAAGACTTCAAGCCACATAAAAGGTATGTTTCCCTAACTAGTATATTATATATGGTGTATGTCAAATGCATGCTAGTTATAGGTTTAATGCATTGGAAACCATTTGCATGTATAATTAGTGAAAACATAGATCCAAGGTATTTAGGGTTGTATGTGCACCATAGGATGTTGTATTGTACCAAAACCCAAAAAGATCATCGTCTAAAATTTCAGACTATAGATTGTGGTTCTTTGCCCCTACCTTGTTAAAGAGTAGTGTATATGCCTTGCATGAAGTTTATAAGGCTAATCTCTTAAAATAACGCTGATTTAAGATGACTGATATTATGTTGATTATTGATGAGGTTTTAGAATCGATTCACTTGTATTCGTCAAATGTGAAATCTCTATTTTGCATCTATTTCTCAGATTAATTTCCTAAATTAGAAACCAATTTTATTTCTTTATAGTTTATAGATTGATGTTTTATTTTTTATATATAATTGTAACTTGCGTTCAAAAATCACATCTATAGCCCGAGAACAAGATATTTACTTGGAGCACATTGGAAAGAGGGAACCAGATTAGTTGCATATATTGAAGGGACTCGAGAAGAGACCCAAGAATTCAGATAAGCTTTTGAGAGGCCAACAAGGCCAGATTTAGTGCAACACTTGCGGGAAACTGCATGATGAAGTTTTTCGCTCCAAGGGATTGGATAAGGGTACACTTGGGTTGTTTCCCTTTTTGTGTTAGGGTTATATCTTCAAGTGATGTCATATGCCATTTGCATGCCAAGAACTATTAGTGCGTTGCGGAAGGTCATTTCCTTAATTGTGGATTCGGGAAGTGTTCATCTGGTTCTTAGAAGTTGTGTGATCTTTTGGATTGGATATTAATGGAGCACTAGTTGGTAAGAGTAGGTTGTCATCAGATCGATCGTTGGAAAGTGAGGATTGGAAATTCTTCAACTTTCATGTATTGTGAAAACTTAGTCGAATCTAACTGGGGGAGAATTGTCCAGGGATCCAGAAACAGGAGTAATTTTGAATTTGGGATAAGTTTCGCATCCTTGTCAGGAAGGAATACAGCCCAAGCAACTATATGGATTGAGGATAGTGTGAGTTGGAAGTTTGAAAAACCTGCTAATAAAAAGATCGAGTTCTCTGAATGTTTGATAGTCGGCCTTAGGGAATCAGGTTGGGGATTTCAATCAGGACATGAGTTCTGTTTAGGATGCTAGGTCATGTGTATGCTCGACTTTGGATGTGCTTGGATTGGGAATCAACGATTAAGATAGTGTGGAAAGTACTGTAAGACTGCGGGATAGTCGTAGCATTGACTGGTAGCCAGATCGTGTAAAAAAGTGTTGTAAGTCTGCGGGTGTAGCCGTAACATTCACAAAGTTGACAGATAGTGTTAGAGTGTTGTAAGTGTGCGGGTGTAGCCGTAACATTCACAAGATTGGCATACAGTGTTAGAGTGTTGTAAGTTTGCGGGTGTAGCCGTTGCATTCACAAGGTTGGCAGATAGTAATAGAGTATTGTAAGTCTGTGGGTGTAGTCGTAGCATTCACAAGGCTGATAGAAAATGTTAGAGTGTTGTAAGTCTACGGGTGTAGCTATAACATTAACTAGGTTGGTGGATAACATAAAAGTGTTGTTAGATCGCAGAAGGAACAATATTACCCATCAGTAGCTGTAGCATTCACTAGACCGACTCGTATATGTTATGTGTGTTGACTAGTAGTTAAGTGTGGGCAGGGTCCGTATCTTAGCATTATTTGAGTATGGATATGAATTGATAGATTTGATTATACTTGTTGTATGTGTGATACCAATATGTGTTTCTTAGTAGTTGAGTGTGGGCGAGGCACGTATCTCATAATTAACTAAGTGTAGGCGGGGCCCGTACCTTATTATTACATGAATATAGATATCAGTCATATTGTTGGATTGTTATACTTGTTGTTTGTATGATACCTGTATGTTGTTTGGAAGGTGAGTGTGGGTGAGGCTCGTATCTCATCATTAGTTGAGTATGGGTGAGACCCGTATCTCATCATTAGCTGAGTGTGGGCGAGTCGCGTACCTCATAAAGTGTGGGCGAGGCTCGTATCTCATAGAGGATGGGCGAGGCCCGTATTTCATAGAGTGTGGGTGAGGCCCGTATCTCATAGAGAGTGGGCGAGGCCCGTATATCATCGATACTTGAGTATGATTAGTAGTATGCTTGGTAGGTTGTAATACTTGTTATCTGTGTGATACACGTATGTGTTTGTTTATGTATGTGAGTATGGGCGGGGCCCGTATCTTATTGTTATGCGAGTATGGGTGGGGCCCGTATCTCGTTTGGGAGGGGCCCGTGATGCGAGTGTGGGCAGGGCTTGTATCTCATAGATATGCGAGTGTAGGCAGGGTCTGTATCATCATTATTGTATGATGTGAATGGTATGTGATATTTTGGGGAGACTCACTAAGCTTCGTGCTTACGGTTTCCATATTTGGTTTCATGTACTACAGTTTTCAAAATAGGAGCTCAGGATGATTGCAGTGCACACACCATTTGTTTTGCCCAGGATGTTTATACTCTGATATGTTTGATGGATATTTATGATATTTTGAGATACACAACTTATGATTTTTATATGAGGTTTGATAACTATGGTTTTCTTAATGATTTAAAATGAAATTTTTGGTCATGATTTTTGGATGTTACATTGAAACTTCCTAATTTCCATTATGAAGCAAATGAACTGTGGGGATAAATGGTTCTAATTGATAATGGGTTGTTTATCTTTTGGGAGGGCTTCAATAATCATAATGACTCGTCTACAAAGTTTACCCTATCTCCTATTTACATATCTCGATCTTCTAGTTGGTGCGAATTTGGAGTTACCTAAGAATTAGGAGCTGGTTCTAGAGAAATTTAAGTGTCGATTATTTCCTTTGGAGGATCGTGTACTATTGTCATCTTTAACATCTAATTGTCTTCTGAAAAATTTTGCTAATGAAACCCTACAACGAAAGTATTTCAACTATAAACTTGATTTCAATTTTCGACAACAAATAATCACTAACTATTAACCCTAAGTCCCTAGTTAAATAAACATAATTGCTAATTTATAGTTTTCAAGACAATGTCAAATAATGAAAAATTGAAATAACCTAATAATAAATAATAGGATTGAGTTATTTGTGTTACATACTTGTTTCATTGTGCAAGGTAGGTGAAAGTAGGGGTGACAATTCTCGACCCAAACCGTAACTTGACAAAAAAATAAACGGGTTTGAATTGAGATTTCTAACCCGCCAACCTGCAAAACCCACTGACATGTTTATTTCATAGGTTGGGTTGGATTACTTGTTTAGGTTCGTGGGGTAACCCGCCGACCCATATATATATATATATATATATATATATATATATATATATATATATATATATATATATATATGTATGTATGTATGTATATAAGAGTATGTGTATTCTCCTCGGGCCTCTTAGTTAATATCATGTCACTTGTCAACCTATTGATTCTTCATTTAAATTTAAAATTTCAAATCTTTTATTATAATTACATTAAATTAATAATATTGAAGTAAAAAATTAAAATAAAGTTAATACAAATTATAAGGAGTTATAATTTTATGTATTTATTAAAATCAATGATTATAATTTTATATAACTAAAAAATATCTCTTAATTAATAACTTATTTAAAATAATTGTTTAATAATTTTGAGTTTTTGATATGAAATTTTTATTAATTTTGTAACTATGGTTCCCACGGGTATGTGTATATATATATATATATATATATATATATATATATATATATATATATAAGAAATCACACTATTTCTAAAAATAGATTGAATATAATAATAATATTTTTTTTAAAACGTTATGCTTAAAGTACAACTAATCAGACAGTAAAATAATATTAAAATTTATCCGACGCTCTTTAATCTTTATAAATCCGATCTCTTTCCCTTAATTCCCGGTTCATTCAAAATTTGAAACGTTGTTGATACAAATACGCACACCAAGTATTCTTAAATGTGGCATATATCGACCGTGGTCTTCATCTTCACCCAATTAGTCAGTCAATCCGAGATTCAGTGGGAGACGCATTCAAATTGAAATTAGAAGAACTTACGATCTCTTTTTCGCCTCTCAGTTTGCCACATCACTTTCGCCCCCATTTTTCCGGTATCTCAAGCAATGAATCCCACTAAGAATCGGTAGTCTGGTACTTCCTTCTCCTCTCTACCAAACCACCAATGCACCAACACCTCTTTCTTCTTCTTCTTCTTCTTCTTCTTCTTCTTCTTCTTCTCTCTCTCTCTATTACTCTATCAAAGAAATCCTAACTATGGAATTTCAGAGCAACCACCACCACCATCTACACTGCCACTAAACAACTACCACCACCACTGATTTTCTCTATAAAAAAGGCCTTAATCAATTGTCATTTCATGGTACGATTTCAATAGTAATCAATATTTAATGCCTCTCTCTCTCTCTCTCTCTATTCTTAAACGCATAGCTCTTTCTCTATCTCTATCTCTATCTTCACGACCACAAAGGTCTTCAACTCTTGCTTTATGACTTTGTGTGTATCTGTTTCTGAAGTATTAGACTGAAGGTTCTTGTAGCAAAAGTTGAAGGTGTTGTCAGTTTCTACGGTGAACGAAACTTTAACAGATTTGGGGGTGGCTTGGAAAGAACTCTACCATGGGAAAGAATCATAGGCTTCTTGAAGGTGCTCGTGTTCATTTTTTAGCTTATCTACAATTCTATTTGGGCAGGTAATGTATAGTTTCTTAATAAGTTAATTGAGTTTTAGTTTTCACTAAAGTGTAAACAATTTGATGGATGATGATTTTGGTCAACTGGTGTAGGTCGACCCTGTGTCTCAATTATCTGTCTCTTGTACTTAAGCACATGAATCATCCATGAAAGACACTGCTAAAGGTACAAGTGATTTTTTCTTTTACTTTTAATTTAATAATGATTTGGATAAATGGCAGGATGAAGGTATTGAAAAGGTTGTGGAATTTATGGATGCATAGCTCATGTCCAAGTTTCAAGTAAATAACAAATTGTGGTTTTTTATTCAAGTGTATTATAAATTTATAGTTATTATTATATGTGTAGGGGAGGCCGAATTTACTTGAGGTTATGCAACTTGTTGTGGAAGCTGCACTTATAAAGGTGTACAATAAAGGAAGCAAGACACGAGTGATACGAAGAGCATATTTGATCACACTTCCAGGCATTAAATCTTTTTTACATGATGACCTATGAATTAGAAAAATGGAATATCTACATATTGTTTATGATAATTTTAGTAAATATCCTCAATGCAGTTATTATATATCAGATAGTCAAAGTTACTCATTTGCTTCCATTTTTTCTTTAAATTTTTTTTAAATCTGTGAAACAATCTGCAAAAAGTGTTGAACTTTTATAGCTCTTGTATGATACCCATTTGTGCTTCTTTGAAGTTTGTGATTTTTCTTTTTGCAGGTGTTTTGCTATATAACAACAGTAGCATGTGATATCTGTGGAAGCATACGCTAGAGGGATTATATAATTTGGCTGAACTGAAGAGGATTGAACAAGAAACTCACCTCATGGAGGTTTAATCTATTATCTTTTTATGATTTCTTATACTTTGCAAACATAGAATTCATAACAAGTTAGTATGTTATATTTATTCATGTGTAGCTATGTGTCGTTTGGTTTAATTTGAGTCCATTCCTAACTTGAAAATAATGTTGTGCTTAACTACATGCAATATTAGTGACCTCCAAGAAAGATTGGATCCTATTTCTGTTTTTATATTTTCTAATTTTGTTTTGAACGGAGTGAGTTGTATAGTTGGTTGCTAAATGTATCCTCTCAAGTAAATAGTCTACCTCTTCTAATCACAAAATGGCCAAAATAGGGAAAGGTATCTACCAAACTTCCAATTTTTTTGAATTTTTAATATTATAGTGAAATGCATGAATTTTTATAGAAATGTTTTTGTTTGACCATTTAATAAGCGAGTTTTACAGTGGTTCCATTGGCAATACGTGGTCATTTGTGTAAAAGGTCGATGCACTTTTTGTTAAGTACTTTCTGTTATCTTGGTAAAAAGAAAATGAAAAAAATTTTTTTTATAAGCTCTATACGTGTGACCATGGTTTTTTTTCCTTATATTTTGTAATTTTAGGAAATTTGTGCCATGAAATTTAATGTGTTTGTTACAAACTATGTTTTCATCATGTATGATCGATCAAAGCTTTCAAGAGTTGACTGGAAGTATATTATAATTGACAAAAACGCCCTTGATTACACTTATAGCTCTTTAGGTATGCCTCTTCATGTTTTTGTTGTTTGTGAAATACCAAATATATCTTTGGATTTATGATATTATTATTGTGTATGTGTATCATTGTTTAGGGGCAGTTCCAGAACTATCTGAAAGTATTGATGTTTGACAAGGTATGGTGTACAAACATGATGATATTATTATTGTGGGGATTACCGAGAATGAGAAAGAAATATATAAATATTGGATGCCTTTCTTTGTGTGTACCGAGTATTGAATAAAATAGGGATGCAAAAGTACGTGTTTTGTAAATACAAAAGAGAAAAGGAAAGATTATTAAATTGGAATCATGGTTAACATTTACTTCATCAGGTGAATGTGGTGTGCGTGCAGCAAGAAAAAAAAAGCATAAGTTGTACATCAACAATGACATGTGAAATCTACTCACCATCCCACCATACTACTAGCTGCATCCACCTGATTACCTAGCCAACTACACTCATTCATTCCAACCTTGTGCCAACCAGACACTACAATGACACCCTTATGGCCCCACTCTCGGTCAACATCTCATTCTTCATATCCTATTCCATCAACACTCCTTATATCTCCATACAAACTGCCACATCATTAACTTTCAATCTACTCCTTTTATTTACCATCTACCCCCTTAAATTACCCCAAAATTACCCTTTAACCCCTTTTTCAGTTAACTATTTTTTCCAGCAGTTGATATATTATAACAATGCCATCTAATACTATGCTAAAATAGCAACCAACTCCATTTTTTTGTTTACTATAGCATCGTACTTTAAAAGTTGGTTGCTATTTTAAAGTATGATGTCCTAATAGTAGATGAGTGTGTGGAAAAAATTATATCATTTTACTTTTACTATGTTTCTTTTCATGAACTTGCATTTATTCGTGTGTGTTGAGTAGGATCATTTGTGGCAATTTAGTAATTACATATCATGGGTTCATGAGCCTTACCAATTGTATTTTAATCTATTTTCAGTTGGAAGTTAAATGATATTTGAAGAGTTCTGAAGAATAACAATGTAATGATCATTCAGTTTCATTTTTTATTCCAATTAATTATGTATATGCAACCTATCCAATAATAAAAAAAAATTGATTTTGTTGTAATTTATTTTTGTATTGGTAGTTACAATTTTTATATTAAATAAAAACATAAATTAACTTGCTTTTTATGGTGAACTTCAATTTATGAAGCTATACTATTTAATTTAAAACAAATATAAAGTGTAACTGTTTAGAATGACATAATTATTTTTTAATTGTAAGTAGTAATTATCTAAATATAAATGAAGTAAATTTAAAGTTAAACCATATTAATTTTTTAAATATATTAATTGTGTGACGCAATTAATCAGTATAGTTAAAAATACATTTAACTTTTTTAATTAACATCGACAAAATGTGAAACCATATTTTTTTAAGTAATATTAATTAATGGTGCTTTTTTGACAATAAACCTAACTAAAAAAAATAATGGAAAATAGTGATATGCATATTTTTTGAAAAATAATAAAGTATTGTGTGATTAATTGTCGATCAAACGAGTCAAAACTTCAGAATAAGTTAAGATGTTACGGTTATTTGGAGTTAACATTATGAGTGATTAATTGTAATTTGTAAAGAGTGACACAGAAATGGATTTATCAGCATTTAAGGATTATAAAAACTCGAAAAATATGAATGTAAATTGGTTAACACTTAATGAATTTTATGATTTGATTTGATAGCCGCAAGGAAACTATTCAGAAAAATTAACTAATCATCACCCATAAAGAATTCGTCGCCGCTGCTTTGCGCGAGTAAACGACTAGTATATATATATATATATATATATATATATATATATATATATATATATATATATATATATATATATATATATATATATATATAAGTAAAATTTTATTTATGAATTAATAGGGAAACTTGTTTTTTGTTTTTTGTTTCAAATATGTTACTTAATAACTTAATATGTTAGATTTATATTTGGTTGTTCATTTCATTCCCATCAATGTAAAATGCTAACTATTAATTAATTTAGTGACGTGTATATTTCATATAAATTTAAAATACGAAAATTTATGCGAAAACGACTCCATGACCCGAAATCGACTCACTGACCAACAAACTCATTGGATTGGGTCAATATATTATGGCCCGCCAACCTGAATCCAACCCAATTGCCAAGTAAAATTTCATCACTAAGAGAGAGAAAGAGAGAGAGAGAGATGCCAACGATAGCAAATTAACGACAACAAAAAGTCAACAATATCAACAGTGAACAATGCAGGGGCCCAATTTTGAACAATAATAAAATGACCTACTTTTGATTTCATTAAAAAACTTTGGTATTAAATTTGTGTTTGGATTTATAAGACAGGGGTAACCCATATTCTTTTTCCAGGTATAGCACGATAACATAGTTTTTTCTTTTATTTTTTATCATTTTTTTTCAAAAAGTATATACAACTAAAACGAAGTTTGAGAAATAACACGAATCTATCCAAATGACCACCAAAGTCCACAAAGTGTAATTATTATTTCTAATAATTCCGGCCCAAAGTTAAACTATATTACAAATCCAAAAGTCCAATACGAAGCCCATATCGATAGCCCTCAGCTTCTCAGGCCCAAAGCAACCGCGCCTTATCTGAAATCCCCAATCAATTGGAGATATTCCTGCAACGGTAAATGAAAGTTTCTGAATATTTGGGATTGAGGAGCCGAGGAAGACGATTTGTGGTGTCTGGAGGAGCCGAGTAGCCGACTGCCTGTCTGCCTCCGGTTTTCGATTTTGGTTACTGGGTGATTTTGGTTATCGATTCTCTAATATTAGTATTTCTACTGATTCTCTCATACACTTAGACTAAGAAGGTATGCATAAATTCTACACTATAATTATTGATTTTGGTTTCAAATTTCTGATTTTGGCTACGTTTGTTCTCTCTCTCTCTCTCTCTCTCTCTCTCTCTCTCTCTCTCACACACACACACACATTCTCTTCTCTTTTGCAATTCAATATTTCTGGAACCAAAAATGTTCGACAGCCTTTAAGAGCATACATGGGAGCTTTTTAATTGAATTTTTTTCATAAAAAAACTCAAAATACAGAAGTCTAATAATAGGCGAGCTTTTTCATTTTGCTTTTTGTTAGTTGTTTTTAGATGTTGTATAGTTTTAATTGGTTAAAAATCTGTGGTCCCATACTAGAAATGAAAAGGCTAGAGCTTGTTAATTAACAAGCTTACTCAAATAGCTCTCACAACTTTTTCATTTTTCAAGAGTTTTTTTGTTTGAAAAAGCTGGAATTGGGGATGGATGCTCTTAATTTGGCTGAGAGCTTGAGTTCATCTACTATTGGATGTTCTTCAATGATACGAATTGGTTGTTTCTTGTTTAAGAGTTTACTTTATTGTTTAAAATCTTTACTACCCATTGATAGTCTTTGTTTGTTGTGTAGTTTTAAGCATCAAAATTCATTTTTAGCTAAACATAAAAGGATCACTAATATTTTTCCTGATGAAATTTATAACTTTTAGTAAATATTGCATACCTTACTAGCTATCACGCCCACTTTAAAAACTAGGCATGAACATAGCAACTTGAAGTGGAAGGAAGAAAGTCAAAACAATACAATTAAAAAAAACACAAGAACTTGAATTTTAGAAGCTATGGTTTTGTATATGTTACATTTTGGTTTTTTCATATAATCATATTCACTTTATGACTCTATGTTTAATTAGTAATTTATATAACACATTCTCATTTAAATAAAGCAACATAATTCTACTTCTGAAGATATTCTAAATCACTTCGAATGTATGAAGTTTTTTACAGACATCAAGACACTAATGCTCCACTAAGTCTAAGTGAAGTTCAAAGATGGAAATGGCTTCTTTCAGTGGTATATCACATTGTCATCATCACAGGCTATGGTGGCAACCAAATACTTCCAAGCTTCCAGTTTCTTGCTCTATGCCACCTCCTTCATTTACAGGTAAATAAAGGGCCCGTTTGATAGTTGCTGTCTGGGAAAGTGTTGTCTGGAAAAGTTTTCTGTCTGGGAAAGAAACCATACTGTTTGATTATACATCTGACTGACTGTGCTGAATGATGAAAAATGACCATTTAGCCAAAAAGATATGGTTTTAGGGCTTTTTGGGAAAGACATATCTTACTAGGAAAGACCACTTTTTTTATGCAAATCAAACAGTCTTTTCGGCCCATTTAGCCAGAGAAAGATCTGTTTGGATCTGGAAAGATGTCTATTAAACGGGACCATAATCTCATCACTTTCTTGATTTTGTTCATGATGAATTGATGATGATAGTATGATACTTTCTTGGATACCCGTTTGTTAAATTAAGCAAATTTGAATGTTGAATAGGTACTAGTCATGGATCTAAAGTTGGGTATAAGAGATCTGGAAGATTTGAAGGAGCTGGAAAGAGCATGGAAGATTCTGTGAAGAGAAAAATGGAGAAATTTTATGAAGGGCAAAATGGTCCACCTCTTCGTGTTCTTCCAATTGGTGGTTTAGGAGAAATTGGAATGAATTGTATGCTTGTTGGGAATTTTGATCGGTATATTCTTATTGATGCTGGTGTCATGTTCCCAGAGTAAGAAAGATTCTCTCTCCTTTTTCCTTTTTCCTTAATCCTTATAAGTGTTGTTTGAGAATGTTAATGGATTGTTTTTTTTTATTCAGCTATGAGGATCTTGGTGTTCAAAAAATTATACCTGATACAACATTTATTAAAAAATGGTCTCATAAAATTGAAGCAGTTGTTATAACACATGGGCATGAAGATCACATTGGTGCGTTGCCTTGGGTAAAGTTTCTATTTCCACTTCTTATTAAAAATCATTTCTTTTATTGCTTACCATTTTAATAATTTTTTTTTTATTATCATTTGATTATATTTTCTAACATTTAGTTCTCACTTTTTAACCAGGTTATACCTGCTTTGGATTCACGTACTCCAATTTTTTCATCAACCTTTACAATGGAGGTCCAAATCTGTCTTTTCTCCACTTATTTTTCTAGTTTTATACATGTATTTTAGCAAATTACAAAAAAAACCATTATATATTTAGCAGTTTTGCAGTTTATCAACCACTAATACTTTATATTTTTTCCTATCAAACCATATAAGTTTGGACCCAACAGGCTGAAATGGTTAATTTGGAAAAATGTCATCAACTTTTATGGTTTGATTGAATCAATGTAAAGTATAAGTGATGAAACTATAAAAGGGTTAATCTCAAAGACCTTATATTTTGTGGTTTTTCAGGATGAAATCTCAATTTTTTTTTTGCCTAAAAAAGACCTTGTATTTTTCATTTTTTCTGATCTGGCCCTTTTAGTCATTTTTCTCCAAAAAAAAGGGTTTTATGCAGAAAGGTCCCATTATTTTGGGAAATTTTTTTATAACGTCCTAAACATTTTTTTTGAATAGAAAAGTCTTACTATTTTGGGAAAAGCACATAATCTGTCATTTCCTGTTAAAATAAAAAAAGAAATTTTCTTGTTAATTGGGGCAAAATGTTAAATAATCAGGACTTTTACTTTTCTGTTCATAAAAAAACTTGTAGGACTTTAACAGAAGTTTTCCCAAAATAATGAGACTTTTCTGCATAAAACCCCCAAAAAATTGTAAAATACGATGGTTTTTTCGAGAAAACTCAAAAAGTTGAGGGGTTTTTTTGGGAAAAAAACACAAAGTTGAGGGCTTTTTCGGAAAAAAATGAAAAATAAAAGGTCTTATTCATGCAAAAAAAAAAGTTTGAGGTTTAATCGGGAAAAAAACACAAAATATAAGGTCTTTTTTGAGATTAACCCTACTATAAAACTGCCCAAAATTTAAATTTACCTTATGTATTTACACATATGAAGGGATATTACTATGTTTTAGACATTTGAGATTTTTGTTTTTGTTTTTTGAGCAGCTTATTAAGAAGAGATTGAAGGAATCAGGCATATTTGTGCCTTCAAGGCTTAAAACATTTAAAACAAAGAAGAAATTTATGGCTGGACCTTTTGAGATAGAGCCAATTAGGGTTACTCATTCAATCCCTGATTGTTCTGGATTAGTTCTTAGATGTTCTGATGGTGTTATTCTTCACACCGGGGACTGGAAGGTAATTTTACATTTTACACTTAGTTTCTAATGTGTATGCATTGTATTGTTCTTCATCAGTTAATCCTTAATTACAACTTTATATTCAACAGATTGATGAGTCACCATTGGATGGACAAGTTTTTGATCGTGAAGGTTTAGAACAGCTCTCAAAAGAAGGGGTAACTTTGGTAAGTTCCTATATTTTCTTTTAACTTTAAAAAAGGGCAAGTTGTTGAATAATTATATTTGGTTTAAGTTAAATTAATAATGTATAGGTTAAATATTGTATTTGGTTTCAGTTTATAACAGTTCTCAGATAAAACAATCCTTTTTATTTCAAGATCACTTCTCGATAGAAGGGTAAAATGGTCATTTACTCTCAATAAGTCCAAAAAGGGAATAATATTTGTTCATACAACACTTATTAAGTCCTATATCTTCTTTTAACTTTAAAAAGAGGCAATGTTAGTAAATATTATATTTGGTTTAAGTTAAATTAATAATGTATAGATTAAATATTATGTTCAGTTTATAACAGTTCTCAGATAAAACAAAAAGATCACTTCTAGATAGAAGGGCAAAATGGTCATTTACTCTAATTAAGTCCAAAAAGGGAACGATCTTTTTTCATACAACACTTATTCTATACTCACATTATTTATGCCCTTAGAAACATATAGTGGAATTTGTGAAAGATAGGAAACTCGATAATAGTTTGAACAAATGCTTACGAAATTACAAGAGTCAATGACCATTTTACCCTTATGTCTACAACTGATGCTGGATAATTTCTTCTACATATGAACCTTTTGTCAATGTCTTATGTTACAATTTACTTCCTTTGTCCTATACAAATCGCAGCATCTGATACCACACACAGTTTTTAGCAAAATGCCTAAAATACCCTTTTTCACAAAATAAGTTAACTTTTCATCCCAAATTGGTAATTTAGTCAATATGCCCTTAGAAACAGATAGTGGAATTTGTGAAAGCTAGTAATCTTGATAGTCGTTTGAACAAAAGCTTACGATGTTACTAGAGTCAATGACCATTTTACCCTTATGTCTACAAGTCATGTTGAATAATTTCTTCTACATATGAACCTTTTGTCAATAATGCCTTATGTTACAATTTACTTCCTCTGTCCTTATGTCAATAATGCCTTATGTTACAAATTGCAATATCTGATACAGCACACAATTTCTGGCGAAATGACTAAAATACCCTTTTGTGTGTTTGTCAGATGATGAGTGATTCAACAAACGTACTCTCACCTGGAAGGACACTTAGTGAAACCGTTGTAGCAAATTCACTACTAAGGAATATTTCAGCTGCAAAAGGAAGAGTAATAACCACTCAATTTTCATCAAATATTCATAGACTTGGGAGTGTTAAAGCTGCAGCTGATGCAACTGGAAGAAAGTTGGTATGTTTTTTCATCCTCATGAGTCATCATCTTAAAAAAATGCAAAAGAAATTCATTTTCTTGGAATATTTTTATTTATATTTCAAATATTGTTCCAAAACTGCTCGTTGTTACAAAATACGGTGTGTTTTTTGATTTTTTTTTTTTTTTTTTATGATATGTGGTTTGTTTACTACAAAGAAACAAGTCGAATGGTTTTGGAGTTCAGTCACTAGAAAACTTTCATTGGATTTTGTGTTATCTAGTCAAATGACTAAAATACCCTTTTCATGTTGGTTTTCAATATTATTCCAAAACAGCTCATTGTTATAAAACATGGTGTTTTTTTTGCACTTTTTTTTACAATATAGATGGTTTGTTTACTACAAAAGAACCAAGTACAATTACAATGGTTGGGAAGTCAAATGTCTAAAATACCCTTTTCCATGAAATAACGTATATCGAATGTTGAAGATACTTGTTTCCACAATCCACAAGATAAAGTATCTTCTAGTTGAATGTGTTCTAAAATACCCTTTTCCACAATATAAAGTATCTTCTAGTCAAATGTCTAAATTGCCCTTTTCTACAAAGATAAAGTATCTTCTATTTGTATAAAATATTTTCTAGTCAAATGTCTAAAATACCCTTTTTCCCAAAACAAAATATCTTTTAGTCAAATGTCTAAAATACCCTTTTCCACAAAATAATATATATTCTAGTCGAATGTCGGAAATACCTTTTTCCACAAGATAAAGTATCTCATAGTCAAATGTCTAAAATACCCCTCTTTTGTTTCAGGTATTTGTTGGGATGTCTTTGAGGACCTATCTTGATGCTGCATGGAAAGATGGAAAGGCACCGATTGATCCTTCAACTCTTGTAAACAACTTGAACCTAAACTTATTCTGTTTTCATGATTTTCATTTGGTGTATAAAGTCACCTTTTTTTTTATTTTTTTTTTTTCTATTACAACGATGTATTATTATTATTTTTTAATATTAACACATTTTTTTAAATATTGATCACTATTCATTAGGTGAAAGTTGAAGACATTGATGGTTATGCTCCAAAAGACTTGCTAATTGTTACTACTGGCTCTCAAGTAAGTTGCAATACTAATTGCAATTTTAGAAAGTAATTTGATTTCAATAATTAGGTTAAATGCAAGAAATAGCAACTTACTTTCATTTATTTATTTAAATAGCATCCTACTTTCATTTCTTTATATATATACAATTGCCACCGATTAGGCATGCCTTTATGCTAACATACTCCTTGCCATTGTGCTAACATGCACCTAATTAATCCAACTTACAGAAATGCCATGTTTAGTCCCTGTAGTTTTGAAATGGAATAGTTACATGTTTAGTCCTTATAGTTATATACTATAGTGGCCACTTTAGGTTAATTACAATGTTTATATGGAAAATTACACAATGGTCCCTGTGTATCATAAAACTAGAAAAATGCTTCCTGTATTATCAAATATTTGTAGAAATGGTCTCTGCTTAAATGGAAAATTACAAAATGGTCCCTATGTAATATCATAAAACTAGAAAAATGCTTCCTGTATTATCAAATATTTGTAGGAATGGTCCCTGCTTAAATGGAAAATTACAGAATGGTCCCTATGTATCATAAAACTAGACAAATGGTACCCTTCTAATATGGAATTCCCAGAAATGGTCCCTATGGAATAGTGTAGTTACACAAATTGTCCTGTTTCTTAAAATTATAGAATTGGTCCTTACATTTCAGAAATTTTCAGAGATAGTCAATGTTTAATTGAAAAATTACAAATTAGTTATTCTATTTCATTAATAATGTCAAAAATATAAGATTAAATCAATTTGCCACTAGTTTTTTTTTTTTTTTTTAAATTTATACATCATCCTTTGAAATATCTACCTAAGTATAAAAATAACATGGTAGATTTTTCAAAGTACAATGCTGTAATTGGAGAAAATTAAATATCTATTAAATTATAAAAGTGAAAACAGACTTATATTTTGCTTTTTGCTTATCATGCAGGCAGAACCTCGTGCTGCACTTAACCTTGCATCATTTGGAAGCAGTCATTTTTTCAAATTGAGCAAAGAAGACTTAATTTTGTATTCTGCCAAGGTTATTTTTTTATTTATCATCCCAATCATCATAGTAAAAGTATATATATTGTGATAATTTATTTATTTATTTATTTTTTAACATCATCTCCTTGTTTTATTTATAGGTGATTCCTGGTAATGAATCTAGAGTGATGAAAATGATGAATCGTTTGTCAGAAATTGGGCCCACAATAGTCATGGGTAAAAATGAACAACTACACACATCTGGTCATGCCTATCGTGAAGAATTGGTAATATATTTTTCTTTTTTTCTTGATTAACTAAATAAATAAAAAAACATATTAATTAGAATTAGAATTTGAATGTTGTAGGAAGAAGTGCTGAGGATTGTGAAACCACAACATTTTTTACCTATTCATGGGGAACTCTTATTCCTCAAAGAACATGAATTGCTTGGAAAATCCACTGGGATTCATCACACTGCTGTAAGTATCCACTATTAAGGAGGGCATTCACGTCTTTTCCACCTTTGTCTCTATTATTATATATATATATTAAAACAAAAGTCCTTATGAATAGTAAAGCTTTAGGCTTTAAACTTTTGCCACTGAAGATTTTATATTAAGTTTTGGCCACAAATAATCTTAAACTTTAGCCACAAACTTTCTTATTTTAGACTTTAGCTACAAAACTTTCTTATTTTGGCATATTTGATCCCTAAACTTTTGTACGTCCTCACTTTCCACTCGTTACTTTGTCGAATGCTATTTTCCACCCCTACTTTATAAAATGTCACTTTTACAAGAACAGTCCTTGTAATTTACGTAATAGGTCCTTGTGCAGAATTATATTTACAAGAATGATGCATATATTTAAAAAATACGTAAATGCCCCTTCTGAATAACATATTTACAAAAGTGAGCTTTGGTCCCTACATAGAAAATGAATTACGAAAATGGTCCCTATGTGTGTGTGTGTTTTTTTTTTTCTTTTAAAAAAGTCCCTGTAGTTTCGTAAGCTAAACCTTGTCTGAGTTGATGATTTCGAGTTGTAATTATGTTAATTTTATGTTATCAACAAACAGGTCATAAAGAATGGAGAAATGCTTGGGGTTTCTCATTTGAGGAACAGAAGAGTTTTGTCTAATGGTTTCATAGCCCTAGGAAAAGAAAATTTACAGGTTTCCTTCTCTTTCTCTTTCTCTCTCCTCTCTCTCTCTCTCTCTCTCTCACACACACACACACACACACTGATAGAATCCCACAACTGCAGTTGATGTACAGTGATGGTGACAAAGCATTTGGTACATCTGCTGATCTTTGTGTAGATGAAAGGATGAAAATTGCAACAGATGGAATAATAATTGTCAGGTTAAAATCTCTCAACTCTCAACCCCCATTTGTTACACATGATGACATGGCATGTGACATGACATGACATGATAGAACAGGTTGTACTGTGTTTGGCATGTTGCAAAGGTTTTTGTCCTTCCTTAAAAGTGGGACAATTTGCTCTCAATCTCTTATCTGTGTAAAAGACGTAAATGCCCTCCTCATCCTAATATTGAAAATAACCCTAGAAATCTTGTCTAGTCCCATCTAGTCTAATCTTAATATGCATTTATATTATAAATTTAGGATAATTTAAAGAAAGAGAGGTAAATATGAATTAATATTCAACAAATACTATGTCTTTATGTGTGTAATATATGTTTATTATATAATTTTTTTTAATATCATGGTCTTATGAGGCACGAGTTGACAACTATGCCTTTATTTGTTTTGCTTTTCTTTTTTTTCCTCCAAACTCCATTAATATTATTTAAACCAATGAATACTGTTATGTTTGTTGTTCGAATGTAAGGGTAAAATGGTCATTTAGTCACATTAAGACAGTTTACTCTTTTTATGTGTAATATATATTTAGTCTTTATATGTGTAATATATATTTATATATAATTTCTTTTAGTATCATGGCTCTCACAAGTTGAGTCATGAAAAGAAAAATTATATTTTCAAGTCATGAGTTGACAACTACACCTTTACCTATTTTGCCCTTCTTTTTTCCTCCAAACTCCATTAATATTGTTCAAACTGATGAATATTGTTATGTTTTTTTGTTTGAACATAAGGGTAAAACGGTCATTTAGCCACCAACTATGCCTTTACCTATTTTACGCTTCTTTTTTTCTCCAAACTCCATTAATATTGTTCAAACTGATGAATATTGTTATGTTTTTTTTTTTTGTTTGAACATAAGGGTTAAACGGTCATTTAGCCACCAACTATGCCTTTACTTATTTTTCCCTTCTTTTTTCCTCCAAAATTCCATTAATATTGTTTAAACTGATGAATATTGTTATGTTTTTTGTTCTAACTTAAGGGTAAAATGGTCATTTATCCACTAACTATGCCTTTACCTATTTTTCCGTTCTTTTTACCTCCAAACTCCATTAATACTGTTTAAACCAACGAATAGTTACATGTTTTTTGTTTGGATGCAAGGGCAAAATGGTCATTTAGTCACACATTAACTATTGCATTTCTGTATTTCAGCATTGAAATCATGCGTCCTCAATCAACCGAAAATACTGTATTATTGAAAGAAACAATTAAAGGAAAAATAAGAATAACTACACGTTGCTTATGGAATGACAATGGGAAGCTTCTAGATGCTCTTCATAGTGCTGCACATGCAGCCCTATCCAGCTGTCCAATAAAAAGCCCCTTACCTCATATGGAAAGAACTGTTTCTGAAGTTTTAAGGAAAATGGTAAGAAAATATAGTGGAAAAAGGCCTGAAGTCATCACACATGCTATAGAAAATCCTATTGCTGTTATTGCTGATGAAATTAGTGAAAAGTTATCTGGTGTGAATGTGAATGTGAAAGTCAACAATGGTTTTGAGATGCCTTTGGGGAAATCGGTTGATGGGAGTTTAAAAAAGAGAAAGTCGAGTAAGTTTCAAGAAGAAAGGAAAGATCTTGATAATGAAATTAAAGGTATTATGATTCAAAATAATTAGTTTTGAATATTATTTATAGGGTTATGTACAAGAAATAGCAACTTTCTCTATAGCATCCTTCTTTTTTTTTTTTTTTTTTTTTTTCTTTCTATTACAACATTATAGTTTTAAAGTACATTTTTTTTTGTAATAACAAATGAAATTAGAATGATGTAAGAGAAAGAAATTGAAGTAGGATACTATCATAAAAGATGTTATATTTTGTGTTTTTTTCTGGATTAAACCTCAGGTTTATTTTTTCATTTTTTTCAGATCTGGCCCTTTTAGTCATTTTTTTTTCCAAAAAAGAATTGTAGAATGTGAGGGTTTTTTCGAGAAAAACTAAAAAAGTTGAGGGTTTATTTGGAAGCATTTAGAAGGTTGAGTATTTTTTCCGGAAAAAAATTACAAAGTTTAGGGTTTTTTTGGAAAAATTGAAAAAAATACAAGGTCTTTTTCAGGCGAAAAATAAATTTGAGGTTTAATCCGGAAAAAAAACACAAAAATATAAGGTCTTTTATGAGATTAACCCAAGTTTTAAAAGTACAATTCTTTTGTAATAAAAAGTTGAAATTACAAAGAAATCATTGAAAGCATGTTGCTATTTTTGCACTCAATTGTTAATATACCTTTTTTTTTTTTTTAAAAATCTATTATTTCTTTTGCAACAACTTCAAGCATATGTTTGCAAAGACATTTATTACAGCTGATAAATTAATTAATTATTTTATCCTATGTGTGATATGGAGTAAAAATATATGAAATTATTTTCAGGAGATGAAGGATTGTTATCCGAGGAAGAAACCACATCTGTTTCTGACTCGACGGGAATCGCGGTTTCCGATTCCGATGAATTCTGGAAACCATACACGGATTCCGATTCCGTTGAGCAATCGGAAAGCGATAGCAAGGATGATTCTGATTTCAGTAATACAAAGAAGAAGCCTCTGAAAAGAAACAGATGGAAACCAGAAGAGGTTAAAAAGCTTATAAAGTTTCGTGGTGAATTGAATAGTAGATTCCAAGTTGTGAAGGGAAGAATGGCACTTTGGGAAGAAATATCCGGGAATCTTTCCACTCAGGGGTATAATCGAAGCCCTGGGCAATGTAAATCTTTATGGGCGTCATTGCTTCAAAAATACGAGGTTTTTTATTTTTTATTTTCCAATCAAGTTTAAACATTATTTTTAAATGTTAATAATTCTTGTTTCACTCATGTCTTGTTTTGTTCTAAACAGGAAAGTAAGAAAGAATCTGAAAGCAAGAGAAGCTGGCAATATTATGAAGACATGGATAACATCTTCTCCACTTCTTCTGATGCTACTATGATAAACAAACAATGATTTAAGAAATGAAATCTGTTAGCTAGGGTTTTGCTAGTGGAATATATATGTTATGTGGTCATGTAATTTCATTAGATTTGAGTTTATTTAAGCTAGGTTTTGCCACTCAACTTAAGAAATTGTATTCTTCTAAAATGCAATATGAAAAAAAAAAACATAAAAAGAGGTGAATCCCTCTAGGGTTTTGAGTATTCCATGACTACATACATACCCTGTGTCAAATGTCAATCTTCTCCAACTTTTGGAATCTTTATGCATGTTGTCTTAATAGATTTGAATGTTATATATAGATGTTAGTTATGTAGGCTACACGGACAAACTTTCTAGGGTTATTCTTGTTGATGTGGATGAAGAGAGTATTCACATTTTTTAGATAAACAAGAGATCATGACCAAGTCACTGTCCCATTTTGTTCGACAAAAGATTACAGTTTGTGTCTCATTGACATTAGTCCTTGTTCCAGTACAGTGCAACTTGTTTTGTCTATCTGCATTGCATAACAACAGGGGTCATAAGGTCTTATAGTTCAATCAAAATCGGTATCAGTTACAATGAATGTTTTAGTAACAACTAAAAGTGTATAATCGAGATAGATGTTAATGTTTATAATATAGAGCTATTATGAACACAATGGTAAGCTTAATGATTTTAGCCACATGATTGAGTATTATGTATAATATGTATTTTATAGACTTGAACACATAAAAGAGATCTTGAGTTGTGATATTCAAGAATTATGTAATATTCAGACATGACATGTGAGATGGGGGTTGCGGGATTCTAAGAGGTGGAATCCTATATACCTAAAATATTTCAGGTAAGAAACTTTAGCCACTTTTTTTGAAACTTTAACTTGTTAATATGAGGATTTTAGTTGGTTAACAGATTTCTGAAAGAAAAAAAAAACTAATTTCAAGAAAAACCTTGCACTTTGGCCATTTTTTTTCCTTTTATGTTACGACCATGCAAGATAAAAAGCTAATGCCAAAAAAACTCTTTTACTTTAACTTGGTAATTTATGCATTTTCAGTATACATATGCCATATGCATTTTAGCATAAATATACATATACATGATGCATGATACATTAATAGATATACATACACACCATACATAAATACATATCACAACAAAATTGTAAAATAGTGTCATTTGGTTATATGCTAGATTAATGGTAACGGTCATTTGGTTATATTGCAACAAAATTATAAATATAGTGATATAATTGAGAAAAAAAAAACAGTATTAAAATTGCATCTTTGGTAAACATAGTGATTTTATCGCAATTCAAGAAAAATAGTTATCAAGAGAACAGGTAAAACCGGTTATTTAATTGTTATTGCAACAAAATTGTAAATATAATGATATAATTATAGAAAAAAATCAGCATTAAATTTGAAAATTTATGGTGATAAAGTGATTTTTTGCAACTTGCCCTATAAACTAACCCTAAACCAAAAAAAAAAAAAAAAAAAAAAAAAAAAAAAACACAGATTAAAAAATTATTAATATATATATGTCCGTTTTCCCTCCCTTCTTCTTTCTTTCTATTAAATCGGGATCACTTTAATATATATTTTTTCGAGGGTCTGGTGGATAGTAAGCCCTAATTCCTGAATCCCGATTCTTCGACACTTCACACCAACGGATAAACTACTGTTTTGCCTGATAATGGGTAAGTTTCTACTTCATTAACCACCATGTTTTTTTATTCTTTTGTTCATTCCAATTGGAAACATAAACTCTGTTTTTGGGTAGTCTTTGTCAATCATTACGTATCCGCAGGAAAACAGAAATCAGGAAACCGATTTCCATAAGATTTATTTCACGCATTCGAAAGATAATTGGATAGTTGTTAAAACCATTGATGCAAATAGAAGCTCGAGGATAGATCAAAATTGAACCCAATAGAAATTGTTTTAAGTTAGGTTTCGTGGCATGAGTGACACCTTTTAAATAATTATGTTGTTAAAAGACACTTTGATCATGATCTTTTAGGGTTACAAAACGTAATACGTGAGTCAGTTTTTCTTAAAAAAATGCTTATAACCATTAAATCATAAGTATCATCAATGAGACAGTTTCTTTCTCATGAGCTATGCTACCACACCCAAAAGCTTCATAGATAATGAAAGTATATTAATTAAGAAGAGTATTAGAAACGTCACGTTGCTCCATCTTTCTTATTGGATTCCATTTTATATTTGATATAACTTGGACCCATTTTTTTTTTTCTGAATCTAATAACAGAGAGAATTAAAAGGAGGAATGTCAGTTGGGCTGAGGAAGATTGGATCAGTCAATTGCCAGAACACTTGATAGACTCGATTTTAGAGCGGCTCCCGATTGAAGATGCTGTAAGGACAAGCATTTTATCAAAAATTTGGAGGCACAGATGGACCACAATGAGGGCACTTGTTTTTGATCCGAAGTTTTCTAGAAAGTTTGCAAAAAATGGAGCTTTTGGTCGTAATGGGTTTATAAGGATCATAAACAAAGTCTTGATCCTTCACAAGGGTCCGATCTTGAAATTTGCTCTTTATATACCAAATGTGTTTCTTGATAGCTTCCAAGAAGTCGACCAATTCATGCTACTCCTATCAAGAAACAGTCTCACGGAACTCATCATTATTAATACAAATCAACGTTATGAACTTCCTTCTTGTGTGTTTTCTTGTCTAGAATTGAGAAGTTTGAAAACGACAAACGGTTTCTTCAATCCACCACGTGAGTTTGAAGGATTTCTCAATCTTGAAGAACTTAGTCTCAAGCATATTGATTTTGGGGATAGGTTGTGTGGAACTAGGATCAACCTACCACGGCTTAAGACGTTGACCCTGAATACGTGTACAAATGTTTACAATTTCAACATTAAGGCTACAAAACTGCAGAATTTATTTGTCATTGCTTGTCCTGATGCAATGTTGCTTCGGTTATTAGAAAGTCGATGCCTTTTTCAGGTTTGGATTGCTTTCGAGAAACCCATACAAGATTTTGTAGGAGTTGAAAAAATGACTTTGGCTAAAATGTTGAGTAACTTTCCGAGAGTTAGACAGTTTTATATCGACAGTTATTTTCTTAAGGTAAACTTTTTATTATTTTTCTTAAGAGATCCTACATTTCCGGTCTATTGTAATTCTTTTGTATATTGGGTAAGTTAAAAACTAACTTTCATCTCACAGTTTTTTATTGCAGAAAAAATTCCAAAATTGCTTCCACATACAATTTATAGTTTAAAGCAATTGCGGTTGTTCCATTATCAACTTGCTGATTTGCATCAACTTCATGGTGCTCTTTGTTTGCTTCGGAACTCACCAAATCTTGAAACATTGCATATATTCATGGCAATGGTAAAGTAAAGAACATTAAAAGTATAAGATTTTCGCTTATCCGATACAAGAGTTGATGATCAACTGTGGTTAATTACATTTTTTGTTTCTTTAGGAGACTTGGGTTGATGTGGGAGCAGCTTCAAATCATTTGGAATCCCCAAACTGCTTGGATTGTACATTGGAACAGTTGCAAACTGTTGAGATGACATATTTAGAAGGATCGAAACCGGAACTGCTTTTTATAAAACTTATTCTTGCTCATTCCCCTTCTCTCCAGAAGTTTACAATTACACCAAGTAAAGCTTCTGATGTTCAAAAAAGACTTGACATTGCGATGGATATTATGCAGTTCCCTAGAGCCTCAACAAAAGCAAAAATGTTCTACTTGAATCCCAAGCCATAATCATGTAGGTGATAATGTTCAATCACATTGCAATTTTTTTGGGGTGCCATTACTGATTTTTTGTATTTATTTTTACATCACGTGATCAAGTACAATTTTAAAGTAGATGAACAACAAATCAAAATCAATTTACGAAAATGTTGACAGATACCTACAACCGAAATCAAGACTTCATCGAAGTAAAATACGAGATTTATGTAGAATGATAAAAAATTACCATTTTAACGTTTTGTATTTTTTTTTCCTGCTAAATGAAATGTTCCCGTTTGAGAAAATATTTGAATTAACTGGCTGAATAATTATAAAAATTATAAAAAATGCTCTATTAAAAAGGTGATATTGTGAAATCAGCAACAAGCATCATGTGGTATTCTGTTTGAGATTATAGCATCTATATGTAATCATTTCCAAACAATACAATGTCAAACTACAAAATATGGTTGGATATGTCTTCTTTGTGGCTTTGTTGGCTCCCGAAACACAATATGTGTGGGATTAAGATCAGGATATTGTGAAAATATTTGAATTAACTTGCTGAATAATTATAAAAATTATAAAAAATGCTCTATTAAAAAGGTGATATTGTGAAATCACCAACAAGCGTCATGTGGTATTCTGTTTGAGATTATAGCTTCTATATGCAAATATTTACAAACAATACAATGTCAAACTACAAAATATGGTTGGGTATGTCTTCTTTGTGGCTTTGTTGGCTCCCGAAACACAATATGTGTGGGATTAAGATCAGGACAGTTATATTCATTATTTAAACCAATCTAAAACAGATGGAAAACTGAGTGGTGTGAATTAACCATCTCTTAACACAATGAATCAACTGCGTCTTAATCATCAAACACAACCTCATTTGAGTGCTTCACAGACATGAAGTTAATCGTAAGTAATGCTAGAAACCAAAAGGAGGATGTGTTTGTGTCAACATTCTTCAAAGATGTAGGGTTCTTTCATATTAACTCAATTATTGCAGTAAGGCAAAATTCACATCAATTTACAAAATACCAAGGTTGCAGAAAACGTTAGACGTTAGCTAGTCAGTGGACTGGGGTTTAGGGATTAATCGGCCAGGTGGAGATTAATCGGGGACCATTAATTATTATGAAAATTATTCAAAAATTTATAAATCTAACTTTAATCGTAAGAATATAAATAAATAAGCATAAAAGTTTAATAATAAGTATAACAAGCACAACAATTTATCATCCAACTAATAAGAAAACTTATTCAAATTTTAATATATCTTAAGAAAAATAAATTTGGGTATTTGTACATTTGAAAACATAGAAATTTTGAAAATTTTGGAGAAAAACTTTAAATTTAAATTTTTAAAATTTTTTTTATATATTAGTTGAACATTGAAATACTATGAACTTTTGAAATTTTGAAAATCTTGGTTTAATATTTAAAAATTTGAAATTTTGAAATTTTGGCCGATTAGGCCGCCTAGGACCGATTAAGACCACCTAGGACCGATTAGAACCGTCTAGCTCCGACTTTGACCCCCTTTGACCAAAACCAATTAAGCCGACCGATTAGCCTTAATCCTATTCGGTTGTAGACCGCCTAGCGATTAATCCCCGATTAATCGGCCGCCTAGACCGATTTTTACAACACTGCAAATTACTAATAAAGTCTAAATAGGGATATCTGTAACTCCCGAGGAGGAACAAGGTGGTTCAGCTAGTAAAGGTGCAGTGGCAACACCGCAAGGGCTCAGAGTGGACGTGGGAGCCCGAGAGGAGATGAGAGAACACTACCCAGAGTTGTTTGTAGAGACAGCAGACTTCGAGGACGAAGTCTAAGATAAGTGGGGGAGAATTGTAACGCCCCGTTTCTGGTACATATTTGATCTACTTCTATATCATTTGTATTAGTGACTTGATGAGTGGCAGCCCTAACTCGGCGAGTAGATGCGAGGATCGGACGCGGGTTTAACTAATCTACTTGCCGAGTCAGCACTTGGACTCGACGAGTAGGCCAGTCTGAATGAAGCCCTAATTAAGGGGTTTGTACCCTATTTAAGAAACATTATGAGCTTCAGGTCCAGCCTCCATCACCTCTAGAGCATTACTTTTGAAACCCTAATTGCCTTTTGGTAAACTTGAGCCTTTTTAGTGACTTGGAGGGTTTTTGGTGCATTGTGTATCTAGTAGAAGAGTTGGAAGGAAGAAGGATCAAGGGAGAAGGACAAGATCCTGGAGCAACATCAGTTTCTCTTCACTTTCAGGTAATCAAGCTCAAAACTTGACTTGTGGTTTTATAGATTTTCTCCTTTGCCCCTTTATGGAGTTTTGGGGTCAATAAGCTTGATCCTTAAGACTTGGACATCCTAAGTCGATTCACCTTCAGATCTAGACTATAGAACGAAGTTCATGCCATAAAGATGGAAGCTTTATGGCCATATTAGCCCATGCACCCTTTTAGACCTCATTTTGGGTCCTTAAAGCTTATACTTCCATGCATTCACGTAAAGTTCATAACTTTATGTGCTAGATCGATCTTAGAAGCCCAAATATACCTTTTGGATGAGTGTTGTTCGTTAGAAAACAAAATATAAGGCTTGGACAACATCGACTCGGTGAGTTGTTCTTGGAACTCGGCGAGTCCAGAGTTGAGTCCCAACTCTGTTATGGTTCAAGGAACCCAATCGAGTGTTAGCAGAGGTTTAGAAAGGTCCCAAGGATTGTTTCGACGTTTTAAGATTGAGCCACGACCTGGATATCATGCGACTCTGCGAGTGGAAAGAACACACTCGGCGTGTCCAAGACAATCTTCTTAACCGCAAGAACAGACTCAACGAGTTGTTCATACAACTCGGTGAGTCATGGACTGGGCACGATCATATGATGAAGGAGGACTCAACGAGTTGTTCATACAACTCGGCGAGTCAGATGAAGGTTGACTAGATGCCATTATAGAAGGAGAACTCGCCGAGTCTTTGTTAAACTCGACAAGTAGAGTCAGATAAAAGGATAAAAGAAAGGATAGGGACTCGACGAGTTGGCGGCCCAACTTAGCGAGTCAGGTCAACTGGAAGTTGACTTTGACCAGGATATTGACGTTGACGTTGACCAGGGGTAAAATGGTCATTTTACCCTAATATTAGTTATCAGTGTTTGATTAAGTGTCTTTATGGGAATTGTTGCCGGGGAGTTACCAGAGCAGCAGTCAGACAGTTCCCGATCCGCATTTCAGCAGTCAGCCTTACGAGGTAAGTTTCCTTTCCAGTAGGAACGGGTCTACGACCAAAATGCCAGCGCGTTTAGATTATAGTAGTTTAGTATGCTTGATGTCTTTGTGATTCAGGCATGTCTATGTGTTATGAGTTCCGGACTGCGGCCCGATGCAGTATGCAATATATGTGTTTATGTTATATGTTATGATTATGTTATGCTATGTTCAGTCAGTTCCGGACTTCGGTCCGATGCAGTGGCAAGACCATAGTTAGTTCCGGACATCGGTCCGATGCAGTGGGCAAGGCCCTAGTTAGTTCCGGACTTCGGTCTGATGCAGTGGGCAAGGCCCTAGTTAGTTCCGGACTTTGGTCCGATGCACTGGGCAAGACCCTAGTTAGTTCCAGGCTTCGGTCTGATGCAGTGTGCAAGGCCCTAGTTAGTTCCGGACTTCGGTCCGATGCAGTGGGCAAGGCCAGTATATGCTTTATATGATATTATATGGAATGTGGTAGTTTGGAGGAGCTCACTAAGCTTCATGCTTACAGTTTCAGTTTTGGTTTCAGGTACTTCAGCTAGCAAGGGAAAGGGCTCGGGATGATGACATGACACCCACCACAGTTTTAACCTGGGACTTAGACTTTGATATTTTTGACATTATCATGACATCAGTTTGATATAAGACATATTTTATGATATTTTGTGACACACGACTTATGTTTTTCTTATATGATATTTGGATGTTAGGGCTTTAGAAAAGTTTTCAAATGAAATTTTTGGTTTGTATTTTTGGGATGTTTCAAAATCTCATTCGTATGTAAGTGTACAAGAGGAATCACCCAAAAGTATTATATCATCATATTATACTATGAAAAATATATTTTTTCTTTCATCTTGAGCATTGAAACCCTTAACCTTTCAAATTTCAATATAATATATTTAATTTATTAATTTATATATATTATTAAATAGAATTTATTATCATATTAGTTGCAAACTTTTTGAATTGTCAATCTAATATCCTAATTTATTAAATTGCCAACATAATAAACTAATTGTTTTTAAATTGAAAACCTAAATCAAAATATCAAATAAAATTAAAAATGTTTTAAAGTTATTTTTAAAATACCTACCTAAATAATTATACCTACCTAAATAATTAGAGTATCATAATGTTAATTCAATAATTTAAACCATTTGGTTATCGTTACAATTTCATTTGGATTACAACAAATTTAGATTGTTTTATTTGAAAATCATATAACATTTTTAATTGAAATAAAAAAGATAATACTCAAAGAGTCAAAATAATACAACTCAAAAAATCCAATGGTAGAATTCAAAGTTCAAGCAAGTCAAGTCAAGAAGTAATATAATTTTTACTCGGATCCGTTTTAATATACATGAAACTAAAAGTAACCACTAAATTAGTTATTTATTTTTTTCATCCAATAATTTTATAGATTCTTCATGTTTGTTTTTATCTTTAGTTTATGAATTAATAGATTATTAGTTTTTAAAAGTACAATTATTCAATCACATTCTTTTCTTATTCTATTTGCTATGTAAACCTAAAGTAATCAATAAAAGTACATTGCTATGTAATCATTTTAGATTTTTATGATTTTTTATTGCACACATAGTAAGTTAACTAGCTCACCTTTCATTCAAAAGGCTTTCTCTTTTGAATCAATTTTACAATCCCAATATTTGGGGTAAATGGTAATTGTCCATGTACTTTAACTTCTTTTGTTAAAAGTTTTAGTGTCAAGTACCAAAAGTTTTAATTAAACATGAAATAAGCACCGTCTATAAAATATTGCAATGCTTTAATGGGTAATACATGTTGATACTTTCTTTTTGTTTTCTTTTGTTACTCGCTAACAATAACAACATAATTCATTTACAAATGATTAACATTTCTATTTCTTTTTCAATTATGGCATTGTACTTTTGAATGTCTACCAATAATACCATTGTATTACATCGCCTTTCCACTCACTAAAATCCCAAATCCATAAATTCCTCTTCGAATCCTTCATACTACCTTTGAGAGGATTAAAATCCAAGATGGAGTTATGGAAAAAAAAGTACAGGTGATCGCATTGTTCCTATGTCAAAGCATACTTCCTCAAAGTGATTGGAATATCAGAGAATTCCAAGGGTTTTTCCGTGCAAGAATCAATGTCTAAAGATTTCTAGACGTTTCTCAGAAAAATAAGGTATACAGAAGAATTTAAGGCCAAGAAATTCAATAAATAAGTTGTTCTTGGCCTTTGGATGGTACTCATGCACCTCATTCTTCAAGGTCTTTCAAGAAAACATGGAGGAACTAATACAATGAGCAAAGACTAGCTCTATGTGGTTTACAACATCTACTCAGGGAAGACGAATGAATTTGATTTGACCAAGGTCCTCTAGCAAGACTTTCAGAAGTTTTCCGTGAAGAGAAAGCCACAAGAAATTTCTAGTCCGAGGTTTTGGGCTCTTACACTTTAGCAACTCTACCAAGAGAGACAAGAGCCAATTCTGATCAACACAGAACTGATAGAAGTATTTATCTCCTTTAAAGCTATAAAGACTTATAGACTTCCAAACCAATCATCTTTCAGACCAACAAGTAGATTGCCACAACACATGTTGGGCACTCAACCATCCAATTATCTTTTCTTGAAATATCATTTAAAGACTTCAACTGTGTATGACCCAACACAGTCTACCTTAGTCTTTATTGAACAACCCTCGGATGTGGTTAAACGCATAACAAACGCATAAAGTCTCGACTAGTGGCAAGAAAAAGAAGGCAACCAAACGCATAACATCTCCAGCCAAACCAAAAACCAAAAAGAGATCTAAAGTCAATGCTTACTCTAAAAAGGAAACACTTGATGACTTTCTGACTGACTCTAGTCATCCGCTTACCCCCACAGGCCCCTCTTCCAAAGTACCTTTCGGTGTTTCAATACCACATGCACATACACGGGGAGTCACCATATTATCCACCCTCACCTTCCCAAAAAGGTTATGTCGTTGTTCAAAAGATTTGAAGGAACCAAAAGCTTGAGCTCATTATCATACATTCCTTTTCGTACAGTTTTTGACAGCCCCCCTTGAATTTAAACAACCACATCTCACTCAATTCGTAACCAAAATTTGTGATAGTTTTCCTGGAATGTATTTTATTGAGTTAGCTTTCAAACCCAAGTGGTCTCAATAAAAACCATTAAGATTTCGACATGCAAACAATGCCAACAAAACTTTTGCAACAATAACTCTATTTTATGTGGTTAAGAGCCTTGTGATGCATGTTCAAAGGACTTTTTAAACTCTAAAAATATTGAAAACATTATTCAACAACTTTCAAATCATGTATATTTGTATTTGGTAACAACTTTCAACTCATGTATATTTGTATCTTGTAGATAGATATCTAGTGGAAGAGTCATCGATTTTTCAATACATTGTAATAAATCTATATATATATATATATATATATATATATATATATATATATATATATATATATATATATATATTGTTAGTAGGAACTGATATAGTAGAAAAGAAAGCTGTAGCAAAACATGAAAAAGATCTACTAAAAACAAATATATCAGAAGAGGTAGCAACAATCAAGCATGTATTTTTATCTCTACAAATGATCCTTAGAATCCTAGTGGATATGTTACATATGGAACACTAGCACAACCACAATTCCATGAACAAGTTGTATATGAAAACTAGTATCTGTAACAAAAAATATCTCGATCCTCGATATTCTCTTAGATATACTACATATTAAAGGCTGATAGTACCATGTGAAACATCAATAAAACCACAAATTCATTATGTTGATCTAGTAAATTATCAGTACGTAGGTAATTACGATGCTGCTACATGTAAAAAACGGTGTTGATCTTGGATTGTTGGTAAATGTAAAATTTCTAAATATATTAAAATATGTGACATAAATATTACTAAATAAAAGGCAAACTTTATATAACCAAAGAAACAATACAATACTACTCATCATCTACTATTATGAAAAGTCAAACATGATTTTTTTTTCTTCGCCTCAATCGATGCTACTTTACCATTCATCTCTTTAAACTCAACCCTCATTCTATGTGCTTGCTTTATTTTCTAATTTCACTATTTCCTCTTTTGCATCATTTGTACATATTTTTTTCCTTGATTTGAGCTTTATATAACTCATCCCGTACTTTGTTATACAAATATTGTGAAAGTGACTTCAATTTTTTCTTTGGCTAATGTAGCCTCCTTGATCTCATCATACGCCCTCCATGCTTTAAGTGTTTTATTATCAGTGCATTTGAGCTTGTGGGCAATTTGAAAAAAACTTTCTTTTTTGGTGTAGAAGAGGATGAAAACATATTTTGGTACAAATACGTTATCCCTTTCATACTCTTTGTATCAAATTTTACAATGGTGATTGATGGACATTAAATAAGAAGGTGGTGGGGTGGTTATATATTATCTAATGTAATGATAAGTGAATATTTAATGAGATGGAGTTGAGTTGGTAGGTGAACATTTAATAGATAACTAATAATATGTAATATTATTATATATTAAGAGAAATTAAACAAAAATACCAAATAAAACATACCATAATACTAAACAAAACACGAGATACTAAAATACTTCATAGTATTCATCATCTTTAGTCTATCATTAGAGGCAATGTAATTTTTTTTTAATTGGTTAACTGATGCTTGTTTTCTATTTAGCTCTTTCACCTCAACCATCACCTCACCCTTTCCCTAAACAATAGATATTTGAGACTCCATTTGTCATCTGTTTTATCTAATTTTCCCCGATTTCATTTTCTTTTTGTCCATCACATACACCTATGCATTAATACTGAAAGTGTGTTTCTCAAGTTCTTCTTCTTTTTCCGTTACATCCTCTTCAACTATCCAATATTTAAAGGTGGAAGGGTAATTGATGAGATGAATAATTTTTGACAAGTCTCTTAATAGAGAAGAGGAAGACATTTTTGCAAACAAATGCAAGTTTAGGATTTTTGAGGAGTAACAAAGTTTGGTATGATATTCTTATGTTGTTAGGCTCTTTATATAGATTTTTGAAGATGTTGTAGGTGACACATATTAGTATTTTCGTAGGCCACCTGGACATTTTCGAAGGTCGCCATGAGATTTTTGCAGGCCACCTCGATTTCCACAAATCATTACCTACGAAAATCATTCCTAAAACAGTCACATCTGTAATGTTTACTTAAACCTTACAAAGTGGTTTGTGGATTAGTTGGAATTGTATTTTCTCATATTTTTTGGATTTTATATTTTTCATAAACGTCATTTTTCCACAAGCAGTAGTTTATTTGTAACATCCTTTATCTAGAAATTATGTGGGCTCCACGAAATAAAATTAAATTTGCGAAATATAGTGTGGAAAAAATTAATTTCATCTTCTATTGAAAAAAAATATAGCAATTTAAAGATAGAATACTATTTTTTTTTTTTTGTTATAATGACTTTAATATCATTAACTATATAAAAACAATAAAGGAATTTTGAGTATTATAATCACTATGTAAGGTGCATTTAAATAAAATTATAATAATAAATTGGTTTTGGCAAAATAACCATCAAGTCCGGAATGGTGACTACTAAACCGATAAAAAATATTTTTGGACAAAAAAATAAATTCAGACTTAAATTTTAGAGTTAGTGAAAAAAGTCCTTTGAAATTTAAAAACAAGTTCGAAATTTGATGAAAAATTCTAGAATTTCAAGAAGAAAAGTTTGTTTTTTATTAAAATCTAACAAAAAACTAAACAAATAGAATATATATATATACTACCTTATAAAAAAATCTTACTATTTCTATAAATAGAATCAATATAATAATAATATTTTTTTAAAGACGTTCAAGTTTTTAAGCTTAAAGTACAACCAACTATTAACATAATAATATTATAATATATATCTTACAAATGATAATGCTAGGCTTACAAGTATTAAAAACACATTTAAATTAGTATTTTTTTATTTTTAGGGATTGAATTAGTATTTTCATCAATTTTGACCCAACTTGTACTCCTAAAATATCTCTTCTCCGGTATTTGGTGCATTCGAAATCTGAAACACTTCTTTTTGACAAATCGTTTGAAATTTAAAAGCTCATTCAAATTGGAGTTCCCTAATTTTTTTTGTATAAAATATAGTTGACTGGAGACTAATTCAAATCTTCATCTCCTTTGCCTCCATGAAATCCACAACCACAATATTTTTTGGTTTTGGCATTGCACTTTTTATTTTTGTGAAACCGATCGATAATGGTGCAAGTGTTCTTAGAAATATAACATGTCTCCGAATAGAACTAATTGCTTGAAAGAAACTATTAGCTGCCGCTGCCTTGCGCGGACAAACGGCTAGTGTGTGTGTGTGTGTATATATATATATATATATATATATATATATATATATATATATATATATATATATATACTAGTAGGATGCCCGCGCGATGCAGCGGCACAGATAGGTCCTTCCGGCAGATAGTTTCCTTGCGGCAATTAGTTTGTTTTTGACGCAAGATAGTTCCTTTCGGCCATAATATAGATTTTTTTGTGTAGATTGTTCCTTTGGCGAATAGATTTTAGTAAGGTGCATAGTTGCATTTTTTTGTCGTGAATTGTCTCTAGTAATATGCATAACTACATAATAAGACAGACGATAAATAGTTTCTTTTTGAGTGTTATCATTTGTTTTGGCTTTTAATATATTATTATTTGGTAGATGTGTGCAAAAAATGAAACCAGAAAAAAAAAAATATTGAAAAACCATTTGTTTTTTTATTTTATTTTATTATTTTTTTTTGTAATGTATCTTTTTTGTGATTGGTTACTTTTAACTCACATGGATCACCATTTTTTACCATTAGATGCATTATATATGAAATTAATGGTGGAGATTTAAGCTCCTTAGTTTAAGACTTTGGTCTTAAACTTCTTATTATGTATTTATTATAAAGTAGTATATATATATCTAGTAATATGCATAACTACATAATAAGACAGACGACAAATAGTTTCTTTTTGAGTGTTATCATTTGTTTTGGCTCTTAATATATTATTATTTGGTAGATGTGTGCAAAAAATGAAACCAGAAAAAAAAATATTGAAAAACCATTTGTTTTTTTTTGTTTTTTTGTTTTGTTTTTTTTTTTTTTTTTTTTTTTTTTTTTTTTTTTTGTAATGTATCTTTTTTGTGATTGGTTACTTTTAACTCACATGGATCACCATTTTTTACCATTAGATGCATTATATATGAAATTAATGGTGGAGATTTAAGCTCCTTAGTTTAAGACTTTGGTCTTAAACTTCTTATTATGTAATTATCATTTGACTGTTTCAATGACTATAAATTATCTAATTGATATGTTAGAAAAAATTCATGTCTAATCTTTGGGCAAACATCATGCCCATGTTAAAACAAGAAAAAAAGAAATTAATTGATGTTTCTTTTCTTAAATAATGTCCAATCTTTGGGCAAACATCATACCCATATTAAAAATGAAATAAAAATTAATTGATGTTTTTTTTCTTAAATATTTTCGTTGATTGTTTTTTACCATAATTAGTTTTTATTCATAAAAAGATGAGTGGTTTGTACATAATAGATTTGTACATTAAGTTATCAAGTATGTGTAACAACCGAAAAAAAAAATCAAGGCAATTTAAATTTTTCAAGAACAGTCCACTTTAATAACACTATTACAAAAGGTTTTCAATACATTATTCATCAGAGTATTCCCAGGTTCATTTTATAAACATAAACGCGAGGAACGGTACGATCACGCCTTTGCCTTGCCACTGCTCCCTTTAGAACCTGAAAAAACATTAAACCACAACTGTAAGCCCGAAAGCTTAGTGAGATACCCCCTAAAATACCAACCTCATATACCATATACATATCGCACTATCTCATAACGAATCACAGAACAGTCATGCATAACGGGTCTACTGTGGGACTGGTCCGCCATGACGGGCCTTCAGTCCACCTGGTCTACCCTCCGAGTCCAATCAAGTACCTCGAGTCTACAGTGTGGTTGGTCCGCCCGCACTGGACCTTCAACTCACCTGGTCCACTCTCTGAGTCTACAGTATGACTGGTCTGCCCGCATCGGGCCTTCAGTCGGCCTGGTCCACTCTCTGAGCCTCGGCATGTCTGGTCCGTCCGCGTGGGGCCTACAACATATCCGGACCGCTCGCTGGGCCTTCGGAACAATCGGTCCGCCCTGAGTATCTTGGCCTACAGCACATAGCAGGACCGCCTCAATCCAATTCCAATCCAAACAACCATGTACACATAAACATATAATCATATAACAGTTCACATTCAAACACGCCGATCTAGCAGATCACATAGCATAACATACTCTAAGCAGGATACAAACCTAACAGGTCATTAGCATGGCATTTCCCTATCTCTCAGGATACCGATCTCAATCAGGTCTCTAACATATATCGTCCTACTCTCAGGATGCAAGCATATCACAACAACAAAATAACAACGACTACCCGAATCTCAATCCGATAAGGGCCGACCTTGGTGCCTTAGACCCTGTTGATATAGTGAGGATAACTCACCTCGAAACTGCCGGCTGAAAGGATAAGATCCTGCTGCTCCAACTCTGACACGAACTCCTCCACTGAACACCAAAACATTCAATTCAATAAATACCCTAAATTACCAAAATTCCCCTGGAAGACAACTGGTCAACCTTGAACAAAGTCAAAGTCAACCCCCGACTGACCCTACTTGCCGAGTCAACCTGATGACTTGCTGAGTCGCTATGCTCAGAACTTCCCTCAATCAGCGACCCAACTCGCCAAGTCCAACAACTCTGAGTCCACTCGCACCCAACTCACCGAGTCATCCCTTGACTCACCGATTCTCGACTCCACCAGAAAATATTGGGACTCTTCGACAAGACTCGCCGAGTCCAAGAACAGACTCGCCGAGTTGTTCTTCCAACTCGTCGAGTTCCAGGCCATCTTCAAGCAACTCGTCGAGTCCACCCATGTGACTCGCCGAGTATCACCGGTCTGAATCAATTCAGAAGCACTCCAGGCCATGCAATTGATCCAAAACATAGATCCAACCTCCTACAATCCATCCATCACGTAAAGTGGCAAACTTTACGTGAATCCAAAGAGATCTAGGCCTTATTCACCTTAGAACTAAGGTTTGGGACATGATAGCTCCATTAACAACACAAGAACAGGGGCTTTAATGCTCTTAAGATCTTCTCCACTCCAGATCTGAGGTAGTAACCTCAGATCTATCCTTCAAGCTCAAGATATCACACAACTAAGCTTCCCACACAACCCCAAAATGAGAATCTAAGAGAACACAGCCCAAGAACGAAATATTACCTCCAAAGAATGCCCCAACAGCAATGAAACTCGAATCCAAGCAAATCCCTTTGATCCAAGCCTCTTCTCCTTCAAGATTTCTTCAACAACACCTCTCCAAGCTCCAATTTGCTCAACAACGGGGTTCCTCCACGAAATTAGGGTTTCTGGGACTCAAGGGGGATCAAGGAGGCTGTGGAGGAAACATAATGATCTTTATATAGGGCTCATTCCCCGGATTTACGGTTTTCTTCACCCAGCACCTACTCGCCGAGTCCATCTTTGGACTCGCCGAGTAGGTCGCTTGACACTCGACCAAAGTCGCGACTCTACTCGCGGAGTCCATCCATGGACTCGCCGAGTCGCCCTTCAAGATTTACACTTTTAGCCCTTCAACTCTACTCTTGCTATTCCGGGATGTTACAATTATCCCCCACTTAAATTAGGCTTCGTCCTCGAAGCTTACGGAAACTCAACTCCAAAATACTCCCACGACGCGCCACCTGGCTTTAACCGGACCAGGTCCCTCAAGGCATACTCCACGAAACTCAAACTCACTCTCTCTTTCCTTACGGTGTCCTGACCACCGTCTCAAACCGGGCACCGGCTGTACCCTCCGATAGTCGCACTCACCACCGAGAATTACCCATGATGCCTTACTGCTCCAATTCTCATCATTCACTTGACTCATATGGCTAGGAAATCATGAACCATCGGATCCCCGATCCGAATCCCACTCTATCCATTCCATGACGACAGAAAGACCCATTCTTCAATCCCGGAGCAATTCCCACGAGTTCTCCTCTTGCAATCACACCCACATGCTGAACTAGCTCTAGCACCCTCAGGTTTGGAAAACCCGACACACTGATGATATCCTCAAACATCCCTCCAGGATGAACCACTAATACATACCCAAAACCCTGATCAGAATCTCACTGAGAGTCCAAGACTCTCTCCCTGCATCCCTTCCGAACCCCCCCCCCCCTTAGCTCTACGCCTGCGGAATTCCCTCCGCGCCCTGAGCAGACATCTCAAGTCGGAAGAGCTTTTATTCAACTGCCGCAAACACGCTACTCAAAAACCACCATCGGACCACTCCGATCATAACTCTACACTGCCACTTTCACTTTCGTGGATTCGCACTCCCTTTCGGAATTTCATTCCTCCCTCTCTCCTTACCAAGGAAACCACTCGCCCGCCCTGTCACCATGACAGGTACTATGGTGCTCACCCCACGCTACACTACCTTTTTAAAGCGCACCCGATATCCATTCGACAAAACTACTCTGACTCTCATTGCAGGGACTCTTAAGCCCATGCACTATCTTCACTGGTCAAGATCACTACCCGGGGCCAGACCTTCCAATGCAATCACACGGCAACATACGCCATCCATAACCTCGAACCGATCTAACAGTACTCGCAGAGTCTTCAGCATGATTGGACCGCCTCACCAGGCCTTCAGCCAATCTGGACCACCCTCAGAACCTTCAGCCAATCTGGACCGCTCTTAGTGCCTTCAGTCTGGCTGGACCGTCCTCCGAGCCTTCGGCCTGACTGGTACGCCTACCGGCCTTCAGTCTATCCGGACCGCTCAACTAGAATTCATCATTCCGAGCTATCTCTTCAGGGAGTCCTCCCGTGCATACCGTTCTAGCCCTATAGGGGTTCCGAACTCTAACTCCATCATACATACTCGATCCCGGCCTGCTCCCAGGCCTTCCACAATCAGATGCTCTAGGTCTGTATTCCGCCCCGCACACCTGCTACTCACCCATACGAGCCTGCTCTAGGCTGATCGAAATATCGCTGGATTCCCAACGCAGCTAACCAACCTCTCAAGCCTAACGACCATCCGGAGAATTTCCAATTCTCCCCCACTTAAGACACTGACAATTAACCACCGGTCGCCATCACCGATCTCCCAAAATAACAATGCAGAGAAAAATAACACTTACACGCAATTAGTTCCTCACCAACGCTAACAACTTCCATAAAAACATATTTCCACACTGAACAACCCGCTCGAAAGGAACCCAATCTTTAACTATCCATTCCTCAGACTACAGAGGCTACCTGACATTCAAACCAACGCCGCATCCGCCACTAATCCTCACAGAGATAATCCTCGATAGCTCGAAGCACTAATCCACAACCATATCTATCCTTCAGGGAACGAAGGATACCAAAACAAAATCTCGAACACAACTCGCCCAATCCTCACGGAACAACGGATTCCACACAAAAACCAAAACGCAAACCCATAACCATCTAACGAGACTAGCAGATAAACGATACTCCACAATAATCATAAATAATTAAGACAATAGGAAAGAAGCATACCTGCAACAGCAAACCGAAAAGCACGACCCTAAGCCCTTGGGGGCTCCGCTCCATCCTGACCTCCACCTGTGATCCTCAACGTGGCCGGTGCTGGAGCCCGCACCGGCCCTGCAGCAAGCTGTGGACAGTTGACCCTCAAGTGTCCAACCTGATGACAATGATAACATATCCTCAAATCCCGAACCAGCACCGTCTGCCGACAATCCCTCGCATAGTGTCCCTCCTTTCCGCACTTGCGGCATGTACCACCGGACCGACAAACTCCGGCATGACCCTTTCCACACTTTCCACAGACGTAGCTACTCTGCTCTCCTATCCTAAAATCAACAGTCTTAGACCGCTTCGTCGCTGGCTGCGACTGAACCGGAGCTTGCCTCAGCTCACGCATCTGCAACTCAATCTCTAACTCACGCCGCCTGGCGGCCTCCTGCAAGTCTAACAAGGTCTCGCACCTCTGCGCAGACACAAACTGCCTGATGTCTCTCTTTAGCATACTCAGATATCGGGACATCTGAGCCTGCTCCAAAGCAAACTCAGGGCAAAACATCGCCCTCTCAGTAAACATCCTGGTGATTTCCGTCACCGACTCCGAATCCTGTTTCAGCTCCAAGAACTCCTGAGCCAACCTCTCCCTCTCGACCTGCGGAACATAACGAGTGCTGAACATCTCTCTGAATTGATCCCATGAAATCGCAGCCCTCTGCGCATCCGAGTACGACCCCGTGGTCAATCTCCACCAATCCTTTTCCCCGAGCCTTAATAGGTTCAGAGCGCACCTCACCCTCTGATCAGCAGGGCATGAACACGTGAAGAAACATCCCTCCACATCTGATAACCATCTCATAGCAACGATCGGATCTTGAACTCCATCAAAGGTAGGAGGCTTTGTATTATCGAAGTCCCGATACTGAAAACCTCTACTAGCTCCTCCCCCTGCCACTGCTACAGCTGCTGTAGCCACCGCGGCAGTCGTCTCCGTGAGAGCCGCATAACGCTCATCAAAATACTCCACCATGGTGGTCTTGATCGACCCAAACAACTCTGGCAGCTCAGCCCGAAACAATGCAGCAACCTCATCATGCAGGATCTCACGAATCCTCGCACCCAACTCGTGCATACTCATCTGACTGATAATCTCGGGCTGTACAGACCCACCCGAAACTCCCTCTCCTGCTCCTGACCCGGATCCACTCCCAACGTTTCCTGAAGTGTCCATACTGTAAATAAACCACCAGAAATCTCAGACACTTCCCACTATCCCGGGAACCAACTCCCAACCCAGCCCTAGAGGTCATGCTTTCCCCAATACGCGTATGGGTCCTGTGCTTTCAGTAGTACGGGCTAGGGTAGGATGAGATTGTCTGATGTAATGGATGATTGGGATTTTACATCTCAGCTTAGTAAAAGTTCACCATGAGAATAGAATATCACGGATAAAATGAATATATGAATCCTTGGATATTAAATGTAAGTTATGCACTTGGTTGGCGCTTAGGGATGAGACTCACGATGGGAGTTTACTTTGTTTTCTATGAAGATCTTTTCAGCAACTATGAAAGGTCAGGGATTCTGTTTTCCAAGGGTCTCAGCAAGATAATTTAGTATCAGAAGGACTTCGTTCAGTTCAGGTTGTAGAGTGAGGTCATATTGACTATGTTTCAGAATGGTTCTGCATGTGTGGAGGTCAGGCAAGGTATTGGATTTCAATATTTCTGGCAGAAAAGTGATGGATATTCTTCATTATTTAAAGCTAATATGTCAATGAATCTTTCTTGATCAGAACATGTGAGTCGTGCTAAGGTTAGGTTTCGATTGTAGCAGTTGAAGATCGTTGTATGTATAAGTCGACTTTTAGCTCGAAGTGGGGTTCGACAAGAATTGGTAGGAACATATGGGTGCATGGAAAGTAGCAAGAAGTGATTTCGAGGATGAAAACCAGTTCATGTGGGGGAGAGTTGTGACATCCTATTTCGAGAAGCTTCCTATTTCATGAATTATGGGTATTAAATTGTTCAAGTTAGGGCCCTAGACATCAAAGGGGTTTGGGCTTTAGAATCAGTTGAGTGTGGATTATATAGGTTATGTGATCCAATCTTTCGGTTTGTCCTTTGGAGAACAAGGGTATAATGGTAAAAGTAATGCTTTGGACATTTTCTCGAATTAAGGATTCTAGTTTGGAAGGTTTTAAGTCAAAGGAGATTAGATGGGATTTTAGGGCTTTTAATTACCTTTTCGAGCATATAAAGAACGCCAAAAACGGAGTTGGGACGAATAAGTTATGACCATTAGAAGATAGAATGGGAATGAGTTTTGGCCTATACATTGGGCGTACTTGGCTTAAGCTGGTAGCGATGATTCTCTTTAGTATGCTAGGTGTAGGCATGGCAGGGTCAAATCCTAATTTTTGGATCTTGGACCTTATGTAAATGCCTTAACCTCTTGGAAACCCTTCTTATCTTCAACTTTCATCCTCTAAAGCATTTCCGTCGAAACCGAGTCCCATTTGTGAGATTCTTGATTCCTTTGAGTGATTTGGAGTGCTCTTGGTGCATATTGGAGAAGAAGGACCTCAGTGGAGAAGTGTTAGTTGTCTTGAAGCTTGTAGATCTAGACCTTGTTCATCTTGATCTTTCTTTTGGTGGTATAAAGCTTCAAACTTTATGGCTATTTAGTATAGATATAGTTTTAGGTTATGTTATGATCATGTTTTGGTCCCATGGCTTGGATCTTGTGAGTAGAAGTTACTCTAGAGCCTTTAAGCAACATTTATAGCCATTTATGAGGTCATTAAGTCATAAAAATTGAATCTTATAGGGTATATCTCTTCTAATTGTGAGGTAGTGTTCTTTTGGTGATGTTATGAATCTAGTGCTTTGGTTTGGACTCCATTAAGCCATGCAAATTCAACCTTATTACTTAAGACGTCCCTTAGAATCAGATTTGGGAGTTGGACATTAGGTTTTATGGTATTAAGAGCTTAGAAAGTAGTTTTGGGCCTCAACCGACATACGATGGGCATACCCTCCTGGTATGATGCACGTGGCAGGTTTTAACCCGTTACCCTTTATTTAATCAAGCAGTGCACTATGCATCCTGGGGTGGTATGAGGGGAATACTTACCAAGAGTCTATATGGTCCAATTTTGGAACTTAGGGCATTTAGGTTTGGGCCATGGTTAGTTGGGTGAAGTATGGGAAGGGTAAAATGGTATTTTACCCTTAAAACAATGGATTATGATTTAGACCTTTGGTTATGGGTTATTACCTTGGTTATTGATTAGGATTTATCTTGAGTATGTTCAGTATGATAAGTCTTGGTAACAACAACCTGAGTGTGTGATTTTTTGACATCAGATTGAGGTGAGTCTCCTCACTATACTTGTGGGTCGAAGGCACCAATTTCGGCCCACTAGAATGTGTTATGTAGGATGTCAGTTGTCTTTGTGACTTTTTCATATTATGTTGGGATGGGCCCATCATAGTCAAATGTCCCTAAGACCCTAGAATCAATATTTTTTGTTTCTTGAGCTTGTGAGTACCTCAAACATCACATTGTTGGTGTGTTAGCTAAAGGGAAGAAGTGGGAGCTAGCTTGATCTAGGGAAAGGCTTCTGGACCTTGCATTTAGAGCAGCTTAGGAAGCTTATGGAGGTAAAAAGCTTTCTCCTTGGTTATCATTGTCATTTATAGAGCTAGGGTTTTTCTATGTAATCCCTTTTTGAGTTCATGAATCATTTCTTTAAAGTTTTAGAAACTCTAGGGATTATGGAGGGTAGATCTGAAGTGCTTTAGCTCGTTCATGTCATAAAAATGTAGACTTGTTGGTTATTTTGCCTCCATGCATGAACTAAAACCCTTGAAAAGGTCTTAATGGGTTGTAAAGGGTTGTTGGGAGCATATATGACATGTAAAGGCATAAAGTTGCCAACTTTATGCCTTAGGACTCTTCTAATAACCTAGATCTGAGTTTGGAATGTAAGGACTTCACGCATTAAGCACTTAATGGAGAACATCCTTATTTTGTTTGTACGTTGGCTGTACCAATCTGTACGCCTCACGTACAATGAAAGGACCAAGTACGCTTAGCGTACTTATATTAAATGTTGGGCGTACGCTAAGCTGGGTTAGTTGGGCCTCGGTGGACTTTGCGGACCATCTCGATTTCTCTTAGCCTTGGGCCTAGACTGTTAGGTTGGTGTTGGACCTTGGGAATTTCTTTAGATTTTTGGTATGTTGATTTGGCCTTATTAGGCCATGTGGCCCATCATAATTTGGACATGATCTTGGTCCCATTATGGCTAGATAGACTTTTGGGCTTGACTAGTGGGCCAAATATTTTGATTTTGGGCCCTTAGTTGAATCGTGTCATAAATTTAATTATGGAGGGCATCATGGAGATCATGGAGGAATGACTCAGGTCTTTTGGAGCCGAGATTATTGTTGGCTAGGTGAAGGCCTGAACTCCTTGTTTCGTGAGTTCAAGGTGTGTGGTGCGCCCGAGTTCTTTGGGGTCAGGGATCCCATCACTAGTTGATGCTGGGTGGCAGACATGGAGAATGCCTAGCACATGAGCTTTTTCCCCAAGGTGGCAAAGGTGGGATTCAGATCCTCTATGTTGAGGGACCGAGCATGTGACTGGTGGGAGGAGGTGACCCAAAAGGTGGGATCATCAAGAGTAACTGAGATGACTTAGGAGGAGTATTTTATTTGTAGTTTGTACTATCCATTAAAGTGCAATGATTGGTGAGAGAGTTCCAATATTTGGAGCTGACTACCGAAACTGTGGTGGAGATCACTACCAAGTTTTGGGAACCAACACTATTGGTTCAGCAGCATGTTGTGGATGAGGAGATGAAGTGGGCAGGGTATCATTCCATGCTGAGAGATGACATTCATGAGTTTTGTGACCTTTTCGGGGTGCAAGAGACCCTGAATGACATGGTGGGGAAGGCCCGGGAACAGGAATTTGAGTTGGATCTCCAGAACAAGCAAAAGCCGGAGCAGGTTTAGGTAGCACTGGGTCAGGCCAAGAAGCCTAAGACCTCTAATCTTGCCATTAGGGTCGTGGCTGATGTGCCAAGTACGGTAAGCTACACAGCGTTGCTTGCCGAGTGACTGGTGCGGTATGTTTTACATGTGGTCAGCCGGGCCACGTGAGCAGGGATTTCCCCAGGAAGGGCTTGATTTGTTTCCACTACAACCATGTCGGTCATAAAAAGGCAGACTATCCGCAATTGGCTAGAGGAGGAGGAGTAGTGGGGGCATCAACTCCCGCCACAATGAGGATTAATGATTGCTGACCGATTAAGGTGGAAGCCCCTATGGTAAAAAGCCACATTTCAGTTGACTACAGAGGAGGCCTGAACAACACCAGACTTCATGACTGGTACGTGATCTAGTTATGTCTTGTTATTTTATTGTTATGCTTATGGTATAATGATTTAATATTGGGACCTTCTTGGTTAATGGCTTTTTGGCTCACGTTCTTTTTGATTCGGGGGCTACCCAATCATTTGTATCCCTTGCGCCCAACAAGAAGTTTCAGGATGCTCCGAGGACCATGGATTCCTCACTTAAGGTGGAGATTGTGGATGACTGCACCGTGAGTGTTGCAAGGGTATTTTAGAGGAGTGTTCTGAATGTACTCAGGGAGAGGTTTTTTGTTGATTTGCTCCCGATTCCTTTGCGGGGGTTGAAGGTGATCATCAGAATGGATTGTTTGGGGCACAATAGGGCTATGATAGACTACGAGCATCAGCTGGTGAGAGTTCGAACCCCAAGTAGGGGAGAACTGGCTATTCATGGGGAGAGAGCCTCACATGGATCGGCTCTTTGTACTGTTACGAGGGCTAGGAGGCTCCTTCAGTAGGGTTGTTCTGGGTTCTTGGCTTATGTTTCAGACTCGAGGGTAGGAGCAGTGCCAGAGTTGAGCAGTGATCTGATTGTGCAAGATTTCCCTGACATATTTCCGGAGGAGTTGCCAGGGATGCCTCCGGAGAGGCAAGTGGAGTTCCGTATTGATTTAGTTCCTGGAGTGGCTCTGATAACCAAGGCACTGTATCGGCTACCTCCGCCTAAGATGCAGGAGTTGGCTATGCATCTTCAAGAGCTGCTGGACCGAGGATTCATTCGTCCGAGTAGTTCTCCATCGGGAGCACCGATCCTGTTTGTGAAAAAGAAGGAAGGGTCACACAGGATGTGTAATGATTATCAGGATCTGAACAAGATAACAGTGAACAAAACATTATCCACTTCTACGGATTGATGAATTGTTTGACCAAATTTAGGATGCATCTTGGTTTTCCAAGATTAATCTTTGGTCGGGGTATCATCAGATGAGGATTAGAGATGAGGATACACCTAAGACTGCTTTCAGGTCTCATTACGGTCACTATGAGTTTCTGGTGATGCCATTTGGGCTCACCAATGCTCCAGCGGCATTCATGGATCCCATGAACCGAGTTTGTAGACCGATGTTGGATCAGCTGTGATCATTTTCATTGATGATATTTTGGTTTATTCGAAGACTAAGGAGCATCACGAAAAACATTTGATGGAAGTGTTGGAAATCTTGAGGATGGAGAGGCTTTATGCCAAATTCTCCAAATGTGATTTTTGGTTGTGTGAGGTCCAGTTTTTTGGGCGCATCATCAATCAAGAGGGTATTTTGGTTGATCAAGCCAAAATTGAGGTTGTGAGGCATTGGGAGGTTCCGAAGAACACGTTCGAGATTCGAAGTTTCTTGGGTTTAGTAGGGTATTATCGGAGATTTATTCAGGATTTCTCCAAGATCGCGATACCTTTGACCCGGTTGACCAAGAAGAGTGCGATTTTTACGTGGTGCCCCGATCACTAGTTGGTTTTCGAGACTTTCAGACAAAAATTATGCGAGGCCCCGATTCTAGCGCTACTCGAGGGATTGGATGAATTACTAGTGTATTGTGATGCTTCTATTTTGGGATTTGGATTTGTTCTTGTTGGATTAGTGTCTATGTCCATAACTATAATTGGTATGTACTTGACCCGACTCGACATTGTCCATTTGGGTTGCATGACATCAGAACATTTGGATAGACCGTTTGTGAGAAAAAGACATTTGTGACATATTAATATATTATAAGTTCTAATATATTAATATGAAATCATGTTATTTAAATAGTATTGATCAAGAATTAATTTTGACTTAATTTAGTGATCAAAAGAAACTAATTAAATATATGGGGATTGATTGTGTAAATCATTCATTCTTATATATGCGGGCTTATGATCCATGATTCCTTATGTTGGGTTTAACCTATTTGGTGACTCACGGATACTCCATGGTGGTTAAAACCCATAGAGCATAAGGAATGGGAAAAGTTATGGGTTACATGGTGTAACCCTAATGTGCACACTATATAAGGACCCTTTAGCTCAAGAAATTGGCACTAGTAATACATATATGAGGGTTAGCCGATTTGAGCATGTAGTATCTTCTTTTCATGGTTATTCCAAATGTTGATGATGTTGTGTGAACCATTTGAGGTGTCACACTTGGGGCACTAGGTTCTCGAGCTTCATGGAGTCAAGCTACATCAAGAGGTATGTATTCTATCTATTTTATTACCCAAGTATCAAAGTTTGTATGCTAGTTAGGGTAATACCTTGGAATATTCATATTTGCATGTATAATAGAAAAAATATAGATCCAAGGTATTTAGGGTCGCATGTACACAATAGGAGTGTTAGAATGCTCAAAACCCAATAATGGTTTTAAGGCCATGGGTTGTTTTCTGTTATATTGATGCAAATGTTTTATTTTCAAAGTTGAAAAAAAAGGAAAAAAAACATGACGTTTGTAAAATTTTAAGATAATTACTTGTTTTTGTGGAAAACTAATTATTTGTAAAATTTGAATCATATGCTATATGAGTTGAATTAAGTCAAATTTAGTAAAAGATAAAATGATATGATTATTTTATTAGTTTTAGAAGTTTGATCTTAAGTTTTTTTTTTGAAACCTCCATAAGTTATGGATATGAAAAGGTTTTAAAAAAATGATTCAAAGTTTTTTATGAAGTTACAAACTTTGGTGTTAATGTTTTAAAGAATTCTATAACTTATTCTTAAATTATGGAACATGAAAAGTTTCATCATAAAACAAGTATTTAACTCCATAAGTTATGGATTACCAAAAGTTTTATGTTTCCTTGATTTACGAGTTAGTTTAGATTAATGGAAAAAAAATGTGTTTTAGTTGTTTTCAATCCTAATTAATCTAGAGGTAGTTCATAAAATGTGTTTTTGTAACTTATCCTCAAGTTACATAAAAGGTCAGATTTTGAATCTTAAAGCTTATAAAAGTGTCATATGTCATATAAAAAATGAAGAGTCTTTTTCATTAAATAGTATTATGACTCCATAACTTGTCCTCAAGTTATGGATGTTTAAGAGTTACTTCTTTAAAGGTGTTATTAAAGAATAAGAGGTTACATAAAAAATGAAGGCCCTTCATTTTAATGAACTATTAAACTCATAAGTTATGAAATGAAAAGTTTTGATTAGTTTCGAAAACTTGCCCTCAAGTTTTGGAATTTGTAAAATTTTCTAATGAATACTTTAATTCCAAGTTAAGCCCTTAGAATTCTAAAAGTTAAAATTCAACACTTATACTTTATAATCTTATAAGTTAATAATATTTATATATAGGTATAAGAACAAGTCGTCTTACCATTAGTAGGCCTCATTCACGAAGTCGGTCTATAAGGGGGGGGGGGGGTACAAGGTTACTGCCTATAAAATGGCAGTTTAATGGGTGTCCACTCTCACCCACCGCTTCCTTGACTGGTGGAGGGTCATTAACCAAACGAGTAGGACAAAGACTATTATTCTCCCTTCATTAAAAGTATTAATGATAAACATAAAGTAAATAAATGTGTTTTATAATTCCTAATCTTAGTTACTTTAGGAAAATGTGAATAAGGTGCTAATCCATGAAATTACACTTTGTACTTTGTTTAAGTCAGTTAGTGGAGCGTGTGTGGTTAACCATCACACTAACTCGTATTTAACATGGTAGGAAAAGGGTAACTTAATGTTTATCATAGTATCGATGCAGCGTGTGTGGTTAACTGGCACATCGATTGAGGGGTAAACACTTAAGAGTACGAAGTAATTTTCATGGTTACTTCACACCTTGTTTTGTGATCCTCGGCATCCCAGTCACAAAACTTGAAGCACACACTCGAGATTGAAACATGCCATTGAACATTTCAATGAATCTCAAAAGATCTAGGAGTTTTCAAATAAAAACATAATAAATTAATTCGTTTTTCATGGTGGCAATTGGTGAATCGTCATTCACCTACCTTCAAATATTTTATAGCTTGGATTACGGCATCCCTCTTCCAAGTTATAAAATATTGTGTTATGTCCTAGCCTTAATATTTCATATTGGGTGTTATATTAAGGACTTCTTATTAACTATCTTGAATATCTCCCAAAAGATGTCTAATTCAGACATCTATGATCTTCCCAAATCTCTTGGAACTTCACTTTCTCTATCTCCTCCAATTATTCTCCCTAACCCACAAGTTCAAGGTCACTCAAGCCCTATTGGCAAGAAAAGTCTATTTGTGCTCACATTTTGAAGATAAAGTCACATATTGACAAGCTGAGAGAGTTAGGGGTCAAAGTCTTGAGAAAGTTGGATGTTCAATCACTTTCTATGTCACATAGTGAGTTCCTTTGGGATTACTATGGAACAGACTATGACATGACCCTTAATGATCTTATATATTTGATTGGTGCTTCTAAATCAGCAATTATTAGGAGGACTAGTAAAGAAAATATGATTAGAAGATTAACTTCCCAAACTTCCATGGACATTGACAATGGTACATGGTAAGGGAATTGGTTATGAAGCTGCCAAATTTACCTGAAAGATCTTCAGGTAAAGTCCACTATTAAACTCTATTAAGTTTCTTTTATGAGATTCTCATTAGATGATGTGACTGGGTCACATATAGATTGTAATATCCCAAGTTCAGGAGTACAAGTTCGGGGCTCAAACTGTAAATGTGAAAGAGAAACTCGACGAGCGCATGGGTGGACTCGGCGAGTAGGGTCGCGATTCTGGTCGCGTGTTAAGTGGCCAACTTGGCGAGTCGGCTGCTGGACTCGGCGAGTTGGTTCTGTGTGGAGAGAACCCTAATTTCGGAGGATGAGCACTATATAAAGGACATTATACCCTCTCCCCAGCCTCTTTACCCTCTCTTGAAATCCAGAAAACCCTAATGCGCGTTTGTGAGTGATTTGAGAGCATTTGAACATTGGAGAAGAGATTTTGGAAGAGATCTTGGAGAGTTAAGAGGCTTGGAGCAAGGGGATTTACTAGGATTCAGATTTCTCTTCTGTTGGAGCTTCCTTTTGAGGTATTATTTTCGTTGCGTGGGCTGTTATTCATCTAGATTCATCATTTTGTAGTATTTGGAAAGTATAGCTTATGATATTTCGAGTTTGGAGGTTAGATCTGGGGTTGCTACCTCAGATATGGAATGGAGAAGGTCTTGAGTACATTAAAGTCCCTGTTCTTGAGTGATTGGTGAAGCCATCTTGTCCCAAACCGTAACCCTAGAGTGTTATATGCTTAGATCTCCTTGGTTTCACGTAAAATTTGACACTTTACATGATGGATGGGTTGTAGAAGGGTACATCTATAGTTTGGATCATCTGCATGGCCTGGAAAGCTTCTGTATGGATTAAGATCTAGGGGTACTCAACGAGTCACAAGGGTGTACTCGGCAAGTTGCTTGAAGGTGGGCAGGAACTCGATGAGTTGGAAGAACAACTCAGCGAGTTGGTTGAAGATAGCTTTGGACTCGACAAGTCTGTTCTTGGACTCAGCGAGTCTGGTCGTGAGGTCCTAACCTTCTTCTGGTTGAGCCGTGAATTGATGAGCCAGGGGAGGACTCGGTGAGTTGAGTGCGAGGGGACTCAGAGTTGTTGGACTCGACGAGTCTTGGGGTGACTCGGCGAGTTGATTCACGGATTGGGGGAGTTCTGAGCTTGGGGACTCGACGAGTCATCGGGTTGACTCGACGAGTAGAGTTAGTGAGGAGGTTGACTTTGACTTTGACTTTGACCGAGGGTTGACCAGTTGACTTCCAGGGGCTTTTTTGTAATTGTTGGCATTTGTTTTTACTTTAGTGTTGGTGTTGGCTAATGGTGGAGATCGTGTTAGTGGTTGGAGCATCTCGATCTTATCTTTTTAGTCGGCAGTTGCAAGGTGAGTTATCCTCACTATATCAATAGGGTTTAAGGCACCAAGGCCGACCCTTTATCGGATTGTAATCTGGGTATCCTTGTTATGTTGTTGCTTTGCTATGTTGCATCCTGGTAGTTAGGATGGTATATGTTAGAGACCTGGTTAAGGTCGGTATCCTGGTATATAGGATGATGCTATGCTAGTGACCTGTTAGGTCGGTATCCTGTTTAGAGTATGTTATGATATGTGATCTGCTAGATCGGTGTGATTGGATGTGAATTGTTATATGATTGTATGGTTATGTGCACATGGTTGTTGGACTGGGGTTGGGTTGAGGCGGGTCCTGCTTTGTGTTGTAGGCCAACATACCCAGGGCGGACCGGTTATCCCGAAGGCCCAACGAGCGGTCAGGATAGGTTGTAGGTTCCGCGAGGGCGGACCAGACATGCCGAAGCTCGGAGAGTGGACCAGGCCGACTGAAGGCCCAGTGCGGGTGGACCAGTCATACTGTAGACTCAGAGAGTGGACCAGGTGGATTTAAGGCCCGGTGCGGGCGGACCAATCACACTGTAGACTCGATGTATATGGCTAGACTCGGAGGGTGGACCAGGTGGACTGAAGGCCAGTGCGGCGGAGCAGTCACACAGTAGACCCGAAGTGCATGGCTGTTCTGTGTTATGTTATGATATGGCATGTTATGCGTGTATGGTATATGTGGTTGGTATTTTGGGGGTATCTCACTAAGCTTTCGGGCTTACAGTTGTGGTTTAATGTTTTTCCGGTTCTTCAGGAGACCGTGGCAAGGCAAAGGCGTGATCGTACCGCTCCTTATGATTATGTTTTATGATGTGGTTCTGGGAAGACTCTGATAATAATTGTATTGAAAACCTTTTTGTAATAACTTTATTAAACCGGGTTGTTTTTGAAAAGTTTAAATTGTGTGAAATTTTTAGAGTGTTACAAGTTGGTATCAGAGCCTTGGTTTGAGTGAATTGGAGGAACATTCGTGTGAATCCAGTCTCAAATCAAGAGAGTTTTCAAAAAGAGAATTTAAAACGGTTTTCAAAATGAGTAAAGGAGGATGTGGAGGTACGATCAGTCGGAGCCAGAAAGTAACCCCAAAATACCATACATGATATATATATATATATATATATATATATATATATATTAGTTATGATAGAATAGCATGCTAGTACTAGGATAGGGATCTTCAGTATTTCATGATAATGTTGGCTGATTTATGATGCCTACTAGCCTAGGGTTTCTTCTGTGGGAGATTTCCAGTGTTCCTCTAGGAGTGAGGGTTGAGTGCTTGTTATGTATGTTCTTCACTAGGGTGTTGTGGTGATAATTGATATAAATATGGGTACGTGTGGAAGGTAGTATTGGCCCGTACTACTGAAAGCACAGGACCCATACGCGTATCAAATAAGCCACAACCTCTAGGGTTGGGTTGGGTGTTGGTTCGCAGGATAGTGGGAAGTATATGAGATCTTGGGATGTTTTTCAGTATGGTGGTTACGAGGCATGCTGGGAGTGGATCCGAGTCAGGATCGGGATTAGGAGAGGGCGGTCAGGGCGGGTCAACACCGCCCGAGGTTATTGGTCAGATGAGCACAGGCGAGTTGGATGCTAGGATTCATGAGATCCTGCATGATGAGGTTGCTGCGTTGTTCTGGGTTGAGTTGTCGGACTGTTTGGGTCGATCAAGACTGCCATGGTTGAGTATTTTGATGAGCGCTATGCGGCTCTCACAGAGACGGCTTCCGTGGCAGCTACAACGACTGTAGCAGCAGAAGGGGAAGGAGCCGGTAGAGGTTTTCAGTATCGGGACTTCGATAATACGAAGCCCCCTACCTTTGATGGAGTTCAGGACCCGATTGTTACTATGAGATGGTTGTCTGATGCGGATGGGTGTTTCTTCACGTGTTCATGCCCTGCTGATCAGAGGGTGAGGTGTGCTGTGAACCTGTTGAAGCTTGGGGCGAAGGATTGGTGGAAATTAACCACGGGGTCATATTCGGATGCGCAGAGGGCTGCGGTTTCTTGGGATCAGTTCTGGGAGATGTTTAGCACTCATTATGTTCCGCGGGTTGAGAGAAAGAGGTTGGCTCAGGAGTTCCTGGAGCTGAAGCAGGATTTGGAGTCGGTGACGGAGATCACCAGGATGTTCATTGAGAGGGCAATGTTTTGCCCTGAGTTCGCTTCGGAGCAGGCTCAAATGTCCCGATATCTGAGTATGCTCAAGAGGGATATTAGGCAGTTTGTGTCTACGCAGAGGTGTGAGACCTTGTTAGAGTTGCAAGTGGCTGCCAGGCGGCGTGAGTTGGAGATTGAGTTGCAGTTGAGAGAGCAGAGGCAGGCCCCGACACAGTCGTAGCCGGCACTGAAATGGTCCAAGACCGTTGATTCTGGATTGGGAGATCAGAGCATCCGCACTTGTGGAAGGTGTGGGAAGGGTCACACCGGAGTTTGTAGGTCCGGTGGTGCATGCCGCAAGTGCGGAAAGGAGGGGCACTATGCGAGGGATTGTCGACAGACTGCACCGGTTCGGGATTTGAGGATTTGTTATCATTGTCATCAGGTTGGACACTTGAGGGTCAACTGTCCACAACTTGCTGCAGGACCGGTGCAGGCTCTAGCACCGGCCACCTTGAGGATTACAGGTGGAGGTCAGGGTAGAGCAGAGCCCCCAAGGGCTCAGGGTCGTGCTTTTCAGCTTACAGTAGAGGAGGTCAGGGCAGTGCCGGATACAGCTACGGGTATGTTTCTTTCTTGATGTCTTGTTATATTTTTTTGATTATTATGGAATATTGTTTATTTGCTAGTCTCGTTGTGTGATTTTTGGTGTTTTTTTCATTGTTCCTTGAGGGTTGTGGTATGGTTATGGGTGTGGTGTTGGGAATTTCGTTGGTTATTATCCATGAGGATTATTAGTAGGAAATCTGGATTTTGGTCTGAATATTGGGTAGCATATGCAGTCTGAGGAGTGGTTAGCAGAAGGTCGGGTTTCTTTCGAGCCCGAGATGATCAGTGTTGTTATGTAATTTTGGGAAGGGTGCTCGTTCTAGTGGGAATCAGTTCACGTGTAAGGGTTTGTGTTGTGTAGGGTTGTCAAGGGAGGCCGGTGATGGCGACCGGTGGTTGATAGTCAGTGCTCTAAGTGGGGGAGAATTGGAAAATTCTCCGGAAGATTGATAAGCATGAGAGGGTGTTTAGATGTTGGGATTCAACAGTGGTTCTGTTAGCCGAGCGTAGGCTGGTATGAGCAAGTGTCAGACAGATGGGGCGTGATGCAGACCAAGGGTGATTGATTGTGGAAGGCCTGAGATCAGGCCGGGATTGAGTATGTAGGATGGAGATAGAGTTCGGAACCCCTAGAGGGCTAGAACAGTATGCATGGGAGAGTTTTCCTGGAGGGATAATGAGGGATGATGAATGCTAGTTGAGCGGTTCGGATAGACTGAAGGCCAGTGGGCGTACCAGTCAGGCCGAAGGCTCGAAGAACGGTCCAGTCAGGCTGAAGTCCCTGGAGGGCGGTCCAGACCTGCTAAAGGTTCTGAGAGTGGTCCAGTTGGGTTGAAGGTCGGGTAAGGTGGTCCAGTCATGCTGAAGACTCTGCATGTGTTGATAGATCGGTATGAGGGAATGGAATGGGTGTGTCGCGATGTGATAGCATCAGAAGGTCTGGCCCTGGGTATTAATCGTGATTAGTAGAAGGTAGTGCATGGACTCGAGAGTCCCTGCGAGCGGATTCAGAGCATGTGTGGTGCATGAGATACCGGATATGCTATAAGAGAATGGTGCAGTAATGAGTGAGCACCGTAGCACTTGTGGTAGTGTCAAGGCAGCCAAGTGGATCTCCTTGGTAAGGAAAGGGAAAGGAATGTAGCTCTGAGAGGGAATGTAAGTTCACGGAAGTGAAATAAGTAGTGCGGAGTTATGATTGGGGTGTTCCAATTATGTTTATTGCACAGTGTGTGCGATGGTGGTATGGAATCACATCCGGGTTGGATGTCTGCTGAGGTCGCGGAAGGAATTCCGCAGGTATAGGGCCACGAGGCTCGGAAGGGATGCAGGGATGGAATCTTTGACTTCCAGTTTGATTTTGATCAAGGAATTATGTATGTTGTGGAAATTCATCCTGGGGGATGTTTGGAGGTGTCGTCAGTGTATCTGGTTTTCCCAACCCGAGGATGCTAGAGCCAGTTCAACATGGGTATGAGATTGCGAAAGAGAACTCATGGGAGTTACTCTGAGACTGAGGCATGTGTCATCCTGTCAGCATGGAGTGGATAAAGTTGGACTCAGATCAGGATTCCGATGGTTCAGGGTTATTTCTAGCTCGTATGACTCAAGTGATTGTTGTGATTTGGAGCGAGTGAAGTATCATGGAGTGGTACTCGGTTGACAAGTGTGGTTATTAGAGGAAGGCTAGTGGCCGGTTTGAAGTGGTGGCCAGGACACCATAAGAGGGATGGTTGGGTTTTAGGTTTCGATGGTTGTTTTTTGTGGAACCTGGTCTGGTTAATGCCAGGAGGTGCATTGCGAGAGTAGTTCTGGAGTTGTGTTGTCGCAGGCTTCGAGGATGAAGCCTAATTTAAGTGGGGGAGAATTGTAACATCCCGAGTTGAGGAGTGCAAGTTCGGGGTTCAAAGTGTAAATGTGAAAGATCAACTCGGCGAGTCCATGGGTGGACTCGGCGAGTAGGGTCGTGATTTTGGTCGCATGTTAAGTGGCCAACTCGGCGAGTCAGCGGCTGGACTCGGTGAGTTGGTGCTGTGTGGAGAAAACCCTAATTTCGGAGGATGAGCCCTATATAAAGGACACTATACCCTCTCCGCAGCCTCTTTAGACTCTCTTGAAGTCCAGAAAACCCTAATGCGCGTTTGTGAGTGATTTGAGAGCATTTGAACCTTGGAGAAGAGATTTTGGAAGAGATCTTGGAGAGTTAAGAGGCTTGGAGCAAGGGGATTTACTAGGATTCAGATTTCTCTTCTGTTGGAGCTTCCTTTTGAGGTATTATTTTCGTTGCTTGGGCTGTCATTCATCTAGATTCATCATTTTGGAGTATTTGGAAAGTATAGCTTGTGATATTTCGAGTTTGGAGGTTAGATCTGGGGTTGCTACCTCAGATCTAGAATGGAGAAGGTCTTGAGTGCATTAATGTCCCTGTTATTGAGTGATTGGTGAAGCCATCTTGTCCCAAACCCTAACCCTAGAGTGTTATATGCTTAGAACTCCTTGGATTCACGTAAAGTTTGCCACTTTACGTAATCGATGGGTTGTAGAAGGGTAGATCTATGGTTTGGATGATCTGCATGGCCTGGAAAGCTTCTGTATGGATTAAGATCTAGGGTTACTCGGCGAGTCACAAGGGTGTACTCGGCAAGTTGCTTGAAGGAGGGCAAGAACTCGACGAGTTGGAAGAACAACTCGGCGAGTTGGTTGAAGATAGCCTTGGACTTGGTGAGTCTGTTCTTGGACTCGGCGAGTCTGGTCGTGAGGTCCTAACCTTCTTCTGGTTGAGCCGTGAATCGATGAGCCAGGGGAGGACCCGGTGAGTTGAGTGCGAGGGGACTCAGAGTTGTTGGATTCAGCGAGTCTCGGGGTGACTTGGCAAGTTGAGTCACGGATTGGGGGAGTTCTGAGCTTGGGGCTCGACGAGTCATCAGGTTGACTCGGCGAGTAGAGTCAATCAGGAGGTTGACTTTGACTTTGACCGAGGGTTGACCAGTTGACTTCCAGGGGCATTTTTGTAATTGTTGGCATTTGTTTTGAGTTCAGTGTTGGTGTTGGCCGGTGGTGGAGATCATGTTAGTGGTCGGAGCATCTCGGTCTTATATTTTCAGTCGGCAGTGGTGAGGTGACTTATCCTCTTTATATCAACAGGGTCTAAGGCACCAAGGCCGTCCCTTTATCGGATTGTAATCCGGGTATCGTTTTTATGTTGTTGCTTTGCTATGTTGTAATCCCAGTGCGGGCGGACCAGTCATACTGTAGACTCAGAGAGTGGACCAGGTGGATTGAAGGCCCGATGCGGGCGGACCAATCACACTGTAGACTCGATGTATATGTCTAGACTCAGAGGGTGGAACAGGTGGATTAAAGGCCGATGCAACGGACCAGTCACACAGTAGAGCCGAAGTGCATGGGTGTTCTGTGTTCTGTTATGATATGGCATGTTATGCGTGTATGGTATATGTGGTTGGTATTTTGGAGGTATCTCACTAAGCTTTCGGGCTTATAGTTGTGGTTTAATGTTTTTCAGGTTCTTCAGGAGACCGTGGCAAGGGAAATGCGTGATCGTACCGCTCCTCATGATTATGTTTTATGATGTCGTTGTGGGAAGACTCTGATAATAATTGTATTGAAAACCTTTTTGTAATAACTTTATGAAACCGGGTTGTTTTTGAAAAGTTTAAATTGTGTGAAATTTTTAGTGTGTTACATAGATGTTTTAAGAATCAAAGAAAAAGTGAAGAAGGAAGTAAATGCTGATTATGATCGTGAAGATGGATTTCGATCGCATGGTTCGGTGATCAGAATTTTGAGCTGTTACTTAGGAGTTATGTAATATTGCTTAGGAATAGATAACAACAAGTTTTTCATATGGTTTTGCATTGTAAGGATAAGTTTTCCGCAAAGTTTTAAAATAAAATTTTTGGTTTTATTTATTCTAAGTATCCTTACAATGGCATTTTTGAAAAAATTTTGTTTATATGATTCCATTGATAGCAATATTGGAAAGTGGATTTGATTCTTTCATTTGTGGTAGTGTCTAAATTTACCAAACATGGAAAAATTCTTATCATACAAGTTTCAGTTGGATAGAAACTTGGAATCATGCAAGTTGTATGATAAATGAGAATTTTCATCTTTGGAAAATTAATACTAATTCCGTGTTCACATTTTTAAGTGAATCAAGTGAAGGAATAAGGGATCAAGTACACATTCTTGTGCACTAGTCAAAGTCCACCACAAAAGGATCGATAAGACTATTCATCATGATTTACTAATGTTTAGTAAATATGGTTATACTTACAAGCTTAAGTATAATTTTGAGATATTGGAAAAGTTCCAAATGTAAGGCAGAGCGAATAAGAAGAATCAAATTAGGCAGAAGGATTAAAGTTTCTCAAATCTGAAAAGATGGGAGAGTACTATAGTATCATGTTAGATGGTCATCTAAATTATTAAGATGCCTTATCACAATTCATCATGTAAGTACATTCTGATACTTAAGAAGAGGAGCTATGAATTGTTGAAGTGGTCAAATCTAGAAGATGATTCATACTTCGTTCCAAAACAATTCTTAGAGTCATACTCCAAGATTGTAACTTGAGTGACATATCTTAAAGAAAGGTTTATTAACACTAGTCAAATATCAGAATAAAAGTATCCTACACTTGTACATTTGTAATTAGTATGTTTTGATGTTTTGGATAAAACAAAGACCAACTAAGAAGAATTGTGTGAAGTGTTTGTCTTGATAAAGAATCCAAATTATCTCTTGAATGTTTGGCAAGATAGTCTTATATGTTAAGAGGACAATTGGATTCTTAAAGATCTTGGAAGAATTCCAAGCTCTAATCAAGAATAAAAACCTATAGTTTAACACTAGCACACGACATGAGGTTTATAACCTACCGTGTTGACATATTTCTATTTCTGTGCCTATTCCAGTTAAAATTGGCTTTGCATATGAGTTCTTAGATTTCTCAATTGGTTGCATAACAACTTGGAAGCGATGGAAAGCCCTTGTGCGGCCAGGTGGCAAGAAATTAAGATTGAGTTCAGTCCATATGAGTTTGGATTTGTCATTATCCTTGTCTTGTGATTATAGTTTTGACAAATTCATGTGGATAAGAACACATACACCATAAAATATAAGGGTCATAAGGTTTCTCTCCGATTCATGAAAATGATGGTGAGGAAACACTTCCACCAAGTAGATTTGAAGCAGATAAAAAAGATCTAAAAAACTGAGACTATGATTACGGCATCCATTTTCATAGTTCTAAAATTTTTTAGACACATCTATGAGCTATCTAAGATAACGTGTATGATTTTGATGTCTTATCAATGCAATCTCGTATCAGAAATCTGAACTTTGGTAAGAAAGTTAGTAAAGTATTGACTTCTGTAAGTCCCGTTTATTTATGAGTACATGTCAAAGCTAGTGGGAACATAAGTGTTATGCTAATAATCATCATGTTAGTGGGAGCATGATAATTATGATAAAGGTTGCAAGTTAGCAATGTTAATTATAGAAAATAAAAGTTCAGTTCGTGGAGTTGTAGGGGTTGAAAAGTTGTTTTGCTATAATTAAGGGAGAGGAAATTATACTTTATTTCAATTCTAAAAGCTTATATTGAGGTTTTAATCATCTTTAGTCAATGATATATATGGATTTTGTGTTGGAATGGCTCAACATAAGTAAATTCTATATATGGTTACATATTTTCATTTTAAAATTCGATTATGATTACGGTATCCCTTTTCATAATCTGAATTATGAGAACTTAGCAAATAGAAATATTGTAGCAAAAGGCCTGGTCTAGTATCATGTCTATATGTGATACATCATGAATTGTGTCCCATATGCTTCAGATATAGGATTGATTGCATGTGTTATAATAATCATCCTTTCTAAAATTTTCCAAATGTCTGGGGCATTTAGTAGGGAAAAGGTCTAGAATTGGATATGACTAAAATGATTGAGCAATTGTCGAGGACAATATAAGGTTTACTAAAGATTGGTTGCTTAGGGACAGTTGGAAGTATAGTGTTAATTTTTGGAAGGACCTTATTGATATATTCTAAAAAAGACAACTCTTGTTCAGAAGTGATAGTCAAAATGGGAATATGGAAATGATTCCATAGGTGGAAGTTGTACAATTTGTGTAAGATTAGGAAAACTTAATGCAAGAAGGATGTTTCCATGGAGTTGATCTCCATTGGAACACTTTTTAATGTCTGTTGACAAGTCTTTGTGACTTTGTGCATAATCATTACAAGAGGATCAATGCATATAAGTTTAAAATCTAACAGATTCCGATAAATGATAGGAATTTGGAATTCTTACATTTTCGATAAGGATTTGGGAGTGTGAAAAGAGAATCATTGAATTTATGTTCAATCGATCTAGTTCACAAAGTAAGGATCATAGACGAACAAAGAGTGCATACTTGGTGTATGGCAAAGCTATTGTTTAGAAAAACATAGTGTACATTCTTGGTGCATGGGACAACTAGTGTTTTTAATTCAAGTATAAAGTTGATAGTTTGAAATAGTATACAATGAATAATGTGTAATCAATATGGTGATAAATAAAAGGTTTTTTTTATTTATGTTCATAAGTTCTGAGACCATATGGGATTCGATTATTATTGTGTTTCATTTTGCATGCTTTGACTTCCAGAATAAACAAGATCATTATTCCCGAATGACTAAGTTATTCAAACCATCCACAGTCGGTCATATGTTGGAAGTAGTTACGATTCAAGACTGTCATGGGTTGGCTTGTAGAGGTCTAAGATGTTGAACAAAGTGGTGCTACAACACTCATGTGATCTTATAAGTTACGAGTATTGATTCAACCCACGCTCATTTATATCACTTCATTGATTTTATCACGAGTGATCATGAGACAATAATATTGTATATTCTTCAAACCTAGATATATGAGTTGTTACTATGAGTTGGTTATACATTGATTGCATGAAAACGCATTGGTAACTCGATATGTTATAAAACGTGCTTTTGTGTATGATTCAACAAGTAGTAGAACAAGACATATGAGTCGAAGTTTATCCATTCCTTTTACCTTCGGGTTAAAAGCGATATCTTTGGGCCCCTCGATGGTTTAATGATGATACATGTGAGTGCTTGGCCAAGCAGGACTGATTTGATATGTTCAATCAGTCAGTCATCATTAATTGAAAATAGGGAAACAACAAATAGACAGAGAGAATGATTTATATTCCATGTCTTAGTCCATATGATATCTAGAATGGAGGAATATATGATCCCTTATCTATTGGATAAGTCATCAACAAAGTCAGAGTTCGACAACGGCTTTTGAGAGCTACGATTTCCAGTTGGTTCTTGAAGTCATACTCAATAATAGTTTTAGACTTATCCAAGTGGGAGACTATTGGATTTGTGTCTAAGTCCATAACTATAATTGGTATGTACTTGACCCGACTCGACATGGTCCATTTGGGTTGCATGGCATCGAAACATTTGGATAGACCGTTTGGGAGAAAAAGACATTTGTGACATATTAATATATTATAAGTTCTAATGTATTAATACGAAATCATGTTATTTAATTAGTATTGATCAAGAATTAATTTGGACTTAATTTAATGATCAAATGAAACTAATTAAATATATGGGGATTGATTGTGTAAATCATTCATTCTTATATATGTGGGCTTATGATCCATGATTCCTTATGTTGGGTTTAACCTATTTGGTGACCCATGGATACTCCATGGAGGTTAAAACCCATGAAGCATAAGGAATGGGAAAAGTCATGGGTTACATGGTGTAACCCTAATGTGCACATTATATAAGGACCCCTTTAGCTCAAGAAATTGGCACTAGTAATACATATATGAGGGCTAGCCGATTTGAGCATGTAGTGTCTTGTTTTCATGGTTATTCCAAATGTTGATGATGTTGTGTGAACCATTTGAGGTATCACACGTAGGGAACTAGGCTCTCGAGCTTCATGGAGTCAAGCTACATCAAGAGGTATGTATTCTATCTATTTTATTACCCAAGTATCAAAGATTGTATGCTTGTTAGGGTAATACCTTTGAATATTCATATTTGCATGTATAATAAAGAAAATATAGATCCAAGGTATTTAGGGTTGGATGTACACAATTGGAGTGTTAGAATGCTCATAACCCAACAGTCTGATGTAGAGGGGGCATGTGATTGCTTATGCTTAGAGGAAGTTGAAGACTCATGAGGTGAATTATCCAAATCATGACTTGGAATTGGGAGCGGTGGTATTTGCCCTCAAAATTTAGAGACATTATCTATATGTAGTCCGTTGCACCATTTTCACTGACCATAAGAGTTTGAAGTATTTGATGGCTCAGTAGAATCTAAATATGCAAAAGAGGAGATGGCTTGATGTGGTAAAAGATTATGACTGCGAGTTTTTGTACCATCCCGGGAAGGCCAATGTGGTGGCTGATGCCTTGAGTTGTAAGGCTGCAAGTGCTCCAATCCGAGATGTTTGCTTGAGGATGACGGTGATTTCACCTTTATTGGATATGATCAAAGGGGATCAGGTGTAAGGATTAAAAAAGGAGAACTAGAAGGTTGAGTGGATTCAAGGGTCGATTCCACTATTTTGTTTGAGATAGTCATGGCTTGTTAAGTAAGTGCGACAAAATTTGGGTTCCGACATTTGGAGGAGTGAGACAGAAGATCTTGGAGGAGGCACACAAGTCCAAGTTTTCTATCCATCCAGGAGAGAAAAAGATGTCTCGAGACCTGAGATTGAGTTACTGGTGGGCATGCATGAAGCGAGAGGTTGCATGGTTTGTTGAGTGGTGTTTGACCTATAGGAAGGTCGAAGACGAACATCAGAGGCCCCACATCAAGGATCAACCGCCACCTATCCCCATGTGGAAATGGTAAGAGGTTACTATGGGTTTTATCACGAAATTTCCTAGGATGGTGCGGGGTGTGGATTCTATTTGGGTTATTGTGGACAAATTGACCAAGAGTGCACATTTTATTCCGATTTCCAAGAGTATCTCAGCTGAGAAATTGGCAGATATTTATGTGCAAGAGGTGGTGGTTTGACACGCTATGCTAGTGTCTGTGGTCTGGGACTGTGATGTTCGTTTTACCTCCAGGTTATGGAGGACGTTTCATGAGGAGTTGGGAACTCAATTGCATTCTAGCACTGCTTACCACCCGCAGACTGATGGACAGAGTGAGTGGACGATTCAGATGCTCGAGGATATGCTTTGGGACTATGTATTATATTTTGGAGGGAGTTGGGATACTTACCTACCATTGGAAGAGTTCTCATACAACAATAGTTATCATGCTAGTAGTCACCGACCCCTGTTTCAGATGTTGTATCATCGCAGATGTAGGACACCAGTTTGTTGGGGGGAGGTTTAGCACCAAGTTATGGGAAGCACCGAGGTGGTGCATAAGACCATCGAGTTGATTCAGAAGGTTCCCAACAGACAGTAAGTCATGCAGAGTCTTTAGAAAAGCTATACTGACCGGCATCGATTGGATCTCCAGTTTCAGGTGGGAGACTTTCTTTTTGTTGAAGCTGTCACCTTGGAAGGGTGTCATTCGGTTTTGGAAGAGGGGTAAGCTAGGGCCCTGATTTATTGGTCCGTTCAAGATTTCTGCTCGGGTAGGTAGAGTTGCTTACCGATTTGATCTTCCAGATGAGTTGGGTCAGATACATAACACCTTCCATTTGTATCAGCTTCGGAAGTGTGTTTCATATGAGGCTGCAATTATTTCTTTGGAGGACATTCAGGTGGATGAGAGTCTAAATTATGTTGAGAAACCTATTGGAGTTTTGGACAGGCAGACTAAGGCTCTTCTTAACAAAGAGGTGAAGCTAGTAAAGATGCAATGGTAGCACTGAAAGGGTTCGGAATGGACATGGTAGTTGGAGGATGAGATTCGAGAGCATTATCCAGATCTACTTATGTCAGCAGACTTCAAGGACAATGTCTAGTTCAAGTGGGGGAGACTTGTAACACCCAAATCTAGGTTATCGCCTTTCGTTCCCTTAAATCAATTTATTTTGAAAAAATGGTCCCTTTTTGTATGTTGGGAATACATAATTTTACGCTTAGCATACTATTAAGGAAGAATCGCAAAGGAGCATTGCGTACGTGGGGCGTGTGTGAAGGTACGCTGGGCTTACGTGGCTGATGGCCGAACCCTAAATTTCGGACTTGTGACCTATTTAAGGACTCTGAAGCCATTTGGACATCACCATAACCAGCCTCCATCATACTCTAATGTCCCTAATACCCTAGAATCAGTAGTGTGTGTTTATTGAACTTGTGAGTGCCTCAAACATCATATTCTTTGTGTGTTAGCTAAAGGGAACAAGTGGGAGCTAGCTTGATCGAGGAAAATGCTAATGGGCCTTGCATTATGAATAGCCTAAGAAGCTTGTGAAGGTAAAAAGCTTTCTCCTTGGTTTTCATTGTTATTTATAGAGCTAGGATTTTCTATGTAGTCCCCTTTTGAGTTCATGAATCATTTCTTGTGAGTTTGAGCAACTCCAGGGATTAGGAATGGTAGATATAAAGTCCTTTAGCTCGTTCATGTCATAAAAATGTAGACTTGTTGGTTATTTTGCCTCCATGCATGAACTAAAACCCTTGAAAAGGACTTAATGGGTTAGAAAGGGTTGTTGGAGCATATGGGACATGTAAAGGCATGAAGTTGCAAACTTTATGCCTCATGACTCTTTTAATAACCTATATTTGAGTTTCGAACGTAAGGACTTCACGCGTCAAGTACTTAATGGAGACTGTGCTTATGTTGTTTATATGATGGGCGTACCAATCTATACATCACACGTATAGTGAAAAGAACTAGTACGCTTAGTGTACTTCTATTAAACATTGGGCGTATGCTCAGCTGGGTTAGTTGGGACTTGGTGGACTTTGCGGACCATGTGGATTTCTCTGAGCCTTGGGTCTAGGTTGTTAGGTTAGTGTTGGGCCTTGGGAATTTCTTTAGATTTTTGGTGTGTTGATTGGGCCTTATTGTACCATGTGGCCCATTATATTTTGGACTTGATCTTGGGCCCATTATGGCCAGATAGACTTTTGGGCTTGACTATTAGGACAATGATTTTGATGTTGGGCCCTTATCTGATTACGTCATAAATCTAATTAGGTTAATTGGTATAGTCATAATGTTAGAGACTTGGTGTAGTAATTGCGCAACTATCGTGTTTAGTAGACTAAGGTGAGCCTCCTCACCATATTTATGGGTCGAAGGCACAAAGGTTGGCCCATGTTATTTAGCTATAGCAGTTATTTCTGAATGTGCTTTCAATGTGTTATGTATTATTATGAAGACCATGTGGGAGGTTCCCACTGCAGATAATCAAGACCATGTGGGGATTCCCCTGGCAGTAACTCAAGACCATGTGGGGGATCCCATGGCATTTGGTGTAAGACCATGGAGGGTTTCCATGGCATCTTTATATGTTTGTATGCATGACTTATGTGTGGTTTATATGGGTTAAAGTAGTATATGTTATGGGGAGCTCACTAGGCATTAGCTTAGAGTTTGTTTATTGTCACAGATACTTCTGGATTAAAGGGTAAGTGCTCGGCATGATGGTGCAGCGTGCACTCTCCAACATTTTGTCATGGACACTCTGATCTTTTGAATAATTATTCGATGTATTGGATTTTTAGGAAAAAATTTATGTTGAAATTTATAATTAATGAGCATGAGTTTGAATAATTAAATGAAAAAATTTTTATTCAAAAGTTGGGTTGTTACGCAACTAGATCTTATTTTTCATAAATAAAAGATTTGTTAATGTTGTCATACTTGATTTTGTGATAGTTTTATGTTTTCCAACATGGTATCAAAAACATTGTTGGCTATCTAGGGTTGTGTTCTTGCTCTCGTTGTATCTCCTAACTGCTCTCGTGTTTATTATCTAGATTATCACTTAATCATTTTCATTCCTCTTAGTAGTAGACAATTGGTTAAGAGTAAACAGTAGGGCTAACTTTTGGTTATCTTTCTAGTGGCCAACATTAACTCAGTTGGTCAATTCTAAGGGTTGTGCAAATGGTGGTTAGGTATGTGTGGAGGTACTGGCAATTGAATGCCTTTTCTATGTTAGGGTCAGACTCTATCTTTGTTGATAGATCTAACGGTTAACTATATGGCTGCTTTACATAGCATTTTTTGAGGAAGTTTGTAAGTTTTGCACACTCAATTTTCTTTGTTTGCCAGGTTGTATTTCTTGGAAACTTTTGTTTTTTATTTGGTATTATGTTATCTTTTTTTATTATCTATTTGATTTCTACAATTTATTGATAATTGAGGAATGGTGGTCTTGTGTTTGTACTAGCTTGTCTTGACCTAGAAAGTGGTTTAGAGTATGGTCTAGTATGAACACCGGTTTAGCCAAGAGAACACAGTCTATTTGTCATATAGATTGTACTAATCATGGTTGGAAAAACTCCTTCTAGACTTGGAACTAAAAATTTAGATCACTATGATTTTGATGATTTTTTTTCTCTTACATCATTCTGATAATGGTGTGGTTTCTATTATTAGTTTTAAATTGTTTGGAATTGGGAATTTTAGGATCTAGTGAAGTTCTATGGTTAGATATTTGAAATGTAGAAATAAGCTAGGGTTTGTAGGCAAAACCTATACTAAACCCACTCAGGATGATGTTAAAATCCGAAAGTGAGAACGTGTTAATGATGTTGTATGTTCGTGGATTCTAGGATCTAATGTTGAGTCAATGTATGGTAATCACACATGTTCTGAAATTACTTCTGAAATATGGTCTAAATTGTATGATACATATCCCAAAGCTGATGGGTAAGCATGATACCTGGTCTAATGGTTTGAAATTGCTTCTGAAATCTGGGTCTGTTGTTTTTAATGTTCACCAAAAGAACAATTTTCTTACTAAAAAATGGTTCACCTGTTTCTTAGTATTTTAGTAAGCTTGTTTCATTGTGGAAGGAGTTTGATGGGCTTCTTAATTTGGCTGAATGTATTTATGAAGCTGATACTCAATTTGAGATTCACTCAAAATCAATGAAGCTTATGCAGTTTTTATAGGGTTTAGATGATACATTTAGCCAAGTTAAAAGTCACATTTTGCTTATGGAACCACTTCCAGATGTTAAAGTTGTTTCTTCTGTTGTATCGTGTGAGGAATCACATCAAAAAGGTGGTTTCTTTACTCAGACTTCCATAAAGTCTCAAGCTACTACTTTTTTTTTAGTAAATTTAATGATCAGAAAAGAAATAAAACATGTGGTAATACAAATTTGCAATTTAAACATTGTGGTTTGAAGGGACATGTCATTAAGAGATGTTTTAAACGCAATGGGTACCCTAAGGATTTTAAGTTTACAAATAAAGCTTAATGTTTTTGTAAATCAATTTCTTGGAATAATACTATTACTTATGATGCTGATTCTTCTGTTAATGATGTAAAGTCTAAAAATGCTTTTGATAAGTTTTTTCTTACAAGTGAACAATATTCAATGATTTTGAGAATCTTAAATGAGAAACTAGGTACAAGTGAGGTGTCAACAGATATGGAAAATATTTGTTGAAACTCATCTATATCTAACAAATGGTGGGTTATAGATTTAGGGGAAAATCATTATCTGACTAAAAATGAATAACGTTTAATTAATGTTATTGATGTTTCAAAACTTGATCTAAAGGGTAGATCACCTTATGGTTCTTCTGTAAAAAGTGATAAAATTAGGAACATAAATTTGTCTGAATTTGAAACCTTGTTTGATGTCTTTGTTGTACCAATTTTTAATGTGAATTTACTATCTGCTCATAAATTGTGTAAAGACAATAAATTTCAAGTTGTTTTTGATGAATCTAACTGTGTTGTTCGGGCTTCACAGTCCAAGGGGACTATGGGGACTAATAATGAGTCAGAAGGGTTATATTACCTTGAAGGTTCCTATACTTCAGGTAATACACCTTCTTTAAATAGGAATTCTTGTTGTGTATCTCAATTTACTTGGCATATTAGACTGGGATATCAACCTATTTAATCTTTAAATGTTCTTAAGGACTTCATTTCCTTTAGTTCTGAGTCTCTTCCTCTTTGTGATGTTTTTTATAAAGCTAAGCAGTCAATGGACTCCTTTAAGTTGAGTAGACATAAGCATGTGATAACTGACAACAACAAAATTTACAAAGACAGAGTTTACCAATACCACTTGAATGAACAAAAGAAAGCATAAAAACATAATTCAAAAAAACCTAAGTAAATCGAGAGAAGAGTAAAAGTATACCATATAGAATGTAATTTCTAAAACTAAGTTGCAATTTCCACTACTACAAAATCAAAAGTAAAATACGGACACTAAATTGTATTCTAATAGTATGTGTTATATTTGAAGAAGCAATAAATTATGGTTGTAGAATCGTATTCTATTTAGAAGATATAGTATGGTAAACTACACATATAGTACATTTGTAGAACCATAATCTATATGAAGATACACTATGGTAATCTAAGTAACAAAATACAATTGTAGAACCGTAATACATAAGAAGATATTATATGCCAATCTATGGAATATAATACGGTTGTATAAGAACCATAATGTATGCATCTATTAATTAAAAAATCAAATATAAACCATTCTGGAAAACGATTACGCTAGACTTTCAATTGATACATGGATATACGTGTTTATAGAGTTTGGAAATTTAGTCATGTGAAATTATAAAATTGAAAATTACAATAAAGAATAAACATAAAATATCAGCTTTTATGAACGATAAAAGCTAGTCATTCTTAATAATAGAAAGTAACAATTACAAAATAGCAGTTAAATATAAAGTACTAAGATACAATCATGCTAGACTGAAATGACAAAAAAGATCATTATTTTCATTACAAAGAGAAATGGGTATAGGGATAGGTATAGTGGGGATTGTGCCCGTAACCGAATTCTCGTACCCATCCGCATACCTGACCCATCCTCGTCAGTGATTAAAAATCCATCCCCATACCCATGCCTAATCGGGAACGAGGATCCCCAACAGGTAATCGGGGATTTACCCCATTACAAGGTTTTCGAACTTCAATAAGAAATAACTAATAGTTGTATATTAACAAATAAAAGAAAAGGTTATGAAATAATATAAAGTACTTCAATCACTGAATGCCATCAAACACGAACAATAACATTCAAGTTTACAAATTAAACCACTTTTTTGAAAGAAAAAAAACATAAGCATAGTCTTCCAAAAAATTGCCAAACATCATCTATCATCGAATCAATAACTATCAAGTTCACCAAATTTCAATTCCAACTTTTGCATCGAACCATAAAGTATCACCTATTCACGTACCAACAGAACAAAGACAAAGTAAAAGAAATGCATAAAAACTATAATTCTGTCGATTATAATCATGAAAAAAATGTTTTCATAGTCAGCATCAAGTTTCATTTTCACTATCTGTGTCTTAATCATAAAAAATAGTTGTGTGGTTATCTGAGGTAAATTGCACACCTTCATCTAAATAGAATAAAAAAAGTTAATAGTAATTAGTAAATTAGAAACAAATAGAAATAATAGTAAAATAGATTATTACCTTTGTTAACAATTTCCCACAACCAACTTTGTGCGCACATTAGAGCTTCGGTTGTGTTTTATTTAAATCGACTTCAATGTGGGCTTATCAATCTTCCACTAGTACTAAATGTGGATTCAGAGACAATGGTAGAGATGGGATTAACCAGTATATCTCTAGCCATTTCTTAAAATATAAGATATTTCATTGCCCTTAATTTCCATCACATCAAAACATCAAAGTCTTGAGATTGAGGCTCAATCCCTTCTTCTAAATAACGATCAAACTCAGTTTTCAAAATTGATAGAGGAACTCTATTCTTGGACTTCACATACTTATCCCATGCCGAACATTTTTCATCACCATCCGTTTCATGTGTGAAAGTAGACCACATATAATCACCACTCCTATGTGAACTTTCCATACGTTTTTCTTTATATTCCTTAAGCAAATCATCACAAAATTTTTTGACTCTACTAACTTGATTTGCTTAATCTTTCGTGTAGAGTAGTTGGAAATAAAATTCTATCATTTTCGTATTATAATGTGGATAAAAAACAACAACAACACCAATTAACTCATGAATAGTACCCCAATAATGATTGAACTTCACAATCATTTGCGTGCATTTTTTGCACAATTATATTAGAACAAGAATTCCATTTACATACTTCAAGTCTAATCTCACATATTTTAGGAAAATATAAGTTGGTTATGGGGCACTTTGTTCCTAGAAAAGATTGAAGTGACATTATAAATACAATTCCAATCTTCCACATATTTCTTGTGCATTCTTCCAATCTAATGAACTAGGCAATGTTTTGTATTGACTATCACATTATTTTAAACACCCAAAAACGTCTTTATACATTAATGCTATTTTCAACATAAAGTTAGTTGAATTCCATCTTGTGGGTAAACCTAACTTCTTCGACTAAGGTATTTTGAGCTGTCGACACGAGTTCTCAAATGCATCAACTCTTTTAGGGGTCGTTGTCCAATAAGCTACACTTTCACATACACTTTCAATTTCTCCTTTAATAACCCCTAACCCAATTTTGACAACAAGATTAAGAATATCGGTTGTACATCTCATGTGAATGGCGTGCCATCATTTATCAACTTGTTTACTTGCAAGTTTTCTTTAATCTTACCGATTAATGCATCATTCATAGTACAATTGTTTATTGTGATAGTAGACAATTTGATGTCTGCATTCCACTCCATCAATGCATCGATCTGTGATAACTTCACTCGTGTGTGGGCAAGGCACATAAATAAAATTGTCAAAAATAATAATCAGTTAAGAAAAAAAATAGAAATTCATATAACATACAAAAAATTGAAAAAAAGTAGTACTTTAATATTTTATTCTGAAGACACCAATCATTAATATAATGACATGTTTGTTTTATTGGTCGAAGTCCACATATCAATTGTAATGGCAATTCTACCTTGCAATTTTTCAATATTTTGAATAAACTTACTTTTCTCCATCACATACACATTTTTAATGTCACTTTTCAATGTATTCCAACAAAGGGATTTGAATAAAGGTTGAACGGTCCTTGTAAATTTCTTAAAACCAATACGCTCAACAATAGAAAGAGGATACTCGTGTAATATGACCATTTTATCCAATGCATCTCTACTATCTTTTTCATTGTAGACATATGTAGAGAATTCAGTTTTCAAGTTCGATACCAAACATATTTTCTGAATATCGGTTTGGCCCTTAGCTAAGCATTTCTCCATATGAACTAACAAATGTGTGGTTCCATTTTTTTGATTTTGCTCCTAATAACGCGTTACAAGTTTTATATTGTGCCTTCGGTTTCCCGTTAATAGTAATTTTGACAAATTGTTCCCAGGCAATGCTTTTTTGTCTTTTGTTTGGAGGTTTTGCCACATTTGATTAAAATCTCTCTTCAACGGAAGGAACATGTGGACTTGTATTATTGTGTTCAACGTCAACATTTGTAGAACCAATTAGTGTTGAAGGATGTTGTTTTTCACTCGCCGAGGCAATCTCTTCCATTTTTCTACCCAAAACAAATTAATCTCACAACAATTCAACATATAAACATTCACCACAAAAATTAATTTAAAATTTGACTTGACAAATGGTTAATTCAAACTCATTCCATGTCGTCTGCCAGTGTTGCTCATATTCTTACAGAAGCCTTTTTAAAGGTGCATTATTTATTATTATTATTATTATTGTTATTATTATTATTATTATTATTATTATTATTATTATTATTATTATTATTATATAAGTTTGGCATGTGGATGTTTATTGTGTGTTCAATTCGGAGATTATTAGCTGCACTTCATGTTGTATATGTGGATTCTCAAAAGGAAGAAGGCCCTGCTCCTTTGTTATGGAGATTTTCAAAAAATTTTAAATGGACTGATACACTCATACACACAATACAAATTTATTATTCGATGAAATCGACTGAACAGGGGTAGGGATGCAACAACATCGACCAGACTCGAGTAAGTAATAAGTACAAACGGACAAACCTGGATCGACAAATGGCTTCGATTGACCACCGATGTCATCGATTGACCCATCATCTGATCACTAATGATTAATAATCCCTAAATTAAGAGAGAGCGAGCGAGCGAGCGAGCGAGCGAGAGAGAGAGAGAGAGAGAGAGAGAGAGAGAGAGAGAGAGAGAGATTACATCAGCAATCGTCCATTTCATTGTATTTGATGTTTCGAAATATTCATTAAACAACTCAACAACCCTAAAACAAAAATAAGTAAGATTGTTATAATTTATAGAAAGAAACGATCATCCAAACACACACAATCACACACACACACACATATATATATATATATATACACGCACACACACACTTTTCGACATGTTTTATGACTTTGTAGGAATCAGTTGGATTTCCTAACTTCTTGGTTGAATAAAATATGTAACTAGTGTATTGATAAGGGAAAATCACAAGCAACAACCAATGTCAACTAGAATGTTTAAAGTTCTAAGGATAAAAGTTAGTGAGCCAAAAAACATATAACAATGAATATAGTAGAACATGGTACCTTTGCCAATTTGGCACAAGAAAAACAATCTTTTTTTCTTGATGGAACATTGTTTCAGTGATCTCAGTTGCAACACAATTGTTGTGTTGGTTCGTCTTGTCTTGCTCGTCATGGTTACATTCTATTTCAGTGATCGACGATGGGTTTATAAAAGCGCATCCATTAACCCAATCTGTTGCAAGAATCAAATGTAGAACCCTGAACAAAATAGAATATATTATAAAATTAAATATTGTAAAAGTGTAATACAATGAAAATTAATATACTTACATTTGATACCAAAGTATACAGCTAATTTCAAGCTCTTTACAATTGAACATCTCTAAAATCACATCATGCCTAATGTACCACGTTCTTATTCAACATGAAATTCTTCAACAAATTTGTGGCTTGTAAAACTACTATACCATGATTGGATGATCGGTCTACCTTGTAGTTTATTTGGAACATAATTTTTTGTGACGTCTTCTTCGCAATTGTTGCCAACTGCTCGATTACTTGCTTTTTCTGGTATTATTGGACCATCATTAAAATTAACAAACGATTTCACTGTTACATAAGCTTCAAGATTTTCAAGGGAATAATAGTAGTTTTGAGCGATTACTTGGTCATCCAAAACATGGACAACTTGTTTGATGGGAGGACTTGTATCTTTTTCCATAGATTAAGGCGAGTGAGAGGTCTAGTGGATAGTCAAAGAAAGTGATTAAGATAATTAGGGATGTAATACTATAATATTAGAAAGAAATAAAGGATATGGATCTATAGCTTAGTAAGAAGAATAAGATGTCTTGGCCACTGAATAAAAATATAAAGCGCTTGCCCTAGATTATCAACATCATTGGTCGGTACAGGAGTATGGAAAATGATAATCACCACAGATTATATCTAGCGATGACATCATGTGATCTTTTTTCAAAGGTATCGAATGTACTATCAAATTTCCAAATGGATGGACGCGTCCCTTCATACATCTTCTTTTCACCATGTCGTAAGGTAGCAGCAACTCACACTCTGTAGGAACCTGAACATACATCATGTAGTATGTAGTTAATGCCTTTCTATAAGTAATTATGTATGTTATACATTGGTTAGAAAATATGTAATGATATTTTATCTAATGCATCCAGTACTGGTGCTGATTCAAGACTAATTAATTTTTCTCACCATTGGGCTTGTAACAGTGTCATCTTTATTCTTAATAACCTCACATCGTAATGTAGTGATCTCATCTTCCATGTTAGCAATCGATTTGTCATGTTTCTTTTGCTTAACCTTCATCACTTTCAAATCTAATATATCATGTTTTTTTTTCTTCATATTTTTCTCTTTAATCTAAAGTATATATTGTTTCAAGCCAACATTGTACCCAATTTCCCTCATATGACCAGGATGCTATGGTCCTAAAACCTCAACAAATACATAAGTTCTAGGTCTAATCTCAATGTCTCCTTGAGATATTGGCTTTTCTTTCTCTTCATGTATATGTAAAAAACATAATCTTGAGGGCAAATATATCATAACAAACTTTTAGTTGAAATCATAGTAACAATAAAATCAATGGATTATCATTGTACAATATTATCCTCTAAGGCTTCCATATCTGTTGTTACACTCAATTCCCTTGAGGAATCATGTTTTAACCAAGAAAATATGTAATTCCTTGCACGTTCTTTTGATATATGGTGGTCTTTTGTTAATATAATAGACTCCATCTCTTTCTCCCATCGAGGTATCATACCACGATACCCTTGTGGGCCTAACATGGGCGTGTTCTTGTTCATCAACACACTTGTTGTTGCTTTCACTCTTATTTCCTCCATATATGTGGAACGCAATTACAAACATTATAACATAAATAACATCACCAATAACAAACTGAATGTAGCACTTTTTCTGAGCTAATGGAGATAATTTAGTAAATAGTTATCAAGAGTTTCATACCTTAAATTTGGGCTTGGACTTTTGCTTTATGAAATCATTCCACGTGTCTTTGTCTAGGTAGGGGTACATTCTAACGGATCAATGCGTTTCTCCTGAACTTAACAAGCTTGGACTTGTAGCTCCTCCATTGTTGATCGCAATCTTCATGATTGCAATGTTCAAGTATCTGAGCTTTGTAACCATCATTTGGTATGTTCCATCGTTTAGTTTTCTAGTAATGTTCAACAATAATCCTATCAAAATTTCACAAACATTTTTCACTATATGCATAGGATCAATACAATGTCGAGCATCTAACTTTACTCAATATGCTAATTCCCAAAAAATTGACCTCATTTTCCAATAATCTAGACAATTGTTTTCAACGCCTTTTCCAAACACAATGTTCAGATTTTGAACCCAAGAAAACATAGTTCTTTCGTTGAGTCATTTTACCATTCTCTTCTTTACCATCAAACAAATTTCTTTATTTATGATATTCGTGATCCATTTAAAGTGATCGTTGGTGTCTCATGTATACATTTTTCTTACAAATTTCCAATTATAATGAGTGTGTATTATTTTCACAAATTGAACATGCTTTTTTTTGCTTTCGTTGTATAACCTGAAAATTTTGCGTAAGCTGGAAAATCACTTATAGTAAAAAAAAAATCATTGCTCGTAGTTGGAAATAGTCCTTCTTATACACATCATACAGTTCAACACTTAAATTCCACAGTTTTTTCATGTCTTCAACTACCGGAGACAACACATCAGTGTCTTTACAACTACTAGAAAACAGACCTTTAATGACACGAAATTTATGACACACCAGGATTTATAATACACAAAAGTTTGTGACGTAAAAATATTGTCATCTCTCATAAAATTTAAAGGATTTAGGACACGTATTTTTGCGTGTCCTAAAATTTAATACCTAATAAAAAAGCATCAAGGGCACCTTAAATAAAATGTGTGTCATGTAACCATGTCGTTTTATAAATTTTAATGAAACGTGCGTTTCATCCCAAGGGGGGAAATGAAATCCCAAAAATTAAAAACACCGATTTGTTTCAACCGGCTAAAAACCTTAGCTCGTCCCCGCCGAAAACCCCCTTTCTTTCTTTCTTCTCTCTCGATTCTCAAACCTCCACCACTTCACTTCTCCATATCTGCTCTCCAACTATGTATCTCTAGTGCGATCCTCCCACAGCTTCTCATCTTCGTCGCTTGTTCCGATAACTTCTCCACATCTGCTCTCCAACTTCTGCTCAGCTTTCTCTGTATGTCCGACTCTTTTTTGAAGACCGGAGATTGAGACACTGTTGGTAGACCGAGCAAGGATATCCACCATTGGGTAGATCCTCACACAAACCCACCTCGGACCACAAATCCTTCTTCTATTCTTTATGTCCTCTATGATGAACCTCCCCAACCTGCAATGTGGGAGAAATGGTGGGTACTAAATCGACATGGTCACAATCGAGAAGCAAACTCGGAACAGCGTTGCTGGTGGCTACCAGATCGACCATGGTCAATCAGCCCAGTCTATGTCTAAGGTTCGTATTCTTTTTTTAGGTTACTCTTGACCTTTCTTTTTAGTTTATTACATCTAAACCATCGGTTCATCTGGAATCAAAAACCATCGTCAATCTAGTATGGTTTCGTTCAATTTTTGCAGAAGGTTTTGGAGATGCTGGTGTGTGGCGGTGGTTCCTTTGTCCAATAATACTAGATAAGAACCCTAATTCTATTTCTTAATGAGCTATATATATATATATATATATATATATATATATATATATATATATATATATATATATATATATAATTGCTTCACAAAAACACTCTTTAACATGGTTTTTGTTCTTCATTATATTTCTTATGTTCTTATTGTTTTTTATTTTCTTATTATTAGGTGCATAAATTTCGAAAAAAAGAGGATGAAGACTTGAGGGAAAGATGCTTGTCATTTCTTATAGAGCAATTAAAGGCTGAAGACTATTGGGATCTGACTTACCTGTTGAAAGCGATGAATGAATGCGGTTTGCTTAGTCTAATGGCATCCTGTTATAGGTAAAAACAATTACTACTAAACCTTAAGCCCTAAAGAATATTTTATCCATTTCCTTGATTTTTCTAGATTTTATAACCAACTTTGTGAGTTTGATACAAGCTTCGAAGAATGGATCTTGGGTTTTGCCGGATGAACTCGTATCTCGCTCCTCAATCTGTTCTAGAGGTTTGACTTCGACTTATATCCTATTAAATTTCCTGTTGAGTTTTAAAATTTTCTAATATCTATACTAACATATTTGTTGAAATAGGGTTTGAATGATATTTTAGATCACCGAGCAGAAGTTTTTATACCCTTCATCTTTCATAGTTTATGCTTGTTGTTGGCCCCACAATTGAGTTTATAGAACTTTGAGAATAAAGTAGACATAGAACAACAAGAACTAACTGCGAGACCTGATTTATCACATGACATGAACCCTGAGATGTATTTTGAAGCTTGTTCCAAACTTGAGGACTTAAAATTGGAGGCCAGAAAAACTTCTCTTCACAAGGTAAAAGAGAATCTTGATGGAGACTCTTTTAGAAGGTATTGTATATATGAGATATCTTGTGTATACATTCTCTTCCTCATAATGTGATGGGAAGTAGAAAAGTTTTCAACTTTCTTATGAAGTGAATAAGTTGACATCTGATGAATGTTTTGCAGGCAGGATGATATCCATGTGTGTATTCATGAAGTGATATTTTCAGCTGTTGATAAGGTACTTTTGTTTTCTTGGCACTGTTGAATTAATTTGGTTTCACTGGTTTGTCTGTCAATTCCCTAATTACATTGGCACATATACAATAGAATCTAAGGGGCATTTTGGTTTGCTGGATTCCTTAGGAATCAACAAGGATTGGAATGTTGTTCCATTCCATTCTATTATGGAATTGGGCTGGAAATGACGAATGAGTTTAAGTCCATCTAAATTCATAAAATCCAACAACTGAATGCAACTTGCCTTCTATAAACTCATGGAATTTAATTCCATTCCTTCTAATTTGTATAAATAGTTGAAATACCAATTCTAAACCCTATTATTAACATTGTAGTATGTTGATTTCTTTATTTTATGATTAATTTTTGTATTATATTGTTTAATATTAGACTTTTTTTTTCATGTGACGATAAGTTCATGTTGATAATATGCATAAATAATATTCTAGATAGAAATAGTTTTAATTTTTTCATGAACAAGAAATCAACAAAGGGCAATTATGTTATTGCCATTATTTTCATTCCAAATCCTTTAACAGGTTTACAAACCAAACAAATATATACAATCGAATGGAATTGAATTTCATTCCATTTCCAGTTAATATCTTCAAATTCCAATTCCAGTTAATGATCACCTAAGAACCTTAAACAATTAAAAGAATAAATAACAACCATATATTTTTTTGATATGATGTTAGTAATTTGCAGTATTTTTTTATTTTTTTGTTTTTATTTATTATTAGTTTTTTGCCAAAGGTCGCCATCTTTGCAGTGTGTTTGTGAAATATGATTGTTTTCAATTTACTGGAATTTTGCAATTGATAGACTCAAATGGTCATTTTGTTTCAAAATTTGGTCATTTTGTGATCATCCCATATTTTGTTCATTACGTAATACAAATTTACTTTTAACTTAAACAAAAATCATGCAACATGCACCTGAGATGCACAAGATGAGGAAAAGGCAAGGTGAAGTTGGTCTAGTTGAGCCGATATTGGCTAGAGAATCGTGTGCCTCTTCTTCAATTGTTAAGGTTATTATGATAATAATTTATTTATTTATTGTTTTCATTATATACTTCTATATGTACAAGTTTGCTTAATTATTGCACATTAATTCATTTCTCTAAGTTTTGACCATTATATATAAATGTGTCTGTTGTGTGTTGTGTGTTGTGTGTTGTAGGGCACTTATGATTTAAAGTGTGAGTTACTTGGGGGCGTAATTCTTAGAAGGCAGCTGTAACCCAGTGTCCACTTCACAAGAAACACTGCATTTTAATGTAGGGGAACTTTTGTACATGATTTTCACATCTTGCTATCAAAATTTGGTAAGCATAGCAAATAATATGCACCTAAATATTTAACATAAAATCAATCTTCAACAAGCTAAAATTATATCACTTGATTTTGTATTTAGTTCTTACAGTGGCTTTTAGTAGCTCCAATGGATAATATGGACACACCTACATGTATTGCCAGCCCATCAAATGTTGAGTAAGAATACAATTTTTTTTGTGGTTTTTAATATCTTTTTTACAATGGTTCTCTGTTCATTGTATTTTTATCTTACCTTTTCTAGCTTTCTCCCTTAAGGGGACGAAAAGCACCATGGTAAACATACTTCTAATAATGGAAAGGAAAACCATTTTTAATTTCTATAAATTATGTTATAGAAATATACCATGAATTTAAGCACCAAAAAGCACATGTAATATGTGTATTACACCCATCCTATGTGACTAAAATAATAAAGCATAGAGTAAAATTACTACTAGTTCTTGGGGTCTTATATGGTATGCTTACATTTTTTTTCTAAAACAAGTTGGTTTGTTATACAAATTCAGGACAATATATTACTGCAGTGGCTTTTATGAATTTGAATCCATCTCCTAATTTCCCTCCATTGAAAGATTGTTTCCACACAATTTCTAGTTTAGTTTACTTTAGTAAGTCAATCTTTCAAACATATTTTATATATTATAATATCGTTTTTTTTTTTTTTTTTTTTTTTTTTTTTTTTTTTTTTTTTTTGCTTTCAAAAATATGATTCAGCTAGCATATTTCTTACCTTCCGTATATCAGATTGCAATGTTATTGGGACTTCATCACTGATTTCACTTGACTTTGCCCCATTAGGTAAGTTAGATGCCCCCACTTTCTTTTTCTTACTTATCTTTGTTAATTTGGTTGTTAGTAAAGTTTCATGATTATGTAGAAATTTAATATAAAGATAAGGAACAAAGTTTTTTGTAGTATAATAATTGAAAAAGAAAAAAAATATTAGTGTCTTTGGAAACTTGGAATACATAGTCATAGTTTGACTTAATTAGTTGCTTATTTAGTTTATTAGTTGCTTGTTTTCTAGTTTATTATAGTCACTGGTTGGTTTCCAGTTATGCTTAAATATTAACAGCTATCATGGCAACCTTCAATAGTAGTTTTGGATCGACACCTTCTAGCAAAAGATATCGTGTACATGTTCTTGTGTTGCTATTATGGATTCGGGAACATCCTTGATTATTGGTCCAACTATATGTATCTCATGTGAAGCTTCTATTAGAACTATTAATCTCAGGGATTTCAAGTTTTTCATATTTCTTGTATCTAATTAGTTTGTAAATTTCTATTACAACTTCTATTGATTTGTTTTATCTTTCCATGGAACAATTATTTGTATGACATTAAATTTTATGCAATGGATTGTATTTATTGTATATGATATTTTATTTTCTATTATGAGACATTAAATGCAAATTTAATTTGGAAATTAGTAAATCTATAAATAATATATTTTTTTAAACATTTAAAATTACGATATGCAAAAATGTATGTCATCTTCATTTATGACATGACCTTTCTTGATAGGGGCTTTAATGATACGCAATGTGAGTCGTAAATGCGCGTCGTAAGGTTACGACACACAAATACGTGTTGTCTTCCTTTATGACGGGGCCTTCCTTGACACGCCTTGCGTGTCGTATATGAGTGTCATAAACGTGTGTCCTAAATAGGCAACGCACAAAAGCGTGTCACCTTTCGTTATGGCAGGGCTTTCCATGACACGCATTTGTGTGACGGTTGAGCGTTTTACGACGCGCATAGCGGGTCGTAAAAGCTGTTTTTCTTGTAGTGTATCGGCTTGTTTTCGAACCTTGAATTAGCAATGACATCATGATGTATTTTCACTTCATGCATAGCCATGGTGGAAGATTGTGTATACATAGTAGCACCAGCCATGCTACGTTGACTAGTTATGTTTCCGAATGGATTAATACCATTTGTACTAAGTCTGAATCGAATATTTCTAATCTCAACAGCAAATTCCTTAAACTCATAATCAATATTTCTCTATTGAGGAGAATTAGCCACATGTCTCTCCTTTTTTTTTTTTTTTTTTTTTTTTTTTTTTTTTTTTTTGCTTCTCAAAATGCCAACGCAACAGCTTTGCATCTTTAGCGTTTGCAAATAATCATTTTAGTCTTTATATGATGAGAAAATATCACAATACTTTAGTAGTGGGTGCATGCTTTTTCACATTGTCGTCTTCTTCCATATTATTTGTTTGTTTATACTGCGATTTACCACATGTTATATATTTATCTAAATATGCATATTGATCTTTATAAATCATGCAATCATTTAGCCATGAATGAATTCTCTCGATTTCCAAACGCATTGAACACATCAACTTTTTTCGCTTGATATAGTGAACCATGTAGCTCATTATCTTTGGGAAGCATTTCATGCAAAATCTCTAGCAAATTTGTGAAAATTTTATCACTCCAATCATTATTCGCTTTTAAGTTAAATAATTTTAGCATAGTAGAAAGTTTGGTAAATTTTGTGCAACGAACATATAACGGTTTTTCTACATCGACAAACAGTTGTTGAAATTTTTTGAAATCTTTGTCAGGAGTATCATCTTGAATATCATGTAACACATCATCTATTTGATCATAATTGTCATCAAGCCATCGGTCTCATCGTCATTAGATTCGGTATTAATAATATTACAATTAATAACTCACCATGTTGTGACCAACGAGTATACCCATTCATAAACCCATGACATATAAGGTGTTCTTCTATTAACTTTGAATCCGGAAACATTTTACCAATTTGACACTTTTTAAAAAGACATTAAATTTGACTTTCTCGTTTATTTACTCAATTATCCTCATCAACTTTAATAAAATCTTTCAACCTAATTAAGTACTATTTGTCATGACATTGTAATCCATATATCGAAGTATCACGATCCATCTATAATTCAAGAAATTTAGTTATTAGTAGGATACATGCACTATAAATATACATCAAATTTGGTAGTAAGTTATCACTCCAAATCACTTTTTAAATAACTTGTCTCATATTTAAACATTTATTAACAAATTAAGTATTTAAGCTAAACAACCAATATTTCTTTAACCATTTAGAAGTAACTATACCTTATAGTTGGACAAACGAACTTGAACAAGATCGTTTTAAAGTTTGTTGACGGCTAACTACCCTATAAAATTAAAAAAAAAAAAAAACAAGAATAAATTATAACCAAATTCAATTAACAAAGCTAAGAACATATATACAATTTAATCTATAATTAAAAAAAATGGCACAATATTAGGTGTATTTTGTAGGATTTTTAACATAAAATATTGCATCCAATTTTTTAAATTATATTAATAATAATTATTATTATTTATATAAATAAATTTACAATTCTAACAAAATAGATAAATAATGATTTTACATATAAATATGTTTAACGAAATGCTCCAATGATATGCGGTGTTGTCATTCTCCTTGAAATCGAGGGTTCAAGTCCTGTTGTATCAACATACAGGTGGATTTAAAGGTAGTTTAAAAGTATAATAGATTTGCTGTTAAAAAAATATAATAAACAAATAAGTTTGTTAATTATTAATGATGAGTGTTGATTTGTACACAATAATTTTTCTTCATACACAACAGTTGATACTTTAAAATGGTGTATTGTAAAAATTCTATAATGCATAAATTATCACTTATGCATGATGTGGAAAATATTAAAACAACTAAATGAGTTTTATTAGAGAAAACAAACACTAAATATAATAAAAAACTAATAATGGTCCAATTCTACATTTCTTTTGTGCATGGTTTATCAACAACATAGGAGTCAGAGAGGAGAAAGGCAGTTTGATGGATCGAGACAATTAGAGAAAGTAAAAAAGACGTCCGTGTAGCAGAGACGACATCAAGAAGGCAATGTCAAACCTTACTTCTGGTGTGATTTCTTGTTGTGATCTTTTACAGAAACCTGAATTAAATCTTGATGTTTACCCAACGATCGGGGTTGAAGAGTATATTGTTAACGCTTGGATGTAGAAGATCGAACAACAACCAAGAGTCAATGTCCATGATTAACAGTGGAAGATGTTCAATCCAAATTGAGGTAGAGTTTACGGTTGGATTTCAGGGGAAATTGAAATCGCAGATGAAGCTTAGTAATTGGGGATGCGGGGAATGGGTGGGAATGATAGTGAATTATGGGTGGTTTTGGTTGTAGTGCAACTAGAGAATACTAGAACCGAGAACAAGGAAGAAGCTGAAATGAAAATAGAGTTGATGGAATCATGATTTGGGGGTTTGTTTTTTTCAATATTAATATCGTTCTAGAAAAATTATAACCTGTTTTGATCAAATTGAATCTATCAAACTAATTTATAATTACAAAATCATATGGTTAGAAATTGATTTAACATATGGCAGATGGCAGAAAGTAAGAAGAGTATAGTTGCTAAAAACATAGCTGGTACCAAGGTTGGAAAAAACCGGACAACTTGTCTTCAGATGTAGATCATCACCATGTATGGTTCGGAAATTGGAATGAATACCACCATCTCCAAAACACCTCAAAGCAGAGATATGAAAAACATAGGCCAAATTTTCTTATGATTTTTTGAAAGAAAGATGGATATTGGCATCGAGGTGGATATGAATTTATCTACAAGACATATAGAATACGGTTGTGGACCCACTATAACGGTGCCTAATTTTTAGGTATTAGGGTTTTAAATATAAAATGTTTTGGGCACATTCCGCAAAAATAGCTAGTAGCAGGTAGCTTCTAGCTTGTAGGATTTTGTTAACGCTACATGAAGTAGCATTTGGATTTAGAGCGTTTTGTTTAAACTAAACGCTAGAAGCTTTTAGTGTCGAACACGCCGGAAGCTAGAAGCTCTCTAACGCTCCCAAACGCTCCATGCCAAACACGCATTTTATCAAGTTATGTATAAAACACAACTGTAAATGAGAAAACGTATTCTAGCGTATTCTTTTCTCCCTTTCATGCATTATACCAAATAGCGTACGACTATTTTTTTTTTTTCATAAAAGCATATACTAACATTATATAATATGAATTACTCTAAAAGTCATATTATATATGCTGTAATCTATATGTGATTCTGTAGTAGTGGTGTTCATATATGAAAAAATGAGAAATTTTTCCATGAACAAAAAAGTTAAACCAGTCTTATATTTGGCAATCAACAATAAAACTATATTCGGTTTGATTAAATTGAAAAAGTATGTCTGACTCATTTACAAGTACTAACACACACTCCACATCGTGGATTATGAGATGTTTCGAGCTAGCATCGGGCCTCAAAGTTAATCTTAGGAAAAGTAAAGTGTTTGGTATTGGGGTGGTTCTTGTGATATAAGATCCCTTCCTTTTAATTAGCTTGGGATCCCAATGGATGCAAGGTAAGAAGAGTTTCTCATTGTCTACCTTTGATCAAAAAGTTCAAAAGCAAACTCTTGGGGGCGGAGAGTTAGGAATTTGTTGTTTGGAGGAAGGCTCACATTATGCAAAGCGGTTCTCGGGAGCCTTGGTTCACCTTGGTTCATTTTTTTCCTGTTGTTAAACGCCCCTAGTAAGGTGATAAAAATTTTAGAAGGAATTGGAAATAAATTCTTTTGGGATGGTAACCGGAGAAAAATAAAATTACTTGGGTTGAATGGTATAAGGTTAGGAGACCTAAAGAAAGCAGCGGTCTCGGTATTGGTAGTACTCTAAAATCCTTCAATCTCATTCTTCTTGGGAAGTAGTGGTGGAGGTTTAGAACACACTGTGATGAGATGGAAAGACATAATAGTTGTGAATTATAGCACGTTGGAAATCTTGAGTCTAACGGAATCGGAATTGGAAACATTAGAGGGGGTGGGGGCTATTAAGGGGTTGAATTGGACGTGTTGAAAATTCATTTTCTCACTAAAAGACCATCTTGAGATATCAATTCCACCATCAAACCGATTAAAGTTTTGGACAGACATCTGGTGTATTAGCAGTCCGGTTAAGGAAAAGTCTTGTCCAATTCTTGTTTTGGAAATTCAGATGCATTATTTTATTTGGCTTAATAGCCGCTCAAACATTGCTGCCCAATGTAACTAGGAGAACTGGCTAATTAGCCCAATGTTGTAACCTCCTTTTGCCTAGCCTCTCGCTAGGTTCTTTTTGAATATCAATCTCGCCGTTCAAAAAGAAAACACACACACTACACAAAGGAAAAAAAAACAAATACATACTTATAAAGATGAAAATATAAAGCAAAATAATCCATCGTACTTGCCATTGTTATCAAAATCAGCCACATTAAACAAGACAAGTGGAATAAAAACATAAACTTATTAACTAAATATACGGAATTATAGAGCTAAATCGCAATGTAGTTGAAGGTTTTCACAAAGTTATGTCTTTGGGTTCTAGTATATTATTTTTGCTTCGGGTGAAGCTCGAGGGAACCACATTATATACTTTGCAATATCAAGTCTTTTTTTAGCATCAACAGCTCCACTTTGTTTAATGGTAAACTTCTCGAGAGCAGGGGAATGAGCAAGTAGAATCTTTATAAAAAGTAGTTCCGGTTTCGATCCATGTAAAGATATTATCTCAACATTTTGCAACCGATTCAATGTACAATCCAAACAGTTTGGGGATTCCAAATGATTTATAGCTGGCCTCATATCCACTCGAAGCTCCTGAAACAACGTAAAATGCAACCACAGTTTAGCTCCCAACTCTTGTATCATATATATAATCAAATTAATTATATAATTTTAGCACTCCAGCACATACATATGAAGGCTTTACCACCTGCACATCCAGCATATACATATGAAGGCATTCAAGATTCGGTGAGTTTCGAAGCAAACAAAGAGCACCATGAAGTAGATCCAAATCACCAAGTTGAAAATCCAGCAGCCGCAGATGCTTTAAACTACCAATCGCAAATGGAAGAAATTTTGGAAACTTTTCTGCAGCCAAAAACTGTGAAATGAAAGTTAGATTTTAACTTACGCAAAAAAAACATGAGAATTACATACCCCCCAAGAGCATAAAAAGCTTACCTTAAGAAAATGACTGTTGATATAGAAGTATTCAATTCTGGGCGAGTTACTAAACATTGTGGCCAAACTAATTTTTTTCACTCGTACAAAATTTGTTACGGGTCTCTCGAAAGTAATCCAAGCCACAAAAAGACATGGACTGTCCAATAACTGAAGCAACATGGCATCAGGACAAGCAACAACAGTCAAATCCTGCAGTTTTGTAGCCTTGATGTTGAAATTGTAAACATTTGTGCACCTAAGCAGGAACAACTTCTTAAGCCGTGGTAGGTTGATCTTAGTTCCACACAATCTAGCCCCAAAATCAATATCTTCCAGAAGAAGTTCTTCAAGGTTGAGAAATCCTTCAAACTCAAGTGGTTGCTTAAAGAAACAGTTTTGTAGTTCCAACTTTGTCAACTCTAGACAAGAAAACAAATGAGAAGGAAGTCTATAAAATTGATTTGAATTGGTAAGGTGGAGTTCCCTGACACCGCTTCTTGATAAGAGTACGATGAATTGATCGACTTCTTGGAAGCTATCAAGAGATATGTTTGGTATATGGAGATGAAATTTCAAGATAGGACCTTTGTGAAGGATCAAGACTGTGTTTATGATCCTTATAAACCCATTACAACCTAAAGATCCATTTGTTGCAAATTTAGTGGAGAAATACTTATCAAAAACCAGTGTCCTTATTGTGGTCCATCTGTGCCTCCACTTTTTCGATAAAACGCTTAGCCTTGCAGCAAATTCAGTCCGGAAGCGCTCTAAGATCGAGTCTATCAAGTGATCTGGCAAGTTACTGATTCTATCTTCCTCACCACAACTGAGAACCCCCCTTTTATTAATCTCTGTTATCATATTCAGAAGAAAAAAAAATGGGAACAAGTTACATCAATACAAAATGGAACGCAATAAGAAACATTAAGCAACTTGACCTTTCTAACAATCTCCTTAATATCCTAGATGGGTTCACCTACTCTCTATTTGTTAATTGCATTTTACAGGGATACAAAATCTTTTTGGTTCAATTTTAGCCTAATGGCTTCCCCTGGCAAAACCTAACTTAAAACAACTTAGATGACCATATAATAATATAGTATACCCTTCATACTTCCTGCCTTCCATAATTAACAACTAGCTATTTATTTATCTTCACAAAATCCGTTTCTTGATTTTTGTTTTCCAGTGAATATATACGTGATGATTGATGACTACACAAAACAGTGTTTACGTTTCGTACTGAAAGGAGCAAACGAATCCTAAACAGTATAACTCAACTCAAACAAAATATCTTTCACACACGACTTTCAATGAATCAAAAACATGGAGGTTTATGAAGTAGAAAGTTACCCATCATACCAATCGGACCGACCACGTAGCTTATCTGTCGGAGTAAAAAGTCGATGAATTGGGAACTTGTTAGGGTTTACTGACCCCCGCCTTAAGTAATTTGTAAAAAACTAAAAATAATACTAAAAGATCGTAGTTTGTGAATTGTGATTTGATTTCCTTTTGTTTTTTATTATCTAAAGAATCCTTTCTCTTATAAATTTTGATTTTTGAAATTTCTATTTTGGACTCATCCGTAATATCCGTATCAGATTTCATCACCGTGAGAAAAAAAATGTTAAGTTTTGATAAAATTACTTTTTATTAATGAAAATTAAAAAAGTAGATAAAAAAATGAAAATAAAAATAAAAACTGGAATCATAACAGTAATAATTGTAGTAGTATATAACAGTAATATTTAGTTACTAAATTATTTTTATAAGTGATTTATTAAATTTTATTTAAAAATTAAAAAAAAAAAAAAAAAACAAGGTATGTAGTAGTATATAATCCTAGTAATTGTAGCAGTATGTATGGTTGATGTCATTTTAACCATATAATTTTTTTAATTTGTTTTAAAGTGTTGTAAAAATCTTGATTAGATCCCGATTAATTTTCGATAACTCCTAGGTGCTACCAACTGACTACAAGGCGCCTAGCGATTGATGTCTACAAAATGAGCAAAGTAGTAAGAAATGATGAAATTTGAACACTTTAAAAGAACTTCATCTCAATAGACACTATTTATTTGAATGATGAGTAAATTACACGAATGGTCCGTATGGTTTAGAGTAATTTGCGCGTTTGGTCCCTAACTTATTTTTTTAACTCGGAAGGTTCCTACTGTTTGTTTTTGTTACATGCTTGGTCCCTATCTTACCTAAAAAAACTATTTTGCCCTTGATCTTTTAAAATATTTAAATACACAACCCAACCCCAACCCCCCTCATTTTACCCTACATATCCTACAATATTTTCCTATTTAAATAATAGTTTTTTTTTTAGATATGACAGGAACCAATCGCGTAACAAAAATAAGCAGTAGGAACCAAGCACATAATAAAAACAAATATTAGAGACTTTCCGAGTTCAAAAAAAATAAGTTACGGACCAGGCGCGCAAATTACCCCAAGCCTTAGGGACCATTCGTGTAATTTACTCTTGAATGATTAGTGTTGTATTAATTACATTAACCTATTTTGTTATCATATTAGTAGTATTTAGGAACTTTGTTATAATATTATATATATTTTTAAAAAAATTAACGAACTAGCAATTTAGGGTTCCCTCTTAATCCCCCACTTAATCACCACATATTCAATTAATCCCTTAACCCAAATCCACCGACTAGTTAACGCCGAATGTTTTTTGCAACCTCAGTTTTAAAATATCACTTATCTTTTATTTTTATTTTGGTGTATAAAGTCAATGTTTACCTGTTAAATTAGTCATTTTACCCGTTATAATACCACCAACTCCTCTTCCCTCCTCCATTCTCACCACCACCTCCACCATTTATATCCTCTCATCGAAAACAATGGAATTGAAATAGTCTCTTTATTCCTCAATGCATTCCTTTCAAGTAAATCAACCTTGTAATCCCTATAATCGACTTGTTCTTCATCATTAAGCATAACAACCTTTGGGTTAACTTAAACCATTTCATGTCGGAATCTCAGTTAAGGATGGGTCGCTGATGATATTCAACTTCTTCGGAGTCTCACTTCCATCATTTTATGTTGCAATGGGTTCTTGACTGCATTGCCCATATCACTTTCAAATCTTACACTTGTTAGAATCTATTGATGTGAGCCAGAATTACTTCATTGATTTGCTCCCTGAAGTTTTGTTGATATCATAATATGAGTCGGAATTACTTCATTGATTTGTGCCCTAAAGATTTTAGGAATTGCGATCGAAATTCCAGCAACAATTTCCGAGGCATTGACATTACTCAATGCCTCTAGTTACACCGGTCAAATTCCAAACAACATTTCATTGTCAACTTCCCTTTCCTTCATTGATAGGGTTAGTTTGAGAAAGAATGAAGATGTGGAAAAGGTAGATGAAATATGAGAGAGAATCCATAAGCTTGATATGAGTTACTCTGAGAAAGAATGAAGATGTCGAAAAGGTAGATGCAATATGAGAGAGAAGCCATGAGCTTGATATAACTGGATTCTTCTTGAATGTTAGTTTAATTTCAAACATTTATTTCATGGATATATAATTATTTATAGTTTCAATTTAGTTTTTTGGTTTTCATGATTTATCTTCCATGATCAATTGATCACTTTCTAAAAAGGCCGAGTTTTTATTATTTTGAAGGGTATTAAGGGTTAAATGAGTTGACGACTTTTGAATTTGATATGATTTCAAGAACTTTTTTATAGGTGTTGTTCTTTATTCTATTTTATGGACTATAAGATGTAATTTAATATGAGTATCAAGATTCGGTGTATGATATTGTTTTTTTTTTACTAAAGACAATGTGAAATAGCATTTATGCTTACGTTGCTCAAGTAGTTTTGAAGCCTGATTTGGCCCAGCTGCATCAGTACAAAAGCTATTACATTTGTGTGCTCAAGATCCTAAAATCCCATCTATTAAGGCAAGACATGTTGTTAGAAATGATTACGTAAAAACTTTGAAGAGATGTCGCTTCAATTGCACATGTACATAATTCTAATACAATTGTTAAACCATATTATACTTCAGTTTTAATTATTTAATTATTTGGTATTTTGAAAAGCCTCATATATAATTTTCCTAGGGCCTCAAATCACCTTAGACCAAGTTGTTAAAGTGAAAAAAGTATGATTTGTACATTTTATGAAAAATGAACATTTATTTCCTCTACCATACATGCAAAACAATAATAACTAAGGAAGAGGTCAGTGCGTTGAACAGGTCGGATATTTTTTTTGTTGATGTTTGGTGGGTCACGAAAGTAGGACGCAATAGTTGGTTGGCTCTCAAAGTAGGATGCTTAAAAATGAATTATGGTTGAAGTAGTCGTTGCAATTATTAGTAGTTTATTTTAGGTGCGAAAAAATAAAAATACAATGCCATCATGGACGATACATCCCTATTTTCGGTAAAAAAAAGTACAACTATGTTGCTATTACATGTTTCTACACCAACAGTAGTTCCAAAAATATCCATATGGTTTCCATTTACAGGAGCTTTCAGAATTGTGCCCGATAAAGGTAAAATCGAAAAACAATAATTTTATAACTCTAACTTATTTTTACGGTAATGCATTAAAATGTACATGGAATTTTTTTGCAAATAGAAAACGATGATGTTGAGTTTCAAAATAAGATAAAAAAAATAAACCAACAAAGCTAGGCACCCATAAAATTAAGAAAGAAATCAGAAATGGTGTTAAAACTTAAATTGAAAGCAGATAGGACTCCGAAAGATGGCACCAGAGCAAGTGACTTGCTCAGACAAACTTGTTATGATAGACTAGTTGAAATTATGTTTTATTTGTTATGGACATGTTTTATGAAGTGTTTTTATTATTATTAATATTTTTATGAATACTGGTTTTTAAATAGTATATTAATATAATTTAGATATATTCTATTTTCAGTTTCCAATATCCAGTGACTCGAAAAATTAGGATGTGTTGCCTATGGAGTATGCTATACCACGTCTTGAAGATGAGCAACAACGTCCTATTGATACGACTGCATTAGAAATTATTCGTGATTATCAACATGCTAAACAACGAACGATAATACTGGAAATCTCATTGCCGCCTCCACAGAGGACCGGAGAAAAGTAACATTATCTAAGATGAAAATTATCCTTTTTCATTAACATTATTGCAAAAAGAGTTATTTAATCTATTACATACTTAGATTGGTTTCCACAAATCAGGAAATTTTAAGGGATACATGTCACACCCCCAAACCAGAACGGCGGAAACATTCAGGGGTGGGCGACTTCATGTATAATAACAATAGAAGATAATAGTGAAGAAAGTAAACACAACCATCATAGATATAATTTAGAAGGTTACATCATTGCATGTATTACATGTTTCCAATCAAATTACATTATGTTGACAAAATGAGTTTTGAACTAACGTCTTAGCGTTTTGTCTTCAAAAGCTGTTGATTACCGATCTGTTGATTACCTGAGAATACAAGTAATTTTGGAAAAAAAAATATCAACAGTTAAGTTGGTGAGTTCATAAGATTTTTATTTGAGAAAAATGTTGATTTTCTTTGTAAAAGTAATAAAGTGTGATTCCAAAAAATCCAATATTTTATGTTATAATGTACTGTAGTCTTAAATACCCTAAGACTAATATGTATGGAATGTTCTACTTGAAAATAGTATATTGTAGTTTTTTTATAAATAAAACCCTTTTTATGTGATTGTTACTTTCCGTAAACAGAATGTACTCTTAATAACCCACGTGAGCTATTATAACCATGCGATGACCTAGTTAGCCTGTCACTACGTTCTTCAGACGTCAGAATGTTATGACATTTATCACCCAGACCTGCCGGTCTAACTATAGTTAATCGTTTAGGTGTGGGATTGTCATTCTTGTATAGATCTATACACAAATACCACACTCTCCCTACAAGAGATTTTAGTTACAATTACAGGACTTTAAATGTAGTACTTAAAAAGTACCGTGAAGTTGAATTTCTCACAAATTGATTCCTTAACAGGTTTACATAAAGTGAAATGAAAAGCCTTTTTGTCATAAGTATAAGTATTACCCTTTTCATTGTGTGTGTAAAATATATAAAAATAATCCTATTTTTATATAATCGTTTACTTGTCCTGAAAGGGTAAAACAACGTGAATGTTTCCCAAACTATTTCTATAAAAGTTTAATATGTATGTTTCGTTGAAATGAACACTTTTATATTTTTGATAACATTGCATGTAAATGTTTATAACTTTAGTAGTAATGCTATTTTTTAAAATACATATAACTTGTAAGATAGCATAAATTATGGTTGTTATATTTTCACAAGTTTCCTTGTGTTTTACTTGTATTCCCCCCTTAAAATATAGCAAAATCATTGAAAAGTATAAGGGTATGAACTCACTTATAAAGTGGTGATTCGGACAACACTTCACTACTAAAACTGATTTTCCTTGACGAAATCGTGAGTTTCTGCTAAAAAATGGGTTATGCGAGGGAAGAGCTTCAAACAAAAAAGACTATTTTCTCGGGGAATTCGGGTGCTCCATCGCTTTCTTCTAGTGTTAGGGAGGTTCCCTATGCTTCGGAGGGTTTTAGAGTGGCTTGAGAGGGTATAGAGAGTGAAAGAGATTGTAAATTAGCAACCATTCCCGGGCGGTCTCACATGGTATTTGTAGTTGAGGCCTAATCTTCAGTACGCTGGGCGTACCTGCAAGGACATGGCGCATTCCGTTACGCTAGGCGTGCCCTCGTACGCGGGGCGTTTAGAGATACATGGCATTGGTTCGGTTTCCGGGCTTCGAACGTGTCTATCGTGCGAATATGTGTCTACTGCATGAAGGAAGAGGGTGATGTGGCCAACTCCAGACCACGTTTCCGAGTACGCGGGGTGTATGCCTTTAGACACACCTCGAAATTTGTGCCTCGAACTTCCAAAATTCATAACTTTTGCATACGAGCTTCATTTCATTCTTTATATCCACACGTAGGTGAGACCGTACTCTACAACTTTAGTTTAGACTCGGTCGGCCAATTTTTGAATTTATTTTTAAAGTTATATTTTAATAGGCAAGGACAGGAAAAGTCTGTTAAAAATTTATAACTTCTTCATCCGACATCCATTTTCGTATGTTTTTTTTACCGTTGAACTACTATTGACGAAATCTTCGATTGTCGTTCAGGTTGTGTCGGCTAAAAATCGCTTGATCTATATTTGAATTTCGGGTTGTACACTGTTATGTCGAATCTTAGAAAAATCATAATTTCCTCCTATGAAGTCAGATTTGAACGTTATGTTTATGCACACTCTCAGTTTAACATATACTATGAATTTCATTTAGATAACTAAGGCTAAAAAGCATTTTATTGTAAACTCACTTTTTCCGACACACAACATCGTGCCGCTTCTGTTGCGAAACTTCGATGAGTTATAACTTCTTCATTATAACTCGAATTTCAGTGTTATTTATATTTCTGGAATCCTTGTCACGACCACTACCTTTTTATACATAAATATCGGGCTTATCTAACATTTTATTTTTGACACTTATTTTCATCTTAGTTTATTATATATGTATTATTTCAAAAACGAGTTACAATAGTTGATCTAGACTATTACATTGATTTACAATAACGTATTATTACAACTAGCCACCGGTGGCGAAACCAATATACGACTTCACCGTCCTAATCTAGTATTAGTATTACCATTCTTATCCAGAAAATGAATAACCTACGCAAAACAATCCTCTCGACACGAAGCATCCGAACTTCAAGAGAATCTAAATTCCAGCTGAAGACCTTTGAGTTTCCGTATTACAGGTACTTACCTTGGACCGGCGATTCTCTACCCTAACTTCTCGTCCTCGAATGCATGTTTGGATCCTAATAATCTACCATCCCTGATAATAAATTCTCCTAACACCTCCTATGTCCTAATGACTCATGAAAAGGCAAACGAAAGCTCATAATACAATCATAAACAATAAGATAGGAAAAAATATACATACCAGTCGTCACATCAGGTACTATCCTGGCCTCCATAACAGCAAGATGAAAAGCCAATCCTAGAGCCCTCAGGGGCTCTGTCCTACCCTGGCTCCCGTTCGTGATCCTGAAGGTAGTCGGTGCTGGAGCCTACGCCGGCTGGGCAACTAGCAGGGGACACTTGGCCTTTATATGGCCCACATGCTCACAAGGATAACAAAGTCAGATGCTAGAAGCTGAAGTCTGATGCCTACAATCCCTCACGATGTGGCCCTTTTTGCCATACTTGTGGCATCCTGAAGAAGCTCGACAACTCCCATCATGCACCGTGTCGCACATTCCGTAAGTGCGACCCCTTCGACTCCTCTGCATGTAATTAGTGGCCCTATACCGTTTTGGCGCAGACTGGGACTGCACCGGGGACTACCTCTGCTCCTTCAACTGAAGCTCGATCTCCAAGTCGGACTGCCTGGCGGCCTCCTATAACTCTAGTAAGGTATCACATCTCTACGTGGACATGAACTATTGAATGTCCATCTTGAGCACGCTCGGATATCGGGTCATCTAAGCCTGCTCAGAAGCAAACTCAAAGCAAAACATCGCCCTTTCGGTAAACATCCTGGTGATCTCCATCACCGACTCTGAAACTTGTCTCAAATCCAGAAAATCTCGTGCCAGCCACTCCCGCTCAACCCATAGGATGTAGAGAGTGTGGAACATCTCCCTGAACTGATCCCATGTCACTGCAACTCTCTGCTTGTCAGACTACGATCGCGTAATCAACCTCCACTAATCCTTTGCTCCAGACCTCAGCAGGTTCAGAGCACACCTGATATTCTGGTCAACAGGGCAGGAATAAGTGAAAAAACATCCCTCTACATCAGACAGCCACCTCATGGCTACAATCGGGTCCTGAACTCCCTCGAAATTCAAGGGCTTCGTGTTATCGAAGTCCCGATACTAAAACACCTACGCTAGCCCAACACCCGTAGCCGCTACAGCTGCGGATGCTGCAACAACAGTAGTCTCAGCAATGGCTGTGTATCCGCCATCAAAATACTCCATCGTTGCGGTTTTGATAGACCCAAACATCTCCGATAACTTTGCCCAGAATAGAGCAACTACCTCATCTTGTAGGATCTCCTGAATCCTAGCATCTATCTCCTCACGGATGACTCCTCTAACATGGTCCTCTGTCAATGTTGGCTTATCCTGGCTGCCAGCTCCCGGCCCTGATCCGGATCTGGTCTGAAGTCGCCTCGTAGTCACCATTCTGAAAATACACCGAATGACCCCGCACAAGACCCAAGGGGTTACCATTCAGATAATCCGCATAACCACAACGAACCAACTACAAACAAGACCCAAGGGGTTTGTGACTTCCTTGCTACGCGTATGTATCCTGTGATTTCAGTGGTACGGTCCCATACTACTTTCCACACCTACCCATATTTGTCTCAAAGATCATCACAATGCCCTAACAATATATACAACATAAGCAAGCACTCAATCCTCGCTCCTAGAATAAGGCTAAATGTCTCACAACTGGCCGGATGACCCCGCACAACTCATCCTATCACCATTACTACACGACCCTCCATTGGTGCCAGATAACTATTACATGAATACAATCACATGTCTTACAGCTTAACCAATCTTAGAATAAGAGATTTAATCCTACAACTATTGGAATTAGACAAGAGCTACGCAGCATGACCAAATCCGTCATCCTAAGATCATTTAACCCATGTAGCATGTGACTTAGTGCATTCACTCAATAACTAATTCACAAGTGAAAGAGTCACATAACCGCCAAATAAGGAAACTCTATAGGAACTAAGGCATCACATAATCAGGAAATTCTATCAAGCAACTCCTGAAGATCCCTACCCTATCACTAGCATGTTGTTCTAACAAATCACGATATCAGATAACTGTATGATATTTTGGGTTCTACTTACTAGCTCCGGCTGATCGTACACTTCGCATCCTCTTTTATTTTGAAAACTATCAAAAAATCATTTTGAAAATCTTGTAAAAATCCTTTTCCTTAGTTTAAGATCGGATTCACATGAATGTTCCTCCAATTCAATCAAACCAAGGCTCTGATACCAACTTGGAACATCCATAAAAAAATTCATAAAAATTTTGAACTTTTCAAAATCATCCCAAGCTCATAAAGTGTTTGAAAAATCTTCCAAAATCGGTACTATTTACAAATTGTTTTCAAAATAAATCAATATTAGAATTTTCCCTGAAATCACAATCATAAATCGAGGAAGTATGTACGGTCACGCCTTCGCCTTCCTGCGGTCATCCCCTTTACCTGTACCTGAAACAATAATCGATAAATGTGAGCTCGAAGGCTTAGTGAGTTACCCCCAAAATACTAACACAAACAACAATGCACATATCATAACAAACATCATACTATGGTTCCAATCAACCGTCGGGTTGGAATACCCCAGGCCCTTAACCATCGGGTTTGAATGCCAACATACTATGGGTCTAGTCAAACATCGGGTTGGAATACCCCAGGCCCTCAACTATCAGGTTGGAATGCCAGCATACTATGAGTCCAATCATCCTTAGGATGGAGTACTCTCGTCCCACAACCATTGGGTAGGAATGCCCACATACTATGAGTACAATCATCATCGGGATGGAATACTCTCGGCCTACAACCATCGGGTTGGAATGCCCACATACTATGAGTCCAATCATCCTCGGGATGGAATACTCTTAGCCCACAACCATCGGGTTGGAATGCCCACAACCAATCAAACATGTGCACCTATATCAGATAATCATATAACGGTCTATAGAGACAACATACTAGGGTCCAATCATCTTCGGGATGGAATACCCTCAACTACCAATCAAACGTGTGCACATATAAAAGGTAATCACCTAACAGTATACAGAAAATTAGACCAAGCTACATGTCACTAAGCATAGCGTCATCCTATCTACCAGGATATCGATCTAACATATCACACAATATATAACCTTCCTATCTACTAGGATGCCTATCTAACATGTCATAGTACCAAAAAATCCGAATAATAATTCAAAGGGTCGGCCTTGGTGCCTTAGACCCTATGGTATAGTGAGGAGAGCTCACCTCACAACGTCGAACTATAGTGATAAGATCAAACTCCTGGATCACAGCCATGAACTCCACCACCTATAACCATCATAGGACCAAGTTCATCAAAATCCCATATTACCAGAATACCCTCAGAAGTCAAACTTGGTAAACCCTTGGTCAAAGTCAAAGTCAATGGTCAAGGTCAACAGTCCATGTTGACCCAACTTGTCGACTCCAACTACTTACTCGTTGAGTTCCTCCAAAACTCAGAAAACAGCAAACCTGAGTCAACTCGCCGAGTTGCCAGGCAACTCGTTGAGTCCATGAAATGTCCAGATTATCGGGGGAAAATCCTAACCACTCATCGAGTCACTTTATTGACTCATCGAGTTCATGCAGAATCCAGAAAACGGGAAAACCCGTCTCAACTCATCGAGTTGGCTATCTAACTCGTCGAGTTCCTTAAGTCCATTTCTCATTCAGACGCTACTAAGCAACACCAAAGCTCCAAACTATAGATCTAACCCCCTAGGGTGTAGTTACCACGTAAAGTTGCCAGCTTTACGTGTATGCAAGGCCTTAAAAGGCTTAAAGCACCAAAACTAAGTCTAAGATGAGGTTTGGGGCATGGAGAAGGGACATAGCTTGCTAAAGTCGGGAACTTTATGTCCATAAGGGTCTAGAGCAGTCTAGATCTGAACTCCACACTTCCTAATGTGTTCAAAACCAGAAATGACACAAGATTAGGGTAAAAATGATCCTAAACTCTCGTATGAAGAGATCTAACAAGAAGGTGGTCAAGGTAACGACTTTTTACCTTCAAATGGATGCTAACCCGAAGTAGATACCGGATCTACTAGCTTCTTCTCACTCCAAGCTCCTAATTCTTCAAGTTTCTTCAACTAGAGGCACCAAAGAACATCTCCAAGCTCACACACTCACACAATGTGGAGATTAGGGTTTCCTCCAAGCTCAGACACTCACAGCGCCAACTCATCGAGTTGGGTCCTCCAATTCGTTGAGTACGTCGTAAAATGCACGCGGGCTGACTAGTTCGTAAACTACGAGTTGGGGCCTCCAACTCATCAAGTAGGCTTCCTTAATTGCATAAAATCCCCTAGTTCTCATTCCTGGAAATCGGGATGTTACAAAAAAAGGTTATAGGTGTTGTTCTTTATTCTATTTTGTGGACTATAAGTTAGAATTCAATTTAAGTATCCAAAATTGGTTGTATCATTTTGTTTTTTGTTTTACTAAAGACATCGTGAAATGGTGTTTATGATTAGGTTGCTCAAGTTTTTCGAAATCTTGATTTGGCCACAACTGCATGGGTAAAAAAGTTATTACGTTTGTGTGCTAAGATCCTAAAATGCAATCTAATGCGGTGAGGCATGTTCTTGGAAATGACTAAGGTAAAAACATTAGAGATATGTCACATCAATTACACATGTACATTATTTTAATACAATTGATAAACCATATTATACTTTTGGTTTTAATTATTTGATTATTTGGTATTTTGAACACCCTCATATATAGTTTGACTTAGGCCTTAAATCGGGTCGGACCAAGCTCTTGAAGTGAAAAAGTATGATCTATATATTTTATGAAAACTCAACATTCATTTCCACTGCTATACAAGGAAAATAATAATAATAACAATAAACTTTTAGCGTTTTTTAAAATACCATTACCACCTGGCTATCTGTATGGTCTTCGTGACAAGTATAATAAAGCTAATAAAAAATATCATGTTAGATCATTTAGCAACTAGGGGTGTCGAACGGGTAAAATTCTCGGGTTTCGGGTAGAACGGGTCGGGTAGATCGGGTATTTCCTTAAGAAAATAATACCCGATATTCGACCTATATTGTAATTTGGGTTTTCGGGTTTCGGGTATTCGGGTTTGAGGTCGGGTCGGGTAGTTATCGGGTATACCCGAAAATTTCTTAATGACACTTATTGATAATTTTTTTTCTTTATTTTTTTATTTTTACATGTTGGTTGATTTAATAAAGAATCGGGTAGGAAAATACTCAATAAAATTAACAAGTACATATATAATAACAATACAAATCATTATAATATGTTATGTACTTTTTTAATTCCATTATGTGCGATAGTGAGAAACTGAGAATTGTGATGATGGTTTGTGACTTCAGTTTCAACGTCGTATTCCATTTGCAAGTTTGTGCCGACTGTCGAGTCGTCGTTTTTAAGAAGGAAACGAAGGGTTTTGTTTTATTTGAAGTGTGCGTACGTGACTGCATTGTATATTTGGTATTATTTAAAAAACGAATTCGGGTATTCGGGTATACCCGAAAATAAATATTCATACCTAAAACCCGACCTATATTATTATCGGGGTAACCTATTACCCGAATGTTCATACCCGTTACCCGTTCTACCCGACCCATTCTACCCAAATTCGGAACGGGTCGGGTGGGTAGAACGGGTTTCGGGTTTTTTCGACTGGCCTATTAGCAAACCACACTTTAACCACAAAATGAGGATTTTTTTTATAACACATTCAATATTTGCAAAGTAAGAATGTTAAATTAAGATTTTAAATTAGGATTATATTCAAGAAGCAACAAATTACTTTCATACGTTCATTATAACCAAGTATTTTCATTCCATCCTATTACAACATTGTATTTGAAAAAAGAAAAACTATACAATTATCTAATATTATAAGTTTATTGTTTTTCTTATTAAGACATCTTCTTCTTCTTACTATAATAAATGAAGATAATTCTGCCACATGTCAATTTCTAATGAGTTTTGACATTTGTCATTTTCTGATATTTTTAAATAAATAATATGCATCTTTCAATTTATGGTTTTCCTTTTCAATTTTTAAAATTAAAAAACCACATAATACTTATACTTATATATGTAAACTATCAAATGTAATAAATATTATACTGAATTGCAATTAATATGTTTCTTATTTCAAAATTTCATTTCTTATTTCAAAGTTTTATTTTAAAAAATGCTTATTATTTACATTTTAATATTTTATTTTTTTTAATCAACACGTATAATACACGAGTTTTACACCTAGTTATACATTAAAAATCTACTAAGTTATAACTTATAACATAGGAAATTAGTTTGTATTTGAATGACACTGAAGATGAGACTCGATGCTATCATGACCCAGTAAAACGGTGTTTGACATTAATTTTTCAACTACTTATAGGAGTTTGAGGGATGATGATAACTATTTTCCGATCTTAACCGAGTATCATTACTCAATCAGAATAGTTGATACCAATAGCTTTTCTCCTAGATGCCATATTTTGTGGATAACCAAATGAAACACCTCTTAGTCAACTTTTACCGGGAGGTTATAAATTGTAAGCCTTACCTTTCATTCAAAATCCGAAATCATCAATCTCTTCTTTAACTATTTACAAGTATCAACACACACCAAAGAGAAGCAAAATTCAAGTACGAGTAGGTACATACTTATAGAGACGAAAGTATAAAACAAAATAATCCAACGAACTTGCCATTGTCATCAAAATCACTCCTTGGGAAAACAGACAAGGGGAATAAAAGAAATAGAAGATAATTTAAGTACACTTATCAATACAGAATTATAGAGCTAAATTGCAATGTAGTTAAACATTCTTACAAAATTATGTCTCCGGGTTCAAGTAGATCACTTCTGCTTTTGGTGATGCTCGAGGGAAGCGCATAACATCCTTTGAGATGGCAAGTATTTTTTTAGCATCAAGATCTCCACTTGTTGTGATGGTAAGCTTCTCGAGAGAAGGGGAATGAGCAAGAAGAAGCTTTATAAAAAGCAGTTCTGGTTTTGATCCTTCTAAATATGTTATCTCTACAGTTTGCAACTGATCCAATGTACAATCCAAGCAGTTTGGGGATTCCAAATGATTTGAAGCAGGTCCCACATCTACTCGGGGATCCTGAAACAACACCATAATGCAACAGCAGTTTAGCTCCCAACTCTTGTATCATGTAAGCAAAATAATTATATAATTTTAGCACTTGCTACTTTACCACCTGCATGCCCAGCATATACATATGCAGACTTTCCAGATTGGGTGAGTTTCGAAGCAAACAAAGAGCAGCATGAAGTAGATCCAAATCACCAAGTTGAAAAAACAGCAACCAGAGACATTTTAAACTACTAATCGGATGTGGAAGCAATTTAGGAATCTTTTCTGCAGCCAAAAACTGTGAAATGAAAGTTAGATTTTAAATTATCTGATAAACATGAGAATTACATACCCCTCTGAGCAAAATTCAATTGAGGAAGAGCATAAAAAGTTTACCTTAACAAAATAACTGTCGATACCAAAGGTTCTAACTGTGGGCAAGTTACTAAAAATTGTGGCCAAATTAGTTTTTTCAGCTTGTTCATAATCTTGTATGCGGTTCTGCAAAATAATCACAACCTCAAAAAGGCATGGACTGCCTAATAACTGGATCAACATAGCATCAGGGCAAGTTAGGACTTCCAAATACTGCAGTTTTGTAGCCTTAATATTGAAATTGTAAACATTTGTGCACCAATACAGGGACAACTTCTTAAGCTGTGGTAGGTTGACCTTAGCTCCACTCAAGCTAGCCCCAAAATCGATATCCTTGAGAAAAAGTTCTTCAAGATTGAGAAATCCTTCAAACGCAAGTGGCTTATAGAAACAGTTTTGCAGTTCCAACTTTCTCAATTCTAGAAAACAAAACAGATAAGAAGGAAGTTCATAACGTTGATTTAAATTAGTAAGGACAAGTTCAGTAACACCCTGTCTAGATAAGAATGACATCCATTGATCAACTTCCAGGAAGCTATCAAGAACCATGTTTGGTATGTTGAGATGAAATTTCAAGATAGGACCCTTGTGAAGGAACAAGACTTGGTTGATGATCCTGACAAACCCATTACGACCAAAAGCTCCATTTTTTGCAAATTTATTCGAGAAATCTTTATCAAAAACCACAGCCTTCAATTTGGTCCATCTGTACCTCCAACTTTTTGATATAATGCTTGTCCTTACAGTGTCTTGAACTGGGATCCGTTCTAAGATTGAATCTATCAAGTGTTCTGGCAGGTTACTGATTCTATCTTCTCCAACACAACTGACAACCTTCCCGTTACTCTCTGTCATCAGATTCATAGAAGAAGAAAAAAAGGAGTAAGTTATTTCAAAGAAAGGGAAGGAAACAGTTAACACTGAACATATTCACATTTCTAATAGACTAATACTCTTATTAATTTCCTTTTAATTCCAACGGAGGTTTTGGGCGTGGTACCATAAACTCATGATAAAAAAAAAAAAAAAATTATCTGCAATACTTATGATTTAACGGTTGTAAGCATTTTTTAGGAAATTTGATTCGCATATTAAATACTGTAACACAAATAGATAATAATCCAAGTGATTTCAACAACATAATGGCTTAAAGAGGGCCATAGAATATCAAAGGGAAAATCTAAGGACGTGAATTCAGCTGCTATAAAAAGAGGTTATTCCGTAATTATAAGAGCAATATCAGCTATACAAAAGCAAAGGTAGAAACTTGTCGTATGAGGTTGAAGAATGAAGGGCCTTTTCTGTCAATGGGTCAATGAAAACAGTTAAAAGGATGTATGGGAATTTAATAGATACTTTTGATGCCACGAAACTCTAGAGGTGTTCACCTATCTATTTTTTTATTTTTATTTTTACAGGCATACAATTTCTTTTGGGTTCAATTTTGGTCTATACTCAAGCTTCTACTTGCATCAATGGCTTCCACTGGTAAAACCCAACTTAAAACAAATTACATAACTACAAAATATACATTCTACTTGCAAAAACTAGATTTTACCCTTCGTTCTACCTTACATAATTAGCTACTATTCAATTATCTTTAAACGCATCTAATAAATCTTCTGGAAATCGGTTTCCTGATTTCTGTTTTCCGGTGGATATAATGATTGATAATGACTACCCAAAAACAAAGTCTATGTTTTCAACTGGAATGAAGAAAAGAAACCCTAAACAACAGAATCGAGACTAAATCTCTTTCCCAAACGACTTTCAAAGAAATAAAAAGATGAAGTTTTATGAAGTAGAAACTTACCCATCTTACAGTCTCACGAGCCAGGGTCAAATATCGAACGATTGGGAATTCAGTTTAATATCCACCAGCCCCTAAATTAGATATACAGTGTAAAAACTATGTTAACATTATGTTCCAAATTTAATAAAGGAAAGAAAGTCTTGATTATAAAGATTACGTAATCTTTTTTTTTTTATATCAACGTAAGAGTGAAATCTGTTAATGGTAAATTCTTATTTTAGTTTTGGATTACTAAATTAACTATACAGTTAAACTACCAGCAAAAATCTCTTGGTTTGTGAATATGATTTCGTTTTTTATGGGCAAATGGCATAAATGTTGGTTTTCCAAAAAAATATTGGTTTTATCTTTGAACGTGTTTCGGGATAATAAAATCTGGCATTTTCAATATTTGGTTCGTTTATTGGGTTTGAACATGTAAACAAGTGGTAACCGGTTACCCATAACTACGTGGTCTTTTATGAATAAGTTGGCAAACAATGTTAATGAACGTTACGTCCGCTTATAGGAGAAGCAAACATATCACTCTACCATCACCTTTTGCACATAAACGTATACAGGGCTGGATCGTTGGTTTTAAGGACCCTGTGTTAAAAAGAAAAATGGGGACCTAAATACCATTTTTAATATATATATATATATATATATATATATATATATATATATATATATATATATATATATATAGAGAGAGAGAGAGAGAGAGTCAAGATCAAATAAGAAGGAAATTTTTGGTAGGAAGGTAAGAATTTTTTTTTCTATATATTTTTTTCGCGAACAAAAAAAATAAATTATTAGATGATTCATTTGTAAGATGATTCACAAGAAAAAATTCTCAAAAAAACATCTCGATGATTCATTTATATAATGATTTTGTTGTTATTCACTAAAATTGTCATAAAAGTGAATTTTTCCTTAATTTACTTAAAAATGAATCATATAGATGTTTTTTTGAGAATTTTTTCTTGTGAATCATCTTACAAATGAATCATCTAGTGATTCATTTTTTTGTTCGTTAAAAAAATATGTAGAAAAAAAACTTCTTACCTTCCTACCAAAAAAAATTTCTTACCGGATCTATATCCTATATATATATATATATATATATATATATATATATATATATATATATATATATATATATACATATATATATATATATATAGGATATAGATCCGGTAAGAAATTTTTTTGATAATTTTTTCTTGTGAATCATCTTACAAATGAATCATCTAATAATTCATTTTGTTTGTTCGCGAAAAAAATATATAGAAAAAAAACTTCTTACCTTCCCACCAAAAATTTCCTTCTTATTTGATCTTGACTCTATATATATATATATATATATATATATATATATATATATATATATATATATATATATATATATATATATATATATATTTAATTTCATAATTATTTAAATATTATCATGTATTAATCTAAGTATTAATTTAGAAATTACAATGTTATATTATTATTTATGTTTTAAGAAAATACAACCCTAATTCCTATTTTTTTTCTTGGCACCGACAACACATGTTATTCCATAATCACTTTAAAATTAAATATTTTTAATATTATTTGAACAATTTCTTTGTATTTGTGAATTATGATTGTACTTTTTTCATAATTTGAATTTTTATTTAAGTTTGAAACTAATTAAAATAGTGTAATCTTTAGTTAATTTATTTACTTTTTTAAAAATTCTAAAAGGTTTAACCTATTTGTTTAATAAGTTGGGTTGAGAACTACATAAATATATCTAACTGGTGACAACCTAATTATTTTAAATGTTAGGTTGAGTTGTAAATATCAAGTTATTTTAACAAACATGTTGGTTTGAGTTGAAATAGTCAACCCAATTATTTGATGATTTGAACCCAAACACAACCCAAATCGATCAATTGTCAGCTCTACAAAGTTAGCCATCTAAAAAACTAACTACCCTCTCTTTTATCTACGTAACCTAGTTAAATCCAAAATATCACCACCTTAACAATCCACTACCAATCATTTTTAATAAAAAAACATAAGAATTTATTCCGTTTTCAAAAAAGTTAAATTTTTTATTATTTTTATTCTAACTCCCAAAAAAAAAAATTATATAAAACTGTATTAATACTGATCTCAATTTGTAGAAAAAACTAATCCATTGTTTGTCTTTTTTTTTAATAGACAAAATTACATAAATGGTCCTCATGGTTGACAAAATCGACCAATTATGGTCCTTATGACGAATTCTTTACACAGATGGTCCTTGTGGTTTCAAAATCGTGCAAAGACGGTCCTTTTGACTAACGGTGTTAACTTTTTCAGTTAAGTCCTATGTGAAATGACTTATTTGCCCTTCATGCATAAGGATGTTTTATGTAATATGTTTCTACCACATGGACCATTTATGTAATTTTCACTATTATTTATTATTTTTTTATTTATTTTAATTATATATTTAAGTATTTAGATTTGTTTAAATTTATTGTTTAATATATATATATATATATATATATATATATATATATATATATATATATATATATATATAACATTTTTTAACGTTTTGTTCAAATTATTTTTTCTAATCTTTTTGGTATTTTCTTCAAGTAATTTATTAATGTTTTTTATGTGGATGTTTTATTCGAATATTATTTATGTATTTATTTATTTATTTGACTTTATGTTCGAATACATTTTTCAACATATAGTATGTTTATATTTGTTAAAGGATTTTACGGCTATTGTAACTATAATTCGTAACTTAATTCACTTTCAATTATGTTTTCATTTTTTTTCTTTTATCAGGTTATATAATTATTACTTTTTAATTCAAATATTTAACTATATAAGATTGTATAATTATTATTTTTGTAAACTAATTTATTAACATTTGTTATTAAAAAGTGTAAAATGTTTGTTAAACGTGAATATAATTAATATAGATTAGGTAGACATAGGCTACGTTGAGACCGCCTCATAACGTTGCCGAGAACGACTTGATCATTTCACATTGGATCTAAATGTAATTATTTCGAGTTATTTTATTTTTTTTGGTTTTTAGCAGTGTTGTAAAAAATCACAATTAGGTCCCGTATAATCTCAGATTAATCCCTTAGCGCTACCTTACTGATTAAAGACCCTTGCGTTCTGATTTTTTACAACACTGCTAAAAACAAAAAAAAAAAAAAAAAAAAAAAACTCGAAATAATTACATTTAAATCTAATGTGAAATGACTTGGTCGTTCTCGGCAACGTTGTGAGGCGGTCTCAGCTTAGCCTATGTCTACCTAATCTATATTAATCATATTCACGTTTAACATACATTTTACACTTTTTTATAAAAATATGTTAATAAATTAGTTTACAAAAATAATAATTATACAACCTTATATAGTTGAAAAATGTATTCGAACATAACGTCAAAATAAATAAATAAATAAATAAATAATATTCGAATGAAATGTCAAAATAAAAAACATTAATAAATTTACTTGAAGAAAATGTCAAAAAGATTAGAAAAAATAATTTGAGCAAAACATTAAAAAATATTAGCATATATATATATATATATATATATATATATATATATATATATATATATATATATATATATATATATATATATATAAAACAATAAATTTAAACAAATCTAAAATCCTTAAATATATAATTAAAATAAATAAAAAAATAATAAATAATAGAGAAAATTACATAAATGGTCCCTATGGTAGAAACATATTACATAAAGCGTCCTTATGCATGAAGGGCAAATATGTCATTTCACATAGGTCATAACTGAAAAAGTTAACACCGTTAGTCAAAAGGACCGTCTTTGCAAGATTTTGAAACCACAAGGACCATCTGTGTAAAGAATTCGTCATAAGGACCATAATTGGTCAATTTTGTCAACCATGAGGACCATTTATGTAATTTTGTCTTTTTAATAATTATAATGTATATTTTAGACAAAACTTCAAAAATGGTCCCTGTGGTTTCAAAACTTTTAACAAATGGTCCTTTTGGCTAACATCGTTAACATTTAACCGTTAAGTGAAGGGCATTTCAGTCATTTTACCACCACAGGGACCATTTATGAAGTTTGCCTTAATTTTTTTTTTAAAAAAGAAAAAAAAAATATTTAATATTAAAGGGCCCCACCCCCCCTCTCTTTCTCTCTCTCTCTCTCTCTCTCTCTCTCTCTCTCTCTCGTAAACATTGCATCTACAGCTTCAGTTTCAACTTTACACACATCCAAATTCACCACCAATGATCCTCTTCTAGCTCGTAGCCAATCTCCAACTTCACTAGTCACATTCTTGCACTTCTTTACCTTGATCTTCACCAAATTAGGACAACCCCAAGCAAAAGCTTCGATTCCTTCATCTGATACTGGACACCCTTTTATACAGAGCTTCTTCAAAGCAACACATTTTCATGCTATGCCTGAAATTTCCCCATTAGTTATTGTTTTGCTTCCACATAGAGCTAATCTTTCTAGTTTTTGATAGTTTGTAGCGATTGCTTCTAGGCTTGCTGAGTTAGGGTTGACCCCAATTAGATCAAGTTCTTGAAGGTTTGCACTGTGTTTAGCAATCGCTGTCAAACCCTCGTTTCCTATCCTGTTTGTTCTCCATCCATCGATGTGAAGCTTTCTTAAGTACTTACAGTGCTTAGCAATGGCGACAACCCCAGTATTTGTGCATTCTGGTGTCTTGACGATGTGTAGAATTTCCAATTTGGAGCAATTAGAGAGGGATGAAAGCCCAACATCGGTTACCTGTAGTCTCTCCAGATGAACTTCAACCAAACAACTATCTGCAGTCGCTATCGTCTCCAATAACCTATCCCAATCGCCTAAGCATCGGAGCAATTTCAACGTCTTCAGTTTTTTTGCACCGCTAATTAAAGGTCCGAAGAAATGGCCGTTGTATAGCTCCTTAAGACATATACTTTTGAGCGAGGAAGCCGCCGCCCCTGGCCCAATCGACTTCGCTGCTCCTCCGCCGTTGATGCCTCTTAATCGTTTAACAGACAGCTCCTCGAGATAAGAACAACTATCGAGGAGGGCGTTTATGCCTTTAGCACAGTACATACAAGATCCACAAGAGAATTTCTTCAAACCCTTGCAGTTTTTCGCTAAGCCGGCCATACCTACATCAGTTGCAGGTAAAAAATGGGAAGAAGATGATAGGGTAGGTGGGTTTTTTGATCTTGCGAGAGAGAGAGAGAGAGAGAGAGAGAGAGAAGGGTGGAGCCCTTTAATATTAAATAATTTTTTTTCTTTTTTTTTAAAAAAAAAATTAAGGCAAACTTCATAAATGGTCCCTATGGTGGTAAAATGACTGAAATGTCCTTCACTTAACGGTTAAATGTTAACGGTGTTAGCCAAAAGGACCATTTGTTAAAAGTTTTGAAACCACAGGGACCATCTGTGAGGTTTTTTGAACTTAGGAACTAAACTTGATATTTTTGAAAACCACAGGGACCATTTTTGAAGTTTTGTCTATATTTTATAACAAAATGAGTGTTATAAAACGATTACGTTTCTAATTAAAGAAGGCCATGGAAAAGGTTTTATATTTTTTTATCTTTTAAGTTAGTTAATATTAACTTTTAAATAGATAATAATTACTATAAAAAACTAATTAGAAAATTATGGACCCGTTCGACAAAACCAACTGGCAGCGGGTAGCACGTAGCTTGTAACTTGTAGCTTTTTGCTAAACGCTACACGAAATAGTATTTTGATTTGTAATGTTTTGTTTAAACTAAATGCTAGAAACTTGTAGTGTCAAACGAAACTTTCTGTTAAAAATGCATTGTTTTGCCAAATCTCTAGAAGGTAGAAGTTTTCAAACGTTCTGTGTTAAACACGCCCTATATATATATATATATATATATATATATATATATATATATATATATATATATATATATATATATATATATATATATATATATATATATATATTGCAATGTGTTGCCATGTATTCACATATCTATAAAAAAGTTTACAACTTGTGGTTGCTGGCTCAAACCTATTGGTATGTTTTGATATTTTTTATTTTTATTTTATATTCTTGTCGACGGACACATCATTCTGTTACGGATGGAGATAATCTAAGGGTCAATTTATAAAGTTCAACAAACTTATCTAAACAACATTTTAATGGATTGATAAGATTAAAGACCCTCCAAATATTTATTTCATTAATACAAGCAAACTTCGGGATCTTTTTTTTTTTTTTTTTTTAAAGAAGATTATTAATGTAATAATATAATTTTTGCTAGATTTATCTAAGAAATTATTTTAAACAAAAACATTAGAACTTACTATTATTTGTAATTAATCTAATCCAACCACTTCCAAAACATGAATATAATCACCCATTTTTACCTCTTACATAATCTTATCAGATTTAACTTTTATGTTAAATAAGGGTAAAATATTATTATAAAACACATATAAATAAATCACACAACTTTGTTGGTCATGAAAAAAGAAAACATACAGCCAAAAAACAAAGTTGCCTAATCTTATCAATTTTAACTTTTATGTTAAATAGAGGTAAAATATGATTACAAAACAAATATAAACAGATCACAGAACTTTGTTGGTCATAAAAAAAGAATAAATACAAGAAATTAAAAAGAAAGTTGCGAAGAGTGAGATACTTATTGCAAACATATATGAGTATTGATTTTCCCGGTTCTCATTCACATGCAGAAACAAACCTATATTTATAGTGGTGAAGTTATATGGGGCCGTGGAGTACTATAACATCTCAAAAAAAAAATTGTGTTTTTATATATAAAAACATTATTTATAAACATGTTCTATGTTATTCTATCCTCATGTAAAGAATGATACCATGTTTTTAATATACGGGATATGATAACTATATAAAATAAATCTTTTACGGTTACTACAAGGGTAGAAAGAGCTTTTCGGAATATGTCAAAAATATGTTACAGAATAGCATGGAATATCAACATGTAAACGATTGTTTAGTCACTTTTTTTTTCAAAGGATGTGTTTTTACAAAATCTTGATAATAATGGTATTGACTGATTTCAATACATGACTAGACAGATTCAACTGTAACCATTGCTTAAATTATATATATATATATATATATATATATATATATATATATATATATATATATATATATATATATATTCGATTTACCACTATAAATGTTAAGAAACTCTTTGAACTAATTATTTTGAATCTGGAAAAAGTTTATACCCTGTATCAAAATTCTTAGCTCCACCATCGTTACCTATGCCTTCTAGTTGCCACTTTTATGATTTTTGTGTATCATATAAATTCTGCTCACTTTGATATAACTTTTTGTTTGATATGTTTAAGCATTGAAACAATCATAAACATGCACACATAATTATAAACATGAAAATATAAAATATATCTTACCATTATAAGCACAAAAATTTTAAATTACTAAATATTTCTATATATGTTGCAAGAAAAACCATATGAAGCACGAACTACAAGCCGAAACAACGGTGACGGGATGTAGTGAGTTGCTGGTCGTGGTGGCATTTAGGCCTTCTAAGAGAAAGAAAGAGATGGCAATTATGGAAAGGGTAAACTGTGATGCTGCTCTGGTGGTGGCAGACGTAAACCATGGTGGTAAGTGGTTTGTGTCTAGGATTTTTTTAGCGAGGGAAGGAAAGAGTCTTCCAAGAACCAAGTACATCCATATGTTTTTTCATTCCTTTCTACACCCTAATCACCGAAAACATTAAAAGATGGAGGCAGTTTTACCCGAATCTCCCTTTTCTTCTTCAAAGTTGTTCATCATATGGTTCTATAGAAGCTTATGTAAGAATCGGAAGCGATAATGGACAATTTTCGGGCAGATTAGTCTATTAGTTGTTCCTTATATAAGGAGAGGGCGCCAAGTGATGAGTGAGTGGTGAATGAAGTGATGGTGGTGGTGATTGGTTTCTCAGGTAAACATGTGAATGAACTAAGATAGGTTAGGACATATAAAGTAGATTTGTGACCGAGGGTTTTCATGAGGGATGAGATAAGGCATCGATTCAAATTCTGAGAGGAACGGAAGTCTGTTTAAATGATATGTACCAAATATTACAATGACATAAAAGAATTAAAGGGGGTGGAGTCAAATATATGCATCGATAAATTGTACATAGAATATAACAACCAAAAAAATATAACATGATTACATGATAAAGTATACGAAACTTACAAACCATGAGTAACTTAGTAGGCCAATTTTGGATACATATCACAAAAGTAGTAGTGATAAGGAAACTCCATAAAAGTCTCTATATTTTGAATAACTATTATAGAAGTTACTATATTTTATATTATCAGTTTTGATATTCAAAATATGATATTACCAAATAGAGTCACGTAATCATGCGTTCACATGTCAACATGGTTGACCGGCTAAATGGTAAAAATTCAAACAAATAGGTAAATGGAATCTCGGATTTGAGACAAAGAATAACGCAATATTAAAATTTAATTTAGTGAAAACGTAGTCTTTTTTTATGTTATTTGTCCATATAAAAATATGCATTGATATTCTGGTATTATACAAAATAACAACCCTAAAAATAAGGGTAACACATTAAAATTTCAACTTTGTATATGGGTTGGATATAGATCGTTTATGCATCGATGCTTATCAAGTTTGACGGAAAATTGAGATATTTTTTTATAGGTGGAGATCGTTTGTGGGGTATTTGAGTTTTAATTCAGAATCAATGGGTCAATTGTTTCAGATGGCATGTTGCTCCAATTATTACACAGTCCATACATTATTAATCTTGATATATATTATTCATTCCAATTCCAGGCATCCATAAAGGGTTTGGTACCAGTTGAATGAATAAATCTGGCGAGCATGTTAAATAACTTGACCAAAATTGAATTTCTTTCTATCGATGGTGAATCTCTTGAGGTATGATAGAAAAGTAAAATTTAAATGTTTAACCTTTGCTCTTGCTCCTAATTTTCTTGTCTGATATGATACTCATTTTTTAGTAAGCTAAAATCTCACTTGCATCTGGCAGGATGTTATCGAAGAAAATATGCCAAAGTGGCTTCCATATCCAGTTAAGATTTTAAAGTGTTTGAATGTGGAAAGTCTATGTTTTCTTTGGAACTCGCCAAATGTGGAAAGTCTTTGGATGTAACTTTGGGAGTGGGTAAATTAATGAGTGCCTAAAATATATTTATTTTCCTTATATTGTATGAGTTGGATGCTAAGCAGCTGTTGAATTTATTATGTTTTCATCAGAGCCCAGAACTTGATGAGGGTCCAGCTTTGAATCATTTGGAAACTCCATACTGCTTGGACTGTACGTTGAATCAGTTGCTAACTGTGAAGATGACAGTTTTTGAAGGATCAAGAACTGAAATACTTTTTTTAAAGCTTCTACTGTCTGATTCCCCTTCTATTAAGAAGTTTACAATCACACCGTGTGGAGCTTGTGGTGTTGACATCGGTAAGGATGTTATACAGTTCCCTGAGCCTCACTAAAAGCAGAAATAATCTACTTGAATCCCACATCGTAATCTTGTAAGAATGTTCAATGACATTGCAGTTTAGCTCTACATATTCATCCTTGTAGGCATATTAAGATTACATTTACTTTCTGGATTTTTTTCATGGATAATATGTTTAAGAAATGCCCATTACGATTAACTTTTTCGGCATTCATATTACTACAATATGTCCAAAATCACCATCCTTGCAAACTAAGTATTTTTTGTCCTTTTCACAAGAATGATGGCATTCTCTAGTTCCAAAAAAGCCCTTCTCTACACTTCTATGGAACAAATGGTTTATTTTTTTTGTTAAAATCACATGATCAACAACATTTTAAAACTAAGTGAACAACATTGATATACAAGAATTTGGCCAGGCAATTACAGCGAGGCCATGACTTTCTTGGTGCAATTTTTGAACATGTATACATACTGAAAGAGACTATGTTTCCAGCTTAATATCCTTTACACAAGAATGATGGCATTCTCTAGTACCAAAAAAGCCCTTCTCTACACTTCTATGGAACAAATGGTTTATTTTTTTTGTTAAAATCACCTCATCAACAACATTTTAAAACTAAGTGAACAACAATGATTTACAAGAATTTGGCCAGGTAATTACAGCGAGGCCATGACTTTCTTGATTCAAATTTTTAACATGTATACATACTGAAAGAGACTATGTTTCCAGATTAATACTAGAAAATGTGAGATCTCTCTGTTGAATCTCTCCTTTAAATACCCTCTTATTTCACCTACATGCATTGAGACACTTGCATTTTTGTACATTATAATTAACTGTTGCTTCTGTGCAGTTTGTATCTTATAAATAGTTGTATAAATTCGTTAATCCTTATGTTAAGTATCAACCTACTGCCATCATGGCGGCCTAGTGGTGTTCACTGTGTTCACTATGTATGAAATCCTCACTATCTTCTCCCTCCAAATTCAAGAAGCTTATCATAGTTTATGGATTATGTATCATTTTCCAACTTATTTTTACCACACACAACGCAAAATTGCACGATAAACAATTAGGATCCAACAACTAAATAACAACATAAGAAATATGTTCCATAATTTTGTTAATATAAATTAAAGGCGAGAAAAATACCTAGTTAATCTACACTAAAAATTGAGAACATTGGATTCGAAAGATGAATGTGCCAAATTAAACAGAGAGATTGATTCCAAACTTAATCAGATGCAAGAATTGACATAAGTTACTTCAAGTTTCCATGTCATAAAATAAGGTTAAGGAAGTTCCGTATAACACAGATTCTTGTGCAAACAAGAAATGATAAGACAACACCAAATGAACAACGCTAAAATAGATGACTAAGCTAACAGGAATTGTAAAAAAAAAAAAAAGGAACAAAAGAAAAAGAGTTTTCTGGAAATCAAATTACATGATGACCAATAAAAAAAGGTGCGTTCTGAAGTACGAAATGTAAAAAACTATCAACTCTTTACAAGATTCATAGCTACAAGTTGAAAATAAATGAACAAATATTTACTCATCGAAGACAGAAGACAATTGCAACCAAAAATAATACTCTGTTGATGTAAGTTTTAATATGTATATTAAGTAAAAGAGAAATTATGTTGACAGCTTTATACGAAAAACCGGCTTATTTTACCTATTTTCTTTGCTACCCTTACAATATTGTTCTTATTTGTACTTAATTTTTGCTTTCATGTGGTACATGTGTTAATATTTCTAAATAGTTGTACAAGAAATCTTATTAGTCTGCATGTTATATCAATGAACCAAAGATTATTTAAACAAAATCAAACCTTCATCGATGACTCTCATCTAGTCGGAACGGAAGTATCGAGACAAGGGATTTAAGAAAAGTAATTCAAAAGTACTTCTAATAGAACAATTAAAAAAGTACTTCTAATAGTACAATTAAACATTAACATAAACCCAAGTATTTCAAGCTTCACTAAAACCTTACTAAACCAAAATCCTTGACAATACCCACAAACCCGAACATTGAACAAGAAAAGCTTGATTAATTCTTCGGTTCTATGCTAGGAGGAAGTTGTTGTAAGCTTCCAGGGACATTCATGGAATGCAGTAGTCCTGGAATGGATTCTATTTCCCTTGAACATATCTATGTATCAACTCACCTAAAGAATAGGCATTCACTACCCTATATTGATGTACACAGTTAGTGAGGAAGTAACCAAGTAAGTAGACTAAAAATCTTTGACAATTATCACTTGGGAAGAGGAGTATAATCGTCGCTCATGGTTGTTGGATGCTCAGGATATTCGAATCGATGTTTTACTAAAATGATATGCATGAGAGGAAACATCACATTAAAGGTTATATAACTAATTAGTAGACGAGTATCTTGAGGAGAACGATTATAAGTACAATTAAGAAGTTTATTATCTAATTTAGAAAAAAAATAAAAGCTAGTAATGAATTTCACAGGAGATTCTCTATTCTCTGAAGATTATGTTTCCAAATTTGTTTCCGGAATTGACGGGAAATTGTGAATACCTTGTTAAGAATGATTCAAAATTATTGTTTTATGTACGTTTTTATTAGCTTTAGAATAAATCAAAGTAGCCAGTGAAGTGGTCCATAGTCTACATCATCTAGTCAAATTTGTTTCCTAGTTTTTAGTTAAGCTCTAGATTATATACACACGCAAATGTACATTGTTAGTTACTCCCAACTTTATTTGTTTTGTTCAGTGAATAAAGAACACTTTGCCTCAATTATCCCCTGTGCCTACTACTTCTTCACTGTATCTTCTTTGTTCACTGTGCAGCTTTCTTTAAAACTATATATTCCAGTTTTACCCTTCCTTGTCTTTTATCAATTTCTGTCCCCTATGCAGTTTCCTTTGTTGTGTTTTGTTTCCTATTTTGGTAATAAAAGTCTTTATTACCGCTGCAATAAACCAACATTTGGTATCAAAGCAAACCTGGGGCATGCCCAAATATCAATCTCGTGAAGAGATGACATGAAACAATGGAAGTGGTGAAAAGGATGGAATGGTCACTCTGCATTATCCAATGTTGTCAAGGTCAAACTATGCTGCCTGGGCAATCAAAATGAGGGCATTTATGCAGGCTCAAGGTGTTTGGGAAGCTGTTGAACCTAGAACAGCAAATACAGCGGTAGAAGTGAAGAAGGATAAATTGGCTTTGGCAGCCATTTATCAAGGAATACTTGAGGACTTGTTGCTGTCATTGGCTGAGAAGAAAACAGCCAAAGCAACTCCAAGTACAGCCTCTAGCTCTAATGGTGGTGGTTCCCCAAAACGATACCGCCTACTCTCCGAATTATATGAAAACACCGATGAAATTGAACTGCCACCAGACGAACTCATGTTGATGAGCAGTGAAGAAGAACTTGCAAGCTATAGTGAAGCAAGCCGAAAGAAGGAATGGATACAGGCTATGAACGATGAGATAGCTTCAATTGAAAGAAAAAAAAGAACACCTGGAGCTTAGTCCAACTCCCAAGAGGAAGGAAGCCAATTGGATTAAAATGGGTCTTCAAGGTGAAACGTGACCCAAGTGGAAGGATTGCGAAGCACAAAGAAAGGATCGTTGCAATGGGTTACGTTAAAAAACAGGGCATTGATTATTAAGAAGTTTTTCCTCCAGTGGCAACAATAGAAACAGTTCGAGTCATCTTGTCTCTTGCAGGCTCGATTGGGTGGCGTATGCATCACCTGGACGTGAAGTCGGTGTTCTTGAATGGCCATTTAAATGAAGAGGTATATGTTTCACAACCCCAAGGTTTTGATAAGAAGGATGAACCTGGAAAAGTGTATAAACCCACTAAAGCCCTATACGGCTTAAAACAAGCTCCCAGAGCTTGGAATTCATGTCTAGAAAAATATCTAAAGAATTTGGGTTTCAAAAGATGTGCCCAGGAGTACTCTGTGTATACAAGAACAAAGAGTGGAAGCGGTCTGATTGTTGGAGTGTATGTAGATGATCTACTTGTGACAAGTAGCAATCCAGAAAACATAAAGGAGTTCAAGAAGGATATGAAGGCCAGATTTGAATTGAGTCATCTTGGTTTACTATCATACTACCTGGGAATTGAAGTAATCTAACAAGACAAAGGAATCACATTAAAGCAGGAAGGTTATGCCAAGAACATTCTAGTCAAAACTCGCATGTTAGACTGCAATCCCACCAAAAGTCCAATGGAGCATAAACTCTCTTTGACCAAGGATGGAGATAAGGAGCTGGTAAACCCGACTGAGTATAGAAGCATTGTTGGCTGCCTAAGGTATCTCAGTCACACTAGACCTGATATAACCTTTGATATGTAAAAGGAACCTTAAGCCATGGTTTAGTCTATTCTAAAGGAGGAGAAAAGATCAATATTTCAGGCTATACTAATAGTGACTTGGCCAAAGATGTAAATGACAGAAGAATCACAAGGGGAATGGCGTTTTATGTAAATGGAAACTTGGTCACATGGGCATCTCAAAAGCAAATGGTAGTGGCACTTTCAACTTGTGAAGATGACTTTATTGTTGCCACTATGGCAGCTTGTCAGGGCATATGGCTGAGGAGACTTCTTGCAGAAATCACAGGTCAAAGAGTACCACCTGTGACACTGTTTGTAGACAACCAATCAGCTCTTGATCTGATGAAAAACCCTGTATTTCATGGTTGGAGCAAACATATTGACATCAAGTATCATTTTATCAGGGAGTGTGTTGAAAATGGAGAAATTATAGTGACTCATGTGTGTGGGAAGAGCCAGAAAGCAACAAAGTCCCTAGCAAGAGTGAAGCATGAAGAGATGAAGGACTTAATTGGAGTGAAGGAAATTCAGAATTAATGGGGAAAATGTTAAGAATAATTCATAATTATTATTTTATGCACATTTTTATTAGCTTTAGAATAAATCAAAGAAGCCAGTGAAGTGGTCCCTGGTCTACAACATCTAGTCAAATTTGTTTCCTAGTTTTTAGCTAAGCTCTAGTTTAAATACACAGGAAAATGTACGTTGTTAGTTACTCCTAACTTTATTTGTTTTGTTCAGTGAATAAAGAACACTTTGCCTTAATTATCCCATGTGCCTACTACTTCTTCACTATATCTTCTCTGTTTAATGTGCAGCTTTCTTTAAAAATGTTTATTCCAGTTTTATCCTTTCTTTAAAACTGTTTATTCCAGTTTGCTGTGTTTTGTTTCATATATTGGTAATAAAAGTCTTTATTACCCCTGCAATAAACCAACATACCTATATATATTTGATATGCATACCAAACTTCACCAGCATCCCTATGTTCATGAAAATTTGTCAATTCATCTGCATATGTTACATCCCAGTAACTTTGATACCCCAACCTAGATGTAATTGTTTCAGCATTAGGTTCTTCCTTGTCAGAGCTTTGAATACATTCCATAGAAAAAAAGTATTAGCGTTTTGCAGCATATGTGTTTAAGCAGATTCTATCTCAGAAGAAACTAACATATAAGCTACCACATTATTGAAGGTGATTTAATGTTAACGAGTTATATTAATAGTTAAAGTTCTGGTGATACAACATTTTAATTGAAGTTTCTTCTGTTCAGAGATCGCAATAATCAGATAAGTGTTCATCAAAATTGGGGAATAATTCTTGTTTTTAATGTCTATAATGAATGTTAGGTATTTAGCTTGTGTGATTCGGTAGCAGAGATAGATATTATCATATTATAGAATATAGACAATACCAATAGTTATCAACTAATCATGATCTTCTCTGGATTAATAAACACTTCACCTGGGTTAATCTACCCCAATTTCTACCGATGACGGAGTCTAAGAAGCCAAGGAAGGCTCACCGGGAACCGATAATTACCTCCTCCTCCTAATGAATAAATCAATCGTTCTGATCTACCGGTCGCTACTTGTCCTGATCCATCGGACTACTTGAGTCCCCTGAACAGCCAAGGAGACTGCCAGAGCGGCCCCCTAGTTGCGACAGACAAGAGAAGCGTCACTGCTTCTCCATTCTCCTTTCGTCAAATCGATCCCGCACCAGAGGTGCTTCCCCTTTCTCGATTGATTACAATCATTGAGCCACCATGGTTGCTTGCGTTCCCATCTTCGTTGCTCGACAGATGAACCACGACCACCAGACCAAAACTCCTGCTAGTTGCTGAAGAGCTCGTTTGTAAAATTATAAAGCGACATTTCTAGACGACATGCCTTTAACAAGCACCCTCTGCGTTTTTTTTGTTAGACACTAATTTTAGGGCATGTAAAAATGCGCGTCCTAAATACTTCAAATTTCTAAAGATCTAACATTATTTTTAGGGCACACCCTCTTGCGTATCATTAACCAGTGTGTGTCGTAAAAAGCATGTCATTAAAGGTCTGTTTTCTAGTAGTGATTATGAAGATATTAATCATGCACTCTATGTTTCAAGTCACAAATGTAGAGTTATGTTGATGTTATACTTTCCATTATATTAAACATAAATCCAATCCTAAGTCATGATGTCATACTTTCCATTATATTCCAAATACAATTGTAGAGTTATGTTGATGCCATTCTGTCATCCTTTAGTAAATCAAAATCATTTTAGCTTTATATTGAATGAATATTTTGAATTCATAATCCATGTTTTAATACTTGACTTTATTTCTAAATCATTTTCATTCGATTCCAATGGTAAATCATCACTGGAATCACTAAGTTCAATACAATAACAATGAAAATGATGGAATAATGACTAAGAAAAACATATAGATATACATATAGTTCAAATAATTTAGATTTTAATCTTTTACCATTGCTAGAAGCTAATATACAACCCAATCGTGAAGTTATAGTTGCAAAAACTCCAATTCCATCGTTGAAGTTGGAATTTGACCGTTCATTGCTTAAATGGAAACCTCATTATGTTCTAGAGTACATTTCCAACATCAAAATAAACTCATAATCATTAATGACCTATGAAATTCAAATTTGGTGGTGAGACTAAACCCTAGGTTAAAATTAAAGGAGAGTATTAATAGATTATACCTTCAATGTTATAGTGAGTGATTCCAAGATTTTAAATCTTCACTTGAGCTTCAAACCCTAGTTCTCGATCTTTATCTGAAGTTAGAATTCGCCATGGAGAGTCTCCCTTAAATCTTAAATCTATGTCTAACTCAAATGAAGTTGCTTGGAGCAACAAATTTAGATCGTAAGATGTTTAAATCTATAAATATTTAGGATTTATGTAATGAGAAATTGTTTGGCTTTTAAGAGTTGTAAATTCAAAAGTTGTTAAAATTTTTGAATCTTTAGGATATATGAACTAAAAGAACAAATAATCTAATTAAATAGATTTTTTTAGCATGAAACTTTCCCGTTAAGCATATATATGGTACTATACATGGTGGACATTCATGTTCAAGTTTTAAATCAAGTTCTAAATTCAATTCTAAATCAAGTTCAAGGATGGAGGTAGTGAGAGATGGACGGGTGGTGTTGGGAGGTGTATGATGATCGTGCTAGTTAGAGATAGACTTGGTGAAATATGTTCTTTGTAGGTTGGATTTGCCGTTCAAAACAATAATAATAATAATAATAATAATAATAATAATAATAATAAACCAAGGTTCTAAGATTTTTGGAAGTATATACTATATATTTAAATTGGAAATATCATGTGGATGCCATGTTGACCCTTTCTATTGAAGTTAGCACTACATGAACCCCCACCTCACCGATATTACCCGGAGACACTTTTTGCCGAAACAAAAAAATGTTAAAACATATAGACAAAAAATTTGTAATTACGTCGATATTTAATTTAGGGACCGGTAGGCGGGCAACATACCCTAAATTGTAAATTCCCAATTGTTTGACATTCTAATTTGGTCTCTCCGATCGTATCTCCATTGTGAATGGGTAAGTTTCTACTTCATAAACCTTCACGTATTTAGTTCTCGTACAACAAATGTCGATATCCTTTTGCTGTTGAGTCGATTTATTTGTGAGATTTTGGTCGAATTATGCTCTTTATGCTTAAATTTCATTGTCAATTATCACGTATAATTGGAAAACATAAATCAAGAAAACCGATTTGAGAAGATCTATTACATACGATTTGAAACATAATCGGATAGTTGTTAATTATGCAACTCAGCGAGTATTAAAGGGTTTAAGCTAGGTTTTTCCTGTATATTATTTGGTCATGCAATTTCATTAGATTTATATCCCATTTCAATATAATGACAGGGAAACATAAAAGGAGGTATGTAACTCGTGTTGTAGAAGACAGACTCAGTAACTTGCCAGGGCACTTAATAGACTCAATCTTAGAGCGGGTCCCATTTGAAGATGCTGTAAAAACAAGCATCATATCAAAAAATTGGAGGTACAAATGGACCTCAATCAAGGTCTTGACTTTTGATAACGACTTCAATGTAAAAATTGCAAAAAATGGAGCTATTGATTACAATGAATATATAAGCACCATAAATCAAGTGTTAAACCTTCACAAGGGTCCAATCTCAAAATTTGTAATCTATATACCACCTATGTTTTTTGATAGCTTCGAAGAAATTGATGAATGGATGATGTTCTTATCAAGAAACAATGTGACAAAACTCGCTCTTTATAATTCAAATCGACGCTATGAGCTTCCTTCTCATGTGTTTTCATGTTTAGGATTAAGAATGTTGATATTGGAGAATTGTTTTTTCAATCCACCACTTCAGTTTGAAGGATTTCATAATCTTGAAGATGTTTTTCTTCAGCATATTGATTTTGGGAAGAATTTAAGTGGAAATCAGATGAACTTACCACAACTTAAGAATCTGAATTTTCTTGAGTGTACGAATGTTCACAATTTCAACATCAAGGCTACAAAGATGAAGAATTTGGTTCTTGTCGCGTGTCCAGATGCTAATTTGCTCCAATTGTTGGAAAATCCATCTCTTATTGTGTTTGGTGTATCTTTTCGGTCAATCGAAGATTTTGTTAGAGTTGAAAAGATAAATTCCATCAGCTTTTTAAGTAGCTTAACAAGAATTGAAGACTTCTTTATCGAGGGTAATTTTCTTAAGGTATTATACGAAAGTAAACTTTAAATGCTTTCCATTTAATCTTCATATAACATTTATCAAAACGTTATACATTTTTGGTAAGGTTAATTCAAGGCATAGGGTTTTTTTAGTGAATTGCATTTTTGGTCCCTGTAGTATAAAATGACACAAATGGTCCCTGTGATTTTTTTACAAAAATGGTCCTGTGTTTGAATTACAAAATGACAGAAATGGTCCCTGTGTGAGAAAGTATACAGATATGGTCCCTCTGTTACAAAATTACAGAAATGGTCCCTTTGTAGGAAATATACAAAATTTCATAAAACATCCCTGTGTAAGATAAAGCCACAGAAATGATCCCTCTGTCAGAAAATTACATAAACGATACCCATCTAAGACAAATTTACAGAAATGGTCTCTGTAGGAAATAGACAAAATTTCATAAATCATCCATGTGTAAGATAACGCTACAGAAATGGTCCCTCTGTGAGAAAATTACATAAACGATACCCATCTAAGACAAATTTACAGAAATGGTCTCTCTGTAGGAAATAGACAAAATTTCAGAAATCATCCATGTGTAAGATAAAGCTACAGAAATGGTCCCTCTGTGAGAAAATTACAGAAACGATCTCTGTCTAAGACAAAATTACAGAAATGGTCCTTCTGTAGGAAATAGACAAAATTATAGTAATGATCCCTGTGTAAAATAAAGCTACAGAAATGGTCCCTCTGTGACACAATTACAGAAACGATAAGTTATCTAAATGGTGCCTATATATATGACAAAATTACAGAAATGGTCCGTGTGTGTAAGACAAATGAAAGAAATTATCCATGTTTAAAAAAATTACAAAAATGGTCCCTCTCATTGCAACACACCGTCTTAAAACCCTCGTTAGATGTAATTCTCACGTTTTTATGCAAGTTAAAATCTCACTTTCATCTCACAGTTTTTGTCTGCAGAAGAGGTTCCAAAGTGGCTTCCATTATCGATGAACAGCTTAAAACATTTAGTGTTGCAAGATTTTCAAGTTGGTGATTTGGATCAACTTAATGTTGCTCTTTGTTTGCTTCGAAACTCACCAAATCTAGACACATTACGTGTGCACTTTGAGGTTGTTAACTAAAAAATCCTAAAAATATATTTTATTTTATATGTCACAAGAGTTGAATTTTTTTTTTTCAGGAGCCTCGACATTTTGTGGGCCTAGCTTTAGATCATTTGGAAGCTCCAAACTGCTTGGACTATACATTGAAACAGTTAAGGACTGTGGAGATAACATGCTTAGAAGGATTAGAAGTGGAACTGCTTTTTATAAAGCTTCTACTTGCTCATTCACCTAATCTTGAGAAGATCTCCATTACACCAATTGGAGCTTTGAATATTCGAAAAAGATTTGGAATTGCTAAAGATGTTATGAGGTTTCCTCGAGCATCACCAAAAGCAGAAATGATCTACTTGAATCCCGAGAAATAGTTTTATAAGAATATGTTCAACTTGAAATTGTTGTTTAGCTTTATGCTTTTAATTGTTGTAAACATAGTGGAATTGGTTGTTTTTCTTTTTATTCCCCTTGATTTGTTGTTTGACATGGGGTGATTTTCGATAGACTTGTCAAGTATGATGGATTTTTTTTAGTTTACATTACTTCAAATGGTTTATTGTTGTCTCAAGATCATAGGATCAACTGCAATAATCTCTAAAAAAAAACTGTGATTTTTTTTTCAAAATTTTAAGTACAATGCTATAATTGTGTATTTTTTTGAATTGCAATGTTATAATAAGAAAACTTGAAAACAAATGGCTATAATTAATAAACAAAACATTGAAAGTAGGTTGATATTTCTGTCTTTTAACTGTAAATAAAAATCTCACATTTGCTTCAGAGTCTTGTTCTTGAATGCACGAAAGAGCCCTTCACATGCTTCTCAATATTATAGAGACTTTGTGGTTAAATTATCAACATGACAATTTTAGCACCTTCATGGTAAAGATTATATGATACTTGTGAAAAATTTTAAGATGTTATCCATTGCTTTTTAAAGATGATGACTTTAATGTAAAATAATAATAATAATAATAATAATAATAATAATAATAATAATAATAATAATAATAAAATAATTCAATGGTTTTTAAAGGTAAAATTGATAAAACACAATTGGGGAAAACGGCGGGTTTTGTAATAAAAATACAAACATTCTAAATTTGGGAAAATTTCAATGCTTAATATGTATCAAATACATGCATTATAAATTTAGTATAAAGAATAAGTCACAAAAAATCATTGTAGGTGTAGTTTCCTTGCAACTATCATATCAAACCATAAAACTCATTAAGTATTAACAAACTACAAACTATTTGATAATTCTTTAGTTCTAACAATCCACAAAAGTTGATAAATCCATTTGTGTCACTTCCTTGCAAATTGTAATTAATCATTTAAATTAACCAAAAAAATACATTAAGTATTAACCAAGTTATAAAACATTGATAATTCTTTAGTTCTTGCGATCCTCAAAATTAGATTAACCAAAAAAATCCATTAAGTATTAACCAAGTAAAATCTATTTGTGTCGCTTCCTTGCAAATTGCAATTAATCACTTGGAATGTTAACTCCAAATAACGGTAACATCTTAACTTGTTCCAGAACTTTAACCGGGTATTGGGGCGGGGAAAAAGGGGGTTAGTTATTTTCTACGGAATAGTTTTCTATCAGCAATTACTTATCTTTGGTAAATGTGTACCCAGGCAAAGGGACGATGACGAATGGTTCCTTTCAAAAAAACAGTTTTCTATCGAAAACATATGATTTTGTGTACAAACAACGTAATATACTCACATCATTGAAAACAAAGACTTATCTTTTAACTAATACTTCATGAGGGCGTAACATGTAAAGTTGTCTAGGTAATATGCTTCTAGACAATGACACATAACTTTGCGTGATTGATCCAATCACAATGGTATACTTGATGCTTAACAATAATTTTAATTGGACTTATTGGTCTTAACTCTTAATGCAAACATCTAGTTAACTTACTTGTTTGAAGACTTAACCGTTACAGTTTATATAAATAACGATATAATGATTTATTTTCAAAATATGATAAGGTTAAGACTATCGCATTCTCAACCAAAACTAGAGCCGACAAAAATTGACCCAACACACCAACCCAACCCAAACCCCATCAAAATTAGCAGGTTGGGTTGAGATTTTCATCCCATTTAAGTTAATTGAGTGAAACCACTAATCCATTTAATTGAATAGGTTGGGTTGGGTAAAAATTATCAACCCATTTTCAATCCATCAACCCATTTAACTTTAACGTTAATATATATATATATATATATATATATATATATATATATATATATATATATATATATATATATATATATATAATTTCATAATTATTTAAATATTATCATGTATTAATCTAAGTATTAATTTAGAAATTACAATGTTATATTATTATTTATGTTTTAAGAAAATACAACCCTAATTCCTATCTTTTTTCTTGGCACCGACGACACCGATTATTCCATAATCACTTTAAAATTAAATATTTTTAATATCATTTGAACAATTTCTTTGTATTTGTGAATTATGATTTTACTTTTTTCATAATTTGAATTTTTATTTAAGTTTGAAACTAATTAAAATAGTGTAATCTTTAGTTAATTTATTTACTTTTTTAAAATTTTTAAAAGGTTTAACCAATTTATTTAATAAGTTGGGTTGAGAACTACATAAATATATCTAACCGGTGACAACCTAATTATTTTAAATGTTAGGCTGAGTTGTAAATATCAAGTTATTTTAACAAACATGTTGGTTTGAGTTGAAATATTCAATCCAATTATTTGATGATTTGAACCCAAACGCAAACCCAAATCGACCAATTGTCAGCTCTACAAAGTTAGCCAACTAACTTCCCTCTCTTTTATCTGCATAACCTAGTTAAACCCAAAATCTCACCACCTTAACAATCCACTACCAATCATTTTGAATAAAAAAAACATAAGAATTTATTCCGTTTTCAAAAAAGTTAAAATTTTTATTATTTTTATTCTAACTTCCAAAAAAAATAAATTATATAAAACTTTATTAACACTGATCTCAATTTGTAGAAAAAACTAATCCATTGTTTGTATTTTTTTTAATAATTATAATGTATATTTGATAACAAAATGAGTGTTATAAAAAAATTACGTTTCTAATTAAAGAAGGCCATGGAAAAGGTTTTATATTTTATATTTTTTAAGTTAGTTAATATTAACTTTAAAATAGATAATAATTACTATAAGAAACTAATTAGAAAATTATGGACCCATTCGACAAACTAGCTGGCAGCGGGTAGCACGTAGCTTGTAACTTGTAGCTTTTTTGCTAAATGCTACACGAAATAGTATTTTGATTTGTAATGTTTTGTTTAAACAAAATGCTAGAAACTTGTAGTGTCAAACAAAACTTTCTGTTCAAAATGCATCGTTTTGCCAAACTCTAGAAGGTAGAAGTTTTCAAACGTTATGTGTTAAACACGCCCTATATATATATATATATATATATATATATATATATATATATATATATATATATATATATATATATATATATATATATATATATATATATATATTGCAATGTGCTGCCGTGTATTCACCTATCTATAAAAAAGTTTACAACTTGTGGTTGTTGGCTCAAACCTATTGGTATGTTTTGATATTTTTTATTTTTATTTTATATTTTTGTCGACGGACACATCATTCTGTTACGGACGGAGATAATCTAAGGGTCAATTTATAAAGTTCAACAAACTTATCTAAAAAACATTTTAATAGATTGGTAGGATTAAAGACCCTCCAAATATTTATTTCATTAATACAAGCAAACTTCAGGATCTTTTTTTTTTTAAAGAAGATTATTAATGTAATAATATAATTTTTGTTAGATTTATCTAAGAATTTATTTTAAACTAAAACATTAGAACTTACTATTATTTGTAATTTATCTAATCCAACCACTTCTAAAACATGCATATAATCACCCATTTTTACCTGTGACATAATCTTATCAGATTTAACTTTTATGTTAAATAAGCGTAAAATATTATTATAAAACAGATATAAATAAATCACACAACATTGTTGGTCATGAAAAAAGAAAACATACAACCAAAAAACAAAGTTGCCTAATCTTATTAATTTTAACTTTTATGTTAAATAGAGGTAAAATATGATTACAAAACAAATATAAACAAATCACAGAACTTTGTTGGTCATAAAAAAAGAATAAATACAAAAAATTAAAAAGAAAGTTGCGAAGAGAGAGATACTTATTGCAAACATATATGAGTATTGATTTTGCCGGTTCTCATGCACATGCTGAAACAAACATATATTTATAGTGGTGAAATTATATGGGAAAAGTTTATACCCTGTATCAAAATTCTTAGCTCCACCACCGTTACCTATGCCTTCTAGTTGCCACTTTAATGACTTTTGTATATCATATAAATTCTGCTCACTTTGATATAACTTTTTGTTTGATATGTTTAAGCATTGAAACAATCATAAACATGCACACATAATTATAAACGTGAAAATATAAAATATATCTTACCATTATAAGCACAAAAATTTTAAATTACTAAATATTTCTATATATGTTGCAAGAAAAACCATCTGAAGAACGAACTACAAGCCGAAACAACGGTGACGGGATGTAGTGAGTTGCTGGTTGTGGTGGCATTTAGGCCTTCTAAGAGAAAGAAAGAGATGCCAATAATGGAAAGGGTAAATTGTGATGCTGCTCTGGTGGTGGCAGACGTAAACCATGGTGGTGACAGACGTAAACCATGGTGGTAAGTGGTTTGTGTCTAGGATTTTTTTAGCGAGGGAATGAAAGAGTCTTCCAAGAACCAAGTACATCCATATGTTTTTTCATTCCTTTCTACACCGTAATCACCGAAAACATTAAAAGATGGAGGCAGTTTTACCCAAATCTCCCTTTTCTTCTTCAAAGTTGTTCATCATATGGTTCTATAGAAGCTTATGTAAGAATCGGAAGCGATAATAGACAATTTTCGGGCAGATTAGTCTATTAGTTGTTCATTATATAAGGAGAGGGCGCCAAGTGATGAGTGAGTGGTGAATGAAGTGATGGTGGTGGTGATTGGTTTCTCAGGTAAACAGGTGAATGAACTAAGATAGGTTAGGACATATAAAGTAGATATGTGACCGAGGGTTTTCACGAGGGATGAGATAAGGCATCGATTCAAATTCCGAGAGGAACGGAAGTCTGTTCAAATGATCTGTACCAAATATTACAATGACATAACAGAATTAAAGGGGGTGGAGTCAAAGATATGCATCGATAAATTGTACATAGAATATAACAACCAAAAAAATATACCATGATTACATGATAAAGTATATGAAACTTACAAACCTCATAACTTAGTAGGCCAATTTTGGATACATATCACAAAAGTAGTAGTGATAAGGAAACTTCATAAAAGTCTCTATATTTTGAATAACTATTATAGAAGTTACTATATTTTATATTATCAGTTTTGATATTCAAAATATGATATTACCAAATAGAGTCACGTAATCATGCATTCACATGTCAACATGGTTGACCGGCTAAATGGTAAAAATTCAAACAAATAGGTAAATGGAATCTCGGATTTGAGACAAAGAATAACGCAATATTAAAATTTAATTTAGTGAAAACCTAGTCTTTTTTATGGAATTTGTCCATATAAAAATACGCATTGATATTCCCGTATTATACAAAAAAACAACCCTAAAAATAAGGGTAACACATTAAAATTTCAACTTTGTATATGGGTTGGATATAGATCGTTTATGCATCGATGCTTATCAAGTTTGACGGAAAATTGAGATATTTTTTTATAGGTGGAGATCGTTTGTGGGGTATTTGAGTTTTAATTCAGAATCAATGGGTTAAAATAGATGTTAGTAATTACAATGACGATGCACATGAATGGTGGGATTATCGAAACAATCTCCTTACTTTTTTTTTTTTTTTTTTTGTTTTTTAAATACGATTGAGTATGTCGTTCCGCCACATTGTTCTCTCTTTTTTTTTATTTTAAATACGATTGAGTATGTCGTTCCGCCACATTGTTCTCATGAAGTATTTTCATTTTGTTCAGATTTTGAGATAGTGACTATGCCAAATCAAAATATATTTTAATCGTCAACTCATGTTTTATTTTGTTTAATGATATTTATTTTTTATGTTATTTTATATTATTTTTTTATTTGTCGGCTTTTTATAACTTTATATGAATTTTTTATATATTACCCGCGTTTAACGCGGATCTAGTATATAATTAAAACTGAAATATCATGTAGGTGCCACGTTCACTATTGATGCTAGCATTACATGAACCGCCACCTCACTTTACTCGGAAACATTTTCACATTTTCCAAAATAACATCTTTGACATCTATTTTAAATTTTGATCATGCAAATGCCAATAAAAACATGGATGACCAAATAAGATCAAACAAAGTAGTTTGTTGGCCAATTTATTATTTTCTAGAAAATAGCTAAGTAGGTAGATTTAACAATTTATGGACCAAAATCTATTTAAAATCTTGCAATAGGACAAAATTTATACATAAAATTTTACTAGACCTAAACAAAAAAATGTTAAAAACATATAGACCAAATTTGTAATTACGTCCATATTTAATTTCGGGGATGGTTGGTGGGCAACATACCCTAAATTGTAAATTCCCAATTGTTTGACATTCTAATTTGGTCTCTCCGATCGTATCTCCATTCTCGATGGGTAAGTTTCTACTTCATAAACCTTCACGTATTTAGTTCTCGTACAACAAATGTCGATATCCTTTTACTGTTGTGTCGATTTATTTGTGAGATTTTGGTCGAATTATGCTTTCTTTTCCTCAATCCAGTTGAATTCGCAAACTCTGCTTTTGTAAAATTCATTGTCAATTATCACGTATCCATTGGAAAACATAAATCAAGAAACCGATTTGAGAAGATCTATTACATACGATTTGAAACATAATCGGATAGTTGCTAATTATGCATGTCAGCAAGTATAAAAGGGTTTAAGCTAGGTTTTTCCTGTATATTATTTAGTCATGTAATTTCATTAGATTTGTATCCCATTTTTATCACAGGGAAACGTAAAAGGAGATCTGTAACTTTTAATGGAGAAGATAGAATCAGTAAGTTGCCAGAGCACTTAATAGACTCAATCTTAGAGCGGATCCCATTTGAAGATGCTATAAAAACAAGCATCATATCAAAAAAATAGAGGTACAAATGGACTTCAATGAAGGTGTTGACTTTTGATGACGACTTCAATGAAAAAATTGCAAAAAATGGAGCTTTTGATTACAATGAATATATAAGCACCATAAACCAAGTGTTAAACCTTCACAAGGGTCCTATCTCAAAATTTGTTATCTATATACCACCTATGATTCTTGATAGCTTCGAAGAAATTGATGAATGGATGATGTTGTTATCAAGAAACAATGTGACAAAACTCGTTCTTACTAATGCAAATCGACGTTATGAGCTTCCTTCTCATGTGTTTTCATGTTTAGGATTAACAGAGTTGATATTGGAAAATTGTTACTTCAATCCACCACTTCAGTTTGAAGGATTTCGTAATCTTGAAGAACTTTTTCTTGAGCATATTGATTTTGGGGAGAATTTAAGTGGAAATCAGATCAACTTACCACAACTTAAGAATCTGAATTTTCTCGAGTGTACGAATGTTCACAATTTCAACATCAAGGCTACAAAGATGAAGAGTTTGATTCTAGTCACGTGTCCTGATGCTAATTTGCTACAATTGTTGGAAAATCCTTCAATTGTTGTGTTTGGTGTATCTTTTCTGACTTTTGAAGATTTTGATAGAGTTGAGATGATAAATTCCATCAGCTTTTTAAGTAGCTTAACAAAAATTGAAGACTTCTTAATCGAGGGTAATTTTCTTAAGGTATGATACGAAAGTAAGCTTTAAATGCTTTCCATTTACTCTTCCTTAATTACCAATATATAATAGACGCGAATACGCGATTGAGTATTGATAAGGTTAATTCAAACTATAGGGTTTTTTTAGTGAATTGTTTTTTTGGTCCCTGCAGAATTCAAATAGATGAAATGACAGAAATGGTCGCTGTAACGTTTTTACAAAAATGGTCTTCGGTTTGAAAAACAAAATGACAGAAATGGTCCCTGTTTGAGATTTTTTTTACAGAAATGGTCCTTCTGTAAGAAAATTATAGAAACGATCCCCGTCTAAGACAAAATTACAGAAGTGGTCCCTCTGTAGGAATAGAAGAAATTGCAGAAATGAACCCTGCGTAAGATAAAGCTACAGAAATGGTCCCTCTGTGAAAAAGTTACAGAAGCAATCTCCGTCTAAGACGTTTACAAAAATGGTCCGTTTGTAGGAAATAGAACAAATTACAGAAATGATACATGTGTAATATAAAGCTACATAAATGGTCCCTCTGTGACAAAATTACAGAAACGATCCCCATCTAAGACAAATTTACAGAAATGGTCCCTCCGTAGTATGTAGGAAATAGACAAAATTATAGAAATGATCCCTGTGAAAGCTAATGCTACAGATATGGTTCCTCTGTGACAAAATTACAGAAACAACCCCTGTCTATGACAAATATACAGAAATGGTCCCTCTGTAGGAAATAGACAAAATTACAGAATTGATCCCTGTGTAACGAAGTTATTCAGGTAGTGCCTATATATATGAAAAAGTTACAGAATTGGTCCCTGTGTGTAAAAACAAAGTTAAAGAAATTATGCATGTTTAACGAAATTACAGAAATGGTCCCTCTCGTTGCAACAAACTGTCTTAAAACCCTCGTTAGTTGTAATTCTCACGTTTTTATGCAACTTAAAATCTCACTTTCACCTCATAGTTTTTGTCTGCAGCAGTGATTCCAAAGTGGTTTCCATTATCAATGAACAGCTTGAAGTGTTTAGTGTTGCAAGATTTTGAAGTTGGTGATTTGGATCAACTTGATGTTGCTCTTTGTTTGCTTCGAAACTCACCAAATCTAGACACATTACGTGTGCACTTTGAGGTTGTTAACTAAAAAAATACTAAAATTATATTTTATTTATATGTCACAAGACTTGAATTTTTATGTTTTTTCAGGAGCCTCGAGATCTTGTGGTCCTAGCTTTAGATCATTTGGAATATCCAAACTGCTTGGACTATACATTGAAACAGTTAAGGACTGTGGAGATATCATGTTTAGAAGGATTAAAAGTTGAATTGCTTTTTATAAAGCTTCTACTTGCTCATTCACCTAATCTTGAGAAGATCTCCATTAAACCAATTCGAGGTCTGAATATTCGAAGAAGATTTGCGATTGCTAAAAAAGTTATGAGGTTCCCTCGAGCCTCACCAAAAGCAGAAATGATCTACTTGAATCCCGAGAAATAGTTTTATAAGAATATGTTCAACTTGAAATTGTTGTTTAGCTTTTATGCTTTTCGTTGTTGTAAACATAGTGGAATTGGTTGTTTTTCTTTTTATTCACCTTGATTTGTTGTTTGACATGGGTGATTTTCGATAGAAGTGTCAAGTATGATGGATTTTTTTTAGTTTACATTACTTCAAATGGTTTATTGTTGTCTCGAAATCAGAGGATCAACTGCAATCTCTATAAAAAAAACTGTGATTTTTTTTTCAAAATATTAATTACAATGTTATAATTGTGTGATTATTTTTTTAGTGCAATGTTATAATAAGAAAAACTTGAAAACAAATTGCTATAATTAATAAACAAAACAAGGAAAGTAGGTTGATATCTCTTGCTTTTAACTGTAAATAAAAATCTCACTTTTGCTTCAGAGTCTAGTTCTTTAATGTAAAAAATAAAACAAAATAAATAATTCAATGGTTTTTGAAGGTAAACATGATAAAACACAATCGGGGAAAACGGTGGGTTTTGTAACAAAAATACAAACATTCTAAATTTGGGAAAATTTCAATGTTAAATATGTATCAAATACACGCATTCTAAATTTGGTATAAAGAACAAACCACAAACAAAACATTGTAGGAATAGTTTCCTTGCAACTATCGTTCAAACCATAAAGCTCATTAAGTATTAACCAAGTTATAAAATATTGATAATTCTTTAGTTATTACAATCCTCAAAAGTTGATAAATCCATTTGTGTGCCTTCCTTGCAAATTGTAATTAATCAATTAAATTAACCAAAAAAAAACCATTAAGTATTAACCAAGTTATAAAATATTGATAATTCTTTAGTTCTTACAATTCTCAAAAGTTGATAAATCCATTTGTGTCGCTTTTTTTTTTTTTCGGAAATTAAAATTAATCACTTAGAATGTTAACTCCAGATTACGATAACATCTTAACTTGTTCTGGTCTTTGACTGAGTATTGGGGCGAGGGAAGAGGGGGTTAGTTATTTTCTAGGGAATAGTTTTTTTTATCAATAGTTACTTATCTTGTATAAATGTGTACCCATGAAAAGGGACGATGACGAATGGTTCCTTTCAAAAAAATAGTTTTCTATCGAAAACATATGATTTTGTGTGTAAACGTCATATTATACTCACGTCATTGAAAACAAAGGCGTATCTTTTAACTGATACTTCCATGAGGACGTAAGATGTAAAGTTGTCCATGTAATATGCTTCTAAACAATGACATATAAAGTTGACATGCTTTGCATGATCGATCTAATCACAATGGTATATTTGATGCTTAACGATAGTTTTAATTGAACTTATTGATCTTAACTCTTAATGCAAATGTCGAGTTAACTTACTTGCTTGAAGACTTAACCATTAACGTTTATATAAATAATGATATAATGATTTATTTTCAAAATATGATAAGGTTAAGACTATCTTATTCACAACCAAAACCATAGAGCTGACAAAAATCGACCTAACAAACAAACCCAACCCGAACCCTATTTATTTTTATTTTATTTTATTTTATATTCTAGTCGACATACACATAAGGATCAATTTATAAATTTCAACAAATTTATCTAAACAAAATTTTAATGGATTGAGAGGATTAAAGACAATCCAAATATTTATTTCTTTAATACAAGCAAACTTCCGGATGTTTTTTATTATTGTTTTTAAATAATATTATTAATGTAGTAACATACTTTTTTTCAGATTTATCCAAGCAATTATTTTACACAAAACCATCACAACTTACTATTATTTGTAATTAATATAATCCAACCACTTCAAAAACGTGCATAAAATCACCCATTTTTACCTGTTACATAATCTTATCAATTTTAACTTTTATGTTAAATAAGGGTAAAATATTATTACAAAACAGATACAAATAAATCACACAACTTTGTTGGGAATGATAAAAGAAAAAATACAACCAAAAAAGAAAGTTGTCTAACCTTATCAATTTTAATTTTTATGTTAAATAAGGATAAAATATGATTACAAAACAAATATAAATAAATCACAGAACTTTTTTGGTCACAATATATATATATATATATATATATATATATATATATATATATATAACAAATTAAAAACAAAGTTGAGAAGAGAGAGATATTTATGGCAAACATATCTAAGTATTGAATCTGTTGTCATGCACATGCTCAAACAAACCTATTATCTATCAGTGGTGGAGTTATATGGGATGGTGGAGTACTATAACATCCCCAAAAAATTGATTTTTATATTTAAAAACATTATTCGTAAACATGTTTTATGTTATTATATCTCCAAATAAAAAATTATACCATGTTTTTAATACACGGGATATGATAAGTATACAAAATATATCATTTACGGTTACTACAACAATGGTAGAAATAGCTTTTCGGAATGATGCATGTAAAATTAAGTTACAGAATAGCATCGATGATTAAGTTGTAAACGATTGTTTATTCAATTTTTTTAAAAAGATGTGTTTTTACAAGTTTTTGATAATAATAGTATCGACCGATTTCAAGACATGACTAGATAGATTCAATTGTAACTTTTGCTTAAATTAATATATTATATATATATATATATATATATATATATATATATATATATATATATATATATATATATATATTTCGATTTAACACTATAAATGTTAAGAAACTCTTTGAACAGATAATTTTGAATCTAGAAAAAGATTATACCCCGTATTGAAATTCCTAGCTCCGTCACTGTTACCTTTGCCTTCTAGTTGCAACTTTAATGACTTTTGTATACCATATAGATCCTACTCACTTTCATCTAACTTTTTGTTTGATATGTTTAAGCATTGAAATTGTCATACACATGCACACATAATTATAAACACCAAAATATAAAATATATCTTACCATTATAAGCACCAAAAATATTCAAATTACTAAATATTTCTATATATGTTGCAAGAAAAACCATCTCAAGAACGTGCTACAAGCCGGAACAACGGTGACGGGATTTAGTGAGTTGGTCGTCGTGGTGGCATTTAGGGCTTTTATAGAAAGAAAGCGATGCCAACAATGGAAAGGATAAACTGTGATGGTGCTCTGGTGGTGGCACGGTGGTAAGTGGTTTGTGTCTAGGGTTTTTTTTAGCGAGCGAGGGAGAGAGTCTTCCAAGAACCAAGCACATCTATAGCTTTTTCATTCCTTTCTACACCCCAATCACGGAAAACATGAAAAGATGGAGGCAGTTTTACCTAAATCTCCTTTTTTTCTTCTTCAAAGTTGTTAATATACAGTTCTATAGAAGCTTATGTAAGAATCGGAAGCGATAATGGACAATTTTCGGGCAGATTAGTCTATTAGTTATTCATTATATAAGGAGAGGGCGGTAAGAGATGAGTGGTGAAATATGTGATGGTAGTGGTGATTGGTTTCTCAGGTAAGCTTGTGAATGAACTAAGATAGGTTAGGACATATAAAGTAGATATGTGACAGTGGGTTTTCACGAGGGATGAGATAAGGGATCAATTCAAATTCTGAATGGAATGGAAGTCAAATGATTAGCACACGATATTATAATGATGAAACAGAAGTAAAGGGGACCGAGTCAAAGATATGCATCGGTAAATTGTACATACAATATAACAACCAGAAAAAATATACCATGATTACATGATCAAGTATAAGAAACTTACAAACCATGAGTCACTTGGTAGGCCAATTTTGGATACATATCACAAAGTAATAGTGATAAGGAAACTTCATAAAAATCACTATATTTTGAATAACTATTATAAAAGTTACTATATTTTATATTTATCAGTTTTGATACTCAAAATATAATGTCACTGAATAGAGTCACGTAATCATGCCCTATCAGCACGACGCATTATCAAAATTCACATGTCAACCAAGTTGAGTGGTTAAACGGTAAAAATTATAACAAATTAGTAAAAGGAATGTCAGATTTGAGACAAAGAATAACACAATATTAAAATTTAATTTTTGTGAAAACCTAGTGTTTTTTATGGAATTTTTCCATATAAAAATATACATTGATATTCTCGTATTATACAAGATAACAACCCTAAAAATATGGGTAACGCATTCAAATTTAACCTTTGTATATGTGTTCGATATAGATCGCATTCAAATTTCAAATTTGTATACGGGTTGGATATAGATCATTAGATTGGTTGGCAAGTATTTGTTAGTTGTTACAAACCTTCTCGTCTACACGTAAAAAATTAATATCGCTAGAGTACTTTTCATCTAAAATTTTTGACATTCCCTTTGATGGTATCTTCAAGTGATGATGCGTAAGTTTCTACTTCACAAGCCTCTATGTATTTGATTCATTGAAAGTCGTATGTGAAATCTCAATATCGTGTCCCAGTAATTAATATCAATTTGTTTGAAGTCTAATCTTTATGATCTCATTCCAGTTGAATAAACCGATCACTTTGAGAAGATTATGTAGTACTTAGATGCCGGTTAACTTTGCAAGGCAGGGATTAAGCTAGGCTTTGCCAGTATAATTCCATTAGTTTAAGTGATTATAAGTTAGGTTTTGCTAGGGGAAACCATTGATTCAGTTATAAGCTTGAGGATAAGTCAAATAAATTGTAGACATGGGAAAATACAATGAATAACATAGAGAGAGGTGAACCCTTTCTAGGGCTTTGTTAATATTTAAAGCATAATGATCAACTCACATATACTGCAAATAAAACAATTCTGTTATCTTACTATACCGAAAAGATGACAATCATTAACTCATAAATAGTGCAAATAAATCAATTCTTTTCTCAGTCTATTATAGTGTTTTTTAGAACATGACAGTTATAATGTGTAATTAATTTATTTAATTTCTAGTAACATTTTATGTTATGAAAACTTGTCAAAATTAAAGTGAAAAAGAGGAATCCTTGTAAGCATGTTTGTAAGAAATGAAACGTAAAATGGAAATTTGTGGATAATATCAATGGACTTTTCTCTCAATACTAATATGAGCAACACACTTTATTGCTCCATGTTTTTTTATTCCTTCCATTTTTTCGAAATAACTTGTATTTTTTAATCCAATAATAGGGACATATAAGAGGAGGTCTTTAACTTGTGTTAAAGAAGATAGAACCAGTAACTTACCAGAGCACTTGATAGACTCAATCTTAGAGAGGCTCCGAATTAAAGATATTGTAAGGACCAACATTATATCAAAATACTGGAGGTACAGATGGACCAAAATTAAGGTGTTGATTCTTGATAAGCAGTTCTCTATAAAATTTGCACAAAATGGAGCTTTTGATCGTAATGGGTTTATAAATACAATAAACCATGTCTTGACCTCTCACAATGGTCCTATCTTGAAATTTCATCTCCATATACCAAACATGTTTCTTGATAGTTACCAAGCAGTTGGTAAATGGATGCTACTCTTATCAAGAAAAAGTGTTAGGGAACTCGGGTTTACTACTTCAAATCGACATTATGAACTTCCCTCTAATGTGTTTTCTTGTCTAAAATTGACAAAACTTGATTTGAAGAACTGTTTTTTTAATCAACCACTTGAGCTTGAACGATTTATCAATCTTGAAACTCTTTTTCTCCTGAATATTGATTTTGGAGCTAACTTTCGCAAAACTGAGATTAGCTTACCCAAGCTTAAGACGTTGTCCCTTAGTAGCTGTACAAATGTTTATAGTTTCAACATCAAGGTTACAAACCTGCAGATGCTATTTATCTATGGTTGTCATGATGCCATGTTGCTCCGGTTATTGCATACTCCATGCCTTTGCATTACTGATGTTAGTATAGTATTTATGAAACCCATACATGATTTTGTTCGAGCCAAAATATTGACATTGGCTACAATGTTATCTAACTTGCCCAAAGTTAGATCTCTAGTTATTGATGGTCATTTCCTTAAGGTATGCTACAAAGTAATTTTTTTAATGTTAAACCTTTACTCTTCCTCAAATGGAGTTTGCATAAACGGGTCCCACCTTTCCCATATATCTAATCTCATTTTTTTTCTGATAAGTTAGAATCTGATTTCCTCCTCATAGTTTTTGAGTGCAGAAAAGAATCTGAATTGGCTTCCACATGCGGTTAATGGTCTTCACAATTTGTTGTTAACAGATTTTGAAGTTGGTGATTTGGATCAACTTCATAGTGCTCTTTATTTGCTTCAAAACTCACCGAATCTAGGAAATCTGGGTATAGTGCTGTCACACCCCGAAAACCAAAGGTGGAAACATTTTCGGGGCGGACTCCACGTTAGGTATCAAATCCAATGCACATAGTAAGTAAAGTAAACAACCATTACATTACATATAAAAATTTACATTTGTTTCAAAAGTAAATTGTACAAGTGTTATACATATATCATATGAACAAAAGTTGAGACGAGTCTTTTGAGCTCTCCGTCTTCACCAAAAGATATCGCTGGGTACGTGTCTAACTTGGACCTGAGAATACAAGCGGTTTGAAAATCAGCATAAAGCTGGTGAGTTCATAAGATGTTTGTTTCTTGAAAATGTACTAGTTTCCTTTAGTTTACCAAGGAGGTTGTTGTCCAAGAAAATCCCATATTTTCTTATGTAAAGTTGGTTTAGTTATCACTTGTTACCAATTCGTTTATGTGTTGTATTTTACCCCAGGAAAATCCCGTATTTTCCTAAATGTAAGATCGGTTGTATATTACGGAGTATAGTTTAATACATAAAACTATATATTGAGGATCATGGGATTACTATCCCGAACTAGATATGAATTAGTTTGAAATGTGCAATCTATAGATGGAAAGTAGTTTGAAAACCATGGGACTCACATCCCGTACTATGTACAAGACAGTTTGATATACATGAAAATATAGATTGAAAACCATGGGACTACCATCCCGTACTAGATACAATATAGTTTAGTATTCATGGAAATATAGATTGGAAACCATGGGACTACTGTCCCGTACTAGATATAGATTCAAAACCATGAGATTATCATCTCGTATTAGATATAGTTTCAAAACCTTGGGACTACCATCCCGTATAAGATGTAGGTTGAAATCATGGGATTACTATCCCGTACTAGATATGAGTTAAAGACCCTGGGACTACCATCCCACATTAGATCTAAGATCAATAGACTGAAAATCATGGGATTATCATCCCGTACTAGATATGGAAACTATAGATAGAAGGTAGATATGGAATCGAAACATAGTCAAACCGAACCCAAAGCGATACTGTGAATAAGCTTATATTAATACGTATTGTGAGTCGGGTAACCATGCTGATACAACAAAGAGACCTCCTTAACGCTTGTCAGGCGTCAAATGATATCCAAGAATTTGTCACCCCAAGCGTGCCCGCCTAACTGTAGCTAGCAGTTAAGGTGTGGGATTGTCAGTCCCGAATAGATCTATTCACAAATTCCTCGCTCTCCTTCCAGGAGACTCTGGTTGCACTTCCGGGGAGGATTTACTGATCATCCATAAAGGGTAGTGACGAACTCACGAACTAGTACTAAACTATTCGCAGGGTTCTCATATGATATCAAACATACATAAGATTATGAAACATCATACAGTGAATACAGCTATATACAATGAAATCATCTGGCAATACACTCAAAATGAAACGGAGATAAACTGAACCGGACATAGTTTATCTAATAACTTTGTATACATATTGGTACGTGATGAAACAAGAACTAAAGAACCCCAAATTATTCCCATAATAATTTGATTAGTTTGGTTATTTCCTTAACTGAAATTCTTATAGTTGTAGTTGATAAATCATCCCTTATGCTCAGCATAATACATAAGGGGTAAAGGTATTTATAGTTTTCCAGATGTTATTTGAAATAAATCAATGTTATGTATTGAAAACATTTGTAGTTTTCTTGTATTCCCCCCCTGAAAACATTGAAAAACCATTGAAAAAGGGTAGGGGTATGAACTCACCGGACGAGAAATGTGACGATTTCGGATGCTATACGTTGGTTCGGGGCTTGCAAACGTACGAGATTCCTATGTATAATGAAAAGATACACATTTGTATCTAATTAGGACGTAGATTATTTAATTGTTAGGGACAAACACTTTTAGTCGCGGAAACACCCCATTTCAAGTGTTTGGAAGGACCCGAGTGACATCTACGGACGTGTAATGGCACTAGGGACTTGGAATTTGAGTTTACTCCCCAAGAGTAAACTCATACAAGAGTTTTCGGCCCATAACACCCATTCCCCATGAGTTTACGGCCGTAAACTCATGGTGGGGTGGTTTATGGTGCAAAATGGCTTCAAACACTTAGGGATAAATGCTAGACTTTGGTTTTTGACTTTGGATTGGATTATAACTCACATAGGGACCATTTATTGGAGTTTACGGCCGCAAACATGGAGTTTACAGCCATAAACGACCCCATACATAGAATCCTTAATGTTTTTGGTCCTTAATCAATCACATGTGATTCTAAAAATCCCTACAAGCCTTGAAGTGAATTTGGGGCACCAATTGATATATTTTTAGGAGTTTACAGCCATGGGACACATGTTATGGCCGTAAACTCTCAAATGATGGGTTTGGATGAGTTTAAGGCCCCAAAACTATTTTTGGTTGGATCTATGATTTATTCTAAGGACTTTGGTGGTGTTGGATGGCTTTCTAACACATTGGAAATGAGTTGACACCCATGTTTGAGGAGTTTACGGCCCAAGCACATGCCTTGTCTGTAAACTCATACAAATCCCTCAAAATTCATGTTTGAAGTGTTCTAAGTCCATTCCATGAAGTCATTTAGCCATATCTAAGTCTCAAAATTGTTTAGGAGGGGTTTAAAGGCATAAAAAACCCCTTACTATGTGTTTACGGCCCAAGCTCCTTCCAGGGCTGTAAACTCATATACAAGACCTTAATTCATGTTTTAATCCCAAATTTGAAGGCCAAATATGCTATACAATGAGTTTAGGAAGGTACCTTAGAGATTTGAGGCCTTAAATTTGAGTTTTGGACCCTTGAACTTAGATTTAGGAGATAGGTTAGAGAGAGAGTAGAGAGAGGAAGCAAAAGCTTCAAATGAAAGGTTTAACACGTTTATATAGGTTACAAAACTTGGACACGGTGGAATTTTACCCGATACCGGCATTAAACGGGGCTTTAGGTTGCACCCGATTAAGTTTCCGTAACCCGACGGGACGTTTCTAATATTTTTGAAATAAACATTTTGGGCTAAGTTCATGAGTTCCTAAGAGGTTTGGACACTCATTAGCATCAATTAAACATACAATTTTAAATAATTTAACCCAAAACAAAACAGAACGAATTGACAAACGGCAAATTTTTACGGGTAGAATGGGTTTTTCGACGATGGAAAACTTCGGGTTCTTACATTATCCCCCCGTTAGAGGGAATTTCGTCCCGAAATTCAAAGATTAAGATATAGATCATGAATTGGAATGAGATATGGATAGAATTGTTGCCTCGGATCTTCACGTTCTCAAGTGGAATCGGGTCTCCGTTGGGCGCTCCAGGGAACCCTCACTATCGGGACGTGTCTTTGTTTCGTACATTAACTCTCTCAATCCATAATCTCAATTGGTTTTCCCATGGAGGTTCCAACCCTTGATGACTTTGATCTCCTCAAAGAAATCACTAGGGTTTCGTCGGGTAGGTACTTCTAAGGATTCGAGACGTGAAGTACTGGGTGTATGTTACTAAGTTCTACGGGTAGCCGAAGTTTGAAGATTGCGGAATTGATTCTACGAGGATCACGAAGGGTCTGATGGTTCTAGAAGAAATTTATGGATATGCAGGCGATAATAATCGATGGGACCCAATCGCCTTAGTTTGTTGGAAAGGTTCACGAGTATGTCTGCTTTACTTAGTTATATGATCAAGGAGAATGATTTGACTGAAAGGGTACCACTACTAACCCGTAGTGATCATATCAATTCTTGGTCACCGTCTTGGATAGATCATTCTTACTGAGGTTCGGTCACGAGGTAGTTCCAGAGATTAGGCCGGTGTGAGACTTGGCTATACGTTCGGAAGGAATTCTCGGAATCCTTCAGGAAAGACATTTAGGAAAAAGAGCCGCAGACTTCTCGTTTCACGATGATCACAGGAACGAGGGATACGTGTCGATTCTTATCAGGAAAACTTTTCAAGCTTTAAAGTATGAAGTGATACGAAGGTTTGATGCCGAAGATCACGAGAGTCGGTTCGGGGAAAGATCTAGACAGGCGACCCTTTCGAATTCAAGGATAACAACATGAATTCAAGGATGGCCCTTTTTGCCACAGTTGTCACAGATCCTTTCCCAACATGGACCAGGGATACGGTGATGGTAGTTGCACTTACCACACCAAGGAAGGGTATCGGTGTATCCACTGGTAGGAGTTTGGGTCGTGGATCCAACAGCTGAGACAGCAACAGGGGCAGTAGCAGCATGGACTGCTACCGTTTCCTATTTCTTAGAGGAACCTTGCGTACTATGGGCCTTCCGTTTGTTTCAGAATTTCTTTTTACTTCCACATCCACTTTTAACTTACTCAGGAGTGGTGTCCTCCTCATCAGAGTTGTATTCGTGATCGATTAGGATTTGCACAAGACACTTAGCGCTGTAGTAGGTGTCTGGCTTCGCAGCCAAGACATTCCCTTTTGTTGCCTGGGTCAATCCCCAGATGAATCTCTCAATCTTTTTACTCTCCGGGGTAACCATTCCCGGACAGAGTAATGCCAGGTCATCGAATCTTGAAGTGTAAGTGGCTATGTCAGAACCCTTCATCTTAAGGTTCCAGAGTTCATGTTCTAGCTTCTGTATTTCTCCCCAAGAGCAATACTCTGCAAGCAGAAGCTCCTTCATAGCTTCCCAACCCATAGCATTTGCTACAGGTAGAGTTAAGGACTTGGTCACCAAATTGTTTTCTGCCAGGTTGCGTCATCAATTTTGATAAGGACTTGACTCAAAAATGAGGCTGCTTATGAGGGTACAAAGGTCACAAAATTGTCTCTACAAGATAGAGCTAAGAGAAGTCAATTCAAAGTGCCTAACTGTCAAAATTGATGACGCAACCTGGCTTTGGAATACAAGGCTAGGTCACGTAAACTTCACTGCTTTGAAGTCCATGTCAGATAAGGGAATAATTGAAGGAATACCAAAGATGGTCATACCATCCAAACTGTGTGAAGGCTGCCTGGCTGGAAAGCAATCAAGAAATACGTTCCCAGCAAGCATAAATTTCAGGGCTAAGAAGAAATTGGAACAAGTCCATGGCGACCTATATGGACCAGTCTCACCTCCAACACATGCAGGCAACAAATATTTTATGCTGTTAGTTGATGATTACAACAGGGTGATGTGGGTGTTCTTAATAAAGATAAAATATGAAGCCTTCCATACCTTCAAGAATTTCCAAAGCAAAGTGGAGAAAGAAACTAGGAAAAACTAAAAGTGTTAAGAACAGACCGTGGAGGTGAGTTCCTGTCGAAGCAGTTTGTGGAGTACTGCAATGAAGCTCGATTGGAACATCAATACACCGCACTCTACTCCCCACAGCAAAATGGGGTAGTAGATAGGAGAAACCGGACGGTGCTAGAGATGGCCAGGAGTTGTCTAAAGGAAATCGCGGTACCTGATATATTATGGGGGCGAGGCAGTGAGTCACGCGATGTATGTATTAAACCACCTAAGCACCAAAGCTCTAGATGGGACTACACCATATGAACTATGGACTGGATGAAAGCCACATGTAGGTCACCTGAGAGTCTTTTGCTGTGTTGATCATATGAAAATAGTAAAGAATCACCACAAGAAATTGGATGATCGGAGTAAGAAAGTAGTATATCTAGGCACTGAGAAAGGCTCAAAGGCTCACAGGTTACTAGACCCTAATACTGGTGTGATATATGTGAGCAGGGATGTTATTTTTGAGGAAAATCGAAGATGGGAATGGCAGATTTCGTTGAAGATCAAATCATCACTAGACATATCCTTCACCGTCGAAGTCTTCGTGTTTAGTGAAGAGTATTACAGCAACAATGGAGAATGGGTATCGGACACTTCTGAGCACGTAAGCGGGTCAGATACAGCTGGGAATTAAATTGGGGCACCCAATAATAATGAAGTCTGGGCCGAATCAATTCAGTCCACTAATTCAACAGCCAACCCAATCACCCACTTTACACACGGTAACACGCCACCGGGTACACCTGTTTCCTCTGTTACACCAAATCCCTCAACTCACGTAGCAACTCCAAGTACCACCTCAAGCTCTACTGGTGGTGGTGCCCCAAAATGATACCGCGTACTCTCCGACTTATATGAAAACACCGATGAAATTGAACTATCACCAGAAGAACTCATGTTGATGAGCAGTGAAGAAGAACCTGAAAGCTATAGTGAAGCCAGCTGAAAGAAGGAATGGATACAGGCTATGAACGATGAGATAGCTTCAATTGAAAAAAACAACACTTGGAGCTTAGTCGCACTCCCAAGAGGAAGGAAGCCAATTGGATTGAAATGGGTCTTAAAAGTGAAACGTGACCCAACTAGAAGGATTGTGAAGCACAAAGCAAGGATTGTGGCAGGGGGTTACGTTCAAAAGTAGGGCATTGATTATGAAGAAGTTTTTCCTCTAGTGGCAAGAATAGAAACAGTTCGAGTCATCTTGTCTCTTGTAGGCTCGAATGGGTGGCGTGTGCATCACCTGGATGTGAAGTTGGTATTCTTGAATAGGCATTTAAATGATGAGGTATATGTTTCACAATCCCAAGGTTTCGAGAAGAAGGATGAACCTGGAAAAGTGTATAAACTCACTAAAGCCCTGTATGGCTTAAAACAAGCTCTCAGAGCTTGAAATTCATATCTAGACAAATATCTGAATAATTTGGGTTTCAAAAGATGTGCCCAACAGTACTCTGTGTAGACAATAACAAAGAATGGAAGCAGTCTGATTGTTGGAGTGTATGTAGATGATATACTTGTGACAGGTAGCAATCCAGAAAACATAAAGGAGTTCAAGAAGGAGATGAAGGCCAAATTTGAATTGAGTGATCTTGGCTTAATGTCATACTACCTGGGAATTTAAGTAAACCAACAAGACAAAGGAATCACATTAAATAAGGAAGGTTATGCCAAGAACATTCTGGTCAAAACTCGCATCACATGGACGTGAAGTTGGTATTCTTGAATAGGTATTTAAATGAAGAGGTATATGTTTCACAATCCCAAGGTTTCGAGAAGAAGGATGAACCTGGAAAAGTGTATAAACTCACTAAAGCCCTGTATGGCTTAAAACAAGCTCCTAGAGCTTGGAATTCATATCTAGACAAATATCTGAAGAATTTGGGTTTCAAAAGATGTGCCCAAGAGTACTCTGTGTATAAAAGAACAAAGAATGGTAGCAGTCTGATTGTTGGAGTGTATGTAGATGATCTACTTGTGACAGGTAGCAATCCAGAAAACATAAAGGAGTTCAAGAAGGAGATGAAGGCCAAATTTGAATTGAGTGATCTTGGTTTACTGTCATACTACCTGGGAAATGAAGTAAACCAACAAGACAAAAGATCACATTAAAGCAGGAAGGTGATACTAAGAACATTCTGGTCAAAACTCGCATGTTAGACTGCAATCCCACCAAAAGTTTAATGGAGCATAAACTCTCTTTGACCAAGGATGGAGATGCAGAGCTGGTAAATCCAGCTGAGTACAGAAGCATTGTTGGCTGCCTAAGGAATCTCACTTACACTAGACCTGATATAACCTTTGTTGTTGGTGTAGTTAGTGGATTTATGGAGAAGCCCACCATAAAACACCTCCAAGCTGTAAAAGGAATCCTTAGATATGTTAAAGGAACCTTAAGCCATGGTTTAGTCTATTCTAAAGGAGGAGAAAATGTCAAAATTCTAGGCTATACTGATAGTGACTTGGCCAAAGATGTAAATGACAGAACAAGCACACGAGGAATGGCGTTTTATGTAAATGGAAACTTGGACACATGGGCATCTCAAAAGCAAAGGGTAGTGGCACTTTCATCTTGTGAAGCTGAGTTTATTGCTGCCACTATGGCAGCTTGTCAGGGCATATTGCTAAGGAGACTTTTTGCAGAAATCACAGGTCAAAGAGTACCACATGTGACACTGTTTGTAGACAACCAATCAGCTCTTGATGTGATGAAAAACCTTGTATTTCATGGTCGGAGCAAACATATTGACATCAGGAATCATTTTATCAGAGGGTGTGTTGAAAATGGAGAAATTATAGTGACTCATGAGTGTGGGAAGAGCCAAAAAGCAGACATTCTCACAAAGTCCCTAGCAAGAGTGAAGCATGAAGAGATGAGGGACTTAATTGGGGTCAAGGAAATTCAGAATTAATGGGGAAAATGTTAAGAATAATTCAGAATTATTGTTTTATGCATTTTTTTATTAGCTTTAGAATAAATCAAAGTAGCTAGTGAAGTGGTCCCTGGTCTACAACATCTAGTCAAATTTGTTTCCTAGTCTTTAGTTAAGCTCTAGTTTAAATACATAGGGAAATGTACGTTGTTAGTTACTCCCAACTTTATTTGTTTTGTTCAGTGAATAAAAAACACGTTGCCTCAATTATCCCCTGTGCCTACTACTTCTTCACTGTATCTTCTGTGTTCACTATACAACTTTTTTTAAAACTATTTATTCCAGTTTTACCCTTTCTTTAAAACTGTTTAGTCCACTTCGCTGTTTTTTGTTTCCTATCTTGGTAATAAAAGTATTTATTACCCCTGCAATAAACCAACATACCTATATATATTTGATGTAGGCGTTGTAGGGCAGCAAACCGAACGTCCCCAATTCTTTGACAGTTTATCGATGAAAGATAAAAAACCGATGGCGGGTAAGTTTGTACTTCGCAAACCTCTGTACTATTTTATTCTTTGAAAATCATATGAGAGACTTTGTTTAAGGTATGCTGCTTATGATTTCTTCTTTTCATTCTAGTTGAAATCGCAAACTCTTTTTTTTTGGAATCGTTGCCAATTGTTATGTATCTATAGAAACAGAATCAAGAATCTGATTTAGCCATGTCATTGATTACTTTTAAGTTGAAAGTTATGCTGTTTATGATTTCTTCTTTTCATTGCAGTTGAAATCGCAAACTCTTTTTTCTGGATCATTGCCAATTTTCATGTATCTATAGGAAACAAAATTAAGAATCTGATTTAGCCATGTAATTCATTGCTTATAAGTTGAAAGTTATACTGTTTATGATTTCTTCTTTTCATTCCAGTTGAAATCAAAAACTCTTTTTTATGGAATCGTTGCCAATTGTCATGTATCTATAGGAAACAAAATCAAGAATCTGATGTAGCCATGTAATTCATTACTTTTAAGTTGATTTAAGCTAGGTTTTGCCTTATTGCTACAATAAAACCATTTATTTACTTATTACTTATGTTACCACACCCGAAACCAAAAAACTCTATAATACAAGGAAATTAGGAGAGTATCAGTAACGTCAAGTTGTTCTATGTTTTTTTTTTTATTTTTTTTTTCCTTCATTTGTCCTTTGCAATTACTTCTTATATATATATATATATATATATATATATATATATATATATATATATATATATATATATATATATATATATATATATATATATATATATATATATATATATATATATATATATATATATATATATATATATAACGACAGAGATATATAAGAGGAGGGGGTTTGTAACTTGTGCTGAAGAAGATAAAATCAGTAACTTGCCATAACACTTGATAGACTCGATCTTAGAGTGGCTCCCATTTGATGATGTTGTAAGGACGAGCATTATATCAAAAAATGGGAGATACAGATGGACTACAATGAAAGAACTGGCTTTTAAAGAGCAGAATTGTAGACCCTTAACTACTACCGATTTGAAATTTGAAATCTTGAATTGGTCAATCTCCATGACAGACTGCCCATACAGAACCAATGCCAATTCCACTTCAATTATCCATCAAATTATCTATTCAACTTCTTATTGCCTGAGGTTCTTACTAGAGAACCGAATTTGAAATCTTGAATTGGTCAATCTCCATGACAGACTGCCCATACAGAACCAATGCCAATTCCACTTCAATTATCCATCAAATTATCTACTCAACTTCTTATTGCCTGAGGTTCTTACTAGAGAATAGAATTGTAGACCCTTAACTACTACCGATTTCATGAACACAATGGAAAACAAGATACTGATTTCCTTAACTGTCAGGTTGATACATTGATGCTATAGTTTTAAAACCCCATAACTTGCACGACCTTCACATCGATAGAGGCATTCCAAATCACAACCACATAAGGCTTTTTTCATCATTATTGAAAACATCCCCTTATACCCTGAACCCTCCAAATGATGCCCTGGGCATACAGGTTCTTTATCCCATATCTCACTAAAATACAAGCCTGGAACGAATAAACACATGATTCCCAATGCAAGTTCCACCAAAAGTCAACTAAAAAATGGCCACTCATAAAATTTCTCGTAAATTCTTCCTTAAGGTTGAAGGACGTCAATCCATGAATCTACCCCCAGTCCCTAATTGGAGACACCACCAAAACATGCAGAAAAGTTCCTCAAAACATTTCGATTGCGAATTGTCCACCAATTCGAAATCCAGAATATGAACCAAAAGCCTTTAATAACCCTTCACTTCCTGACTAGCCATTTCTAACCACTGCTCCTATGAGCAAAGATGAGAAATCAAAGAATTTTTCACATTTGCCTCCAATCCTTATCAACTCAAGTGTACCACTACCTGGCAAATCACTCGGGACATTCACCAAGAACTATATGATTCGAGACTTCCTAATTGATACCCAATCTTGATAATCGGAACCCTAATAATAGCTTACGAACAATGAGATTTACAACACTAACCTTCTGCAGTGACTTTTCGATGCATGAATGATACTCCAACAAACATTATATGTCCTCTTTATCTAAAGTTGATTTGTGAGCCTCCTGATTTCTATCAACGCGCCAATACCGATAGTACCACAAACAGAAGTAATGATCAATCATGTTCACTAGGCCCACAGCCTATGACTGGAATAACTAGTAGAGTGTTAATTTCGCAGAGCCAAATGATAAGATTTGAATCTTCGGGGGGTTAAAGTGTAATTGCGGGTTTAATTTGTAAAGATTTTTAGAAGTCAGGGGGTGTTAGGTAAGTATTGGACTTATATTCAATAGACTCTTGGCGGCAAGGACTGAAAGGTAAATTCTGGAACTTAGTTGAGAAGGTTTTGTAGAGGAGGGGCCATTTGGTAACATTTGGACTTAAGTTGAAAGAAAAGAAGAGAATGAGGGACTATTTTGTGTCATTATGGGATGATTTTTATGTGAGTTGGGAATATAACGGGAAACTCATCACCCTCTCAACCCTAACCCTAACCCTACTTCTAAACACCGGCCGCTACCTCCTTTCTCCATTGTCCATCCGTCACCACCCGACTCCCTTGTTGTTCTGATCAACCAAGACCACTAATGACATCTACCATGACCAGAGATACTGAAGACCAATAGGGGATAACGGGCGATCTTCGGGTGCTGTCGGGTTCTCACCTCCAACTGCCATTGTGTCGTTGCTGTTGAAGACGGAGCTATCAATTGCGACCACGACAAGTTCCTCTCCGTTGTTGCTGCTGCTACAGTACTCAGTGGGTTCGAAACACCTTCTCCTCTCTTCATTTCTCTCCTGGTGGCTGCATCATCGATGCCATCTGGAGGCTGGTCAACACCGCTGACACCCTCCGTCGGCCGCATGCCACCGTGGAATGGTGGTTAGGTTCGTCGAATCGCAAAGTGGGTACATGTGTGTTGCTGTAACAGGATAAAACTATGTCTTTTCTGATGAGCGCAAGTTGTGAAGAATTGTCATGCTAGCCAATCATGGTTGTTGTCGCCATTAACACCGTCTTTAGCCACCTTCTTATGTCACTTTCGCCCTCGTACACCACCAGGTTGGTGGTTGGGTTTATTTCACAAACAGAAATCATATGTGTGTCGTTAATTAACTAGAAATCACAAAAGAGCCACGACAACCACCATGAGGTGGTGGCTAGCATCTCCGACCACATCCTGGCACCACAACGGAGGCTATGTGTGTGTATAATTTATTATTAGTATTTTGGATATTGTTGTATGTATGTTGTATCATTGTATTGTGGATGGAATACTCAAGGAAAAATCCATCACCACCACCGTGAGGTGGTGGCTGCCGCCACCAGCCGTCGTGTTGGGTCGCGGTGTGCATTGTGTGTTTGGATTGTTAATTTAGATGCTTGGACATAATTAGCCTAAATTCATTACCACCACCACAAGGTGGTGGCCGCTGCCGTGGCCGCCATTGACCACGACTAGCCGAGGTGGTAGTGGGTCGTGTCCAACTTAATTAACAATTAATTAACGTAAAAGCTTAATAAATGGTCTAATTTGTGTGTTTTGGGTTGGAAACCCTGATTAGGGTTTAGAACATCCTAATCTTTGAGATTTTAATTTGGACTTATTGGAACCCATGTTTTAGTCCATTGGAATTGGATTACACACGATCACACTGTATGATTTATATAGTAAAGTGATGGAATTAATGGATTAAGTCCTTAATGGGTTAAGTAAGAAACACATAATCCTAATCGTCATTGTATGTGAAAACCCTAATTTTGCTTGGTCCTTGAGTTGGGCCTTTCTTTTGGGATTTGGTGATTGGGCTATTGATGAGCCATCCAAGAACAAGTATATGGACTAAAATAGTTAGATGGGCTTTAGGGTAAAGACCATTTGAGGGGCTTGGGCCTAATTTGGAAAATTAGGCCATAGATGGGCCATAAGTGGGCCTTAATGATTTTAAGATATTGGACCATCGGAATGCCAAGTTTTGGACTAGAATAAATTGTTGGGCCTTAAGATGAGACCATGAAGAGGTTTGGGCCTAATTTGGAAAATTGTGCCATATATTGGGCTTTGGTCCATTGGGTGACTTTTGGGCCTTTGGAGTGTGAGTTTGTCCCTTGGGCTTGAATCAATATAAGTTCGGAGTAAAGTAGTATTTTACCCCAAGCATGAACTTATGGTTATGTATTGGAACCCAATTAGCAGTTGTTTGATGTTAATAGTTCGGGAATCTATCATCCAATAGCTAGGGTTTTCCCCACGGGACTTCAACACTATGAGGTGAGTTCTCGTCACTATATCAACAGGGTATAAGGCACCAAGGTCGGCCCTTTCGATTGTTATCCTAATTATAGTATGCTTGTATGTTGTTATGATTTGTTAGATCGGTATCCTGGTAGATAGGATATTGTTATGATATTATGATATGTTAGATCGGTATCCTGGTAGATAGGATGATGTTATGCTTAGTGATCTATATGATCTGTGCCAATTTATGGATTGTTTATGTGTTATGTGTATGTCGATATATATATGTGTGTTTGGTTGAGGCGGTCCTACTGTGAGCTAAAGGCCAACAGGCCAGGGGCGGTCCGGATAGACTGAAGTCCCTTCAAGGTGGTCCAGACATGCTGAAATCCCGATGAGTGGTCCAGATAGGTTGTAGGCCCTACGATACAGTCCAGAAATGTTGTTGGCTCGGGAGCAATCGAGATAGACTGTAGGTCCTGGGAGGTGGTCTAGTCAGGATGAATGCTCATTATACATACTGTTTGATATGATATTGTTTTGGTTTGTATGGTGTTGCTATTTTGGGGGTAACTCACTAAGCCTTCAGGCTTACATTTATCGATTATTATTTCAGGTTCTTCTGCTGATCGCAGAAAGGTGAAGGCATGATGTACACTTCCTCATATCTCACCTAGATTTCTGGGATACTCTGATATGAAACTATTTTGAAAACATAACTGTAATAAATAATGGTTTTTGAATATCAAAAAGTTTTAAATTTTTTTTTTTGTGAATTTTGAATTTTTTGGATGTTGGTATCAGAGTCTTGGTTTGAGGGAACTGGAGGAACATTCCTGTGAATCTAATCTCAAACTAAGGGAAAAGGATTTTCAAAATGGTTTTCAAAATACTAAAGGAGGATGTGAAGTCTACGATCAGCCAGAGCCATTAAGCAGACCCCAAAACAGTTTGATATGATATTGTTTTGGTTTGTATGGTGTTGCTATTTTGGGGGTAACTCACTAAGCCTTTACGCTTACATTTATCGATTATTATTTCAGGTTCTTCTGATGAGCGCAGAAAGGTGAAGGCATGATGTACACTTCCTCATATTTCACCTAGATTTCTGGGATACTCTGATATGAAACTATTTTGAAAACGTAACTGTAATAAATAATGGTTTTTGAATATCAAAAAGTTTTAAAATTTATTTTGTGAATTTTTTGGATGTTGGTATCAGAGCCTTGGTTTGAGGGAACTGGAGGAACATTCATGTGAATCTAATCTCAAACTAAGGGAAAAGGGTTTTCAAAATGGTTTTCAAAATACTAAAGGAGGATGTGAAGTGTACGATCAGCCAGAGCCATTAAGCAGACCCCAAAACACCGTACAATTATTTGATATGTTAGAATAGTATGCTAGTGCTAGGCTAGGGATCTTTAGGAATTTCATGATAGAATTGTTTGATTATATAATGTTTGATAGCCTAGGATTTTCCTTATATGAAATTAACATCATTACTATAGTTGGTTAGTGTATGCATCATAGTTGTACATAACTAAGATTCTATGGCTTGAGAATATTTGGTTTGATTTTATTTCCTGTTCCATGTCTGGTTGTGGGCTTTGAGTAGGATCGGTTATTTGACTGTCTATAGGATCCAATGTTATGTATGACTATAGTATATGAGTGTTTTAGGGTTTGTGGAAGTCTTATGAGCGGGTGCAGTGTATAGAAGGTCAGCGTGAGAATTGATTAGCCATACTGGGGAGAGTATGGGTAAGGCGAAGTTGCACGCAAGGTGTTGGATGTCTGAAATCGAGGATTTCGCACAAGGATATGTATGATGTTATTGCATTTAGTGTAGTTGTTTTGCTATTGAGCAAGCTTCAAGAGTATTTTATGACTAGGACTTAGAGGATCCGATATGATTCCTATGACAATCCAAAATATTTGGATCAAGCGAGGTCTAAAGTGTAACCCTATTATAACAAAAGCCTTGAGAACTAAAAGGGCATAGTTGCTTATACATGGAAGTATACACAATAGAAATCACATATAAGGTAACCTCTTGAAAATAAACTAGTTTATCAACGCAAACTAGACAAATGAATTTGAATAAGAATCTTGGATTAAAAGATTGTCTATTAGTATTTAGCCTAGTTTCCCACACACCATAGAACATGGAAGGCCATAGGAACAAGGACTTAAGCTAACATATATGGATATAAATATATTTAATAAGCTTTATGGAACCATGATTGAATGCACTCTTGTCAAAGTCAACAATATAGCACCCATAAGCATTTACTTAATGAATTTGGCCCTAGAACTCCACCTATGACGAAAACCACCATAATGGGCCATGAATAGGGAGTAAAAACTTTAAGGAATCCATGCTAGGGCGTAAACACTTAAGGAAACTCACTTTAGGGCATAAACACCCTTGGTGGACCACCTAGTGGGCGAAAACTCAAGTGAAAACCATCCTAGGGTGTAAACACCCTTGGTGGACCACCTATAATTCGAAAACAACTTCATATCTTAAGGGGTTTACGAATTAGGGAAGGAAAAAGACAATTATATTTGACTTTAAGGTGTGACATTTCACCCCTTTCCATGGCAAGCACAGTTAAACTCATATTAACCATCAAATAACTAAGCGTAATCCTCTAGTAACCTAAGGAAGCATCGTATCCACTTTTACCCTGTTATTAAGAAACAAAATCCCCTCCTTCCATCTCAGACTTATCATATCCCATTACCGAGAAATCTAAAATTTTCTCTCTGAGAGTCAAGTGTCAAGTTCTTAGGATACTAAATTCTTCAAGAAATTTCCTAAATCCTAGTAAGTACTTCGAATTTGTATAGTGATCGTACACCTTATCATGTTAATTTCCTTCCATTTACACATACCATTATGTATTAAAAACCTTTACGATATCATTACTCTCAAGGAAGATCATCAACTCCATCTAAGTGTTTAGGCTTGGAAACTGCTCAACATCTCTTCATATCAACCCACAAATCCAAACCAAAGTGAGTTCATACCCCCATATTTTGAATGTTTTTCAATGTTTTCGGGGGGAATACAAGTTAAACTATGTTTATCCCACAAATAACTACAAATTTGTCATCTTTAAGCTAAGGTTAAATTATTATTTGTACAAATTAAAGCATACTGTAGTTTGGTATAAATATTTGTGATATATATATATATATATATATATATATATATATATATATATATTAACAAAATTAATATGATCAATGTTATAAAATCATAAGAAAAGTTAAGATCTGCAAACTACAAGGCTTTTGGGAACCTTTATTAAAAAGATAACTTTACTAGCAAAATTTGGTTCATCATAGTCATCTAGTGCGTTTTAATACCTAAATACTATTTTTTTATATCATATTTTCATGTTGAAATACATCTTTATATTTTTATAAACGATTGCATCAATAGTTTCAAACCTACGAGATAAACTATAATTGGTATAGTTTGGAAGTCACAAATCACACTTTTCATAAATATGTATAAGTACTTCACGGTATAACTATCCTGTTTTCAAGTAAAAGAGTTATAGTTCTCGTGAATCTGTTAAGGCTCTTGTGAAATTTTCCTTCATTGTACCTACCTAGCGTACACCGGAAGTACTATAGTTATAACCAGAGTCTCTTGGAGGTAGAGCGGGAATTTTTGTATAGATCTATACGGGGTTGACACCCCACACCTGAGCTGTTTGGTACAGCTAGACTGGGCTAGCCTAGGGTGACAAATATGTTATTAGAAACTGACGCCTGAAGAACGTTAAGACAGGAGAATTAGTCATATTAGTAGGATTATATTAACTTGGGGTTTACAAGGAATATACTCCCTACTAGTTTTTCTTATAAAACACCAAAGTATCTTTCATTTACATTGTAAACTGAATTCACCTCTCTGGTCTTAGGGTCTTAAGACCACAACTCTTTTATATACAGAAAATATAGGTTTTCTGGGATCACAACTGTTTTATATAAAGAAAATATAGGTTTTATGAGAACACAACTCTTTTATATACAGAAAATATAGGATTTTCTGGGAACACACTCTTTCCAAGTGTATGAAAAGGAAACAAAGAACATGCATGCAATTATGCATGGTTTTTTAAATGAGACTCATAACTATGTTTTATGAAAATATTGGATTTTCTGGGAACACACTCTTTCCAAGTGTAACAAAAGGAAACAAGGAACATGCATGCAATTATGCACGGTTTTTGGAATGAGACTCACAACTACATTTTATGAAAGTGATGGATTTTCTGGGAACACACTCTTTCCAAGTGTAACAAAAGGAAACAAGGAACATGCATGCAATTATGCACGGTTTTTGGAACGAGACTCACAACTACGTTTTATGAAAGTGTTGGATTTTCTGGGAACACACTCTTTCTAATATAAACAAAGGAAATCAAAGAACATTCATGCAAATATACATGGTTTTGGAACGAGACATACAACTACGTTTTATAGAAAATATTGGATTTTTTGGAGTTTTATAACTTATTATAAACAAAGATATTACAAAATGTTCCCTGCAATTATGCTTATGAACTCACCAATATTCTTTGTTGATGCTTTTCAAAATAACTTGTATTCTTAGGGATGTAGTAGGCAGGTACTCAACCCTTATCGAGAGTCTGCATCGTTATTACATGGTTTTCCTACTCTTCAGTTATTTGTATTCGACTTGTGAACAATTGTGTTTGTAAACAATGTAATACTTGATATCTAAATGTATGAATGTTTGTGTTGCTATGTTTCATTATTATTCAATAGTTATGATACTGTACATGACATCCTCCGCCCCAAACATTTTCGCTGTTCCGGTTTGGGGTATGACAGATTGGTATCAAAGCATTGTTTATAGTGATCTAGTATATCAAACCTTACAAGATATACAACTGTAAACACAATGGGACTAAAACACTCTGACTAAAAGTATACTTTAAAAATATAAGTATTCTATAAAAGTATACATATATGTATTAGAATAGTTTCATAATATGAATAAATCTAAAATATTTAAGATGTTGGACACTACGGTCAAACCTAGACAATTATGTAATCATATTTGGGATAAATATAGCTTGATCAACTTTATTTATTTGATATACGACCAACATGTGTTTGGGAGTGATTGTGGCGTTGCAGCAAGTCTAATACTTACCAACTTTACATGCAAAGGAACATTGGAATCAAACATAAAGTTCAAAAATACTATAGGAGTATTTTAGGATACCATATGAACCTCACAACTAAAACTTTTACATACATCTCATTCCTCTATTTTCACTGGGACAACATGATTGAATTTCACCACAAGGACCCCCACGACCCTGCAGTAGTAGCTAATGAATGGATCAAGGAGGATCCAAAAGAGGCTCATGAGGAAAATCCAGAAGTGCATCCTGAAGAATACCAAGAGATGGACTATGAGGGGTGTGGGAAATACCAGACCAGCACACAAAGCAGGAGGACCTTACCAACCATCTACGCTCCTTAATGGAGGAAGTGGCCACCGTAAGACAACAGATCATGGAGAATGAGGCTAGGGTAGCCTTAGCAGAGAAGAGAGAAGAAGAGGCCACTCATGAAATGAGTGAAATGGCTGAGCACCTTGTGAGTGTCATTATACTACTCGCACTGGATTCTAGGTTTATTATGTACTTCGTTACTACTAATAGTAGTAATTCAAGAGAGGTACGCCCTCCAAGAACCCTTGGAATATAAATCCATTAATTGGGTTGATAGCTATATTCTCTTTGGATAAACAGAACATACGTACAATGCCTATTTCTACTCTGTACCATAATTACATCTTAGGGATGTAGGTCGAAACCTTGAGAATCGCATAGCAACACGTGAAATTTATATGTAAATATAAATGGATGGATACAACTAGAAATGACCATAGTTACTTACGAGCTTGCTTCTCCTCATGCAACAAAATCATGTCTCCCACGGAAATAACCAACACACCGGTGAGACACCAATTCTTCAGATAGACTCTACGACATTCCAAGCCGTTGTAATAGCTGTCATGGTGCAAATCAATGCTAACTACACAAACGAAAACAGAAACGGTGTCCACAATTCCAACAGTAGTAACGACCAAGGAAACCCACGAGTGCCTACCTACAAGGATACCCCAAATCAAAAACCCAAGAACATGAAGCAAAAGCATGGGAGAAAGAAAAAGAGACAAAAAACTCAAGAGCCCTCGAAGAAACAATAGATTATTGTTATTCATGATATCCCAGCACCTGCTACAGTAGCACCAGTGAGACCATATGCTAGGAGTCGCCCAAGATGCAACAAGTGTAGCTTCCATCATAATGGAGCCTGTCAGGAGTTGCATTGCAATAGGTTCAATAAGAAGGGGCACACCGCCCGTTTCTGTAGGACCCCGGCCCAATGCATCACTCCAAACCCCAAGGCTGGAATGAGTCCAATATGCCACAAGTGCGGTGAAACAGGACATTTTAAAAGAGATTGTTCAACAGAGAGGAATAACGAGGAGCAAGAGGATTTTAACAACTGGACATGAAGAAGAAACAAGGAACTCTACCGGGATTTTTGGTATGTCTCCAAAACAACAATATCTAAGCATCAAATTTTTCACAAAAATCTTTGTCATATAAATTAAAATTCATAAATTTTTTCCTCAACCAAATAAAAACACAACATATAAAAACTAAGGGTCCTTACAGATGAGATATGATGGCTTAGTGTACACATTACGGTCATACATAGTTAAGATTCTGTGGCCTTAGAGTGAGTGATTCTGCCTTATTTCTTGTTTCTTGTTTGATTGTTGATTTAGGGAAGAGTTAGTCAGTCAAGTGTCTTCTAAATCTTAATTATACATGACTTGTATACACAGAGTGTGTGACAACCCGAATATTTTGTATATATAATTTTAGCAGTCTATAACTTCATTTAAAAATCAAATTCATTTCCGCCACCTTTTAGCCTAAATTAAAGTCTGTATTAGTATTTCGAACCGAATACACTTAAGGATCAAGTGTTAGAAAACCGCCACTAAAGAGGCCTAACATCAAAAACCATGCCATAAACTCCATAAGATGGAGTTTACGGCCGTAAACATGGAGTTTACAAAAACCATGCCATAAACTCCATAAGATGGAGTTTACGGCCGTAAACATGGAGTTTACGGCGGTAAACTCCGGCGGTAAACTCCAAGAGGTAAACACACTTGGGTAGTAAACTCACCCTATATAAGGGATGAGCGGTCCTCCATTTCACCCTTTTCTAGCTCTTAGAAGTCTCTCTCTACTGTCTCTCTCTCTCTCTCTCTCTATAACTCAGATTTGATCAAGAATCATCCATTTCAAGCTCCTAGATTGTATGTATTCCTATACTAACTCATTGTACACTAAGATTAACACGTTTTGGACTTAGAAAACACTATGAATCAAGGATGAAAGAGAGTTTACAGCCTATGAATGTTCTTGGGCCGTGAACTCCCTTTAAGGGTGCAAAGTTGCCCTTTCTTCCTTCCTTATGCCTAGAACTCGACATAAAATCAACCACTATCGAAGTAGGGACCTTAATCATCAATGAAACCAAGTCCTGATAGAGTTTATGGCCGTAAACCCTCAAGGAATTGGTCCTTTGGCCGTAAACTCCCTAAAGGAGTCATATGGTGCCCTTAAACACCTCCTATAGCTTGGATTTTCCATATATTGTGAAACTCATTATAAAATTTTATATTTTATATTTCACAAAGGATTCATGCCAATCATAAAATGGGATTTTCCATATTATTACTTGTAAATTCGTTATTCTAAAGACCGGAGACTGTCCTTGGTAACACTTCCCTAGATTTGAGAGTGTAGGACTAACCCTGTAACCAGAATCTCCTGGAGGGAGAACGTGACTTGTGTGTATAGATCTATACGGGACTGACTCTCCCGCACCTTGCTGCTAGCTACAGTAGGACCGGCAGGTCTACAGGTGACAAAGTCATAAAATGATACTAGCCCCCGTTACGAGCCGTATCCAGTTTATTGTATGGTTATAGAACTCGCAACTTAGATAATGGAGATTTACTTTTAGTAATAATGAACCTAGTGAACTAACCTCATAGTAATAAAGGTTTTGATTACTAGAGGGTATCAGTGATCCCCTTAGGAATTAGTTCACTACCTACTTATTAGTTTTATATATGTGTTAAAACTAATTTACTTTATCATGATTAACCCGACTTTCAAGGAAACTTTGCCTAGCTAAACAAGTATGGTAGATACTTGTACACTTCATTCCGGATCGATAACCAATCATTAACTTTTAAGGAAAATAAGGGTTTTTCCTGGGATAACATAACTTTTCATAAACAGGTTGTTTAACAAATGGATAACTAAACTTCATTCATAAGAAAATATGGGATTTTCTTGGGAAACTACTTTTCATGAAATCAAAGGAACATTTTCTTTTACCAGAACTCAACCGCTTATGAACTCACCAGCTTTATGCTGATATTTCTAAAACTGCTTGTATTCTCAGGTTCATGTTAAACAGGTATCTCGCTTACTTTTGGAGAAGACGGTGCATATAGAAGTCTCGTCTATACTTTTGTTATACTAATGTATATATAAAATATGTATTTCTCCACTTTCAAACAAATGTAAATATTCATATGTAATGTAATGGTTGTGTTTACTATGCTTACTATGTACAATGGTTGTGATACTACGCATGACATCCTCTGCCCCGGAATGTTTCCGCCATCGGTTTTGGGGTGTGACAGATTGGTATCAGAGCTTTTGTTTATACTGAACTAAGTATACCGAACCTTACATGGTATACAACTATAAACACTAAGGGGCCGAAGCACTTTGAACTAAAAGTATACTTTAAAATATAAGTATTTTTACAAAAAGTATACAAGAATACCTAAATATTAAAAACAGTAACCACGATTAGAACAAAACAAAAGTAATTGGGTGTTGGGCACTGCGGTTAAATCTGGGGAGTTATGTAGTCGTGTCTATGGTCAATATAGCCTGATCAACTATATTCATTCAAGACACAGCCAACATGTTCTTGGGGGTGACTGTGGTGTATAGCAGGCTGAAAACTTACTAAATATCCAAAAAACAAGTCATCATCGCAACAAACTATAAAATACTATAGGAGTATTTTAGTCAGAGCTGAATACATTGTAGAATGTCATTCCAAGTGTTTCGACTCATTCTTTCCTTAGTGATAGTTTACTTGCTTTAGTAACTTTTTCCTGTCATATCGCTTTGTAGAACACTTTAACTACGATAATGAGATATCTCTTGTTTCATATCTCTTGATTCTATCCAGAGGACTTACCATCCTCTCTTTCCTGATCATTTTATATCAAGATGCCTCCAAAGAAAAGACCCAGCTCGAAGAACAACAATCCTCCTCTACCACCTCTTCCATTTGATCCCACCATGTTCCAAGCAATCGTTATTGCTGTTGTGGCTGCTGCAATGTCACAAGTGAACCCCGGTGACTCTGGCGGGCTAGGAGGTGGTACTCAGCCCCAAAACCAGGAAGGTGGTCAGGGACACCAGAAGGAGTGTTCCTATAAGGACTTCATGAATGCGAAACCCACATATTTCAATGGCACTGGAGGTGTTATTGCCCTGACTCAATGGATTGAGAAAATTGAGTCCATTTTTGAAATTTGTTCCTGTTCTGAAGTCAACAAAGTAAAATTCGCCGCTTGCAATATCTCCAACAGGGCACTGACCTGGTGGAATGGTCGGGTCAAATCCCTAACCCTACCAATGGCAAACACTACGGGTTGGGAGAGCTTGAAGGAGCTCATGCTTGCTGAGTACTGCCCTCGGGGTGAATTGCAGAAACTGCAGCACGAACTCTGGAACTTAAAGATGAAGGGTTCTGATGTTGGCGCCTACACTTCTAGGTTTGAAGACCTAGCACTCTTTTGTCTGGGAATGGTCACCCCGAAAGCAAAAAGATTGAAAGATTCATGTGGGGGATGACCCAACCAACCAAAGGAAATGTCTTGGCGGCTAGGCCAAACACCTTTGACAACACTAAGTGTCTGGCGCAGACTCTGATCAATCATGGAGTCGATCTCGATGAAGTGACCACCACTCCTGAACCGACTAAAGGGAGTGGTGAGAATAAAAAGAAATTATGGAACAAGCGAAAGGGTCAGAGTTCGCAAGGATCTTCCAAGAAGCAACAAACTGTGGCAGTCCACACTGCTACTACTCCTATCTCCACTCCTACAGCTCAAGCACCTACCAGTAGGTATGCTAGTAACCACCCTAGGTGCGACAAGTGAAACTACCATCATCTCACTTCCAACCCATGACATGAGATGCTCTGCAACAACTGTGGCAAAAAGGGCCACATTGCTCGAAACTACAAAACACCAGCCCAACCAACCAATCAAGCTTCCGGAGCAGGTGTCGGTCAAGCTTCTTATGGTTGTGGTGAGGTCGGGCATTACAAGCGAAACTGCCCCAAAGCAACAACAACCAACAACACCGCGAGAGTACTAACTATGGGGGCAAGAGGAGGCAATCGCTGATCCCACCGTTTTCACGGGTACGTTCCTTCTCGACAACTCTTATGCACGCATCCTTTTCGATTCTGGTGCTGAAAGAAGTTTTGTTCGCCATTCATTCAAAAATCTTCGTAAACATATTCCTCAACCATTAACTGAAACGTTTACCGTCGAGATGGCTAACAGCGAGAAAGAGAACGCTAACGATGTATTCATAGGCTGCACCCTTATCCTGAACGATCATTCCTTTCCCATCGACCTTATGCCAGTTTCATAAAGATCTTTGATGTTATTATTGGCATGGATTGTTTGAGCCCCAATCATGCTGATATTCTTTGTTACGAAAAAGCTATCCGTCTCAATCTTCCCTCTCGCCAGACCCTCATGATCTACGGCGATAAACTTAGTTCCAATCTTCACATCATTTCATGCATCAAAGCCCAAAAACTCCTGCGAAAGGAATGCCATGAATTCCTAGCTCATGTAATTAACAAGAAACACGAAGTTAAAGACCTTGAGAGCATCCCCAAAGTCTCCAACTTTCCCGATGTCTTTCCTGAAGAGCTCCTGGGAATTCCTCCCGAAGGCTAAGTCGAGTTTCACATCGACCTAATTCCTGGAGCTTCCCCCGTAGCCAAGTCTCCATATCGCTTAACGCCAGCATAAATGCAGGAGTTATCTAGTCAGCTTAATGAACTACTTAGCAAAGGGTTCATCAGACCGAGTTCCTCACCCTGGGGAGCCCCTATGTTATTTTTGAAGGAGAAAGATGGATCTTTTCGGATGTGTATAGACTACCGTGAACTAAACAAGTTGACCGTCAAAAACCGTTATCCTCTTCCTCAAATAGATGACCTTTTCGATCAACTTCAAGGAGCTAGTTATTTCTTGAAAATAGACGTTAGATCAGGGTACCATCAGCTACAAGTTCATGAGAGTGATGTTTCCAAGACAACATTCAGGACTTGATATGGACACTACGAGTTTGTAGTGATGCCCTTTGGTCTAACCAATGCACCGGAAGTGTTCATGGACCTGATGAATCGGGTGTGTCGCCCTTTTCTTGACAATTTTGTTATTGTGTTCATTGACGATATACTCGTTTATTCCAGAAGCGAGGAAGATCACAAACAACACTTGATATTAGTGTTGGAAACACTTAGATCACAGAAGTTGTACGCAAAATTATCCAAGTGCGAACTCTGGATTCGGAAGGTAACTTTCTCAGGCCACGTGGTAAGCGAGGAAGGCATACACGTGGACCCTTCCAAAATCAAGGCGATAGAGAATTGGTTGGCACCAAAGACGCCCACAGAAATCCGTCAGTTCTTGGGTCTCTCCGGCTATTATCGGAGATTCATCAAAAAAATTTCTAGAATTGCCAAACCTTTAACTACTCTGACACAGAAAGGTGTACCCTTTTGTTGGAGTGAAAATCAGGACGCTACATTCCAAATGTTAAGCGAGCCTTGTGTAGTGCACCTATCATGTCCCTGCCCGAAGGGTCGGAGGACTTCGTTGTCTACTACGACGCATCCAACCAGGGCTTAGGCTGTGTGCTTATGCAGCCGGGAAAGGTTATAGCTTATGCCTCGAGACAGCTGAAAGTACATGAAGTCAACTATACAACTTATGACCTGGAATTAGGAGCAGTGGTCTTCACACTGAATATTTGGAGACATTATCTCTACGAAATCAAGTGCACGATCTTCACTGACCATAAAATCCTACAACACATCTTTGATCAGAAGGACTTAAATATGAGACAACGATGATGGGTAGAGCTGCTCAGTGATTATGAGTGTGAAATCCGCTACCATCCCGGCAAGGCCAATGTGGTGGTAGATGCCCTTAGCCGAAAGGAAAGCTCAGACAACAAGGCGAAGACACTGACAATGACCATCCATTCCCACTTATCCGCACAAATCCGAGAGGCTTATTTGGAAGCCCTAAAACCAAAGAACGTGTTGAATGAAGCCTTAAGGGGAATGTATAAGAATCTTGAGATTAGAGGTGATGGATTCTATTGTTTCATGGATCGAATTTGGACACCAAAGTTCGGAGGTTTCAGGGAGGTTGTCATGAATGAAGCTCACAAGAATAGATACTCCATTCACCCAGGTTCAGATAAGATGTACCTAGACCTCAAGAAACTATACTGGTGGCTAAACATGAAAGCCGAAATCGCTACCTTCGTGGGCAAGTGTCTGACTTGCACCAAGGTGAAGGTCGAATATCAGAAACCCTCGGGCCTACTCAAACAGCCCGAGATACCTAAGTGGAAGTGGGAGATGATTTTTATGGATTTCATTACCAAATTACCCAAATCTCCGAGTGGGAACGATACCATTTGGGTAATTGTCGATCGATTGACAAAATCCGCTCACTTCCTACCGATTAAAGAAACATTCATGATGGAAAGACTCACGCGAATCTACATTCAAGATATAGTCCGACTGCACGGTGTGCGTGTGTCCATTATCTCCGATCGAGATAGTAGGTTTACCTCAAGATTTTGGCAGTCCCTTCAGAAAGCTCTTGGAACTAAGCTAGACATGAGCACAACTTATCATCCTCAGATAGACGGACAGAGTGAGAGAACTATCCAGACCTTGGAAGACATGTTGAGAGCATGTGTCATCGATTTCGGAAAGTCGTGGGACACTCATTTTCCCTTGGTTGAATTCTCTTATAACAACAGCTACCACACCAGTATCAAGGCTGCCCCATTCAATGCCCTCTACGGTCGTAAGTGCAGATCCCCTCTGTGCTGGGCCGAGGTAGGGGAAACGCAGCTAGCCAAGGGACGAGTCCCCGACAGTACTTTCACTGGTCCTAAAATCATCCGCGAAACCACCAAAAAGATCATCTAAATCCGAGAACGATTGAAGGCTTCTAGAGACAGACAAAAGAGTTACGCCGATAAATGACAAAAACCCTTGGAATTCCAGGTTGGAGATCATGTCCTGTTGAAGGTCTCGCCCTAGAAAGGCATGATACGCTTTGGAAAGTGCAGGAAATTGAATCCAAGGTACATAGGACCTTTCGAGATCCTTGCTAGGATCGGTCCTGTGGCCTACAAACTCCGATTACCTCAAGAACTTAGCAACATTCACCTTGTTTTCCACGTCTCTAATCTTAAGAAGTGCCTATCCGATGAAACCCTTGTGATCCCTCTTGATAAGATCGAAATCAACGAAAATCTGAACTTCATGGAAGAACCAATCGAAATCATGGATCGTGTGATCAAACGAAGGAAACAAAGCCGCATCCCGATAGTGAAGGTTCGCTGGAACGTCAAACGAGGACCGGAGTTCACTTGGGAGGGCGAGGATCAAATGAAACTTAAATACCCTCGTCCCTATGCTTAATTATTGTATAAATAACTTAGTTGTTTGAACTCTAATTTTGGGACGAAATTCCCTCTAACGGGGGGATGATGTGACAACCCGAATATTCCGTATATATAATTTCAGTAGTCTATAACATCATTTGAAAATGAAATTCATTTCCGCCACCTTTTAGCCCAAATTAAAGTCCGTATTAGTATTCCGAGCTGACTACACTTAAGGATCAAGTGTTAGAAAACCGCCACTAAAGTCCGAACATCAAAAACCATGCCATAAACTCCATAAGATGGAGTTTACAACTGTATACATGGAGTTTACGGCGGTAAACTCCGGGCGGAAAACACACTTGGGCAGTATACTCACCCTATATAAGGGATGAGTGGTCCTCCATTTCACCCTTTTCCAGCACTTAGAAGTCTCTCTCTCTCTCTCTCTACTCTCTCTCTCTACAACTCGGATTTGATCAAGAATCATCCATTTCAAGCTCCTAGATTGTAAGTATTCCTATCCTAACTCATTGTACACTAAGATTAACATGTTTTGGACTTAGAAGGCACCATGAATCAAGGATGAATGAGAGTTTACGGCCTATGAATGTTCTTGGGCCGTGAACTCCCTTTAAGGGTGCAAAGTTGCCCTTTCTTCCTTCTTTATGCCTAGAACTCGACATAGAATCAACCACCATTGAAGTAGGGACCTTAATCATCAAATAAACAAAGTCATCATAGATTTTATAGCCATAAACCCCCAAGGAATTGGTCCTTTGGCTGTAAACTCCCTAAAGGAGTCATATGGTGCCCTTAAACACCTCCTATAGCTTGGATTAATATCTAGAACCTTGTATTCCTTCATATGAAGCACCAAACTATGCAAAAATGAGCCAAACATGAGTTTACTGCTGTAAAATCATGTCTTTACGGCACCAAGGGTCATTCATAAACCGTAAACTCCATTTCTAAGGTCATTTCAAGTTCCAACCACTTCCTAAGCCTTTGATTTAACCCTAGAACCTTCCCTTGTGCAATATGAGACCTTTGAACACCCAAAAACACCCCACCCATCAGTTCACGGCCGTAAACTCATGGGGATATGGTCTTTGGGCCGTAAACACCCCTAAGGGCTTACACTTGAAGAGTAAACTCCTTAACGAAGCCATACACTCCTTAAATGCAACCCGTATCATTCATAACACTTGAAGTAAAGTGTTTCCACGCACTAGAGTGTATTTACTTGCTTATTTAGTGATTAAATAGCTAATTAGATACAATTTTGTATCACTTCATGTTACATAGGACCCTCGTGTGTGTTCAAGTCCTAAATTGACACACACCCACGTCGGGTGGGTTCATACCCCTACCTTTTCCCGAGTTTTTCATGTTTTTGGTGGGGGGGGGGGGGGGGGGGGAATACAAACAAAAGTACAATCGAACTTGTACTCAAAACCTATTATTATTTCATATAAAATACTTATATGTTCTATAAGCTTTTAACACAGAATACCGTTTTTACCAACTGATTAAGAGATTAACTTGTAGAGTTAATTTTCAAACTAATTGTGAAACTCATTATAAAATGTTATATTTTATATTTCACAAAGGATTCATGCCAATCATAAAACAGGATTTTCCATATTATTACTTGTAAATTCATTATTCTAAAGATTGGAGATTGTCCTTGGTAACACTTCCCCGGATTCGAGAGTGTAGGTCTAACCCTGTAAGAAGAATCTCCTGGAGGGAGAACGTGACTTGTGTGTATAGATCTATACGGGACTGACTATCCCGGCTTTCAAGGAAACTTTGTCTAACTAAACAAGTATGGTAGATACTTGTACACTTCATTCCGGATCGATACCCAATCATTAACTTTTAAGTAAAGTAAGGTTTTTTCCTAGGATAACCTAAATTTTCATAAACATGCTGTTTAACAAATGGACAACTAAACTTCTTTCATAAGAAAATATGGGATTTTCTTGGGAAACTACTTTTCATGAAATCAAAGGAACGTTTTCTTTTACCAGAACTCAACTGCTTATGAACTCACCAGCTTTATGCTGATATTTCTAAAACTTCTTGTATCTCAGGTTCACGTTAGACAGGTATCTTGCTTACTTTTGGAGAATGAATTTACAAGTGGAGAAATACATAGCTTTATGTTGATATTTCTAAAACTTCTTGTATTCTCGTCTATACTTTTGTTATACTGATGTATATATAAACTATGTATTTCTCCACTTTCAAACAAATGTAAATATTCATATGTAATGTAATGGTTGTGTTTACTATGCTTATTATGTACAATGGTTGTGATACTACGCATGACGTCCTCCGCCTCGGAACGTTTCCACCATCGGTTTTTGGGGTGTGACAGAGGGATTATAGAGGGATCTTGTAGGGATTCCATTATGAAATGTTCGCATTAATAATAACAAATATAAAACTGGAAACATCACAGATATCTATGTAGATTACGTTGTTGCTCTAAACAATCACTCCTTCCAAATTGACTTAACACCCTTTATGACAAGAATTTCCAACATTACCGTTAGAAATGGATTGGTTTAGTCCTCACCACTACAAATTTCAAGTGTTGCAAAGAGACCTTTCGCCTTAACCAACCAATTAACGAAACCCTTTCAACCTATAATGAAAATCCTCTGTACCATGTCTTATGTATGGGTTCATAACTACCTATGTAAAAGGGTACAATGCTCTTTCCTAACCCACAATCGAAATAGGAAACGAGAAGCAAAATATATCAAAGGAATGCCAGAGGTTTATAACCTCCCCCAGGTATTCCCAAAACTCTTTTGGGAAATACCACCCATGTGCCGAGTTGAGTTCGGAATCAACTCGACTCTTAGAACCATCCCAGTAACCAAACCGCAATACCACATAGCACCAACGCAAAAATAGATATTATGCGATCAATAGAATGACCTAATAAGTAAGGAAACTATCAGACCAAGCCTTTAACCTATGAAAGTCCCCAACCGACTCATAAGGAGAAATGGTGAATTTCCTGTAGAACCGTGAACTACTAAGAGTCAAACAAAACCCATCCTCAAGGATTGATATCCCTTATAGAAGACTTATTCAACCTACTTTAAGGAAACAAGAAAAGGCTGATACACCATTAGCTCAAGATTCTGCAGAAAGAAAACTTCCAAGATAACCTAAAATTCATAAGGCTAGCTGCATCACACACAACCTTAACCAGAGAAACAATAGCATCCGCCTTAAGATCTAGGAACACTACCTATAGAACATCAGGAACACAACTTTTAATATGCCATTCGAGTTCCTCGCTAGGATAAGTCCGATAACTTATAGACTACGGTTACCACAAGAACTCAGCATTATATATTTTACCTTTCCTTGAACCCAACCCTAATAAGTGTTTGACCGCCAAAGCTTTGGTTGTCCCACTCAAAGAAATTAAGGGAAACAAGAACCTACACCTTGAAGAGGAACATGTGGGAATCATGAGCAGGAAACCACAAGAGAAAGGATCCAAATTCCCCTAGGAACGAAGAGACCATATGAAACAGAGATACTCACAACTTTCTCCTAGTTGCAAGGGCCATCCAAGAAACGGATTTCTGGATGAAATTCCCTCTAACATGGGGATGATGTGACAATCCGAAATATTTGGATCAAGAAAGGTTTAAAGTGTAACCCTATGATAATGAACGCCTAGAGAACTAAAAGGGCATAGGTGCTTGTAAATGGAAGTATACACCTTAGAAATCACATATAAGGTAACCTCTTCAAAGTAAACAAGTTTATCAAGGAAAACTAGACAATTGAATTTGAATAAGAATCTTGGGTTAAAAGATGGTGTATTTGTATTTAGCCTAGTCTCCCACTCACCTTAGAACATGGAAGGCCATAGGAGCAAGGACTTAAGCTAACATATACAGATATAAATATGTGTAATGCTCTTTTTGAAACAATGATTGAATGCACTATTTTCAAATTAAAAAATATAGCACACAATAAGCATTTACCTAATGGATTTGGGCTAGAAATCCATCTAGGACGAAAACCACCATAATGGGCCATGGATAGGGCATAAACACTTTAAGGAATCCATACTAGGGCGTAAACACTTAACGAAACTCACTTTAGGTTGTAAACACCCTTGGTGGACCACCTAGTGGGCGAAAACTCAAGTGAAAACCATCCTAGGGTGTAAACACCCTTGGTGGACCACCTATAATTCGAAAACAACTTCATATCTTAAGGGGTTTACGAATTAGGGAACGAAAAAAGACAATTATATTTGACTTTAAGGTGTGACATTTCATCCCTTTCCATGGCAAGCACGGTTAAACTCATATTAACCATCAAATAACTAAGCATAATCCTCTAGTAACCCAAGGAACCATCGTCTCCACTTTTACCCTGTTATTAAGAAAAAAAAACCCCTCCTTCCATATCACACTTCTCATATCCCATTACTGAGAAATCTAAAATTTTCTCTCTGAGAGTCAAGCGTCAAGTTCTTAGGATACTAAATTCTTCAAGAAATTTCCTAAATCCTAGTAAGTACTTCGAATTTGTATAGTGATCCTACACCTTATCATGTTAATTTCCTTCCATTTACACATACCATTATGTATTAAAAACCTTTAGGATATCATTACTCTCAAGGAAGATCATCAACTCCATCTAAGTGTTTAGGCTTGGAAACTGCTCAACATCTCTTCATATCAACCCACAAATCCAAACCAAAGTGAGTTCATACCCCCCATATTTTCAATATTTTTCTATGTGTTAAGGGGGATACAATTAAAACTATGTTTATCCCACAAATAACTACAAGTTTGTCATCTTTAAGCTAAGGCTAAATTATTGTTTTTACCAATTATGGCATACTTAAATTTGGTGTAAAGATTTGTGATATATATATATAAGTAAAATTAATATGATCAATGGTATAAAATCATAGGTAGTTTTAAGATCTTCAAACTACAAGGCTTTTAGGAATCGTTTAAAAAAATATAACTTTACTAGGAAACTTTGCTTCAACATAGTCATCTAGTGGGTTTTAATACCTAAATACTATTTTTTTTATATCATATTTTCATGTTGAAATATGTCTTTATATTTTTATAAACGATGGCATCAATAGCTTCAAACCAACAAGATAAACTATAATTGGTATAGTTTGGAAGTCACAAATCACACTTTTCGTAGATATGTAAAATTACTTAACGGGATAACTATCTTGTTTTCAAGTAAAAGGAGTTATAGTTCTTGTGAGTCTGTTAAGGCTCTTGTGAGATTTTTCTTCGTCGTACCTACCTAGCATACACGGGAAGTACTATATTTATAACCAGATTCTCCTAGATGTAGAGCGAGAATTTTTGTATAGATCTATACGGGGTTGACACCACACACCTGAGCTCTTCGCTACAGGTAGACAGGGTCAGTCTAGGGTGACAAATATGTTATTAGAAACTGACGAGTGAAGAACGTCAAGGCAAGAAAATTAGTCATATTAGTACGGTTGTAACGGCTCACATTGAGTAGGATTATATTAACTTGGGGTTTACGAGGAATATACACCCTACTAGTTTTTTTTATAAAACACCAAAGTATCTTTCATTTAAATTGTAAACTGAATTCACCTCTCTGGTCTTAGGGTCTTAAGACCACAACTAGGGCTGTAAATGTACCAAACGAACACGAACAAAGGCTTGTTTGTGTTCGTTTATTTAACTTTAACCGAACAACAAACAAATACGAACAACTAAACGAACTAACTTTTTATGTTTGTGTTCGTTTGTTAAGCAACTTATTGTGTTCTTGTTCGTTTATGTTCTTTTGTTTAGTTGATAAACGAACACAAATGAACACAAACGAACATAAACGAACACAAACAAACATAAACAAACACAAAGTCAAACAAACTTAAACGAACATATATGAACGAACGCAAACAAACTTAAACAAACATAAATAAACAACCATGAACATGAATAAAAACAAACACGTTTTCAACATTTTGACACAATAATAACATTCTACTTTATTGTTCGACAAAAACATAACACTATAATGAAGTTTTACTTAGTTGTTTGTCATTCCATACAAAAATAACCAAATAATTCTTCAAAAAGACAAAAATTGTTTCCCTTCTAGCCGATCCTTCAATCTTACATCCATTCTTTCAATTCAAGAACCATTCTACTACCAAAAAAATAAAACATATCAAAATTATTGAAGTTATATCAAAAATCAATAAGAATTAAAGTATACACAATTTATTTACCTTTACTATAAAGAACATCAATTATCATCTTCATAACTAGAAATACAATATTCTCTAATTGTTGTAGGTGATATCTTTTTAAACGCAGGATTAGCTTCTTTCATTACTACATTAAACAGATCGTACTTAACAAAATTAAAAGGAAACTCGTGAACCATAAGCATATGAGAAATAACCTCTCTCATCCTAGCATTACCAAATTTACAAGTCTTAACCATTAACGAAGCATCTAACTTTCCTAGAAACATCTTTAAATTTAACTAACCTTATACTTCTCGTTTTCGTTTTAAAATCGGGCAATCTTTTGCAACATGCCTAAGAATGGTGTGGTTGTTCCTTTTGTACATTTCTTTACTTTTTCCTTACAGTAGATACATTCACACATTTTTGTTCCATCCGTCACCTTAATAACACGAAAATGTTCCCACACTTATGAAGTATTTTTCTGTTTTATTTTAGTTAATGCAAATTGTTCTTTTTTGTTAGCTGCATTTGCTTGTTCTTTACCACCACCAAGGTCATCCGTTGCTACAGCTGTATCGACATCTCCATCATCAGCTGTAATAACAATAACATTAGGGCAAGGAGTCTCTTCCATCACTGGAGTGTTTGTACTTGATTCAAATTCTGTTGATTCGAATGGTGAGTGTGAGTCTAAATATTGATCATCATCAAAAAGAGGCGGTCGGTTACAAGAAACAGCGGACATCTACCATGAAATAATATTAGGGCAAGGAGTCTCTCATGACGAAGTTCTATCGTTTGAGGTGAGACGACTTGAACACAAATTCGATTTTCTCGTCTGAGGTGGAGATGGCGTAAGGAAGCAAACCCTAACTAATTGGTCAACGACAAAAAAAGAGTAATAAATATTTTGAATATTTTGACCTGATAAATTGGCCAAGTTACGTTTAAAAACTTGTAACCAATGGTCCCATAACTTAGACACTTTTACAAAAAAAATCAATTTTCTTTTTTAAACCTAATCACTAATTCACTTATGCTGGAGTGCTTTATTGCATATACATAAATCTACGTATATCAATATTTTGATACGATATATATATATATATATATATATATATATATATATATATATATATATATATATATATATATATATATATATATATAGGTAGAATTTCATTTGAGACCACCTATATTTTGTGAAACATGGGGACCAAATATGAGCCATTGATCAAAACTGATCTTGTGGCTCATAAGAAAACGTGATTAACACTAATTAATCTAAAAGATTAATTAATTAGGGGTTGATTAGTCACTAGGTTAAATTTTAGATCATCATATCTTTTACCTTCATGTTATCACAAAACCCAGCTGCTTAGATTCTTTCTACCAATTCACACTAATCGATCAACATTCCTTAATCTTCGATTCATGCTAATCAATCTTCTATTTGCTTTGATTTGAGTGATTTAGGTTTATGTTCATCTATCGACATCAACAATTCATTACAAGAGTTTTATCGATTTTAGCTCTGTGATCATCGATTTCATCCAAAATAGAAGTTCAAGTGTTCAGTTGATTTCTGCTAATCTTCATCTTCAACAATTGATAACGATCTTTTAAGTTTTGTTTTTTACTCTACATCATGATTTCCTCAATTGATCAAGGTTTGAGTTTTCTTCCCCTGAGTTTTCATCGGTTTCAGATCAATGAGTTTTAGCCATTCATCAACATTGGTAATCAGTCATTAACTGATATCGATTTCCATCAGATTGATGCTTCGAGTTTACTCTCAAATAAGGTGTTTTATCAATTTAACTTCATCTTAAATCTATTATCATTTCAAGTATTTGATTTCATCCATCGATTATCAGTTTCAAGCTTTTGGTTTTTTCTGTGCATTCAAGCACATATTAAATGAAGATATGCAAGCAAAAACAATGTATCTTCGTGTTATTTTGTGCTCATTCTATACAATCAACCTGGTATGTACATAACTATTAGTGTTCTTGAGCCAATTCTCTTACATTATACATGCACTCTACCTGTTTGATGAATGTCTGGAATGAATAAAGAGTTTGATGTAGAGTCTGATATATCATTCCTTCATTCCCACCCTTAAACTTTGTTACTATTTGATGACATTGACCCCACATTCCAAGCTAATTTTTCTTAACTTAGTGATGACTGATATACTTTTTTTCAGTGATTGAAGGACGTACAACTGTCATCTATGCAAATGTTCAGTGCATATGTTGGAAGAAGCATATCATCCCTATATTGCCACCATTAATTAATGATGAGAGCATATTGACATGTTGGTTATAGTGGTGCTTGGTCCATGCTAAGAAGTTGAAGGATGATAAGGACTTGGTTCATCTTTAGAATCGAAATCTGTAATGAGGATCTTGGTTTAATTTACTCCCTGCACTCTCTTTATTTCTTTCTTGATGAAATTGTTCTATATATTTGTGCAACTTTAAGCATTACTATTGCAGTAGATATGTATCCTAATACCCATCAAACCCCTCTCATCCCTTTTATAGTGTAAAGTGGTACATACAGTTATGAAATTAGCTAAAACTTTAATGTTTTCTATCATTATAACTTTTTAGGTAAGTCTTGAATGGAACTATAGAGAATGTGGCTCGAAGTAGCACTTCATTTCTTTCAAATAAAAGTTTGCATGAAGTTTGAGGCATTGGCGAAGGCGGTTACTTGGTGGTGAACAATAGAGCCTAGACATATGAGTTTGATTTTCATAATTGACTTAATTTTACTTCATTAATTTTTATTTTCGGTTTGTTATTTGCATTTGTTCCAGCTTTATTCTTCCAAAGTTAGTGTGCTCATGAGATATGCTAACCAGATTGTGAAGAAGTCCAAAAGTATCATATCAATTGTGAAGAAGTCCAAAAGTAACATCTCTATTGAAGATGATGTCATGGCTAGTTACATAGTTTTCTTTGCAGACATTGAGCAATTATTGTTTTTTCATTATGTTAGTTTGCTTTATTGACGTCAAACAATTTTGTGAATATAATATTTGGTTGGATGACTTAATAGTTTTATTTAGAATTTAGGTAATATTTATTTTTGTTTATTGCATTTTCATATTGTTATTTTTTTAGAAAATTGTTTTAGAAAATATTTTGTATGTATTTTGCTATGAAATTTATCTTGCTACCAATTTTTTCTACCATGTTGTAGTGTAGCTAAATCACTATGGGTTTTCTTATGGAATCTATTCCATCATGTTTTATGCTATGGAATATTTACTACGAAACCAGACATATGAGATTTATTAAAATTTTAGTCTCTAGTTATTTCGCTATGGAATATTTACTACAGAGTTAGTGCGTAGTGAATTTGCTGTGGATTTGCCACTGGTTAATTCATAGTGAATTTGCTACGACTAGCTATGACATAATTGTGTAGCTAATTTGTTACGGATTAGCTATGTATTTAGTTTGTGGCTAATTTTCTACGGAATAAGTGTATAGCAAAATTAGTAACAAAGGTGCAACGGATTCCGTAACGACCATTTAGTAATGAAGAATTTTGCCACGGAATGGTTATCTATCAAATTTTGTCTCTATTCATGTTTAGCTATGGAATATCATGTTTTAGCTACGGAATTTTTCTGTAGTTATTTCATCTTTTTTCTTGTAGTGAAACTCAGTGATTTTATACCAAACTTACAAATTTTATACATAAACGCTTATTAACTCACAAACTTAATTGTTGACACTCTTTCAAAACTACTTGTATTTCTAAGGGATTCAGTAATATAGGTAAACCCCAGGTTTTGGAGAAGGGATGCTAAGGCGTTAGTTTAAAACTCATTTTTGTCATAATATTGTAATTTATTTTGAACAAGTATCATTCAACAATGTAACTTTTAAATTATATATATGATGCTTGTTTTACTTTCTTTACTATGTATTCAACTGTTACGATACTAAATGAAGCCATCCGCCCTCGAACGATTCCGCCATTCTGGTTTGGGTGTGTGACAGATTGGTATCAGAGCATTGTTTATAGTGAACTAAGTATATCGAACCACATAAGATATACAAACTATAAATGCATAGGGCCTAAAACTCTCTGACAAAACATTTTTACACCTAAACCGCATTTCATTTAGCTTAAGTTATTTGGGTCGTAAAAGCACAAATACATGCATACAACGAGTTATTTTCATAGTTAGAACTATACAAGAAGTATCAAGACAAGTTGGACACGACGACTAGGCCTGGGAATATGTAATCGGATTTGGGACAAATATAGCTTGATCAACTATATTTATCCGAGATCGAACTAATGTTGGAGGAAGGGGATGACTCTGGTACAGACTCAGAAACAGAAGTAATCGACCCACCAGTCACCCAATCTCTCGCAGTTAGGAGGAACTTTCAGGGACCAACTCCCATTTTGGGAAGTCACCTTCACCATTAGAGCCAACAGCAAGGAGTACGTCCTCTCTACGGTATGTGTCGGGACTTCTACGACGTCGGGGATGGAGGTTCAGTCGGCCGAGCACTCCCAGTCATGGTAGGCAAACTAGCCAACCAGTCCTATCAATCCGGGGTCCAAGCAAACCGGATTCGTGAAGTCAACGTGGAAGTACAAGTTGACACTTCCGACATCCTTCGATTGGGCGGGTTGCAGGATGATGCCCAGCTCCACACAACACATTCCAATCACAACTTATTGCAGCCCTCTCTGAGATAAGGGAACAGCAAGCCGCCTTCGATAGGCGCCTTATGGAAGCAAAACAATCAGACACGGAGTCGAGCTCCAAGCGCAACCTACGTCGCAAGTAGAACTTGCCCAAATCCCAAAATTTTGTTATACAAAAGGAACTCAGGTAAAAGTCTTACTTTTCTTTAACTTCTGTATCGGAGATCCTTAGAAGGGTCAAAATTTTCCTAACTTCAAATGTAACTCAATGTACGTTTAATATATATATATATATATATATATATATATATATATATATATATATATGAAGAAATTCCTTTGTGTGTTAATTCTTTGAATACCACTCAGATTCATAAGTTTATCTATCACTATGCAAACTTTTGTTATGAGTCAACCTCTAAAACCTTGGGTAGGACAGTCGAATTTATAAATTGATAACATAGCAAATTTACTAACACACAACTTCCAATCATTAAAAACTTACGTTCTTCATTCTATTTCTTTAGCAGAACGATGTTTCCCTGTAGATCTACACGCCATGTCAACAACACAACACCTCCACCACCACCACCTCCATCAATGGATAATGCTACCTTGATAGCTACTGTAATAGCTGCAGTGACAGCAACAATGGCACATATGAGTAATAATGGGTACGGAAGTGGAGTAAATAGCTCTACGAATGGCCAACACCAGGGTTGTTCAGGGGATTGCACTTTCAAGGACTTCACCAATAGCAAGCCCATAACTTTTAATGGATCCGGAGGCATAATGGCTCTATCAAAATGGATAGAGAAAACAGAAGCGGTTTTCGAGATCTGTGCATGTCTGGAAGTGAGCAAGGTAAAATTTGATGCTTGTACATTCTCCAAGAAAGTTCTGACGTGGTGGAATGTCCATGTCGAGTCACTAACTCTGATAGTGGCAAATTCTATGGACTGGGAGAATCTATTGCAAATGTTAATGCAAGAGAACTGTCCAAGGGGCGAAGTACAAAAACTAGAGCAGGAACTTTGGGGCCTAACTATGGTAGGCTCGGACATCACAACTTATACCAATAGGTTTAGTGATTTGGCAATCCTTTGCCCAGACATGGTTTCTCTAGAGAGCAAGAAGATCGAAAGATACATCTAGTGTAACAACCCGAAATTTCGTTTCATTTCTTGTACCCCTTTTCGCGACTTGTTTCGATCATCCAATCGCCGTTTCCGATTTCGTTTCCGATTTCCATCAATTAATTAAGTCATCAATGTGGATTTTATTTTATGACTTAATGAGTGTCGTAATACCCTTAGAACTCATTCTAACACCTCGTATTAGTGATTGGAACATTTCTAGAATCAACCATATCGGGTAAGGGCAACTTAATCGGGTGCGACCAAAAGCCCCGTTTAACGTCGGTATCGGGTAGAATTCCACCGTGTCCCGAACTTAGGACCTACTTAAACATGTTCAAGCTATCATTTGAAGCTTTTTCTTTCTCTCACTACTCTCTCTCTAACCTCTCTCCTAAATCCAAGTTTAAAGGTCCAAATCTAGAGTTTAAGGTCTCAAATCTTCAAGGTACCTTCCTATACTCATTTTGTATCATATTGGACCTTCAAATTCGATATTTATTAATGATTTAGGGTCTTGTATATGAGTTTATGGCCCAGAATAGTGATTAGGCCATAAACCCATATTTAAGGGGGTTTTAAGCCCTTAAACCCTTCCATGACTCAATCAAGACTTAGACATGACATTTAGAATATTGGAAATGGACCTAGAACACCTTAGACATGATTTTTGAGGGGTTTGTGTGAGTTTACGGCCAAGGCATGTGGTTGGGCCGTAAACTCCTTAAAAATGGGTGTAAATTCAATTTCAAGGTGTTAGAAAGCCATCCAACACCACCAAAAGCCTTGGAATAAATTGTAGGACCAACCAAAAATAGTTTAAGGACCTTAAACACATCAAAACCCCACATTTGAGAGTTCACGGTCATAGAACATGCCCCATGGCCGTAAACTCCTAAAAGTGTGTCAAATGGTGCCCAAAATTCATTTCTAGGCTTGTGGGAATTTCTAGAATCACATTTGATTAATTTTAAGACCTTAAAAACACTTATTCAAGAGGATATGAGAGTTTATGGCCATAGACCCCATGCTTAGGCCTTAAACTCCCTTAAGTGTTGTATTTGGTGATTTTAATTAAATCCAAGCCTTAGGTAAAATTATTCCAAGCATTTCCAAGTGTCCATATCCATTTGTGACCCATTAAACACCATAAACCACCCCACCATGAGTTTACGGCCGTAAACTCATGGGGAATGGGTGTTTAGGTCGTAAACATCATTAGGGAGTTTACTCTTGGGGAGTAAACTCAATTCCCAAGTCCCTCGCTTCAATTCCCGTCCGTAGATGTCACCCGGGTCACTCCAAACACCCGTTTTGAGGTGTTTTCGTTCGTTGGAGTGTGACTTCATGTCTAATTAAAGTTTATGAATTTAATTAGATATATTTGTATATCATTGCGTATTACATAGGAACCTCACGTGTTATGAAGCCTTAAATCGACACTTAGCATCCGGAACGTAGCATTTCTCAACCGGTGAGTTCATACCCCTACTCTTTTTCAACTGTTTTCACTGTTTTCAGGGGGGAATACAAGCAATAGTACAAGGAAATCTTGTACTCCAATTTATCATTTTATGTTCAATTGATTTCATTCTGTATGTTCTAATATCAATAACTGTGTTTATCAAATAGTTTGAATTACAAAGTTAGCTTTCAAATCAATCATAGAATCTTGATAAAATGTTGCAATCTAAATTATGCTTCATAATCTACAAATAATTCATACTAATCATCAAACAGAATGAATACGAAACTATAATTAGGAACAGAACGAATAACGAAACTACAACTAGAAACAGAACAGATAACGAATCTATAACTAGGAACAGAACGGATAACGAAACTATAACTAGGAACAGAACGAATAACGAAACTATAACTAGGAACAGAATGAATACGACTACGACTACGAATACGAATACGACTACAAATACGAATACGAATACGACTGCGAATACGAATCGAATATGAATAGTAGTAGGAGTAGGAATAGGGAAACGAATACGACTACGAATACGAATGCGAACACGAATAAGTACAAGAATATGTTTAAGAATAAGAACACGAATATGAAGATATGTATCTAAGTATATTTCATGATAATACCATTAGATATCATAATACCTAGTTAATACAATAGGTACGAAAGGAAATAAATCAGTATATCGAAGTTCAATAACAAAAATTACTTTTAGGAAAGTACGGGACTTTCCTGGGGAAACGTTACATAACTAAAAAGGAGTAATAAACTAGATAACTATATATCTTTCACAATTAGTAATATACAATCAGGAAAGTATGGGACTTTCCTGGGATCATAGTTAAACATAACCAGAATCGTGTAACCTAACAATCAACCAACCTTCTCTTTTAAGAAAATATGGGATTTTCTTGGATAACAACTTTTGGGTAAACTAAAGGAAACTCGTGCATTTTCACAAAGCAAACATCTTATGAACTCACCAGCTTTATGCTGATTTTCAAACTGCTTGTATTCTCAGGTTAACATTAGACAGGTACCTAGCGATCCTTTTGGAGAAGACGGAGCGTACAGAAGACTCGTCTCTACTTTTGTTCATATATACTATGTATTACGAATGTACAACTTTACTTTTGAACAAATGTAAACTTTGATATGTAATGTAATGGTTGTTTACTTTACTTACTATGCGCATTGGATTTGATACTCAACTTGGAGTCAACCTCGGAAACGTTTCCGCCTTTGGTTTTCAGGGTGTGACAGATTGGTATCATAGCCCTTGTTTATAGTGAATGGGGTATAGCAAACGTTACATGGTATAAAAATATAAACATTAAAGGGCCTAAGTGCTCTGAACTAAAAGTATACCTCAAATATAAGTATTTTCAATAGTATAAAAGTATACCCGACCGTCGAAATCCATAACTACATGTAGAACAAAACATAAGTAAATGGGTGTAGTACGTTATGATTAAACCTTGGCAGTTATGTAGTCGTGTCTAGGATCAATATAGCCTGGCCAACTATATTCAATCGAGACACGTCCAACATGTGCTTGGGGGTGACTGTGATATACGGCATGCCTAAAACTTACCCAATACCCAAACAATGAGCCGTCGCTGCAGCGAACCATGAAATACTGTGGGAGTATTTCTCGAGCCAAATCCATTATAGAATTCCTCATCCCAGCGTTGCTCCTCAATCATTCTTTTAAGCAATAATTTATCTGTTTTGATGACTCCTTCCTGCTTTATCGCTTAATAGAATTCTATGTATGTCATAAAGAGATATCCTTTGTATCATATCTCTTGATTCGATTCGGAGGACTTACCATCCTCTCTTTCCTGATCTTATTAGATCAAGATGCCTCCAAGAAAGAGAACCAGCTTAAAAACCAACAACAATCCTCCACCTTCTTTTCAAATCGACCTGGCAACCCTTCAGTCAGTTTTAACTGCAGCATTTTCAGCAGCCATGTCGCAAACGAACCCAGGTAGTTCAGGAGGTGGACCCCAGCCTCAAAGCCAGGGAGGTAGCCAGGAACACCGAAAGGAGTGTTCCTCTAAAGACTTTATGAACGCAAAACCCACATTATTCGATGGCACTGGAGGTGTCATTTCTCTAACACGGTGGTTAGAGAAGATCGAATCTATCTTCGAGATCTGTGCTTGTTCAGAATCCGACAAGGTGAAGTTTGCCGCCTGCATTCTCACCAATAAAGCTTTGACTTGGTGGAACGGCCGAGTCTAATCTCTAACTCTACCTGTAGCCAATGCTATGTGTTGGGAAGTTATGAAGGAACTTCTGCACGCTGAGTATTTCCCTCGGGGTGAAATTCAGAAGCTGGAACATGAACTCTGGAACCTGAAGATGAAAGGTTCCGATATCGCTGCCTACACATCCAGATTTGATGACTTAGCGCTTCTTTGTCCAGGGATGGTTACCCCGGAAAGTAAGAAGATAGAGAGGTTTATCTGGGGATTAACCTAGCCAACCAAAGGGAACGTCTTAGCTGCGAAGCCGGATACATACAACAGCGCCAAATGCCTAGCGCAAATTTTGATCGACCATAGTGAGGACGTAGAGGAAGCAGCTACCACTCTTAATCCAACAGAAAGAAGCGGTGAGAAAAGAAAGTACTGGGAGGCGGGGGAGAAATGTCAGCCTTCACAGGAGTTCTCGAAGAAACAACAAATGGTGGCAGCCCACACTACCACTACCCCTACTACTGTTTCTGTCGTAGGTTTCCCAGCTCGAACACCTATCACCGGATATGCCGGTGTTCTTCCGTGGTGTAACCAGGGCAGTTACCACCATTACATCCCCGGTCCATGTCGTGTGAAATTTTGCAAAAATTGTGGCCAAGAGGGTCACCTTGCGCGGAGTTGCAGAACACCAACAAATCAAGCTCCCGGAGCGGGCATTAATCAGGCCTGTTATAGTTGCGGTAAAGTCGGGCATTATAAGAGGAACTGCCCCAATGTAGCAACAACTGGCAACACTGGAAGAGTCCTCGCTATAAGACAAGGGGAGACAGCCGCAGATCCTACAGTTGCCTCAGGTATATTCTTTTTTCAACAACCCTTCTGCTTGTAACCCTTTTTCAATTCTAGTTCTAAAAGATAAACTGTTAACTGTCCATTCGAATCTCTTCATAAACATAGTCCTCAATTAGTAATCAAAATATCCATCATCAAGGTAGCCAACAATGAGGAAGATGGTGTGTTACATTCTGAAACACGTATCCCAAGGAACATAGAACTTTTTTGAAATCCTCACTAGGATTGACTCCGTAGCCTACAAATTTCGATTACCCTCGGAATTTAGTAATATTCCTCTGGTATTTCACATCTCGGCCTTTAAGAAGTATCTACCCAACGAAACCTAGATGCTTCCCGATAGTGAGGGTTCACTGGAACATCAAGTAGAGACTCGATTCCACATGGAAGCGTGAAGACCCGAAGCAGTAGATTTATCCTCAAATATATTTTTGCTTCGCAATTTGTGTTCAAATCTTTGAATTTCGGGATGAAATTCCCTCTAACGGGGGGATAATGTAACAACCCAAAATTTCGTTTCATTTCTTGTACCCCTTTTTGCGACTCGTTTCGATCATCCAATCGCCGTTTCCGATTTCGTTTCCGATTTCCGTCAATTAATTAAGTCATTAATGTGGATTTTATTTTATGACTTAATGAGTGTCCTAATACCCTTAGAACTCATTCTAATACCTCGTATTAGTGATCGGAACATTTCTGGAATCAACCATATCGGGTAACGGCAACTTAATCGGGTGCGACCAAAAGCCCTGTTTAACGTCGGTATCGGGTAGAATTCCACTGTGTCCCGAACTTAGGACCTACTTAAACATGTTCAAGCTATCATTTGAAGCTTTTTCTTTCTCTCACTACTCTCTCTCTCTCTCTCTAACCTCTCTCTTAAATCCAAGTTTAAAGGTCCAAATCTAGAGTTTAAGGTCTCAAATCTTCAAGGTACCTTCCTATACTCATTTTGTATCATATTGGACCTTCAAATTCGAGATTTATTAATGATTTAGGGGCTTTTATATGAGTTTATGGCCCAGAATAGTGCTTAGGCCGTAAACCCATATTTAAGGGGGTTTTAAGCCCTTAAACCCTTCCATGACTCAATCAAGACTTAGACATGACATTTAGAATATTGGAAATGGACCTAGAACACCTTAGACATGATTTTTGAGGGGTTTGTGTGAGTTTACAGCCAAGGCATGTGCTTGGGACATAAACTCCTTAAAAATGGGTGTAAATTCAATTTCAAGGTGTTAGAAAGCCATCCAACACCACCAAAAGCCTTGGAATAAATTGTAGGACCAACCAAAAATAGTTTAAGGACCTTAAACACATCAAAACCCCACATTTGAGAGTTCACGGTCATAGAACATGCCCCATGGCCGTAAACTCCTAAAAGTGTGTCAAATGGTGCCCAAAATTCATTTCTAGGCTTGTGGGAATTTCTAGAATCACATGTGATTAATTTTAAGACCTTAAAAACACTTATTCAAGAGGATATGAGAGTTTATGGCCATAGACCCCATGCTTAGACCTTAAACTCCCTTAAGTGTTGTATTTGGTGATTTTAATTAAATCCAAGCCTTAGGTAAAATTATTCCAAGCATTTCCAAGTGTCCATATCCATTTGTGACCCATTAAACACCATAATCCACCCCACCATGAGTTTACGGCCGTAAACTCATGGGGAATGGGTGTTTAGGTCGTAAACATCATTAGGGAGTTTACTCTTGGGGAGTAAACTCAAATCCCAAGTCCCTCGCTTCAATTCCCGTCCGTAGATGTCACCCGGGTCACTCCAAACACCCGTTTTGAGGTGTTTCCGTTCGTTGGAGTGTGACTTCATGTCTAATTAAAGTTTATGAATTTAAATAGATATATTTTTATATCATTGTGTATTACATAGGAACCTCGCATGTTATCAAGCCTTAAATCGACACTTAGCATCCGGAACGTAGCATTTCTCAACCGGTGAGTTCATACCCCTACTCTTTTTCAACTGTTTTCACTGTTTTCAGGGGGGAATACAAGCAATAGTACAAGGAAATCTTGTACTCCAATTTATCATTTTCTGTTCAATTGATTTCATTCTGTATGTTCTAATATCAATAACTGTGTTTATCAAATAGTTTGAATTACGAAGTTAGCTTTCAAATCAATCATAGAATCTTGATAAAATGTCGCAATCTTAATTATGTTTCATAATCTACAAATAATTCATACTAATCATCAAACAGAACGAATACGAAACTATAATTAGGAACATAACGAATAATGAAACTACAACTAGAAACAGAACAAATAACGAACCTATAACTAGGAACAGAACGAATAACGAAACTATAACTAGGAACAGAACAAATAATGAAACTATAACTAGGAACAGAATGAATACGAATACGAATACGAATACGAATACGACTACAAATACGAATACGAATACGACTGCGAATACGAATCAAATATGAATAGTAATAGGAGTAGGAATAGGGAAACGAATACGACTACGAATACGAATGCGAACACAAATAAGTACAAGAATATGTTTAAGAATAAGAACACGAATATGAAGATATGTATCTAAGTATATTTCGAGATAATACCATTATGATATCATAATACCTAGTTAATACAATAGGTACGAATAGAAATAAATCAGTATATCGAAATTCAATAACAAAAATTACTTTTAGGAAAGTACAGGACTTTCCTGGGGAAACGTTACATAACTAAAAAGGAGTAATAAACTAGATAACTATATATGTTTCACAATTAGTAATATACAATCAGGAAAGTATGGGACTTTCTTGGGATCATAGTTAAACATAACCAGAATCGTGTAACCTAACAATCAACCAACCTTCTCACCAGCTTTATGCTGATTTTCAAACTGCTTGTATTCTCAGGTTAACATTAGACAGGTACCTAGCGATCCTTTTGGAGAAGACGGAGCGTACAGAAGACTCGTCTCTACTTTTGTTCATATATACTATGTATTACGAATGTACAAATTTACTTTTGAACAAATGTAAACTTTGATATGTAATGTAATGGTTGTTTACTTTACTTACTATGCGCATTGGATTTGATACTCAACTTGGAGTCAACCTCGGAAACGTTTCCACCTTTGGTTTTCAGGGTGTGACATCTGGGGACTGTCACCTCAAATTCGAGGAAGTGTACTAGTTTTTAAACCAGTCACTTTCGAGAGTGCCAAACAGTTGGCACAAGCCCTCGTTGACCATGGAATCTATGAAGGCTTCGCAACTGCTATCCTAGAGCAAACCATAGGAAACAACAACAACAACATCATCAGTACCAACAACAACAGCAAGAAGAAGTTTTGGAATAAGAGGAAGAGTCATTTTTCACAGGAACCTTCTAAGAAGCAAAAAACAGTAGCAGTCCATGCCGCTACTACCCCCACTGCTGCTCCTGTTACCTCTGCACCAGCAAGGCAATACGCTGGGAACCTACCGAAGTGCAGCAAATGCAATTTCCATAACAACGGAAATTGTCGGGAGATGCACTACAACAACTGCGACAAGAAAGGGCACACTGCCTGTTTCTGTAAGGCACCGGCACGACCAATCACCCAAGTCCCTAGAGTCGGTCTGGGTCAGGCATGTTATGGGTGTGGTGAGGCTAGACACTACAAGAGGGACTGCCCTATGGAAAGGAATGTTGGCTGCATAGGAAGAGTGCTGGCAATAGGGCAGAACGAAGCAATAGCTGATCCTACGGTGGTTACGGGTACGTTTCTCCTCAATAACGCTTATGCATGCATACTATTTGATTATGGTGCGGAGAGGAGTTTCGTGAGTCATAAACTCAAACACATACTAAAACAGAGTTTGCAATCACTCAATAAGATATTTATAGTCGAAATGGCAAACGGTAGAATAGAAAGCACAAACGATATGTACATAGGCTGCACGCTAACTCTAAACGAACATTCATTTCAAATCGATCTAATGCCGATCACTATAAAGAGCTTTGATGTCATCATCGGTATGGATTGGTTAAGCCTACACCATGCCAATATACTCTGTCACAAAAGGGCCATTCACCTAAATCTACCAAACGGCGAAACTCTTGTCATTTATGGTGACAAACCCGGTACCAATTTACAAATCATCTTTTGCATCAAAGCCTAAAAATACTTGCGTAAGGAGTAGCATTCCTTCTTAGCCCACGTAGTAGATAAGGAAAAAGAAGAGAAATACCTCAAAGACATTCCAAAGGTCTGCGATTTTCCCGATGTCTTCCCTGAAGATCTTCCAGGAGTCCCACCAGCACAACAAGTCGAGTTCAGAATCGATTTAATCCCTACCCCAGTAGCTAATTCATTGTATCGTCTAGCGCCAGATGAGATGCAAGAATTATCAAGCAAATTAAACGAACTACTCAACAAAGGATTCATCAGACCAAGCTTTTCAACCTGGAGAGCACCAGTTCTGTTCATAAAGAAGAAGGATGGATCTTTCCACATGTGCATCGATTACCGAGAACTCAACAAGCTTACTATCAAGTACCGATATCCCCTACCACGCATTGACGACTTGTTCGACCAACTCCAAGGAGCGAGTTATTTCTCAAATATCGATTTCATATCCGGGTATCATCAGCTACGAGTTTTGGAAGGAGATGTTCCCAAAACAGCCTTTCGAACTCGTTATGGTCACTGCGAGTTTGTAGTGATGCCCTTTAGATTAACAAATGCACCGGCGGTGTTCATGGACTTAATGAACCGAGTGTGTCGTTCATTCCTGGAAAAATTTGTGATCGTGTTCATAGACGATATACTCATTTATTCAAAGAGTAAAGAGGAACATGGTTAACACCTCCGACAAATCTTGGAAACTCTAAGAAAAGAGAAGTTATACGCAAAATTTTCAAAGTGCGAATTTTGGATACGGAAAGTAGATTTCCTAGGTCATGTGGTTAGAAAAGACAGGATACACGTGGACCCTTTCAAAATCAAGGCAATAGAGAACTGGTCAGCACCAACAACCCCAACGAAAATCCGACAATTCTTGGGCCTTGTTGGCTATTACCAAAGATTTATACAAAACTTCTCAAAGATTGCTAAACCACTTACCACCTTGACGCAGATGGGAGTAATTTTCAGTTGGGAAGAAAGACAAGACACTGCATTCCAAACACTAAAGCAGGCACTATGCAGCGCACCTATATTGTCCTTTCCATAAGGAACAGAAGACTTCGTGGTCTACTATGATGCATCTAATCAAGGTCTTGGATGTGTTCTGATGCAGCAAGGGAAGGTCATCGCCTACACCTCGAGACAACTCAAGACGCACGAGGTCAACTACACTACACACGACCTCGAACTGGGAGCAGTCGTTTTCGCCTTAAAGATTTGGACACACTATCTCTATGGCACAAAATGCACAATCTTTACTGATCACAAGAGCCTTCAACACATCCTCAATCAAAAGGAGCTCAACATCAGACAAAGACGATGGGTCGAACTGTTGAATGACTATGAATGTGAAATTCGTAATCATCCAAGAAAAGTGAATGTGGTGGCTGACGCTCTTAGTCGAAAGGAATACTCGGGCCGCTGAGTGAAATCCTTAACCATGACGATCCATTCACACCTGTCCATGCAAATCAAGGAAGCACAGATGGAAGCCTTGAAATCAGAGAATGTGACGAGTGAAGCCTTAAGGGGAATGGATAAGAATCTTGAGGCCAAGGCCGACAGAGTTCGTTACTTCGTAGACCGAAGCTGGACACCGAAGTTTGGTGGATTCAGAGACGTTGTCATGAACGAAGCTCATAAAACTCGATACTCAATGCATCCAGGTTCGGACAAGATGTATCTGGACCTCAAGAAACTGTATTGGTGGCTGAACATGAAAGCAAAAATCTACCTATGTGGGCAAGTGTCTGACTTGCGCCAAAGTCAAGGTAGAGTACCACAAGCCATCGGGAATACTACAACAACCAGAAATACCCGAGTAGAAGTGGGAGTGGATAACCATGGATTTCATAACCAAATTACCCAAAACAGCAGGTGGACTAGACACCATTTGGGTAATTATCGATAGATTAACAAAATCCACACACTTCCTACCCATAAAGGAAACCAACAAGATGGAGAAGCTAGCTCGAACATACATCCGAGAGATTATACGACTACAAGGTGTACCAATATCCATCATCTCCGATAGAGATAGTAGGTTCACCTCATGATTCTGGAAGTCGTTGGAAAAGTCTCTAGGAACGAGGCTAGACATGAGTACTGCTTATCATCCACAAACCGACGATCAAAGTGAGAGGACCAAACAAACCTTAGAAGATATGCTAAGAGCTTGTGTAATCAATTTTGGTAAAGCATGGGATACCCATTTACCACTAGTCAAATTCTCATACAATAATAGCTATCACTCCAGCATTAAAGTTGCTCCATTCGAAGCCCTTTATGGCCGTAAGTGCAGATCACCATTTTGTTGGGCTGAAGTGGGCGACATACAATTAGCCAAGGGACAAGTACCCGACAGCGCTCTCACAGGCCCGGAAATCATAAAAGAAACAACTAAGAAGATTGTTCATATTTGGGAATGACTAAAGTCTTCAAGAGACAGATAAAAAAGTTATGCGGACAAAAGACGGAAGCCCTTGGAATTTCAGGTCGGGGACCGAGTGCTATTAAAGGTCTCGCCCTGGAAAGGGTTAGTATGTTTTTGAAAACATGGGAAACTAAACCCAAGGTATATCAGACCATTCGAGATCCTTGCAAGGATCGGTCCGGTAGCATACAAACTTCAACTATCGCAGGAACTCAATAACGTACATCCTACCTTTCACATGTCAAACTTGAAGAAATGTTTTTCTGATGAGACCCTTGTCGTCCCTCTAGACGAAATTGAAATCAAGGAGAGTCTCCACTTTATAGAGGAACCAATTGAGGTCATAGATAGGGAAATTAAAAGAACAAAGCAAAGTCGCATACCCAATGTGAAGGTCTGTTGGAATGCAAAGCGGGGACCTGAATATACTTAGGAACGCGAAGATCAGATGAAATAAAAATACTCGTATCTCTCTCCCTAATCCACAAATATTTATCTTGCATTAAATTTCGGAACAAAATTCCCTCTAACGGGGGGATGATGTGACAACCCGATATTTCGAATCAATGTAATGACCTAAAAAGTCAAGAATTGTAACCCCTTTTAATATAATGAAATTATTGTCGAAAATAAAATGTTCTAAAGTCATCTACTTGATTTCATAAATGATAGTTATCATGTCAAGGTTTTCATAAATATAAAGAACACTAAAATCCAAGTTATAACGAAGAAGTTATGACCAACCTAAGATTCACAACAAAACCATCAATACGATTAAACGTAAAACGCGAAGTTTTAATAAAATACTTTTTAACCTTGAGTATCTAAATGAAAATCGTAAATATCATTAAACCGTGAACATACATAAAACGAACGCCCAAATATGACTTCGTATTGGGAAGTTATGATTTTTCGAAGTTTCGAATATAGTAGTAGACAGCAAAAAACTCGAAATAGAGATTGAGGGATTTTTTGTGACAACCCGAAAATTTTCCCGTCACGATAACCTGTTCCGGTCAGGGAAAGCCATCTATCTTTCAATTTTTCCGTTAACATTTTGGATTAGGTCATTTAATTTAAGACTTTTATAATGACCTCGAGAGTGTCCAAACCCATTAGAAACACATGAAATCACCTTAAATTATTAATTTGAAAACTTTTAGTTTCGACCACGTCGGGTTACGGTAACTTAATCGGGTATGACCAAAAGCCCGGTTTAACGTCAGTATCGGGTAGAATTTCACCGATCCCCAAACCCAAACCATATATAAGTTTGAGTGGGTTTCATTTGAAGCTTTTCCACTCTTACTCTCTACTCCCTCTCTAAAAACTCAATCTTGGATCAAAAATCACCCATTTCAAGCCCCAAATTGGTATGTAATCCTGTTTAACTCATAGATTAACAAGTTTAGCTTGAAAATTCATGGTTAAATCATGAAATAGGACCAAGGACATGATTTTATGGCCCTGGAACACCCTTGGGCCACAAATTCACATAGATGGGGTTTTTGAGCCTCAAAACCCTTCCAAACCACATTTGGAGCTTAGATATGACTTAGGGGCTTACAATACTGGACTTAGAACACCAAAACCTTATCATTTGAGGGATAAAAATGAATTTAGTGCCCAAGAACATGCTTGGTCTGTGAACACCATTTCATAGGTTGTAAACCCCTTTAAAGGTGTTAAAATGCCCCTTAAGCACCTCATAAGCCTTGGAATAAAGTCTAGAACCATCCAACAATGTTTTAGGGACCTTAAACATGCAAGAAACCACCCCCTAAGGAGTTCACGGCCATAAACCCCCCAAGGAATGATTCATGGGCTGTAAACTCCTATAAGGTTGTCAATTGGTGCCCTAACTTCCTTCCATGGCTTGTACTTTGCACTAGAAACACTTGCAATTGAACTAGGACCACCAAAACACATTAAGAATTGGTACATAAGAGTTTACAGCCATAAAATCCTAGTTTACTACCGTAAACTCCTCAAATGGTCCTTATGATGTTCACATTACCTTCCAATGCATTAAAACCAAGCCTAGCATTACCCCACAAGAGTTGTAAGATCATTAGGCACCCAAGAACACCCCCACCATGAGTTTATGGCCGTAAACTCATGGGGAGTTGTTCATTTGGGCCGAAAACTCCATTAGGAGTTTACTCTTGAAGAGCAAACTCCATATCCAAGCCATACACACCCTTAGATGCTACCCGGGTCACTCCTAACACTTGAAATGAAGTGTTTTCGCATCTCGGAGTATACTGTCCTATCTAATTAGTAGTTCAAAGTCTAATTAGGTTCAATTATGTATTTCCTCATATTACATAGGAACCTCGCACGCGTTCAAGTCCTGAACTGACATTTACCATCCAAACCGACACATTCCTCAATTAGTGAGTTCATACCCCTACTCCTTTTTCCGTGTTTTTCAAATGTTTTTTTGGGGGGGGGGGGGGGGGGAATACAAGCAAAAGTACAAGGAAACCTTGTACTCAAACTTATTATTTCAGTTCAAATGTTCATATTCTGTATGCTTATAATATCAAAAACCGTATTAACCAACAATTTGACTTGCAGAGTTAGCTTTCAGACTAATTGGAGATTTCTTTATAAAATGTTATAATCTATGTTTCATTCTATAATTTTACGAAATATTCATGTTAATCATAAACTAAGGTTACTACTAATAAAATATGCCTTCAAAAAGTACGAGAACTTCGAAAGTACAGCTAGGGCATGCCTTTGGATGGCACCAAGACTTCAGAAATACAGCTAGTGTACGCCTTGAGTGTCACCAGAGTTTCGGAAATAATTCAAAAGTACACCTTTGGATATTGATAGAGTTTCAAAAACATACGCCTTTGGATGTCGACAGAGCTTCGAAAATACGTCTAAAACACACCTTTGGATGTCACCAGAATTTCAAATATGCAGCTAGTGTACGCCTCTGAGTGTATCCAAAGATTCGAAATTTCAAATAAGTATAGTAGATATTCGACATTCGTGTATAGGATAACCAGGCTTTTAGAATACTTAACTAATACTACAAGTATGATAGATACTAGTACATAGCATTCTGAACCAAGAACTAACCATGACTTTTAGGAAAATAAGGGTTTTTCCTGGGATAACAAACTGTTCATAACCAAACTCTAGAATAATCGAATAACCAAACTTACATATAAGAAAATATGGGATTTTCTTGGATTACGAAGTGTTCCTAACTTGATTGTGTAATAAATGGATAACCCAACTTAACTTGACTGTGTAACAAACGAATATCTAAACTTTGCTTATAAGAAAATATGGGATTTTCTTGGATAACGACTTTTTCAGAAAAACCAAAGGAAACTTGTTCTTTTACGAAAATAAACCACTTATGAACTCACCAGCTTTATGCTGATTTTCAAACTGCTTGTATTCTCTGGTCCACATTAGACAGGTACACAGCAATCTTGTGGAGAAGACGGAGCGTATAGAAGACTCGGCTTATCTTTTGTTCATATGATATATATGTATAACACTTGAAACACATTGTTTTCAGATAATGTAAATATTTCTATGTAATGTAATGGTTGTGTTTACTACGCTTACTATGTACATTGGTTGCGATACTACATGACGTCCTCCGCCCCGAAACGTTTCCGCCATCGGTTTCAGGGTCTGACATTTTTGACCGAAACAATCTAAATGAGAATCGAACACCTCAACAATGGTAGTAAAACGGTAGAAAGTCTGTCAAAAACAGACATCGGATAAAGAAGTTACGAATTTTTAACGGACATTCGTGTCTCGGCCTGTTAAAAACAATATAATTAAAATAAATTAAAAATTAGCCGACGGAGTCTAAATGAAAGTTGTAGAGCACACTCTCGCCTACGCGTGAATATAAATAACACGAAAAACGGAGCTCGTATGCAAAAGTTATGCAATTTAGAAGTTGGAAAAATCCATTAACTCCCCGCGTAAAGGATTACGCCCTGCGTACCAGAGGATAGGAGCCTCGTCCCATCGGCCACAGGCTCTCCCATCGGACAGAAGCCCTCCCATATGAAGTATGTAAGCAATGAGGTCCCACTACGCCCCGCGTAACCTCGTATGCCCAACGCAACGAGGCGGTTCATCCCCCCTATAATAAGGATGAGAGGGTTCCTGGCAAAATTGCTCATTTTCTCTCCTTCTCTTGCGTTTTTACTCCGTTTTGCGTGCAAGAAATATCCCAAAGCCCCGGTTTTCCTACCCAAGTCCCGAAGGAAGTTTTACGCTCCCAAGATTCCCGAAAATCCCAAGAAATCTGCTTTCTCCTAGCAAAGTTCTGTTAGGTTTTCATCTCACCATCTTCACTCTATCAGGTGATTTCATACCCCTATAACTACATTTTCAAATGATTTGCAAATGCTTTTATACACTTTCAAGGGGGGAGGGGGAATACAAGTAAACACACGATTATTCTCGTGTGAAAAACATCAATCTCTTGCTATACTTTTTGTTATAATCAATCATATGCGATTTATAACTACCATATAAAAACATTCTCATAAAACATATCATCATAACACTTTGTCTTTTTGGAATAAAACATGTTGTTATATAAATATCAAACACTTTACTTATATTTTGAGTATAAATTTTCAATAATGTTATACTTTACATACAAGGTCGACACTACTCTAGGGTTTACCATACAAACGAAACATACTTTTGGAAAAAACTATAATAGGTATAGTTTACTAGATATGCATGAGATTTTACATACTATAAGTACTATATCAAGGATATACTTTCATATACAAGAACAAATGGACTTTTCATACGTAAATCTATTTGATACTAATTTTTGTGAGACATTCAAGTTCACGTACTTTCAAGTATGCAGTTAAAGTCTTGTATTATATACCATAATCTCTTGTAGGGATAGCGTGATATTTGTGTATAGATCTATACGGGATTGACAATCTCGTACCTAAACTCTTAGCTACAGTTAGACCGGCAGGTCTGGGGTGACAAACGTCATAACATTCCAACGTCTGAAGAACGTTATTACAGGCAGTCTACATCAATAGCATGGAAATAAAACTCACATGGAGTATTAAAAACACGATGATTTACGGGGTTATCAAATGTCTTAGTAATTTTATACATACTTAAATCTGTTATTCCAGACATGAAAAACTACTAATGCACTACAGTTTTGGAACTTTTAAACTACCACACACTCATGGAAAAATATTGGATTTTTCGGAAATAAACTCAGTGATTTTATACCAAACTTACAAATTTTATACATAAACACTTATGAACTCACCAACTTAATTGTTGACACTCTTTCAAAACTACTTGTATTTCTCAGGGATTCAGTAATACAGGTAAACCCCAGCTTTTGGAGAAAGGACGCTAAGGCGTTAGTTTAAAACTCATTTTTGTCATCATATTGTAATTTATTTTGAACAAGTATCATTCAACAATGTAACTTTCAAACTATATATATATGATGGTGGTTTTACTTTCTTTACTATGTATTCAACTGTTACGATACTACATGAAGTCATCCGCCCTCGAACGATTCCATCGTTCTGGTTTGGGGTGTGACAAAAAGTCTTTTCGAAACAATGGTTTTCAAATCAAATCTATTCCTCTGATGATCCGAAATGGAAACGTGTTTTACCCATTCCAACACTTTTAAAGTCACATCAAATTTTTAGCAAGTGGAAGGGTATTCTACCAAATCTAACAAAAAGGACGCAAAGATCTACACATACTAAACCTTTTTCAAAACAAACTTTTCAGAAACCAAACAACACTCATGTCAGGTCTTTTCAACCTCGGACTAGTCACAAGCCTAACAATTCATCCTTTAGACCACTGACCAGACGTGGTGTCAGAACAAAAGACAAAATCTCAACCTATGAATGTCAGTGTAGTTGTCAAAAAAATTCATCTTATGTCAAATCTAGTTGGCATCAGAAACCTCGTAACTTTTCAAAAACACACAACACTCCAAAACTACACAAACACCCAGGACTGGGATTAAAAGTCGACACGAAACCAGTCCATGCATCTTTCAGAAACTCATCTGTTGTTCCAGGATCCAAACTAGTTTGGATGCCTAAACTAACCGTGTAATTCTCAGTCTTTGTGCAAGGAGGAACAAGAACAAGAATGGTTAATCGGCAGTGCCTGCTCCTTGCACATGACCGGAAGGTTAGAATACCTTCGGGATTTCAAGCCAATTTGCAACGGTGGAAATGTTACATTCGGCAACAATGAAAATGGAATCATCTGAGGTTACGATGTACTCACTACGGGGAACTTCTCTATTCAAAAGGTCGATTATGTAGAAAGCCTTAAACACAATCTCATCAGTGTTGGCCAACTATGTAAGGCAGGCCATCGAGTTGAATTTGATGATCAATTTTGTTATATAATGACAAGTGATAGGAGCACATGTTTGATCAAGTCCATATTCGAAGGTACTATGTATCCTCTGGATGTCTCTCTGATCATAGGAAAACCACAGTTATGTTTCCTTTCCAAAGCTGTATCCGAAGTCAGCTGGCTATGGCATCGCAAGCTAGCTCATCTCAATTGTAGATACATCAACACTTTGGTCACTGGAGAGCTGGTCAGAGGACTCCCTATTCTCAAGTTCTGCAATGATACTCTCTGTCCTGCATGTGAATGTGGTAAACATTCCAAAGCAACTCATCCCATGGTAATTAACTTTTCAATCTCTAAACCGCTTGAGCTCCTACACATTGATCTTTGCGGTCCATTAACCGTAGCCAGTCTCCATCACAAAAAGTACATATTGGTCATAGTAGATGACTTCACATGCTTCACATGGGTTTTCTTCCTCAGACTCAAGTCAGAAAGACCGCAAATTCTCATCAACTTCAGCAAGGAACTTGAACTTCAAATCAAGCTGCCAGCAAGACGTATCCGCAGTGATAATGGAACCGAGTTTACTAATCAACCTCTCAACAATTTCTTGGTGTTCAAAGGCATCACTCATAACTTTTCAGCACCTAATACACCACAGAAAAATGGAGTAGTAGAGAGAAGGAACCGCACTCTAGTAGAAGCATCCAGATCCATGCTCAACTTCGCACATCTTCCTCTCTACGTCTGGGCTGAAGCAGTAGCAACTGCATGCTTTGTACAAAACTGAAGCATTGTGTGAAAACGCCTCAACAAAACACTGTATGAGGGACTTAATAACCGCAAACCAAATGTTCTCTTCTTTCATATATTTGGGTGTAGATGTTTTGTAATCAACAACAGAGATCAGCTTAACAAATTTGCACCGAAGTCTGATGAAGGCATCTTTCTTTACTACTCTACGAACACGATTGCTTATCGAGTTCTCATCAGACGTACACGGCTAATCATTGAAAGTTTCGATGTAAAATTCAATGATTCTTACATCCCCAATGCCCCTCTATCCACGGAAATGTCCGCAATACTAGAAAGTGATATTCCTGCCTCTACCGGTCCTCTAAATCTAGTTGAAGTCAACTATGACGATCTTTTTGATGCTGTTGAAACGGAAAAACTATTCGAAGTTCTTTTGTCAACGGCGGGTCAACAACAACACCATGATGTTTCTGGTCCATCTCTATCCGAAGTAGCATCTCTAAATACTTTCACCTCTCCGGTTGAGGGGGAAAGTTCTATTCCGGATCAAGCAACAACCATCAAGGTTCCAGTACTTGATGATGCTCAAGTTCCTATCCACAGAGAATCATTACTATCAAACGTATCTTCGGATTTGGATGATGAACTCATAGAGAACATTGATATAAGAACCTATTCAAGGATTAACACTCTCCCATCCACAGTCTAGGGAGAATCTTGTCAGATTCCAGAGGAACTCCCATCAGTAATCCAGGGGGAACCTCTCCCAACTGCTCAAGTAAATTCCGGTCTCGCTCCAACAAACCAAGATGATTCCGCCAGATGTTCTTAAATCCAAGGGGAATTGCCATCTCCAACCGAAGAAACTTCATATATTGAAGACATTCCCTCTACCGTAGCTATTGATCATCTACAACCCCACCTACACGTATGGATGAAGGACCACCCACCAGGACAAATCATTGGCAACCCATCCGCAGGAATCCAGACTTGGAATCCAGACTTGATCATCCAAGGAGTTATCCAATCATTGTCACTACACAACATTATTTTCCTTAGTTGAACCTCGATCGATCAAAGAAGCGCTACTCGAACCAGACTGGATATCCGCAATGCAAGAAAAGCTAGAAGAATTTCAAAGAAACAAAGTATGGCAGCTCGTTCCAAAACCGCAGGTCCATACCATTTTTGGTACAAGATGAGTATACAATAATAAGTTAGATGAATCTGGTGCAGTGTAACACTAGTCAAAATAGGTCAATAGACAATCACATGTGATTATGCCAATCATGTAATGTGATTATGTTAACCTAGTAATGTGGTAAGAATGTTATGTATTTCATGATAAACTCTAATACAAATATGAACTTTCTTTATGATACAACTCAAAGTATACATCCATACGATTCCAAAAATATAGAGAACATCTGAATCTGACTTTGCATGAAGAAGTTATGATAAAGCGAACACTATAAATCTCTATAATAAGAGGAATTTAAAATAGACTTAGAATTAACTATTTAAGTCTAAAAGAGAGTTGTAGTACTCGTAAATATCTACGTGTGCATATAAAGAAGGTCAAAAACAGAGTTTGTATGCAAAAGTTATGGCATTCCGACGATTCAGCTTTCAAAAACCCTAAGTTAATTAAATTCACGACGTGAGTTTTATGACACTCACGACGTGAGGAGTCATTCTGTCATAATTCGGAATCTAGAAGCTGCGAGATGATAGGATCCAAATTCACGACGTGAGCTTTATGACACTCACGATGTGAGGAGTCATGGCCACCTTCCGAAGCTAGGGATGCAAATGGCAACTCTACGGAGTGAATCAGGAAGACTCACAACGTGAGTCTTATGACACTCACGACCTGAGTGTCATAAAATGTTACTATAAAGAGCAAGATCGACCCATTCACTTCCTTACACCATTTCTCTTCTTTCTCTCTCGTTTGCTAGAGTTGTTTCGCATCCCGAGCCCCGACGATCTCGTATGCTGGCCGTATCTACCTAGATTACATAAAATCATGTTACTAAGGTGAGTTTCACGGCCCCACTTTCTAAAATTTCGGGGGAAAACGCATGCTAATCGTTGTATATATGTTATTATTATGTCTATATGATAGTATATTAGTATCAACATAGATACTTATAATAACCGGGATATAGTTGTTTTGTATCTGAAAATATACAACTATCGTAATGTTGTTAACATGTTATTGTTATAGTAGTATATTAATGTAGATCTTGATTTATACTTAGGATTCTATATACATTTTGTGTGATATATAGTTCCGAAGTTATATTCGGAAGTTTTATATGTTAAGTTATATAGTATGTTATAATTAATAGTTTTATGTCAATATAAAACTAGATATGTTATATGTTGTTATTATTAGTTTTATTTCAAGATAAAACTGGATATGTTGTTATTGTTAGTTTTATGTCAAGATAAAACTAGAAACGTTATATGTTGCTATTATTGGTTTTAGGTCAAGATAAAACCTGGTTTTCACTTCAAGATATAGTTGTTATACCGCCTAAATATTATGAAGTTAGGAGTAATGTTTAAAAGAAAAGCCTAGTAACTTAAGGTTTTAGACATGAAGATGCTTTCTTTGTTAAAGCTATAGGAAGCCGTCAAAGTCTACATGAGTAATTGTATTCATCAACTAAGATTGGGGATCTTAGCGGAAATCCTCTGAACTGTAACCGTTAATCCCATGTGAGCGAGGAAGTCGTGTATAAATAGTATACGGGCTGACCACCCCACTTGTGACTGTAAGTGATGAACTATCCTTTTATTTATTATTGTTCTGGCATCGATGAAGCGTACAGTGTTGTTTCTCATGTTAAATCACGAGTGTATTTGTTCTCATGGTAAATCATTAGTGTATTGTTCTATCAGAGGTATTATGTCATAGCAACGGTTACAAGCTCATGGTAGAAAATTGTTAGAAACATTATACCTTGTCGTATACAAGTATTAATGTTAAGTATAAGTTTTCCCCTACTTATACCTTAAGATTAAGAAATGTTTAGGTATAACACTTAATTGATAAGTATACTATTATACCTAATATTGGAGAGTCAAAATGATACTTTCAAAACTATACTTTTGAATGTGGAAAAATGTATTATTTTATGGAGTCAAAACCTGTGGACTCACCAACTTTACGTTGACATATTTTAAAATGCATGTGTTTTCAGGAACTTGAAAAGCTGGTATGTATTCGAGCAGAAGAAGTTTTACTATTATCTTTTGGTTCATTAAGAAGTATGTCATAGTCGGATATTATGTAATAAATACTAGGAAAACAATAATGTAACTTTCAAACATCAATAAAGGTATGTACTTTCTTTAAGTATTGTTCAATGTATGTTATATAACTGTGATACGAAAAATGATGTTACACTACCCGGTGTTTCCTCCAACGGCCGGGGTGTGACATGCAGTCGTCAGAAACAAGGCAATGCTAGTTGCAAAGGGCTACAATCAACTTGAAGGTGTTGACTATGATGAAACGTATGCTCCAGTGGCACGAATGGAAGCCATCTGAATCTTCTTAGCATACGCAGCCCACAAAAACATCAAGGTACATCAAATGGACGTTAAGAGTGCATTTCTCAATGGGGAATTAAAAAGAAAGGTTTATCTTCAGCAACCTCCAGGCTTTGAAAGTATTGAATTCCCTAACCACTGCTACAAACTGAAAGCAGTCTACGGTCTGAAGCAAGCCCAAGAGCGTGGTACGAGACTCTCTCTGAATTTCTTGTCTCGTCTGGATACAAAAGAGGAGTAATTGATCCCACTTTGTTTAGAAAAGCAAATGGTGACCACCTTATGCTCGTACAAATATATGTGGATGATATTATCTTCTGATCGACTGATCAAGGAATGGTGGATGAATTTGCTAAACTCATGACCAATAAGTTCCAAATAAGGATGAATAGAGAGATTAACTTCTTTCTAGGACTTCAAGTGAAACAAGTTCTGCAATGGATATTCATTCATCAAGAGAAATACACCACTGAACTGTTAAAGAGATTTTCTATGGACAACTGTTCTTCGGTTAAGGTCCCCCATGGCCTTCGGATATAAGATCTGTGTTGATCCCTCGGGCGAATCTGTGGATCACAAGACTTATATAGGTATCATAGGCTCTCTAATGTACCTCACTGCAAGCCGACTAGACATTGTCTTTGCAACTGGTGTAGATTCAAGGTATCAGGCTGACCCAAAAGTGTCACACATGACCGCTGCCAAACAAATTCTTCGGTACCTGAAAGGAAGAAAATCTCTTGGTCTATGGTACACCACAGGAAATGACTTCAGTCTTCAAGCATTTACCTATGCGGATCATGCCGGATGCAAACTTGATCGTAAAAGCACCTCAGGTGGATGTCAATTCTTGGGTGGAAGATTAGTCAGTTGGTCCTCAAGGAAACAAAATTGTGTGTCATTGTCTACCACAGAAGCTGAATATGTGGACGTAGCCAGCTATTGTTCACAAGTCTTATGGATGAAAACACAACTGTTAGACTACATATACAGAATGTTGCAGATACCAATCTACTGTGACTCTGAAATTGCCATAGCGATTTCTCATAATCCTATTCAGCACTCCAAGACGAAGCATATTGAACTACGGTATCACTTCATCAAAGACCACATCCTGAAAGGTAACATTGAACTCATCCTTGTCCCTACTCATGAAGAGATTGATGATGTATTTATAAAGGCACTTGACTCTACCAAACTCAATGCGTTCTTACAAATGTTAGTAATGATGAATCCGGACCCTCAATTCTTCTTGAATTGATAGGTACCACAGACCATCCTTGGTCTCCATTGCGGTCCTAACTGAAAGTTACTTATAATAAATGGTTTTGGTATATCCTACGTACCGCAGTCTATGTACGGGCAACCATACATTATATTTCACTAGTCCTTCTTGTTTGTTATCACTAACTTATTGTACAAGTGCTCTCCTCAGGTTCTTCCACTGCAGTCATATATCTACTCATTTGCAATGACAAAGGATCCATCCGTAATGATTTGTCCATCCGCATTCACATTAATTGATTTTCAGACTGTTACATTCTTTTGTAAAACAAAAAAAAACATGGTGTGCTATTTAATGATCCCTCATTAAATAAAAAAACATTCCTTGAGAAACTGTCTCATTCTCTTTCTTATAAACCTTGTGTCAGACCTATTTTAGGTATGATGACAAAAAGAACATTTTTCAATAAACATATCCTTAATCTGTCTTTTCCTCATACCCAACATGTCCCATCCGTTACAACTTCTTTTCCCCTCACCACGCGCTCACCTGACGTATCGATGTACGTCTAACTTTTCATTAAATGCAAACCCTTTTTTCATAAATCTCAAAACCTTTTGAAATTGTTCCATATTATGTGATTGAGATTTAATTTCCAATTCAAAAGATTCCCCCCAAATGAACCTTTACCTTATCCTTTCGTTTACCTAGGGTAAAATCCAGTTACTGCTCAAATTCGTTCCTATATAAACCCTTCTTCTTCCCCAAAACTACTTTATGCTCTCTGAACATTAAATCTTCTTTCAAGCACTCTGTTTTCTACTCTTTCTCTCAAGATCCTACAATGGTGAAATCTGGTGTATCCAAGAAACCATCCAAAGCATCTGGATCAGTGAACCCGACTGGTTCAGCCTCTACCTCACAACCTACCACACCAACAATTGCTTCGAGTAAATTTCAGAGCAATATTCAAAGATCATTCATCCTACAATGCTCCGATCAAACTGATGATCAAGTTTATAAAGAATCATCCCCTATTTGGCCCCTTCGATGCTTTCACAGACGTTGTCCCAATCTCAACTCTTTTCAAATGCGCCTTCTCAGCCTATCTCCCACTCGAAAACCCACAAGAAGTTCATCTCAACCTGGTTAACGATTCTCTTGTGATCTTGACTAAAGAAAAGTTTCTTTCTGCTATTAACCTCCTTGTTCATCCCTCCAAGATTTTCACCCCCTCAATGACGGACGTTACTTTTGCACTTTACCAAATGGGATATCATAAGAGGATTAAAGGAATTGGGGAATTCAAGCAAAACCAACTGCCTGCGGTCTGGAAATTTGTTTGCCATTTCATCATCTACAGTCTATCCGACATAACCGGAGGCACGAATAATTTGGGAATTAAACTTCTAGAGCTGGTGTGGAGTATATTCACAGGTCATGACGTGAACTATGGGAAAATCCTTTGGGACGACTTTCTTCAATACATTCCCAAGGAGTGCCCAAGGGAGAACCCCGACCGAACTCACTTTTGCAAGGTTCTGGTCCCTCTGCATTTCAGACCTTCATGCGGATGCAAGAATCAACATGGATAGTGACATCAATTTCTTTGTTACCAAGGATCTCAAAAGGTACAATCCTTCTTCTGATCATTCTATTTTTGGACCAATTCGAAGACTTCCTACCCACATTCTTTCCACCCTTGGTCTTGAGACTGTTGATGTCTCGGATCACATTAAGGCTACGGAAGGTATTGACCCATACCTTCCTACCCCGCCTCTTCAAAATCCATCCGTAATCCTTAACCCTGAAGGCACCGCAGTCCTTTCTTCCACTACTCTCTCTAATCTTTCTCAACAGAGAAAGAATTTGGCCTCCAAGAAGAAACAAGGAACTCCTAAAAAAATGTTTCCAAGCCTTCCAAGTCCACCAAGAAAAGAAAAACTCCACCAGTAATCACTATAGTCGAACCAAGTAAACATATCTCCAGCAGTGACTCTGTCGAGGATGATCAACCAATTGCAATCCTCAAGAAACAAAAAACTGATCCCACTACCCAAATGCATGACCGGACTGATACCTCAACCTCTTAAAAGGCTCCGGTAGCCCTTGGGGTACCCGCACACCCATTCGACACCACCATCGAATACCTATCAAGCTCAGAAAGTGAGTCTGATTCACCACATCGTGGAGACTCCCCCTGTTCACTCCCAAGTGGATAATAATGGTTCTCGCCCTAAGGTCTCCAGGGCTTCCCGACTGCATGTCTTTTCTCCTGAGGAGTTGAACTCCATCCTCTTGAATGTAACCCATACACTTCAAACACCTTCCCAACCGCAGGGTACTTCTTCCGCCCATGCCAGAACTGAGCTGAGGCCAAACTTGACCACAGGTCAAGGAGACCGAGGAAGTTGAAGAAATCCTACTCTGCTTACATCTGTAACAGGTGGTTTAGGCACGGTGGGCACAAATGTGCAAGGATCCGTGGACCCGAAGGACACTTCGGTGTGATATAAAGGATTTGACGGTGAAGAATCGAATGACTCTTGGTTAAACTACAATCCGGTAATTGATGCTGAGATTTAGAAATATGCCACTTTCTGTAGGGCATTCCAAGCACGCAAAAATCAACAAATCAAGCAGCAGCAGCAAAAGGAACAAGAATTCCAAGCTGTGGCTAAGTATTAGGCAGATGCAATTAACAATGCCAATACCGTAGCCACCGTATTGAAAGTTCAACACTGGATGTCTGAGATGGTCGAAACTCTCCACAAGGCTCAAGAAGCAACTGTTGATCAAAATGCTTCCAAAGTTCTTCCCACTCCCACTGTCCAAGGATCACAAGATGAAGGAACCGCAATCAAAGTGAGCTCTGCTCCCACCTTCGGTCTTGATGATGATGATTTACAAGAGGTAAACAAACCCTCTCCCTCTGATGATGATCTTATGATACTTGTTGAAGAAGAAGAATCCAGTGGCTCTTACCATTCAACTTCAAATCCGAAAGAAAAGAAGAAAAAGAAGAAGAATGTTGTCACTCTAAAAGAATTTTTGAGCCTACAAGCAAAAGTTGATCAAATCCTTGATGCGGTCAAACCAACTCAACCGCAACCAGAAGACACTCCTGGACCGCAGTCGGTGATTGAACGAATAGAGCACTTGGAAACTCGTGAAAGATTAGTTTCTGAGTGTATCTCTCTCAAAGTTGAAATGGGAATCCGGTCCCTTGACAACAATAGTCAAGCAGATCACAAGGACTTCATGGTTGTTGCGGAACGCCTCATCTCTAAGATAACCGCAATCAAGAAAGACCTTCAAGAAGCCATTGTGGATCAAGCCTCTCAATCTCAAAAGCTGATTGTTGAGACTCACACTGCCTATGATTCAACAATCTCAGTCCTTCAAGCTACTATCAACCGCCTGTGGCGATCTTTGTCCACAAATTTCCATGGCCCCGAAATCCTTCAACTCACCAAGGAAATTCACAGACTACTCATCAACTCCACCACTCCCAACAACCAACAACTGGCAAATGCCCTCAAAGCTCATTTTCAAGAAGTTTTTGCCAAAGTTGATGGCCTTCGAAAATGGCTTGAGGAGTCTTTGGGTCTGAACTCCTCAAGAGGGGGAAGTGAAGAAGAAGTTTATCACTCCAATCACTCCATTTCACAACATCAAAGCCCCCCCCCCCCCCCCCCATAATTACAGAAAAAAATCCTACACCACAACCATCTCATCATACTCCACTTCATAACACTCCACCGCAAGAGGAGATCACTCCTGAGAAACTAGAGACTCCCCCTCACTTTAAAAATCTTGTGGAGCACATGTCCTCTCCAAGCTCAAATGACTCTCCTACCACCACCCAAAGGAAAAAAGATTGGAAAGCAGCTAAACTTGCAGAGCTCATATGGAGAGAATGCGGTTTTGATATTGTTATGGATGAATCCTTGATAAACTCTTGGATCAATCCTCGCAGCAGACTGCTAGATGAAGATTACACACCTCACCTCACATATGCCGAACTTCCCCCCGATGGTTACTGGGATGTCCCAATCTCTCCCAATGCCAGATACTTCACATTATTTGAGAAATTCTACCACAGCCTTTCAGACCTCAAAAGATTTCCAATGGAATTTGAGAGACTTAGTCTTTTTTAGGCTAAGCATGCCTCTCCCATTAAGAATATATGGTTTATCAATAGACCATCCGCAGTCAAGAACAACAAGATTCAGAAGTTTAAGAAGGTTGAATTCATCCAGTACACCCTTACTAGAAGGGAACACGACTATGTCCGCACCCAAGTTGACATCCCATGTATGAATCCGAAAGAAGTCTTTCTCATTGCAAAGGTGTTCCATAACAAGTCGGAGAAGCACCCGAAGATGAAGATTGCACTTGAAAGGGTTAATACCTTTTTGAAGGAAACCGTCTGTGATTTTGCTAAAATCGACGCAGACATCTACCCCATCATTGCCAAGAAATTTGATCTGCCACCATTCGACCCTGCACCAATGCCTACCGAAGGCTATGAAGAAAGATCATTAGGTGCAACCAACTACCCTGAACTCGGAGTCATTTTCAAAAGGAAGATCGATAATGTCAAATACTTCATTCCTATGACTGCCATGCATCGCCTCACTAGGAAGCAGCTTGACATTTGTCGAACCGTAGTTGAAAAATCGAAGCACACTACTACAGAAGTCAAGTTTGAGATTTTAAGGAGAATCATCTGGTTGGAAAACATCAGGAGGTTTTGGTGGATCCTGATCAAGATTCTTGAACTTGATAGCTGATCAAAAGTTAAATAGGTCACTTAGGGGGAAATTGTTGAAACATAAAAAGTGACACTCTTGAACTTCAGCTACCGCAGCCTTCAAGCACCCGCAGTCAAGCTCCTTCATCAGCAACCGCATCTGGAGTCTCTATCTACCGCAGTCATTTACTAGATTACTTTACTTGTCTTTTATTGTAACACTCTCTATTGTCCACTATGCCTTGCATGGCTACTCTTAGAGATGTAATCTAGTGTAATTCGTGAGTCTCTATAAATAGAGCTCATTCTCTTGTATTCAAAAAAAAAAAAAAAAAAAAAAAAAAAAAAAAAACCTTACGCGTCTATTCTGAATACACATCTCAAAAGTTATATTTTCTATCTTTCTTACTTACGCTTCTTATTCTCAAATAACATATTACAATCTCTCTTCGGAGCAAGTCTTTTGTGACTTAATCACTAAGTTTTATCCCACTTATTAACTGGGTTTGAATACATTCCTAGTTATGAATCAACTTATGTGTATACTTGATATAACAATTGTTGTCATTTCCATTTCTTTACTTTTCTGCAACTAACTCTCTAACCATCTAACTCTAAATATTATTGTTGAGCTTTAGATCCTTCGAGATTAACTATTCTGCAATATACTTGTTCTAACGTTTGTTCAAGTGTGCCTCAAAGTTTTTCTCTCAACAACAGCGCGGACCGATTCTTTGTTCAGCAGTGAGAGCGATGTGCTACTTCCAGCAGGGTTGCACAGGTTATGTCACATATGTGATGGACACCCGGGATAAGGATAAGACGACAGTAGATGATATAGTAGTGGTGCGAGAGTACCCGGATGTATTCCCAGAGGAATTGCATGGATACCTCCGGAGAGACAATTTGAGTTCAGGGTTGATATGGTTCCTGGTGCGGCACTGATAGCCAAGGTACCGTATCGGTTGGCTCCTCCAGAGATGCAGGAGTTATCTATTCAGTTGCAGGAGCTGCTAGACAAGGGTTTCATCAGACCGAGTAGTTCACCATGGGGATCCCCGATCCTGTTTGTGAAGAAGAAGGATGGGTCGCACCGTATGTGCATAGACTACCGGGAGTTGAACAAGGTAACGGTGAAGAATTGTTACCCACTCCCGAGGATAGATGACTTGTTCGATCAGCTTCATGGAGCATCTTAGTTTTACAAGATTGATCTGCACTCCAGTTATCATCGGATGCGGGTCAAGGGTGACGATGTTCAGGAGACAGTTTTTAGGACCCGTTATGGTCATTATGAGTTTGTGGTGATGCCGTTTGGACTCACCAACACTCCAGTCGCGTTCATGGATCTCATGAACCGCGTATGAAGGCTGATATTGGATCGGTCTGTGATAGTATTCATCGATGACCTCTTGGTTTACTCCAAGACCCAGGAGCAGCACGAGGAGCACCTGAGAGAGGTGCTAGAGACACTAAGGAGGGAGAAAATTTGTGCGAAGTTCTCCAAGTGCGAGTTCTGGTTGGGCAAGGTGCAGTTCCTTGGTCACCTCGTCAACCAGAAAGGTATTCTAGTGGATCCAGCCAAGATCGAGGCCATGATGCAGTAGGAGGTCCCAAGGTCTCCATCTGAGATTCGGAGCTTCGTAGGATTGGCGGGGTACTACAGGAGATTCATCCAGGATTTCTCCAAGATAGCAGTTCCACTCACCCGACTAACCAAGAATTCGGTGGTGTTTCGTTGGGGGCCTGAGTAGTAGGCAGCATTCGAGACTCTCAGCCAGCGATTATGCGAGGCACCAATTCTGACCCTGACAGAGGGAGTGGATGATTTCGTAGTCTACTATGATGCCTCGATCACAGGTTTGGGAGCAGCGTTGATGCAGTGGGGGCATGTGATAGCTTACACCTCTAGACAGTTGAAGCCTCACGAGGCTAACTATCCGAGGCACGATTAGGAGTTGGGGGCAGTGGTGTTCGCCCTCAAGATTTGGAGACACTACCTCTATGGGGTCCGTTGTACCATCTACACGGATCACAAGAGTCTGAGATACCTCATGGACCAGCCGAATCTTAACATGAGGCAGCGTCGATGGTTAGATGTGGTGAAGGATTACGATTGTGAGATCCTTTATCACCCGGGGAAGGCCAACGTAGTGGCTGACGCCCTGAGCCGCAAGGCGGCTGTTAGGAGTGTCAAACCCAACAAATAAAGGGGTACAATATATTCAAAAATAATCCCACTATATTGCACTAAAAGGTAGTACAAGGCAAGTAGGGTCGATCCACAGAGACACAGGACAATTGGTCTATACCTATTTTCACAAGGTATTGTGGTCACCAATAGTAAAGAGAGGGGGGTTTAGAATGTAATGATTAGACAAACAATTAAAAACATAAGCAGTCAACTAAAAAGCATGAATTAAATTCAGAATTTGTAAGGATTCCAATCCCATGTATGACAATTTAGCAATTTAACTCAAAGATGACACAATATTCGTTCAATTCTATCCAAGTTGGTACTTGAAAGTGCTAATAAGCTCTAGCACTTCCCATTCACCATATTAATTAACCAAAACAAGCTCTTTGATTAACCCTAACCTTATTAACCTAATCTAAACAAGCTCTTAGAATTAGATTATAAGATTGCATGAAGCTTTATATGAATGTTCCCAACAACACCCAATACTCCTCATAAGCTCGGGAGTGTAAAAGTGTATAAATAAGATTTACACTAAACTCATTCAATAGAGATCAATTTAATGCTTGTTACTTGTTCAATTTCACAAAACAATTACGGATTTTGTAAAAGAGATAACTTGAATGACCTAACCCTAATTCAAATGGCCAATAAGAATCATAATTAGAATCAAACATTCGATTGAAGCAAAATCAAATTCATTAGATAGAAATTAAGAACAAATATCATGTCATATGAATGAAGTCACTACCAAGAAGTCAAAACATGAAATTGGAGAAATTAGGGTTCTAGCCATACATGGCTAGAACAAGATCACAAGTCTAAAAGATGAAATTAAGTGTAATTACAACTTACAAAAACAAGAATTAATGTTTCCAAATGATTAACGGACAAACCCTTGCAAAAAGCTTCGAATTCTTCTCTCCAATGGTGCTTTCATATGTTCTCCACACCTAAAAATGACCCTTAACCCGTACTATGAAAGATAGGAAAAACTGCCAAAAGTTGGTTTCTGGGTCGAACACGGCCTGTGTTCGAATAGGCTAAAATGACACGGGTCGTGTTCAGCAACACGCCACATGTTGATTTGCATTAAACTGACACGGGGCGTGTTCAGCATGGTCAACAGCTCCTATTTTGGTCAAACACGCCTCGTGCTCACTTTTCAGTGTAAATTCAACACGCCCCGTGTACTTCTCTGACTCCAATTCCAAACTTGATTTTTCCAACTTTTTCGTTTTTCGCCCGATCGTCCCGAAATCTTCACCAATGCTTCCCGACACTTCCCAAAGCGCGTTCCAACCTCCGGTTTACCTGAAAAATATATAAAAGTGTGCAAATAAGGTTGTTCTAGAGACTAACATGAATATGATAAAATGAAAGGAAAAGGAAGAATAATTGTGCTACATATATGCATAAAATGGGACTAAAAGGTGCGCAAAAAGGTGCACAAATAGCACCTAACAGCAGCAGCAGCCCTGATCAGGGATATATGACTGAGGATGACAGTGATTACTCCATTGTTGGAGCAGATCAGGGAGGCACAGGTCGAGGGCCTCAAGGAGGAGAGGCAGAAGTGTGAGAGGATCGTGGTCCAAGTAGCTTCCTTTGATTACGACATTCGGGGATTGTTGACCCTTCATGGGAGGGTTTGGGTACCATACTGGGGTGGTGTACGGCAGGTGTTGATGGACGAGGCCCATAAGTCTTGATTTTCCATTCACCCAAGGGCGATGAAGATGTACAGAGATCTTCGACCTGACTATTGGTGGCCTTGCATGAAGTGGGATGTCGCCTGGTATGTGGAGAGATGCCTGACCTGTAGGAAGGTTAAGGCAGAGCACTAGAGACCCCACAACAAGATGCATCATTTAGACATTCCCGTATGGAAATAGGGAGGACATTACCATGGATTTTATCACTAAGCTTCCCAGGACCGCACGGGGAGCGGATTCGAATTGGTTCATAGTGGATCGGCTGAACTAGAGCATGCATTTGATACCGATCCAGGAGAGCATATCGGTTGAGAAGCTAGCCGGCATCTATGTGCGCGAGGTAGTGGCACGACACGGAGTGCCTGTTTCGGTAGTGTCAGACCGAGATATTCATTTTACTTCCAGATTTTGGAAGCGGTTCCATGACGAGATGGGGACTCGTCTTCATTTTAACATCTCTTCCCACCCACAGACGGACGGGCAGAGCAAGAGGACGATTCAGACTCTCGAGGACATGCTCTGGGCATGTGTTCTAGACTTTGGTGGTAGTTGGGATAAGTATCTTCCACTAGCAGAATTTTTATATAACAACAGTTACCACGCTAGCATTGACTGTCCTCCTTTCGAGATTCTCTACGGAAGGAAGTGTAGGACCCCGAATTGTTGGGGCGAGGTTAGTCAGCGAGTCATCAGGAGCACCGAGGTGGTGCTCAAGACCACAGAGTTGATCCAGCACATTCGTAGCAAACTGCAGACTGCGTAGAGTAGGCATAAGAGTTACGCAGATAGGAGGCGTTCGGACTTGGAGTTTTGGGTAGGCGATATGGTCCTCCTGAAGGTATCACCCTGGAAGGGCGTTATCAGGTTTCGGAAGAGGGGCAAGTTAGGCCCCAAGTTCATTGGTCCTTTTAGGGTTTTGGCCTGGGTAGGTCGGGTTGCTTATCGGTTGGATCTTCCGGCAGATCTTATCCAGATCCACAACACTTTCCATGTATCTCAGTTGAGAAAGTGTTTGGTGGACGAGTTAGCAGTTGTACCCTTGGATGATATTCAGGTTGATAGCAGCCTGAATTATATCGAGAGACCAGTGGCGATCTTAGATCAAAATACAAATACCTTGAGGAACAAGGTAGTTCAATTAGTGAAGGTCCAGTGGCAGCACCGAAAGGGTTCAGAGTGGATGTGGGAGTCCGAGGGGGAGATGAGGGAGCATTATCTAGAATTATTTTCAGATACAGTAGCAGCAGCAGACTTCGAGGACGATGTCTAAGATAATTGGGGGAGAGATGTAATGCCTCATTTCTGGTATGTGATGTAAATAAAGTATTTTCATTTGTTAAGGGGTACTCGACGAGTTTGTAGCCCGACTCGTTGAGTGGAGACGGGATATTCATGCAAATTGAGTTGGCTACTCGACGAGTCCATATGCTGGGACTCGGCGAGTCCGTCTGTCTGGATGAAGCCCTAGTTTTAAGGGTTTACACCCTATTTAAACGCATTAATGCGCCCCAACCTCGCCTCCATCACCCTCAGAGCATCCCTTATCGAACCCTAGCCCCCTTAAAGAGTTTGTGAGTGATTGTTACTTTGTGATGGAACTTTTGGTGCAAGTAGACGAAGGAGAAGGTTTAAGAGTTCAAGGAAGAGGAAGTAGATCCATAACACACTCATTTGTGGTCATCTTTTCTGGTAATAAAGTCTCCATCTTGCTTATTGATCTAGTAGATCTTGTTTGTCCCCAAATCATTTCTTTTAAGCCCAAAAACCCCAAATCCTTTGTGATAAAACCTTATGATCGGGTTATACTTAAGATCTGGACCCTCATTGCATTCTAGAAGTGTAAAGTTTCAGTTATGGTTGTGATTGAGGTCCCTCTTGAGCTTGGAACCCCATTAAGAGCCTAGATTTGGCATTTGAAGCCTTTAAAGCCATGCATGCACATAAAGTTTGCAACTTTACGTGATAAGCATGCCTTAGGAGCTTGGATCTGTGATTTGGAGTTGTTGCATGGCTCAAATCAAGTGTGTGTGGAAAAAGGATTGAATGGACTTGGCGAGTCGCAAGGTTGACTCAGCAAGTCATATGAAGATAGTCGTGGACTCGGCGAATTGGATGAGCAACACAGCGAGCCCAATGAAGATTACCTTAGACTCGACGAGTTGTTCATACAACTCGGCGAGTCGGATGAGTTTTCCCGATTAAAGTAGAGTTTGAGTGAAATAGCTTCATTCCTCATTAGTTACACGTAAAGTTAGCAATTTTACGTGTTCAGATGGTCCCTGGAGCTTAGACCTATAGGTTAGATGCTCTATAATGGATTAGAATCGATTGTATGAAATTTGCATGTTAGGACTCAACGAGTTGTTCTTCGGACTCGAAGAATCAAGTCACGAGTCCCCTGTATTTCTTCGATTTGTGAGTTCAGAGTGGATCAGTGAATGGGGAAGGGACTCAGTGAGTGAAAGTCAGAGTTAGTAATGGAGAGACTCGGCAAGTCTGCGCCCTGACTCGGCAAGTCCAGTAAACTATGAGTTGACTTTGACCAGGGGTAACACAGTCATTTTACCCTGAGGGCATTTATACATACCTGATCTAATGTTTTTGGGATTTGTAGCCGGATAGTCCTGAAGCAGCAGTCAACCGCTTTTAGAGTTAGCATCTCAGCATCCAACATTACGAGGTGAGTTTCCTTCCAGTAGGAACGGGTCTACAGCCACAATATCGGTCCATCTAGTTAGCAGTAGTTTCGGACCTCGGTTTGATGCAGTATTTAGAGTGCTTGATGTCTTTGTGATTCAAGCATGTTTTGTGTTATGTGTTTCGGACTTCGATCCGATGCAGTATTGTAACAACAGCAAAATTCAGGTCAAAATTTAAAATTTTATAAAACCGTAATTAAGTATACTAAGTGGTAGATATTGTAACAAGGTTTTCATACATATAAAGAACACTAAAATCCGAGTTATAACGAAGAAGTTATGACCATTCTAAGTTTCCCGACAAAAACCGGCAATACGAAGTTACGTAAAAACGCAAAGTTTCAACAAAACACTTTTTGACCTTAGGTGTCTAAATGAAAGTCATAGATATCGTCAAACCGTAACCGTACATAAAAAGAATGTCCGAATCTGACTTCGTATGAGGAAGTTGTGATTTTTCTAAGTTACAGATATAGCAATAGACAGCTAAAAACTCGAAATAGAGATCGAGAGACTTTTGGCCAAAACAACCTAAATGAGAATCAAAGGGATCAACAATTCTAGCGCAACGGTAAAAAGTCTGACGAAAACGGACGTCGGATGAAGAAGTTATGGAACTTTAACGGACTTTTCCTGTCCCGACCTATTAAAAATATAATATTAAAAATAAAGTCAAAACTAGCCGACGGAGTCTAAACGAAAGTTGTAGATCGTAGTCTCACCTTCGCGTGGATATAAAGAACGTCGAAAACGGAGTTCGTATGAGAAAGATATGAATTTTTGAAGTTTGTTAATTAATTTAAATATAAATTAAATTAAATCCCGGTATTATCCGAAGGAGGAGACACCGGTCCGACCCCTCGTACGCCCAGCGTACCGTCGTACGCCCAGCGTACTCGGATGCTAGGCTCCGGTTCGTCCACGTCGCTCCAATGTTTCGACCGAGGATGCGCTCATGCATGACGTATGAGTACGCAGCGCGTACTCTAAGTACGCCCCGCGTAACGCAACCCCCTCAAACCCCTATAAATAGCATGCGAGGGTGCCGGCTAAAATTGCTAATTTCCTTCCTTTCTCACGTCGAAGCTCTGCGTTTCAACCCTCGGAATCATCCCAAAGGCCCGGTTTTCATATCCAAGGTGGGAAGAAAGTTTTACACTCCCGAGACTCCCGAGATTTCCCGAGAATCTCGAGAGATCCACTTTCCCGAGACGAAACTCTGCCCAGTTTTCCATCTTGCTATCTTCAAGCTTTCATGTGAGTTCATACCCCTTTCAAACACACTTTAAATACATTTTTAAATGCTTTTATCCTCTTTTAGGGGGGGATACAAGTAAACATACGGTTATTATCGTGTATTTTATAAAGTTTCACTTTACTTGTGTTATCAAATAAACCACTTGGAACTCATTACTATTATGGAAAACTCTTGTCATACTTTGTGTGCATTAGACTTATACGAAGTGTATAATGATCTTCATTGTTAAAACATTTTATACATTCTAAAAACTCATGATTTTGCTTATCAAACATTGTGAAAAAGGATAAACTTTGCATACAAAACTATCATTTTAATATCAACTTAATTGAGAATCCATGAGATGCGTACATCTTCAAACGTTACTTTTCTTTATTAGAAAGTACTGCAGTAAGGCCTGTTTATAACCAGAATCTCCCGCGACGAGAACGTGTCAAATGTGTATAGATCTATACGGGAATTCATGATCCCGCGCCCTGACTGTTAGCTACAGTCCGTCTTTTGGGGTGACAATTGTCATAGCACTGCGACGCCTGAAGAACGTCGTTACAGGCATATTATGTTTAGTATGGTTATAGAACTCATCGGATATACAATTATTATGATATTCAGTTTTGATGAACGAGTAGCTATTAAAACTATTCTTCATCCAACCGGTTCGATCTTCGTGTAGTTTTATTATATATAAAACTATGACGCAACTTACGAGAAACGTCAGTTTCTTGCAATTTTCAGTCTTAGAGACTGGCATTTTGAGTGAGGAAAATAAGGATTTTTCCTGCATACAAACCAAACCACTAATAGGAAAATAAGGGATTTTCCCGGTGCAATCATTTACAACTTATAACACGAATATTTATATGCATTTCATACTTTTATAAGAAAATAAGGGTTTTTCTTGGAAAACACAACAATTCGTATTTCAACTATTAGGGAAAATATGGGATTTTCTGGATCTAATGCATTCATTTTCAACACAACAAATCAGAACTCTTTACATTTGAAATGCTACGCTTTCTGGAAAACATACACCCGTTTTGGAATGGCATCAAATTTTTCTAAACTACTTATGGACTCACCAACTTAATTGTTGACACTTTTTCTTTGAAATAACTTGTATTCTCAAGAAATCGCTAAGCAGGTTTGGAAATCAACTTTTGGGATTAACGTGCTGGCGTTAATTACTTCTTTTGGAATGATGTTTATGTATTTAACTTTTGAACATGTAATGAATACAATTATGTAAACATTTTGGAAACTTTAATATATATGGTGGTGTGTACTTTCCTTTCTATGAACTGTTATGATATTGAATATGATGTCCTCCGCCCCCGAATGTTTCCGCCGTTCTGGTTTGGGGGTGTGACAGATTGGTATCAGAGCATTGTTTATAGGGAATTAAGTATATCAAAACCATTTCTTTTTGGTATACAACTATAAACTCAACTGGGCAAAAACACTCTGAGTAAGAGTCATACTTTTAAAAATTAAATTTTATTTAGTTTTTGTAAAGTAGACATGCATTCATTTCATATCAATAACATGGTCAGTGTCATAATTAAAACAATATAGAAGTATTATATATAAGTTGTGTAGTGCAGGTATGCCTTGGGACATGTAATCGGAACTGGGAAGAATGTAGCCTGATCAACTACATTTGTCCAAGGGCCGACTAACGTATGCCAAGGAACGTCTACAATGGACAACAAATTTAAAACTTGCCAAAAGCATATCATTAAAGAATACTAAGGGAGTATTCGAGTGCCTACAACCATTAAACTTAAGAGTAAATTCCATGTGCTTTAGCTTATAGTCCATTCTTAACCCTATTCTCGTATAGACTCAAATGGCTGGATTCCATCACCCCGGTAACCCCTACTACCCCAACCATAGTAATGGAGAAGTGATAGAGAATGATCCTAAAGAAGGAATGCAAGAAGAATCAGACTCAAATCCAGAGAACAATAACCTACCCTTAACGGCTCCAATTCAAAATCCTAATCCTCGACCGGAATTTCATGGCTCGACGCCCCTTTGGACAATTAACCTGAATAGGTGGAGTCGCGAACAGGATCAACCCCTTCCATTTAACGGAGACCGAAGCTTCTACAACCTAAGCGAGGGAGGCTCAGCAGACAGAGCCCTTCCTATATTGGTTCGTCGGATTTCCCGCATTGATGAACAAGGACGGACGACCATCCATCGAACTGAGAAAAATGATGCGAACACTGGAGTCAACACAGTTCGCATCCGACAGTTAGGATTAGCTCACGAGAGAATCGTAAATCGAAATGAAGCGTTGCAGAGAGAGCTAGCGGCAACTCAAACCGAAGTGATAGAACTTCGGACACGCCAGGCAAGACATGAACAACGTATGCTCGAGATGGAGCGTCAGTTGGCAGAATCTAAGACCCATGTAGCCAGCTCATGTAACAAATAATACTTGTCTGACTTTCAAAATTTTGTCATAGCATAAGACCTCGGATAAAGTCCTTACTTTTCTTAACCTCATAATCGGAGACCTTTAGATAGGTTAAATTTTCCTAACTACAAAATGTAATGCACCATGTTTTATAATATAATGTATTTCCTTTATTAAACCCTTTGCATACCTCTCCAATTCATGACCTTATCTACTCTCCTTATAAGTCGAACTCAAAACCCTATTCAGGGGTAAACCAAACTTCTGATATAACAAAACACTAATGCGCGATTTTCGAATCATTAAAACTTATAGTTCTTCTTGTTATTTCTTTATCAGAATCATGTCGCCAAAGAAAAACGATCAACCCATCAACCAAACACCAACTCTTCAGATTGATGCAGCTACCTTTCAAGCTGCAGTCTCGGCTGCCGTATCAGTTGTTCTGACCCACCTTAACGCTAACAGCGCGAATGTTAGCGGGATTGTTAACAATAACTCCAATCCAAGTAACAATCAAATACCTCAACGGGCAACAAATTACCACGAAACCCCGAATCCCAAGCCCAAGAATAACAAACGAAAGCTCTGGGCTAAAGCTAAAGGAAAATCACCCCAAGGGACGAGCAAAAGACGACAACATGTGGCAACCTTCGCAGCCACGACATCTGTACCTCCTACTACCATCCCTTCTGGTATCCCAATTGTCGCTACAACAGCTAGGCAGTATGCTGGAAACCTACCGGAATGCAATAAGTGCGGCTTCCATCATCTAGGTAGTTGTCGTCCGTTACACTGTTTTAAATGCAACAAGAACGGACATACTACCAATTGTTGTTGGGCTCGGACCCAACACATTACCTCAAACACCAATGTCGAAATCTCTCGAATATGCCATCTATGCGGCGTAATGGGACACTTCAAGAGGGACTGTCCAACAGAGAAGGACGACGGCAAATCCGGAGGAGTTTGACCTCAGAATGGAAAGAAGCAACGAAAGAACCTACTATAGTATGCGTTAACTTCCAATCGTCAGTATTATGTATGTCTTTTTAAAACATGTTTAAAACTAGTGCAACTAGAGTCTTATCTCTTGCGGGATCCCGTCGGTATAGGGATGCTCGTACTGCGTATGCTTACCTTTTGTAGTATACCTTATTTGCAGCAATAGTCTTATAGTAGTCTAAAGTGCTGTAACTCTGTTGATGGTTGCACGGTTATGTTTTGTTTGTAAACATCTTACGTTCAAATCCAATGTCTTTAAGTTTCCTTATGATTCTGACATTATCATATGACTTGATTCAATTTTATCCTCACAAAAACAGCTTCATACGTACATCTCTTCCTCCGAAATTCTCTTTCTAGCAAAGCCGTCATTCTAGAATACCAAAGTACTCGTGCATAGAGAACTTATTGTTTCTCATCCTTTCCGAAGAAAAATTCAACAAACCGCCCCGAAGTACCACACGTGTAGTACGTCAAGTTCAATCCAAAGACCCACAGTTTCAAGCCTAATTATATACGGCTCATATACCTGAGACTATGATTGACGAACCTGGTATGGATCCTACTTTCAAAACCCCGAAGTACTCATGTGAGGAATCATTACAACTTTCCCGTAGTATCCCCCAACAGATCATTTAGAAATACCACGCTTACAACAAGTCAAATCCAAGCTCAGAAACTAGCATTGAATCCAACCATGAACTTCAAAACATGGCTGCCCTAATTCATCGAGTGAATATGCTAACATTTAGAAGAACATAAGTAAATAAACCCAAAACCGCACGATCCCGATCGGTCGAAGTGATAGGTGGAGTAATGAAGGTCCGCTGAAACACACATTAGGATCTAGATTCATAAAGGAACAAGAGGAACAAATAGACCATAAACACTCACGCCTGCCTGCAAGTATTGGAGTCCCAGTCAAAATGCGAATTTCGGGACGAAATTCTCTCTAACGGGGGGATAATGTAACAACAGCAAAATTCAGGTCTAAATTTAAAATTTTATAAAACCGTAATTAAGTATACTAAGTGGTAGATATTGTAACAAGGTTTTCATACATATAAAGAACACTAAAATCCGAGTTATAACGAAGAAGTTATGACCATTCTAAGTTTCCCGACAAAAACCGACAATACAAAGTTACGTAAAAACGCAAAGTTTCAACAAAACACTTTTTGACCTTAGGTGTCTAAATGAAAGTCATAGATATCGGCAAACCGTAACCGTACATAAAAAGAACGTCCGAATCTGACTTCGTATGAGGAAGTTGTGATTTTTCTAAGTTACAGATATAGCAGTAGACAGCTAAAAACTCGAAATAGAGATTGAGAGACTTTTGGCCAAAACAACCTAAATGAGAATCAAAGGGATCAACAATTCTAGCGCAACGGTAAAAAGTCTGACGAAAACGGACGTCGGATGAAGAAGTTATGGAACTTTAACGGACTTTTCCTGTCCCGACCTATTAAAAATATAATATTAAAAATAAAGTCAAAACTAGCCGACGGAGTCTAAACGAAAGTTGTAGATCGTAGTCTCACCTTCGCGTGGATATAAAGAACATCGAAAACAGAGTTCGTATGAGAAAGATATGAATTTTTGAAGTTTGTTAATTAATTTAAATATAAATTAAATTAAATCCCGGTATTATCCGAAGGAGGAGTCACCGGTCCGACCCCTCGTACGCCCAGCGTACTCGGATGCTAGGCTCCGGTTCGTCCACGTCGCTCCAATGTTTCGACCGAGGATGCGCTCATGCATGACGTATGAGTACGCAGCGCGTACTCTAAGTACGCCCCGCGTAACGCAACCCCCTCAGACCCCTATAAATAGCATGCGAGGGTGCCGGCCAAAATTGCTAATTTCCTTCCTTTCTCGCGTCGAAGCTCTGCGTTTCAACCCTCGGAATCATCCCAAAGGCCCGGTTTTCATATCCAAGGTGGGAAGAAAGTTTTACACTCCCGAGACTCCCGAGATTTCCCGAGAATCTCGAGAGATCCACTTTCCCGAGACGAAACTCTGCCCGGTTTTCCATCTTGCTATCTTCAAGCTTTCATGTGAGTTCATACCCCTTTCAAACACACTTTAAATACATTTTTAAATGCTTTTATACTCTTTTAGGGGGGGGATACAAGTAAACATACGGTTATTATCGTGTATTTTATAAAGTTTCACTTTACTTGTGTTATCAAATAAACCACTTGGAACTCATTACTATTATGGAAAACTCTTGTCATACTTTGTGTGCATTAGACTTATACGAAGTGTATAATGATCTTCATTGTTAAAACATTTTATACATTCTAAAAACTCATGATTTTGCTTATCAAACATTGTGAAAAAGGATAAACTTTGCATACAAAACTATCATTTTAATATCAACTTAATTGAGAATCCATGAGATGCGTACATCTTCAAACGTTACTTTTCTTTATTAGAAAGTACTGCAGTAAGGCCTGTTTATAACCAGAATCTCCCGCGACGAGAACGTGTCAAATGTGTATAGATCTATACGGGAAGTCATGATCCCGCGCCCTGACTGTTAGCTACAGTCCGTCTTTTGGGGTGACAGTTGTCATAGCACTGCGACGCCTGAAGAACGTCGTTACAGGCATATTATGTTTAGTATGGTTATAGAACTCATCGGATATACAATTATTATGATATTCAGTTTTGATGAATGAGTAGCTATTAAAACTATTCTTCATCCAACCGGTTCGATCTTCGTGTAGTTTTATTATATATAAAACTATGATGCAACTTACGAGAAACGTCAGTTTCTTGCAATTTTCAGTCTTAGAGACTAGCATTTTGTGTGAGGAAAATAAGGGTTTTTCCTGCATACAAACCAAACCACTAATAGGAAAATAAGGGATTTTCCCGGTGCAATCATTTACAACTTATAACACGAATATTTATATGCATTTCATACTTTTATAAGAAAATAAGGGTTTTTCTTGGAAAACACAACAATTCGTATTTCAACTATTAGGGAAAATATGGGATTTTCTGGATCTAATGCATTCATTTTCAACACAACAAATCAGAACTCTTTACATTTGAAATGCTACGCTTTCTGGAAAACATACACCCGTTTTGGAATGGCATCAAATTTTTCTAAACTACTTATGGACTCACCAACTTAATTGTTGACACTTTTTCTTTGAAATAACTTGTATTCTCAGGAAATCGCTAAGCAGGTTTGGAAATCAACTTTTGGGATTAACGTGCTGGCGTTAATTACTTCTTTTGGAATGATGTTTATGTATTTAACTTTTGAACATGTAATGAATACAATTATGTAAACATTTTGGAAACTTTAATATATATGGTGGTGTGTACTTTCCTTTCTATGAACTGTTATAATATTGAATATGATGTCCTCCGCCCCCGAATGTTTCCGCCGTTCTGGTTTGGGGGTGTGACAAGTATGCAGTATATGTGCTTAAGCTATTTGATATGTTTATGCTATGTTATGTTCAGTTAGTTCCGGACTTCGGTCCAATGCAGGGGACAAGGTCCAAGTCAGTTCCGCACTTCGGTCTGATGCAACCAGTTCCGGACTTCAGTCTGATGCAGTTAGTTCCGGACTTCGGTCCGATGCAGTTTCCGGACTTCGATCCGATGCAGAGGGCAAGGCCCTGGTTAGTTTCTGGACTTCGGTCCGATGTAGTTTCCGGATTTCGGTCCGATGCAGTGGGCAAGGCCCAATATGTGCTATATATGTTATTGTATGGTATGTGGTAGTATGGGGAAGCTCACACATTCGTGCTTGCAGTTTTCAGTTTTGGTTTCAGGTACTTCCGCTAGCAAAGGAAAGATCTCGGGTTGATGGAATCACACACACCACAACTTCAGTTTCTTTTATCCTGGGAGTTTGTTTAGATACACACCACAACTTCAGTTTCTTTTATCCTGGGAGTTTGTTTAGATATGTTGATACAGTTCTCTTATCATGACACATCTATTATAACTTTTTGGGATTTGTGGCGTACGGTTTCATTACATATATTATTGATGATTGTTAGCTTTTAGTACTTTTTAAACAAAATTTTTTTGGTTGTTACACAATTAACCCAAGTAGCTTTAACCTTATTGTTTCTATGCACAAACCAATTGTATGACATATTAACAATATCATCAAAAATAAAAACTTTAGATGGAACCACTTCAGAAATATAATATCATTTCGAAATCTCCACATCACCCAAATGACCTTTTGAATAATCGATTCCAACGTTGTTTTTCTCTCTCTGGATAACGAGACCATATCTAGCCAATCAAATATGTCTTGTAACGTATCCCTACCAAGCAACACTAGATCAACCCATCTAAAAACCCTTCGCCAAATAGAACCCGCCAAATTACATAAGAGAAAAAGATGATCATTTTTCTCCACATGATCATCGCACATAGGGAAAACCAAAAAAGGAAGCTCCAAACCTTTAAGACTTAAATTCCACCTTGTAGGAAGTCGATCTCACAAAACCCGCCAAAACATAATATTTACCTTTCGCGACACACATCGATTCCATCTAGTAACTGACAGACCATCTGGAAGCGAAACCTTGTCAATAAGTTGCCTAGTATCATGAACCGAAAACCCCATGACACCATCAACATCCCATCTCCAAGAATCCTTCTCAGTTGTGGGTTGGAAATTGCCAATAAGGTTTATCAAATCATCAAATTGTCTTTGCAAAACACCTCCACATATTTGATGACTCCAAGACCACAACCAACCGTTCGACCACCTTTCTGCAATGGAAGTGTTCGAATTTCGATCAAGACGAAAAATACGATTAAATCTCAAATTCAGAGCCATATCCCCTATCCAAACATCTGACCAAAAGCGAGTACTTCGACCATTACCAACTTTTTTCGAATGCAAGAATAAGGGATGACACCTTTATCATGCATCATGTTTATCGAACCCACAATCCGAGACCAAACTCCAGAAATATGAATCTTAGCATTCTGAAGAGAATCACCTGGATTATACCCATGTACCTCTGAAATCAACTTAACCCATAAAGCACCTTCTTCATTTACAAATCGCCACCATCACTTTTGAATCAAAGCACAATTAAGGGCCATTAGGCTCCCAAATCCAAGACCCCCTTCTCCTTTTGAAGACATCACCATATTCCAGTTAACCCAAGCCAACTTCTTTTTGTGTTCACCCGAACCCCAGAAAAACTTGGCTGGCAATGCCTCTAAATGTTTTTTCACCTGAGCTGGCATTGGGAAAAGAGACATAATAATTCCCCAAAGAACCCAAAACTGAAGTAATCAATATCGATCGACCTCCGATAGACAATAAGCTAGCCTTCCAATTGGAAATTTTTTTTTAAAGCTTTCCACAATCGGATTCCACCCTTTAATTTTGCCCATATTTACACCTACCGGAAGACCAAGATAAAAGAAAGGGAACTTCTCCGCTCTACATCCTGTAACAGCTGCTAAAGCTTTCACCTCCAAAAAATCAACCCCAACCCCATAAAGATTTGATTTTTGAAGGTTTAGCCTAAGGCCCAACGCACCATAAAAATAGTCCAACAGATCAACCAAACAATTAATGTTTCGTCGAGACCAATCACCCACAAATAACGCGTTGTCTGCGTAAAAGAAATGAGATAGAGTAATAGACTCGATGTTAAAACCTTGAAACATCCCTGCCTCTACAACATCCTTCACGGCCACATGGAGACCTTCCATTATCATAATAAATAGTAACGGGGACAAAGGATCACCCTGACAAAGACCTTGATCCAACTTAAATTCCATAGAAGGGCTACCATTAATCAAGACTTATGCTTTGGCAGAGAAAAGGCAACCACGGATCCAATTGATACATTTGGACCCAAAATCCAAAAAATTCATCATCTGACACAAGTAATCCTAATTAATTGTATCATACGCCTTCTCAAAATCTACTTTAAACACCATGAGTTTCTTTTTCCTTTTTTTACACCAATCGACAATCTCGTTAACCATAAGCGGACCATCCAAAATCTGTCTACCCTTCACAAACGCTGATTGTTCTAAGCTAATGATCGAATTCATTATTGGAGCAAGACGAAGAGTTAGAAGTTTAGAGATAATCTTATATTGGCCACCTATAAGACTGATTGGTCGAAAGTCCATAACAACCATAGGGCTAGCCACCTTAGGAATTAATGTAATAAAAGACAAATTACATCCCGAAGGTATCTTCCCTGTCTGAAAAAATTCACCCACAAAATTCATCACATCACCTTTCAGCAACTCCCAGTATCGCTTATAAAAAGCAAACGTAAAACCGTCAGGGCCGGTGACTTATCACAACCACAAGCCCACACCGCATTCCTAACTTCTTGTTCTGTAACCGGACCTTCAATTGCAGCCACCTGAGAAGCTGAGAGAGACCTAAAGCTGCTGCTACGCTGAGTAATCATGATTGCAGGCTGAAATTTCTCTGCAAAAAAGTCAAAAAAAAAACTGTGTGTTTTAACTGACATCGGGTCCATGATCCAGACCCCTTTGCTGATGTCATCGCCGATTAATAAGCCCGTGAAAAAATATAGAGTTTTCATCAGCTTCAATATTCCATTTCACTTTCGCCTTCTGAACAGCATCTTTCAAATCCGCCTGATCAAGACTCCGTATTTGTGCTATAATATTGCGACGATTAATAGCAGCTTGAGCATCACCACTAGCATCTTCTAAAACATTGTCACTTGATAATTGGTGTTTATGGTCAGTTTGAAGATTTGGATCTCATTATCTATGTGAGAGTTGGTACCTTTGAAGTCAAACACCATCGATGATTAGAGATTTCATGACCACAGCATTAGAGTTCTAAAGACATCTCAACATGTAACATCACACCTGCTATTCGGATACTATGTATTTTAGCCTTTTATCGTTGTGGGAGAATGAGATGCTCTACAATGCTCAATTATAAATAGGTCAAAATATTATGCAAGTGTTTAGGAAAGATTCATTTCTCTCTTATAAATAGAGCGGAAGTGGTCCTTTATTTAGTGTGCACGAAAATATAGTCTTGTCTAGATAGAGAGAATGGTAAAGAATTCCTTAGTATGATATTTTACTCTTTCTGTCTTTCTATCTATTGATTATTTGATTACTCATATCTTTGTTAATCATTTTTATGCCGGTTAACTTCATTTTAATTTATTATTATTCTGCACATTAGTCGTTCAATCGGTTCCAACATTGGTATATCTTTGAACCATCCTTTCATTTTATGAATTTGATCTCTTAGGAAAGTCTGATTAATGAAGAAGATATATAGGATCAGAATATCTTCATATGTGACAATAGTACACGAATTTTTTCCGCACATATCTCTATCAAATCAAGTGTTTTCACATGCTACTTGCACTATCATATGCACGCTTTCTTTTGTCATTTTATATAATATACTGTTAGCAGTATATTAGTTATGTTATATGGCTTATATGATTTGTACGATTTCTATTATCTATATGGTTATTTTGATAAATGCGTTTATTTTGATCCATGTGGTTACTTTGTATAATTATATGTAGTTTTCATGTTCTATACTATTACTTGTATGTAAGGTTTATGTTGCTATTTAAAATCAAATTTTTTTATGAATTCTTTTTTATTATGCGCTTACTCACATGTATATTAGTCTTAATGTAATCCGAAATATATCTACCTTAGTCTACAAGGGTCAATTTACTCTTTTCCTTGAACACCACTAATCATTCCCACAATCTCTCCTTCCAAGATTAAAGCATCATAAGGAGAATAGACATATATCATGTTATGAACCCACATATAATGGTAATCAATATAAACAAATTAACTAATAATTTTGCAAAGATGGAGTCGCCTTAAAGCCATGAACTGTTTTTTATGCAAAGACATATAGAACATAAAATACATACAAATGAGGTTATTTTTAGATTAAACATCAATAAACCATAACACGTTTGTTTTTTAGAATAAACAAGAACCTCATATACAACAACACTATACTCTTGAGAATCATAAATGTATGTATCGCTTTATTTTGTATGATGGTTATTTACGCTTGATTTGCACCAACACATTCGATTTTGACTCAAATGACTGGAACAGTCATCCGATATATCAGTATCTCGAATGACTGCTCCAATCAGTCAGTTATCCGCGATATGAGTATCGGATGACTGGAGTATTAGTTGTATTCAAGTACAGCTCCCGTGTGGTTGAACCCACACGAGATCTGTACTGCTTTCACATTCTCACCAAAGTCCACCAACGTTGGTTCAACATAGTCTACATCATCTCCTAGGCCCTACACATACAAGTTTTGAGTGAAAGTTATAATTATTGTAAAAAAAGTTAGGATTTAATTTGGAAAGCTTCATTTTTCTTGATTTTCTGTATTAAGTCGTTCTTTCTGCATTAAGTCAAAAAGATACTGATAATATAGGAAATATGGTAGTTGAAAAATGGGAACAAACCAACTGTCCACCAGAAGAATGTTCGGCTTCAAAAAATGTCCCCATGGCCCCACCCCAACCCCAAGTATAAACATTTCCATCTGCATTACACCAAAATTAGCAATAAGATATATATAATTTACTTTCAATTTTTTTTCTTTTCAAAAAAAACCACCAATTCATAGCTATGATTAGGTAGGTTTTTCAAATTACAATATCATAGTAGGAAGAAATGAAATTTGGATGTTATAAATTATAAACAAAATAAATAAAACTAAAGTAAATTACACGAATGGTTCCTATGGTTTGGGGTAATTTGCACGTTTGGTCCTTAACTTTTTTTTTTTAACTCGGAAGGTCCTTAATGTTTGTTTTTGTTACGTGCTTGGTCTTGTATTACCTTAAAGGACTATTATGCCCTTATTTAAATAAATTAAAATAGTCTTTTTAGGTAAGATAACGTGAGGTGGGGGTGGGGTTCGAGTGTGTTTATTTAAATAAATTAAAAAATCATAGGCAAAATAGTTTTTTTAGGTAAGACAGGGACCAAACGCGCAACAAAAACAAACAGTAAGGACCTTCCGAGTTAAAAAAATAAGTTAGGGACCAAACGTGCAAATTACCCCAAATCATAGGGACCATTCATGTAATTTACTCATAAAACTACTTATAAAATAACTTAACATAAAAGTATTTACCAGAAATAGCTGCTGTATGCTTCCATCCACATGACACCTACCAATCAAAACGTGTAAAGGGTATTTACGTCTTTTTCACACATCATAGATGAAGAAGGAAACTCACCTTGGAAACAGAATGTTTTAGGAATGGACCTTCAACTCTTTCGGGCACATGAACAGTATATGTATCACTAAGACAAGATAATGTAATAATTATTATTACATGAGGGGCATATTAGTAAATAAACATCTTGGATAAAGTATTGAATACATGCATACCCAGTACCAAGACAACCATTGTCATTCGAGCCCCATGTATACAGTTCTCCTCCACCTTTGTAGATAAAAAAAGTCATGAAACATGTTTAAAGTTAGAAATTAGAAAGAAGTAAGGATTGAAAATAATTAGAAGAGTAAATTACACGAATGGTCCCTATGGTTTGGGGTAATTTGCGTGTTTGGTCCCTAACTTATTTTTTTTAACTCGGAAGATCCCTACTGTTTGTTTTTGTTACGTGCTTGGTCTCTATCTTACCTAAAAAGACTATTATTTAAATAGGGAAAAATGCTGGGGTAGGTAAGATAAGGTGAGGGGGTGGGGGTGGGGGTGGGGGTGTGTTTATTTAAATAAATTAAAAAAATCAAGGGCAAAATAGTACAGGGACCAAGCGCGTAACAAAAACAAACAATGTGGACCATCCGAGTTAAAAAAAAATAAATAAATAAAAAATAAAAATAAATAAAAATAATTAAAAAAAAAAAATACACGGATGGTCCCTACGGGTTAGGGTAATTTGCGCATTTGATCCCTAAGTTATTTTTTTAACTCGGAAGGTCCCTGCTGTTTGTTTTTGTTACACGCTTGGTCCCTGTCTTACTTAAAAATACTATTTTTAGCTTGATTTTTTAATTTATTTAAATTAAAACACCCCAACCCCACCCTTCTCATCTTGTCTTACATACCTTATCATTTTTTCCTATTTAAATAATAGTCTTTTTAGGTAGGACTGGGACCAAACACGTAACAAAAACAAACAGTAAGGACTTTCCGAGTTAAAAAAATAAGTTGGGGACCAACCACATAAATTACCCCAAACTATAAGGACCATTCGTGTAATTTACTATTAAAAAAATAAGTTAAGGACCAAACACGCAAATTACCCTAAACCATAGGGACGATTCGTGTAATTTACTCTAATTAGAATGATAAAGTAATAAAAGAGTAAAAGGGTGTTGAAAATTTGAAATTAATTACATGTGATGACACATGTGTGATGAGCACCACAAGCAACCTCTTCAGAAAATGGCAATTCCTTTATTTCAGAAGGAGTTGAATCGGTGCTTCCTTCTCTTGACACCTACATAAAGTTTCATAGGTTGTGATTTTAGTATGTGGAAAAGACGTAAATGCCCTTAAAAAAAGTGGAACAAGACTCACCAATTTTTTTACTGCTTTTTCCCCAAAAGCAAATACGGAACCATTATCTGGGATTTAAAAAACTGAAGGTTATAAGTTATAACATGAAACTTGTAACATTGATTTTAAATAGATTAAATTAACACATAAAAAAATAAAAATAAAAAATGGAAAACAAGGTATACCATCAATGCATGCTGAATGTAGCATCCCAGCAGCAACACTTATAATCTGCATTTTATGCAAATTTAAATGACTCTTTTTTCCTTGTGCTTTTTGCTTTAGAATAAAGGGTTAATCTCAAAAAAGACCTTATACTTTTTTGTTTTTTTTCGGATTAAACCTCAAATTTATTTTTTTCCTGAAAAAGATCTTGTATTTTTTCATTTTTTCTGAAAAAGCCCTCAACTTTGTATTTTTTTTCCGAAAAAAAAAAACCCTCAAACTTCTAAATGTTTCCAAATAAACCCTCAGCTCTTTTAGTTTTTCTCGAAAAAACCCTCACATTTTACAATTTATTTTTTTGGTAAAAAATGATTAAAAGGGGCAGATCGGAAAAAACGAAAATATATATTCAGGCAAAAAATAAATTTGTGGTTTAATCCGGAAAAAACATAAAATATAAGGTCTTTTTTGAGATGAACCCTAGAAGAAATAAGGTAAATGTTTCTCAAAAAAAACCCTCACATTTTACAATTTTTTTTTTGGTAAAAAATGATTAAAAGGGCCAGATCGGAAAAAATGAAAAAATATAAGGTCTTTTTCAGGCAAAAAATAAATTTGTGGTTTAATCCGGAAAAAACACAAAATATAAGGTCGTTTTTTAGATGAACCCTAGAAGAAAAAGAAGAAATAAGGTAAATGTTTCTCAAAGAAAACAGAAGGAATATTTAGTATAAAACTTAATTACAATTCCACATGTTTCCAAGAACATTTTGTCTCTTACTAAAAATTTATTTTTCTGATTAAATGGGTGTGATTCAAAAAATGTTGTATAAAAATATCTACTGAAATTTTACACATGAAACTATATTTTTTATTAATTTATCTTTAGATAATCTTTTGAGATATTTTGACAAAAGTAGTTTATATCAATGTATCAAAACTTTAAAACAATCAAAAGAATCCTAATCTTTTATACTCTGAGAACAACACTTTTTTTTAAAAAAGTGAATGAAAAATGTTATAAGCATTACCTTGACTCCTTCAAGTTCCTTAATGAGCCTTGGTGTATATTCACTGCATCAAAACAAAACATAAAATTTTAATTTTAATTTTGGATTTTGATTTTGTTATAAATTCAGCTTAATTTTTCGCGTTTTGGTTAATTTTAGTTCGATTTTAGGGTTTAAGATGAAGGATACGAGGAATACTTTTAGAGTTTTCACTGAAGAATATGAAGAGGGTCAAAGTCAAACAGGGGGCAAAATAGTCATTTTACACTTAATGTCAATTTTTAAATCAAACCTTGTAGAACTCAAAAAGCCCAAGAGGCTCGATTTGTGTCCATGACCAAGCCTTCCAGATTCTCCTCCTCCCCAACTTAACACATCACCTGTTTCTGAAACACATTCTAACAAATATCAGAATAAAAAAATATACAAAAGATCATATTAAAGAAAGGTAACAAATTTATTTATTTATATATTTTTTGTAACCTGTAACAGCAATAGAGTGATCAGAACCCAAAGCAGCCATCTTTATGGGGACTCCATTCAGGAATTCCACTTTACATGGGAATGGAATTAGCTTTCCTGCCTCTACAAAGTTAAATATTTGAATTCAGCTTAAAAAAAATGAAATTATAGAAAGAAAATGACTAAATTTCATAAAAGAATAAGCATCTGCATAAAAAAGGACTAATAAAGATTCTTCTTAATTCTTATCTATCAGAATTTTGATAAATGTGGTAATTTTTAGCAAGAAAAATAATGAAAGAGCTACAGATACTGAAAGAAAGCATCTTACTCTTTCCAAGTCCAAGTTGACCACTGGAATTCTTTCCCCACATATAAAGTTCTCCACTTTCTGCAATTCAGAAGCATGATTAAGCAATAGAGAGAAAAAAAGAGTGCATAAAGATAGAATCTTTAAAGAACATATGAGGATCCTTTGAAGTTTCATATTTATATACTGAATTGGGAGTTAAAAACCTGTAATAGCTGAAGAGTGATAATATCCAGCTGAAATTTTAACAATATTGTTAGGAAGTCCAGAAACTTCTACTGGATCCTGCAATCACAAGACAATCAATGTCACATAAAGAGAATGATATGGGAACACCGAAAAGATAAGCCCTTGATAGGGAATAAAAGATATTTATGAAATTTTAACCACATAATACAGACTAAAAAGATATATTGATACAGTTTGAGGAAAAAGAAAAAATAAGGGTTGCAATATCAGGATAAAAGCATGTAAGAAATCAATTTCTGGATTATTATTTGCCTAAATAGAAACTAGAAAGCTTCTTCCATCATGCATGCTTTCAAAATAGAACTTTTACTTAGACTTTTTACTTGAAATTCTAGTGGGAAATGACAAGAAGTATGAGATATCTTACAATTGTGTAGCCTTTATCATCTGAAACACCCAGTTGTCCATGGTCATTGAGTCCAGAAGCATACACATTACCAGAATCTGTGGAAAATGGACTCATTCAGCAGGTTTATATACAGTTAAATGCAAGAAATAGCAATGTAGTTTCATTGATTTGTTTATTATAGTATCGTATTTTCATTTCTTCATGTTACAGAATTATACTTCAAAAAAATCTAGAGCAAATTACACGAATGGTCCCTATGGTTTGGGGTAATTTGCACGTTTGGTCCCTAACTTAATTTTTTAACTCGGAAGGTCCCTACTGTTTGTTATTGTTACACGCTTGGTCCCTACTGTTTGTTTCTGTTACGCATTTGGTCCCTATCTTACGTAAAAAGACAATTATTTAAATTGGGAAAATGGTAGGGTAGGTAAGGTAAGGTGAGGGGTGAGGTTGGGGTGTGTTTATTTACATAAATTAAAAAATCAAAGGAAAAATAGACTTTTTATGTAAGACAGGGACCAAGCGTGTAACAAAAACAAATAGTAGGGACCTTCCGAGTTAGAAAAATAATTTAGGGACCAAACACGTAAGTTACCCTAAACCATAGGGACCATTCGTGTAATTTACCCAAAAATCTACCCAATTATAGGAACTTCATTCAAATACAAAGCAATTTGCATTGCTACAATTGGGTAGATTTTTCAAGTACAATGCCTTCAAAAAGAAAAATTATAAGTAGAATGATGTAAGAGACATAAATGGATGTAAGATGCTACAATACACAAATAAATGAAATTGCATTGATATTTCATGCCTTTAGCCCTATAATGACTTAATGCAGTACCAAATCCATGTTTTTAAAGCCAAAAGTAAAAAATAAGCTTTGTAAATTGTCATACTAATAAGATACTTTGAGATCACAATCAGAGGTCACCCTGATCTTGCACTAAATTACTGAAGTGAAAAAAACTTTGACAATGGATATACATGAGTAAATCCTTCAGTACCCCTATCTGTAAGGAAGAGTTTGGCAAAACTATTGGTACTTTTGAATCAAAAGTCTCAAAAATTCCACTGTATGTTGTATTGATCATATACTATGCACAACGTTCACAGAAGCAGCAATTAAGTATGAACAACTATACCTGTTAAGAACAGGGTGTGAGCTCCACCACATGCAATCTCTCGGAGACTTCCATCTCCAAAAGCCGAACAAACCGCGGGCCTCCATTTCGATTCCAAGCTACCCAAACCCAATCTCCCATAATCGCCATTTCCCCAAACAGCCACAAATCTCTGGTTCTTGACACTGTCACTGTCGTTGACCAATTCCTGTTCTTCACACGTCAAAACCCTCATAAACCTCCGTTGACAAAACCCTATACTCAATTTCCCGTTCGCTGAAGCTGATCTGGAAATTCTCGAAGCAAAACGTGTGGCAATCGACATAATGAACCAACAACAACTCGATTTGCGATGATAACACAACCTATGGTTTATATACGGGTTGAATTTCGTTGAGAATTTGAGGGAAATGGCAAAGAGGAGGTGGTTGCCGTCGAACACAGGAGAATGTCGTGGAGTGTGTAGTTGCCGTTGGTGGTAGAAGAATCGTCATTTTATATGTTTGGGAGAACTGGTTTTTTCCTAAATTACCCTTCAAATTAACAAAAATATTTATTCCAATTTTTTTTTTTTTCATAAGTCAAAACTTAATATGTTTGGTTATATAAACAATCTAATAAAGTATTTCACTATTAATTTTTTATAAAAAAGTACGTTTGTTACAAGTTATATACCACACAATATGCTACATATGAATAAAAAAAATTTATTATTTAATCATGTATATGTATTTCTATTTAGACTATGAGGGTGTTTAACACAAAACGTTTGGAAGCTTTTTGAGCTTCTATCTTCTAGCTTCTAGCGTTTGATAACACACTCCACTTTAAACAAAAACATCCGTTTGGCACTACAAGATTTTATCATTTAGTTTAAACAAAACATTCCAAATTTAAAAAAATATTGCATGTAACGTTTAACAAAACACTACCAAGTACCTGTAAGTTTTGTCAAACACGCCCTAGGAGAACAAACAGGATAATATGGCACAAAGGCTATACCAAATGTTTATGTATAGTGTATGTTATATGTATTGTGTTCAGTTCTTTATTAGAACGACCTACACATACAAAGGCACTAACCATGACAATGTTGTTTCTTTTCAAAGTTCATTTCTTAAATCATGTCAATAAAAAATTGCATTATTGTGTTTTGACCTCAAAAAAATTGCATTATTGTGTGTTGACCTCAAAAAAATATGTTATGGCTATTTTACCAAAGGTGGATAAATTTGAAAGTATAGTGTTCCTATTTGATTATTTTATAGTTTATGGCCTATTGAAATCTTTTAAAAATATTAATGATTTACTTGAATGTTTATATCGGACATTTCAATGGGAAGGTAGTTTGGGCGATGGCCTAGGACATCCAAGTTTCTAGGAGTCAATTCTATATATGTAATTATGTTAGCATAGACAAAAATAGATATATTCTGAGCAGAAAAATAAAAGAAAATGGAGTAAAAACAAAATCAGCGGAGAAGACTAAGGGACATACGCTTTTCTGGAATAATCTCGCATTGAGCCTCTCACCACTGTCGATCGATGAGTCGGTTCTAATTTTTTTTCCTGAAGTAACAAAAAACTCGATTCATAACAGTTTGATTCTGATTTTCACGTAGCATTTTGATTTTCGATTTTAGTTGTTGTCTTATGATTTTTTTATTTCAATATTTCTTAATAAATCGATTCTTATAATCTGATTTCATGCATTCTTCAAAAAAATTGAGCATGTATTTATTTTATTGTATTCATCTTAATCTGATTTACGACAGCTTCATCAATTTTGATTTTTGACTTTGTATTTGTGTAAATTGTAAGATTTCGTTATCATTCTTCACTTCTTTGATATTAGTTTTATGATTAAAAGTTTGTTTATGTGTTTTCTTTCTGATATTATATATGCAACTTGAAACCTCAACATTACAAGTTCGGAAATCTTTGTTGTTGGAGCTTGGAAAATGATTCAAAAAAACTTTATCCTTGTCAAACGATTTGACATCACAAGTTCACAACTATGTGTTTTCGTTTTCGTTTCCGTTTCCGTTTCCGTTACAGTTTTTTCTCTTTGACATTGTTTTATAATTTTAAATAATAACATGTTGCCTAAAAAACATTTATTTGGTAGTGAGAAGAAAAAAAATACTGAAAAAACTATTACTATTACAAAAAGATCAACGTAAAGAAGTTTTCCAAAGTTGATGTTATTAAAAACTATTTGAAAATCATCAATGTCTCGAGGAAGATTGAATGGTATATATCGGGAAAGATATATTGTACAATGTTGATATTGATATTGTTATTAATGACTTTGTATCTAAAGAGCTTGTAAATATAATTTTTTTTGTTAGGTTGTTTGGCTCCTCACGCATGTGTGAGGGCCTTTTTCCATTCCATAGACGGGGGAGTCATTGATTTGCTATTTGTAATTCTTTTTTCATTAATAAAATTTACCAAAGGTGTTGCCTTTCTTTACTACTTTTTTTTTTAATGTTACATACTTTTTTTTTTTAATTTTGCCTAGGCCCTCAAATCGGCTAGGACCCATGAGTTTGCTATTTGTAATTCTTTTTTCATTAATAAAATTTACCAAAGATGTTGCCCTTCTTTACCATTTTTTTTGTTAAGAGTTTTTTTTTCCCTTTTTCTAGGCCCTCAAATCAGTTAGGACCTGACTCTGTTTATGGCCTATTTGAAATCTTTTAAAAATAACGATGGTCTACTTGAATATTAACCTTAACACAGCTCGGTATGGGCCATTAAGGCTCATTATTGTCTACATGGCACAACCTTAACAGCGTTACCACGGGTGGAACACCGCCCCCGCCTCTATTTATGGGATCTAGCGTTATGAAATATGGTAACAAGCACGAGATGCAACACCCAATCATATTGTTTCCTTCTCTCTTTCTCTTTCCTCTTAACACTATGTTATAACATGAACCCCCCCCCCCCCCCCCCCCCCCCCACCTTCATGTTATAAGTTGTTAAAATATGAGAAAATGTGAGGCGACAATATTTAGCATCATAACCCCTTTGCCCACACCCAATAGTCTAAACAAATGAAACTTTTATATTAATTGACACATTACAAATCTTGTAATTCGCATACCACTAAAGATGATGAGTTGTTTTAAGGGTAAAGTTTGATACACTTTTTTTCTATATTTATACTAAATGATCATTTTACCATTATATTACAACAAACAATTTCTATAATATTCATTAAACTTAATGATATTTATCAATTACAACAAACAATTTCTAATATTCATTAAATTTAGTGATATCCATCAATAAAGACCGAGAGGTAAACGGTTGGTGCATTAAGCCATGTTTTTTTTTGGCTTACCCAATTAAGTTATTTTGTACAGATTAAATAAAAAAAAAAGCATATATATACAAGTCAAGACAACACTATTTACCGATTTATCAAACATTTATTATTATTCTACCCAATTTATATCCAAATCTTTAAGTTTCTCAAGCCATTTTTGTGTGTCTTGTGAAACATCATGTTTAGATGATGACTTGTCACCATCATTCACAATGCTTCTCATTCTATTAGGATGCCTCACTTTAAGTGAGAGAAGACGCGATACTTCATGTAGGCCACCCCATTTCTCCAATGCACGTGCTATGTCATATCGACCTAATAAATAACACACAATCAAGAGGGTATTTACGTCTTTTACACAAACAAGACAATCTATATCCCACCTTTTTCAATGGTCCCTACTCACAAGTCACATGAGTATGGAACAAGTTTTGGTGATGAGTGTATGACAAGGGCATTTATGTCTTTTGTACAGATAAGAGATCGAGATTCGAGAGTGTCATTCTTCCACCTATTTGGTTAGGACAAAAGTTTGCAACTTTTGTCCCATTGACACCGGTTTCGTGTCTGTGCAAAAAGACATAAATGCCCTTAGCAAAATAGATGGAAATTTAAGTTCATTTACCTCCACGCTCAAATGATTTTCTACTAGGCATAAATGTTGGATCCATCCCCCAACTCTTTTGGAAACGACTAATCTGTAAGAGGCAAAACAATTTCAATGATTTTAAATACAAGAAAATGATTTTCAATGATTTTAGTGCATTATAGCAGTGTATTTGAAGTATATTGTAATCTTATCTTTTAGTGCATTATAGCAGTGTATTTGGAGTATATTGTATATTGTACACAAACTGACCTCTTCTTTTAAATTCTCAAGTTGATCCCAATACCCTTTTGGTTTAGGATCCTTGTAAGCAAGTGAAAGATTCATCAACGAAGCAAATTTTCTAAATCCACCCCTCCGAGAAATAGCTTTTTCCATATCAAACCTTCCATGTTTCCTAAGTTGACTTCTCATTGGCATAAACCCTTCTTGTCCATGTTCTGAAATAAATTTAAGGAGCTCGGATTTGAGCACTTCTATATCTTTATGCAACCCAACAACTCGGTTTCTTTGTCTAGATGGATTTTTATCATTTCGTTTTGATGGATGCTCATTTGAAACAAGGTCATTAGTATGCATCACAATGGATCTAATCGAGTTTTCCGTTTGCTTTTTCTCAATGTAATCGCGTATTGCACATAAGTTTGATGGAAGATCTTCATATATGACCTAATTTTGTCACACGAAATTAGAATTTATAAATGATATGGAAAAATAAAAATGCATATGCTAAATTTAAGGAACTACAAGAAAAGATTCAATGAAGAGGACAAGACTTCTAGGGCTATTTTTGGTGATGATGAGGGCATTTATGTCTTTTACTACACAAATGAGATACTCGGTGCCAGTATCAGCCCAATACATGCCAAACACAGTACAAACTAGCATACCTCTTCCATAATGGCCTCTGAAAGCAAGGATCCTTGATGCATCTTTGACTCCACACTGTACTTCAATAGTGTGTGGTGATTCCCAAGTTGCTCTAATAACCACCTTCCTTTGAAAGAATCAAAATCGCCTTCAACTTGCTCAAATGTTATCTCTTGCTCCAAATGTTCACATAAATCGAGGACAACACGTGCGTGAAGCACCATGTAAAGCAACCCCTTGCATCCTTCCTAGATAAAGAAACAACAGACAAGAAGGCCATTTACGTCTTTTACACAAATAGAAAGATTGAAAGCGAGTCCCTATCCCAACTTGTTTTTTTTTGTACCATTAACATTAATCTCCAGTCTCAGTTCCAGTCCAATGCATGCCAAACACAGTACAACATGTTTTGCCATGTCATATTAATGGAAAATTAAAAATTACCTGAAGAATCCGAACTTTGTTGTTCTCTCGTGCTAAAATCTTGCTAATAGCTAAATTTGGAACTATCCTGCAAATCAATTTTTCCCACAAACATAGCATTTTGAGAAAACAAACATAGAACAGTTTTTTGTGAACATATTTCTATAAAGGCTAGTCTAGTATACATCTTCCAGTATGATGACAATAAGAAGGGTATTTACGTATTTTACACATACAAAAGATCGAGAGCAAGTCCATGTCCCACCTTTTTAGGTAGAACAAAAAAACTGATACTTTTTGTCTCATTGACATCAGTCTCAGTCCAATACACACCAAACACAAAGCATACATTTTCCAATCAGATGACGATGAGAAGGGTATTTACGTCTTTTACGCATACAAGAGATGGAGAGCAAGTCCTTATCCCACCTTTTTAGGTAGAACAAAAGAACTAAAACTTTTCGGTCTTAGTCTCAGTCCAATACACACCAAACACAAACCATACATCTTCCAATCTGATGAGGATGAGAAGGGTATTTAAGTCTTTTACACATACAAGAGATCGAGAGCAAGTCCATGTACCACCTTTTTGGATGGAACAAAAAAAATTGAAACTTTTTGTCCCATTGGCATCAGTCTGTCTCAATCTCAGTCTAATACACACCAAACACAGTACAACATGTGAGATTATGTTACTTACTCAGGAAGAGTCTCATAAGAAGTCAAAACATTCCACACTTCACGAACAGGAGCTTTCACAGTTATGCTTGCAACAACACACCGATGAACACCTCCATCTTCCTTCAAATACAAAGATGATGTTAAACAAGCTTTCTAGGGTTATTTTTGATGTTGAGGATAAGGAGGGCATTCTTGTCTTTTACACAAACAAGAGTTCAAGAACAACTCCACATCTCACCTTTTAAGAAATTAAGAATAGTTTATAGAAAGTAAATTACCAAAAGTCCATCGAATCTTCGAAGATGAATTTCATCAACTTTGCAAGGGCTATTAATATCACAAGTTTTACCAAACACTCCCCAATTATTGTTTACTTCAGCACTCGGTTTTGACAAGGGACTAAAACTAGAACTTGGTTCATTTTCCTTCACATCTACAGTAGGGGTATTCTTGTCAATTGTGCCATCAATATCTATGGTGGTAGAACTAGAACTAGAACCAGAACCCGAATGAAATTTTGTAGTTATATTCTCGTTTCCTTCAAAATTTCTCTCTGATCTTCGTGCTAAAGCTTGAAGATTCACAGGGAGATCAGATCGAATAATTCTCTCCATGAATATTGCTGGAAGATTGAAGTTTGGGATTACATTAACTTCATAAGATAGGATTGCATTTGAAGACCTGTGGAAGATAGAATTGCTCTTGATTATATCTTTCGAAGTAAATAATGTTGTAGAAGTAGAAGTAGAAGTAAAAGTAAAAGTAAAAGTAAAAGAAAACTTCATATTATTGCAGACATGTTTCTACCTTTTCCCAGGTTTTATACACCATTTTCCTTCGAATTTCTTGAAATCTCCATCAACCATAGAGAAGTGGAGTTCATGACCATTTGCCTGAACTATGACAAATTTTTAGAATTAACAACTGAATCTAAAACTATAAATATCATTAAATAATAAGAAGATAAATAGATGCTTACTGAGTTAGGAAATTCTTGGAGATCTAAAACAACACGAGCTTCAATATGCCAATACAGTGCCCTCTGCAACCCTCTCTGCTCCAACCATATCCTTCCTGGATGCATACATGGAATCCTTGCGCTAACAGAAACAAAATCATGTACTTATTAAACAGTAGCAACATGATACTACAATCATCTTGATATAATTGCAAAACCAACACCAAGAATTTCAATAGAAGTTTACAGGAATCATTGTCATCGAGCTGATGAATTTGAAGGATGAAACTTATACAGATATTTCAGTTTTCGATGCCAGAAACTTTTATGTTAGAAGTAATCGGAAATGGAAAGGAAGAAAACAATAAATACCTAAAAATTAGATTGGGGATGAAATCAGCTAGCCTTTCATAATCCGTAAGAGCATTCCACACCGAATCAACATCAGCATCTACCTGAACCTCTGATTTAACACGACGTTCCCTCCACGATATTACCTCCACTTCACATTTAACTTTTCTTACTCTTCCTCCTTCTTCATGCAACAACACTTCCTCAGCATTTATCCCACCATTAATAGTCCCATTCATAGCATTCTTGCAGACTGATCTAGTAGAATTACGACCACCTAAGGAATTTAGATTCGCATTTAAGAATTTGAAGGAATGTGCAGTCGTTGTTGTTGTTTTCGAGTAACCAATATGGCTGCCCCGACAGACTTTCCGGCGGGTTTTGCCGGATGAAAGTTGCCGTAGCTTGATGGAACTTGAACCACCGCCGCCGCGGATATGGGTTGAAAGATGGTGGTGGCTAGCGTACAGAGCCTGCTTGGAGACGATCATTGCGAGTTAGTGTGTGTGTGTTTCACTGTGAACTTGTGTATGTGTGACAGAGATGATGAAGAGAAAATGAGCGGGCGAAAGCTTCCGGAGGCTATTTCCTTTTGTGGATAACAATTTACTTTTAGGCCCTTGTACTTTTACTCATCGTAAGTTTAAGGTCTTTCAGTATTGTAAAGATTCTAATGATTTTGTTTCAAATTGCATTTAATCAAATATTATCCAAGTAAGAATTTAGTTTTAGACTGGTTAGTTTTTTTGAAAATAATGTGAAAATAATCATCAAAATTTTCATATTCGTTATGGTTGGATATCGATATTTTTTGTTAACTTCTTATAAGGTATTATCTTCTTCTTAATTCCACCTACACTTAGAATGATGTTGCACAGTTCCTTGTTGGTGGTGGAAGTATTTAATTTAGTCACGTTAAGTGGGAAACATTAAATAGGAGTAATAAGCCATTTCGAATGTGCGCCTATATTTGTCGGTATTTTCTATTTTGATCACGTCGTGGCAATAGTGCGACTATGTTAGAGTCACATTCTATTTATCTAGTTTATAGTGGTGTGGCAACAAAATCGCGATATCTACAACGATTTTGTTTGGAAGATTAAATGATTATGTTAAAATCGGGCTTCATCAGGTTCAGCTCTCAGCCCTTACATCATATCCTTGATTTTAACAATAACATAGTGTTGGTTGTCGAGTTATGTTGAATGCCTAGCTAGACGTACAAAGTATGATATTAGCACATAAAGGGTGGGAGATCAATACACTTAAAAGGGAGTATCTATAGGGTAATTTTAGTGGGGAGTCTAATGCTAAAGGAGTAGATGTATGTTTAGGGTCAAGCTATTATCCTTAACGAGAGCGAGAGCTTCAAGTATCTGGGATCCATGATACAGAAAGGAGAGGTGTGGAGTTAGATGTTACCCATCGTATTAAGGATGATCGGTTAAAGTAGAGGAAGGCCTCGTGAGTCTTGTGTAACAAAAGGTGTTAGAAATTGTTTAGGGTTTATAGTGGAGATTTGGATATCTCTTGGATCGTGTAAACACTTTCCGAACTGATACTTCTACCATATGTCCAGGTTACAAGAAACTCGTCCTACAATAATCCCAAGGGGAGACTTCTGAACAGAAAACTTAAGCCAAATTTGTAGAAGATTCAGAGTTTGTTTGAAGAAAAACAAGAGCTAAAAAGGTGATTGTTTCTCCTCAAGAAGAGAGTCGTTTGTATAGAAAACGAGATGTAAGGTTTTCTTTTAGGGTTGGCCATCATGGGTTCCTTTGGAAAAAAGTCAAGGGAAACCGGAATTAATGAGGAAATCAAGGGTTTCCAAAATTGAAGATCTTAGTCAGTTTTACTTAGGGGTGGCAACTCTCGACCCAACACGTAACCCGACACTGACCCAACCCAAAAATAGACGGGTTTGGGTTGAGATTTTTGACCCACCAACCTGTTTATTTCATGGGTTGGGTTGGTTATCTATTTGGGTTCGCGGGTCAACCCTCCAACCTATATATATATATATATATATATATATATATATATATATATATATATATATATATATATATATGTATGTATGTATACATATATATATATATATAATACAATTAAAAAAATGATATATTTAATTATTAATGAAATTTGATTTCCATCCGTATTCGTAATATTTTGTATCATTGTATTCCTTCCACATTGGTATGTGACTAATCTGTATTTGCGGTTCGTTAATCAGAAAAAGAAAAAACACATGTCGTTATTTTCACAAGTCACGAACGAAGAACACATCCACTTTCTATGAATGTTTTTCAATTATTCATTTTTATTTGGATGTTATTGACTTTATGAATTTATGTTCAAAACCCTTTTTTTATGTTAATTACTTTAATCATTTTATGAATTTATGTTGAAAAAACCTCATTTTTTTTAAATGTGTTGTTTATTATTAAACGGGTTATATAGGTTGGGTTTGACCCATTAACTTGTGAACCCACAAACCCATATACTTAAACGGGTTATATGGGTTGGGTTGGGTTGAGGTTACCAACCCACCAACCCGTGACCCGCCAACTCGTCAACCCATATATAATCTGGGTTGGGTTGAGTTTATGTTTTCTAACCCACCAACCCAAACCTAACCCAATTACCAGGCCTAATTTTACTATAATCCCCCTCAAGGATCTACCCCTTGGACCCCACTAGGGGTGTTGCCCCTAGACCTCGCCAAAGGGTTGTTGCCTGTGACAACCGTCAAATTCTGGTCAATTCAAAGTCAAATAAAGTCAACAAGTCAAACCGGTCAGCTTAACTAACCCTTGTGTACTAGGACTTACGTTCAGTATTTACTAAACAACTCGCTATTCTGATAAGAAATCATAAATCGAAAAGTACGTACAACTAGATCTCTTTAACCTAAAAACTGCGGTAAGTGGCAAGCCAAACCGATAAAACAATGATGCTTACTCATTGGGAGTGTGTAAGATCCTTAAACAAGGCTTAACAGGGTTTACGAACCATGCATTGCGATGCCAGACACTCACAACTGTCCCACATGGAACCTCTCTCAATCGTTTTCACTCTATCTCTCTCTATGTCAAATCTCTCCCAAATCCCTCTAAGTATGTGAAATCTCTCTCCAATAACTCTCTGTATTAGAAATCTCTCCAAGAATGTCAAATCCCTCCCAAATCTCTCCAAGTATGCGAAATCTCTCTCAAATATCTCTCTGTATTAGAAATCTCTCCAAGAATGTCAAATCTCTCCCAAATCCCTCTAAGTATGTGAAATCTCTCTCAAATATCTCTTTGTATGAGAAATCTCTCCAAGAATGTCAAATCTCTCCCAAATCTCTCCAAGTATGTGAAAACTCTCGCAAATATCTCTTTGTATGAGAAATCTCTCCAAGAATGTCAAATCTCTCCAAGTGTGAGAAATCTCTCCCAAATCTCTCTCAAAAGTTCCCGTAACTTTTTGGGATCATTTGGGTCATTCCGACCCTTAACCGGGTCAAAAACGGCTCAAAACGGGGCGAAAACGAGAAAAATAGGCTTTAGGAACCGAAACCAAGAAGAGAGGCCTCTTAGGACCAGAACCGAGCCTCTGTTGGCTGTGGCACGCGAGGACCGAGCCTCTGCTCTGGGTTTCCCCTCTCGGTTCCCTACTCCGCCTCTCGGTTCCCTTGCTTCCCTCTCTGTCTCCTCACCTACTCTCGGTCGCTGTCTCTCTACCCGCCTCTCTGCTTCTGCTCGCCTCTCGGCCTTCTCACCTCTCGGCTTCTGTCTCTTTCTCTCCTCTCTGTCTTCTCGTGCCTCTCTGTTCTCTCTTCCCACCTCTCGGTCTCTGCTCCCTCTCTTCTCTTCTCTTGGTTTCTTCTCCCACCTCTCGGTTCCTGCTCTCTCTCTTCTTCCCTCTCGGTTTCTACCCTCCCTCCTCTCGGTTTCAGCAGCAGAAGGCTGAACCTCAGCCAGAATTCGGAATTTGGTCACTTTTAGCCAATTTTTGATATTTTTAACATTTTAAGCCCGTTTTTCGTGATTTTAAAGCGGGATTTTCTCCAGAAATTATATTTTAACATAATAAACTCTAAATATTCATAATTTAAACATATTTTGATGAAAATTATTATCTAAATAATAAAAATCAAATGGGTGAATTATTAAAGGTGGAGTGTTGACTTTGCCTTATCCAATGTCACAAGCAACCACCCCACACCCACTCTTTGACTAACCACACCTCCCCACCTTACCTAGGTCACTTCAATGTCCCTTACACTCAACTTACACTCATTCCCACATTTTTAGAGCTGGAACAAACATCCTCTCTCCTCATTTCTCTCATTTGCTCTCATTTCACTAAGTATCAAACACCACTTTTCTCTCAAACTTTTTCCACTCCAATTTCGAGATTCAAGGCTGATTTTCAAGTGTTCTTCCACTCTTAGTAAGTATAATTCATCCTCCTTATGATTATTTCACTTCATTCTACTCAAATCATGGATATCTTACACAAACTCCATCATATTAGCGTTAGAGCTTCGAATCTTCAAGTGATTCTTCAAGTGTTCTTGGGTTGAACATTTCTCTTCTTCAACACTTATCTACTGAAATCACTCAAGGTGAGTTCATACCCCTACATTTTCATGTTTTCTCAAGTTTTCAGGGGGGGAATACAAGTTAAAACACCAAGAACATAACTAAATTTTTCTAACAGCCTTCATCAGAAAAGTTCAACTCCATTCACGGACTGTTTTGGACAACTTAAACATTTTATTTTTCAAAACTGTACAAGGTGCAAATCGTTCAAGTTCTTAGCTTTAAAATGACTACTTGCACATCTCCATACGATTTTTCTACAATTTATGGTGAATTTTACAAAACTGCCTATCATTTCAAACATCAATCCGGACCAGTCTGTGATTATGGACTGTTTCACCCAAATTTGAGGTCATTAAAAATCTTGATAAAATTATGAGTAAACTAGAAACATTTTGCGAACTCTCAGAATTTACGGATCTAGTTTTCGACTTCGTATGATTTTTCTGTGATTTTTCTAAAACAGTGCTGAAAGACTAAGAATTAATTAACAGCTTCTAACTATCAAAACACTTTGTAACATGTTGAGCAAAGTGTTAAAACTTTGATAACTTCATATATTACATGTATTTCTTGTTATGATATATTTAAAAAATAATAGGAAATTACTTGCTGAATTTATAAGAATCCTCCATCATAATCATTAGTACAAGACAAACAAATTAAGCATAACTATATTGTACTATGCATTTGACTTCCATAGAGTGGGATTCTTAAACACCACAAAGAAATATACTAAACTATAATAGGTATAGTTAGGGTACATATACATTTCAAACATTTTAATAAACTATAATAGGTATAGTTTATGATCATTTACATAACATACTTATACAAAAAGGGGTACAAATACAAAGTGCCGGGTTTATATACAAAAAGGGGTACAAATACAAAGTGCCAGGTCTCTATACAAAAAAGGGGTACAAATACAAAGTGTCGGGTCTCTATACAAAAAGGGGTACAAATACAAAGTGTCGGGTCTCTATACAAAAAGGGGTACAAATACAAAGTGTCAGGTCTCTATACAAAAAGGGGGTACCGATACAAAGTACCAGGTTCACTTAAGATAGTTATTATGATATTAAAACTATACTTCATCTAGAATTGTTAGACTTCAACTATAGTCGCTGAGCGTATATGTTTGAGTCATATAAGAATTTAATCTTGATTGGCCTAGAATTGGTGGTGCCCGCCTCATCTCCTGTTCCTCGTTGGGTTGTGGACCTAGGGCAGACCCACTATATTCAACGTTTTATCTAATTTAAACCTTATATAACTTATATACGCTGAACGATTATAGAGGAACTCTACGGGTCATTCTAGGGTTCATTAATGCATTATATAGGAATAATTCTATTCACACTTAACTAAGAAAATATCGGATTTTCTGGAAATCAAACTATATCGATTTTACAAGGAAAACGATTTCTACTTCAAACAAAACTCTTACGAACTCACCAACTTAATTGTTGACACTTTTCAAAACTACTTGTATTCTCAGGAAATCAGTGAAACAGGAAAACATCATCGCTTTGAGGATGGGACGTTAAACCGTCAACAATTTATTTTTGTCATCATAATGTAATTGATTTTGAATCATGTAAACATATACTTTGGTGTAACTTTTTCAATTATATTTATGATGGTTGTATTTACTTTGAGCACTATTATATTCGTTGTTGTGATACTGTACATGAAATCCTCCACCCCCGGACGCTTCCGCCATCCTTGGTTTGGGGGTGTGACATTGCCCCTTTGGAAACCTCGAATCCTGGGGCGTTTCCCCCATGCTCTCGAATTCTCGTCGAAACTGTAACGCCCCGATTCTCAGGTATGGAATTAAATGAAAGTTTATTTGGTTGCAATATCTACTCGATGAGTAGCAGTGAGGTGGGGTCGCGTATTTAGTGGCCTACTCGTTGAGTCCATAAAGGGACTCGACGAGTAGGAGTTGGAAGATGAAACCCTAAATTTCAGGGTATTTCACCCTATTAAAAGCATCATTGGCCTTCCCCAGCCTCCCCTTCTCTGCTTCTTGTCCCTCTAAATCCCTAATCGTGTGTGTGTGCTCCTTTTGTGCATTCTTAAGCTTGGAAGAGGATTTTTTTTTGGAGATAAGAGCTTGGAGATCAAGTATTCATAATCAAGGAGCTTGAGGGATCTAAAATCTATTGTATTTAGCATCTTCTGGAAGGTATCAAAGCGTGATCCTGAACCCATTTCACTCTAGACCCCTTGGGGGGGAAATTTTAGGGCTTTCCTAGTATGTTTGGAAACTTTTTCTTGTGTATAAACTAAGATCTGAAGTTGTAACTTCAGAACTGAACTCCCCTAGGCTTCTAAGCCAATAAAGCTTCCAGGTCTTGCAAGGATGAGACTCTCCTAAGGTGTAAATCCCCATTAAAAGCTTAGATTGGTCATTTAGAGCCTCTAAGGCCTTGCACGCACGTAAAGTTTGCAACTTTACATGATAATCATGCCTTAGAAGCTTGGATCTATAATCTGGACCCTTGGCATGACTTAAAAAGTATCTGCATGGATGTAGTTCTGAAAGGACTTGGCGAGTTGCATAGACAACTCGGCGAGCCTCTTGAAGATGGCCATGTACTCGACGAGTTGGATGAACAACTCGGCGAGTCTGTTGAAGATTTCCTGGAACTATACGAGTCAGTTGAAGAATCAGTGAGTCGGCTATGGTCCTTTCAACTTTTGGACACGTATAAACTTGACGCGTTATAGGAGAAGTCGACAACTCAACCTCGAATCTTACGACTTTGCGAGTCTAGGAGGAACTCGGCGAGTCGGTGGAATGCACTCGGCGAGTTGGGTCAACATGTACTTTGACTGTGGACGTGGACCTTGACCAAGGGTTGACCAGTTGACCTCTAGGATGTTTTTCAATGATTGGAAATTTATAAAAAGGATTTTTTGGTAATTGTAGGTGGGAGAGTTTGTGTTGGGGATCCGAGAGTCGAGATTATCACTTCAGTGCGACACTTGAACGGTGATTTCTCATCACTATATCAACAGAGTCTACGGCACCAAGGCCAGCCCTTTATGATTTACATCCTGGTTCTAGGATGGTTGCCATGTTAGATTTCATCCTGTTTTAGGATGGTTGCTATGCTAGTAATCTGTTTGATTGATATCCTGGTTTTAGGATGGAATATAAGCTAGAGATCGGTTAGATCTGTGTGACTCTGTTATTGCATGCTAGCGTATGATATTTATGTGCACATGTTTATTGGTTTGGGGAAGGGTTGAGGCAGGTCCTGCTGTGTGTAGTAGTGCTAAGACACCTTGGGCAGACCGGGTAGACTGCAGGCCTGGGCTGGGCAAACCTAGTCAGGCCAACGGCCCAGCGAGCGATCCGGATAGGCTGAAGGCCCCAAGGAGGGCGGTCCAGACGTGCCGAAGGCTCAGAGAGCGGTCCAGATAGACTGAGGACCGGGAGCCGGTCCAGTCAGGCTGATGGCTCATCATGCATGTTGTATTATTGTTATATGTTTGGCTAATATGGTTATATGTGTATGGCGTTGGTATTTTGGGGAAACTCAGTAAGCTTTGGGCTTACAGTTGTTGATTTTGTTTCAGGCACTTTTAATGATCGCGAAAAAGCGAAGGCGTGATCGTACCACTCCTCACATTTTATGATTTATGATTTGGTTATGGGATACTCTAACAATATACTATTTTGAAAACAAGTTTTGTAATGATCATGTGCTTGAAATGTTTTTAAAAGTTTAAATTTGGATTGATTTTCTTTTATGGGTGTTACAAGTTGGTATCAGAGCCTTGGTTTGAGTGAATTGGAGAGAACACTCCTGTGTCTCTAGTCTCAAACTGAGGACAAGGAAAAAAACAACGATTTTCTTAAAATGATTTCAAAATAGAAATAGGAGGTCGTAAGCGTACGATCAGTCGAAGCTCGCGGATAGACCCCAAAATACCATTCAGTATTTGATATTCTGATATGTTAGAACGACATGCTAGTACTAGGCTAAGGATCTTCAGGAATTGCATGATAGAATTGTCTAATTTCCTGATGCCTGCTAGCCTAGGGTTTTCCTTATATGAAATTGACATCATTACTGTAGTTACTTGTGTGTGTATCACGGTCATACATAATTAAGATCTTATAGCCTGAGAATGTTTGATTTGGCCTTATGTTCTGTTCTTGTCTGATTGGGAGCTTAGGGTAGGATTGGATATTCGAAAGTCTATAGGGTCCAACATTATGTAGGGCTAGCACACGCTAATGTTGCAGGGTTGGTGGAAGTTTCATGAGTGTATAGGTTGTTTGAGATGAGTTCGTCGAGTATGAGATATTCAACCTTCCTTTAGGAGTAAGGATTGAGAGCTCAATATGTATATGTATGTTCTTGGGGCGTTGTGATGATGCTTGAGACAAATATGGGTAGGTGTGGAAGGTAGTATGGGCCCGTACTACAGAAAGCATAGGACCCATACGCGTAACAAGGACGTCACAACCTCTAGGGTCAACTGGAGATTTTTGGAGTGGTTTTCCCGATAGAGTTGATTCCGATTCCCATGGGGGGAAGTATGCGTGATTGTGGGTATGGATTGGTTTAGTCGCTTCGGTGACATGATAGATTGCGAGGTACAACGAGTGGTAGTTCAAACCCTAAGTGGGGGAGAGTTGATTGTATATGGCGAGGGCACTAGAGCGGGGTAAGGGTTCTGTTCAGCTGCCATAGCTCGGTAGTATATTCAGCACAGGTGTGCAAGATACCTAGCGTACGTGGTAGACATGCAGGTTGGAGGTCAGACTTCAGTTTCAGAGGTTCTAGTGGTTAGGGAGTTTACCAACGTGTTTCAGTAGGAGTTGCTAGGGATACCTCCAGAGTGGCAGGTCGAGTTCTGGATTGACCTGGTGCCGAGTGCGGCTCCTATTGCCAAGGCGCCGTACCATTTGGCACCACCCGAGATGCAGGAGCTGTCATCGCAGCTGCAGGAGCTGTTGGGCAAGCAGTTCATTCGACCTAGCAGTTCTCCATTGGGAGCACCGATCCTCTTCGTTAGGAAGAAGGACGACTCACACCGAATGTGCATTGATTATAGGGAGTTGAACAAGTTGCCGATGAAGAACCGTTATTCTCTCCCGAGAATATATGATCTCTTTGATTGGTTGCAGGGGGCATCATGCTTTTCCAAGATAGATTTGAGGTCGGGATATCATTAGGTCCGGGTCAGAAAGGAGGACGTGGAGAAGACCGCGTTTCGGACTTGTTATGGTCATTATGAGTTCGTGGTGATGCCGTTTGGACTCACCAACGCACTAACAGTGTTTATGGACTTGATGAGCCGGGTCTGCAGACCGATGCTAGATCACTCGGTCATCGTGTTTATAGATGATATCTTAGTGTATTCCAAGACTCAAGAGCAGCCCGAGGAGCATCTCAGGAAGTTGTTGGGAGTTCTGAGACGAGAGCAGCTTTATGCCAAGTTCTCGAAGTGCGAGTTTTGGTTATGAGAGGTCCAGTTCCTCGGGCACCTCGTTAACCAGGATTGGATTTTGGTCGACCCGGCCAAAATCGAGGCAGTCATGCAGTGGGAGATTCCGAAATCTCCTTCGGATATCAGAAGTTTTCTAGGATTGGCAGGGTACTACCGGAGATTTATTCAGGATTTCTGCAAGATTGCAGTTCGCCTCACTCGTCTGATGAGGAAGGGGTGGATTTATGGTGGGGCTCTGAGCAGCAAAGGGCATTTGAGATCCTCCATCAGCGATTGTGTGAGGCTCCAGTTTTAACACTCCCGGAAGGAATTGAGGCTTTTGTGGTTTTCTACGATGCATCCATCATAGGTTTAGGGGCGGTCCTCATGCAGAGGGGACAGGTGATAGCTTATGCATTGCGGCAGTTGAAGCCGCATGAGACGAGATACCCTACGCATGATTTAGAGCTGGGGCCGGTGGTATTCGCTCTCAAGATATGGAGACATTACCTTTATGGGGTACGTTGCACCATTTACACGGATCACAAGAGCTTGAGACATATCATGGATCATGGATCAGCCGAACATATCATGGATCACAAGAGCTTGAGACATATCATGGATCATGGATCACAAGAGCTTGAGACATATCATGGATCAGCCGAACCTGAACATGAGGCAACGCAGGTGGCTGGATGTAATCAAGGACTACGCGCACGATTGTGAAATCCTTTACCACCCCGGTAAAGAGAATGTGGTGGCAGATGCTCTAAGCTGCAAGTCAGCTGGGACTTCCACCCCAGCGATATGTATGAGCATAGTAGTGGATTCTTCGCTTGTGAGTTTGATCATAGATGCTCAGGTCGAGGTCATGCGGCCAGAGAATCGGAAGTTGGAAAGGATCAGAGGTGAGGACACCCGGTTTGTGCAGAACAACTGGGGATTATTAACTTGATGTGGTTAGGTGTGGGTTTTGATGTTTGGTGGGGTCAGATAGACAATCATGGAGGAGGCTTATAAGTCTCACTTCTCTATTCACCCGGGGGCCACCAAGATGTATTGGGATTTGAGTTTGAGCTACTGGTGGTTGTGCGTGAAGCAAGAAATCGATTGGTACGTCGAGAGGTGCTTGACCTTTAGGATGGTCAAGGCCGAGCATCAGAGGCCGCACGGCAAGCTACAACCCTTGGAGATTCCCATGTGGAAATGGGAACAGATCACGATGGATTTTATTACCAAGTTGCCGAGAATGGCAAAGGGGTTCAATGCCATCTGGGTCATCATGGATAGATTGACCAAGAGTGCCCATTTCTTGGCCATTCTGGAGAGTTCATCGGCCGAGAAGTTGGCCGACGTGTACGTCCGCGAGATTGTGGCTCGCCATGGGGTTCCGGTCTCAATTGTCTCCGATCGGGATGTTAGGTTTACCTCCTATTCTGGCAGAAGTTCCACGAGGAACTCGGCACATGGTTGCACTTCAGCACAACGTTCCATCCACAGACCGATGGACAAAGTGAGCAAACCATTCAGACCCTCGGAGATATGTTGAGGGCATGAGTCATTGACTTTGGTGGGAGTTGGGATTCCTACCTACCGCTTGCAGAGTTCACCTACAACAACATCTATCATTCCAGTACTAGCCCCCCGCCTTTTGAGTTGTTGTATGGTAAGAGATGTAGAACCCCAGTTTGCTGGGGTGAGGTTGGACACAGAGTGATGAGTCGGACGGAGGTAGTCTTGCAGACTACCGAAATGATCCAACAGATCAGACAGCGGCTGCAGATCGCTCACAGTCGGCAAAAGAGTTACATTGATGGACGTCGATCAGATTTGGAGTTTCAGGTCAGTGACATGGTACTTTTGAAAGTCTCGCCCTGAAAGGGTGTGATCCGTTTCAGGAAGAGGGGAAAATTAGGTCCCCGTTATATTGGGCCATTCAAGATCTTTGCCAAGGTTGGCAAAGTGGCTTATAGGCTAGAGCTACTGGAGGAGCTCAGCCAAATTCACAGCATGTTCCATGTTTCACAATTGCGAAAGTACGTTATGGACCAGGAGGCGGTAGTCTCACTGGATGATATTCAGGTCGATGAGCGCCTGAATTATGTGGAGAGGCCTGTCGCCATCTTGGAGAAGAAGAAAATTTGACGAAACAAGGAAATACCTTTGGTGAAGGAGCAGTGGGAACATCATAGGGGATCCGAATGGACATGGGAGCCGAAGGCGGAGATGCGCGAGCATTACCCGACATTGTTTGCTCCAGCATACTTCGAGGGCGAAGTCTAGTCCAAGTGGGGGAGAATTGTAACACCCCGATTCTTAGGTACGGAATTAAATGAAAGTTTATTTGGTTGCAAGATCTACTCGACGAGTTGGTTGCCCTACTCGTCGAGTAGCAGCGAGGTGGCATCGCGCATTTAGTGGCCTACTCGCCGAGTCCATAAAGGGAATCGACGAGTAGGAGCTAGCAAATGAAACCCTAAATTTCAGGGTATTTCACCCTATTTAAAGGATCATTGGCCTTCCCCAGCCTCCCCTTCTCTGCTTCTTGTCCCTCTAAAGCCCTAATCGTGTGTGTGTGCTCCTTTTGTGCATTCTTAAGCTTGGAAGAGGATTTTTTTTTTAGAGAAAAGAGCTTGGAGATCAAGTATTCGGAAGCAAGGAGCTTGAGGGATCTAAAATCTATTGTATTTAGCATCTTATGGAAGGTATCAAATCGCTATCCTGAACCCATTTCATTCTAGACCCCTTGGGGGAAAATTTTAGGGCTTTCCTAGTATGTTTGGAAACTTTTTCTTGTGTATAAACTAAGATCTGAAGTTGTAACTTCAGAACTGAACTCCCCTAGGCTTCTAAGCCAATAAAGCTTCCAGGTCTTGCAAGGATGAAACTCTCCTAAGGTGTAAAGCCCCATTAAAAGCTTAGATTGGTCATTTAGAGCATCTAAGGCCTTGCACACATGTAAAGTTTTCAACTTTATGTGATTATCATGCCTTAGAAGCTTGGATCTATAATCTGGAACCTTTGCATGACTTAAAAAGTGTCTGCATGGATGTAGTTCTGAAAGGATTTGGCAAGTTGCATAGACAACTTGGCGAGCCGCTTGAAGATGGCCATGTACTCGACGAGTTGGATGAACAACTCGGCGAGTCCGTTGAAGATTGCCTGGAACTCGACGAGTAAGTCGAAGACTCGGTTAGTCAGCTATGGTCATTTCAACCTTTGAACACATATAAAATCGACATGTTATAGGAGAACTCGACGAGTGAACCTCAGATCTTATGACTTCGCAAGTCTGGGAGGAACTCGGCGAGTCGGTGGAACGCACTCGATGAGTTGGGTCAACATGGACTTTGACTGTGGACGTGGAACTTGACAAAGGGTTGACCAGTTGACCTATGGGATGTTTTTCAATGATTGAAAATTTATAAAAAGGATTTTGTGGTAACTGTAGGTAGGAGAGTTCGTGTTGGGGATCCGAGAGTCGAGCTTATCACTTCAGTGTGACACTTGAAAGGTGATTTCTCCTCACTATATCAACAGGGTCTACGGCACAAAGGTCGGCCCTTTATGATTTACATTCCGGTTCTAGGATGGTTGCCATGTTATATTTCATCCTGGTTTTAGGATGGTTGCTATGCTAGTAATCTGTTTAATTGATATCCTGTTTTTAGGATGGAATCTAAGCTAGAGATCAGTTAGATCTGTGTGACTCTGTTATTTCATGCTAGCGTATGATATTTATGTGCACATGTTTATTGGTTTGGGGAAGGGTTGAGGCAGGATTGTTGTGTGCAGTAGTGCCAAGACACCCTAGGCGGACTGGGTAGACTGCAAGCTCGGGCTGGGCAAACATAGTCAGGCCGAAGGCCTAGCGAGCGGTCCGGATAGGATGAAGGCCCCAAGGAGGGCGGTCTAGACGTGTTGAAGGCTCGGAGAGTGGTCCAGATAGATTGAGGATCGGGAGTCGGTCCAGTCAGGATGATGGCTAATCATGCATGCTGTATTGTTGTTATATGTTTGGCTAATATGGTTATATCTTTATGGCGTTGGTATTTTGGGGAAACTGTAACACTCTAAAAATTCAAACCAATTTTAACTTTTCAAAAACAACCCAGTTTCGTTAAATTATCACAAAAAGGTTTTCAATACATTTATTATCAGAGTCTTCCTAGAACCATATCGTAAAACATAAACATGAGGAGCGGTACGATCACGCCTTTGCCTTGTCACGGTCTCCTGAAGTACCTGAAAAACATTAAACCAGAACTGTAAGCCCGAAATCTTAGTGAGATACCCCCAAAATACCAACCACATATACCACCCATAATACATAATAACCGAACATAACAGCCATGCACTTCGGGTCTACTGTGTGACTGGTCCGCTGCATCGGGCCTTCAGTCCACTTGGTCCACCCTCCGAGTCTACAGTATGACTGGTCTGCCCGCATTGGGCCTTCAGTCGGCCTGGTCCACTCTCCAAGCCTCGGCACGTCTGGTTCGCCCTCGTGGGGCCTACAGCCTATCCGGACCGCTCGCTGGGCCTTCAGGATAATCGGTCCGCCCTGGGTATGTTGGCCTACAGCACAAAGCAGGACCCGCCTCAACCTAACCCCATTCAAACACCCATGTGCACATAAGCATACAATCATATAACAATTCACATCCAATCAAACCAATCTAGCAGATCACATAACATAAAACAGGACACCGACCTAACCGGTCACTAGCATAGCATCATCCTATACCAGGATACCGACCTTAACCAGGTCTCTAACATATACCATCCTAACTACCAGGATGCCAACATAGAAACGATACCCGAATCACAATCCGATAAAGGGTCAGCCTTGGTGCCTTAGACCCTGTTGATATAGTGAGGATAACTCACCTTGCAACTGCTGACTGAAAAGATAAGATCATGCTGCTCCAACTTCTGACACGAACTCCACCACTGACAATACCAGAAGACCGAACTCAATAAATACCAAATGTTACCAAATTACCCCTAAAAGTCAACTGGTCAACTCTTGGTCAAAGTCAAAGTCCTCAGTCAAAGTCAAACTTCCTGACTGACCCTACTCACCGAGTCAGCCCGCTGACTCGTCGAGTCCCTCAATTCTGAACACTCCCATATCGCGACCCAACTTGCCGAGTCGCCCCAAGACTCGTTGAGTCCCATGAACTCTGAGTCACTTCTTGCTCAACTCACCGAGTCATCCCTTGACTCACCGATTCACAGCTCAACCAGGAAAGGTTAGGACCTCACAACCACACTCGTCGAGTCAAAGAACAGACTCGCCGAGTCTAAGGCTATCTTCAACCAACTCGTCGAGTTGTTCTTCCAACTCGTCGAGTTGCTGCCTATCTTCAAGCAACTCGCCGAGTACACCCATGTGACTCACCGAGTACCACTAGCTCTTAACCCATACAGAGGCTTTCCAAGCCATGCAGGATCTCAAACCCATTGATCTACTCTTCTACAAGCCATCCATCATGTAAAGTGGCAAACTTTACATGAATCCAAGGAGATCTAAGCATAATATACTCTAGGTCTAGGGTTTGGGACTAAAAGGCTCCATCAACAGCTCTTAAACAGGGAATTTATGCTCCTTTGGATCATCACTACACTAGATCTGAGGTAGCAACCTCAGATCCAACTTCCAAACTCAAGATAGCACTATATATACTCCCAAAAATCCCACAAAATGATAGATCTAGATGGATAACAACTCAAGCAACGAATCATTACCTCAAGAGAGAACTACAACAGAAGAATAAGCCAAAACTTTGCAAATCCCCTTTCTCCAAGCCTCTTAGTCTTCAAGGATCTCTTCAACAAACACTCCTTCAAGGTCCAAATGCTCTCTAATTCTCTCACAAACGAATGTTAGGGTTTCTGGACTTTAAGGGAGAGTAAAGAGGCTGAGGAGAGGGTATTATGTTCTTTATATAGGGCTCAACCCCCGGGATTAGGGTTTTCTCCACACAGCACCAACTCGCCGAGTCCACCCATGCAACTCGCCGAGTTGGTCACTTAACACGCGACCTGAATCGCAACTTGACTCGCCGAGTCTATCCATCGACTCGCCGAGTCGACCTTCTTATTTACACTTTTAGCCCTTCAACTTTACTTCTGAATTTCCGAGATGTTACAGAAACTCAGTAAGCTTCAAGCTTACAGTTGTTGATTTTGTTTCAAGTACTTCTGATGATCGCGGAAAGGCGAAGGTGTGATCGTACCACTCCTCACATTTTATGATTTATGATTTGGTTTTGGGATACTCTAACAATATACTATTTTGAAAACAAGTTTTGTAATGATCACGTGCTTGAAATGTTTTTAAAAGTTTAAATTTGGCATGATTTTTTATGGGTGTTACAGAAATGACTTCTAATTCGATCTTATACCCAAACATATATTATAGTACAAATTATGAAGCCATTTAGCTCACTTGTAAGTTTCGATTACACAAAATGTCCTTGTAACACTAAAATCACCAACAAAAGGTTCCAATTGAAACTAAACGATAAACTTTATATGTGTAGTTGCTACGAGTTGCCATGATATAAGGATTAGAATGGTGGCCGACCAAGGGCCGACCAAGAGGGACAATGATAGAAATATAAAAGTAACATAAATGAGGATGTCGAGGTGGAAATGCAGTAAAAATTTGTTAGATATGGTTCTGGATGAAATTTTGCTATAAGGAATTAATCATTACAAGTGGTTGGATCACTAAAATTTTGATGGAATAATAATTATGGTGGTATGGGAATATCCAAATGAGGCTTCCATCAATAACTATAAAGATGGTAAACTCAATGATTATTAAGGATAAGTGGAGGAGGAGATGTACTAAAAGAAAGTGGGAGGATAGTGTGATGTTATACACGAAAGAACTTGCTTTTTTTGAGAAGTTGAACTCAAATAGGATGGTGTGGAGACTACGCATCAGGGTAAATGGGTAGCATCACCCCCTTTGTATTTTTTTTAATTCTATTTTTTATACATGTTTCATGCTCATATGTCTGGTATATTGATTTATCCATGTATTTTTTTCTATGCACATTGACTTACTCCCCTTTGTTTGCATTTTTTTACCGGTTATCGCATATATATGCTCTAAATTTCATTCTCTCATGTTTATGTCCTGTTGTTAACTTTGATTCACTTAATGACTTTCCTTTTTTTTTCATATTTTATAGGTACCGATTGCATAAGTCGAAGATCATCTTTGTGATGCAGCCGCTTTACACCCTATAGAGGCATAATTATTGACATCTACTTCTCCCATACCCTATTTTAGTGGGATTCTCAAGGTTTGTTGTTGTTTTTCAATTTTCATGAGAACAAATAATGACATGTGCTTTGGAAAAAAATGACAAGGTATTAATGACTTTAGGAAATGAAGGGGTCCAACTTGATAGAGAAAGGTACATGCAGTGTTGTAAAACTCGTTCAACTCGGGCGAGGTCACTTACTGAGGCAAGTTAAGCTAACTAGTACAAATAACATGGAATTCGGTCAAACTAGGTCCACTTTGGACATGTATCTTTTTATTGATATTTCACATACTTTGTTATAAATTTTAATAAGATTTTGATTTTTCATATATATAATTTCCCAAAATGATATTGTATATTTTTTAGGAGATATGGCAAGGCTTTTATACCATGATAATTAATAATTTCCCATGAGTTGATCTATTTTGCTAATTTAATATTTACATTGTACTGACCTAGGTTTGGACATAGACCAAGTTAAATAAGATGGGATATACATACAACATGCATATACTAATAAGAACTAATGTGTGTTAGTGATAGCATACAAGTGTATTAAGTCTCTTTTTTTCGTAACTATAGTAATATATTTATCGGGAGTATGAGAGTTGGATGATCATTTTGATCATTGGGTTTCTTGTCGGAACGATTTATGTAGTACCAAACATCTCTTACTAATGGTATAATTTATCTTGTGGATATGCTTAGATTGGAAACTCTTGTGTAGTTAAGATGTGTGGTCCATGGTAGTTTCCTAAAGGATGATATATATCTTGGATCAAGTTGTATTTGAGTCGGGCCTTTACGCACGAACAACCTACATATGTGATACTTGAAGGAAACGTCTAACATTTTTCTAGGTTATGGTGCTAATACTTAAAATAATGATTTGGTAAGTTATGAAACTCAAACCATTATGGAGATATAGTGAAAAGAAGATTACTTAAGTGATACATTTTTACTCTAGCAGATGTATTATAAGTTGGAAGTCAACATTATAACTTGTTGTGTTGTCTACAATTGAAGCAGAGTACATGTCATTGACTGAAGGAATAAAGGAGTGTATATGGTTACACAGTCTTGTCGAGTGTCTTAGGTTGAAAGATGAGAAGCCTATATTGTTTTTGAAAATCAGAGTGTTTTGTGTCTTGCAACACATCTGGTCTATCATGTGAAGACAAAATATATTGGTGTAAGGATTAATTTCGTTTGGGATGTTTTAGAAGAAGAAAGGTTGTCTATTCAAAAGATAGATGTTAAGGAGAACTTGGATGATATGTTGACAAATTCATTGCCCATATAGAAGTTCAATCATTACTTAGACTTGGAATATGTTCAATGTAATAATGGATGGAAGGAATGAGAGTTCTTAGCTTCTAGAGTCTGGAGTATACTCAAGTTAAGGTGGATATTGTTAAACGTGGATTGAGAATTAACGACATGAATATGTATTCGACCCACCCAAGTAAAGTAAAGAAACCCAACGCTTGATATCAACAATGTAAGTATTGCTTGAAGAAGGTTGAGGGCTGTTAAGTCTGACTATATTCTAATTAAGGCCACCTTTTGTACTTTTCCTATATAATACGATTGATAGCTAGGAGTTTATTTTACTATCGTTTTGAAAATCGTGAATAAGAATATTCCATCATGCTTTGTGGACATAGGTACATTGATCAAACCATGTTAAATATTTCCGTTTTGTGTAATTTATTCTCGTTTATTCCTAATAATTACATATATTGTACCAAACGACTACACATATAAGGTTTGAAAATGGGCCAAGCAATACAAGTTGGAATATACATACACTACACATGCACTAATAAAAATGAATGTGTGTTAGTGATAGTATAAGATTAACCACATATCTTTATTTTTTTATTAGAGTAATATATCTATATGTGAGTGTTGGATGATCATTGAGATCATTGAGTCATCTTGTTACAGAGATTTCTCTAGTACCAAAGATCTCTTACTAATGGTATAATTTGTCTGGTTGATATATAATGTAAGCTGTAATGTCCAAAATTTCATGTCATAATTCTCATTTATAATATAAAGGAAACCATCCCAATTTCATTCCAAAGATAGATAACTACCAAGGTATAAGTTTGACAATTCAAAAACCAATATCACAGTATCAAATTATAAAATTATATAGTGCGGAAATTTTCAATGGATGCAATGAAATCAAGCTGCGTCCTTTCCTTTACAATCGGAACAACCCAAAACACTTTAAATTTAAACCATAAGCACAAGGCTTAGTGAGTTTCCCAAGATGACACATACAACAAAAAATAACAAGGTCATCCTAACGGTTTGTTTGAACCAAGCGGGCTCAACCCAACGGTCTTTTTCAACTAAGCGGGACCAACCCAACGACCTATTACAACCAAGCGGGCCCAACCCAATAAGCATATAATCATACATGCAAGAGTAACAAGTACAAAAATCATACCATGACACCTAGTGTCCTACATAGTATAGTGAGAAAAATTACCTGTGTCTCATAGCTGAATCCGACTACTCATAGTCCCAAAAGATCAGTTATACGAACTACCTAAACCAAACACAGGCTAAACCACGGTCTATAGTTCAAAACCTACAAGTTTGACCTAAAAGTCAAATTGGTAAAAAAAGTCAACAGACAAGGTCAAAGTCAACGATCAACGACCTGCATGCCACAACCCTTGACTGGCCATGTCGTGATCCACTAAATGACAAAATAGTTGGGAACACTTCAAAATTTTCGTGTAACCCTAAACAAGTTTTACCGTGATTTTCATCAAAACAAATTAACTCATTAAGCTCTAAATACTTAATTACAGAGGTTCCAATTCTCAGATCTAGTACCCTACAATGAGTTTGTAACATTCCATTTAAAATAAAATAATTAAATAATAAACCCGGAACCTCGAGAGGTATTTATTATTATTATTTTATATTATTACAGCCCAAAATAAAATAATAATTAGCAGGGTGTTGGTTTCGAGGAGCCAAATGACAAGATTTGAATCTCCGGGGGTTAAAGTGTAATTTCAGGACTTATTTTGTAAAAAAAATTTAGTAGTCAGGGGGTGTTGGGTATCATTTGGAATTAATATGAAAGGATTTTGGATGGCTATGGCTAAATGGGTAAATTATGTACCTAAGTTGAAAAGAATTTGTCAACTAGGGGCTGCTTGGTAAATATTTCAGACTTGATTTGTAATGATTTTCAGAAGGAGTGGTTTAAATGGTAAATTAAGGATTTAAATTGAAAGAAAGAGGGAACGAGGGACTAAAGGTGTCATTATGGGGAGAAGTTTATGAGAGCCGGGTATATAACCTGTCATCCCCTTGTCCAAACCCTAACCCTAAGGAGCAGCCGCTGGGTATAATCTTTCAGCCGCCATCCTCACCTCTTCAACTCCCGACACCGCACCACCCTTACGCCACCCTTCACCATCGGCACTGCCACAGCTGTAGGTGTCGGAAAAACCGTCACCATGTCGAGTGGTGTTGCTGCTACCATTCCATGGTTGCTGAAGATAGAGACCAACGTAGGATGCTGCCATATCAGTCGTGAGTGAGGAAGAACACGTCATAGCCGCCATGCCACTGCGGTTGACACCGATCGAAGATGCATCCACCATCGAACGCCGCGACTCTCTATGTTGGAAAAGTAAACCGTGGAGGAGCCCCTGCCATCGGTTGACGATGCACCACCATTCCATTGTTTCATCCGTCACCATCCTTCTCTTTCTTCCTTTCGTTCCATCCGACGCCGATAACGTTGATTGTGGATGTTAGTGTTGCTATGGTCGTCGCCGTCAACTCCGTTGATGCTGCCATTTCATGCCATCATCGCTTCGTTACGCCTTCAGGTAGGTGGGTGGACTCCTTTTATGAACAAAAGAAGTGTGGGTGTGCGTGGCTAGTTGGTCGGAAATCACAAGAGGGCCATTACCACCACCGTGAGGTGGTGGCTGCCACCTCCGACCACCGCCTGCCACTACAGGGCGGTTGTGTTTGTGTGTGTTTATATTAGTGTGTATGTGTGTGATATTGGGATTTGTGTTGTAAATTGTAATCGGTGCTAGTATAATAAAAAGAAAACTCTTAACCACCATCGTGGGGTGGTAGCTGCCGCCACTAGCCGCCGTGTTGGGTGGCGGTGTGCTTTTGCTCGTGATTAGTTTGCTTTTGTGATGCTTGGACTTAATTGGACTAAAACCATAACCACCACCGTGAGGTGGTGGCTGCCACCGTGAGCCGCCGTTGATCACCACTACCCGAGGTGGTAGTGGGTGGTGCCTGACTTGTTTAACCCTAATGAGCCCAATGAACCCTAATTGACCTAAAAGCCTAACAATGTGACTAATAGGCTAATATTTAGGTTGGAAACCCTACTTAGGGTTTGGAAAAACCTAATGTCATGAAACCCTAATTTTGGGGATTTGATCGGGACCCACACTAGAATAATTTAATAAACTTAAAATATTAATTAATAATCCTTTGCAATTAACTTAAGGCAATATTGGACTTAATGGGTTAAGTAGGAACACTTAACCCTAATCATCATTTCATGTGAAAACCCTAATTTTACTTGGGCCTTGAGTTGGGCCTTCCTATTGGGCTTTGGTGATTGGACTATTGATAGGCTATCCAAGAACAAGTAAATAGACTAAAATAATTGGATGGGCTTTAGGATAAGGCCCATGTGAAGGAGTTGGGCCTAATTTGGAAAATTAGGCCGTAGATAGGCCATAATTAGGCCTTTATGATTACGAGATATTGGGCCATTAGAATACCAAGAGTTTGGACTAGAATAAATGGATGGGTTTAAGGTAATACCATGTAGAGGGTTCGGCCTAATTTGGAAAGTTAGGCTATATGTTGGGATTTGGCTTATTACTTGACTATTGGGCATTTGGAGTGTGAGTTGTACCTTGGGCTTGGAACTCAATTATTAATTGGGTATTGTTTGATGTTGACAGTTCGGAAATCTGTCAACAGCGGTGCCAGGTGAGTTGTCCTCACTATAATAACAGGGTCAAAGGCACCAATGTCGGTCCTTTTCAGATTTGTATCCAGGTTTATTGCACGTTATGCTTTATGATATGTATCCCTGTTATAGGATGGTTTCTATGTTAGAGATCGGTTAGATCAGTATACTGGTTATAGGATGGTTACTATGTTAGTGATCAGTTAGATTAGTATCATGGTTATAGGATGGTTGCTATGTTAGAGATCGGTTAGATTAATATCCTGGTTATAGGATGGTTGATATGTTAGTGATTGGCTAGATCGGTATCCTAGTTATAGGATGGTTTCCATGATTAGTGATCTGCTAGATCTGCATGACTATTCATTTATATGTATGTGCACATGTTTGTTGGTTTGGGGGATTGGGTTGAGGCAGGTCCCGCTTCGTGCTATATGCCAAAATACCTAGGGCGGACCGGATAAACTGCATACTTGAGAGGGCATATAGTCAGGCCGAAGGCCCGACGAGTGGTCCGGATAGGCTGAAGGCCCTGAGAGGCGGTCCAGACGTGCCGAAGGCTCGGAGAGTGGTACAGAGAGACTGATGGCCTGTGAGGTGGTCCAGTCAAACTGATGGCTCATCATGCATGTTGTGTTTGTTTATATGATATGATTATATTTGTATGTCGTTGGTATTTTGGGGGAACTCGCTAAGTTTCGGGCTTACAGTTTTTTTATTATGTTTCAGGTACTTCTGATGATCGCGGGAAAGTGAAGGCGTGATCATGTACCTCTTTATATTTTTCATGATTTGACTCTGGTGATACTCTGATGTTTAAACTATTTTGAAAATAAACAGTAATAACTTAATGGTTTTAGATGTTTTAAAAAGTTTTAAATTTGCTTGAATTTTATGGGTGTTACAGAGTTAATGGATAAAATTTTCAACGTTTCTATATCAATGGCTTAATAACTCTAAATCTCAAGCCATTAGTCCAAAAGTCCACTTATAATGACAAAACTCAATGCATGGCCTAAGGACAAGCAAGAACAATCATTTTTCCATCACTAAGCAAGTCTAGAAGTCCATTTATTCATTCATATGTTTTTGAAGTTCTCCAAACTCCAAGAACACCATAAAAAGGACCAAGAAGATACTACAAAACAACCCAAAAACCTAAATCTAGCAAGAAATAAGCATAAAGTTCTAAGCTTTGTATCATACCAAAGTCCATAAGTGGTTGGATGAAGATGGACTCCAAGGTAAACAACTCTCTAACACCAAGAGATCATTCTTCTTTTTCAATCTTAAAAACAAAGCACCAAGATCATAAAAACTTGCAAGGGAACGGAGGATGGACAATATGGATGCTAGGTGTACTCCAAAGAGGCTCTTTGATATGAATGTGGGTTGCAAATGTCCAAAAATACAGAGGTAACACCTTTAATTACAGGATAAAACCCTAAGTACATGGGTTTAGGATGCACCAACATTTGCGCCGTGAATAGCTTGATCCAGCATGGCCCAAAACAACATAGGCCTAAATCACTCCTAGCCAAAACTAACCCTTTAAGTCTTAAAGTCTTATACCCTTACCCAAAAAACATTATTCTTAAAGGTCCAAAATTTAACCTTAAAAGCCCTTCTCTTGATCAAATTAAAGTTTGTCATTTTGAAATAAGAAATATCCCAATACCAGATGTTACATAAGCCTAGATTGGAACTCTTGTGTAGTTGAGAATTGTGGTCCAAGGTGGTTTACTAAAGGAGGATATGTATGTCGGACCAAGTTGTATTTTAGCCGGGCCTTTGCACACGAACAACCTGCTTATTCTGGACGAGGGCACATCTAGTCATCTACCAGGTCCAGAAACAACTCTTGCATAAAAAAGAAATATCATGTGCAAGACTGCATTAAGGGGATTTTAGTATTAAAGGATTGTTAAAAATTGTGCACTCAAACTCTAGCTTGTGTTGAATAATTTCGGAAAAAAAAGTTATGGCTGTTGGTTAATTGTTTTGTTTGGATTTTGGAATATTAATAAATGGAAGTGATGCAGCTGAGACTGAGGTGATGAAAATTGAAGAAAAAGATGTCAAGGACAAGTGTACAACTTCCTGTTGGCATACTTTTGGTCACAGGTATATCAGTGAAAATAATAAAACTTAAAGGGCTGAAAGTGTAAATTCGAGGGAAAAAATATTAAGGTCATTTCTGTTATATTTTCAGTCGAATATATTTTAGAAAAAAACTCAACTAGAAGTCTAGAAGTGGCCGATTGTTCTGCAATTTCTGTCTCTTTTCTCGATAAAAGAAGTTTAATATATTTTTTATTGTTGATTTACATGTGTATGGTTTGTTAATTCTTTGTTATTTGTTCAAAGTTGACATGCGAATTGTAATTTACATGGTTGGCAGGAATATGAACAAATATACGTGTTCCACCATGGACACGGTTATGGTCAAAGGTTTATAATTATATTCTTTAAGCCTAGTGCAATACAGGTAGGCGCTTCAAAGCGATAACTTGGTCTCGTTTATATAAACAGAATCACAAAGCTGCTTTTTCCATACATACCTAATCATCAAATATATCGAAAAGCAATGTCTTCTTCAAGGGTAGACTTAGAAAACTATCGAATTCCACTAGAGGAGATTATTCGGGCCACAAAAAACTTCAGCTCAGAAACTCAGATCGGAGATGGTGGATTTGGTATGATCTACAAAGGACAACTTTCTGAACACCGGAAAAACCACACAGTAGCCATCAAACGCTTTAATGGGAATCAAGGAAACAGTGAGTTCTATAAGGAACTCAACATGGTTTCTAGTTTCCACCATCCAAACATCATTCCCTTCATTGGTTACTCTGATGATGCCAATGAAAAGATCATAGTTTATGAGTATGCTATCCATGGAAGCCTTGATAGCCATCTCCAAGACCCGAATAAGTGGCGTTGCATAACATGGACACAAAGATTAAGGATTTGCTTAGGAGCAGCAAGAGGACTCAAGTACCTTCATTCGGCTCTAGGGAAGAACAACACAGTAATTCATGGAGACGTGAAGAGTGCAAATATATTATTGGATGAGATTCTGCAAGCCAAAATTTCTAATTTTGGTTTGTCAAGATTTGGTACAAGAAATCGGCCATATACCCATCTTGTTACAGAGGTTTCGGGTAAGATGTTTTACCTTGATCCCATTTACAATGAAAGAGACGAAGTCTTGAAAGAATCAGACGTATACTCATTTGGAGTGGTACTCTTTGAAATTTCAAGTGGGATGCCAGCTTATCGTGCAAGGTGCTTTGTAGACGATAAGGAACAATATCTACTGGACCTTGTTCGAAGCTACTATGATGAAGACGAATCGGGTGTATTCAAGAAGCTAGTTGATCCGGTTATTAAAGATCGTATTGATATGGATTCTTTTCATATGTTTAACGATATTGCACACCAGTGCATTAACTTGGAGTCGAAGAAACGTCCTACGATGGATAAGATCATTGCCAAGATTGAGAAAGCGTTAAGTATTCAAGTAAGTCTTTTATTTAATCAATTTTAAGGAAATTGCCATAGTTGGATTGTTTATGGGGCGCACTAATTAGTTTTTATATCATTTGTTTTTATATAAGTTGGCTACAATTTATAAAACAATTGGTTGAAAGTTATATATGGGCCCATAAAAATGATTAAAAAAAACTCTCTACAAGGACTTGTAAGTTGTAACGATTTTACAATTCATTGTAAAAAAGCTTATTTGAGAAAACTCGTTAAAAAAAGCTCCTACAATAAGTGATAATTTTTTTCAAAGATTTTCCATTTTGAAAAGCTCTATATGTCAGTACTATGTATGTCTCACGTGCCTTTGGTGTTTACAGTTGAACCACGGCAGAGACTTAACGGATACGGTGAGTTCTTTTCACTTACTACAACTCTTTCTTGTGCTTCTTGTAACTATGATATAAGTCTATGATATAAGTAAAGAAGAAACAAAATATAAATGTTCCTTTTATTTTTACATTAGCCAAATTTAAATACTTATATATCCTTTTGCAATAACTTGTAACGGATGAATTTGAATTGCACCTCTTGTTATCAAAACATATCGTACCAAGTGTACGGATTTTTTTAGCTACCAACAAGTTTAGTTGGTACAAATTTGGTAATGATATTTAATACATAAATTTCTTTTAATTTTCAATTATAATAAATAAAAGAACAACGAATGCATGAGACAATTTTGTCGTTTAGTAAAGAAATTTGTGAAGTAATACTTTCAGTTTATTAAATAATTCTATTGAAATAACTTTTCACTTTTTTAATTTTATATGTTAATAACTATTGACTATGGCTAAATAACTAACTAATAGCATGCTCTGTAAATTTTAAACACCAAACATATTATATATATATATATATATATATATATATATATATATATATATATATATATATATATATATATATAAAAGAAATTAAATGGTTTGTACGGTATTACCATGATGTTTGAAGTTTTATACCATTATTGTACCATGATTTTTCAATTAGTATGTTACTACCAAACAAACATATGGACTACCAAACATATTTACTACCAACTTTCTTGGTTAACTTGGTAGTATGTTGGTTGGTTTTCATTCTACCAACATGCTAACAAGACCTATTGGACACAAACAAACTAGTTTTCTAATATACATAGACTAAATTCTAAATATTCACGTATTACAATATATATATATATATATATATATATATATATATATATATATATATATATAGGGTTAGGTTATAATGTGGATGAACAATTATTGTGCAGACGTGTGGACAGTGTTATTCTATGATAATTACTAAGATAATAAGTTGTTTAGTAATGGGAATACGTTTAACCTTACATAAATATTATCATTTTCATGCATTCTTAGTAATTCATATTCATTTTTGTTTTCATACATCGTTTTTCACTCACTTTCATTATGAGAGAATACGACTCAATAAATAAACATTCTGACAACATTATGACAGAATGAGAATAATAATAAAAAGTCTATCATAACTTTATAGATGATTTAATTAGTGAAAATGTGTGTTAATGACAATAGTTATGTAAGATTGAACATATTTATATTATCAAACAAAATATTTTCTTTGTCATTCTCACAGAATAACATTCTCCACACGTCCGCACAATAGATGTGAATCTACATTTGAACTTAGCTCTCTCTCTCTCTCTCTCTCTATATATATATATATATATATATATATATATATATATATATATATATATATATATATATATATATAACTTATGTTCCTTTACTGTAAATGTTTACAGATCAACAACACAGAAGAAGTATTCCCGGAAGATCGTGGAAATATATAGTCCACTGCGGAACAAGATACAGTGAGCTCACGCCTAAATTGAAGCTTCCTTGTGTTTCTTGTAACTCTAAGAAAATCTTTGAACCAACATTAAAACTCTAATATTACACCTAAGTTATATATATATATATATATATATATATATATATATATATATATATATATATATATATATATATATATATATATATATATGATGCCTCATGTGAGACCAAATTAAGAGAGAATATGAGAACATATTTGATCCTTAAGATCAAAAGAATTGATTATTATGATTCATTAGTAATTGTTTAATTTAATTAATTAATAATAACTAAACATAATTATTTTTTGCCTATAATCATGGGATATTATCATCTAGTTTCCATAATTATCGAAATCACATTCAAAAAAATCAATTCGCATCTTTATCTCGTATGTTGAATTGCTTAGTATATCTTCTTAATTTCTTATTTATTCCAAAAAGTAAGATCATCATTTCCTTTCTATTCTGTTTGATCGTGTTCAAATAAGATTTAAACTATCATCTGTTTCTATTTATTTGAATATAAAAAGATAAAATATATTCTCACCAATTATATAAAATCTTTGAGAACATATGTATAAATTATCATGGTTATTAGAGTATTTATGTTATTCGTTTCATACAAGTTAATTTGTTCTTTTTTAGGGATAAGATATAAAAACATAATGTATTTATGTTTAATTATATTCTATTTTTATTAGATACAATTATATTTACGAATGAATAAGAAGTTCAATTTTTCCTTAATATTTAATGATGATTGGATTTTTCATTCAGTATAATACAATCAGTATCTATTCATCTATGATCACAATTAAAAATTTCCTTAATACACATGTATAAGATTACAACTACGATGATTGGACTCTTGGTACTAATATATACGGATCGAAATAATACTTAGACCATCATTCATGTTCTACTATCATCATCAATTACCATCTTCAATTTCTACAAAACGAAAATAACATTTCAATATAAAACAAGGTTAACAAAAATTGTAAAAAAAATATTTAGCAGAAAAATATTTAGACAATGCAATATTCATTGACCGATATAGCATCAACAAAATTTCTTTGACAAAGTTATTTTTGAGACCAATAATAAAATGATATTCATATATGTATTCATACACCTTTATTCGTAAATGAATAAAGCTTTATTCACAAATGAATAAAACTAAATTTATAAATTAATGATGCAATTTCATGCAAAGATGATTAATGTGTTCAAATTTATATTCATCAATGAACAAAGCTAAATTTATAAATTGATGACAATTCTATTCTTAAATGGTTAATGGGTTGAAACTCCTCCAAATACTTCAAATATATAAATAACAATACTAATTCATTGATGAATAATATATTTTAGCACACGACAATAATATAATCATTCTTCACTATGGACTAATATTCACAGTAACATCAATAAAGATACGTCTTGTTTCAAATATAAACAATATGTATTCATTAAACAAAAATTCATAAAAACCATAAATAAATACTTTATTTTGGGGTTTCGGGTAAAGTCACATAGGTATGACTTATGAGAGAAGAGAATCAGAATCATCAGTGAATAAACCATCATTATCGCGCATCACATTTCCTACTTTTACTTGGTTTTACTTTCAACACTCACCTTTATGATTCTTTTCCAGTTACAACTGTACTATAAGATATTCAGAGCAAATATAAGTAAAAATGAGGATAAATTGTTAGGTTTTAAGTGTTGGACAATGTTACCGAATCATTTTTTTTCTTTTTGAGTCAATGCATGCATGATTCTAAAACCAAGAATAGAGATTACTTTCTATAACCATCAATCAAAACCTAGAATTTAAAATGTTGATGCATCTGCTAATCCATCAGGAGATTCATAATCATCAATTAAAGCAACTAAACGTCATACATATGAAGAGAAAGGGGAAGGGTACACAACGAAAACCTATAACTTAAATTCTTGATGCATTTGCTTGAAAACAAAATAAGAAATGGGACGTCGGTGATGGTTCTGAATATCAATATGGGCAGAAGAGAAGGGGACGATGGGTACGACGGACGTGAACGATGGTGTCTTGAGTGGTGGTGGTTGTTGACAGACGGTTAGTGCTAGTCGTGGTGAGTTAGTACGATGATGATGTTAGTTGTGGACATTGATGGTGGTGGTCCGCCATTTTTTCCGAACACGAAGATGCTGGATAGAGAAAAATGCACAATTAGCCAATTAGGGTTCTTTTTCTTTCTCGAAAGGAGTGTTGGAATGTATGTAAAGAGAGATAACGTTGGCTAATTTTAAGGAATAAGTTTGAGGATGGAATTACTTTTATATCCTTTTGGTATATTTTCAACATAGAAAAGGTTTAAATTAATTGGAAAATTAAATAATTACTCAATTAACATCAACCATAGATTTTGAAAATTTAAGCGTCCTAAATTATTCTCGCGTTCTCAACCTTTTAGGTGTTTTTTTTATCCTACTCATATATATATATACACACACACACACACACACACACACACACACACACACAATCACACATTAACTAAATCCCAATTAAATTGTTAGGAGTGGTGGCAATCACCGGGTAATTAAGGGGAAAAAGATGTGATGGTGAGGAGATGTGCGTCAGAGACAACAAAATGTTGTGCTTAGGAGGGTGGAGACTAATATTTTCGATGGTGTGAGGAGGATAGGTCGCCATGAAGGAAGTATATTGATAGTGCGATGTTAGAATTGATTGAATTTGGTCTTTCAGAGGATATGATAAAGGCATAGGATTAAGGTAGTGGTGTAGCGATTGAGTAGTCCTATATGTGTAACCATTGGCTCTACTTGTTTCCTAACGTTTCTCCCCATCTTATTATGTTCATGTATCCCCTAGTTTTTCCCCTCATAGTATTTTTTCAAAGATTGTTCCATGCTTTATTGTCAATTTTAGCATACTTTACTTGATTTTGTTGTCTTTTCGAGTTGATTTTCGTTGCCTGTACCCCTATGAGTCTACCATGGGTATTTTACCCCTATGAGTCTACCATGGGTATTTGCTCCTTAAGGTATGATTCCTTCCATATTGTAACTATTTTATTACTTTGTTAGTATGTATGATTCTTATAGCACTATCTATTTCTCAATCTCACTATTTATTCATATCTTCCTTTAAGATTTAACTATTGATCCTCGATCTATTTAATTTAGTATATCAATTTCTTTTTATGTATTGTTTGATATTGAAGGGATGATTATTGCAATATGCATGTTCTACGCGGTTTCCACTATGTTGTATTAGGGCTGAACATGGTACGGTACCAATTGATTTTTACTCAAACCGTCTACCATACCTACTATAATTGGTATAAATTTTTTACTACCAGTACCGTACCAACTATACTTGGTACCAACGTGTTTGCCTACCAATAAGTTTGGTTGGTACAAATTATTAATGGTATATTACCAACTTTTTTCTAATTTGCCATTGTAATAGTTAAAGACTAATAACGATATGAGACACTTTTATCGTCTAGTAATATAAATTAGTAAATTAACTATTCTAGTTACTAAAAAATTTTAATAAGTAACATTTCGGTTTTTTAATCTAATGTGGTAATAACTATTGACAAAGTCTGATGTCTAATATCATACTTTTTAAAATCGTAAACAGTAAACGTTTGACATTTAAAATTTCGATATATATATATATATATATATATATATATATATATATATATATATATATATATATATATATATATATATATATATATATATATATGAATGGGTTGGTACGGTAATATCATGGTATTTAAAATTTAATACCATTACTGTACCAAGTTTATTGAATTAGTACGGTACTACCAACCAAACATGATGGCTATCAAATATATTGGTAACCAACTTTCTTGGTTCGATTGACAACATGTTGGTTGGTTCTCCATGATACATATTTGACAGCCCTATGTTGTATAACTTTTTATTTATTTATTTATTTTTCTTGAGTGGAGTTTTTTTTTTTTTGGAAACAACTAAAGTTGTCAACCATAATACCTCCCTCTAGGATTTGGGGTTTTGTTGTTGTTGTTGTTGTTGTTGTGTGTGTGTGTGTATATATATATATATATATATATATATATATATATATATATATATATATATATATATATATATATATATATATATATATATATAGTAGGTGTAAGACCCATTTATTACATGTGTTAATTAAAAAAAAAAATTAAACGTCTAAATATTTAAGAACTTTGAATTTATAAAAAAATAAGAAAAATAATGAATTAATAAAATTAATTTTTTTTATCTTTTAAATTTAAACAAATAAACAAAATAAACTAATGAACTTTAATTTAAGAATTTTGAAATAAAAAGATAAAGTCCATTAATGAAATTGCTATTCATTTATTACTATATTTATTGTAATTATTACATTCAATTATTATGTGGAATTTATTAAAATATAAAAATCTATAAAATGACATGTGGAAAAAAAATTAATTCAAAATAACCATAAAATGACATTTGACAAATTAAATAAGAGTGTGATATGTGATAAAAAAAACCCTCATTTATTAGAGTAGAATTTATTAGTGTAGATATAGGGCTAGGTTATAATGTGGATAGACAATTATTATACAGATGTGTGGACAGTGTTATTCCATGAAAATTACTAAGAGAATAGGTTGTTTAGTAATTTGACTACGTTCAATCTTCTACAACTATCATCATTTTTTTGCATTCTCACTAATTCTTATTCATTTTTGTTCCTACACATCGTTTTTCCCTCATTTTCATTCTTACAGAATACAACTAAATAAACATTCTGAAAACATTCTAACAGAACGATAATAATAATAATAATAATAATAATAATAATAATAATAATAATAATAATAATAATAATAAGTCTATAATAACCTTATAGATGATTTAATTAGTGAGAATGCGTGAGAATGACAATAGTTATGTAAGATTGAATGTATTTATATTACTAAGCAACATATTTTCTTTGTCATTCTCACATAATAACACTGTCCACACGTCTGCACAATAGATGCCAATGCACATTTGAACCTAGCTTTATATATATATATATATATATATATATATATATATATATATATATATATATATATATATATATATACTTATAAAGGAAACATTTTTCATTGCACCACATTATTTGAAACTCTCATCTATTTTTCCTTTTACCACATTAATTTGAAACTGCCATGACTTTTCAATTTCTTTCTAATAATAATTATAAGTTGGTTAATTAGGTAAATTAAATATTAAACTTAAAATGTAATCATATATAAACTAAATTTCAGTATTAAAATAATATGTTTACTTCTACTAATAAAGTTATGTTTTTAACTTATAACACATTATACTTAATTTATTAGGTTTAGTATATTGTTGGATGTATCAAATTATGATAATGGTTTAAGATATTTTTATAATTGTTAAAGTTTTTAAATAGGTAGCTTAAAAGAATTTACAATAACAATAGTTAAAAATAACTCTATATAAATGATTATATTGTTACGTTTAAAATTAAAAAAACAATGTTTGATGTTTAAATAATTATAATATTAAAAATTAAAACATCAAGCAAATAAATTTCAAAAAATTAATTAACAATAACAACAATTATAAATAACATTAAACCATACATTATATTTAATTTTATTCATGTCTAACTTACGAGTAAAAATCATTCAAATGATTGAGATTATGCAGTTATAATATATATATATATATATATATATATATATATATATATATATATATATATATATATATATATTATAATATAATTCAAAATAATCAATATATTATATCAATTAGTATACGAATTATTATATCAAATTTAACAACAACGTTATTGTTATATTTAAAAAAATTAAGACTTCAACTATATAGGTGTTTCCGCGCAACGCATGAGCATTCGCTTAGTGTGTGTGTGTGTATATATATATAAAAGAAATGAACTTTTTTGGTATGGTATTACCATGGTTTTTGAAGTTTTATTGAACGAATACTTAATTGTACGTTACTACCAACAAAACATGTAGGATATCAAACATATTTTTGTTACCAACTTTCTTGGTTCAGTTGGTGGCATGTGGATTGGTTTTCAGTGGTAAAAAATTGATTGCCCTAACAACAAGCCAAGAAGACCTACTGGATAGAAAAAAACTAGTTTTCTAATATTATAGAGTAAATTCTAAATATTCACTTATTACAATTGTTATAAATAACTTATGTACCTTCGTTGTAAATGTTTACAGATCAACAACATAGAAGAAGCGTTCCCAGAAGATGATGAAAATATATTGTCCACTACGGAACAAGATAGAGTGAGTTCACACCTAAATTGAGGCTTCCTTGTGTTTCTTGTTGTAGGGTTCGAAATGTATAGTGAGAAGGCTAAATTGGTCTAAATTTGTTAGGGTGCGAACAGATTGATTTCGAAATATAGGTATTTACAAGGCACATGTTGAATTCGAGATTGAACGTTTAGTTCTTGTATTTTTTGTGCGTCTGTAACACCCTATAAATAAGGTAAGTATTAGTTTCGAGGGTATCTTTTAGGGTGTTCGTTATTGTAAACACTCTCAAACAATTGTACTTTTGACAGACATAAATGAGTCAATCACATCTTATTTACTTGACGTGTTATTTTTGATTTTTGTGATTGATTTCGTATTCATTACTTGATTTTTAATACTCTTCAATTGGTATCAGACAGGATTCATTCAACCAATTTCAGTTTTCTCATGTTTTTCAATATTTTTGAATCGCTCTTTCCGATTCAAAGTTTTCCGCAATATTGAAACAGAAAACTTGTTTCAGTTTATTGTTTTGTTTCGATTATGCACCATGTTTGTTTGATCGAGTGTTTACTAGTCAATTTCTATTTGATTCTCCTTTCAAATCTCTTTTTGAAATCGAATATCATGTTTATTCATACAAAAATGGTGAACTTTAACATGAACACGATGTCAAGTTTTTCATAATTGCTTGGATCATCTACGAAGATTCCAATGCTCATTGATGAATACTATGACCATGTCACACCCCCGAACCAAGACAGTGGAAACATCCGTGGACAAATGATTTCATTGTACATCATAACAATTGAATATGAATGAAACATATCATTCCAAGCGACATACATTCAAAATACACACTTACATAGTTTACATTTTTTACTTGTTCATTAGTTCCCTGAGAATACAAGTCGTTTTGAAAAACGTCAACTAAAAAGTTGGTGAGTTCATAAGCATTTTTGTATAAAAATGGTTTTGCAGTTGTTTATAATAGTTCTCGTAGTACTTGCAGAAAATCTGATATTTTCTATGAAAAGGATTTGTGAGTCTCGTTCCAAAACTGTGAATATGTGCATGCATGTCCTTTGTTGTCTTTTGTTTGTAAAATTAAAGCGAACGTTCCCAGATAATCCAATATTTTCTGATGTAAGAAAAACTGTAGTCTTAAACCCTAAGACCAGAAGTGTAAGAGACTGAATACTTGAATAATGATTAATTTGCAGTTTTATAGTTTAAGAAAACCTATGAAGTGTAAGTTTCCCTAAACCAAAATCATATTGTTATTCCCTATGTGAGTCGCTATAACCATATTTGATATGACTGATATGTATGTCATGACGTTCTTTAGGCATCAGTTTCGGTAAGATATTTGTCACCCAAGACTCGCCCCGTGTAGCTGTAGCAAACAACTCAGGTGTGGGGGTATCAACCCCGTATAAATCTATACACAATTACCTCGCTCTCCCTCCAGGAGACTCTGGTTATAACTACAAGACTTACGGTATACGCTAGGTAGGTACGATGAAGGAATGTCTCACAAGAGCCTTAACAAATTTACGCGAACTTTGACTCCCATTATTAAATAATGAAAATGACCTTACTAGCGCAAATTTATGACTGACGTTTTATGACACGCGTTTTACAGCTTTATGACATACAACTTATTGCTCATGCTTTAACAACTTTATGATAGATAGTTTATGACACGTGAATCTTTCTGGCACGAAATTCTATTTTGTATACCATTTTGGTTAAATTATTTATAATAGTTTTTATAAATAATCTTTAGTAAACATATCTAGTTGTATCATAAGTTGTGAAAAATAGCATAGTATCTCCGGTTTTCAGCCATCAAGAATAATGAATACAAGTTTACTACTATTTTACGAATAAAATCTTTTTTAGTAAAATATCAAGTTTGTATTTTGTTTTATACCTTGTTGAAAGTTTTGTACTAAAAATATTTTTATGGTAACATCGTGAAATTTCAAAACAAATTTTCATTTTAAATTAATAAAAATACTCCAATCACAATTCTCAAAAACGTGTATCAATTGTTTTCACATAACATAAGTGCATATCAAAATCCCTAGAATCTCAAAACATCTCCACCATAAGTGTGTACTGATCATGCCGGCGCCTTCCCACGATCATCACTAGTACCTGAAACACATAACACGCAAACGGTAAGCAAGAATGCTTAGTGAGTTCCCCAAAATACCATGTACATCACATACGCCTTTCCAAGCCATAGCTCTATGGGATCTTCCGATCCAAGTGTCTCAGGGGATTTCCATCCCATAACTCTATTGACCTTCTGGTCCATGCTCTGTTGACCTTCCGGTCCATATCATCATACTCATATCATAACATATTACATATACAACATACATCACATTTTCATCATACACATAAGACCTTCCGGTCACACATAATCACCCCATCGGGTAAGGCATAGTGAGAAAACTCACCTCGAAGATGTCGGATAATCACTCGCGCTCAATTCTCCGACCTAGCTTCCTCCTATAGCATAAATACATCTCTAATTAATACCTTCCTGACTTAGTTTGACTAATGCCCTTAAGTCAACACAAATCAACTCTGGTCAATGTTGGTAAATGGCTACCCCCTTTGACCCAACTCGTCGAGTTAGGCACTGACTCGGCTAGTTCAGACATGAACTCCAGTACCCTAAATCCCTCTCTGACTCACTGAGTCACTCTCCCAACTCGGTGAGTCATCAACTGTGTGAGTCACGGGACAACCCGGTCTAACTCGTCGAGTCTGCTCATGGACTCAACGAGTTCATTCCATGCTCGAACTCAAATGGCCTTCTGAGGTCAAATCTGTTTCTCTAATCTATGGATCTTACCTTCCCAAACATGATAATCACGTAAAGGTAACATCTTGGCACCCATGCAACGCATACAAGGCTTCTTTTGGTGAAATGACCTCTAAAATGGTAACCTAAGTCCACAACTCAAAAGGAAAGGCATAAAGCAGAGCATTTGGGACTCTCTGGACCTTCTAAGGTCCAGATCTAGGTACCAATTCCCCATGGGACCTCTCACACTCCAAATACCAGCTAATCAAGGCATGAAGAAACCCTAGATTAGACTATATCAACAAAACACAAGAATAAGCTCTGAGTAATACATCAAATAGCTTCCTCTGCCCAATTGAAAGTAGATCCAAGCTCTCTAACTGTCCTAGCTTGACCTTCCTCTTCCCTTGTTTCTAAAACACACAAGAATGATGAACAATGGCCTCTTTTCTCACTCATAAGGACTCTCAGATGCTCTGGTGCTCCCAAGGATGAAAGTAGCCGCAATGAAGGGTTATAAGGTCCTTTAAATAGGGCTCAGACCTGGGAAATTAGGGTTTTAGTCGCCAGCACGGAATCGTCGAGTCCCCTCACCGACTCGTCAAATCCAGTCATCACCAAGCAACCCTACTCGACGAGTCTAGGCATCAACTCATCGAGTCTCTCTCTCTCTCTCTCTCTCTCTCTCTCTTAGACTCCAAAAATAAATGATAAAAATAATACTTGAAATCCCAGATGTTACAATTCTCCCCCACTAGAATCAGACTTCGCCCTCGATGTCTTACTCCACAAACAACTATGGATGCTGATCACGCATCTCCAACTCCGGCTCCCATGTTAACTTGGACCCTCTTCGATGTTGCCACTGGACCTGCACCAGGGACACCTCCTTGTTCCTCAGAACCTTGATTCTCCTATCTCGGATCGGGATTGGCCTCTCAACATAGTTCAGGCTCACATCCACCTGAATGTCCTCTAATGGAACCACTACTGACTCATCGGCAATACACTTTCTCAACTGAGACACGTGGAAGGTATCATGAATCTGATTCAGCTCGGCAGGTAGCTCCAAACGATACACTACTCTGCCCACCCTAGTTGTCACCCTGAATGGACCGGTATATCGAGGTCCCAACTTGCCTCTCTTCCTTAATTGAATCACACCTTTCCAAGGTGATACCTTAAGGAGAACGAAATCATCAACCTAAAACTCGAGCTCTGAGCGACGCCTATCAGTGTAGCTCTTCTGGCGACTCTGGGCCGTCAGCAACCTCTGCCTGACCCGCTGAATCTGCTTAGTTGCCTGGAGCACTATCTTCGTACTACCCATCACACGCTGTCCTACCTCTCCCTAACAAATGGGAGTCCGACACCTCCTTCCATACAACAGCTCGTAGGGAGGCGTACCGATGGTCAAATGGTGGCTATTGTTATAGGCAAACTTAGCCAAAGGCAGATACATGTCCCACCTTCCTCCGAAGTCTAATATACATGCTCGAAGCATGTCCTCGAGTGTCCGGATAGTCCGCTCACTCTGACTGTCGGTCTGAGGGTGATAAGCGGTGCTGAGATGCAATCTCGTACCCAACTCCTCATGAAACTTCCAGAACCTGGAAGTAAAACGTACATCTTGATCTGACACAATTGAGATTGGCACCCCATGCCGAGACACCACATCTCTCACATATATTTCTGCCAACTTCTCTGCATAAGAGCTCTCACTGATAGCAAGGAAGTGAGAACTTTTCCTGAATCGATCCACAATCACCCAAATTGCATCGACACCCCTTGGGGTTCTTGGTAGTTTGGTGATGAAATCCATAGAAATCTGTTCCCACTTCCACTGGGGAACCTCAAGTGGCTGCAACTTGCCATGCGGATGCTGGTGCTCAGCCTTAACCTGACGACAAGTCAAGCACCTCTCTACAATCCACGCAACATCTCTCTTCATACAATGCCACCAATAGTCTCTCTTCAGATCCAAATACATTTTAGTGGCTCCGGGATGGATCGAGAATCTCATTCTATGCACCTCCTCCATCAAAACACTACGTGCCCCGCCTATAAACGACACCCAAATCCGACCACAAAAAGTCATAAGCCCTCAGCTATCAGTCACAAAATCAGATACCTACCCAAACACTCGCTCCTCCTTGCGATTCTCCGGTCTCACAGCCTCTGCCTGGGCCTCACGAATGGTATCTAACACCGGAGTCATCACGGTTATTCTCTTACACATACCTCGCATCGGAACACTCTCTGCCCTCCAACTCAGGGCATCGGCTACCACATTTGCCTTGCCCGGGTGGTATAGGATCTCACAATCGTAATCCTTAACCACATTCAGCTGCCGCATATTCAGGTTGGGCTGATGCATCAAATACTTCAAACTCTTGTGGTCCGTGTAAATGGTACACCGAACCCCCACACAAATAGTGGCGCCACATCTTGAGAGCAAACAATACCGCTCCCAACTCCAGATCGTGAGTGGGATACCTTGCCTCATGAGGCTTCAGCTGCCTTGATGCATATGCTATCACATGCCCTCTCTGCATCAGCACCACACCTAATCCCGATATCTACGCATCACAATACACCACAAAATCCTCCATCCCCTCCGAAAAGGCTAATACTGGGGCTTTGCATAATCTCTGGCGAAGCGTCTCGAAGGAGACCTGCTGCTCTGGGCCCCAACTGAAAGCCACGCCCTTCCGGGTCAACCTGGTAAGAGGAACAACAATCTTGGAGAAATCCTTAATGGATCTATGATAATAGCCGACCAACCCCAGAAAACTTCTAATCTCCGTGGCGGACTTTGGCACTTCCCAACTCATCACCATCTCAATCTTGGCCGGATCGACCAATATCCCATTCTGGTTAGCGAGATGCCCCAAGAACTGGACCTCTCGTAACCAGAAATCACACTTGGAGAATTTAGCGTAGAGCCTCTCCGATCTTAGAACTCCGAAGATCTCTCTCAAATGCTCCTCATGCTGCTCTCCAGATCTCGAATATACCAATATATCATCGATGAATACGATCACTGAACGATCCAACATCAGCCTACATACTCTGTTCATGAGGTCCATGAACGCTGCTAGTGCATTGGTGAGCCCGAAAGGCATCACCACGACTCGTAATGCCCATAACGAGTCCTGAATGCGGTCTTCTGAATATCATCATCGCTTACTCTCATCTGATGATGTCCAGACCAAAGATTGATCTTGGAGAACAAAGACGCTCCCTGTATCTGATCGAATAAATCATCGATCCTTTGCAAGGGGTAACGGTTCTTGACCATCAACTTGTTCAACTCCCGATAGTCAATGCACATCCGGTGTGAACCATCCTTTTTCTTGAGAAAAAGGATCGGCGCTCCCCACGACGAGCTACTCGGCCGAATAAACCCTTCCCCAACAGCTCCTGAAGCTGTGAGGATAACTCCTGCATCTCTGGAGGCACAAGGTGATAGGGCGCCCTATCGATATGTGCTGCCCTCAGAATCAAATCAATATGGAACTCTACCTGCCTCTCAGGAGGCACACCCGACAACTCCTTGGGGAAAACATCCGGGAACTTGCACACTTTCGGAACCTCGCCAATTGATCTCGGTCTTTCCGAATCAATCCTCGTATCCATTACATAAGCCACAAACCACCTACAGCCCTGCTGTAGGCTCTGCCTCGCTCTAGTGGCCGAACAAAACGTTGACCCAAAACGGGTACCCTCGCTGTATACTGTAAGTACTCCCCCACTAGGGTCTCATATCGTCACCAGCTTCCGCTCGCATTCTATCACGGCCCCAAATCGGCTAAACCAATCCATGCCCATGATGACACATACGTCCCCCATCGCAATTGGGACCAGATCTATCGGAAACCCAACACCAAAAATCTCAAGCACACACCCTTGGATCACGTCCATGGCATACACTGCTCGCTCTTTAGCTATAGAAACTCGTAGAGGTCGACTCATCGCCTCCCGCTGGATACTGATATGTCTACTGAATGCTAATGAAACAAATGACCAACTCGCACCCGAGTCAAACAACACCAAAGCAGGTACAGAATTCAAAAGGAAAGTACCTACGCATATCATAATATAAACACAAGATCTCATCATAAACAAATAATAACAGAATACATACCAGCCACGACGTCGGGTGCTGCGCGGACCTTCTCCGCTGTCAACTGGAAGGCTCTCCTGCGAGCCTTTGGTGCCTTGGCCTTCACTAGTCGAACCTCAGTAGCGCGCACGGTGGTAGGGGTAGATCCTTGTTGTACTCCCTGTGCTATCCTCTGCAGCTGCAGACACTCGGCCTTCCGATGGCCCGTCTGGTTGTAATAAAAGCAAACCATGAATCCCTTGGGGCAGTCCTTGGCTATATGCCCTTCCTTGCCACATTTTTAGCAAGCACCAGATCGACAAACTCCATCATGTCCCTTGTTGCACTTTCCGCAAGTGCGGCCCTTCTGGCCTCCAGATCTCGAATCGGCGGGCTTTGCCCGCTTGGCTATCGGCTAAGACTGTGCCGGCCGCCTATCCAACCCCTGAGACTCGGCCTCCTCCCTGGCCCGAGTCTGCAACTCAATCTCCCTCTTCTGATCATTTTCCTGAAGCTCAGCAAATGTCCGATAATTTGAGTTCGATACAAACTCCCGAATGTCCCTCCTCAGAATGCTCAAGTACCGGCTCATGCACACCTGCTCAGACGACACGTGCTTAGGGCAGAACATCGCCCTCTCATGAAACTTCCTGGTGATCACAGTCATTGACTCAGGACCCTACTTGCGGGTCAAGAACTCCTAGGCCAACTGTTCCCTTTCCACCGGGGGAACGTACTCGTCTCTGAACATAGTGGTGAACCTCTCCCAGGTAACCGCCGAGATCTCCGTAGAAGTAAGATGCGCCATCACAAATTTCCACCAGTCCTTCGCTCCCAAGCGAAGCTGTTTCAGTGCAAACCGAAACCTCAGATGCTCTAGACACGAACAGGTGTAGAAGCATCCCTCAATATGAGATATCCATCTCATCGCCGCTATGGGTTCCTGGTTCCCATCAAACTCTGGTGGCTTCGTGTTGCTGAACTCCCGAAATAGTAACGAGTCACCCACCTGAGGTCTGGCAGCAACAACAGCTACAGCGGCTGCAACCTCAGTAACCGCTACGTACCGCTCATCAAAGATCTCAATCAGTGTGGTCTTCATAGACCCGAACATCTCAGGAATCTCATCCCGGATAGTCGCAACCACCTCGTCATGAATCATCTGACACAACTCCTCGTCACTCACGCCGCTCGTCTCAGGCCTATGGTGTGTCCCAACCAGGATGCCTCTCGAAATACAACATAAAAATATCCGAGACTCGCATGAGTATACTCGCACTCGATAAATCAACCCTACTTGCTCCCTAGTACCCTAAGGATTCTTACTTGGACTGCACACTTGATCGGTGTCTTCGGTAGTACGAGCCCAATACTACCGCCCACACCGCGTCAACATTCACCCCAAGTCCTCCTCCTAGGATTCCAACTCACAAATACTCTACATCTCGCTAGCATAGGCTACCCTTCGGTAAACCTCTCATAAGCCCCTCACTGCTACCTACTCGCTCTCAAGCATCTCCTAGCAGCGAAATCTCCTAGGCTAAGGCATCTCGTATCAGGCCACTCTAGTCCTAACATGAATACCTAGCCTACTCTAGCATGCATATCATATCTCATAACACATAATGTAAGGGTAGTTTCGGAAATCACTGTTCGGGCGCTAGCTGATCGTACACACTGCTTCTTTCTACTTTCCTCAAATTCTTTTACTTTTTGGAAAAATTGTTTCTTTTATGAAAATGTTTCTCAAATCCTCAGTTTTAGTTCAAATACACCTGAAGGTGAATCCGAATCCTTCAAACCAAGGCTCTGAAACCAACTTGTAACATCGTGAAATTTCAAAACAATTTTTCATTTTAAATTAATAAAATACTCCAATCACAATTCTGAAAAACATGTATCAATTGGTTTTACATAACATAAGTGCAAATCAAAACCCTAGAATCTCAAAACATCTCCACCATAAGTGTGTACTGATCATGCCGGTGCCTTCCTACGATCATCACTGGTACCTGAAACACATAACACGCAAACGGTAAGCAATAATGCTTAGTAAGTTCCCCAAAATACCATGTACAACACATACGCCTTTCCAGGCCATAGCTCTATGGGATCTTCCGATCCAAGTGTCTTAGGGGATTTCCATCCCATAACTCTATTGACCTTCCAGTCCATGCTCTGTTGACCTTCCGGTCCATATCATCATACTCATATCATAACATATTACATATACAACATAAATCACATTTTCATCATACACATAAGACCTTCCGGTTACACATAATCACCCCATCGGATAAGGCATAGTGAGAAAACTCACCTGGAAGATGTCGGATAATCACTCGCGCTCAATCCTCCGGCCTAGCTTCCTCCTATAGCATAAATACATCTCTAATTAATACCTTCCTGACTTAATTTGACTAATGCCCTTAAGTCAACAAAAATGAACTCTAGTCAACGTTGGTCAATGGCCACCCCCTTTGACCCAACTCATCGAGTCAGGCACTGACTCGGCGAGTTCAGACGTGAACTCAAGTACTATAAATCCCCCTCTGACTCACTGAGTCACTCTCCGAACTTGGTGGGTCATCAACTGTGTGAGTCATGGGACAACCCGGTCCGACTCGTCGAGCCTGCTCATGAACTCGGCGAGTTCATTCCATGCTCGAACTCAAATGGCTTTCCGAGGTCAGATCTGCTTCCCTAATCTATAGATTTGACCTTCCCAAACATGATAATCACGTAAAGGTCACATCTTGGCACCCATGCAACACCTACAAGGCTTCTTTTAGTGAAATGACCTCTAAAATAGTAACGTAAGTCCACAACTCAAAAGGAAAGGCATAAAGTAGAGCATTTGGGACTCTCTGGACCTTCTAAGGTCTAGATCTAGGTACCAATTCCCCATGGGACCTGTTACACTCCAAATACAAGCTAATCAAGGCATGAAGAAATCCTAGATTAGAATAAATCAACAAAACACAAGTATAAGCTCTGAGTAATACCTCAAATAGATTCCTCTGCCCAATTTGAAGTAGATCCAAGCTCTACAACTCTCCTAGCTTGACCTTCCTCTTCCCTTCTTGCTAAAACACACAGGAATGATGAACAATGGCCTCTTTTCTCACTCACAAGGACTCTCAGATGCTCTGGAGCTCCCAAGGATGAAAGTAACCGCAATGAAGGGTTATAAGCTCCTTTAAATAGGGCACAGACCCGGGAAATTAGGGATTTAGTCGCCAGCACGGACTCGTCGAGTCCCCTCACCGACTCGTCGAGTCCATTCATTAATCCAGTCATCACCATGCGACCCTATTCGATGAGTCTAGGCATTAACTCGTCGAGTCTCTCTCTCTCTTAGAATCCAAAAATAAATGATAAAAATAATACCTGAAATCCTGGATGTTACAGTTATGTTGATTTGACTCTAGTAAGTCATGAATTTAGTCTTATCACGAATGGTAAACTCTTCAATTTTGTCCAAATCTTTGTGCGGATTTTATAAAAAAAATATAGTATGTGTATATATCCAAAAGTTAAACATGCGTGGACCTACATATGCATGGTTTTGCCTTTTTTGAGTGAACAACCCTAACCACGAATTTTTGTGTAACAAATATGTTGTCAAACACGCACACCATGATTTTATGTTGCAAAAACATGATAAAAACCTTACTACCCAAGAATTTGTTCCATTTTCAACACAATATTTAAGATGCATGCAGTTACCCAAGGGTTAAACACAATACACATAGGTAAATGAAAATATCCAATGGTTAAACGAGATTTGACTTGTATCCTTGCCACGAAGACATGAAAATATGAAAAATGTGGGGGTATGAAGCTTACCTTAGTTGATTTCATGGGGTAGAAGAAGAAGAAGGAAATTTTTGATCCTAGCCTTATGTCTTGGAGAAATTCTAGAAAATGGTGGTGTTTCTAAGAGATTAACACACCATAAAAGTGTGTAAACAAGGAGTTCTTGACTTAGATATGTATAGAATCACTTAAGTTTACAAGAAACTTACCAAGTTTTTGTGAGTTGTTTGAAGGAAACCTTGAGGAGGGCACTATACTTCAAATTTTTGGGAGGAAATGAAAGAGGATTCTTGAGAGTAAACTGTTGAAATTGAAATTTTTTTTTGTGTGTGTGTGTGGGGGGGGGGGGGGGGGTGGGAGATGTAACAACGTAAATTTTCAAACCAAAATTTTCAATTTAAAAATACAATTTCTCAATAATAAAATCTCAAAAGTATCACAATATCAAATTATCGAGTATGATAATCAAAAACTATATACATCAAACTCTGGGAACCTCTCAATCATAACTCAATCTCTAATGTGTGTATAATCAAGTCGGCGCCTTCCCGTGATCCTAAGAAGTACCTGAAACACATAACACATAACACGATAAGCATGAAAGTTAGTGAGTTTACCAACATACCACATACAACACATTATCCACTCGAGGCTATAACTCTGTAAGACTCTCTGGTCAACGTGTATTAGTGGGAACCTCCACTCCCACAACTCTAAAGGAGCCTCCGGTCGTAACTCCATGGACCCTCTGGTCCTAACTCTGTGGACCCTCCACTCCTAACTCTGTAAACTCTGAATAACACATAGCATAAATCACACAGGCATAATGTAGTAAGATCACAGTACTCAAATAAACACACAAGACCGTCTGGTCACACATAGATACCACTCTAGGTAAAGTATAGTGAGAAGACTCACCTCGTAAGCTAGCAAGTAAAAGTATCGTACTTGAAAACCTCGATCAAGCCTCCGCCTAACACATAGGATAATTATATCATACTCTACTCATACTCAAATACACCAATAGTTATTCTCTCTTTCACTGCAACCCTAAAAATGGGTATAATACCATTTTACCCCTCCCTGGTGTCCACTACTCATTTTGACCAATCCCTAAAGTGAACAGAAGTCAAACTCGAGTCAACAGTCCAAATTGACCTAACTCGCCGAGTGCACTCATGCGACTTGTTGAGTCCAATCGTTTCTCAACAGTCTTGTGAAGATCCAACTCGTCAAGTTCACCCCTAACTCACCGAGCTATCGCATGGTCCAGCTCATCGAGACAAACCCTAACTGACTCGTCGAGTCACTCATCAACTCTGCGAGTCCATTCAGACTCATCTTACATTCAGACGACTTCAAAGCAGAAAACGCTCTCACATTCTATATCTAAGCTTTGTAAGCTTACTTATCACATAAAGCCACGATCTTTACGTTCATGCATGAAACTTAGGGCTTGAAATGCCAAGAACATGCTTTATTTGGGGTTTCTCATTCAAGGATCTATTATGGCTAAAATAAAGTAGGGAACTTTAGACTCTAGGGACCTCACAAGGTCCAGATCTGATGTCCAAATCTCTAAAAGTGCTCAAGACCTACAATGTCCCAAAATAAGATGGAAAAGAAGCCCTAATCTCTAATGACATGAGATCTACCAAAACTAATGAGAAAGTTACGAACTTTATACCTTAAAGAGAAGCTTCTGGATGATTAGCAACATATCTATCAACCTCTCCTCGTTCCTTGCTTGAAATCCTCCTCTTCTCTTTCAAAAATGAACTAAAGTTCTCAATATTAGCTCAATACTCTCTCTAAAGCTCAAGGGGCGATTAGGGTTTCTCTTAGTGAATGCAAGCAGATGGAGAGCAACAATGTAAGCTATAAGTGTCCTTATATAGGCCCCAAACTCAGGGATTTAGGGTTCATCTCACAGCGCTTACTCAACGAGTTGACTCTTCGGACTCATCGAGTAGGTCGTTAATCCCACGTGGTCGCACCCGACCCTACTCGATGAGTTGTAGCACCAACTCATCGAGTTGCTCAATAATCCTCAAAATCGATAAGTAAATAATATGCCTCGAAATCTGGATGTTACAATTCACCCCACTAGAATCAGACTTTTCCCTCGAAGTCATGCTCCGCAAATAACTCTGGATGCTTCTCCCACATGTCTGACTCCGACTCCAAAGTTAAATAGGACCCCCTACGATGCTGCCAGTAGACCTGGACCATGGGCACCTCCTTGTTCCTTAGAAGCTTCACCTTTCGATCTAAAATCACGATCGACCTTTCAATATAATTCAGGATCGCATCTACCTAAATATCCTCTAGTGGTACTACTTCCATGTCATCGGCTACACACTTCCTCAACTGGGACACGTGGATGGTGTTATGCATCTGGCTCAACTCTGCAGGTAGCTCAAACTGGTATGCTACTCTACCCACTCTGGCGGTCACTTTGAAAGGATCAATGTATCAAGGTCCCAGCTTGCCCTGTTTCTTGAATCGGATCACCCCTTTCCATGGGGATACCTTTAGGAGTACAAAATCTCTGACCTGAAACTCTAGCTTGGATCGTCGACTGTCTGCATAACTCTTCTGGCGACTCTGGGCCGTCAGTAGCCTCTGCCTGACCTGTTGAATCTGCTCGGTTATCTTCAACACTATCTCCATGCCACCCATCATTCTCTGCCCCACTTCTCCCCAACAAATGGGAGTCCGACACCTCCTCCCATATAGAATCTCAAATGGAGGCATACCAATACTCAAATGATGTATGTTGTTGTAAGAAAACTCAGCCAGTGGTATGTATGTTTCCCAGCTTCCTTCGAAGTCCATGACACAAGCACGCAACATGTTCTCAAGCGTTTGAACTGTCCCCTCACTCTGCTCGTCCGTCTGCGGGTGGTATGCAGTACTGAAATGCAAGCGCGTGCCCAACTCCTCATGAAATTTCTTCCAAAACCTGGAAGTGAAACGCACGTCCGATCCGACACTATCGAGATCGGCACTCCATGTTGTGCTACCACCTCTCTCACATAGATCTCGGCCAATCTCTCTGCAGAAGAGCTCTCACTAATGGAAAGGAAGTGAGCACTCTTCGTCAGTTGGTCCACAATCACCTAAATCTTGTCAACCCCACGTGCAGTCCTCGGTAACTTGGTGATAAAGTCCATAGAGATATGTTCCCTCTTCCACTGGGGAATATCCAGAGGATGCAATGGACCATGTGGATGTTGGTGCTCTGCCTTGACCTGATGGCAGGTCAAGCACCTCTCAACTACCCAAGCAAAATCCCTCTTCATACAGGGCCATCGATACTCTCTCTTCAGGTCCAAATACATCTTAGTGGCCCTAGGATGGATCGAGAATCTTGATCTATGCGCCTCCTCCATCACCATATGCCGAGCTCCGCCCGTATAGGGCACCCAAATCCACCCTCGGAAGGTCATAAGCCCTCAGATATACATCACAAACTCGGATGCTTTCCTAATCACCCACTCCCTTTTGCAGTTCTTCGGTCTCACGACCTCTGCCTGGGCCCCTCGAATGGTATCTAAGACTGGAGTCATCACCGTCATCCTTATACACACATCTCAGATCGAAGCACTGTCTGTTCTGTGGCTCAGGGCATTGGCTACCACATTAGCCTTGCCTGGATGATACAGGATCTCACAGTCATAGTCTTTCACCACATCTAACCATCTCCTCTTTCGCATATTTAGGTTGGGTTGGTCCATGAGATACTTCAAGATCTTGTGATCCGTGTATATGGTACACCGAACCTCGTAAAAATAATGGCACCAGATCTTGAAGGAGAACACCACCGCCCCCAAATCTAGATCATGGGTGGGATATCTCGTCTCACGAGGCTTCAATTTCCTCGATGCGTATGTTATCATGTTCCCTCTCTGCATCAACACTGCACCTAACCCGAATATAGATGAATCACAAAAAACCACAAAGTCCTCCACTCCCTCTGGAAGGGCTAACACTGTAGCTTCGCACAATCTCTGGCAAAGAGTCTCAAATGAGGTCTTATACTCGGGACCCCAAGTAAAAGTAATGCCCTTCCAGGTCAACTTAGTGAGGGGGATGGCAATCTTGGAGAAATCTCTGATAAATCTTCGACAATAGCCGACCAATCCCAGAAAACTCCGGATCTCGGTGGGGGATCTCGGCACCTCCCATCTCATAACTTCCTCATTTTTGGCCGAATCGACCAAAATCCCATTCTGATTAAGGAGGTGTCCTAAGAATTGGACCTCTCATAACCAGAAACCACACTTGGAGAATTTGGCATAAAGCCTCTCAATCTCAATACTCCAAGAATCTCTCTCAGATTCTCCTCATGTTGCTCTCTAGATCTCGAATACACTAGGATATCGTCGATGAACACGATCACCGATCGATCCAACATAGGCATGCACACTCGGTTCAATAGATCCATGAACGTTGTCGATGTGTTGGTAAGTCCAAAAGGCATCACCACGAACTCATAGTGCCCATAACGAGTCCTAAAGGCCGTCTTCTGGATATCCTCCTCACGGACTCTCATCTGATGATATCCAGACCTCAAGTCGATCTTTGAAAACCAAGACGCACTCTGGAACTAATCGAACAGATCGTCAATCCTCGGAAGTGGATAACGGTTCTTGACCGCCAGCTTGTTGAACTCCCGGTAATCAATGTACATCCGGTGTGAACCATCATTTTTCTTGATAAAAAGGATCGGCGCTCCACACGGCGAGCTAATCGGTCTGATAAAGCCTTTCCCTAACAACTCTTAGAGATGTGAGGATAATTTTTGCATCTCTGGTGGCACAAGGCAATAAGGTGTCGCTCCCGAAACCAAATCAATCCAGAAATCCACCTACCTCTCGGGATGCACACTTGGTAAATCCTCGGGAAAAACATCTGGAAACTCACTCAATATTGAAACCTCAATAATAGAACTCGATCTCTAGGTAGAAGTTTGCGTATCCATCACATACGCTATAAAAACCCTTGCAACCCTACTGTAGACTCTATCTCGATCTGGCAGCCGAGCAGAATGCTGACCCAGATCGGGTACCCTCGCTATACACTATAAACACTCCTCCACTAGGGTCTCGGATGGTCACCAACTGACGCTCGTAGTCGATCACAACTCTGAATCAAATCAACTAGTCTATGCCCACAATGACACAGACATCACCCATCGCAATACGTACCAGGTCTATCAGAAACTCAACACCAAAAATCTCGAGCACACATCCTCGGATTACATCAGTAGCAAACACCGTATGCTCATTGGCTATAGAAACTCTCAGAGGTCGACTCAACGCCTCACGTCGGATATTGATGTGGTGACTAAATGCTAATGATACGAAGGATCAATTCGCACCCGAGTCAAATAACACCAAGGCAGGTATAGAACTCACAAGAAAAGTACCTAAGCATATCACAAAATAAGCACAAATAACTCAAAATAGAGTAAGTAAAGGTATACATTCTGGCCATGACATCAGGTGCTGCGCAAACGTCCTCTGTTGTCAGCTAAAAGGCACTCCCGCGAACCCTAGGAACCTTGACCTTCGCTAGCCGGCTCTCGGTAGCTCATATAGCAGTAGGGGCAGATCCCTATGCTGATCCCTGTAGTAGTTGAGGGTACTCAGCCTTCCAATGGTGGTTTGGTTGCAGTGAAAGTAGAATGCAAACCCCTTGCGGAAATCCCTCGTGATATACCCCTCCTTGCCACACTTATATCACATACCCGCTCGACACACCGCCTCATGACTCTTGCCGCACTTTCCATAGGTGCGGACCTTCTGGCCTCCAGATCTCAAATTAGCATGCTTTTCCCACTTGGCTGCCGAATAGGACTATGCTGGTCATTGATCCCTCCCCTGAGACTCCGCCTCCTCCCTGGCCTGAGTCTCAAGTTCAATCTCCCTGTTTCGGGCATTTTCCTGGAGCTCAACAAATGACCGATAAGTCGAGTTTGCCACAAACTCACGAATATCCCTCCTTAGAATGCTCAAATACCAACTCATATGTGCCTGCTCAGTAAACACTTGCTCAGGGCAGAACAACACCCTCTCATGGAACATCCTCGTAATCACTGTCACTGACTCTATCCTCTGCTTGAGGGACATAAACTCCTGGCCAATCATTCCCTCTCTATCGGGGGAACATACTCATCTCGAAACGTCACAGTAAATATCTCCCATGTCACTGCAGTGAGCTTTGTAGGAGTGTAACTGGCTGTCACAAACTTCCACTAATCCTTCGCCCCCAAGCGAAGCTGGTTGAGTGCGAACCGTATTCTTAAATGCTCCGGACATGAACAAGTGTAGAAACACCCCTTGAGATCAGAGATCCATCTCATCGCGACAATCAGATCCCGAGTCCCATCAAACTCTGGTGAATTCGTGTTGCTGAACTCCCAGTACAAAAACGAGTCACCCCCTATGGCCTGTCAGCAGTGATGGCTGCAACAGCAGCCGCCTCAGTAACAACAACATATCGCTCATCATCCTTCTCCATCAAGGTGGTCTTAATAGATCCAAATATCTCTGGGATAGCCTCCTGGATGGCTTCATCCACCTCGTCATGAATCATCTTGAGAATCTCGTAATTGCTAACTCCACTGCTCTCGGGGTTGTGGCACGTACCCACCATGATGTCTCTGAAACACAACACAAAATAATCAAAGACTCGCTCGAGTATACTCACACTCGATCATTCGCCCTTTCTTGTTCCTTAGCATCCTAATGATTTTTACTTTGACTGCTCACTGATCCGGTGCTTTCAGTAGTAGTACGATCCTAATACTACCTTCCACACCACATCTGTATTCACCCCAAGTCCTCCTCCTAGGATCCTAGATCGCAAGTACTTTACATGTTACCGAACATAGACTACTCTCTCGGTAGACCCCTCATAAGCTCATCTCTGCTAAATACTCATACTCAGCTTATATTCAAAGTAAATCACAGATTGCAGTAACTCCTAGGCTAAGGCATCACAAATCGGGCCACTCTAGTCCTAAAATATGAAATACTTAGCCTACTCTCTAGAATGCATAATATCTCATAACACAAAAGTAAGGGAATTTTTGGGAAATCACCGTTCGGGCTCTGGTTGATTGTACACATTGCTCCAAATGGTTTTCTCTTAAAATCTTTCTTAAAAAATATTTGTCTCCTTTGAAATTTTTTCTCAAATCCTCAGTTTGAGTCCGAACACGATCGAAGGTGCATCTGAATCCCTCAAACCAAGGCTCTGATACCAACTTGTAACAACTTAAATTTTCAAATCAAAATTTTCAATTTAAAAACACAATTTCTCAATAATAAAATCTCAAAAGTATCACAGTATCAAATTATCAAGTCTCATAATCGAAAACTGTATACATCAAACTCCAAGAACCTCTCAATCATAACTCAATCTCTGATGTGTGTACAATCAAGTCGGCGCCTTCCTGTGATCCTGAGAAGTACATGAAACACATAACACATAAGACGGTAAGCACGAAGCTTAGTGAGTTCCCCAACATACTACATATAACACATTATCCACTCGAGGCTATAACTCTATAAAACCCTCTGGTGAATGTGTCTCAGTGGGACCCTCTAGTCCCACAACTCTAAAGGACCCTCCGGTCCTAACTCTATGGACCATCCGATCCTAACTCAGTAAACTCTGAATAACACATATGATAAATCACACATGCATAATGCAGTAACATCACCGTAATCAAATAAACACACAAGACCCTCTGGTCACACATAGATACCACTCTAGGTAAAGTATAGTGAGAAGACTCACCTCGTAAGCTAACAAGTAAAAGTCTCGTACTCGAAATCCTCGATCTAGCCTCCACCTAACACATAGGATAATTATCTCTAATTAATAATTTACTTATACTCAAATACACCAAAAGTTATTCTATCTTTTACTCCAACCCTAAATATGGTTAAAAGACCATTTACCCCTCCTGGTCTCCACTACTCATTTTGACCAAACCCTAAAGTCAACAGAAGTCAAACTCTAGTCAATAGTCCAAATTGATCTGACTCGTCGAGTGTACTCATGCAACTCGTCGAGTCCAGTCATTTCTCAACAGTCTCGTGAAGACCTAGCTCGTCAAGTTAACCCCTAACTCGTCGAGCTATCGCATCGTCCAGCTCATCGGGACAAATCCTAACCTACTTATTGAGTCAACTCATCAACTCGACGAATCCATTCAGACTCATCTTGCATTTACACGATTTCACGGAAGAAAACCCTCTCACGATTTATATCTAACCTCTCTAAGCTTGCTTATCATGTAAAGCCACAATCTTTACATTCATTCATGGCACTTAGGGATTGAAATGCCAAGAACATGCTTTATTTGGGATTTCTCATTCAAGGATCTATTATGGCTTATATAAAGCAGGGAACTTGAGACTCTAAGGACCTTACAAGGTCCAAATCTGATTTCCAAATCTCTAAAGGTGCTCAATACCTTCAAGGTCCCAAAATAAGATGGAAAAGAAGCCCTAAACTCTATTGACATGAGATCTACCCAAACTAATGAGAAAGGTACGAACTTTATACCGTAAACAGAAGCTTCTGGATGATTAGCAATAGATCTGTCAACCTCTTCTCGTTCCTTGCTTGAAATCCCCCTTTTTCTTCTAAAAATGCACTAAAGTTCTCAATATTAGCTCAATACTCTCTTTAAAGCTCAAGGGGGTGATTAGGGTTTCTCTCAGTGAAGGCAAGCAGATGGGGAGCCGCAATGGAGGCTATAAGTGTCCTTATATAGGCCCCAAACCCAGGGATTTAGGGTTTCATCTCACAGCGCCTAGTCGACGAGTCGACTCTTCGGACTCATCGAGTAGGTCATTAATACCACGTGGTCGCACCCGACCCCACTCAACGAGTTGTAGCAAAAACTCGTCGAGTTGCTCAATAATCCTCAAAACCAGTAAGTAAATAATATACCTAGAAATCCAGATGTTACAGAAGATTTGTGGCCGATAGATAAGAGGGAGAGAGGGAGAAAGAGTTGACTTTGAGCTAGTTGATGTGAGGCTAGCCTTGATACATTGAGGGTTAAAGCTTTGTTATATGGGAGGTATTAAGGAGGTGGCATGCTTATTATCCATATCCCTTTTCCTTTTTTTTAACTAAACCGAACCCAAAAGGGTTCTCGGCCCAAGGGTGGCCCAAAAGTGTGGGCTTTGATTTTTGGCTTGGCCCAATAATGATTTTTGGTCCATTAAGGCCTAAGAAAAGGTTATCACCCCAAAGAGGCCCAAAGGAAAGTTCTTAGACCAATAAGGCCTAAAGAAAAAGCTTTTGGCCTGCCCAATGAAGTGTTTTCGGCCCAATGTAAAGCCCAATAGACGTTTTCGGACCAATAGGGCCTAAAGAACGATTTTCAGCCCAATAAGACCAAAAGAAAAAGTTATCAACTCAATAGGGCCTAATGAAGAAGTCTTGGTCCAATAATATTTTGGGCCGAAAATTCTTGGTCTAAGGCCCAAAATTGATTGGACTTGGCTATTAGATCGAGTTTTGGACTTCCATGAGGCTGTTTTGACTTGAATCATAATGTAGGAACGTATGAACTTAAATAGTATTGTATTTTGAATTTCACTAAATGGGATGTTGCAAGGTTACATGGAGGAAATTGTCTTGTTCAAGGATCACAATCTTAACCCTAATTTCTAGTTATGACATCAAACAAGGTGGGTAGGTTAGCTGCACCTGATCCCACATCGGCTTGGAAGGAGAACAAAATATTTCCTTATAAGGGGTGTCGATACCTTTCTTATCACAACGCATTTTAAAGCTGTGAGGGCAGCAGATCCCATAAGAACTCTGCAGTTAAGCGTGCTCGGGCAGGAGTAGTACTGGGATGGGTGACCCCCTGGGAAGTCCTCGTGCCGAGTGACCCAAAGCGGACAATATTGTGATATGTGCGAGAGGAGAATGTTAAAAAGCAGTGGTCCGATCGAATAGGGGATTATCTCTATGCATTAGATGAAGATCTTTGGATATGTCTCAAAAGTGGAAATTATCATCCTAAAAGGGTTGCAGAAGTTGTAATTGTTGGTTCAAATGTTGATATGAATGCACAAAAGACTAAACATAAAGCGAATGACAAGAAGTGTTTTCGTGGTGATCTTCTGCTAGTAGTTTACAATTATATCTGAATGTCACACCCCCAAACCAGACGGCAGAAACGTCCGGGGGTGGAGGACTTCATTTGTAGTATCACAACATATGCATCATAGTAATCAAAGTACAAACAACCATTGTATTTAAAAGTATAAGTATTTATATGTGTTCAATCATTGTATATTTAAACCAAAATAGTTATACAAAAGAAGAAGATATGAATCATAATTTTATGTTTGAAAGGGTGTCTTTGTATCTTGATTATGAAAACTGTTCCAGAAAATCCTATATTTTCTGTTATATATGAAAAGTAGTTTTATTCCCATAAAACCGTTCTATTTTCTAAACCAATGTTTTGTATAGGTAAAACTTGTAACTGAGAGTGTGCCTGGCTTCACCAGCTGTTATTGAAAACTGTAGTATACCATTGTACTTTGTATTTTGTAAAATGGTACTTTGAAGATGTACTTACGTTTAGTTGTTTATACACTAACGTGTTGTTAATATCTTTTTAATGAGTTATTATAACCATACTAAGACATGAACGCTTGAAACAAACACCTTGTGAGCGTTTAAACTGTTGATAACAATTGCCACTCATTGGCGTGTATGCCTGACTGTAGCTAGCAGCCTGGGTGCGGGGTTGTCAATCCCGATATAGATCTACACACAACTTGTTTCGATCCCCGGACTGGAGATTCTGGTTATAATGTCAGGACTTTACATTGGTTGTCTAAAATGAATTAAACAACCTGAATTGAATGTCTCATAAAAAGCATATAAACGTTACATGTATATTAGATATGAAAACCCAATCATTCTGAAATAAATGATTGACAATATGTTCTTGAATTAGTATTCTGAACATGTATTTGACAAGTGCAAACCCTTGTTTTGTTTTGAATCAAAACCCTTGTTTCATGTAAAATAGTGTATTCTAGTATACTTGAATCGTGAATAATTGTTCTATGTATCATAAAGTATACCTATTATAGTTTATATGTACTTTATGAATTGGTAAATAACTATTTTTGCATGTAATGCTTTGCTCAACATGTTACAAAGGGTAATTAAACTGACGAAATACCTTTAATGTTTATATACATATAAAAGTTTATATATAAGTAAAATTAAAACGACCTTCGGACAAATAACCGGTACTATAAGTCCACATCCAAACAAGGAAAATGACCTAGAATGAGTTATTAGTCCTAAGCCTTTTAAATCTTATTTATACATACATACATATATATATATATATATATATATATATATATATATATATATATACATATATATATACACACACACACACACACAAATATGAATATTTGGGAAAAATATAAGTTTATAAAAGAGTTCAATATTTGGAGTATTTCTGATGCTTTAAAATAGTTTTATCGTGATTTGAAATCATTTATTTATAACACAAAGTTCTTGTGTTATACTTATATCCCCCCCTTAAAACAGTAGAAATTATGAAAATACGGGGGTATGAACTCACTTGATAGATGGTGAATTGGACAGAGTTTCGATAGGAGAGAGGTTACTTCTCGGGAATCTCGGGGCTTCGAGGCTTGCTTAGGGTTTGAGACTTGATACCGGGGCTTCAGGGTTGTATTTGAGCTTATGGTAGTGGAAAATATGAAAGAGGGTGAAATTTATGGTGAAAAGTGTAAAAATAGCCGAAACCCTCGCATGCCTTATATTGGCCGAAGCCTCGGATCCGAGGCCATGCGAGGCTAACGCGTGTCATACAGGTGGGGAAGGAATGGCTACTTCGGACCGGAGGCTCGCAAGGTGGGAGGCTCGGATTGGACCAAACCTCTATCCAATGGGAAGAAGACACGTGCGAAGGGGGCATGCGAGGGGCGTACGTGGATGAGGTCTATTGTGTCTCATGCGAGGCTGTCCGGTTCTTATTGGACCTCAAAATTGGTCGAATCAGGAGGCGACACGTGAGACTGCGGTCCAATCAGAAGGGGCCACTTGGAAGCTCGCATGTGAGGGTGACGTGGCATGTACTGTTCATGCGAAATTTCCCGGTTTTTCTATTTTTCTTTATTTTTGTGCCAAAAACTTGTAAAATTCATAACTTTTGCATAAGAACTCCGTTTTTGAGATTCTTTATATGCACGCATAGGTAAAATTATACTCTACGACTTTCGTTTAGACTTCGTCAGCTAATTTTGAATTTATTTTTAATATTATTATTTTTAACAGACCGGGACAGGAAAATCCGTTAAAAATTCATAACTTCTTCATCCGACGTCCGTTTTTGTCTGTCTTTTGACCGTTGTACTACTAATGACGAGACCTTAAATTCTCGTTTAGGTTGTGTCGGCTAAAAACCACCCGATCTTTATTTCGAGTTTTTAGCTGTACCTTGCTATACTGAAACTTAAAAAAATCATAACTTCCTCATACGAAGTCAGATTTTGGCGTTCTTTTTGTGAATGTTGTCGATTTAACATAAACTAGAACTTTCATTTAGATTGTTAAGACTAAAAATCCTTTTATTAAAAATTCAGTTTTTACACTGAACAGTGTTTTGCCGGTTTTATCGTGGATTTTCGATTGGTCATAACTTCTTCGTTATAACTCGGATTTTAGTGTTCTTTATATTTTTGGAAACCTTGTTACAATCTCTATCACTTGGTTCATCCCAATTGAGATTAATTAATAATTTATTTTTGAGGTTCAATTATGTAAATATACACAGTATGCCAAAATTTCTCTTTATTAATTTAAAAAGAAGTACAAATTGACCTATACTATTACATAGGTTTGAAATAACGATTTGTTACACAGAACTTGTAAAACAACTAAGGATATTTGGGACATATTGAAAGAAAAATATAAAGGCAGTGAAAACACAAAGAAAAGCTTTATGAAGCAATGTGTGTTTACGTGGTGATCTTCTACTAGTAATATACAATTATATCCGAAGTTGCAAAACAGCTAAGGATAGTTGGGACACATTGAAAGAAAAATATAAAGGCAGTGAAAACACAAAGAAAAGATCTGTGAAGCAATGTTTGTTGGAATTAGGTGAGTTCAAGCAGAAAGATAACAAAGCTATCGAGTTGTATTATGATCGCTTGAAATAACTGATATTAAAGTGTACTTGTTATGGTGTTACTCGTTCGGTTCTGAAATACAATTTGACTTTTCTAATTGGATTATGGAAAGAATGGAGGAACATTAGTCTGATGATCAAAACTCAATAGAGTTTCTATGGTTATTCATTGGATGATTTGTATAATGTTCTTAAGGCCCACGGACATGAGATAAACGAAATTGCTGAAGAAGGAAAGTTGAGTTTGTTGGATTAGTGTGAAAGTCCATAACTATAACCGGTATGTACTTGACCCGACTTGGCATGGTCCATTTGGGTTGCATGGCATCGGATCATTTGTATAGACCGTTTGTGAGAAGAGGACATTTGTGACATATTAATATATTATAAGTTCTAATATATTAATATGAAATCATGTTATTTAATTAGTATTGATCAAGAATTAATTTGGACTTAATTTAGTGATCAAAAGAGACTAATTAAATATATGGGGATTGATTGTGTAAATCATTTATTTTTATATATGTGGGCTTATGATCCATGATTCCTTGTGTTGGGTTTAACGCATGTGGTGACCCATGGATATTCCATGGAGATTAAAACCCATGGAGCATAAGGAATGGGTAAAGTCATGGGTTACATGGTGTAACCCTAATGTGCACACTATATAAGGACCCCTTTAGCTCAAGAAATTGGCACTAGTGATACATATATGAGGGCTAGCCTTATTCCAAGTGTTGATGATGTTGTGTGATCCGTTTGAGGTGTCACACTTGGGGCAAAAGAAGACTGTACATTGCAAAAGAAGGAGAGAGTGAAAGATGAAGCGTACTACGCTGGAAAGATTGAGGAGTTAAAGGCTCGAACCAAAGGAATCTCTTTGGTGGCAAAAGGATAATATGAGAATGAAGGGACATATCAGATCTAGTCTTCAGGGTATGATGATTAAGAGATGAGGAATCCCACACATGAAGCTATGTATGTTCAATTCGAAGAAGGTGGTTTAGATGATGAGAAGATCTTAGGAAGATGCTTTGTTTCAAGCAGTACTGACAAAGCTCCAATGACAGCTAAGGTACGTAATCTTCTTGAATCTCTTAATATTCCTTCAAATAAATATCATGCAATATTAACAGATTTTGATGATACTCTTTCTTATCTTAATGATATGTTGATTTCCATGAGTATAGAAGCTGAACAATCGAAATCATTACTATATGATGTTCGAAACAAAATGGAAGTTAAGAAGAGTATGATAGAGAGTTTAGAGCTTCAATTGAGAAGCATTATAGTAGATAGAGACATTGTTAGGAATGATATTGTTTTGTTAGTTAAACAGAGAAATATTTACTCTAATACTACAAAAATTCTATATGCTAAACTAATTGAATTACATCATTCATATGATAACTGCAAAGAACCACATCGAAAATTGCTACCTTTCTTGGTTTATGAGAGGGAAAGAGTAGATGCAACTTCATATGATTACGAAAATAAAATTTCAGAGTTTGATAAAGTACCTAATGATTCGTATGCATATGGAATAGTTAAGATTGATGAATGCTTAAATGTTGATTATCTTATGCATATTGTTAATGAAACTCTCACCAAAAATGAACAAGTTAAAATTTTGAACATGACTGAAGTCGACATTTGATTAAATGTTGTTCTCAATTATCTGCTATTTATTTCAATTCAATGGCAAAAGGCAAAGAAATATGACATGATTCAATGGCAAAGATTAACAGTGATCAACCTTCTACGTCCAAAGTTTGTGATCCTATTGATCGAGTTGTAGTGGAAGACTATGTGAGTACTGAGGATGATGTTTCCAATGAAACACCTACTCCTAGAGTTGTTGTCGAACAGATATATGAAGAATCAAAGGAGTATACAAAGCTGTTGAAAACTAAAGGTCAAAATTATTTTGAAACAAATTCAGTATTTTATCCAAGGTTCAAGGATACAGATGAATTGGTTTTTCCAAATCAAGTTTTCGTTACCTCAGGAAATGGTGATAAGGTGAATCCAGAATTAAGCAAACTGGTTGAGGAAGATAATAAACATGTGACAAGTGAAGGTTTCTATTCGAACCAAAACACCGTTGAAAATGATTTGAACAAAAACTTATTACTTAAAAAAAACGTTTTTGGGTTGTGAAAACTTAAAAATCAAGTGTTGATTATAAAAACAAAGAAAAAGAAGTCAATTCTTTGTCTAGTGATTCAAAATCCCATCAGAAGAAAACAAAAATTTTCAAAGAAAGAATGGAGAAATTGGTTTCTAAGGAAGATGTTTCGATTTCGAAAGCATAACACAAACCTTATTAGAAAATGTAAATTCTTTTCAAAATTAAAAGGTTTTTAAAAATAAATCTTTTGAAAACAAACAGACATTTTCTAAAAGTAAGACATCAAATAAGACGTCTGTTCAAAACAAGCAACCTCAAAAGCAAAATAATTTTAAAAAAAAGTTGAACTAATGTTCAAAATCAAGTTCGATCTCATAATGTTCAAAACCAAGGAAAAAGAAAATTTATTCAAAATCAACATCAAAGAAATGATGGTTCAAATCATAAAAATAGAAGTTTCGTTCAAAACAAGAATCAAAGGAATTTTGTTCGAAACAATAAACGAACTCATGATCAAATAAGTTTTCAAAGAAATCAAAAAAAAATTCATCGAATTGTTGTTTTTTTTTTTATCTAAAACAATACCAAAACCATTTCCAAAGTCCACAAAAAGTTCATTTCCAAAACAAAAATTGAGAAGTTCGAGGTTCAAAGAAAGGAAAATGAATCTTTTAAACCTAAAAATCCAAATTTTCCAAACCTCGATTCAAAGCAGAAGGTGAAAACTACATTTATGAAAGGAAGAAGTGATGTGAAAAACATCAATCATTGGCTTGAAGGTCAAGCAAATCAATTGTATTCGGGAAAGTACTCTCAAGAGAAAATCAAGTCTGCTTATGAGACTTACATGAATGATTTGATGTGTGGAAGTTCTTCGTCACAGAAGTCGAATCCGTCAGTGAAAAAGTGGAAAGAAATTCCGAAGAAGAAAGATGCTAAATATCAAACAAATGACGAAAAAGTGAAAATCCGTGTTGAACATTTAGTATTAAATGATTATATTTTGATGCCTAAAATGAAATTGATTTAATAGATATTCTAGAGTCTAAAGTTCAAAATTGGGTTATAGGTTCTTCGTTACATAATGTTTTTCTAGCTACTATTCAAGGACCCAAGAGGTCTTCGGGACCTAAATTCTTCTAAATGATCAAAGGTACTATGTGATGAGAAATATGATGAGAATTGGTACATTGATAGTGGATGCTCGCATCACATGACTAGGAGGAAGGATAATTTATGAGATTTTAGAAAGATGGATAATGTTGGGGTTGTGAAGTTTGGCAATAACAACAAATGTAAAGTCAAAGGATATGGAAAAGTAACAAATGGAAAATTTACGGTGAATAGAGTGGCATATGTCGATGGATTACAACATAATTTGATTAGTATTTTACAACTTGTTGTGGGTACTCGTAATCAGGTTCTTTTCGATAAATAAGGAAGTATTGTCTCTAACAAAGAGACAAAGGAGGTGTTACTTAATTCGAAATGAAAAGGTGATATGTTCACTCTCGACATGAAACCTATTGTGGGAATTCCATCTATGTGCTTGATGTCGAAAGCTTCCTCAGATCTCAGCTGGTTATATCATTGACGTCTTTCTCATCTTAATTTCAAAAATCTTAACAAACTAGTTTTAAATAATATTGTTCGAGGCTTAGCTGTCTTAAAATTTGATAACGATTCATTATGTACTGCTTGTAAACAGGGAAAGCAACATAGACAATGACATTCAATATTCATTGATTCTAAAATCATTGAACCTTTCGAACTTCTTCACATTGACATATGTAGACCTTCGATTGTTGGGACACTCAATAAGAAGAAATACATATTATTTATTGTTGACGATTTCTCAAGGTTTACTTGAGCTTTTTTCTTCGACAGAAGTCTAAAACTGCTCAAGTGATGATTGATTTCATTAAAAACATCGGGTTGAGTTTGAAGAACAATGTTTGAAGAGTTAAGAGTGATACTACTTCAGAATTCAAGAATCGAATTATGGATTCATTCGTGATTGAGTTGGGAATTTCACATAACTTTTCGTCTCCCTATACACCGCAACAAAATGATGTTGTCGAAAACAAGAATCGTTCTCTATGCGAAGCTTCACGAACCATGCTTACATATGCGAATTTGCCTCAATATTTATGGGCAAAAGCTGCTTCAACTGCTTGTTTCACACAAAATCATTCTTTTATTCATCTTCATTTCAATATCACACCTTATGACATAACAAACAAAAGAAATCCTAATGTCAAATTCTTTCATGTTTTCGGGTGCAGATGTTTCATCATGAATTTCAAGGATAATCTTTCTAAATTTCAATAAAGCTGATGAAGGAATCTTCTGGGGATATTCACACAACTCTATTGCCTATAGGTTGTTGAACACACGAACAAGAAAGATCGAAGAAACTTTCAATCTCACATTTGATAACTATTATGTCAAGCGATTCAAACAGTCTTTCGTACAAAAGATAATCATTTCTGAAAGATCAAAGAAACTTTCAATCTCACATACTGATTATAATCATGTTTCTAAAATATCGAAACATTTAGATGATTCGACTATTACATGGGAAGAAGATGACACACAATCTACATCAACTTCAAGTGGTGGGGGAGCACTTGAGTTCGACATTACATGTTAACAATCAAGTTTCAACTATTAAGGGGGAGCACGTACATCATCATGTTGATGTTGAAGGGGAGGATTAGAACTCAAATCCATTGGTTGAGGGGGAGCCAAGTGGATCGAATCCTAATAAGTTAAATGATCAGTCTAATGAGTTTTATGATGTCACTAACAATAATTTAAATGCTGGAGAAGGTTCAGAAGTTGATGAAGTTTTGGAAGATGCACCTTTATCTTTTGACACTGTATATCTGCCGTTGGATAAATGGACACACGATCATCCAAAGGAACGAGTTCTTGGTGATCCACAAGCCGGGGTCTTGACACGAGCCCATATTCAAGTCAAAAAATGAAGTGCTTAATGTTCATCAGGAATACTGTATGTTTAATGTGTTCATTTCGAAACTAGAACCAAAAACTATAAAGGTTGCATTAGAAGACTTGGGTTGGGTTATTGCAACGCAATCTAAACTAGTTGAACTCGAACGAAACAAATTTTGGAGGTTAATTCCTAAACCAAAAGATGTTTTGTTAATTTGTTTAAAACAGATTTTTAAAAATAAAACTGATAAAGAAGACAATGTAATTTGAAATAAAGCAAGATTATTCGTTAAAGGTTACTCCCAACAAGAAGGTATTAATTATGAGGAAACTGATGGGTTTTGAGCTTTCTAACACTCCTATGGTGTACATACAACCCTAGAAACCTTGGATCTATGTTTTCTCTATTATACATGCAAATATGAGTTTTCCAATGTTCTTATCATAACTAACATACCATGGGATATTAGTAATATAAAACTTAGTAGGATGACATACCTTTTTTCTTGTGGTTGATTCCTTGGAGCTACAAGAGCCTAGCACCAATAATGTGGGTGCCTCAAGTGGAATCACAAATCACCAAAACACCTTGGAAAACTTTATAGAATAGTAATCACACTAGAAATCGGCCCACTCTTGTTTTCTCACACACTATTGCTATTTCATGTGCCATATACATCTTTATATAGTATTGAGGATTAAGGTTACATCCGTATAAACCCTAATATCCATGACCTTTCATTTCCATAGGATCCATGGGTTAAAAACTCCATGGACTATCCATGCAAGCTTAGCCCAACCTAAATGAACTTGGCCCATTATATATATATATATATATATATATATATATATATATATATATATATATATATATATATATATAAAAGAGTCCACATTTAATTAGTTCCTTTTGATCACTAAATTAATTCTAAATTAATTCTTGATCAATAATAAATAAATAATATGATTTCATATTAATAAATTATAACTTATAATATATTAATAAACCATAGACATACTATTCTTAAAAGACTATCCATACAAATTGTTCCGGTGAAGTGCAACCCAAATGGACCATGCTACTCTCGGGTCGAGTACATACAAATAATAGTTATGGTCTTAAACATCTAATCCAACAGTCTCCCACTTGGACAAGTCTAAAACTATTATTCAATCATGACTCCAGGATCCAGACTAGCAATCGTAGCTCTTAAAGCCACTGTCGAACTCTGACCTAGTCAAATGACGCGTCCATTAGATAAGAGATCATATATTCCTCCATTCTAGATATCATATGGACTGAGACATGGATTATAATCATTCTCTCTGTCCATCTGTTGTTTCCCGACTTGTGATTTATGAAAACTGACTAATTAAATAAATTAAATGAGTCCAGGCTTGTCCAAGCACTTAGGGGTGTCATCACTAAATCATCGAGTGGCCCACAAATATCGCTTTTATCCCTCCAAGGGTAAAAGGAATGGATAAACTTCGACCCAAATTTTCACTTGTACTTACTCATCAAATTACACACAACGATATGTTTTATAACAACCAAGTTACTGATTGCGTTTACATATGTCAATGTGCAACTGACGTGCAACTACAACTCACACGTCTCCGTTTGAAGAATATAAGATATTATCGTCTCATGATCACTCGTGATAAAATCCATGAAGTGATTCAAATGAGCGTGGGTTTAATCCAATACTCGAATCTCATTCTAGGAGCACTCATGAATGTTGCAACTACTTTTGCTATGTCTAAACACTTTATACATCTACAAGCCGAATTCATGACAGTCTTCATTCTTACCTACTTCCAAAGTATAATTGGCTGTGGAGAGTTTGAATAACCTAGTTATTTGGAAAGTCAAAACATGCAAAGTGAAACACAAGAATAATCGAATCCAGTATGGTCTAATGAATATAAATAAAACACCTTTTATTTATCACCATATTGATTACACATTATTCTTTGTATAATGTTTTGATTTATCAACTTAACACTTGAATTGAAACAATAGTTGTCTCATGCTCCAATCATGCACACTATGTTTTCTAAACAATAGTTATGTCATACTCCAAGTATGCACACTATTTTTGTCTATGATCCTTACTTTGTGAAATAGATCAATAAAACATGATTCCAATGACGCTCATTTCACAATTCCAAATCCTTACCATAAATGTAAGAATATCAAATTCTTGTCATTTACTATAATTTGTTAGATTTTAAACTCATTTGCATTGGTCCTCTTGTAATGACTATGTACAAAAGTCACTAAGACTTGGCAACAAACATTACAAAGTATTCCAATGGAGATCAATTCCATGGAAACAAAGTCTCATATTCGAAGTACATTCCTTTGAACATCCTTCTTGTATTAAGTTTTCTAATCTTACACAAATTGAATAACTTCAACCTATGGAGACATTTACATATTCCCATTTTGACTATCACTTCTGAACAACAGTTTCCTCTTTTCAGAATATGTCAATCTGGTACTTCAAAATTTTACATCATACATCCAATTGTCCATGAGTAACCAATCTTTGGTAAACCTCAGATTGTCCTTAATAATTGCTTAATCATTTTAATAATATCCTATTCTATACCTTTTCCCCTCTTAATTCCCTAGGCATTTGGAAAACTTAGAAAGGATAAATACTATAGCACATGTAATCGATTCTATATCCGAAGCATATGGGACACGATTCATGATGTCTCACATAAAGACATGATCCTAGACTAGTCTTTTGCTACAATATTTTTTTTTAATTTGCCATGTTCTCATAATTTGAATTATGAAAAGAGATGTCGTGTTTAGAACTCAAATAATGTAATCATGATTAAATGTGATTAAAATCTCACAATCTAAGCTTTTAAATTTGAAATGAAGTATGAATTCCTCTCCCTTAATTATAGCAAACAACTTTTCAACCCCCGCAACTTCACGAATTGAAACCCTTTTGTTTTCTATAATTAACATTGCAAACTTGCAAAACTACGCATAATAATCATGCTCCCACTAACATGATAATTATTAACATAACACTTATGCTCCCATTAGCTTTAACATGTATCCATAAATCAGCTGCACTTCTAGAAATCAATACTTTATTGACTTTCTTACCAAAGTTTAGATTTCTGATACAAGATGCTTTGATAAAACCTTATCAAAATCATACACATTTTTTTAGATAGCCCACATGTATGACTAAACAATATTTAGAACTATGAAAATGGATGTTGTAAACATATTCTCAATTGTTTAGACCTTTTCCATTTCTCACAAGTCCATGTTAGTATGTCGGTTAACCACACATGCTCCACTAACGAATTTGAGAATACAAATATGACAATTGCTATCTACTTAAAATTTACTTAGTGAAAGCGTTTCGTCACCATCATTTTCATGAATTGGAGAGAAACCTTATGATATTTAGATTTTATGGTGTATGTGTTCCTATCCATGTGAATTTGTCAAACCATAATCACAAGACAAGGTTAGTGACAAATCCAAACTCATATGGACTCAACTCGTGCAATCTTAACTTCTTGCCACCTGTCAGCACAAGGGCCTACCATTGCTTCCAAGTAGTTATGCAAACAACTGAGAACTCATATAACTCACATGCATAGTCAATTTTAACTGGAATAGGCATAGAAACAAGAATATTTCAACACGATAGGCTATAAACATCAAGTCGTGTGCTAGTGATAAACAACATGTTTTTTTCTTGATTAGTTCTTGAAACTTTTCAAGATCTTTATGACTCCCGCTGACCTCTTGACATTAAGATTCTCTTGTGAAGAACCATTCCTTGACAAATCAAATATTCAAGAGTTAGTACGGATTCTTATCAAGACAAACACTTTACACAATTGGCCTTAGTTGGTCTTTGTTTTATCCAAAACATCACAACTTACCAATTTCAAATGTACAAGAGTAAGAAAACATTTTACTCTACATCTGACAAGTGTTATAAACCTTCTAAAGATTATGTCACTCAACTTACAATCTTGGAATATGACTCTTTAACTTTTTATTGAACGAAGTATAATTTATCTTTTGATTCAACCATTTCAACAATTCACGATTCCTCTTCTTAGTTAGATAAATGCACTAAGATGTCCTTAGAGGATCAATTGTGATATGGTTTCTTAACCATTTAGATGATCATAAAACATGACGTTGAAGTACTCTCCCATCTATTCAGATTCGAGAAACTTTTATCTTTCTACCTAATTTGATTCTTCTCATTCGTTCTGCCATACATTGAAACTTTTCCAATGTTTCAGAATTATACTTAAATTTGTAAGTATAATCATATTTACTAAACTTTAGTAAATCATGACGAATAGTCTTATCAATATTCGTGGTGGACTTGACTAGTGCACAAGAATGTATACTCGATCTCATAGTCCTTCACTTGACTCACATATACATGTGAACAAGGAATTAGTCTTAATTTTTTCAAAGATGAAAATTCTCATTCATCATACAATACAACTTGTATGATTCCAAGTTTTAGACACTACCACAACACAAAAGAATCAAATTCATATTTCCAATATTGCTGGAAACATACAAACATCAATTTTTTCATAAATTTCATTGCAAGGAGATATAAAATAAAGCAAAACAAAATTTTATTTATTTATAAAATGCGGAAAAAACTTTTTCCTTACAATGCAACTTTAAATGAAAACTATGCTATTACATATTTCCTTGCAATCTATCATAACTCCTAAACAGCAGCTCAAAAATCCGATCTTCAAACCATGCGATTGAAATCCATCTTCGCGATCAGATTCAATATACTATTTCTTTAAGTTTCCTTCCCTTTGCTTGATCCTGCCAAACACCAAAATGCAACCTAATCACATCATGTGTTAAGAATCAAAAATTAGGAACTTAACAGAGTTAGATAGTAGGCTTACCTGAAGCAGAGTCAAACAATTTGTCTCTACTTTCTTTTAGATATTTCAGGTATTCAGGGCAACTTTGCTTCCAATGTCTCATTCTCTTAACAGTAAAAACATACAGACTCTTTGGGAATGATACATAGGACTATCACAGACTTAGCCTTTCTCTCTACCATTTTGTCAACATGGTTGACCATGGCCAATCCCTTTCCATTGGGAAGAGAAAAAATTTCTGAACTTCCAATGTTACCTTAAGAGGCAGACCTTTCAATAAAATTTGCTTGACCATTGCGCCAAATCATTGTTGATTCAGCAGAAACAAGCAAACAAGAAAGATCAGTAAGGGTCATGTCGTGAAATGTCACATAGTAGTCTTTAATGAACTCATTATATGACTCAAGAAGTGACCGAAGAACTCAGTAAATAGCCAACTTCCTTGGAACAATGACACCCAACATTCTCAACCTGTCAATGTGTGGCTTCATCCTTAAGATATGAGTACACACATGTCTTCCATCTTTATGTTTCATTGCAAGTAGGGCTTGAGTGATGTTGAACTTTTCAAGTCTTTGAGCTTGTGGGTCAGGGAGAATAATTGGAAGAGGTGGAGGAAGAGAAGTTTGATTTCCATGATCCACTCACAGGACATCATCTTCATTAGGAAAGCTTGTTCGAAGAGATTTGGGAAGACCATAGTTGTCTGAACCAGATATCTACAATGGGAGAAATTCAAGCTAGTTGATTCAGGTCCTTAATAGAACACCCATAATGAAATATTAAGGCTAGGACCCAACACAATATTTTATAAATTGGAAGTGGGATGTCATAATCCAAGCTATAAAATATTTGAAGGTATACGAATGACGATTCACCAATTTCCACCATGAAAACCTAATAGGGTTTTAATTGGATTGAAACTCCTAGATCTTTTGAGATTCATTGAACTTTTCAATGGGATGTTTAAATCTCAATTGTGACCTCTCAAGTTTATGACTGGGATGTCGGGGATCACAAAAAAGGTGTGAATAACCATGCAAATTAACTTGGTACCCTTAGTATTTATCACCTAATCAATGTGTCGGTTACTCACACGCGCTCCACCTATCTATGATAAACATTAAGTCATCATTTTCCACTGTTACTAGTCCATGTTACTGTGTTGGTTACCCACACATGCTTTACCAACGACTTAGTAAGGTACAAAATGTAATTTCATGGGTTAGCGCCAAATTCACATTTTCCTAAAGTAACTAAGATTGCGAATTTAATAAAGTTTGGTTACTTTAGGTTTATCATTATACTTTTAATGAGAATTATATTCCAGGGACAAAATCTATAGTTTTATTTTAAGTAATAAGACTACTATACATACTGGTGGTAACCAGGGTTTCCGAACGATCATATTTCAGAACTTGGTAATAACGTTTTCCGATGCAAACGATATTTACTTATAATGGAAAGTAACTATTTATACAAATTTAGTGACTAGTTTTCAATACAAAAATATGCTTATAAACTCACCAACTTTATGCTGATACGTTTTCAAAACCGCTTGTATTCTCAGGGAAACGATAGACAGGTACTTAGCTAGCTTTTGGAGAAGACGGGGCATTTTTGGAGACTCGTCTGTATTTTTTGTTATATAACGTTATGTACAAACTATGTTTTCAACAGATGTAAATATTCATATTGTAATGTAATGGTTTTGTTCACATTGATTGCTATGATACGATTGTTGTGATACTACGTATGATGTCGCTGCCCCCAGACGTTACCGCCGTTGTTTTCCTGACAGTTTGGGGGTGTGACAGTTTGGCTAACGACCCTCCACCAGTCAAGGAAGTGGTGGGTGAGATTGGACACCCATTAAGCTTCCATTTTATAGGCAACAACCTTATACCCCCTTATAGATCGGCTTCGTGAATGAAGCCTACTAACGGTAAGACTGACTTGCTCTTATATATATATATATATATATATATATATATATATATATATATATAATTAAATTATAATACTATAAAGTATAAGGGTTGAATTTTAACTTTTAAAACTTTAGGGTTTGGAATTAAAGTGTGCGCGAGACTTTACAAATTCCAAAACTTGAGGGCAAGTTTTGAAACTATTCAAAAACTTTTCATTTCTATAACTTATGAGTTTTAATGGTTTTTAAAGAAAAGACTTTTGGAATTCCATAAGTTGAGGACATGCTTTGGAGTCCATTAATTGGCATTTAGATCAAGAATTACACTAACAAACAATTTGCAAATAATTCCTATGATCTACTAAAACTCATAAGTATGAACATTCATATGAACAATTTCAAGAATCATACAAACATATATAGAACTTGAAAATTTGATAATAACCATTAAAAATGGATTTGAATAATCATTACCACACCAAAAACAAGTTTTATAAGTCCAAAACAATTTAGGGTAATGATTCTAGTCCATTTACAGCAGCAAAAATCGAAAATCTACACACAGGGCCTCCTACTCGCCGATTGCAAGAGCCTACTCAACGAGTAGGATTAGTTTATACTTGGACTCGTCGAGTCCCCCATGGACTCGACGAGTCCACTGAACAGTGAACAAATTTTTGACTTTTTAAAGCATATTGCATAAAGTATAATGAAAATAAGCCTAGGCTCTGATACCACTGATGAGTTTTGAGCATTCTAACATTCTTATGGTGTACATGCAACCCTGGAAACCTTGGATCTATGTTTTCTCTATTATACATGCAAATATGATTTTTCCAAAGTTCTCATCCTAACTAACATACCATGGGGTACTAATAATACAAAACTTAGTGGAATGACATACCTTTTTTCTTGTGGTTAATTCCTTCGAGCTTCAAGAGCCTAGCACCAATAATGTGGATGCCTCAAGTGGAATCACAAATGACCAAAATACCTAGGAAAACTTGAGAGAATAGTATTCACAAGAGAAAGTGGCCCACTCTTGTTTTCTCACACACTAGTGCTATTTCATGTGCCAAAGACCACTTTATATAGTATGGAGGATTAGGGTTACATCCATGTAAACCCTAATATCCATGACTTTCATTTCCATAGGATCCATGGGTTAAAAACTCCATGGACTATCCATGCAAGCTTAGCTTAACCTAAATGAACTTGGCCCAATATATATATATATATATATATATATATATATATATATATATATATATATATATATATATATATATATATATATATATAAGAGTCCATATTTAATTAGTTCCTTTGATCACTAAATTAATTCTTGATCAATACTAATTAAATAATATGATTTCATATTAATCTGTTATAACTTATAATATATTAATAAACCATAGACATACTATTCTTAAAAGACTATCCATACAAATTGTTCTGGTGAAGTGCAACCCAAATGGACCATGCTACTCTCGGGTCGAGTACATACCAATAATAGTTATGGGTTTAGACATCTATTCCAACCGAAACCTTTGCCCCTGTTGCATGCCTCGAGGAAGTTCAAAATTTTCTTGCTTATGCAGCGCATAAAGATTTCGATGTGTATCAAAACCTGGTTTTGTCAATAATAAGTATCATGATCATTTTTATATTTTAGATAAGACAATCTATATGTTGAAACAAGCACCTCCTACCTGGTATGCAACCTTGACCAATTTTTTGAAAATTTCTAAATTTAAACAAGTATCAGTTGATCCCACGTTATTTCGAAAGAAAGTTGGGAATCACCTGATGCTTGTTCAAATTTATGTCGATGATATAATTTTTTGTTCGATTGGCCCTTTGTTATCTAAAGAACTTGAGGAGCTTATGAAAAGCCAGCTCGAAATGAGTATGATGGGGAAAATTAATAATTTTGTGGGTTTACATATTCATCAAAGCAGGGAAGGCATCTTTATTAATTTGGAGATATATACTCGCAACCTACTTGACAGATTTGGGATGGCGAATAACTCTAAAGTAAAAGTGCCTATGGCGGTTGGCACACTCTTGAATTCTTCATTGGACAAGCCAACTATGGAGTTAACAAAATATTGAATCATGATAGGTTTGATTTTGTACTTAACTGCAAGTCGACCTGATATCATGTTTATTGTGTGTAACTGTGCTAGGTACCAATCGAACCCAAGAGAACTCCATCTAAATGTTGTGAAGAATATTTTTCGATATCTCAAAGGAACAGTTTCGTTGGGCCTATGGTATCCTTCGAAGACAAGATTCTTTATACAAGCATTCTCATACGTAGACCTAGGTGGATGTCAACTTGATTGAAAAAGTACTACAGGCGGATGTCAACTTTTGGATGTAAAGCTAGTGAGCTGGCAATCGAAAAAGAAAACTTGTGTTTCGATTTCGACTGCAGAAGTAGAATATGTGGCTGGAGCAACATGTATATCATAGGTTATTTGGATACAAAGCCAACTACGCGATTATGAAATCAATATGAAGAAAATTCCTTTGTATTGTGATTTGCAAAGTGCCATTTGCATATGCCATAATCCAGTCCAACATTCAAAACCAAGCACATTGCTCTTCGATATCACTTCATAAAATACCATGTAGAAGATGGGAACATTGAGGTCTATTTTGTGAAAATAATGGATCAACTTGTAGATATTTTTACAAAACCTTCAGAGGAGAAGTCATTCTTAAGAATTTTGAATGGATTGGGGATGATCGAAGCGAGTTCTGTTCCGGATTCTTCTTGATAAAAAAGGTGTCGATTCGATTGGTGTTTTTCTGAATCGTTGAGAGGTTATTATTCTAGTTCAACGTTCACATCCGTTTGCATTCACATTTCTTCTAAATCATTATGATGTTAATTCGCTTTAAGGAGGAGAAAGTTGTTCAATGTGCAATATCATTGGGAGTTTCTATACAAGTTTGTTTCATGTTTGTTCTGTATTGTATTTCCTTTTCAAAAACAAAAATCCAAAAAGATTTTCTTATTTCTTAATTTGATTTTCAAAAACAAAAATCCAAAAAGATTTTCTTATTTTTGTAATCTGATTTTCAAAAACAAAAACCCAAAAAGATTTTCTTATTTTCGCATGCCAAATGATCATATCAATCAAGGACACATGTATTAATCTAAACTATGTACTAGTTAAGTGTCCCTATAAGCATGTTGCAATATGTTGTCCACATGCCTCACAGACTTTATGTGTTTGAAGCCTTAATGGAACTCTCACTATGAGTGTTTCTTCCCAATCATGCTATATTTACATTAGTTAAAGAGCTACCTTTCTCTTATCATGATGAGTAAAGAGATTTCTACTATGTCCATATAAAACACAGAGGGACAATGAGTTCTTTTAAACAATCTTTTTCACCTAAGCTTTCTTTCATGATCTCACATAATGACTTATACCCAAGACATCTCTAGTCGAAACCTAACATGATATAAGTATGACAAATCTCTGTATTTATGATCCTTAATCATTCTTTCATGATGAAGGTGAAACCCAAGAATCCTAATCTTCAAGGAGTTAACAGTGAACTTATTTGTTCAAGATTTTAACAAAACACTTGTATCAAAATCTTATTTCATTCGACTTACATGGTTTTGACAAAATGTTCTAACACCAAGACATATTTTCCCAACAAGATCCAGTACATTAATATTTTTCGGAATGAGGTTTTGATTTGAATATCTTTCTAACTTCTTGTCACTTCATAATCAAATCCAACCATACTTGTTCTTGACTACACTGGTCATCCAAGTAATTTTGTTGAATTGACTCACACTTATTTTAAGTTATGGTATTGAGCAAAATCGAGCCTACATTTGGAAACAAATGAAAAAGAAGCCCTTCGTTTCTCATCAATGAACATTATATTGTATTTCATGGGAAACCACACAAACAGTTCGTCATCTCTCTTGATGTCGAATGAAGAGATATTTTACTAGGATCCAATTTCTTTCGTATCAAATATATTTTGATATCACACTGTCTAATTTTTTTTTCTTAAATTTGTCTCTATCTCATTCTTTGGCACACTTTTGCATAGAAATCCTCAAGGATCTGAGTACTACCAACTCAATCTTAAGATTTCTCAAAGTCTGGCATATGTTTTCAATTCTAAATCCCAAAAGTAAATGAGTCTAACCTGCATGCCTAATTAATGATGTATTTGATCACACTTCGAACTAAGTGGCGGTTATCTGGTTGGGAACAACAAAAGATCCAGCGGACATGACGGTTCGGAATCTTCACGAGTTTTGAGGAAAACATTATGATCACTTTTATGACGTGGCGATTTTTACAGCGACTAGTTAAATAACCAATGCAATACGTAGCAGTTTCTTATTGATTACCAATTCAAATTCAAATAATTTTTTTGAGTATAAAATGAAATTGGTGATATTATTTGCAGACTTTATGCTCTCTTACCAAATTTCACAAAATTCTCCAAAGTTCATCATCTACATCAATCTTTGCAATCACAACAATGGCGGTTCCTAACAAAGATGTTGATCCCATAACCACCACTAACAAAGAACAAATTTCACAACCCTTGATGAAGATTCAAAAGATAAATCTTCATTTACTGCCAACAGTTGATTAATATCCTGAACAATTACATATGTTGATTCTTTCCCTAAGTCACTCTATTCTTTCCACGGTGTAATCGTCGTGGTTTGCACTTCCGATGACATGGTTGTCTCTTGCTAGCTCTACTACCACATTCAACAAAACAACCAAGGTTATTACCTTCCAATTGTTGAACAACAAGACGTGAAAGCTTACGAAGAAGGCTATTTTCCCAAATCATGAAGCTATCGGTCTCAAGTACTTTTTAAGAAGTTGAGAAAATGGAGAAAAACTATACTACGTTCCATGGTAAAGTTGATGTTGTTACTGATGCAATCGTGAAGTTGGTTGAACTAAATATTGAATATTCGACCAAGCTTGAAGCCAAAACAGAGAAGGATTCCTAGGTGTTGCCAAGTTGGAGGAATTCTTATCCAGCATTAAGGAATTTTGCAAGTTGATCTTTCGCCTTAGTCAACCGTGTCTCAGGAGTCAATTTCTTAATTGATTTAGGAGATTGAAATGAGTATCAAAGCAGAGCTAGCACCTATCCTTGAGTTGGTTCTTCGTATACCAATGAATGCTCCTACTGATGTGCAAGTGTCGCAAGGGGGAGATAAAGGATGTGGTGCTGTTGGGTCTTTGAAAGATTAAAAAAAAAGGAGCGGTGGTTGGAAAAGTGATGTCGACCCAGATACTGAATTCACTCCCTATTTTGTTTTCTACAACTTCAACAACAACCACAACGAGACCAATCACAAAAGGGATCTTTATAAATGAAATAGTTAGAGGTTCAAGTCCGAGTTCTGTGCCACCACTGTCAAAAGATGATCAAGGTGATAAAGGAAAAGGGATTGTCGTGACTCCTTTTGAAGAGGAAAAGAAAGAGCAACATGCCTTGGAAATTGAGAAGAAAAGGAAACTAAACAACATTATGAGGCGAAGGCAGAATGACCCACCTGGCTTGAATAAGGATGATCTCAAAAACCAGTGGTGTTATGAAACCATTGAAGAAATAGTTTCTATTGGGATGAACGACTACTTTCGCAAAGCACCGAAAAAGAGTTACGACATTGAGAGCTCAGATTTCAATTAGCTTGACTTCCTTTAATGCACCATATTTTGTTTACTTCTTCTCAGTTCAAAATCACAGAAAACTTCAAATATAAAGATGAGTTCAAAAGACTCAAGATGTGACTTGATGCAGTATTAGGGAAAAATGAAGAAGAAGTATGGTCCTCTATAAAGATTGTGAAGGTGATATCCATCACTCGAGAAAATCTATTCGATGGCCTTTTACAAAACTTTCAATATATGGTCTTGAGGTCAAACAACGTGGTTAGTGAATTTTAAATTTCTGACTTCCCTGTCATAAATTTGAATGACTTGATAACGGTAACAAGGATTTTGAGCAATTTTGATGTGTCGAAGCTGCCTGAGTTGAACATAAATGATTTCATTATTTTTTTTTCTCACATTAAGGTTTTGATAGATAACTACTATGATGTCCTAGAAGTAACTGATGTTGATCTTGATATGGCTATTAACAAGACTTCGGAAGTTCCTTAATCCTTGCTGAAGGGGAAGATCAATATTGACATGTATAAAGTAGGGTGATTATTCATCAACCTCTAAGAGTTATATTTTGAAGGAAGAACAAGGATTGGAAGATGACAAAGTTCTTGTTTCAAGTATGTGATGCGGAGAGGTATACAAATGCTCAATATAGCAATCTCCTTGTACACATCAACAATTTCCAAAGGAATAATGTTGATGACAAGGCTGAGATTCGAAAGAAGATTTTGTGGTATACGAAGGTTCGTAATGTACTTCTACATACTAGGAAGTTGATGGCATGACTTCGTCTTTTCTCACTAAGGGAAAGATTATAGGGCTGGAAATGTATTGTGAGAAGTCAAAATTGGTCTAAGTCTATTAGGTTGCGAAATTAGATTGATTTCGAAATGTATGTATTTGCAAGGCACATGCCGAATTTGAGATTGAACATTTATTCCTTGTATTTTTGTGTGTCTGTAAAACCCTATAAATGTTGGGTTATGAGCATAACAACAACCCATGTGATCATGCAACCCTAATTTCATTGGATTTAAGGTTTTCACTAGTTAAACATGTAAATTGAATACCAAAGCAAAACCCTAAATCTAGCATATATAAATCGAAAAATACATATTAAAAGGGTTTTGATCTTTACCATGCTTATTATGTAGTAATAACAATAACTCCTTGTAGATCCTTGACTATTGAAAGTTTAGTGTCTCAAATGTTGCACCTCTAATGGCTTACAAACACCACTAGCAAGAGGATGAGAGGAGAGAGGAGGGATACACTTAGAATTTCGGCTAGGGTATCAAATACATAATCATTGGCCGAAAATCCTATGATGTGGGGTGTTTATATAGCTGTGGATTGCTAGGTTTTTCTAGAGGAAACCCTAATTTCCTATTTAAGGCTTAAGCAGCCCATGGACTCCTAACTTAGTGGACTTAGACAAAATCTATAGGGTCTCCTTATAGTTTTCGTCCACTCCCATCTAAGGAATCCATTAGTCCAATTTTACATCTATCAATGATTTGTAAAACATCCCCAGTTCCTTTAATCTAAAAATTAATTTCAAATTAATTTCTGATTAAATACTAATTAAATAACATGATTTCTAATTAATATATTATTTTAATAATACATTAATAAATCAATTTGTTATTACAAATAATAAATTCAACCTCTCTCTCCAAAAGTCATCCTGTCAAGTTCCTAGGGTGAAGGCAACCCAAAAGGACCATGCTATTATCAAATCAAGTACACACAAATGATAGTTATGGGCTTAGACACTTAATCCAATAATAAATAGGGTAACCATTACTGTCTAGGGTATCTTTTAGGCTGTTTGTTATTGTAAACACTCTTAAACACTTGTACTCTTGAAAGACATAAATGAGCCAATCATATCTTATTTATTGGACGTGTTCTCTCTGATTTCTGTGATTGATTTTGTATTATTACTCGATTTTAATACTCTTCACTTGTAACTCTAGGAGAATCTATGAATCAACATCAACACTCAAATATTAAACCAAATTATCATATATATATATATATATATATATATATATATATATATATGTGTGTGTGTGTGTGTGTGTGTATATATATATATATGTATAGAGGGAGGATCATTTGAGAAACTATAGTTTCCCGAGAACCCGAGAACTAATTTTAAACCTTTAGATAAAAAAAAGAGGGCTTAGATTTCTTATGGCATTTATGTAAATAATTTGTAAAAAATGAGACACGTGGGTATCTAGATTTTTGGATCCAGGTGTGTTATTAGCGTTAGAATATGTCGAATCTATTTCTTACTTCAAAACCAATTTCTCAATTGCATATCACCAATGATTAGTCACATTCTCCTTCTGTCGATTCGTTTCCCCCAAAAGCAACACCGTCTGGAATCCATGCCACCTCCGGTCATCGACTCTTTGTTCTCTAGATTGTCGGCTACAAATCAAAGAGTTAACAAATCTCTAACGCCCTCAAAAAACCTCACAGATCAGGTTTTTGATGGCCGTTATTGGCGGTCCCTCTAGATGTTGTTATCAAGCAGTCGCTGCCATCTCCGAGTCTGTGTTTTGCTTTGAAAATTTCTTCGCCTTCTTCGTTCTCCTGGTAATCACTTCATCAATTTTGAGATAAACGAGTTTGTATGGCTAGATAAGAAATGTATACCTGCTCAAATCAGTTCGTGTACTCGATTTAGGTACGCCTCTGTTTTCTCTTCTCTCTCTTCTCTCTACTGATTCTAAGTTAATAGTTTTGTTTCTCTACTAGCCTGCATTTCTTTCTCTGGTTCGTTTCATTTTCAATATAATTGATGCTCCGTCATTTGATTTTGGTATCAATCAATCTCATATATGTTTAATGTATCTCTTTGTTTTGAGCTAGGTATGTTTTATAAATTGTTTGAAATCATTTACGCCTTCCATGTGTTCGACAAAATGCGCCAATGAATTCTGCCTTTCACATATGTCAATCGATGTCAATTTTTAGGGATCAAAGAGCAGTATTTATGCGTTATTATGGAGGAGAATAAGAAATTTCGGGTATCTTTTTTCAGAAATTAGTAATCTCTCACTATATCTTGTCACTCTTAGCTACCATTGTTTATCAATATTGTTCCCATTGTGTTAATATTGAAGTTGGGTGTGCTTTTATACTACAAAAATCCATTATGGTTGATGTTAGATTCGTGTGTTGGTCTATTTTTTCTAAATCAAAATTTGCTTGGACATTTGATGTCTTGAACCATAAATTACATATTATTCACATATGAATCACATATGATTCACATTTAAATCAAATATGAATAACCTATAATTCACATGTAAATCACAAGTTGGTCACATATGATTCACATGTAAATTACATTTACACGTGTTTCGCATGTAATTCACATATGAATCACATGTGATTCACATGTAAATCACATTTGATTCACATATACATCACATATGATTCACATGTAAATCACATGCGATTCACATGTAAATTGCATGCGATTCATATGTGAATCGCATGAAAATCACATATGTATTTTTTTGAGTGTTTTTCCATTAATCATTTTTTTTAATTTTCTTGTAGCTTTGGAAGAAATTGTGGTGAATATTGAAGAGGTGAAAATGATAAATTGAAGAAAATAAGGAAATATTGACACGAAGACATGAAAACGCTTTGAAATTTGTAGCATTTTTTATTTTTTATACTTTATTTTGTAACGAATAAAATACTTGTACTATTACTTTTATAGATTAATTAATAAAAATGAGATTTTTTTTTGGGTTTTACTTACGAATATTATAGTATAAGAAATATACATATATGCATTTGAAATAATATGTATATATGCACCTAAAAATTTATTTTAAAAAAAAAAGTACAGGTTTTTTTAAATGTTTTTTTTTTTGAAAAAAATATAATTTTCTTTAAAAAAACTTGCAATTTTTTTTAATTCCAGTTTTTTTTATTTAAAAATGCAGTTTTTTTTTTTTTTTTTTTTAAATTGCAGTTTTTTCGAAAAAATGTAGTTTTCATTAGAAAAATTGTAGTTTTTTTTGAAAAAAATGAAGTTTTTTTTTAATTAACAATGTTTTTGAAAAAATTGCGGATGTTTTAAAAAATATTTTCTTTTTCAATTTTTTTTTCTAAAATTCATGTTTTCTTAAAAAAATTAAAAAATATGCATTTAAAAAAAACGAAAAATGCTATATTTAAAAAAATATGAAATTTTGATTGATGATGTTAATTTTTTGACATTTACATTAATATATTAAATAACACAAAAAAATTAAACATTAAATGAGATTGGTAAGATGATGTTCATATCCTTAATAAAGTACTTTTGATCCAACGCTTAACTTTTAGTTCTCAGGTTTTCGGAAAAATATAAGTTCTCAACCGATCTCAAATCTCTCTCTCTCTCTCTCTCTCTCTCTCTCTATATATATATATATATATATATATATATATATATATATATATATATATATATATATATATATATATATATATATATATATATATATATATATATATATATATATATATATATATATGACGGTTTAACTGAGCATACCAAATTAAGTGAGAATAAGAGAACATATTTGGGCGTTAAGATCAAAAGATTTCATGGTTATGATTCATCAAGATATTTTGGTAATTCAATAGAAAAATATTATTAGAATTAAATTAATCAATATGCAGGGGTAAAACGGTAATTGTAATATGAAATAATCATGGAAATAAAATATTTTGAGATTGTTAAAGTTTTGTATTTAAAAATATAAATTTTAAAACTTTCCAAAGTTAAAAATTATAATGTTTATAAATAATGTACCGGTTAGCATTCAATATATAATATAATATATAATATATACTAGCAAAATCCCAATTAACTCTCTTGGAGTGGTGGCAATCTACGGCAAATTAATGGAAGGAAAATTGGGATGGTGAGGACATGTGTGTCAAAGACAACAAAATGTTTCACTTAGGAGGGTGGAGACTAATATTTTAGACATTGTGAGGAGAGGTTTCCTACGGAGGAAGTGGCTTGATAGTGTGACATAGAGGCATAAAATTAGGGTAGTGGAGTAGCGATTGTGTAGTCCAATATGTTGAACCGTTGACTCTATTTGTTTCCTAGGGTATTGGAGTAGCGATTGTGTAGTCCTATATGTTGAACCGTTGACTCTACTTGTTTCTTAACTTTTTTGCCCATTTTAGTATTTGCATGTATTACCTAGTTTTTTTCCCTCATGGTATTATGTCAAAAATTGTTACATGTTTTATTGTCAATTTTTGCATACTTTATATGAACTTGTAGTCCCTTCGTGTTGATTTTTGTTACATGTACCACTAAGAGTATACCATGGGTATTTACCCTTAATGTATTATTCCTTTCCTATTATAACTATTTTCTTACTTTGTTAGTATGTATGATTTTGTAGAATTACATATTCCCCAGTCCCACTATTTATTATTATATTTTTCTTGTAAGATTTAACTATTAATCAGTAGCCCATTTAATTTATTAGATAATTTTCTTTCTTTGTATTATTTGATTTTGATCGGATGGTCACCTTGCAAGAAATCTTATTGCAACAGCATACTTTTTGTTGTTTCCAATATATTGTATCGCTTATTTATTTAATTAATTTTTTTTTTTTTTGTTAAATAGCTAAGGTTGTCAACCATCATAGCACCCCCTTACTAATATATATGAGACTTTATATATATATATATATATATATATATATATATATATATATATATATATATATATATATATATATATATATATATATATATATATATATATATATATATATATACACACCCGTGTCCTAGATAGGCCTTCGTGATTTTCCAATTTTGAAATATGAAGATATAAAATCATAATTTTCCAAACTTCACTTAAAGAATCTCGTATCCTTGTTGCCCGATTTTAATTTAAACTAGATGTTTGTTAACTAAGCGGGACACCACTAAAATCTTTCTTATCATAGCCTTTCCCATTGTACAACCTTACCAGGTTGTTTTCATTATGTGTTTTTTACGGAAGGTTAAGAGTTAATTAAAACGATGCCGATGCGTACAAATAGACAGACAACACTCATCCTTTTACATTGAGGTTGTAAGTTTGTCTGCGATTAGGAGTGTAAGTGGTGTTACAGTTGTCTCATCTATCTTAATCATCTGAGAGACATGAGTCACATCCCTATTCTAATAAAAGAATTGTTTTTTTTTGTCATGTATCACTCATTTAGACCTACGAATTAATAATATGCTACTTGTCAATCTTTTATTTCTCCTAATTAATATTTTGTCAAATGTTATTATACTCATTTTCAAATTTACATATATAACCACTAAATTTATGGATATTATAATCATAGATTCCGTTTCCTTTTTTGTAATTATACCCAATTATATATATAAAAATTTTTTTTGCACCTTTATCTTCAAAATTAACTTCATATATTCATTTGAATAAACGATTATATATATATATATATATATATATATATATATATATATATATATATATATATATATATATATATATATATATATATATATGAAGAGTTATTTGGAACACAAAAAACCCTAAAAATCATAAAAATGCATAAAAAAATATCTAGAGATCTCAAAAAAAATTGAATTTTTTTTTATAAAAAAAATGCAGCTTTCTATACAAATTCGCTGAAAACAATTTTGAATTCTTTTTATAAAAAAAATTGATTTTTTTTCTGCGAATTTTATGAAAAATCTGCGATTTTTTATTAAAAAAATTCAACAAAAAGTTTTGTGGTCTCTAACCTTTTTTTTTTTTTTTTTGCATTTTTATGATTTTTAGGGTTATTTTTTCCTTAGAAGCTAAACCTATATATATATATATATATATATATATATATATATATATATATATATATATATATATATATATATATATATATATATATACACTCACCTTAATAATATATGAATTTTTTATTGAATAATGGTATATATATATATATATATATATATATATATATATATATATATATATATATATATATATATATATATATATATATATATATATATATATATATATATATATATATATATATCCCCGTGTCCTAGATAGGCCTTGGTGATTTTCCTATTTTGAAATATGAAGATATAAAATCATAATTTTCTAAACTTCACTTAAAAATCTCGTATCCTTGTTGCCCAACTTTAACTTAAACTAGATGTTTGTTAACTAAGCGGGATACCCTTAAAATCTTTCTTATCATAGCCTTTCCCATTGTACAACCTTACCAGGTTGTTTTTATTGTGTGTTCTTTACGGAAGGTTAAGAGTTAATTAAGCTGATGCGTACAAATAGACAAATCAGACTCATCATTGTACATTGAGGTCCCTATTCTAATAAAAGAATTGTTTTTTTTTTTGTTATGTGTCACTCATTTAGACCTACGAATTAATAATATGTTACTTGTTAATCTTTTGTCTCTCCTAATTAATAATTTATCAAGTGTCATTATACTCATTCTCAAATTTACATATATAACCACTAAATTTATGGATATTATAATCATAGACTCAGTTTCCTTTTTTGTAAGTATACCTAATTATATATAAATTTTTTTGTGCATATTTATCTTCAAAATAAAATTCACATATTCATTTGAATAAATGATTATAATTTTACATAAATATATATATATATATATATATATATATATATATATATATATATATATATATATATATATATATATATATGTATATGAAGGGTTATTTGGAAAACAAAAAACCCTAAAAATCATAAAAATGCATAAAAAAAATACTTAGACATCACAAAACATTTTTTTGAATTTGTTTTATCAAAAATTGCAGCTTTCTATACAAATTCGTTGAAATTTTTTTTGAATTCTTTTTATAAAAACAAAATTGATTTTTTATTTTTTTTCAACGAATTTTAAGAAAAAACTGTGATTTTTTATTAAAAAATTCAAAAAAAAGTTTTGTGGTCTCTAACTTTTTTTTCTTTTTTTTTTCTTTTTTTTTCTTTTTTTGCATTTTTATGATTTTTAAGGATTTTTGTTTTCCATAGAACCTAAACCTATATATATATATATATATATATATATATATATATATATATATATATATATATATATATATATATATATATACACTCACCTTAATAACATATGATTTTTTTATTGAATAATGGTATATATATATATATATACATACATATATATATATATATATACATATATATATATATATATATATATATATATATATATATATATATAGGTTTATTTTTTTTTAACTAAGTATTGTGTTATCGTATGCATAAATGTGGGCCAATCAAAATTAAATAAAAAATTAAATAAATAAATAAATAAGGGTAATTTAGTAATTTGTTTAATAACTTCCAAAATTAATTCCTATAATCATGATATTGACTTTTATTAAATCTCGTTCTCCACTTTATATAAAAAACCGATTTCTGAAAACCCTAAATTGATCGCCTCATTAAACCGTTCCAGTTCTCCGAAGGATGAGCCACTGTTCATCGCAACTATAGACCGAGGGAAGAAGCATCTCTGGTGGCGAGGTGAAATGGATGTTTGTCGAAGAAGAAGATCTCGACGTCGTGGTGATTTAAGCGAAAATCGAAAATAAATGAAATGTCAGGTGAGATGCAACAAGCGATGCGTGGCAGAAAATTGTAACTGTAATGCACTATCTGATTTTCCCCCTAACATTTTTAGAATTTATTAGATTTAATTGATTTGGTTTGGGGTTTGTTGATTGACATTGCGATCAGCGATTGGGATTAGATACGAGAAGGACTGTAGCGTTGAATGGACTGGATGTCCAGGTGAAAGGCTGTGCGATGATCTTTCCTCTCGGAATTCCAAGACCTTTTCGATGGCCTTACTCTTCCCTCTCGGAGATCCGACAAGTTCTGCCCTTTTTTTCCGTCGTCTTCCCGAGTTTAAGTTTTGGTAATTACTGTTTCTACTTTAAATTCGATTTTCTAATTCCTGATTTCCATTGCAATATTAACTCAATGATGAACTGATTTAGATATTAGATCAAATAGGATCATATAATAAATTTAGGGATCAACAACCCAACAACACACGCCAATTGATAGCAAGACGAACTGGACTGTTGATTTGCAACATAATCTAGGGTTAGCAATCAGGATGTCTGTGCTGTTAATTACTAACCAATTAACCATCATTCTTCAAATCCACTAGTTAAATAATTCTGTTGCTGTTGATAATACTAATATAATTACTCAATTGTACTTGATAAAATATCTGTTACATCTCAAGCAAGTTGTTGAATATGTACAATACACCAATATTATGCAAATACAAATGACCTTCTTCTTAAAAAGCTAACCCTGTTACCCAACATTCCAGTCTTTTTTCTTAAGCGTTAACAATGAAATCACCAGAGGTCAATCTTGTTTTCATTGATGACAGGTACTCAATAACAAAAGCCTTCTGCATTGCTTTCGGTTTCATCAGATTGGTGGTTATAAATCCTGGGTTTGTCAGTGGTCCTCTCTTACATCCAACTCTCAACACTACTTCTGAGTGGGTTATGTGATTGATTGTAACGATAATTGTCTGCTACAACTACAAATCAATTCATCGGATTTGTATAATTAATTTAGCGCATGCTCAAATCTTTATAATATGTAGGAAAGGAAATTTTTCCAGATGGAATTTATAGACTTGTTAATGTGAGAGATGCAATATTATTTTCATTAAATTGTTTTTTTACTTTGGATATTTTTCCAACAGATGCAATACCGTAACTGAATCTTGAATTCCAATTCTATCAGAATGGAATCACGAATTCCAATTCTGTTGGAATGGAATATGAATATTTTCTCACTGACTTATGCATTGGATTTGTTTCCACAGAAGCAGCTGATGCTTGAACAATGGACCATGAAATTGAGAGTGATTCTTAGCAACATTATTTTTTTAGAATGTATTAGTATCTTTGTTAGATTTTGATGTTTTTTTTTCTCTATTTGAAAGTTTTTTTTAGTTTTATTCTTTAACAATAAATGTAATTCTTAGCAATTGTTACCCGTGTTCTATAAAAATTAATATAATTTTTGTTTTTATTATTCAATTGATGGTTCAAGGATTTGTTATTCTCCAAGAAGTTTTTAAAGTTATGATCAAGAAATAGGTTTTAAAAAATATTTTTATTATTTTATAATTCAAGAATACTTTTATTTTTGATAAATATATTTTGTCAGAATATCCAAGAATTATTATCACTACAATCAGATTTTTTAAAATTAATAGAATCTATTATCTCTTAAAATATGCAAGTTTCCTTTTTTAAATTTATGTTAATTGACTAAAATACCCTTAAAATGAAATTAGATGGTATTTTCTAATTATCTTTAATTTAATAATATGTATTATTCACTTTCTTAAAATAAGTAAAATTGATTGGTCCGTATTTATGTATACAATAACACAATAATTACTTTGAATAGAATAACCTAAGCATATATATATATATATATATATATATATATATATATATATATATATATATATATATATATATATATATATATATATATATATATGGGAAAAGTGAATATATCCTTAAGGGTATATAAGCTTTGGTACCCAAACTCACTATATTACATCGTTTTGTGTCATATATATACATTGTAATTGTTCAATGTTCTTATAATTCAACTTCTAACTTGATTTACTTCGAAATTTTTTATAAATTTCAAATTTATTGTCCTCTTACATATTTTTCACTTTTAACTCTAATATATATAGCTTAGTAGTGTTTGACAAAAAGATGTGATGTAAGAATAAGATAATGATGAAATTTTTGAAATGTTGAAAGTAAATCAATTTAGGGGTTGAAGTTTAAGAACATTATAATGAATATATCAAACAAAATATTGTATTATGGTGGGTTTGGGTACCTAAGCTTATATACCTTAAGGGTATATATATATATATATATATATATATATATATATATATATATATATATATATATATATATATATATATATATATATAGAGAGAGAGAGAGAGAGAGAGGAGGGATCAATTGAGAAAAAAAAAGGTTGAGAATGGGGGAATAATTCTCAGCCACTCATTTATTTTTGCCGAAAAAGCGTCCGTCGTAGCAGGAGAAATGGGAAATAAATAGACATGTGTTTTCCAACAAAACATGTTTCCTTAAACTATGCTAATCATTACCTTAATATATACAAAAACATAGTTTTTTCGTTTTTTTTTTAATTTTTAAGATGCTGTTTTTATCGAAAAATGATTTTAAATATACCAAAATTCATGATTTTTTATTCTCTACAAATAGACATCCATATTGATATAGTTTTAAGATAAAATAAATTTTTTTTTTTTTTTTTATATTTTCAGCTATCGTGATTCAGTTATGAATAAAAACTATGATTTTTTTTTTTTTTTTTTTTTTTTTTTTTTTTTTTTTTTTTTTTTTTTTTACAATTTAAGTATCAATCATATATGAATATAGCATATAATAAACATAGTATATTCATATTTAAATATTAGACGATGCATTCACTTATGAATATTACATAGTATATTCAGTTGTGAATATTAGATGGTATATTCACTTATGAATACTAGATAATATTTTCATATATGAATATTACAGAGTATTACATGGTATATCACATGTGAATATTACATGGTATATTCATTTGTGAATATTATTTGATATATTCACTTATGAATATTACACAGTATATTCACATATGAATATTACACAGTATACTCACATTTGGTAAATTTGACACTACCACAAATGAAAAAATTAAATCCATATTGCTAAAATTACAAACATACAAACATCAATTTTCACAAATGCCACTGCAAGGAAATATAAAATAAAATCAAAATTTTCTTTATTTATAACATGCGGAAAACCTTTCCTTACAATGCGAGTCCATATGAAAACTATGTTTCAAATATTCCTAAGCATCTTGTCATAACCCCTAGCATCAACTCAAAAATCCGATCATCGAACCATGCGATCGAAATCCATCGCTTAGCGATCAGACTCAATATGCTTTTCCTTTGATCCTACAAAACATCAAAATGTAATCTTATCACATCATGTATTAAGAATCTACCAATAGGAACTTAATAGAGTTAGATAGTTGACTTACCAGAAGCAGAGTTAAAGTTTTTGACTTTACCATCCTTATGATTCTTCAGGTAGATACGACAGCTTCGCAACGAATACCCCTTCTTTTGGCAGTAGAAAGAAACAAATTCTTTTGGAACGGTACACGGGACAATCTCAGACTTAATCTTTCCCTTTCCCTTGGAAAGTGAAATATTTTCTGGACTTCCAATGTTTCCATTGTTAATGTCCATAGAAGTTTGGAAAGTAGATCTTCCAATCAAATTTGCATTACCCGCCAAATCATTGTTGATTCAGCATCAATTAGCAAATATGTAAGATCAATAAGAGTCACGTTGTGATATGACATATAGTAGTCTTTAACAAACCGACTATATTACTCGGAAAGTGACTGAAGAACCAAGTCAACAACCAACTTCCTCGACATAACGACTCCCAACATTCCCGACCCGTCAATGTGTGAATTCATCTCCAAGACATGTGCACACACAGACCTTCCATCTTGGTGTTTGCTAGGAAAAAGGGCTTGAGTGACCTTGAATTTTTCAAGTCTTTGAACTTGTAGGTCAGGGAGAATTATTAGATAAGGTAGAGGAAGTGAAGTATGATTTTTGGTAACATCATGTTCATGTGGAAATAATTTCCCAAAAGATTTAGGAAGACCATAGTTGTCTGACCTAGACATCTATATTGGGAGAAATTCAAGTTAGTTGACTTAAGTCCTTAATATAAAACCCAAAATGAAATATTAAGGCTAGGACCCAACACAATATTCTACAATTCAGAAGAGGGATGTCATAATCCAATTGTAAAATATTTGAAGGTAGGTAAATGAAGGTTTACCAATTTCCACCATGAAAAATGAAATTGATTATTAAGTTTTAAATGAATTGAAATTCCTAGATTCTTTTGAGATTCGTTGAACTTTTCAATGACATGTTTAATGTCGATTATGCCCTTCAAGTTTGTCACTAGGATGCCGAGGATCACAAAGAAGGTGTGAGTAACCATGAAAATTAGCTTGGTACACTTATTGTTACAAATCATCCAATCGATGTTCTAGTTAACCACACACGCTCGATTGATTTAGGATTAACATAAAACTACCCTTTGCCACACATTTTCAGTCCTAGAATACTGTGTCGGTTAACCACACACGCTCCACTAACAACTTAACAAGGAGCAAAGTGCAATTTTATGGGTTTGCACCAAATTCACATTTTTCCTAAGTAACTAAGATTGGCAATTTATTAGTGTTTAGTTACTTGGTATTTCATTATACTTTTAATGAAAATTAATGTCCTATCCTACCCGTTCGGCTAATGACCCTTCACTAGTCTAGGAAGCAGTGGGTGAGAGTGGACACCCATTAAACCACCATTTGATAGGGACCAACCTTATACCCCTTATAGACCGGCTTCGTGAATGATGCCTACTAACTGTTAGACCGACTTTTAAGCTTATATATATATATATATATATATATATATATATATATATATATATATATATATATATAATATTAAACTTTTAATTTTATATAGTATAAGGGTGCATTTTAATCTTTTAAAATACTAGGTGGTTTAATCTATTAATAAATTATACTCTTAATTTAATTAATCTTAAACCATGCTATTATGGATTTATTAAACTTCTCTTTTAATTAAACATTTTAATTAATTTAATAAAGTCCATAAGGTGTAATTGAACTATTCAAAGCATTTAGGTTATTAAAAAAATTTAAAATTATAATTGTTTAATTAATTTTTAAGTTATGAACCCAAGAGATGTATCTTTTGAAACCTTTTAATTACTAGGTGTTTTAGAATTCAATATTATAGATTACAACCTTTTAATTAAACTTTTCAAATTCTAAAACTTGAGGGCAAGTTTTGAAATTCTTCAAAACTTTTTGGATTCCAACTTGATGATAACTTTTGTAACCATCCAAGACTCTTGAACTCCATAACTTATGAGTTTAATGTTATTTTAATGGATGAGACTTTTCATGTTCCATAACTTGAGGACAAGCTATGGAACTCATTAAAAGCATTTAGATCAATTTTAACAAATAGAATTATCATATAATCTAGGATTGATCTAATTTAACTCACAAGGCAAGATAATTCATATAAAAAATTTACAAGTAATTTTGTTTATCATATAACCAACAATTATCTTAAAACTTTGACAATTATTCTTTCATTGGACAAGTATAATCACTAACATATCAGAAAAATATGATTTTTATGATTACAAAACAGTTTGTGATAATGATCCTAATCCAATTCTGGCCAAAAACTTGAAATTCTGCAACTAGAAGCCTCTACTCGATAAGTGCATAAACATGACTCATCGAGTTTCCCTTTTAATGAGTGAACTCGTCGAGTCAGTCAGTGGACTTGGCGAGTTCATTAATCAGAGGCCATAAAATCGATTTTTTCAGCTTTGAAAAATAACCAAGAATCAAATATAATACAAAACTACCCATGGCTCTGATACCACTGTTGAGTTTTAAGCACTATAACACTCCTATGGTGCATATGCAACCCTAATAGCTTTGGATCAAAGTTTTCTCTAGTTATACATGCAATAAAATTTCCAAATCATGAAGCCTACAAATAGCATACAATTTTGGTACACGAATCATAAAACTAGTTAGAATAATACCTCTTTATTGTACCTTGTAGTTTTGGCCTTTCAAGAGCTTAGCACCTCAAGTGTGATGCCTCAAATGGTTCACAAACACCATGAAAAAAGGAAGAATTTGAGAGAGAGGTTAGACATCACCAAACTCGGCTAGGGTTCTCTTAGAACTCATGTAGGGCCAATTTTAGTCTTAGGGGAATTTTGTTGTCTCCCAACAACTTAAACAGGGTCTCAACCCTAAAGTTTAGGGTTTTGACTTCATCTTGAGTATGCCCTACGTACTCTTTAAGTACGCCTCACATATTGCATGAAGCCCATATCCATCTTTAATGGTGTACGCCATGCATACAAATTGTGTATGCCCAACGTACTACCAAATCCTATTGCAAGCTTAGTATGAAATGGCCATGACTTCTTCATTCCAACTCCGTTTTCGACGTTCCTTATATGCAAGGAAAGGTATTGAAGATCCCACAATTATATGTAGTTAATTTTGACTTTCCACAAACCAAACTAAAACCTTAACCCTCATAAGAACCCTTATCTATAGCTTTTCCCTTTCTACCCTTCGACCCAACACACAAATCAAAGGGTTTGGGCCTCACAACCAACAATATTAACTTTATATAAGTTCCTAACTTCCTTCCCTCAAATCCCACAACCCTTTTCATAATCAAAATTTAGATCATGGCCCTGAATTAAGAAACGACCCAAAATAAGGTGTTACATTAACTCACTAAACTTATATAATTGTATCCAATTGACCAACAAACTTTTATTTTTGGTTCTTTTATACATCGATTACGTGGACACAGTTGGTGATGTGGACTCCACGTGGGTTGGTAACCAGCTATCACTAATATCTATGTAACACTCGGTTTCAGAATTGCCTTATTAATTGGGGCTGCGGCTCAGTCATTAGTTGTCATGGGGATTAGAGCTTTGGGAAAGGAAGGACTTAGTCCATTTCGGATGTAGATGTTATGATTGAAGTGACCATGTATTTGATTGTGTCTTCAGGATCCAAGAGTATGATTGTAAATTGATATCTCGACCTGTTATGCATTTTAGGCTTTATTCAAAAGGTTTTAAGGCTCGGGTGTGATGCTTGGAGCATAGGGATTCTTGCCACCTTTTCATGGATATAAGGTTAGTTGGAAACAGACTTAGGACAAGTGACTTATGACACTTTGAAGGTTTAGCAAAATTAGCCCCTAATAGAACGATTTGGCGGATCAGTCCCATGCATGCAAGGAGGCATGCACATGGTTGGCTGGGTATGACCAACATAAGCAGGGGTACACCCAACGTATAAATGAGTATTGTCGCGAGTGGTTCTTGAGTACGTCGGGCATATAAGGAGGTACGCGGGGGTGTACTCCCTTGAGTATTCCTCTACTTGTGCCCTATATATGCTAAATTATATCATTCCTTAGGTCATTTCAGATCAGCCTCCACCCCTTTTCACGACCATGAAACCCTAATTGACCTTTGATGAAGCTTGGAGCTTGAAAGAAGACTTTTAGTGTGTGTGTGCAAGAAGAGAAGGTGGTGTTCATGTGTTGATCTTGGAAGGGAGCTTAGATCCAGAAAGTTCTCATATTTTGCAACCTATTGGAGGTAAAAAGCTCTAATCTTGACCTTCCATTTCATAGATCCTTTTTGGGTTGGTTTTTGGCTATTTCTAGCCTTTTTCTTGGTCTTGGTCAGCTAGGGTAATTTTCGGGACTCAAACTTGTAGATCTGGACATTCTAAGGTCCCATCTCTCATAAAGGTGCAAGCTTTGTGAAGTGTTTGAGTCCAAGCATGAGTTAAGACCATCCGTTAAGCTCTTTTGAGCTCTAGAGTCCCATTAAGCTATGAATGTTAGTAAACTTGCCAACTTTACTTGAAAAGTCACCTATAAAAGTTAGATTAGAGAGTTGCAGCAAGTGCTAAAGTGATTAAGAGCTTATTTGGAGAGGGTTGGACTTCAGAGGAGTACGCCAGGCGTACATCTAGCACGTTGTGTGTATTGGCCCAAAGTCGTGTATGCTGGGTGTACCATCTGAGTATGTAGGGCATACTTGGCCTGGTTAAGTCACTTTGTTTTTTTGACCTTTTTGGTCCTTGGACCATGGACTAGGAGTTGGTTGGGGTAGCCATTTAGTATTTTAGACCTTTTTGTAGATTGGGCCTTCTTGGGTTAGGTCCAAGATGGACTGGGGCCTTAGTTATGGGTCTTGTTGGGCTAGGGGTAAATGGTTATTCTACCCCGAGATTGGAATATGGTTCATGGTTTAGAACTTCATGTTATATTTTGCTGGAAATTGTCAGTTTAGCAAGTCGTCAGGGCAATAGCTAGGGAGTTCGGGCAGCGAGCTTCAACATTCGAGGTGAGTTACCTTCCAGTAGAGGTAGATCTAAGGCACCAATGTCGGCCGACCAGTAAGTGATTATGTATGAGATGATTATCTTTGTGATAATTGTCTAGTTCGCTATTATTTGATATGCTCTACGTGCTAGGATGCTCTGATATATGTGTTTAGAAGTAGTAAGTGTGAAATAGTCCCAAGATACTGGTTGAAAAATACCGAAGGGGTAGTCAGTACCCATGCATGCCTAGCAGTATGTTCATGATATGATGTTATGTGATAGTGGTAGTAGGCGGAATAGTCCCCATATTTGGTCGATAGATCCAAGGGGTAGGTCGGACACCCCGGTATGTCTGACAATATGATTATGTTATGTTTCTATGTGGTAGTGGTAGGGGTGAAATAGTCCTGGTTAAGATAAACTGGAGGGGTAGGCCGGACACACCAGTATATCTGACAGGGGTAGGTTAGGCACCCCGATATGCCTAGCAGGGGTAGGTTGAGCACCCCGGTATGCTCAGTAGGGTAGGTCGGGCACCCAGATATGCCTGACATAGGGTAGGTCGGGCACCCCAGTATTCCTGACAGTATGTGATTGTATGGTATGTGGTATGATGGGGGAACTCACTAAGCTTTGTGCTTACAGTTTATAGTTTTGGTTTCAGGTACTATGTTTTCAAAGGAAAGGAGCCAGCTCGATCGCAACGCATCACACTAGGTTTTCCGCACATGGGATCTTTGGGATTACACTCTCATATTGTTTTATATTGATATATATTGATTATTTATTCTTTGGTTTAACATAGGATAACATTGTGGATGTTTTATTACTTATGGTTTTATAATAACTTAATTAAAAAGAAAATTTTGGCCTTAAATTTTTGGATGTTACAAGTTGGTATCATAGCCTTGGTTTGAGGGATTCAGGGGCACTATAGGGTGTGTCGGAACTTAAACTAAGTACTTGGTATGAAAAACTTTCAAAAGAAAAATCATTGTATAAAGAGAATTTTGAAAAGAGAAAAGAACTTTGGAAAGAACAAGGTGTGTGATGCATACAATTATCCAAGCTCAAGTAATTTTTCCTCAAGATACCTATACATGTTATGATATGATGTGTTATGATATGATTATGAGAATTACATACTAGATTAGGGATAGGGATCTAGGAGGATGTTTGATATGTTGTATGTGCTTGTAGACTTGCATGATAGTACTGATCAGTTAGTGATAGGATAACCTGTTTAGATTATGCCTGATTGTATGAGCCTTTAAATTGCATGTATAGATTCCTGATTAGAGGATAAAGCAGTTTGATTAGATTATCATGGTTAGATTTTCCAGTATCTGAACATTGTTTGCTTTGTGCTTTATGGGACTCTTAGTGATGTGAGTTAGCTACTAAGTGAATATGCTAGGTCACATGGGACACAGGTCAGATAATCTTAGAGTAATGGACTTGAACCTATTGCGTAGATTTCGTTTGAGTCTAACCATTCTACGGATGAGTCTTTTAATCAAAGGATTATCTGATCTCTATTGCACGTGGCTCTATTCATGAGATAGGTAGTTGACATTACTGGGAATCTTTCAGTAGCTGAGGACTAGGTGGGTTTGGGAACCTAAGAAAGCCTAGGATATGTTTCAGTGGGTTAGTAATGAGGTTTAGTGAGACTGGGGTGCATCAGTTTGCAGAAGTGAATTGGAAGATTCAGGAGGATTGCTAAGGAAAGTATGGATAGGTGTGGAAGGTAGTATTGGGCATGTAGTACTAAAAGCATAGGATCCATACTCAAATCGGTGAGAGTCTTGGAGAATCTGAGAAGCCTCGGGGAGGAGTTTATGACCCGCTCAGGGGACAGAGGATGTTTCAACTGTTGCCGCTCAGCCATCGACAAGTGACCTAGTGAGCGTAATAGGGTGTCAGACCCTAGAGGATATGACTTCTATGTCCGAGGATGTGATATTGATTGGATCACTTTGAGAAGAGAGGGTCAGGCCAGGTGCATATAGGAGCGGGTCCTGGGGAGAGACCCAAGCCTTCTGATCGTCAGGTGAAAGGCCAGCAGGGCCGGAGTCAGTGCATCACGTATGAGAAGACATACAAGGGAGTTTGACGTTCCAAGGGTTTAGGCTGCTACAAGTGTAGCGGCGTTATTCAAGTCAGTAGAAAGGAGTCAGGCCCTGCAGTGTCATATATGAGAAGTCAGAACTCCAGCAAGTGATGTTGCGGGTATGTAACAAGGCCCTCTCCCAGAACTTGGCAGAGGTCTTCCCCACTGACTCTGTAGTCTATCTTATATCCAGAAACTCCCTAGCCAGTTGATGAAGCTCCACAGTTGGCGCAAAATCCACCCTTAACATGGTCACAAAGTCTGACCAAGTCATAGCCTCCACAACCTCCACAACTGAGGCTCCCAGTGATTCACCGATTGACTCCCACTAGTCTCTAGCTCTGTCCCTCAAAACACCGGTAGCAAAGCGGACCTTCGACCACTCCGGGCAGAAGCTCATAAACTGCGCAGACTTGATGTCTGCAATCCATCTCCTGGCCACAATGGGGTCCTTTTTCCCAAGAAACTCTGTCGCACTACTCCCTCGAAAGTCCTTAAAGGACAGTGTGCACGTACCCGACTGGCTGGACACCAAGTCACTCCTGAATGCTCGAAGGTGACCCTCCATCACCTGAACAATCCCTTCCTTGATGGACCCAAAAATAACAAGGGTCGCCTCAAGGATACCTCTCATGATCTCAGACGCAATGAGCTCGCGCAGCCCGTCATCGACCTGCTCGGACCTTGCAACCAAGCCTGGTCCTGATCCAAATCCTGAACCTCCTGCTCCCTGTTGTGTGACCACCATACTGAAAATGAAACACGTAAATGTCAGGATCATACATACTTTTGAGAGGTCTCACACACTCCCCATGTTTCCTGGTTCCATCGTGGCCCTCCTTGACTTCAGTACGGATCCTCTCCTTTAAGTAGTACAGGCCCATACTACCTTCCACATCTATCCGTACATTACTCTCGGATTTCCTCAACTTCACTAAGTCCCTTAACCCTAATCCCTCACCAAATGATCTCATCCTAGGCTTTCATAGGGCAACCACTGACCTACTTTCTACCATCAGTTGCACTAGAGGTCCCTACCCCTTTTCCCTAACTAGCTCGTGAATACTGTTACATATTCGCGTACTAGTTAGTTAAAGTTAGCCAGAACCCCTTTAGCACAAAGCAAGCAGCATTCGTGCATTGAGTAACCAAATTGAGCATAACCTAATCAGGCTATCTCACTAGTAACTAATAGGTCTAACATACGGTTCAATGAAATCCTATAGTAGGCGCACAAGGCATTCTTCCTAGATCCTTAGCCCTAATGTAGCATGCAGTTCTCATAATCACATAACAGGCATACAAGGCATCCTCTAGATCCTTAGCCCTAATCTAGCATGCAATTCTCATAATCATATCATATAACATAATGTAACAAGTATGGGTATCTTGGGGAAAACTTACATGAGCTCGGCCGGTCGCACGCATCACACACCTCGTTCTTTCTCAAAATTCTTTAACTTAGATTTTAGAAAACTATTTTTTTATAAAAATTCTTCAAGCCCTCGGTTTGAGTCTAGACACCCCTGAAGGTGTGTCCGAATTTGTCAAACCAAGGCTCTGATACCAACTTGTTGATGGGTTTGAGCCATAATAACTTTCCTATGTGCACATGCAAACCCTAATGCTTGGATCTAGGTTTCTCTAATTGAACATGCATTGTATCCAAGACTTACAATTCTAGATCTAATGAAAACAACTGAATCTAATTATATGAAATCGGATCTAGAGCAATACCTTGAGTTACTTGGTTGATACTTCTTCTTCTTGGAGCTTAGAGTCACAATTGTCACTCCTCTAATGGCTTACAAACATCAGCAAGCAAGAGGATGATCTTGAGAGAGAGAGAGAGAGAGAGGAGGGTGAGAAATTGGCTCTAGGGTTCCTTGCCTTGCATGTGTGCCGATTTCCCTAACACAAGGGATCTATTTATACTATGAGCCACTAGGGTTTCACCTTTAACCCTAATTGAATAACTTAGGCCCTAAGCAATCCAAGATCCTCCTAGATATTAGGCTTGGACAATTTTAAGGTCTCCTAACCCTAAAATCCATCCACCCTTATATCTATAAGGATACATAGCCCAAAACACAACTATCACACATTTGATAGTTTATGCCCCTTTATTCAATTAATCCCTTTAAGTCACCAAATTAATTCTTAATTAATATATGACTTATATCAATAAAATAATATTATTATTCCTTTAATATATTATTCCCATAATATATTAACAATAATATCTCTTCTCTCTTTACAAATCATCCTATCAAGTTGCTATGGTGAAGGCAACCCAAAAGGACCATGTACAACCAGGTCAAGTACTTACCAAATATAGTTACAGCCTTAGACACTAATCCAACAGTCTCCCACTTGGATAAGTCTAGTAACCATATATGCAAACACAATCCGATTAGCAATCATAACTCTCAAAGACGCTGTTAAACTCTGATCTTATCAGTATCCTATCGTTTAGATAAGGGATGGTACAGTCCTCTGTTCAGATATTGTGCGAAGAATCTCATGGAACTTATTGTCCAACAGTTGGTTTCTCGATCTCAGATTCATTTGACATAGAACTTCATTGAACACATCAATTTAGTCCTGACCGGGCTCGACACATAAGTCAAATCAAGTCATCGAGGGGCCCTGATATCGCTTTTACCCTCTTGGAATAAAAGTAACAGATAAACTTCGACTTATATGAATTTATTATTTACTAATCAATTATACACAACAATGCATTTTATGACATCAATTTACTGATGCGGTTTCGCATTGTCAATGCACAACCAATTAATAAACAATAAACCATATATCTTGGTTTTAAGACCATATGATATTATCGTCTTGCGATCACTTGCATCACATTCCATAAAGTGATTCCAGCAAGCACGGGTTTATTCCAATGCTCAAAACTTTTTCATAAGCACTCATGAATGTTACAACAAACCTTTGCTATTTCTAATACCTTTTAGACAATCTACACGCCAATTCATGACAATCTTCATTCATACCTACTTCCAACATATGAACGATTGTGGACCATTCGAATAATTCGATTATTCTTAATAACTCAATTATTCAGGAAGTCAAAATATGTAAAGTGAAATAATAGTTAAAGAATTAACATAATACAGTAGCTTTAATGATAAATAATAATCCTTTATTTAATCATCAAATGTCAATTACATTTATCTACTACATGTTTCCAAAACTATCTAATCTAAACTAATATCGTCTTTCAGCCCAATGCTCCTAGCGTGCTGAAAATGCTTAACACTACTCAGTCCCTTCGTAAGCGGATCTGCTGGGTTATCCTTTGACGATACCCTCTTTACTACAAGGTGTCCTTCTTCTACTCGATTTCTAATAAAGTGATATTTTATGTCGATATGCCGAGATCTACCATGATCCCTCGGTTCCTTGGTCAAGGCAACCGCTCCTTCATTATCACAAAAAATTTCCATAGGCTCCTTTATGGTAGGCATAACTCCAAGATCACCAATGAAGTTCTTCAACCACATCGCCTCCTTTGACGCTTCGCTCGCTGCAATGTACTCTGATTCGCAGGTTGAATCAGCTACGGTCTCTTGCTTGGAACTTTTCCAAGTCACTACTCCTCCATTAAGGGTAAATACCTAACCCGACTGCGAATGGTAGTTGTCCCTGTCGGTCTGGAAGCTGGTGTCACTATAACCTCGCAATTTTAAGTCATCACTCTCTCCGAGGACTAAAAACCATTCCTTGTCCTCCGAAGGTACTTAAGTATATTCTTGACCGCAATCCAATGAGCTCTGCCAGGGTTCCCTTGATATCTACTGGCCATGCTCAAAGAAAAGGCTACATCAGGGCGAGTACGAGTCATAGCGTACATGATTGAGCCAACTACGGAAGCATAGGGTACTCGACTGATCTCAGCTATCTCGGCTTCTGTACTCGGACTTTGAGTCTTACTCAATTTGGCATTACTCTGTATCGGTAGTTCTCCCTTCTCCGAGTTTTCCATACTAAACCGTTTTAGTACCTTATCCAAGTAAGTATTCTGACTAATTCCTATTAGCCTCTTACTTCGTTCTCTCACTATCCTTATTCAAAAAATATAGGAAGCCTCTCTGAGGTCCTTCATAGTGAAGCACTTCCCGAGCCAGGACTTAACCTCCTGCAGAGTCGGGATGTCGTTTCCTATGAGCAGTATGTCATCGACATACAAAACGAGGAAGCTAACTATACTCCCACTGGTCTTGACATATACACATGATTCCTCTTCACTTCATACAAATCCAAAGTCTTTGACTTTCTCATCGAAGCAAAGATTCCATCTGCGAGATGCTTGCTTAAGTCCATAAATGGACTTCTCAAGCTTGCACACTCTATTGGGATGCTTCGGATTGAAAAAACCTTCTGGTTGAGCCATCCAAACATCCTCAACCAACTTCCCATTAAGGAAAGCGGTCTTGACATCCACCTGCCATATCTTATAATCATGAAATGCAGCAATGGCTAGCATCACCCTAATAGACTTTATCTCAGCAACTGGTGAGAAGGTCTCATCATAGTCAACTCCGGGAGTTTGAGCAAAGCCCTTCGCCACCAACCGTGCCTTATATGTGTGCACATTCCCATCCACTTCGGTGTTCTTCTTCAAGATCCATTTGCACCCAACCGTCTTACGTCCGGGCACATTGTCAACCAAATTCTAAACTTGGTTGTTATACATGGACTGAATCTCGCTGTCCATCGCCTCTTTCCATTTTTCAGACTCTGGGCCTGCCATGGCTTCCTTATAGCTATTAGGTTCATCTGGATTTGTTAGTGTACCATCACTAATATACGTATTCCCTTTGGTAGTAATATGAAAACCATAAAACTGGGGTTGAACTCTAACTCTTTCGGAACGTCTAAGAGGTAAGGACTCGTCAATCGGTTTAACCGGAGTTTCCTCCTCGGGTTGAGCGCCAGTGTTTGAGGTTCCTTCATCACTCAACTCTTGAATCTCTTCAAGTTCGATTTGCCTCCCACTGTCCCCTTGGCTTATGAGTTCTCTCTCTCGGAAAACTCCTCTCCTTGCAACGAAGACAACATTATCACTCGGTCTATAGAAGAGATATCCAAAGGATTTATGCGCGTAGCCGATGAAAGTACATCACTCACTACGAGGTTCTAGCTTGTCGTGAGTTTCTCGTCTTACGAAAACTTCACAGCCCAAACCTTGATATGTTCCAAAGAGGGAGCCTTCCCTGTCCACATCTCGTGAGGTGTTTTGGCAACCTTCTTTGTAGGGAATCGATTAAGGATATGGGCGGCAACCTCTAAGGCATACCCCCAGAATGAGATAGGTAGTGAAGCACGACTCATCATAGAATGAACCATGTCTAACAAGGTTCGGTTACGCCTTTCTGCGACACCATTCAATTGTGGTGTCCTAGGTGGCATCAATTGCAAAACTATTCCACATTCCTTGAGATAGTCGTGGAATTCAAGACTTAGGTACTCTCCTCCTTGATCAGATCGAAGCATCTTGATTTTCCTACCCAATTGATTCTCCACTTCATGCTTGAACTCTTTGAACTTTTTAAACGTTTCTGACTTGTGCTTGATTAAGTAAATATACCCATATCTACTATAATCATCAGTGAAAGTGACATACAAGCGGTTCCCATCCTTTGTGGTGGATCTAAATGGACCACACACGTCGGTGTGTATCAGATCCAATAAACCCTCATCCATCTCACAAGTGCCAGTGAAGGGTGACTTGGTCATCTTTCCAAGTAAACAAGATTCACACGTGTCATCTTCCCTAAGGTCGAATGACTCCAACACTCCATCCTTTTGGAGTTTGGCTATGCGCTTCTTGTTGATATGTCCAAGATGACAATGCCACAAGGATGCTTTATCCATACTATTGGAAGAATCCATACACAACATATCATTTCCTAGGTTATCTACAACCATAACAGTTTCATAAATTCCATTACAAGACATTTCTTCAAAATATAAAACACCATTTAGATAAGCATAAATCGAACCATTCTCATTATTAAATGAACATCTAAATCGTTGTCTAAATAAACCATGAAAAGAAATGATGTTTCTTGCCATATCTGGCGAGTAGCAACAATTATTTAAATCTAAATTCAATCCATTACTAAGCACTAAAGAATACACTCCAATCTCGATAACAGGCGGCGATCTTCTATTCCCCATGATTAGATTTATTCTTCCAAGCTCCACATCCCTATTTCTTCCTAGTCCTAGAAAATCATAACAAATGTGGTAACCACACCCTGTATCAAGAACCCAAAAAATAGCATGAGATGAATCATTAGATTTAATTGTGTAAATACCTACGAAAGATGGCTTGATCTTCCCATCCTTGATGGCTTGCAGATATTCCGGGCAGCTTCTCTTCCAATGCCCTATTTTGTGGCAATGATGGCACTCTGCCTACTTTGGGTTTGGGTTGGGCTTAGCAGGATCAACCTTGGTCCCAATAGAAGAGGAACCATCTTGGGACTTTCCCTTGCAGTGGTTCTTAGAAGAAGCCTTCCTTTTCTTGCCCCTTCCCTGCCCGATAGCCAAAACAGGAGCAACGGGTGGATTAGGAGTTGGTGCAACAAACTTATCATTGAGGTTGCTCTCAGCAGTCCTTAGGATCCCTTGGAGTTTGCTTAGGGTGACATCTTCCTTGTTCATGTGGTAGGTCATCCTAAATAGGTTGTAGCATGAGGGCAAGGAGTGAAGAACAATGTCGATAGCCAAATCTTCCCCAAAGTTTACATTCAACTTGCGAAGACGATCAACATACCTTTGCATCTTTTGCAAGTGCACGATTAGAGACTCTCCACTTCCCATTTTAGCAGTGATCATATTCGTTATGATCTCATAGCGCTCTTGCCACGCGCTTTGGTGGTATCTCTCAATCAAGTCTAGATTCATCTCATAAGGATACATGTCCTCATAGGACTTTTGGAATTCGGAGTTCATCGTGGCTATCATGATGCAATGGACTTTCGTTGGATCACGCTCATGGGTCTCAAAGATAGCCATTTCTTCGGGAGTAGCAGTTTTTAGATTGATCTTCTCAAGCTTCTCATCGAGAACATACTCTTTGTCCTCGTAACGCGCGATCGTGCGAATGTATCTTATCCATTCGCTAATGTTCGATCCATCGAAAGTCACTTTTTGACGAAGGCTCATTAGCGTGAATGAGCTAGAAGCAACGTTGTTCGCGTTAGACATCTACAAATAGAAAGGAAACAAAATTTGATTCGAGTTAAGTCCCTAATTAACACCCAAATTGAAAATTAAGGGCTACGACCCAACAACATTATTTACACATTACAAAAGGGATGTCATGATCCAACATGTAAATAATTTTGGAGGTAAGTGAATGACGATTCACTAACTCTTCACCATGAAAAACATAAGCATAAGTTTTAAATGTATTGAGAATCTCTAGATTTCTTTGAGATTCATTGAACTTTTCAATGGTATGTTTAAATCTTAATATGCCCCTCTAGTTTGTGATTGGGATACCGAGGATCACAAAGCGGGTGTACCATGCAAATCTACATGGTGCCTTCTTTGTTACAATCGCCTATTCGATGTGCCGGTAAACCACAAACGCTCCACCGAACTATGAAAAACAAAGAATCACCCTTTTCCACCTTTCCTTAGAACCAATTAGTGTGCCGGTTAATCACACACACTCCACTAACTTCTTAGCAAGGGTGCAAAGTGTAATTTCATGGGATTGCATCAATTCACTTTTCCTAAAGTAACTAAGGTTGGGAATTTTATGAAACACGTTTAGTTACTTTATATAGATTCATTATACTTATTAATGAGAAGAGGTTTTCCCTATCCTACCCGTTCGGCTAACGACCCTCCACCAGTCAAGCAAGCCGTGTGTCACACCCCGAAAACCGAAGGCGGAAAACATTTCCGGGGTTGACTACCACGTTGAGTATCAAATCCAATGCACATAGTAAGTAAAGTAAAGCAACCATTACATTACATAATAAAAGTTTTACAGTTGTTTCAAAAGTAAAGTTTGTACAGTTGTGATACATAGTATATATAAACAAAATGAAACGGATCTTTATAAACTCCATCTTCGAGCAAAAGGATCTTCGGGTACCTGTTCTAACGTCGACCTGAGAACACAAGCGGTTTGAAAATCAGCATAAAGCTGGTGAGTTCATAAGCGGTTTTGTTTTACGAAAATGTATCGGTTTCCTTTCTGTTTCTGAAATGTTATGTTCACCAAGAAAATCCCGTATTTTCTTAAAGTTGGTTATTGTTTCACAAATGTAAAGTATAGTAAGTTTGTACACTGTAAACATGTTTACTAATGTGAAAATGTATCGTTGGTTATTTGACTGGTTAAACTGTTCTGTATACTTATCCTGTGTTACCAGGAAAGTCCCATACTTTCCTTATTGTATGTTACAAATTGTAAAAGATGTAATGTTATCCAGTTTGTTACTCTTTCTAGTTATGTAAGTGTTCCCCAGGAAAGCCCCATGCGTTCCTGCATGTATGTATCCAAGGTAAAAGACGTAATCGTGATTAGGTTCCATGTTTTCCCCAGGAAAGTCCCATACTTTCCTGAATGTTAGTTACAGTAAGTAAAAGATGTAAAAGATGTAAACGATGTATAAAGTAATCCATTATTACTGTAAGTAAATCTCTGTTATCCTAATTGCGAGTTCCATAACCATACAATAGACTGAAACCTGTGGCAATAAGTAGTCCACATGTGGCAATAAGTCATCCACAAACTTATGACTTTCGTCACCCTTGAACCATTTCGGTTCGGCTGTAGCTAGCAGCCAGGTGTGGGGTAGTCAGCCCCGTATAGATCTATACACTCAAGTCACGCTCTCTAAATTCCAGAGATTCTGGTTATGGGTGTAGTCCTCCACTCGCATAATCTGGGTGGAGTGTTCTCCGAGGATGTGTCTCCAATCATACAGAAATAACAAATTTACTAGTAATAATATGATAGTCCTCCACTCTTATATGTGTGTGGAGTGTTACCGAGGACAAAACAATGTACAGGTGTTATGTTCAAATGTTTTAATGTCATGCTTTTAACTGATAAAATGTGGGAAGCCATTTGTGAAATATATGTAAAACATACTAGTTTAAAGACCTATTTCACAAATATATGTTACGCGATCTGTAAGTTCAATCTGTTATCAGTTGTAGTAATCAGTTATAAAAGCATAAGAATATGAAACACACATTTGAAAACATGTTTGGAGTACAAGAATTTCCTTGTACTTTGCTTGTGTTCCCCCCTGAAAACAGTGAAAAACAGTGAAAAAGGGTAGGGGTATGAACTCACCGGACTCGGAAACGTGTCGGTTTTGAATGCTATACGTTGGTTCGGGGTTTGATTACTCGCGATGATGCTATGTAAAATGATATAATGTCCATATATATACAATTAGAGATACATTCACTAATCATATGGAACATTACACTCCAATGAAGTTAAACACCTCAAAACGGGCGTTTGGAGTGACCCGGGTGACATCTTTGGACTTGTAATGGCACTAGGGACTTGGGACTTGAGTTTACTCCCCAAGAGTAAACATTTAAATAAGTTTACAACTATGGAACACACATATACATGAGTTTACGGCCGTAAACTCATGTGGGTGTGGCAAATGGACATAGGGGTTGCTAGAATGGATTATCTAAATTGCCTTGGAACACTTGGAATGAATTTAAATCATCAAAATGATTATTTTATGGGAGTTTACGGCCCAGTATAGGCTCCTGGCCGTAAACTCCTTAATCTTCATGAAAATGGTGTTAAATGTTGTTAAAACAAATCACATGTGATTACTAGGATTATTCCAAGACCTTACATGAGTTTTATGGGACATTTGAGGGGTGTTATGGAGTTTACAGCCCATGAGACCCTCCTCATGGCCGTAAACTCTTATGTAGGGTCATACAAAGTGTTTCAAGGTCTAAAACTTGCATAGAAGGACTTCTAAAATTCATCTAAAGGCTTTAGGGGTGTTTAGTTTGCATTCTAACACCAAAAATTTTGGAGTTTACGGCCCAAGAACAAGCCTTGGCCGTAAACTCTTAGAAATCCCATGAATGATGTGTTTTAGGCCCTTAAAGTATTTTTGGTTGGTCCCTTGATTTATTCCAAGGCTTTTGGTGGTGTTGGATGGCTTTCTAACACCTTAGAATTGGATTTATGTCAAGTTTTGGGGAGTTTACGGCCCAAGCACATACCTTGGCCGTAAACTCACATAAGTCCCCCAAAATTCATGTTTCAAGTGTCCAAATGTTTAAATCAAGGTCCTATAATTCATATCTAAGCCATAGAAGTGATTTGGAAGGGTTTTAGGGCATGAAAACCCCTTTTACATGAGTTTACGGCCCAAGCTTATGCCTTGGCCGTAAACTCCTTCAAATGGCTCAAAATCAAAGTTTTAAATGTTCTAAGTCCATATCTTGAAGTCCCATAGCCATATCTAAAGTCCAATTGAGTTTAGGAAGGAGTTTAAGGGCTTAAAACCCCATTTAATGGAGTTTACGGCCCAAGCTTGCTCCTTGGCCGTAAACTCATGTTCTTGGTCCTAAAACTCAATTAATTCATCAAATTGAAGGCTAAAGGTGTTGAATAACATGTTAGGGAGGTTACCTTAAAGATTTGAAGCCATAAACTAGTGATTTGGACCTTAATTCTAGCTTGAGGAGAGAGGTTGTAAGAGTTTAGTGAGAAATTGGCCAAAGGCTTCAAATGAAGTCTTAAACACGTTTATATAGTGTTTAAGTTTTGGACACGGTGGAATTCTACCCGATACCAGTGTTAGACGAGGCTTTTGGTCGTACCCGATTGAGTTACCGTAACCCTATACGGTAATTTCTAGAAATATTCCGATCACTAAAGTTGGGTGTTAGAATGATTTCTAAATGTATTAAGACACCCATTAAGTCATTTTAATTGTGTACTAGATAATGACTTAATTTAAACGGAAGGTCGGAAGTCGAAATCGGAACGACGATCGGTTGCGCGAATTGTACTACGAAGGAGTTACAGTAAATGATATGGAATTTCGGGTTGTTACACCGTGGGTGTGAGTGTACACCCATTAAGCGCCATTTTATAGGCATCAACCTTATACCCAACTTATAGACCGGCTTTGTGAATGAGGCCTACTAACGGTAAGACTAGCATTTTAAATTATATATATATATATATATATATATATATATATATATATATATATATATATATATATATATATATATATAGACACACACACACACACATATATATATATATATATATATATATATTAAACTTGTAATAATATAATAGTATAGTGTTGAATTTTAAACTTATAAAATTCTAGGGTTTGAAATTTGAATTATTCAAATTAAACTTTTAATCACAAAACTTAAATTTCAAAACCTGAGGACAAGTTTTAAACTTTTCAAAACATAAGGATCAAATATAAAATAATATAAATCAACTAATTAGATTATCTCAATTTGATCTTATTCAATATTACTTGCAAGACAATTCACCAATTCAATTCAAATAATCAATTATTCTCATATAAGGAAATTATTATTCAACTAATTGGTAATTATCTTTTGTTTGGTCAAGAGTATACTAAAATATATGATTAAAATCAGATTTTAATAACCCAAAACAGTTAAGGCAAGTATCCTCAAGTAAATCAGCAAGAAATCCCGAAACTACCTCCTTCTGACGCTCGAACTCGTCGAGTTCCTCGATGGACTCGCTGAGTTGGAGTTACTCGTCGAGTCCACAGTGGAACTCGCCGAGTTCATCAGGAAGAATCACAACAATCGAATTTTTCAAGAAACAAGCAATCAACCAATGCATCAATTCAATAGAAACCAATCGAAGCTCTGATACCACTGATGGGTTTGAGCCATAAGAACTTTCCTATGTGCACATGCAAACCCTAATGCTTGGATCTAGGTTTCTCTAATTGAACATGGATTGTATCCAAGATTTACAATTCTAGATCTAATGAAAAACAATTGAATCTAATCATATGAAATCGGATCTAGAACAATACCTTGAGTTACTTGCTTGATACTTCTTCTTCTTGGAGCTTAGAGTCACAATCGTCACTCCTCTAATGGCTTACAAACACCAACTAGCAAGAGGATGATCTTGAGAGAGAGAGAGAGAGAGAGACGAGGGTGAGAAATCGGCTCTAGGCTTCCTTTCCTTGCAAGAGTGCCGATTTCCCTTACCCAAGGGATCTATTTATACTATGAGCCACTAGGGTTTCACCTTTAACCCTAATTGAATAACTTAGGCCCTAAGCAATCCAAGATCCTCCTAGATATTAGGCTTGGACGATTTTAAGGTCTCCTGACCCTAAAATCCATCCACCCTTATATCTATAAGGATACATAGCCCAAAACACAACTATCACACATTTGACAGTTTATGCCCCTTTATTCAATTAATCCCTTTAAGTCACCAAATTAATTCTTAATTAATATATGACTTATATCCAAGGTTGTCAAGATCGGGATCCTACCTAGGATCGTTTTTGGGTTTGCAAAATCGGAATCGTAAGATCGGGATCGAGATCCTAAGATCCCACAAAATAGAATATAATTTTAATTTATAATATTAATCATAAAAAATATTTCAAACATTTAATTTTTTGTTCAAAAGTTATAAAAACTTTAAAATATTAGTCATAAGTCACAATAAAAATGATAAATGGTTTATTGGTAAAGGGTAAAAGACATAAAATGGTAAAAAAAAATTCATTTGAAAAAAAAATAAAGGAAGGAAGGATCGGATCGGATCTCGATCCTACGATCCTACCTACGATCTTACGATCCTACCTGCGATCCTACCCAAAATACGATCCTTTTACGATCCGAATCGTTTTTCATACATAGGATCGTAGGATCGTACGATCCTACGATCAGGATCGCGATTTTGACAACCATGCTTATATCAATCAAATAGTATTATTATTCCTTTAATATATTATTCCCATAATATATTAATAATAATATTTCTTCTCTCTTAACAAATCATCATGTCAAGTTGCAATGGTGAAGGCAACCCAAAAGGACCATGCACAACCGGGTCAAGTACTTACCAAATATAGTTACAACCTTAGACACTAATCCAACACTTGTAACATCACAATTTTCAAGGCTAAAAATTTCATTTTTAAATAAGTAACTTATAATATAGTTTTCCAAAAGTTGTGACAATGTCATATCAATTTATAAAATTGTAACAACATGTCTCAAAGCCATGTCATCAATAGTAATAAAAATCAGAGAACAATCCCAGAAAACTCAATGCGGAAATCATGTATATGTATGGTGTGCTGCTACACCGCCGGCTCCTTCCCCTTGGATGAAGAGGTACCTGAAACCAAAACTGAAAATATAACCACAAAGCTTAGTGAGTTCCCTTATCATACCACATACCATACTATTATACATGTTGCCAGGAAATTTTGGGGTCCCCGACCTACCCATGTCAAGCCATTCTGGGGTGCTGACTTCCGGTGTCAAGCCATTCAGGGGTGCTGACTACCTTTGTTAGGCCATTCTAGGGTGCCTTCCTACCCTCTGATCTATCTCACCCGGTCACGGGGAATATTTCACCCCTTAATACTATCACATAATAACATATCATAAACGTGCTGTCAGACATATCTACGGTGTCCAACCTAGCCTTTGGTCCTAACAACTGATTGAGGGACTATTTGCTTCCTACTACCACTATCACATAGAATATAGCATACTGGTACATAGAACATATCAAGTAATAGCAAACCAGAAGACTATCACAAAGACAAGCATCTCAACTATAATCGACTACTAGCGGGTTGGACTTGGTGCCTTAGACCCGCTTCTACTTGAAGGTAACTCACCTCGATGTCGTGTAGTGTCTGCATTATCCTTGGTGTGAAAGTCGGCTCTCCTCGACTCCTAAATCCCTACACGACAACCCTTCTAAGTTATCAACTTGTGCTCACAACTCCTACAAGGATCAACTAGAATCCAAATCAAAGTCAAAGTCACTCCCTAGTAAAGTCAAATCTTTGGTTGACTAGACTCGCTGAGTTGGTCTGCCAACTCGTTGAGTCCCTTCGTCCACAGAATACTACAAACCTATCCCCAATCGTCGAGTCTAGCAAGATCTCTACGAGTTTACCTTCATCAACACTTCAGTCAATCTTCAACCAACTCGACGACTTCTTACTTGAAATCGTCGAGTTCATCTTTAGCAAATGAATGCGTACAATCTATGACTCGCCGAGTTGTAAGAACAACTCGTTGATTCCATCTTCAAAGATTGGTAGGTTGCCTTGGACTCGACGACTGTGTTCTAGCACTTGTCGATTCCCATGATTCTCAGGTCCCTTATGAGCCTAAACAACTGGGGAACCTTCCACGCTATCATCTTGTCCTTCGACAGAAGGGATTTGGTGGTCATTACACCCCGACTCGTTGAGTCCAAAGAACGAATCGTCGAGCCCTCCTTGACCATTACTATACAGTCGATTTAAATGGGTCTTAACGCCTCAAAACTATAGATATGGCCTCCTAATGTCCATTTTACACGTAAGTCTCAAGCTTGGTGCACATGCATGGGATCTTTGGCTCAAAAAGCCATAAAAGATGGTCTACAAGATGCATGGGGTGTTTATGGCAACAAAGTAGGCATTTTTATGCCATATAGAGCCCCAATGTCTCTATATCTGAAGTCATAACTGTTGGATTAGTGTCTAAGTCCATAACTATTTTGGTATGTACTTGACCCGATGGTGCATGGTACTTTTGGGTTGCCTTCACCACAGCAACTTGATGGGATGAATTATGGAGAGAAAGGATTAAATATGATTTATTAATATATTATGAGAATAATATATTAAAGGAGAAATCATATTGTTTAATTAATATTAGTCAATAATTAATTGATAATTAGTTTTGTGACTAAAAGAGATTAATTAAACTTAAGGGACTGGAATTGTAATTATAAGATAATTACAATTTGGGCTGTGGATTGTCTTAAATTAAGGAGTGGACGAATTCTATGGGGAAACCCATGGGGAAATCGTGCAAGGCCTTAATTAAAGCATCCAAATTAGGGTTTCCTTGTTAGATAACCCTAATAGCCTCACTATATATATGACCCTTATGACCCAAAAACGTTTAGAAGACTTCTTCTAGGCTTAGAACATGTTTTGGACCGCCTCCATCCTCTCTCCTCTTCATCCTCTTGCTCTTGGTGTTTGTGAACCATTAGAGGAGTGACATTTGTGACTCTAAGCTTTCTAAAGTCAATACAAGGAGGAATTGGGATTGTTATTGCTACATAACAATCAAGGTAATATCTTAAACCTAATTGCATGCTAATATGATTACTTGTATGCTAGAATTAGGGTTTATAGTCTTGGATAACTTTCATGTACAATAAAGAAACCTAGATCTAAGCATTAGGGTTTGTATGAGCACATAGGATGTTCTTATGACCAAAAACCATCAGTGGTATCAGAGCCTAGATTGGTTTCTATTGTATTGATGCATTAGATGTTTGAAAAATTCATTTTTTTTGTTTTTCTGGGGGCTCGACTCGCCGAGTCGAGTCCATAGCTGAACTCGCCGAGTCCATGCTTGACTCTACGAGTCAACTCGTCAGATGGAGCAAACTTCGGGATTTCTTGCTGTTTTTGCTTAAGGATAGTTGCCTTATCATATTAGATCAATATAAATCCGATTTTATGATATATTTGAGTATATTCATGATCTAATTGAAGATATTTATCAATTAATAAAATATTTATTTCCTTATGTGATAATTCATTAATTATTTTGATTAAACTGGTAAATTGTTTTGCAAGAAATCATTAAATAAATCAAATATGGATAATTATGTGATTAAATGTTAATTTAGATTATTTGTTATTTGATACTTGTACTTCAAAAAGTTTCATATTTTTTCCTTTAGCTTTTATAGTTTAAATTTGAACCCATAAGTTTGTTGTTTTGAAATTTAAATAGTTAAAACCCTAATGTTTTGAGAAAAGGTTTCAAAACTTGCCCTCAAGTTTTGGAATTTAAATTTTGAATTAATAGTTTAATTTTGATGCATATTTAAATTCAAAACCCTAATGTTTTGAAATGTTTCAAAACTTGCCCTCAAGTTTTGGAATTTAAAAGTTGATTAAAAGTTTAATTAGGAATGTTAAATTCTAAAACCCTAGTAATGTTTTGAAAAGTTCAAATCACACCCTTATGGTTTTATTAATTAATTAAAGTGTATAATTAAAAGTGGTTTAATAAATCCATAAAAGTTTAGGTTTACAATTTAATTGAATTAAAAGTATAATTGTTAAATTAGACCACCTAGTATTTTAAAAGTGTAAAATACACCCTATACTATATATAACATTAAATGTCTAACATTATATATATATATATATATATATATATATATATATATATATATATATATATATATATATATATATATATATGTATGAGTAAAAGTCAGTCTTACCGTTAGTAGGCCTCATTCACGAAGCTGGTCTATAAGGGGTGTTTAAGGAAATTGCCTATAATATGGTGATGGAATGGGTATCCACTCTTACCCACCGCACTCTTGACTAGTGGAGGGTCGTTAGCCGAACGGGTAGGATAGGAAGAAACCTTCCATTATAAGTATAATGAAGTACAAAAGTAACTAAATGTTTTACAAATTCCCAATCTTAGTTACTTAGGCAAAGTGAATTGATGCAATTGCATGAAATTACACTTTGCGCCCTTGCGAAGACGTTAGTGGAGCATTTGTGGTTTACCAGCACACTAAATGGTTCTAAGAAAAGGTAGCAAAGGGTGACTCAATGTTTGTCATAGTTTGGTGAAGTGTGTGTGGTTTACCAGCACATCGAATAGGTGACTGTAACATGTGACGGCACCATGTAAGTTTGCATGTTTATTCACACCCGCTTTGTGATCCTCGGCATCCCAGTCACAAACTAAAGGGGCATATTGAGATTTAAACATGCCATTGAAATGTTCAATGAATCTCAAAGGATCTAGGAGTTTTCATAGATTTAAAACTTAACTTTCTTTTTCGTTTTTCATGGTGGAAATTAGTGAATCGTCATTCACTTACCTTCAAATATTCTGCAACTAGATTACGGCATACCTTTTCTAGGTTGTAACATACTGTGTTGGGTCCTAGCCTTAGTATCTCATTTGGGTGATTTACTAAGGACTCAATCAATCAACTAACTTGAATTTGTTTCTCCAGTTTTGTAGATGTCAAATTTTGACAACTATGGTATTCCCAAATCCCGTGGAACAAGCATTCCACATGAAGATGATATTCCACGATTCGATCAAGGAACAAGAAATCATGCTTCACTTCCTCCTCCTCCTCCAATTGTTCTCCCTAACCCACAAGATCGAAGAATTGAAAGGTTCAATATCGCTAAAGCCCTATTGGAAATGAAACATGAAGATGGTAAACCCGTGTGTGCCCACGTTCTAGGAATGAAATCACACATTGATAGGTTGATAATGTTGGGTGTGTCATTCCCGGATGAGTTGGCTGTGAATTGGGTTTTGCAGTCATTTCCTTATTCATATAATGAGTTCAAAAGAAAGTATTATATGATGGATCATGACGTCAACCTCATTAACCTAACTTACATACTCATTGCTGCTGAATCAGAAATGATTTGGCGAAGCAATGGAGCGTATTTGTTGGGAAAGTCAACCGACCATGCTTCCAAGGACGTTCTAGGAGAACCAACCTCCGTTTGCTACCAAAAGAAAGGGCATTGGATAGAAGTCTACCCCAAGAGCCTGAAAATTCCAAAGATGGGAGAGTCAAAGAGTATGACTGCGCTTCAGGTAAAATCCACTATCTAACTTCATAAAGTTCCTATTCATTGATTAAAAATACATGATGTGATAAGATTGCATTTGAATGTGTTTGTAGGATCGGTGAAAAGAAAGGAATCTTGGTGAAAGAGCAAGATGAATCTAATCACAAGAAATGGATCTTGATCGCATGGACTTGAAGATTAGATTTTGAGCTTAGATAGTTATGATAGAGTTGTTAGAAATTTTCTTTTTGAAATACATAGTTTTCAATGGATTTTTGCATTGTAAGGACAAATGTTTTCCGCTGATTTTATAAATAAAATAAATTTTGGTTTGACTTATTTATTTATTTGTTTACTTCCTTGCAATGAAATCGTTATGAAAATTGATGTTTGAATATTTCTACAACAAATGGATATGATTCTTATTTATGGTGTTTATGGAAAAAGTCGAGAATTTACCAAATAGGGAGAGTTTCTCATCGCCCAGGTTTCAATTGGACAGAAATTTGGAATCACGCTACTTGGTTGCATGATCAATGAGAAATGTCATTTTTGGAAATTAGACTAATTCGTTGACAAAGTGTCAAGTGAAGGACTAGGAGATCGAGTACACAAAGTTGTGTGATGGTCAAAGTCCACCATAATAGTAACAAGACATTCATCATGATTTACTAAAAGTTTAGTAAATATGGTTATACTTATAAGATTAAGTGTAATTCGGAACTGATTAAAAAGGTTTAAATCAATAGAAAAACGAATAACAAGAATCAAGTAGGTAGAAAGATAAAAGTTTCTAAGAAGAAGGGAGAGTAGCTTTTATGCTTTATGATAGGTCTTAATGATTAAGAACCATATCTTAATTGATCCTCTAAGTGAGTCTTATTACAATTGTATGTTTAAGAAGAGGAAACAAGAATTGAAGAAATGGTTAAATAAAAAGTCAATCATACTTCGTTCCAATAACAAGTCTTAAAGTTAAGATTGTGGCTATAAGTGACAAGTATTAAGAAGGTTTATGACATTCATTAAATGTGGAAAGTTTTGATGTCTTGGATTAAACAAAGACCAACTAGGACCAATTTATGAAGTGTTTTGATAAAAGCTACACTAACTCTTGAATATTTGTTTGTCAAGAAATGGTTATTGACAAGAGAATCTTATATGTCAAGAAGTCAGTGAGAGTCTTAATGGTATTGAAAGGTTTCAAGAACAAATCAAATAAACCTTATAGATCATCACTAGCACATGAGTTGAGGTTTACAACCTATCGTGTTGACATTATTTTGTTTCTGTGTTGTTCCAATTGAGTTAATTATGCATGTGAATTCTATGAGTTCTCATTTTGAACGCATAAAAGACAAGGCACCTTAATCAATGAAAGGTACATTGATAGGAAAGGGTGAGCTGCTTAACTACTTGGAAGACATGGTGGGCAGTTGTGCCACCATAAGGCAAGAAATAAAAATTAAGAATGTTCGATCCATATGAGTTTGAATTTGTCGTAAACTTTGGTTTTGACAAATTCACATGGATAGGAACAAATACACCGTTTAAATCTAAGTGTCATAAGATTTCCTCCTTCATGAAAATGATTGTGAGGAAATTCTTTCACTAAGAAAGATTTTAAGAAGATAGTGATTGTAAAATTGCATTCTCGAATTCGATTATGGTTACGATATCCCTTTCCATAATTTGAATTGTGAGGTTTGGCAATTAGTCTTAAGTGTTTAGACACACATATGAACTATCTAAGGCAAAGGTGTATAAGTTCGAGAAGCCTTGATAAAAGATTATCAAAACATTAAGTATTAGAAACATGGACTTAAGAAATTCAATAGGTATTGTTTTTCTGAAAGGTAAGATGTTTATGAATACATGTCAAAGCTAGTGGGAGCATAAGTGGTATGTTTATAATAATCATCATGATAGTGGGAGCATAAATGTTATGATTGTATGATTATTAAGGAAAGTATTGCAAGTTGGCAATATTAATTATAGAAAACAAGAGTCATTCTTTGCAAAGTCGTAAGGATGGAATAGTTGTTTTGCTATAATTAAGGGAGAGAATATTATGCTTCATTTCAAATCTAAAGGCTTGATGTTAATAACTTAGTCAAAGAAATATAGTGTGTTCTTAAAATTTCGATTATGATTACGACATTCCTTTTCACAATTCGAATTTTGAGAACATAGCAAATAAAACATTATGTGTCGTGTCCCATACGCTTCGGGTATAGGATCAATTGCAAATGCTTTAATGTTTGACCATTCTAAAATTTTCAAAATGTCTAGCGCATTTAGAAGGAAAAGGGACTAGAATCGGTTTTGAATAAAATAATTAAACAACTATCAAAGGACAATCGAAAGTTCGACGAAGATTAGTTGCTTATGAGTAGTTGGAAGCATGGTATTGAATGGACCATATCGACATTATTATGAATAGAAAAGATTCTATTAAGAATGAGTTGTCATATGGAAATTATGGAAATGTTTCCATATTGGATGGACCATATCGACATCATTACGAATAGATAAGATTCTATTAAGAATGAGTTGTCATATGGAAAATATGGAAGCGTGGCCATATTGGGAATTGAATATTGAAAATCTATGTCTGGATTAGAAACTTTTATAAAAAAGGATGTTCAAAGGAATGTACTTTGAGTGAGAGACATCATATCTAAGGAATTGTGTTGTAACAATCTCCGATAGAAGATTTTGTAATATCATTGGCAATAGTCTTTGTGACTTTGGTGCAGTGACATTACGAAAGAGTCATTGCATAGGATGTTAGAATCTAGCATATTCTATAAGTAGCAAGAATTTTATATTCTTTCACTTATGAAAAAGGATTTGGAATTGTGAAATGAGAATGATTGGAAATGTGTTCAATTTGATCTATTTCACAAAGTAAGAACCATAGGTAAACATTGTGTGCATGCTACGAGCATGGGACAAGTGTAATAATTCAAGTAAGAAGTTGATTACCCGAAACGACAAATAATGAGTAATCGATATGGTGATAATTAAAAGGAGTTTTATTTATACTCAAAGGTTTGAGGCCATATGGGATTAGTATTATTCTTGTGTTTCACTTTGCATGTTTTGACTTCCTGAATAATTTAATTGGTTAAGAACAATCAAATTATTCGAACGGGCCACAGTCGTTCATATGTTGGAAGTAGATATGAATGAAGCCTGTCGTGAATTGGTGTGTAGATTGTCTAAAAGAGTATTAGACATAAGCAAATGTTTGCTGCAACGTTCATGAGTGCTTATGAATATGAATTTGAGCATTGGATTAAACCCATGCTCACTTAGATCACTCCATGAATTGTATCACGAGTGATTGGTGAGACGATAACATCTTATATTCTTGAAACCGAGATGTGTGAATTGTATCTTGCTAATCGGTTGCACATTGATAATATGAAAACGCACTAGTAACTTGGTGTTATAAAACATATTGTTGTGTGTGATTCGGTGAGTGAGTGCAAGCAAGCATTGTATCAAAGTTTCTCCGTTCCTTTTATCCAAAGAAGGATAAAAGCGATATCTTTGGGCCCCTCGATGATTTAGTGATGACAAACGTAAATGCTCGGCCGGGCTAAGGCTAATTTGATCTGTTCAATTATTCAGTCGTCATAAATCGGGAATCGAGAAATAGTACAAAGAGAATGATTATAAATCATGTCTCATACGATATCTAGAATGGAGGAATATATGATCCCTTATCTAAAGGACACGCGTATCTGATAGGATCAGAGTTGACAGCGGCTTTGGAAAGCTACGATTGCAGATCAGGATCTGAAGTCATACACATAATAGTTATTAGACTTATCCAAGTGGGAGACTGTTGGATTAGTGCCTAAATCCATAACTATTTTGGTATGTACTTGACCCGATGGTGCATGGTCCTTTTGGGTTGCCTTCACCAAAGCAACTTCATGGGATGAATTATGGAGAGAAAGGATTAAATATGATTTGTTAATATGTTATGAGAATAATATATTAAAGGAGAAATCATATTGTTTAATTAATATTAGTCAAGAATTAATTGATAATTAGTTTTGTGACTAAAAGAGATTAATTAAACTTAAGGGACTGGAATTGTAATTATAAGATAATTGCAATTTGGGTTGTGGATTGTCTTAAATTAAGGAGTGGACGAATTCTATGGGGAAACCCATGGGGAAATCGTACAAGGCCTTAATTAAAGGAGTCCAGGGGTTGCTTAGGGCTTAAGCATCCAAATTAGGGTTTCCTTGTTAGATAACCCTAATAGCCTAAATCCTCTCTCTTCTTCATCCTCTTGCTCTTGGTGTTTGTGAGCCATTAGAGGAGTGACATTTGTGACTCTAAGCTTTCTAAAGTCAATACAAAGAGGAATTGGGATTGTTATTGCTACATAACAATCAAGGTAATATCTTAAACCTAATTGCATGTTAATATGATTACTTGAATGCTAGAATTAGGGTTGATAGTCTTGGATAACTTGCATGTACAATAAAGAAACCTAGATCCAAGCATTAGGGTTTGTATGAGGATATAGGATGTTCTTATGACCAAAACCCATCAACAACTTCATATTACACTTCCCAACCCAAAAATGGCTTAAAAAGACCTAAATATACCAAGATCCAAGCCCTAAAGATGATTATTTACATGGAAGATCAAGATAGGAGCTTTTTACCTTAAATGAGATGGAAATGGAACACAATCTCTGGATCTCCAAACTCCTACTTGAACTCCCAAGCTCCTTTTCTCTACTCAAGCTTCACAAACCACCAAAAATGCACAAAATGACCTTAGAACACTCAAACAAGGCTAGGGTTTCGAGTTAGGGTTTACTCTGGACAATAGGGGATGATTTGAGGGGTTATAATGTGTTTAAATAGGGTGCAAACCCTCAATTTAGGGTTTTACTCAAACAGCGTCTACTCACCGAGTCGGTCCCCCGACTCGTCAAGTTTACTACTTAAACTCCCCGTGGATGACGACTCTACTCGACGAGTTGGGCCTCCAACTCCTCGAGTCCCAAAGAAAACATAATAAATACTTGAATTAAAGGCATATCAGGAATCGGGTGTTACAAATCTCCCCCACTTATCTTAGACTTCGTCCTCGAAGTCTTTTGCTTGGTCCTGAAAAAGCTCGGTGTAATGCTCCCTAATCTTGTCCACTGGCCCCCAGGTCCAATCTGAAGCCTTGCAGTGCCTTCACTTCACCTTAACCAACTCCACTCTCGTGTTCCTCAGATCCTTCGATTTTTGTCAAGGATTGCCACTGGCCACTCGATGTAATTCAGGCTGTCATCCTCCTAAATACCCTCTAATAGCACTACTATCGAATTATCCACAAGACACTTCCGCAACTTTGAGACGTGAAAAGTGCTATGTATTTGACTGAATTCGGCTGGCAGATCCAGCCTATACGGCACCCTGCCCACCTGGGCTACAACCCTGAAGGGTCCAATATACCTAGGGCCCAACTTGCCCTGCTTCCTGAATCGAATGACGCCCTTCCAAGGCAACACTTTTAGGGATACCATATCCCCGACCTGGAACTCTAGGTCCGATCGATGCTTGTCGACATAACTTTTCTGCCGACTCTAAGCAGTCTGAGGCCTGCTCCGAACCTGCTAGATCTTCTCCGTCGTCTTGAGTACCAACTCAGTACTCCCCATGACTCTCTGACCAACCTCACAGAGCATATCGGGGTCTTGCACTTCCTCCCATACAACATTTCGAAGGGAGGACAATCGATATTCGCATGATAGCTATTATTATAGGAGAACTCCGCCAATGGAAGGTAAGTATCCCAACTACCTCCAAAATCTAAAACACACGCCTGCATCATATCCTCTAGAGTCTGGATGGTCCGCTCACTCTGACCATCCGCATGCGGGTCAAACGCGGTGCTAAAATGCAGACAAGTACCCAACTCGTCATGAAACCTCTTCAAAAACCAATAAGTGAACCGCACATCCCTGTCAGAAATCACTGAAACTGGCACCCCGTGTCGTGCCACTACCTCCCTGATATAAATGTCAGTCAACTTCTCGGCCGAAATGCTCTCCTAAATTGGAATGAATTGGGCACTCTTGGTCAATCGATCAATGATGACCCAAATTGAATCTACCCCTCACGCGATCCTAGGAAGCTTTGTGATAAAATCCATAGTAATCTCCTCCCACTTCCATAGCAGGATATCCAATGGCTGGACCTTTCCATGAGGTCTCTTGTGCTCTGCCTTGACCTTCCTGCAGTTCTGGAACCTCTCCACAAACCAAGCTATATCCCTCTTCATACAGGGCCACCAATAATCAAGACGAAGATCTCTGTACATCTTTGTCGCCACGGGATGGATAGAGAAACTGGATTTGTGTGCCTCTTCCATCAATACCTGACGCACACCTCCATGATATGGGACTCACACCCTACAGTAAAGAGTCAACAATGCCCGGCTATCATAGTCGAAGGAGGAAACCTGACCCACATCACGCTCGCTCTTCCGATGTTCCTCCTTCATGGCCTCCTGTTGGGCCTCCCGAATCTGCTCCAACAGCAGAGTCACAACTGTCATCCTCATGCAAATATCACTGATCAGCGCTGCCTTGCGGCTAAGCACATTGGCCACTACATTGGCCTTCCCCGGGTGGTAGAGGATCTCGCAATCATAATCCTTTACCACATCAAGCCACCTATGCTGCCTCATATTCAAATTTGGCTGATCCATGAGATACCTCAGGCTCTTGTGGTTTTTGTAAATAGTACAACGAACCCCATAGAGGTAATGATGCAAAATCTTGAGGGTGAAAACAATGGCCCCCATCTCCAAATCATGCGTTGGATAGTTCGCCTGGTAAGGCTTCAGCTGCCTCAAAGACTAAGCGATAACATGCCCTCTCTGCATCAATACCACAACCAAACCTAAGATGAACACATCTCAATATACTCCCTGCCCTCCGAAAGGGCTAAGATTGGTGCCTTGCACAATCTCTGTCTCAACATCTTAAACGTGGCCTGGTGCTTAGGCCCCCAGGGAAAGACCATGACTTTCCTCGTCAGTCGGGTCAAGGGAACGACTATTTTGGAGAAGTCTTGAATGAATCTCCGATAGTAGCATGCCAGCCCAGAAAGCTCTGAATCTCAGATGGAGAATTCGGAACCTCCCATCTCATCATGGCCTCCACCTTAGCCGGGTCAACCGAAATTCCATTATAGTTGACAAGGTACCCAAGAAACTACACCTCGCGCAACCAGAACTCACACTTGGAGAACTTAGCATACAAGCTCTCCCTCCTTAATGTATCCAGAACCTCCCGCAAGTGCTCCTCATGCTGCTTTCATGTCTTGGAATAAGCCAAGATATCTTCAATAAAAACTATCACAGATTGATCCAACATCGGCCTGCACACGCGGTTCATGAGATCCATGGACGTGGAAGGAATGTTGGTGAGCCTGAAAGGAATCACCGCAAACTCATAGTGATGATTACGTGTCCGAATGGCTATCTTCTGCACATCCTCCTCTCTGACCCTCATCTAAGGATAACCTGAACACATATCAATCTTGGAGAACCAAGATGCTCCCTGTAGCCGGTCAAAGAGGTCATCAATCCTCGGGAGTGGGTAACGGTTCTTCACCATTACCTTATTCAGCTCCTGATAATCTATACACATCCGACACGACCTGTCCTTCTTCTTTACAAATAAAATTGGGGCTCCCCTGGGTGAACTACTCGGTATAATGAATCCCTTGTCTAATAGTTCCTGCAGTTGTGTAGACAACTCTTGCATCTCAGGAGGAGCCAACAGGTACGGTGCCTTGGCTATCGGAGCCACATCCTAGACTAGGTTGATCCTGAACTCTACCTGCCTCTCCAGTGGTATTTAAGGCAACTCCTTCGGGAATACATCCCCAAACTCTCGTACTACTGGAACATCGCCCACCATCACCTTACCCACCTCCCGGGTATCCACAACAAAGGCAACATATCCTGCGCAAGCCTGCTGAAGGTAGCGCCTAGCCCTTGCTGCTAAACATAAGGCTGGTCCTCGTTGTGGCCTCTTGCCCTAAATCGCCAGGTCTCCCCTATTTGAGGTTCTAATCCGCACCAACTTCTGCGTGCACTCAATCACCGCCCCATTGGGGCTTAGCCAATCCATACCTATAATAACCTTGTTCCCTCGCAACGGTATGGGAACCAAGTATACCAGGCTATGCTCCTCGAACAATCTCAAAACACAATCCCTAAAAACCGTTGATGCTCGCACTGACCGGTCGTCTGCATTTTCGACCTCTATAGGGCAATCCAACATGCCCGAGGACTTAGGAAAATTCTTGTTAAGAGCAAGAGAGACAAACAATCGGGTAGCACCCGAATCAAGCAACACCTAACCTAGGATACTATTCACATGCAACGATCCTAAACAGAACATACATATTACATATCAAAATCACAATGACATAACATAAAAGATTAGAAAAAAGAAATAATACCCGTCACCACATCGGCTACGGTGCATGCCTCATTGGCTGTCTACTGAAACGCTTGGCTCCGCACCACTGGAGCCTCTGCCTTAACCTTCCGGCCATCCACAACTCTTGTTGTCACTGGAGTCGGCACCACCACTAGCGCTGCTACTGATACTACTGACAATCTAGGCCAGATGGCCTTCTTATGGCCCCTCTGATTGCAATTAAAGCAAATCAGGTCTGATGCCTGAACTGTGGGGGTGGGGGTAGTACAATCCTAGCTAAAGTTCCCCATCTTGCCGCACTTGTAGCAGCCGGACGATCCTGCTCTACAAGCTCCCTCATGCGGCCTGCCGCATTTCCTGCAGCGGCTCTGGCCCGACTAGCCCTTCGACTTGACGTCGGATCCCTTGGTTTTCTTCCCCGAAATCCTATTAACCCGCACAATATCTGCCTTCCACTTACTAAGGTGCTCCAAATTAATCTCCAACTCACGTGCCCTGGCAATCATGGACTCCAAGGTCGGACAGGATGAATAGATGACATGCTCCCGAATGTCATCCCTCAACATGTCATGGTAGCGGGTCTTCCGCATCTCCTCATCCCTATCATATTGAGGCACCAAATAGGCCCTCTCCCAGAACTTGGCGGTGATCTTCGCCACTGACTCCGTAGTCTGTCTTATTTCCAGAAACTCCCTGGCCACCTGCTGAAGCTCCACAGCTGGCGCAAACTCCACCCTGAATCTGGTCACAAAGTCTGACCATTCCACAGTTAGGGCTCCCAGTGAGTCATCGATTGACTCCCACCAATCTCTAGCTCTGTCCCTCAAACAACCCGAAGCAAAGCAGACCTTCGAACACTCCGGGCAGAAGCTCGTCAACTGCGCAGACTCGATGTGCACAATCCATCTCCTGGCCGCAATGGGGTCCTTTGTCCCATGAAATTCTAGCGCACCACTCCCTCGAAAGTCCTTAAAGGACAGTGTGCGCGTACCCGACTGGCTGGACGCCAAGTCACTCCTGAATTCTCGAAGGCGATCCTCCATCAGCTCAATAATCCCTTCCTTAATGGACCCAAAAGTAACAAAGGTCGCCTCAAGGACACCTCTCGTGATCTCATACGCGATGAACTCACGTAGCCCGTCATCGACCTGCTCGGACCATGCAACCGAGCCTGATCCTGATCCAAATCCTGAACCTCATACTCAATGTCGTGTGACCACCATACTGAAAATGAAACACGTAAACGTCAGGATCATACAAACTTTTGATAGGTCTCACACACTCCCCAAGTTTCCTGGTTCCATCGCGGCCCTCCTTGACTTGAGTACGGATCCTCTCCTTTAAGTAGTACTGGCCCATACTACCTTCCACATCTATCCGTGCATTCCTCTAGGATTTCCTCAACTTCACCAAGTCCCTTAACCCTAATCCCTCACCAAATGATCTCATCCTAGGCTTTCATAGGGCAACCACCGACCTACTCTCTGCCATCAGTTACACTAGGGGTCCCTACCCCTTTTCCCTAACTAGCTCGCGAATACTGTTACATATTCGCTTACTAGTTAGTTAAAGTTAGCTAGAACCCCTTTAGCACAAAGCAAGCAATATTCGTGCATTGAGTAACCAAATCGAGCATAACCTAATCAGGCTATCTCACTATTAACTAATATCTCTAACATAAGGTTCAATGAGCTACTATAGTAGGCATACAAGGCATTCTTCCTAGATCCTTAGCCCTAATCTAGCATGCAGTTCTCATAATCACATAACAGGCATACAAGGCATTCCTAGATCCTTAGCCCTAATCTAGCATGCAGTTCTCATAATCATATCATATAACATAACGTAACAAGTATGGGTATCTTGGAGAAAACTTACTTGAGCTCGGCCGGTCGCACGCATCACACAGCTCGTTCTTTCTCAAAATTCTTTAACTTAGAGTTTAGAAAACTATTTTCTTATAAAAATTCTTCAAGCCCTCGGTTTGAGTCTAGACACCCCCGAGGGTGTGTCCGAATCCCTCAAACCAAGGCTCTGATACCAACTTGTAACATCCCAATTTTCAAGGCCAAAAATTTCATTTTTAAATAAGTAACTTATAATATAGTTTCCCACAACCATTGCCAATGTCATATCAGTTTATAAAATTGTAACAACGTGTCTCAAAGCCATGGCATCAATAGTAATAAAAATGAGAGTACAATCCCAGAAAACTCAATGCTGAAATCATGTATGTGTGTGATGTGCTGCTACACCGCCGGCTTGTAACGACCCGTCTCTGGTATGTTGCTTTATATTATTTATTTTAGAAGTTTGTAGAGGGACTCAACGAGTCTATGGCCTGACTCGTCGAGTAGAGTCGTGATCTTGGGCAGCGTATAGATCGGCGACTCGACGAGTCCATATTCAGGACTCGGCGAGTCGGCCTGCCAGGTAGAAACCCTAAATCCCCGGGTTTGCACCCTATTTAAACCATCTTATGAGCCCCCAAACTCGTCTCTTTCACCCTCAAAGCATTATTTGGCAAACGCTAACCATTCCATTGAGTATTTGAGCTTTTCTTGTCTAAATCTTCAAGTTTTGAAGAGAAGAAGGAGGCTAGATCCAAAGGAGAAGAAGAAGATCCATGTTTTTGAACCTATTTCAGAGTATCTTGAGGTAATAATCAGTTTCTTCCAGTTTTGATGATTGATTCTCCTTTATAAACATATTTAGCGAATTCTTTAGCTTGTTCTTAGTAGATAAATCATATTGGATGGATTAGCTTTCGGATCTAGCCATGTTTCAGTTCCAAAAACGTAGATCTATCAACTTTATGAAGCCATTTTGCATGATAGCCCTAGATCTACTCGTGGTAAACCAGCCTTAGGAACTCAGATCTATGTATTGTATGCAGTGGTTTTGATCAGAATCGAGTTTTTAGTAATTGCATGCATGTGACTCGGTGAGTCGTTCTTCGGACTCAGCGAGTCGAGTCGCGAGTCCCCGATCCTTCCCCTTTGAGTGATTCCGAGTGGAGATCAGTGAGTAGTGGAATGGACTCAGTGAGTCGGAGGTTAGACTCAGTAATGGAAGGACTCGGCGAGTTGTTCATACAACTCGGCGAGTCTAAGGCAATCTTGATAATTTCAAGAACAACTCGTCGAGTTGTTCATACAACTCGGCGAGACGGATGCAGATAGTCTGAGTTTTAGAATCAAATGGGAACTCGTCGAGTTCAAACCATACTCGACGAGTAGCAGCAAGCAGGGTTAAGAAATGAGAGTAGGGACTCGGCGAGTTGGCGGCCCAACTCGGCGAGTCAGGTAAACTGTAAGTTGACTTTGACCAGAAGAGTTGACCTTGACCAGGAGAGTTGACTTTAGCCAGGGGTAAAAGAGTCATTTTACCCCAATGTAGTTATTAGTATTTTGATTGAGTGTATTTGTGGAATTGTAGCCGGGGATATACCGAAGCAACAGCAGATAGCTTCTAGAGCCATACACTCAGCAGCCAGATCACGAGGTGAGTTTCCTTCCAATAGGAACGGGTCTAAGGCCACAATGCCGGCCCGTATAGCTAGTAGTAGTTTCCGGACTTCGATCTGATGCAGATTTTATTATGTTTGAAGCCTTTGTGGCTCAGGCAGGATTATGTGTTATATGTTCTGGGTTACAGCCCGATGCAGTATGCTATTTATGTGTTCATGCTAGTTGGTATGTTTGTGCTACGCTATGATCAGTAGTTCCGGACTTCTGTCCGATGCAATCAGTTCCGGACTTCGGTCCGATGCAGTTAGTTTCGGACTTCGGTCCGATGCAGTTAGTTTCGGACTTCGGTCCGATGCCGGAGGCAAGGACTCAGTAGTTCCGGACTTCGGTCTGATGCAGAGGGCAAGGCCCTGGCTAGTTCCGGACTTTGGTCCGATGCAATTTCCGGACTTCAGTCCGATGCAGTGGGCAAGGCCCAATATGTGTTTATATGTATTGTATGGTATGTGGTAGTTTGGGGGAGCTCACTAAACTTAATGCTTACAGTTTCAGTTTTGGTTTCAGGTACTTCCACAAGTAAAGGGAAGAGCTCGGGTTGATGGCATCGCATACACCACAGTTTTAGCTGTCCTGGGAGATGTTTTTAGTTTTTCATAAATGTGATTGATACAGTTTTGATACAGTTCTACATAACCATTAGTTATTGTTTTGAAACATTGACATATGGGTTTTACTTTGTGATATTATTTTAGTACTTTTAGTAATTTTAAACAAAAATTTTTGGGTCGTACTTTGGGATGTTACAAGTTGGTATCAGAGCCTTGGTTTGAGGGATTCGGATACACTTTCGGGTGTGTCTGAACTCAAACTATGGAAACGATAAAGATTTTCAAAAGAAAAACATTTTAAAAATGATTTTGGAAAAAGAACTTAGAAAGAAGAAGAGTTTTATAAAAGGAAAATGGTGTGGCGTATGCGATCAACCGAGCTCAAGTAAGTACTCCCAAATTACCCATACAAGTTATGTTATGATTACCAGTTTTAATTTCAATAGAACAACATGCTAGAAAAGGACTAAGGATCTAGGAGGATGCCTTATGTGCCTGCTATATGTGCTTCAGCTTTTCGAAATTTGCATGCTAGTATTGAGTAGACAATAGTAGGATAGCCTGTTAGGGTTATGCCTGATAGTATGAGCTTAGCATTGTATGCTAGTACATTATCTAGTTATGAGAATAGATTTGCTTGAATAAATTTCATGTATCCGAATGCTGCTTGCTTTGTGCTTTGTGGGACTCTGAGTGATGGGAGTTAGCCATTAGGTGAACACGTCACATCACATGCGATTAGGGTTGAATAATCTCAGAGTGCTAGATTTGGCCCTATTGCGCAGCTCTTGTTTGAGTCTAACCATTGTAGGGACGAGCCTTTTACTCGAAGGATTATCTGAGCCTCATTACATGTGATGGTGTTCAGGTAATGTCTAATTAGCATTACAAGGAGGCCTTCAGCAGCTAAGGATTGTTTTGAACGAAGTTAGAGGTTTTCCCTAGGCAAGCCTAGGATGAGAGTAGCAGTGATCAGTAGTAGTAGAAGTGACTTGGTGGAGTCAAGGCAGTTCTTGAGGAGAGTACGGATAGATGTGGAAGGTAGTATGGGCCCGTACTACTAAAGCAGAGGATCCATACTCGAATCAAGGAAGGCCGAGACAAGATCGGGAAACTAGTATTGGTATCAGTGATCCCTTGAGATATTTCAGTGTTCTGATGCTGCTATGATTTGTTTCAGAATGGTAGTTTTGCGTTCGAGGCCAGCAGTCGGCAGTTCAGGTGCCGGAGGGGGATCAGGACCAGGCCTGGAGGCTGGGCAGTTTGATGAGCAGACCAGAGAGTTCCTTTCTTCTGAGGTTACTTGTATCATACTAGAGCAGACTCCTGTGATCTTTGGTTCGATCAAGGAGGGTATTCTAGAGCTGATGTATGAGAGATTGGGCACCTTCCGTGCCGAGATGGCGGCCATGATGGGGTCACGCACACTTACGTTCAGGGAGTTCAGGGCATGTGGAGCTCCAGATTACGACGGGGCTCGGGACCCCATAGCGAGTACTAGATGGTTGGCGGATGTGGCCAACGCTTTACGCACGAGCAGGTGTCCCAAGGGGGACAAGGTTAGATTGGCGTCTTGTCTCCTGAAGGACAAGGCACGGGATTGGTGGGAGGAGATCGGACATACCATTGGAGATGATGCAGCGTTAGATTCCATGACCTGGGCTGATTTCTCCACCAGGTTCAGGGCGGAGTTTGCACCGGTTATTGAGGTGCAGCAGCTAGCCAGAGAGTTTCATGACCTCACCCAGACTACAGAGACCGTGGTGGAGATCACCGCCAAGTTCAGGGAGAGGGCTCTTCTCGTTCCTCAGTATGCAGCCGATGAGGAAATGAAGAAGGCCCGTTATCATGAGATGTTGCGGAGCGATATCTGCCAGTTTGTGAGCCGGTCCAACTGTAAAACGCTGGAGGACATGATTGCTAGGGCTCGGGAGAGGGAGATTGACCTTGAGATGGAGAAGAAGAGGAAACTGGAGGCGGTTTCGGGTACAGGCAGTTCGGGCAAAAAGCCCATGGTTTCAGATCACAGATCCAGGAGTCAGCAGAGCCACAGTCGTTGTGGAAAGTGTGGGAGATTGCACGACAGGGTGTGCAAGGCAGGGAGTTCCGGCTGCTACAAGTGCGGTCGGACTGGGCATTTGAGCAGGGATTGTATGTCTCCTGCTACCACTATTGCAGCATCAGATCTGATTTGCTTTCAGTGCAATCAGAGGGGACATAAAAAGTCCCAGTGTTCGAGTTTAGCTGCAGCAGGGAAGGTGGTTGCACCTTCCCCTGCTACCTTGAGGATTACTAATGGCCGGCAGGGCTGAGCAGAGGGACCAGTGGCAAAGAGTAGAGCTTTTCAGATGACAGCAGAGGAGGCGCGAGCGACTCCTGATGTGGTGACGGGTATGTATCTTCCCTTCATCTCTATATTATTATTGATTTTTGCTTATGGTTATATGTTCTGTACAGGGTCGTTCTTTATGAACGACATTTCCACTACAATATTATTTGATTCGGGGGCTACACGATCGTTTGTATCGCTAGCGCTTAGCAAGAGATTTAGCAGAGCTCCAGGGGAGCGGGATTGTCCACTAGAGGTCGAGATAGCAGATGAAAGGACCGTGAGAGTCGTTAGAGTGCATAGAGGATGTTCTCTTCAGTTGTTCGACGAGCAGTTCTCGTGGATTTGGTCCCTATTCCCCTGCGAGGGAATAAGGTTATAATAGGCATGGACTGGTTGAGTCCAAACGGGGCTGTGATAGATTGCGAGTTACAGCTAGTGAGGGTTCGCACTCCCAGTGGGGAGAGTTAGTGATTAAGGGCGAGAGGCCACAGCGTGGACCAGCTTTTTGTTCAGCCGCGAGGGCGAGGCGCTATTTTCAGCAGGGTTGTGCCGGTTACGTAGCTTATGTCTTGGATGCCCGGGAGAAGGGCAAGATGACAGTTGACGATGTTCCAGTAGTGCGAGACTTTCCGGATGTATTCCCGAAGGATTACCGCGAATACCTCCTGAGAGGCAGGTCGAGTTTGGGATAGACCTAATTCCAGGTGTGGCTCCGATAGCCAAGGCACCGTACCAGTTAGCTCCCCCTGAGATGCAGGAGTTGTCTACGCAGCTGCAGGAATTGCTAGACAAGGGTTTCATTCGGCCGAGTAGTTCACCTTGGGGAGTGTCGATCCTGTTTGTGAAGAAGAAGGATGGGTCGCACCGTATGTGCATTGACTACCGGGAGCTGAATAAGGTAACGGTGAAGAACCGTTACCCCGTCCCGAGGATAGATGATTTGTTTGATCAGCTTCAGGGGGGCGTCTTGGTTCACCAAGATCGATTTACGCTCCGGATACCACCAGATGCGAGCTAGAGGCGAAGATGTGCAGAAGACTGCTTTCAAGACCCGATATGGTCATTATAAGTTTGTGGTGATGCCTTTTGGGCTCACTAATGCTCCACCGCATTCATGGATCTCATGAATCGCGTATGCAGACCGATGTTGGATCGATCTGTGATAGTATTCATAGATGATATCTTGGTGTATTCCAAGACTCAGGAGCAGCATGAGGAGCAACTGAGGGAGGTGCTAGAGGTTTTGAGAAGGGAGAGACTTTTCGCAAAGTTCTCCAAGTGCGAGTTCTGGTTGCGTGAGGTGCGATTCCTTGGTCACCTCATCAATCAGAAGGGTATCTTGGTAGATCCAACCAAGATAGAGGTCGTGATGCAGTGGGAAGTCCTGAAGTCTCCATCCGAGATTCGGAGCTTCCTATGGTTGGCAGGGTACTACAGGAGATTCATTTAGGATTTCTCCAAGATAGCAGTACCGCTCACCCAACTGACTAGGAAGTCGGTGGTGTTTCGTTGGTAGCCTGAGTAGCAGGCGGCATTTGAGACCCTCAGGCAAAGGCTATGTGAGGCTCCGATTCTTTCCCTGCCTAAGGGAATAGAGGATTTTGTAGTCTAATGTGATGCCTCAATCACAGGTATGGGAGCAGTATTGATGCAGCGGGGGCATGTGATAGATTATGCCTCGAGACAGTTGAAGCCTCACGAGGCTAACTATCCTACCCACGATTTAGAGCTGGGGGCAGTGGTGTTTGCCCTCAAGATTTGGAGACACTACCTTTATGGGGTCCGTTGTACCATCTACACGGATCACAAGAGTTTGAGATACCTTATGGATCAACCGAGTCTAAACATGAGGCAGAGGAAATGGTTGGATGTGCTAAAGGATTACGATTGTGAAATCCTTTACCATCCTGGGAAGGCCATCATAGTGGCCGACGCCTTGAGCGAATGGTGATAGCAGTCCCTATCAGAGACTTATGTCTGAGGATGATAGTGATTACTCCGTTTTTGTATCGGATCAGGGAGGCTCAGGTTGAGGGCCTCAAGGAGGAGAGGCAGAAGTGTGAGAGGATAGTGGTCCGAGTAGCTTCGTTTGATTATGATACTCGGGGGTTGTTGACCCTTCATGGGAGAGTGTGGGTACCGTACGGGGGCAGAGTACGATAGGTGTTGATGGACGAGGCTCATAAGTCTCGATTTTCCATCCACCCAGGGGCAACGAAGATGTATAGAGATCTTCAGCATGAAGCGGGATGTGGCATGGTATGCAGAGAGGTACCTGACCTGCAGGAAGGTCAAGGCAGAACACCAGAGACCTCACGACAAGATGCCGTCGTTAGATATTCCTGTGTGGAAATGGGAGGACATCACCATGGACTTCATCACCAAGCTTCCCAGGACCGCACGTGGGGTAGATTCGATTTGGGTAGTAGTGGATCGGTTGACGAAGAGTGCTCATTTCATACCGATCCAGGAGAGCATATCGGCGGAAAAGCTAGCCGATATCTATGTGCCGGAGATAGTTGCACGTCATGGAGTGCCGGTATCGATGGTGTCAGATCGAGACGTCCGTTTTACATCCAGATTCTGGAAGTGGTTTCATGATGAGATGGGTACTCGTCTCCATTTCAGCACCACTTTCCACCCTCAGACGGACGGGCAGAGCGAGAGGACGATTCAGACTCTCAAGGACATGCTCCGGGCATGTGTCCTAGACTTCGGTGGCAATTGGGATACATATCTTCCGTTAGCGGAATTTTCGTATAAGAACAGTTATCATGCGAGCATTGATCGACCTCCCATTGAGATGCTTTATGGGAGGAAGTGCAGGACCCCGATTTGTTGGGGTGAGGTCGGTCAGCGGGTCATTGGGAGCACGGAGGTGGTGCTCAAGACGACCAAGTTGATTCAGCAGGTTCTTAGTAGACTGCAGACTGCGCAGAGTCGGCAGAAGAGCTACGCCGACAGGAGGCGTTCAGACTTGGAGTTCCGGGTAGGCGATATGGTCCTTCTGAAGGTCTCACCTTGGAAGGGTGTCATCAGGTTTTGGAAGAGGGGCAAGCTGGGCCCCAGGTTCATTGGTCCTTTCAGGGTTTTGGCCCGGGTAGGTCGGGTTGCATATCGGTTGGCTCTTCCGCAAGAGCTTAGCCAGATCCACCACACTTTCCATGTGTCTCAGTTAAGGAAATGTTTGGTGGATGAGTCAGCAGTTGTTCCCTTAGAAGATATTCAGGTTGATAGCAGCTTGAATTATATTGAAAGCCCGGTCATGATTCTGGACCGGAAGATAAAGACCTTGAGGAACAAGGTAATTTAGTCAGTGAAGGTGCAGTGGGAGCACCGGAAGGGGTCTGAGTGGTTGTGGGAGGCTGAAGATGAGATGAAAGAGCACTACCCAGAGTTATTTGCATATTCAGACTTAGCAGACTTCGAGGACGAAGTCTGAGTCAAGTGGGGGAGATTTGTAACGACCCGTCTCTGGTATGTTGCTTTATATTATTTATTTTAGAAGTTTGTAGAGGGACTCGACGAGTCTATGGCCCGACTCGTCGAGTAGAGTCGTGATCTTGGGCATCGTATAGATCGGCGACTCGGCGAGTCTATATTCGGGACTCAGCGAGTCGGCCTGCCAGGTAGAAACCCTAAATCCCCAGGTTTGCACCCTATTTAAACCATCTTATGAGCCCCCAAACTCGTCTCTTTCACCCTCAAAGCATTATTTGGCAAATCCTAACCATTCCATTGAGTATTTGAGCTTTTCTTGTCTAAATCTTCAAGTTTTGAAGAGAAGAAGGAGGCTAGATCCAAAGGAGAAGAAGAAGATCCAAGTTTTTGCACCTATTTCAAAGTATCTTGAGGTAATAATCGGTTTCTTCCAGTTTTGATGATTGATTCTCCTTTGTAAGCATATTTAGCCAATTCTTTAGCTTGTTCTTAGTAGATAAATCATATTGGATGGATTAGCTTTCGGATCTAGCCATGTTTCAGTTCCAAAAACGTAGATCTATCAACTTTATGAAGCGATTTTGCATGATAGCCCTAGATCTACTCTTCTAAGTGCCTTTTTAGCCTTTATATCCTTTTGTATGCATTTGTACACGTAAAGTTGGGAACTTTACGTGGTAAACCAGCCTTAGGGACTCAGATCTATGTATTGTATGCAGTGGTTTTGATCAGAATCGAGTTTTTAGTAATTGTATGCATGTGACTCGGTGAGCTGTTCTTCGGACTCGACGAGTCGAGTCGCGAGTCCCCGATCCTTCCCCTTTGAGTGATTCTGAGTGGAGACCAGTGAGTAGTGGAATGGACTCAGTGAGTCGGAGGTTAGACTCAGTAATGGAAGTACTCGGCGAGTTGTTCATACAACTCGGCGAGTCTAAGGCAATCTTCATAATTTCAAGAACAACTCGTCGAGTTGTTCATACAACTCGTCGAGTTGTTCATACAACTCGGCGAGTCGGATGCATATAGTCTGAGTTTTAGAATCAAATGGGAACTCGTCGAGTTCAAACCATACTCGACGAGTACCAGCAAGCAGGGTTAAGAAATGAGAGTAGGGACTCGGCGAGTTGGCGGCCCAACTCGGCGAGTCAGGTCAACTGTAAGTTGACTTTGACCAGATGAGTTGACGTTGACCAGGAGAGTTGACTTTAGCCAGGGGTAAAAGAGTCATTTTACCCCAATGCAGTTATTAGTATTTTGATTGAGTGTATTTGTGGAATTGTAGCCGGGGATATACCGAAGCAACAGCAGATAGCTTCCAGAGCCATACACTCAGCAGCCAGATCACGAGGTGAGTTTCCTTCCAATAGGAACAGGTCTAAGGCGACAATGCTGGCCCGTATAGCTAGTAGTAGTTTCCGGACTTTGGTCTGATGCAGATTTTATTATGTTTGAAGCCTTCGTGGCTCAGACAGGATTATGTGTTATATGTTCCGGGTTACAGCCCGATGCAGTATGCTATTTATGTGTTCATGCTAGTTGATATGTTTGTGCTATGCTATGATTAGTAGTTCCGGACTTCTGTCCGATGCAGTTAGTTCCGGACTTCGGTCCGATGCAGTGAGTTCCGGACTTCGGTTCGATGCACTTAGTTTCGGACTTCGGTCCGATGCAGGAGGCAAGGCCTCAGTAGTTCCGGACTTCGGTCCGACGCAAAGGGCAAGGCCCTAGCTAGTTCCGGACTTCGGTCCGATGCAGTGGGCAAGGCCCAGTATGTGTTTATATGTATTGTATGGTATGTGGTAGTTTGGGGGAGCTCACTAAGCTTCGTGCTTACAGTTTCATTTTTGGTTTCAGGTACTTCCGCAAGTAAAGGGAAGAGTTTGGGTTGATGGCATCGCATACACCACAGTTTCAGCTGTCTTAGGAGATGTTTTTAGTTTTTCATAAATTTGATTGATACAATTTTGATACAGTTCTACATAACCATTAGTTACTATTTTGAAACATTAACGTATGGGTTTTACTTTGTGATATTATTTTAGTACTTTTAGTAATTTTAAACAAAAATTTTTGGGTCGTATTTTGGAATGTTACACGGCTCCTTCCCCTTGGATGAAGAGGTACCTGAAACCAACACTGAAACTATAAGCACAAAGCTTAGTGAATTCCTGCATCATACCACATACCATACTATCATACATGCTGTTAGGCAATTTTTGGGTGCCCGACCTACCCATGTCAAGCCCTTCTGGTGTGCTGACTACCCGTGTCAAGCCATTCTGGGGTGCTGACTACCAATGTCAGGTCATTCTGGGGTGCGTGCCTAACCTCCGATCTATCTCACCCGGTCAAGGGGATTATTTCACCCCTACTACTATCACATAATAACATGTCATAAACGCGCTGTCAGACATATATGGGGTGTCCGACCTACCCTTCGGTCCTAACAACCGATCGGGGTACTATTCCCCTCCTACTACCATTATCACATAGAACATAACATAGTGGCACATTGAACATATCAAGTAATAGCAAACCAGACAATTATCACAAAGATAATCATCTAAACTGTAATCAACTACTAGTGGGTCGTCCTTGGTTCCTTAGACCTGCTTCTACCGGAAGGTAACTCACCTCAATGTCGTTTAGTGTCTGCACTGTCCTCGGTGTGAAAGTAGGCTCTCCTCGACTCCTCAATCCCTACACAAAACCCTTCTAAATTATCAACTTGTACTCACAAACCCTACAAGGGTCAACTTGTATCCAAATCAAAGTCAAAGTCACACCCTGGTCAAGTCAACTCTTTGGTTGACCAAAATTGCCAAGTTGGTCGGCCAACTCGTTGACTCCCTTCGTCCACGAAATACTACAAACCCGTCCCCACTCGTCGAGTCTAGCAAGAGATCGACGAGTTCACCTTCATCAACACTTCAGTCAATCTTCATCCGACTCGACGAGTTCTTCCTTGAATTTGTCGAGTTCATCTTCAGCATATGAATGTGTCCAGTCTATGACTCGCCGAGTTGTAAGAGCAACTCGTCGAGTCCATCTTCAAAGATTGGGAGATTGCCTTGGACTCGCCGAGTGTGTTCTAGCACTTGTCGAGTCCCATGATTCCTAGGTCCCTTACCAGCCTAAACAACTGGGGAACCTTCCACACTATCATTTGGTCCTTCAATAGAAGGGATTTGGTGGACATTACACCCCGACTTTCCGAGTCTGAAGAACGACTCGCCGAGCCCATCATTGACCATTACTATATAGTCAATTTAAATGGGTCTTAACACGTTAGCACTATAGATCTGGCCTCCAAATGTTCATTTTACACATAAAGTCTCAAGCTTGGTGCACATGCATGGGATCTTTGGCTTAAAATGCCATAAAAGATGGTCTACAAGATGCATGGGGTTTTTATGGCAACAAAGTAGGCATTTTTATGCCATAAAGAGCCCCAATGTCCCCGGATCTGAAGACATAACTTCATATTACACTTCCCAACCCAAAATGGCTTAAAAAACCCTTAATATACCAAGATCCAATCCCTAAAGATGATTATTTACATGGAAGATCAAGATAGGAGCTTTTTACCTTAAATGAGCTGGAAATTGAACACAATCTGGATCTCCAAGCTCCTTTCCTCTTCTCAAGCTTCACAAACCACCAAAAATGGATGAAATGACCTTAGAACGGTCAAACAAGGCTAGGGTTCCGAGTTAGGGTTTGCTCTGGATGATGGGGCCGAGTTGATGGGTTATAATGTGTTTAAAAAGGGTACAAACCATCATTTTATGGTTTTACTCAAACAACGTCTACTTGTCGAGTCGGTCCTTCGAATCGTCGAGTAGACTGCATAAACTTCCTGCGGATCACGACTCTACTCGATGATTTGGGCCTCCAACTCGTCGAGTCCCATAGAAAACATAATAAATACTTGAATTAAAGGCATACCAGAAATTGAGTGTTACACTAGCGGTCAGATAGTGCTAGAATGTGGTAAGTCTGCGGGTGTAGCTGTAGCATTCATGAGGATGGAAGATAGTGATATAGTGTTGTAAGATTGCGAGGGTAGCCGTAGCATTCAGTAGCGGTAAGATAGTGATTGAATGTGGTAAGTCTACAGGTGTAGGCATAGAATTCATGAGGTTGGCAGATAGTGATACAATGTTGTAAGTCTGCGGGTGTAGTTGTAGCATTCACTAGGTTGGTAGATAGCATGACTGTGTTGTTAGATCGCGGAAGGAACAATAGTACCCACCAGTTATGGTGCAGCAGTTAGGATACGGAAATCCATGGATTGGATTATGGAATTACCCAGATGGGTTAGATCTGGTTAAGTCAGTGATAAGACCTTAGGAAAACCATGGCTGTTATGGGAACAAGGAAGCAATGGATCGCATGAGTTCAGGTTGTGATATGAGGCTACCTTTAGCCATGTAGCAATCACTTTCAGTCTTGGAGTTGGTGACATCCACTACTACAAAAACAGCCTTTTACGATGCTCATTGCGCGTCGTAAAGGGCTCAGACGACGTGCAAATGCGCGTCAAGGAAGGCCCTGTCATAAAGCGAGACGACGCGCTTTTGCGCGTCGTCTATAGACGATGCACATTTACGATGCTCATTTACGACGTGCAATTACGACGTGCGTTTAGGACACACAATGCGTATCAAGAAAGGCCCTATCATAAAGGAAGATGACACGTATTCATGTGTCGTACCCTTACGACGTGCGTGTTAATGACACACAATGCGTATCAAAAAACCCCTATCAAGAAAGGCCATGTCATAAATGAAGATGACACACATTTTTGCGTATCATAATTTTAAATGTTAAACAAAATATTATTTATAGATTTACTAATTTTCAAATTAAATTTGTATTTAATGTCTCATAATAGAAAATAAAATATCATATATGATGGGTTTTGGTCATAATACATCCTATGTGCTCATATAAACCCTAATGCTTGGATCTAGGTTTCTCTATTATACATGCTTTGAATCCAAGACTATAAACCCTAATTCTAGCATTCAAGTAATCATATTAATATGTAATTAGGTTTAAGATCATACCTTGATTGTTATGTAGCAATAACAATCCCAAATCTCCTTGTAATGACTTTGGAATGCTTAGAGTCACAAGTGTCACTCCTCTAATGGCTTACAAACACCAAGAACAAATGGAGAAGGTATAAAGAGAGAGGAGAGAGGCTAGAATTCGTCCTTAGGACTCCTTGGGAACAAGTACACGAATTCTAAGGCCTTAGGGTCTTTATATAGGTGTAGAGATAGGGTTTCAGTCATTATCCTTATCTAGTTGCTTATCCACAAAGCAACCATAAGATAAGCCTTGAAAACCCTTATCCTTTATCCTTTGGACGATTTCAAGGATCCTTATCTCCTTGAATTCGTTCAACCCATATTTAGGATAACCATTACCATCTTTTGTAACTATCACATAATTACAATTAAACCCCTCTAGTTTAATTAATTACACTTGATCACAAAATTAATTCTTAATTAATTATTGACCAATATTAATTAAGCAAATATGATTTCTCCTTTAATATATTATTCTTATAACATATTAATAAATCATAATAACCTCTCTCTCTTTATTTATTTCTCCAATCAAGTTGCTTTAGTGAAGGCAACCCAAAAGGACCATGCACCATCAGGTCAAGTACATACCAAAATAGTTATGGACTTAGACACTAATCCAACAATATATTCATTGCATAGAATTTAATGTCATAAAAATAATGATATACAAAAAATAAAATCCATTGCATAAAATACAATCCCTAACTATCTAACCTATTATTACATTGTTATTAAGGGACACCCTGTCTAAGATATCATGTAAAAAACAAATCCTCCATGTCAAAAAAATTGGTTGTTGTCCATAGAGTGTAGATGACAAATAATGACTTGAACATTAGCTGAAACCAAAAAACTTTTATTAATCACACAATCAAAAAGCTGAAACCAAAAAGCTTTTAATTACACAAGAGACAACACATCATCATGAGAAACTACTAACCTGCCCTTAATGGAGCAAGTAGTTTTCTCCAACCAACTTTGTTGGTGTGGACTTATAAAAGTTATAGCATGTCCTAGCAAGCTGCAAATAATACATATCAAAATTATTAGCAACTAAAAAAGCAACAAAAATAGCAGACCTCTTCAGCCAGATTCAAGAACTTTCATTGATGTCTCCTACATGTCTCTGTTTTAATAACTCATTAGTTTGTTTTATATATATAGCTACAGTTTGTTTTATATATACACAAAAGTTATAATTTGAATTGGATCGAGATAATTTTATAATCTATAGTTATTATAAGTTTTTTAAATGGCATTTTCTTCTCAACAACAACAACCTCATCATTTTTTTTATAATCGAGTCTGACATCATTTTTTAAATGGCATTTTCTTCTCAGCAACAAGAACAACCTTATCAGTAAAAAAAAAAGCTGGAATCCAAACATCTATCAATAAGTCGAGTTTGACATGATTTCAACTAAAAATGAACTCCAACCAACTGATAACTAAACAAAAGTTACAATTCTAAAAGCTATGGATAATAAAAAAGAAAGAACATCTAGAAATGAAAAAGCAAAATCCACTACTGGGGGTTTCTTGAAACTGTAAAACTGAAGATCTTTTTGAAGATAAGCATACGAGAAAGGCCATAAAGACATGTGCTTTGGATAAGAATATAGAAGCTTATAGTCATTGAGATCTAACAAAAATAGGCGAAAGAGGTCTTACCATGAGTATGGGACAAAAAATTTGTAAGTTTTTTTCCTCTTGAAAGAAGATGGAAGTTTGAAATTTGATGTTCTAACAAAAATAGGTGCCCAACTACAATCTTCACTTTCTATCATTAGCACTGCATCTGAAAAATAAAACCATAAACTTCAAATCTCATGTTTACCCTTTTGGTTGCTATTTATAGGAAGAAAAGAAAAAGTAATTGATAATTCATAATTGATAATTGATACCTTTATCCAGGTGGAACAAACTACTTTGTGGACACGTCCTGATGGTGTTTTCTCATACACTAATGCACAAGTAACATGATTCCTTTCTGGTGCCATTCTGTAAGATTAATAACATATAAATATTATTACATTCTTGAATTATTATTTTAATAAAGAAAATCAAGATTGTGGAAATAAATTTACTTAGGGGAGGAAGAAATTGAGTAGTATTTGGGTTGTAAGGGAGGGGCAACAGATGCAAAGAAAACACCAAGTGGAGGTTTAGCTGAAGGGAAAGCCTCTATGACTTCAAGAAGGCTTCTTTGGCTTGACACTATCCACTGAGCATATTCATCCTGAACAATATTTATCCAACAAATAAATAAATATATAACATCAATTTTCATATTAAGAAAAAGAAATCCCAAACGTTTGGGGGAAAGTTGTTGTGGATATGTTGGCTACTTCTAAGCCCTGTTAACATGAATAAGAAAAATATGAGAAGTTGACCAAAAATGGATGTCGTTAATTTAAGAGAAAAACAAGTGATGCTAATCAGTTTGTCTTTATCCTGAAGATGTCCACAAAAAAATAAAATTTTAACTATCCAAGTTAATATACAACTCAAAGTGAAAAAGACACATCCTTATATAATTACAAATAAGTTAAAAGAAAAAGAAACATTCTACCTTGATTGGATATCTGCTGAATTTACGTGTAGATATCCACTCTTCTATAAGTTTGCAAGTATCTGGAAGCACTACAAATATGAAAAACGAACCCATTTGCATAAACTGTACCTGGAACCCCACATCTCCAAGCAATTTGATGTGGCAGCTATCCAGGAACAGGAGGTTGCAAAGATGTAGGAGAAACTGATACATTCTTTGGCACTTCAAAGGAAACCACCTGATAAGAACCAAAAGAACATATCACCAATTTGAAATGTATCAATAATGGAACATCTTGATGATACAAGAAAAGTTTAGCATCCAATTTTGATTCTTTTTATGCTCATAAAAAAGTATAGCTACAGGAAAAGTTTTTATGCTCATAAAAAAGTATAGCTACAGGAAAAGTTTAGAATCCAATTTTGATTCAAGAATCATAAGCATTCAAGAAAGGCTTATAAGAGGCTTACTTACATTGCTAAGAGTCAAACAATTATTATTTGGAAGAATGATACCTGCATTATTGTTTAAATCCTGAACGGCAGGAGAAAGAGTAGTCATAACATCACTAAGCCCTCCTATTCCCTTCTGATGATCTGAGCTTGCATTGAGATTACTGTGGAGAAGGAAATGATGAAAAATAGAAACAACAACAATTATTATTATTATTTTTATTTAAAATGCTAATACCTCAAAAATAGTACCTCATACAGTTTAACAATATTAAAATAACCTCTAGTTTTCGGTCGGTGTGTGTAAGTATGTCAAGTAATGGTAAAATGGTAAAAAATATTTTCAAATGATTCAGGTTCAGGTTCGCCAATGTATGAAGGGGTTGTAATATCAATAAGGGGCATTTTAGTCTTTTAAACAGATTAGGGAAAAAGTAAAGTTGAATAAATTCAAAACATGGAAGGAATGGTGAAAAGTTTAACAACAGAACAGGGGAATTGAACCTGCTTTCTGGTAACACCAATGGTTCCTAAGTGAAAGTATACTTCCTCACAATCAAGAATATATCATAAGAAGGAAAGACACAAGTTGAAAGAGGATTGGATAGTGTTCCTTGTGTATTTGTTTATTGATGTTTGAGGATGATAAGATGACCAATTTCTCATAGAGCAACAATCTCTACAACCTTTTGGTGACTAGTTAGTTGAACTTGCCCTATATGAGTTGTTTCAGGAGGAACCTGATTTACAGAACCAGACATTGATCCATATCAAGACCACGTCCAACAATCAGTTTTGAAGTTTTAAAGACATTTCTTTAGCCCTAAATTCAAATAATTTACCATCTTTTGAAACTGGAGCACGCATAGCTTTTTGATGAAACCCAATCATAGTGACAATTCTCTTGCTCACATTACCCCTGTTTTAAAAAAAATCAATAAAAGAATATAATCTTTTCATTTTCGAACTCAGATAAACTAAAAAAGGAAACAAATATTACCATGTTTTGCATTTTTTGACAAAATTAATAGAATTGGTGTCCCTAATAGACAATTAGATATCAATCACAAATGCCTTAACATATAGCATACAACAGGATCTTGTATACCTATTAATAAAATATAAATATTGGTTCACACATTTTATCAAACATATAACATGCATCAGGAGCTCAAAAAGCTTCAAAGTTTTTCAACGATATAATTTTTCCAATTTCACATCAATCATCTGTTATAGCACTACCAACAAACTTTTTTATGATTATAAACATGGATTTATAAAACGGAATATGCAATTGGACTTACCAGCAGGTTGCAATCGATCATTCCTTACTAACATGTTTTTTGTGTTATTTAATACAAATTGCAGCTACAAATCAAGAAAATAAGAGCAACAAATATTGCATGTTTCTCTCCCTCCTTGAAATTGAGCACAAGTCTAAAACAAAATAAATATGATGAAATTGAACATAGGGCCTAAATTCTTTGAGAAATTTTCAGGATTCAATGAAGAACCATACATGTTCAACAGAAAAATCATAAATCAAAACCTATATATTATCAAAAAAATAGGACCTGATGAGAAGAGGAAAAAGGAAGAAGCGTACCTGATGAGAAGGGGAATGAGACTTCAAAAAATTGGAACAGATGAGAATAGGATCGTCGACGATTGCTTGTTGTGGGAGAAGAAAATTGGCGTTGAAGTAGGAGAAGAAACGATGGAGTCGTTGATTTCTTAGGGCAAGGGTACAATTGGAAATCCTTCTCCCTTTCTTCCTCCTTTCTCAGTCAGTCGATTTTTTCCATCTTACCCGATTAGATTAAGCTTTCCGAGTCAGATACTCAAATTTAGTTCATAAAACGTCTTTATTTGACTGATTCAGCAAAAAAAGTTTTTGATGTCTGAGATTCGATACCTTGAACCAAGAAAGCCCTAAATCTCTATGAGATAGGAGCGCCGACACCTGGATCGATTTTGTTGAGAAGCATCGAGCATAAAACTAAATCTTTTGGGAGTCGCAGTCGCATTCCAGGAGAGATGAATGTGATGTTGCAGTGGTCTGTTAGAGATAGACAGAAAGGAGGGACATGGATGGAGGAAAAAGGTGGCCTGGTGATTCTAGGGTTTTTATACAAATGGTGGTGTTAGTAACCAACGATGTTGGTGTGAAACAGGGGTGGTGATCTTGTGATATGTTGTGTCGGTGGTATAATGGGGCTTTATTGGAGGTGGTGGTGAACCGGAGAGAATACGAAGGGTGGTGGGTGGTTGTCGAGCAATAGGTGGTAGAGAGAGAGAGAGAGAGAGAGAGAGAGAGAGAGTAAATCAGGAGAAGTTAAGCATAAAACAAAATAAAACCCTAAGATACAAGGAAGATGGCGATGGCCTGCCAAAGGGAAAGTGCATAGGTCTTCCTTCAAAAGAGACAAGGTTTTTCATTTTAGGGTTTGCAGAGAGAATAGAGGGAGAGAATGGAAGGAGATCAAGAGGATAGAGTGGAGAAGTGGGCACTTGAAAATTTTAGAATTTTAGAGATTTCATTTTCCCCACTTAAAAACATACGTCTAACTAAAAAATTATAAAGCGACATTTCTAGATGACACACACATTTAAAATAAGCGCCCTCCGTGTTTGTAATTTTTTTTTGTTAGACATTAATTTTAGGGCACGCACAAATGTCTGTCTTCTATCCTTCAAATTTTGCAACACTAACATTATTTTTTAGGGCATGTACAAATGCGCGTCCTCTATCAGCGCGTGTCATTGCTTGCGTGTCATTAAAGGGCTGTTTTCTAGTAGTGGTCGAGATTTGACGTACGGATTCGATCGGTTGGATCGCGAGGTCGTTAGAGCCATAGCGAAAAGATAATGGATGGCAACTACTGTTAGATGAGGATTTCGTTCGAAAGTCGTGAAGAGCAACTGTATGGGAGCCTTTGGCTCAGTAACCAGGTAGGAACCCAATAATTCAGATGTTTGACAGACGAATTGAGACCGGGAAGGTCTCGATGGGGTTTGGAAAGCTGTCGGGAGGTAGTTTAGTATTTCAGGTAGTTAAGTGTTTCAGAAAGTTCCAGTATATCGGGCAGTATTGGTGTTTTTTTAGGATTTTATGAACGGACGGAGTAACTGATCGATTTGGAAGCGATAAGTCGATCGTAGTAGGATTAAATAATCTTAGAGTGGTTGATTTGACTCTATTGTGCAATTCTCGTACGAGTCTAACCGTTGCAGGGATGAATCTCCCACTCGAAGGATTATCTGATCCTTCTGTCAGGTCTAAGTGTTTTGTAGTCATTATGGATAGTGACTTGCTCCCATTTTAGCATTAGCATGATGGGTGACAGTTTGGTCTAAGAGGTCTGACAGGGAGCCGGACCACTGAGACCTTAGGATTTAGACTCTAGGGAAATTCGGATAGGTTTTACTTGAGAGATCGAGGAGTCATTCTTCAGTAAGTTTGAAGAATTACTCTAAGGATGGTTTTGGTAGATCCGGACAGGCCACTAAAAGAACAGTGTTGGAAGGATTGTGATTATACGACTATGTTAGCTCATATTTTGTTGGTTTGAGCTAGGCATTCATTTATATGAGTATTGTTAGTCATTGTTTAGGTGTTTATAGGGTTTGTGGTTGGGTGAACAGAAAACAAGATGCTTTTCGTTCAACTAGTGTTTGCGGTTGCAAGGTTGTTTATGGTCGTGAACTCATTTACGATTCATGTTGCTTATATATAGTGCCAGTGATTGTCAGAAGTAATGTTCGATTGTATGTGTGTGTCCATTGTACTAGACGTTTGTGGTTTAATAGAAACATGTGCAATTTGGATCATTCTTGCTTCTACTAGTTATTGTTCTCATTGATTATTGCTTGTTCTTGTGTTTGATCGCTAGTTGGTTCCGAATTTGGGGACTTACAATTGGTATCAAAGCCATACTAGTGTCAAAACTATTCAAGATGTGTTTTTGGTTGGAGTTATTCATCATTTTTGTGATTGTTCATGCTTGGTTATTGAGTTTCTGCTGTTGATCATGATTTCAAGGCCAAAGGGATTGAAAATAAGCTCGAAATCATCTGTTTTCATCAAGATCTAGGAGTTTTCAGTTGTAAACTGTTCGTCAGTTTTTGGCTGTAAACATGTTTCTGGCCGTAAACGTACTGAGTTTTCGGCTGTAAAGTCTTTTCGACTGCAAACAACCTATTTTGGACTGTAAACCGCTCTTTGACCGTAAACTACTTTGACCATGAACTGTTTTCGGCTGCAAATCCATGTACGGCCGTAAGCCCCTTTTTGGCCGTAAACTCATTCTTGGCTGTAAACACAGTTTTCGATTGTGTTTTCTTTAGAAATTTTATTTTCGGTCAGTTAAGAAAATTTAAATTTGAATTTTAAGGTTGAATTTCAATGTTTCTAGTCAAAAGGGTATTTTTGGTAAACAATGAGTTCCGCAAACATCCCAGTCAATGAAGTTTAATGCTCTCAATCTTGTGAAGCTACGATTAATTTTTTTCGTGAACAAATTGATTTGCTAAAAAGGGAAAATGACGACCTAAAATATGAAGGATATACTCTTAGGAAGGCCCAAAAACCCTTAAAAACACAATTGGAGGCCAAAACTATGGATTTTAGAAAACTTCGAAAGGAATATAGCAATAAATGTGAAAACTATGACTATGTTAAGAGACAACTTGCCGAATTAACTATCGAACTTAATGCATTGAAAGCTAAATATAATGATGCTGAATTCACGTTTAAGAAATTTGATATGTCAAGTGAGGTAGTTGCTTCTATAATAGAAAAACAACTAAAATTTAAAGATAATCAAAATAAGGGTATGGGGGTATAATAGTGTTCCACCTCCCTTTAATGACAACTATAACCCACCCCTTGAGACTAACGAGGAAGAAATGTCTGTTCAGTATGACCATACCATCTGGGCCAACTGAGAATAATAAGGTGAACGTTTTTTATTATTCTACTTCTTGTGCAGGTAAACTAGTGGAAGATGAGAACAAGGAGAACACTACTGAACAAATAAATGACTCCTTGAACTCTGAATCAGTTGCTTCTAATCATCCTGTTGTTGGTAAATACAAGCCACCAATTCAAGTTAAACAAATTTCCTGTTGCAAGTGTGATTGTGGGAACAATCAGATACAAGGAAACGGTACGTCACCAGGGGCAGGAAGAAACAACTCCTACGTGAAGAAACAGACTTGTTTACAATGTGGAACACCTGGACACATTGCTAGAAATTGTCCAAATCACGCATACGTTCCCTACTATGCACAAGGATGGCACAACACGCCAAGATGACGATTTTCCAAATGGAAACCCTTCGAGGCCACGTTCAAATAATGGTGACTAGAACGCGCCGAAGACCAAGAATCAAAATCCGAAAGTCAAGAAGGGAATGTCGGTCAAGAATCCAAGCTCAAGAGATGCTCCAGTGAAACCAAGACCAGTTAGGTCAAAGACATCTCAACAACCAACTTCAAGTTCAAAAGAAAGTGATAAGGCATCCAACCGATTGAACAAGAAATGGGTTAAACCCGACTACAGATGGTTACCAAAGGTTTAATCTCCCAAATCATCTAATGTTTCTAACATTTCATCATCTTCTGTTTGTGATCAGCAGGATATGTCATGGGAGAGAGTACATAGCAAGAATGACAAACGTCGACCCAGTTTCAAAATGGACTGGGTTCCAAAGAACAACTGATCCTGCTCTGTGCTGGAGCAGCTATGGAGGCATATAATCAGATTTCAGTTTATTGATAGTGGTTGTTCCTGGCGCATGATAGGGAACATATCCCAACTATATAACACTCAGAGATTTAAGTGAAAGTATGTGTCCTCAGCGGGAAAGGAAATAAAAGATGAAAGGAGAGGAGCACACATGGGGTTTGTGCTTGATGACGTGGAGAATTTTCAAATATGTTCTGAGATTATGAGTGCTATTCTCAGACCTTCTTAATGCATATTCAATCGGTGACTTATGGTTTGAGTTTTCTTCTCAATACTCCTGAGTTTTCTTACAATGATTTATTTTGAAGATAATATTTTATTTTCTTATAGTTTTTTGGTTGAAAGTTTTATTAATTGGGATGTGATATGAAGTCTAGTGATAAAGGGCAATATGAAATTCGTGTAATGCACTGAAGCCGAATTGTCTATACTTTGTGTTCAATGTGCTGGTAGGCACAAAGGATTAAAAAAGACTAGACATATATTAACAATGAAAGGACTAGACAATATGAACTTATATAGTTTCATTTAGACTGACCATACGGCGCTCAAGTAGATTGAGCAGTGAGATAAACATGGGAACCAGCGACACACACTAAAAGTTAATTATCTAGAACTGTGGCTCAACATTTTCTTTGATGTATGGACTTAGGTCCTTAAGTCCGGTGCTAATATGGAAATTGGGGGTTCTGACAAGGTAGGTCTGTAGGAAATTATTTTCTTGCTATCTATCTATCAGTCATATGTTTCTTCCTTTGCTCAAATTGGAACATATCCGACCTGGAATGCAACATATGCAACTCTATCTTTATGCATGTCATTATCTATGAAATTCTTTCAATCTGTTAACCATATGATGTCCCCTCTGCGTGATTGGAAGATCCAACCTGGGATGCAACATATGCACTCTACTATCTCTCTAACCCCTATCTGTGTTAGTCATATGTTGTTCACTCTGTGTGATTGGAAAACATCTGACCTGAGATACAACATATGCATTTCTAGATCTATCTTCTCTATAAATGATTGAATAATCACCTAAAGTAAGGAGTTCATTGGAAGTTCTTGATCACCGAGGTATGTCGGGAAGCCGGGAACATGTTCTAGTGCATCTAAAATTGAACCATTTAATAGTTTTTCTGTACATCCAGAAACTACACTCTATTTGCTATATTTTCTGGTAATCAAGCTTTTATCTTGACTTTTGGTTCATTAGATCTCTTTATGTCCTCTTTATGTGTGTTTTTGGTCCAAGATAGATAGCTTTTGGGAAATGATCGAGCAAAATGGGTATTCATCCAGATCTAGTACCTAGAGGGGCTAGATGGCATAAAGGTGCAAACTTTATGCCATTAGAGCCCCCATGTAAGCCTTAGAGAGTCATATTGGCCTTTTTAGCCCCAAAAGGTCATGCATGTCGGAAAGGTGTGAAATTTACGTGTCCAAGTAGTGTTAAGGGATTAGATTTGAGGTTGTAAGCTGGATTTTGGTGTATGGAGGGCTTAAGGACTAAGTTCTAGGTCCAAACGAATTAGGGTTTGAGCAAACCTTTTAAGAAGTGGTATTAATGGGTAAAGTTAGAAACTTTACCCTTAAAATGACATTTTAAAGGTTGATATGAAGTATGAAGCTTGGATCTAAAGTGTAGGGGCTTAATCCATGAAGTTAGCCAAGCAGACAAGGGAACTCGGCGAGTCCAGTAAGGGACTCGACGATTTGAAGCCGGGTTATTTAGATAGCATGCCAGGTAGAACTTGACGATTTTGTGAAGGGACTCGATGAGTTGACTCGGCTGACCATGAATTTGAGTAGTACATGAACTTGCTGAGTTAGGAGGTAACTCGGCGAGTTAGGTCGACTGGGAGTTGTCTTTCACTTTAACCAGGACGTTAACTTTGACCAGGGGTAAAATGGTCATTTTACACTAAGAAGAGTTAGCAGATTTTCGATTAAGTCTTATTGTGAAATTGATAGTTGGGGAGTTGTTGGAGCAACCATCAGAGATTTCTCACACGATATTTCACAGCTAGCATCCGAGGTGAGTTTTCCTTTAGTATGAATGGGTCAAAGGCACTAATGCTGGCTTGTTTTATGTATGTTACCATATACCTGACTTTGGTCCGATCCGGGGTCGCGCACACTAACTTTCAGGGAGTTTAGAGCTTATGAAGCTCCCGACTACCCTGGGGTTCGGGACACTACTATGAGCACCAGATGGTTGGCAGATGTCGCCAACGCATTCCGCACCAACAGATGTCCCAAGGGGGATAAGGTTCGACTTGTGTCCTGTCTTCTGAAGAACAGGGCACGTGACTGGTAGGAGAAGGTCGGACATGCCATGGATGATGATGAAGCTCTTGATGTTATGACTTGGAGTGACTTTACAGTTAGGTTCAAGGCCGAGTTTGCACCCATGATAGAGTTACAACAGTTTGATAGGGAGTTTCAGGATCTTGAGCAGATGACAGAGACAGTGGAGGAGATCACCACCAAGTTTAGGGAGAGGGCCCTTCTCGTTCCGCAGTACGTGGCAGATAAGGAAATGAAAAAGGCTCGGTATCATGAGATGTTGTGTAGTGATATTTTCCAGTCTGTGAGCCACTCCAGCTACAAGACGCTGGAGGACATGATTGCTAGGGCGAGAGAGAGAGAGAGTTGGATTTAGAGATGGAGAGGAAGAGGAAAACCAAGGAGGGTCAGTTAGGTAGTTCGAGCAAGAAGCCCAAGGTATTAGATCACAGATCTCGGAGCTAGTAGAGCCACAACCGTTGTGGCAAATGCGGCAGGATGCATGAGGGAATTTTCAAGGCGGGGTATTCGGGCTGCTACAAGTACGGCTGAACTGGTCTTGTGAGCCGAGATTGCATAGCCACTACCACCATCACGACAACATCAGATCTAATTTTCTTTCAGTTCAATTAGAGGGGACACAAGCGGTCCTAGTTCCTGAGTTTAGCAGCAGGAAGGAAGGTGGCAGCACCTTCTCCTGCCACATTGAGGATTACAAATGGTTGTTAGGGTCGGGTTGAGGTGCATAAGGCATGGAGTAGGGCTTTTCAGCTTACTGCAGAGGAGGCATGAGCAGCTCCTGATATGGTGATGGGATTGTTCTTAGTGAACCGTATATCAGCTTTGGTACTATGTGATTCAGGTGCCACCTGATCTTTTGTGTCGCTTGTGCTCAGCAAGCAATCTGTAGGAGCTCCAGGGGAGCTAGATTTCCCACTAGATGTGAAGATATCAAATGACAAGACCGTCAGGGTTGCGAGGGTTCACATATGATGTAAACTACAGTTATTCGATCAACAGTTTTCAATAGATCTGGTTTCTATTCCCCTGTATGGGAATAAGGTTATAGTAGATATGGGTTGGTTGAGCCCTAATGGGGCAATGATTGACTACGAGCAACATATAGTGAGGGTTCACACTCCTAGTGGGGGTGGGCTAGTGATCCAGGGCGAGAGGCCACAATACGAAAATATTTTCTGTTCAGCAGAGAGGGCGAGGTGCCACCTTCAGCAGGGTTGCACGTGATATGTCGCCTATGCCCGTAATAAGAGTAAGGCGACAATTGATGATGTATCGGTTGTGCAAGAGTACCCAGATGTATTCTAGGGGGATTTACCTGGGGTACCTCCGAAGAGACAGGTTGAGTTTACGATTGACATAGTCCTTGGTGCGACAATACATCATATCGGTTGGGTCCTCCCAAGATGCAGGAGTTGTCTACGTAGCTGCAAAAGCTGCTAGACAAAGGATTTATAAGCCCGAGTAGTTCGCCATGCGGAGCCCCGATCCTATTTGTGAAAAAGAAGGATGGGTCACATCGCATGTGTATAGACTACCGGGAGTTGAACAAGGTAACACTAAAGAACCATTACCCACTTCCGAGGATATATGATTTGTTTGACTATCTTCAGGGAGCATCTTGGTTCTCCAAGATTGATCTATGGTCGGGTATCACCAGATGCGAGTGAGGGATGATGATATGAAGAAGATAGATTTTAGGACTCACAATGGTCATTATGAGTTTGTGGAGATGCCATTTGGGCTCATCAATGCTCCAGCCACATTAATCGATGTCATGAACCGCATGTGTAGACTGATGTTGGATCGGTATGTAATAATCTTCATTGATGACATCAGTTTACTCCAAGACTCAGGAGCTGAATGAGAAGCACCTGAGGGAGGCGTTGGAGACTCTGAGGAGGGAGAGACTTTTTGCAAAGTTCTCCAAGTGTGAGTTCTAGTTTCGCAAGGTGCAGTTTCTTAGGCATCTTGTCAACCAGAAGGGTATTCTGGTCGATCCGACCAAGATAGTGTTGGAATAGTGTCTAAGGCTGCAACTATATTATGCAAGTATTTGATCCGGTTGTGCATGGTCCTTTTGGGTTGCCTTCACCATAGCAACTTGATGGATGATTTCTTAAGAGAGAGTAAATATTATAAGGAATAATATATGGTTATTTGATTAATATAAGTCATAGATTAATTGGAATTAATTTGGTGACTTAAAGAGATTAATTAAATAAGAGGGTATAAACTGTCAATTGTTTGATAGTTACACTTTAGACTATAAATCCTTATCCTAGATAGGATGGACGATTTCTAGGGCTTGGATAAGCCAAAATCGTCCATAGGGTTATCTATGGAATGGATTTGGATAGCCTTAAGAGAAGATTATCCAATTAGGGTTTAGGTGGTAACCCTTAAGGTGTCTACAAGTATAAATAAACCCTAGGGGTGAGGGAATTCGACACACCATCTAAAGTAGAGATACTCTAGCCGAATTCCTCCCCTCTCCTCTCTCCTAAATCATCTTGCTTGCTATTCGTGTTTGTAAGCCATTAGAGGAGTGACATTTGTGACTCTAGAAGCTCCAAGACTACAAGATCAACAAGGAACTCAAAGGTATGATTCTAGATCTGTTTCAATGTTGTTATTTAACCTAATTAGTTATTAGAAGTCTTGGATTCAAAGCATGTTTATTAGAAAGCCTAGATCCAAGCATTAGGGTTTTGCATGCGCACATAGGAAAGTTCTTATGGCTAAAACCCATCAGATAGAGGCTGTGATGCAGTGGGAGATTCTGAGGTCTCCAACTGAGATTCGTAGTTTCTTGGGTCTAGCGGATTGTTACCGGAGATTCATTAAGTACTTTTCCAAGATTGCGGTCCCTTTGACCCGACTGACCAAGAAGTCGGTGGTTTTTGGCTAGGGCCTGAGCAACAGGCAACCTTTGAGATGCTTAGGAAGCGGTTATGTAAGGCACCGATCATGACTTTGCCATAGGGAGTTGACGACTTCGTAGTTTACTTTGACGCTTCGATCACAGGAATAGCTATGGTATTGATGTAGCGGGGTCACGTGATAACTTACGCTTCAAGGAAACTGAAGCCTCACGAGGTGAACTATCCGACGCACGATTTAGAGCTGGGGGATATGGTTTTCACCCTTAAGATTTGGAGGCATTACCTCTATGGGGTCCGTTGTGCAATTTACACAGACCATAAGAGTTTGAGGAACCTCATGGATCAGCCAAATCTAAACATGAGGCAACATCAGTGGTTAGATGTGGTGATGGACTACGATTGTAAGATCCTTTACCACCTGGGCATGACGCCCTGAGTCGCAAAGAAGTAGCGGCCCCAATCCGAGACATTTATCTAAGTATGACAGTGATTACTGCATTGTTGGAACAAATTCAAGAGACGTAGGTTGAGGGCCTGAAGAAGGAGCACCGGAAGTGCGAGCGGATCATAGGCTAGGTGGCCTCATTTGATTACAACAACCATGGATTGTTTACCCTACATGGAAGGGTATGGGTACCGTACTAGGGCGGAGTATGCCGATATTGATGGATGATGCCTAGAAATCCAGGTTCTCCATCCACCCCGGGGCTACGAAGATGTACAAAGATCTTCGACCCGATTACTGGTGGCCTTGCACGAAGCGGGATGTGGCCTGGTACGTAGAGAAATGCCTAAACTGCAGGAAGGTCAAGGAAGAGCACCAGAGGCCTCATGGAAAGATGCAACCGTTAGATATTCTTGTAAGGAAGTGGGAGGACATTACCATGGATTTCATTACTAAGCTTCCGAGGATTGCACGTGGAGTTGATTCGATATGGTTCAGCGTTGATTGGTTGACCGAGAGTGATCACTTTATTCCGATCCAAGAGAGAATATTGGTTGGGATTTATGTGCGAGAAGTAGTACCATGACATGGAGTGCCTGTCTCGTTAGTGTCAAACCGAGATGTCCAATTCACTTCCCGATTCTTGAAGCGATTCCACGACGAGATGGGTACTCGTCTCCACTTCAGCACCGCTTTCTACCCCCAGACAAATGGACAAAGCGAGAGGACGATTAAAACTCTCAAGGACATGCTTCGTGCATGTGTTTCGGATTTCGATGGAAGTTAGGATATCTTCCGTTAGCGGAATTTTCGTATAACAACAGCTACCACGCCAGCATAGACTGACCTCCCTTCGAGATACTCTACGGGAGGAAGTATAAAACCCCAATCTGTTGGGGCGAGGTCAGTCAAAGGGTCATGGGGAGTACTGAGGTAGTACTTAAGACCACAGAGTGGATCCAGCAAGTCCGGAGAAGGCTCCAGACTGCTTAGAGTCGACAGAAGAGCTACCTTAACAAGCGTCGTTCAGATGTGGAGTTTTAGGTGGGCGACGGTCCTCCTAAAGGTGTCACCTTGGAAAGATGTCATTCGATTCCAGAAGAGGGGCAAGTTGGGCCCTAGGTATATCAACCCCTTCAGAGTCATAGCTCGGGTGGGCAAGGTAACGTACCGATTGGATCTTCTAGTAGAGCTCAGCCAGATCCACAACACTTTCCATGTTTCCCAGCTATGGAAATGCTTAGTGGATGACACGAATGTTATTCCCTTAGATGACATTCATTTCGATGACAGCCAGAATTACATTGAGAGACCGGTGACGATTCTGGATCGCAAGACTAAGGAGTTGAGGAATAAGAGGGTTGAGCTAGTGAAGGTGCAGTGGCAGCACTGTAAGGGTTCAGAGAGGATGTGGGAGCCCAAGGAAGATTTGAGGGAGCACTACTCGGAGTTGTTTCCAGATGCAGCAGACTTCGAGGACGAAGTCTAAGACAAGTGGGGTAGAATTGTAATGTGTGGTTCCTGGTACGTATTTAACTCATTTATTTATTTATTTTGAATGAGGAACTCGACGAGTTGGTGGCCCTAACTCGTCAAGCGGAGGGCAGTTTATGCGCGGGGTTTGAGCTATCTACTCGACATGTCAAGATCCCTTGACTCAACAAGTAGCTCGGCCAGAGTGAAACCCTAATCTCGGGGTTTTACACCCTATTAAAGCTCCTTAAGCCCCACCTATTGGCCTCATTTCCAACCTCCTTGTCCTAAACCCTAATCCACGAAACCCTAGAGCTTTCTTTGAGAGTGTGAGCCATTTGAGTGACCTTTATGTTCTTTTGAAGCTTGTGGAAGAAGAAGAAGATAAAGGGCTCAAAAAGGAAAGAGTAGATCCAGAAACTACACTCTTTTTGCTACATTTTCAGGTAATCAATCTTCTCTCTTGACTTTTGGTTCATTAGATCTCTTTATGTCCTCTTTATGTGGGTTTTTGGTCCAAGATTGATAGATTTTGGGAAATGATCAACCAAAGTGGGTATTCTTCCAGATCTCGTACCTAGAGGGGTTGTGATGACATAAAGGTGCAAACTTTATGCCATTAGATCCCTCATGCAAGACTTAGAGAGTCATATAGGCCTTTTTAGCCCCAAAAGGCCATGCATGTGGGAAATGAGGGAACTTTACATGTCCATGTAGTGTTAGGGGTTTAGATATGAGGTTGTAAGTTAGAGTTAGGTGTATGGAGGGCTTAAGGACCAAGTTCTAGGTCCCAAGGAATTAGGGTTTGAGCTAAACCCTCTAAGAAGTGGTATTAAAGGGTAAAGTCAGAAACTTTACCCTTAAAAGGACATTTTCATGGTTGATGGGAAGTATGTAGCTCGAATCTGAAATGTAAGGGCTTAATCCATAAAGTAAGCCAAGCAGACTAGGGAACTCGACGAGTCTAGTAAGGGACTTCACGAGTTGAAGTTGGGTTCTCCCGATAGTATGCGAGGTAGAACTCGAAGAGTCTACGAACGGATTCGACGAGTTGACTCGGCTGACCATGAGTTTGAGTAGTATAGGAACTCACCGAGTTGGGTTGACTTGGAGTTGACTTTGACTTTGACCAGGGCGTTGACTTTGACTAGGGGTAAAATGGTCATTTTACCCTAACAAGAGTTAGCAGATTTTTGATTAAGTGTTATTGTGAAATTGATAGTCGGGGAGTCATTGGAGCAGCCGTCAGAGATTCCTCACGCGAGATTTCACAACTAGCATCCGAGGTGAGTTTTCCTTCAGTTGGAACGGGTCGAAGGAACCAATGCCAACTTGATTATCTATGTTAGCATACACCAGACTTCGGTCGGATGTCGGGGGTAGCCTGATGCAGATTATGTGTTCTGGACTGCGGTCCGATACTGGGGGGGTTCCCGAGAAATTTATATGTATGCTTGATGTCTTTGTGATTCATGCATGTTATGTGTTATGTGTTCCAAGCCTAGGTCCGATGTCGGGGCAATCCAGATGCATGTTAGGTTATATGTTATATGTTATGTGTTTCAGACTTCGGTCCGATGTTGGGGCAAGCCCGATGAAGGTTATATGCTTATGTTATATGCTTATGTTATATGCTTATGTTATGTGCTTGTAATATATGATATGTTGTGTGTATGCCGAGGCAAGCCTTATGCCAGGCGAGGCCCGATGCCAGACATGGTATGATGTCGGGGTAAGCCCGATGCAGGACAGGAGCCCGATGCCCGACAGGAGCCGATGTCAAGTTCGTCCTGATGCAGCTGGGGGGAGTCCAAAAGTTTATGTTATATGTTATGTGTATGGTATGTGATAGTTTGGGGGATCTCACTAAGCTTCGTGCTTACAATTTTCATTTGGTTTCAGGTACTTCCACTAGCAAAGAGAAGGGCTCGGGATGATCGCATTATACACACCATCGCTTCTAGCCTGGGATATTTACTCTTATATTTGATATGAGATTTTGATATGTTGATAGTACGTATGAAAATTTTTGAGATACATGGTTTGACTTTTATATAATAATGATATTTATGGTTTTATTAATGCTTTAAAAACGAAATTCCTAGACTGTATTTTTGGGATGATTCAATATCAATGGTATAATAGAACAAAAAAAAGTTTTTGGTCAATTGGGTGAAATTAATACATCAATAACCTAATGAGTAAATTTCATGTTATTGATTGTCATTTTGGATCATTTTCCTATATTATATGTATTTGTGTACTTATGTCTATTGCAATATATTGCATGACATAAATTCAATTTAAATACTACTATTCATGAAAAGTGCTATAAACTCTTCTTATATTCTGATAGACTAGAAAGAACAAATGCAATGCATGTATAAAATGAGTTTATGTAAATATAAAGGTCAAGTGTCTAATAAATAAGGGCATAAACTAGTATTTAAGAACCTAAAAGGACTTTGGTGATATGACTTTACACAGTAGCAATAGAGTCAACTGCAGATTTTGCCAACCAACTGATTCCAACTTTAATGTGGTAACCATATATGTAGGTTAGTTTCTTAGCTACAAATTTTATCACGACTAAACTCGTTAGTTTTAAGGGCAAAATGGTAATTTTTCAAAAAAGTGAAAACTGATTAATAACCGGTATGACCAATAGGATCCTCCAATGTTAGACCTGCGAGGAAACTTGGTGTAATTGCTGCATCGTTTCTCTGTAAGACCATCATCTCACCTAAATTCTGAAATCTATACACAATACAAGTGTAAGAGTAAGACCATGTTTCTTTTATTCTCATTAAGGCCCCGTTTGATAGTTGCTGATCGAGAAAGTGCTGACTGAGAAAGGTCTGTCTCAGTAAGAAATTCTGACTGAGTAAGAAATCATGTTGTTTGATTGAAAATCTGACTGAATGTGCTGACTGGTGCAAAATGACCATTTTACCCCGATACTCTATATGTTTCTATGCAATATGAAGATAATAATAATAATAATAATAATAATAATAATAACAACAATTATAATAATAATAATAATAATAATAATAATAATAATAATAATAATAATAATAATGTATAAAAAAACTTTCAGCATAATAGACATTAAATATATTATTTTAGAAATAAAACATAAAAACCCATTTAGCTTGTTGGTAAACACCATCCCTTTTACAAGGGAGACCTAAGTTCTAATCTCGTAACCTTCATTAGCTATGATTTTTATCCAAGCCAATGGTACTATTGGAAACCCTCACTTTCTTTCTGGGTCAGTCATCTCCCAACTTCTTTCTCGGTCAGACCTTGCTTTCTGAGTCAGACGTCAAGATTTTGTCTATCAAACACCTTTCGTCTGACCGAGTCAGCCAAAAATGTCTGACCTGACTCGGTCAGATGCATACCAAAAAATGTCTGACCTGATTTAAAAAAAAAATGTAAATCGACATTAGGAGAATAGTTGTCTTTATATTAAAGGGTATTTTATATATTTCATTAATAAACCAAACATTTTTATTTTTATTTTTGCAAATTATGATATTGTAATTTTATTGGGAAAATGAAATAGTATTTCAGTATCGGACCTAAATGGAAAAAGTGGACGGTTGTTCATAGTAACCCAAATGTTCCAACCAGCAAAATCTATCAATCTATATGCTGAAATGCAACGTGAATACATATGATAGTAGCTTTGTTTTTTGAACTGCCGAATCAGGTGTGTTCACTTTTCTATATATGATATCATGTGTTTTTGTGTGTAAGCTTAGCATGTTTGATGTAAGACTATGATTGTGTATATAATATTAATATGTTTGATTTAAGATTATGGTTGTGTCTATAACAATAATATGTTTAGTGTAAGACTATAGTTGTGTCCATATCATTTTTAAAATTGATGTAAAACTATGGTTGTTTCCATAACATTTTCATGATAGATGTAAGACTATGGTTGTGACCATAGCAATTTCATGATCAATGCAAAAGTATAATGGGGATTATGTCAATCTAAAATGTATGTAATTGTGTGCCCCGTGTAGCAGTTTGTGTAGACATTGTGTGCCCACTGGGCTCCTTAGGCGTTTCCGATTACTCATTGTTTATTAACATTTTTCAGGGAGGATACAACAGGACGACGAGCTCTCGCATACTTAACTAGCAATATTTTTTTACTCCATTATAATATTATGATGATGTAACATTGTTCTAGACTTCCATATTTTATTATAATAAATCTATTATTACACTCTGATAATTGTTTTACAAATTATTCATGGAATGTAATCCTCGAGGTTCTCTTATAAATGGTTTAGATGCATTCTAAAAAATTAGGATGTTACATGTATCTCTCTCTGTCTCGTAGCCTCATTTCTTACTATTGCTTATTTTTATGTTGTTGATTGGGTTGGTTGCCCAACCATATTGATCCACATCTGGCAACTGTATTTTTCTCGGAAAGAACCTACTTTCTTGGTCATGCAAACGACAAGGCACCATTTCTAGGTGTAGTCCAAACAACAAGTGTAACATATACGTTTTGAAATCGTGTTTTGTAATGAATAAAATTTGTGAAATACTATGCGAAATTGAGTGTTGAGTTCTAACAAGATGGTTTTTACTAGAAATGAAGTAAAATTATGTTTAGAATCACTCAGAAAAATATTGGAAGTCTTATGAGATTCCAATTAAAAGCCAAATAGTGAAATTTAGCGAAAATATAAAATTTTAAATAAGTAAAATTTTATTATTGAAAGTTGTAAATAATCCCGTTGGAAACTTGTAGGCGAAAACCTCGTCGAAATCCGAGTTATAACGAAGAAGTTATGACCAATCGAAGATCCGCGATAAAACCGACATGGCGTCGAATGACATAAAAAGTGAGTTTTTGATAAACTACCTTTTATCCTTATTGATCTAAATGAAAGTCGTAGTATTCGTTAAACCGAAAAATTCAATAAAAAGAACGCCAAAATCTGACTCTGTATGAAAAAGTTATGATTTTTCTAAGTTTCGGATTAGCAGTAGACAGCTAAAAACTCGAATTTTAGATGGAACTATATTTGACCGACACATCCTAAACAAAAATCGAAGGTTTCGTCATTTGTAGTACAACGGTAAAAAGTCTGACGAAAACGGATGTCGGATGAAGAAGTTATAAATCTTTAACGGATTTTCGTGTCCCAGTCTGTTAAAAATAATAATATTAAAAATAAAGTCAAAATTAGCCGACGAAGTTTAAACGAAAGTTGTAGAGCGTAATTTTAGCTACGCATGCATATAAAGAACATCAAAAACGGAGCTCGTATGCGAAAGTTAGGGATTTTAGAAGTTCGGGGCTCAATTTTCGAGAAATTCCGCATGAATAGTGCCAGCCTCGCAAGATTTTGCCTCGTATCCAACACGCATCACAGTTCGGTTCGCCTAGAGCATCGGTCCAATACGCATCCGACATGTGCCTTGCAGCAGAGTCCGCTTCGTGTCTTCTTCTGATTCGCCGAGGCCGAGGTCCAGTAAGAACTAGACACGTCTCGCATCAATGGCCAAATCTGACATGAGCCACGTCTCGCCTACCAGTCTCGCATCCGAGCCACGTCCGACCTAGCTGGCCCTCGCATTTGCTTACAGTTGTTCACTTCTCAACCCTCGGATCAGAAGCCTCGGCCCTATATAAAGGGACGCTGCGAGCCTTCCCGGGTAACTTTGAAATTTTGACACTTTTCACCCTTTTTTCCATATTTTCTTCATTTTGACTTTCCACGAAGCCCCGGTATCAATTTTAGCATCCGAAACATGCCCCGAGAAGCCCGAAAATTTTATATTTTCAGTTTTGAAGCCCTACCTTCGCAGAGCATAGTTTTCAATTAAGCTCCCGGTTTTCAACATAGAAAGTCATATTTAAAGCCGAAGTGCTGTCCAAATTACTATTTTAACCCCTGGTTAATTTAAGGTGAGTTCAATATATAGGAACAATTGTATGTTATGTGTTATATGTGCTATGGGCTCTTCAGTGATATTATTCCGGGTTATTTTCCCGTGTTATTTTATTCGCTATGTTTATAGCAAATGTAATACCTTTGACCATGTGATCAGTGAAAGGACTTAGATTCACATTGGTACTGGTACGTAGCCTCTGGCCATGTAGACCATGTCTCCGTTAGAGAATGACTTCTATTCTATGGCATTAGCAAATGGTTAGACAGGACTATAAGCCTGAAATCTAACAAGATGTTGATCAAAAATTGTATGTCTTCTATGTCATTTGGGCCAAAGTTTTATTGATGTATATCAAGCATTAAAAAATATATATCTTTGAATAAAGTCTTTGATTGATATGAACGCTTGTCACATGATTTCACATAAGTCTTTGTTGTTCCTCTTTGCTTCTGTCATATTGAAGTATATATATGACATAACGTTATATTGTATCTATTATTGAACTCACTAAGCGTCACCGCTTACCCTATTAATGTTTAACAATTGCAGGTGATAAGTAACTAGTATGATCACATACTATTGAAAGATTTAGAATAGTTTGTAATAGTACTTTTGTACTCCAATTTATATTTGTATAAATTACAATATCCTAGGTAGTTATGTAATATATAACACTTTATAATAGTCGGTTTGTATCCAGTAGTTTGTAATCTCTTTATCAATGTAAAATATTGCTTTTATGAATATGCAAGTAGCATGTTTTGGAGTAATAATATTGTGAAGTATGAAAGTTTGGGTCTTTCAAAAATACGAAAGTTGAGGTCTTTCAACAAGGCACCATCTGGAAAATGTCTTCTCTAGACGTCTTGTTCATACTTCGGAGGGTTGTTAGACGTACATGGTATTTGTATTTATTTATGTTTGTATGCTTAGTGTGGCCCATTGTCATTAGGGCATCCACAATGCATTTAACTTAATAGATTTCAATGGAGTGCCTCATCATCATTCACTATTCCATATAATTCTATTCATTTTTATCTCACAATGCATTAAACTCTACAAGTTTAATGGAATATATTAAAAAAATATTTATTTAAAGATTTAAAGACTTTCATTTTTCCTGTTGAAGAGTTCAATGACCATTGAACTCCAAATTCATTGAATGCAAAGGTGACATTTTACAATGGTCGCGTTGTATGACACCTCATTCATCTATTCCATTAAACTCTCCGTTATGAATGCTCTTAGGCCATCCACAATGGGAGTTGTACGAGAGTTTAATGGAATAAATGTGAATATAGTACAGAGGAAAGAGAGTGTGAAGTTGAATGACCATTGAATGATTGAATGGAATTCTAATTGAAAATTTATGAATTTTTTAAGAATTAAAATGAATGTAGCAATCCATAAAACTCTCTATGAATTTAATCCATTGGAGATGGTCTTAGCCCACTTGTATTTAGCCGTTATAAATGTACTCTCGTATATATATATATATTGACTTCGATGAGACAGAGTTTTATGGGAATAATACAATTACAAAAGTGATGAGATGACGTTTTAAGGTCGCAATATTTGAAAAATTAAAACTTTGAAAAACTCGTTTACAACCCACTTGACAAGTGGCACACCATTACGTGTTGTCAGCATTGAAGAAAACGATATAATAAGGTCAACTAGCTGCTGCATGCTTTTAGCCTTGGCGCTATCTGAGGAAATAATGGACAGGGAAGGGCTGAAAGTGTAAATTCTCCAAAAATATCTAAAAGATTGATTTCTGTTATTTTAAGCCATTCATTATTGAATGTTATTTGGAAAAAGTCCAGAGAATATAAGCGAGAAACAAGAAGAGCAAAAGTATTCATGGCTCAATGCCGGTTCCCTGGCCTGTAATGTTTTCTGTCCCTATAATCGATTAATTAGAGAGGTTAATAGTACTATTCTATTGCTAACTTACAGCTGTATGGTCGATCCGTTCTTGTTGATTAGCGCAAGCGCTGTTGAAATTTGGTACCTGAAATAAGAATGTGTTAGAAGTTGTACGAAGCAGGTTACTCACATGGTTGCTAGAGATATGAACAATTTTTGGTGTTCCAACAAGTACTTGATTATTGTCAATGTTTATAATTCATACAGGATGGCGCTTTGAAGGAAACTCCGTAAGCTGCTTCTGCCATAACCATACATAATCACCAATATCAAAAATCAATGTCCTCTTCAGGGGTAAACCTAGAAAAGTATCAAATTCCACTGGAGGAGATCATTCGAGCCACAAACAACTTCAGTTCAGAATCTAAGATTGGAGATGGTGGATTTGGAATGGTCTACATAGGACAACTATCAAAACACTGGCATAAAGCCAAGGTAGCCATCAAACGCCTTGATCATAATGGTTATCAAGGAAGCAATGAGTTCCATAATGAACTCAAAATGGTATCCAGTTTCAACCATCCAAACATCGTCCCTTTTATTGGTTATTGTGATGATGAAAATGAAATGATCATTGTGTATGAGTATGCTATCAATGGAAGCCTTGACAGGCTTCTCGAAGACCCGAACAAGTGGCGTTATGTAACATGGGCACAACGCATGAGGATTTGTTTAGGAGCAGCAAGAGGACTCAAGTACCTTCACTCTGGTCTTGGGGAGAACAGGAGAGTAATTCACAGAGACGTAAAAAGTGCAAATATACTGTTAGATGAGCATCTCCAAGCCAAAATTTCTGATTTCGGTTTGTCAAGATTTGGTCCACGAAATCAGCCACATAGTCAACTCATTACAAAGGCTTCGGGTACAAGGTTTTACATAGATCCTCTTTACAATGAAAGGGGTAGGCTCTCGAAAGAATCAGACGTGTACTCATTTGGAGTTGTACTCTTTGAAATGTCAAGTGGCATGCTAGCTTATCGTACAAAGTGCTTTGGAGATGGAAAGGAACAATATCTATTGGACCTAGTACGAAGCTATTATGACGATGAAGAAGTCCATGGGCTCGACAAGTTAATTGATCCTATTATGAGAGATGATATTAATATGAGATCTTTTCATACGTTTAACGGAATTGCACACGAGTGTGTTAATTTGGATTCAAAGAAGCGCCCTACGATGGAAAGGATCATTCGCGAGATTGAGAAAGCATCGGATATTCAGGTTAGTATTTCCATCATTAAAAAAAAAAAGAAGAAAAAAAAAACCTATTTTCATAGCATGATCGAAGACTGCCATGCTCCACAAGATACCATAAATTGTTGTAATAATCTCACGAAACAGTGACCAAATTTTACATGGAATTAATACCCTTTCGAGTATATATAAGAAATATTAATTATTAAAAATATTGTGATAATTAAATTCAAAATTCATTTATTATGAAGATTATTAATGCATTTAACATTTAACATTTAATTATGATAATATTCCTTATAAATAATGTATTCTACATTTAATTATTGTAAAATTTTGTTTCTTATACGTATCTTTAGGATATATATTAGAAAATTCCATTTTGCATTGTTTCGGTAGCTATCTCAAAATTTCCTAGTAGGTTTTAACACTAAGTTTATTTTGTTTCATCTAGAATAATGTTTTGAAATCGTGCTCTGGTGTGGTAAAAATTTCACTTCTCGCTCTTATCTTCTTTTATTTCATGCGCCTGTGATATTTTTTTTATGATTCTTCTCAGTGACAAATGTCAAAATACTATAATTCCCTTTCTAATTTTCTTTCATTTTTTATTATTAACTTTATCATAATAATAATAATAATAATAATAATAATAATAAGCTTTGGCACATTTAGTGGCACAGCAAACTGCTGCTAAACACTCATTAGGTAATCAGTGGCACAAAATAAAAATGTCGCTAATTGTCACTATACATCTTTTAATGACACTTTTAGTTTACATCGTTGCAACCTTTTGGGGATCTAATTCAGGTTTTGGTTATTGCACTAAAATGTTTTTGAATTTTAGTGACACTTATTTTGTGCCATTATATAGTTGCTAAAATAAAACATACTTACCTACGTTTAGTAACATATTTTTTTATTAGAAAAAAACACATTCAAAATACTAAAGTGATAATGAAGATAATCAATAGAAACATAATATCATTACTTAAAATAAAATTTAATTTGTCTAATAACAATAACAATATTTAATATACAAGTCTTCTAAAATGTTTAATAAGTCTAAATGTTGTATTAGTAACACTCAAAACATAAACTATGAAACTAAATACTTGCCTAATAAGAATATTTATAAGATACACTAGCCCCATTATAAGTGAATTGATGTTTTCTTATGTGGACTCCAATACATGAATATGAAACTACACGCAAAAACAATACAATACAACATGACATAACATGATATATTATTAAGTGTTGGGTGACAATAAAACAAGTTATGCACACCAGAAAAAAATCAAAACAAACTTCGATGACCTTGCAGAAATAAAACTTCTGAAAAAATACAATCACACACAAAGGTTACACCTCACTTGAGCTCTCAAAACAAAAGAATCTTTTTTGCTTACTAACTACTCCAAAGGAGTTCTCTCAACCTCAAAGTGATTACTCTCTTGAAATTTCTACACACATACAATGATAGAGATATGAGTCTATTTATACTTGAGGAATCAGACCTAAAACACTAATGGGCCAAGCTCATTGGCCCATAGGCCCATGAATGGTGACAACCAATCATATTCTACCATGAAACATCCTCTCGAACATTCTTCCATTTCATACAACTTATGAGTATCAGCAACACACATCATGGAGCACCTTCTTTCATAGTGGAGCATCATGATGTACAAGTGGCGCATCAAAAACTCTAATTGCCTAACATCCACCATGGTGGCACCATATGGTGTATATCTTGAGCAATACCAACTTCTGAGAATCTTTGAATGATCTTGAGCATCATTAAGGACTTTGTAGCATACTTGGATCATCAAAGACCAAGATAGTCCATCGTATGCCATCATGGCACAACAGGAATATGGATGGCACAATAGGCATCAAGCGTGGAACAAGAGCATCTAGGTTGGAGCAACACACCATCTTGGCACAACAATAACATACATGGTACAATAAGTTCATGCTTAGCGCAACAACATACTCCATGGCACAAAAGGAGTACCTCATGGTGCAAAAGGGATACACCATGGAGCAAGAGGGAGTATCTTAGCGCAAGAAGGAGTGCCCTTGGCGCAACAACATCCTTCTTGGCCCAAGTATTTAGCAGATGGAGCAACAAGGTCCCCTTCTTGCTCCATATCAATACCAAGTGCTCTAAACCTCTTCCAGGTGCTCCAAACCCCATTTTGTATGATCTGTTCATTTATCGTTTGATCCATTCCTGTGGTAGATAATCAATTCCTTTCTCAGATGATCGATTCCTTCTTTAAATGCTCTATGAACCTCAAGGGATCCATTGAGTTCTAAGTGCTCCACATGAACTGAAAATGCTTCATCCAAGTGTTCCACTTGATTCTAAGTGCTCCATGTTGGACAAGCCTTCACACTTCAACAATCTCCCACTTGAAGGATTGAACAATTTCATCTGTTATTCAAAGTCTTCACCATTCTCTTCATCTGTCTCTCTATGTCTCTCTCTCTTTATGCCAACCCACATCCTCAAAATCTTGGAAGGGCAGTTGAAGCCATGCTTAGCTTCAGCTTTCTAGTGGTAAACACCTTAGTACATTCAACTGCTAAATTCTCCATACTAAGGACTTTCTTCAGCTTAGTAGCCCCTTGGTTCATTGTCTTGAACACCATCTTTTTCTTACCAACTTTAAGAGCACTTTCTGGTTGTTCCTTCAAGATGTCTCCTTCCAAGTTATCGTAAAGGGGATCAATTGAATTCATATATAGGTGCTCTAGATGGTGATTTTTCAGAGACCACTACATTCAACATAGAAGTAATTGTAGTCATCTTCACAACTGGAGAATCGTCCTGTCCCTTCTGTTGTATTCCCTTGACCACCAACCTTCCATTGCAAGTTTTACCGCTATCTATCTCATCCTTAACTTGAAACATCTTACTATTCTGCAGTTTGGTTACTTGTCATCTATAGCCTTCTCCCACTTTATGGAGTTCATCCTCAAGGCCTCTGGTTTTCAACCATTCTCACACATCAATGTGCCATTGGTTGATGGAGAATACCCCACTGGAGTACGTTGCTTCGTGATCCTCTGGATAATATGTGGTTTGATCTTTGAAACACCTACAACTCCACCCTTATAATCATTATCACCAGAACTCCCATTATTTCCAGGTTTATCAGAGCTCCCACTTCTTCTTGAACATATGCATATCCTTTAACCAAAGATAGGTTTTGCATGATTCTGGGATACACCCACTGGATAATCTACAGTTGGACTATAAACACCAGAATAAGCTAAACCCGACTTCCCAAACTTAAGCAGATTTCCTATTTTCACAAAACGGACTTTCTTCTGTCTACTAATAGAACATCGTTTATAAGTATCTATCACATTCTTCGAATATGGCATCCTCCCACTGGATACAGGCTTCCACGTTCCTTCCTTACTCTTATGAACAAATCTTTTGTGGCATAGAGTGGATGCCCCAACTTCTTCAACAACATGTGCCTCATCATTAGAAATTTCCACCATGTATAGTCTACCATGTTTCTGGCCCTTAGCAATGATCAAGTTTCCCTTCTTCAGTCTCCATTTGTGATCACCAAATGTAACATGGTGACCTTCATTATTGAGTTGTCCAACTGATTTCAACATCTTCTTCAGATCTGGAACGAACTTGACATTCTTTAAAGTCCAATCCCTACCCAGAGTCGTCTTGAGAACCACATCTCTGACACCCATGATATCTAGACACTTCTTATCTGCCAGCTTGACCTTCCCTTGGTAATGCCTGAAGTTCTGCATCACATCTTTGGAATGATTAGCGTGAAATGACGCACTAGAATCCAAGACCTAGGGTTCTATTGAATTTTCAACTAAACAAAAAAGTGTGTCACCTTCAAAATCTTCTGCCATATTAATCTCCTTGTGACCTTTATCTACTATGAGCATTAGGCAATTACTTTTGACATGACCACTCTCTTTTCAGTTGCAACAAGTTACGTCCCTCCTGTTGTTCTGTCCATTTCTCCTCCTCGACTTTGGTCATCCACTACCCCGACATCCTTTATTAGACCCCCTTCCTCTATCTTCAGTACTCAGAAAACACTATTGGAAGCTTCTACAACACTTCATTTGAGTACATCCTCACTAAGGATTACATCACGAATGCCTTCGAATGTTAGCTTAGCACCCCTAGCTGAGCAGTAAATTGTTGTCACTGTACCAAACCAACTATCAGGAAAAGATGATAATAATAGCAATGCCATGAGTTCATCTTCAAATTTAATATCAAACAACATCAACCTTGACTGCATTGAATTAAGTTCATTAACATGGTTAGTCGCTGAGCCACCCTCCTTCTTCTTCAGATTTACCAATTGTCAAATCAACTGAACCTTGTTCGCTGCTGAAGGTTTTTCATACATGTTAGATGGTGATTTGATCAACTCTTGAGTAGTCTTCACATTGGCAATGTTGTATGCTACATTCTATGCCAAGGATAATCTTACCATACCAAGTGCCTTCCGATCTAATAATTCATAATCCTCCTGCTTCATTTCTTTAGGTTTACTTGGGGACAATGGTTCATGTAAGTTTTTTTTGGTAGAGGTAGTCTTCAATTTGAATTTTCAAGAAACCGAAAGCGTTTCCATTGAATTTGTCAATTTTAACTTACCCATCTTGCAATATCTCTGATATCAGTTTGTTGGGTGACAACAAAACAAGTTAAGCACTTTAGAAAAAAATCAAAACAAAATTCGGTGACTTTGTGTAAATAAAACTTCTGAAAAGGTAATCAAGTGAACACAATATTTAACGTGGTTCGGTCAAGGTAACCTATATCTTCGGGCGAACAAGAGAGAAAGAGAGGGAGAGAGATAGAGGTAGAGAGAGAGAGAGAGATGGATAGAGGATTTTATTAACTTTCAAGAACAAATATAATTACACACAAAGGTTACACCTCACTTGAGCTCTCAAAAGAAAAGAATCTATCTTGCTTACTAACTTCTGTAAAGGATTTCTCTCAACCTTACAGTGATCACTCTTTTGAAATTTCTACACACATACAATGATGGAGATATGAGTCTATTTATACTTGAGGGATCAGACCTAAAACCTTAATGGGCCAAGCCTATTAGCGTATAGGCCTATGAATTGTAACAACCAATCATATTCTACCATGGAACATCCTCTGGAACATTCTTCCATGCCATACAACCCATGGGCATTAGCAACACACATGATGGAGCACCGTCTGCCATAGTGGACCATCATGATGTACAAGTGACGCATCATCAACACTAATGGTCCAACATCCATCATGGTGGCACAACATGGTGTATATGTTGAGCAATACCAACTTTCGAGCATCCTTGAATGATCTTAAGCATCATTGAGGACTTCATAACATACCTGCATCATCAAGGACCAAGATGTCCATCTTGGCCCGTCATGGCGCAACACGAATATGGATGACGCAAAAGGCATCAAGTGTGACACAAGAGCATCTAGGTTGGAGCAACATCACTATCTTGGTGCAACAATAACATGCATGGCGCAACAAGACCATGTTTGGTGCAACATCGTACTCTATGGCGCAACAAGAGTACCCCATGGCACAAGAGGGATGCTCCATGGTGCAAGAGGGAGTATCATGGCACAAGAAGGAGTGCCCTTGGCGTAACAACATCCTTCTTGGCCCAAGTCTTCACCAGTTGGCGCAACAAGGTCCCCTTGGTGCTCCATATCACTCCCAAGTGCTCCAAACCTCTTCGAGGTGCTTCAAACCCCTTCTGTACGACCGGTTCCTTTGGCACTTGTTCCATTCCTTTGTCGGACGATCCATTCCTTTCTCAGATGATCCATTCCTTTGCCACATGCTTCATGAACCTCAAGTTCTCCATTAAGTTCTAAGTGCTCCAAGTGAACTCAAAATGCTTCATCCAAGTGCTCCACTTGATTCTAAGTGCTCGATGTTAGACAAGACTTCATACATCAACATTAAGAGTTTTCAAATCTAGAAAGACCCTTTATGTAAAACAAAAAAAACCTTGTAAAATGAAAAGAAGAAGAATACAAGATTATGTTTAATTGCTTGTAAACAATAATAAATAAGCATCTTAGTTAGATACATAAAATACATGATAAAAAACCTATTGTACTAGAAAGTATTTACCTATTCCTGAATAGAGTCATGTGCATATACATCATGTATACTCATACTTGTTGGAAGAACAGTCTAGCGAAATTAAAATAAACCATGAACAAATCCATTTTTATAGAAAATTGAAAATAAAAAAGTGAAGGTGCCTGCAACTACAGACCGTGAATATGTTATACGTTATCGCTAGCTAAGGGCTGCAACTTAAGCCAAAAAGTAAAAACAATGTGCTATAGGACATCATATTCTACAAATCTTATTGAAAACGAGAATTAATCTAGATCATAAACCTAAAACCAAATAACAAAATTTGATTACCATTCATAAGCACACACCCAAAATCAATCGATTACAAACGAAAAACCCATGTCATTAATCAAAATCAATCTTCTTGCTTCCTTCCTTGTTTTTATTTCTTGGATTATGGTAATTAAAGATTAATAATTTTTTAACATAAAATCATTTTAATTAAACGATCTAGATTATACATACCCACAAATTATATAATAAAGGTCCTAAATCATGTCTAAAACAGGACACATTTTCCCTAGAACATTGGTGTTTTTGCAAAAAAAAAAAAAAAAAAAAAAAAAAAAAAAAAAAAAAAAAGGGTTACATCTTCAATCTAATTAAAATATAGGAAATTAAGCATTCTAACCACTTTTTAATGCATATTTAAAGAAAAGGATCCAACCTTTTTTTAGCAAAAATAACCACATTCTCCGGATGGGCATTCCTGACCAAGAAAAAACACTTTATTTTTACTTATTTCGGAACGACATTCCGGACTAACATTTCAGATTTAAATAACTAGAATTTCAAGAACAAATTTGTAATCCGAAGAACAATTCCGGAATTTTGAAGAAAAAAAATCATTTTCTACTTAAATTTAACAAAAAAAAAAGAGTATAGTAATGTGAGCTATATACGATATTAGTGTATAAAATTAGAAATTTTATTGAGAAGCAGTGAAATTAAACAATCCAAAATGAAGCATTCGGGATCCCAAAAAAAACAAAAAGATTTTTTTGAAAATTTTTTAAAAAAAATTGAAACTTGAGTACTTTGGAAAAAGGCATTCTGGAGAAAGTGGTTATTTTTCAAAAAAACTAAAAAATGATGGTTATTTTTTTTAAAACTTATATATAATCGTTAGATTACTTAATTTCCCTTAAAGTATACATACCCACAAATTACAGGGATGTTCATGTCTAATTCTTGCAATTGCAACTATCAAGATATAACATTGATGCCTTCTCTATAGCTGATTAACATGAAAAATATATTTAAAAAAAAAAGGAGAAACAACATAAATGCCCTACAAAGTTTTTAGGGTTGATCTATTTAGTCCTTAAAGTATTTTTGTTGCTTTATGGGGGCATAAGTTAGGAAACAACCTGTTTTTTAGTCACTAGGACTTATTTTAGCTGGTTTCAATGTCACGTTAGCTACTTTTGCCACATCAGCCATTGGAAAGTCAATATCACATTTCGGCCATCTCTTTGTTACAAAATCCAAACGTAAACCCATCATCCTCTCTTATTTTATCACAAGAAAATCTTTCAGTTTTTTCTCTCTACTTCACCACCAAATTGCCCTCTCCCTCTTGAGCTACCTGAATCCTTCCCTCATCCTCAATTCCCAACTCCATTCTTTTTTCTGGATACAAACTCATCATTGTTTCTCTTAAATCACTAACCCAGTCACTATGTTCAGCTTCATCCTTGATTAAGCTCTTAGCAGACCGACCTTCATAGCCATGCTTGGATGCCCTTGTTGAAAACTATAATCGGGATTGAGTTGTCAAATTAGGGAGCCTTAATTTCCTAGATGATAAGGAAGATTTCTACTTTAGTTTCCGAGGAAATACCTAAGTGAAAACATCGTTTCCCTTTTACTGATGGGCTTGATTTCAAGCTTAACCGACTTACAAGGAAAGAAGACGAGCTAAAAAGACGGAGGTGTGGCGCTGAAAAAATGTTGAAGGGCATGTTGCAATGGAAATGGAAGCCAAGAGTTTGTAGTGATTGAGGACTATGGGTGTAAACCGATTGGTCAAGTGGTCTCTAAACGGGAGATTATTGAGTAGTGGATCATGATCATAAGGGTGAAGTTGTTAGAACAAATATTTGGCAGAAAATGGAGTCTTGGCTTCGGCTGAGAGTGAATCCATTTGACAAAGGTGACTGAGTGTTGTTTCTAAGAGAAGCCTCGAAGGTGAGGCTATGAGCAATATCTGAAGCACAACCTGGAAGTATAACTGTGAGGTGAAGGAAGGTTTCAGAGGTGAAGGTTTTGACAAGAGAAGGTTTTGCAACACAGCTGAACACCAACACGCGACCTCACTTTTGGTGTATTCCTTACTTTGACTTTTGGTGTTTAAAAGCAATCTTGGACTGTAATATCAGTCCAACCTAAGGGAAAAGTATGCTATAATGGGCCAACTTATGTCGGTGATGCCATATGACGACGAGCCTCAGTCGAGAAGAAATTAGGTCAAACGGTTGTTATAATAAATAAATCTCTCAATATTAGGTCATTTCCTATATTGCCTTTGGGCATAACTTAATTACTTTGATCAAGTGAACCATGTTAACTTCTTGTGTTCATATTTTTCTTTAGCATCTACAATATTTTGTTTTGTGTTTGTTGAAGTCCTTCATCCTAACAATGTATGTATGTATATTTGTTTATGTGTGTGTATGTATGTATGTATGTGTATGTGTATGTGTATGTATGTATGTATGTATGCATGCATATATGTATGTATGTATGTATATATGTATGTATGTATGTATGTATGTATGTATGCATTTATCTACATGTGTGTGTTAGTTTTTTTGATGTATGTATATATTTATATGTATGTATGTGTGTATATGAATGCATGTAATTATGTATATCTTTATTAATTGTTGGGGTATGTAGTCGTGTCCAACATGGAGCACTTAGATTATAATGGACCACTTGGGGTTCATGGAGCATGTGACAAAAGGAACGGATCATCTGAGAAAGGAATGGATCGTCTAACAAATGAGCGGATCAAGTGCCAAAGGAATGAATCATGCAGAAGGGGGTTTAGAGCATCTGGAAGAGGTTTGGAGCACTTCGGAGTGATATGGAGCAACAAGGCACCTTGTTGCTCCATATGTTAAAGGGATGGGCCAAGAAGGATGCTCTTGTGCCATAATGCTCCCTCTCGCACCATGAGGATCCCTCTTGCGCCATAGGGTACTCCTCTTTCTCCATGAGGTATGCTCTTCTGCAATTCATGGCCTTGTTGCGTCATGATGGTATTGTTGCTCCAATCTTGATGTTCTTGTGCCACACTTGAAGCCACTTGCGCCATCCATATTCCTGTTGCGCCATGATGACGCAAGACGGACCATCTTCGTCCTTGATGAGCCAAGTATGCAATGAAATCCTCTATGATGCTCAAGATCGTTCAAGGATGCTAAGAAGTTATTGCTCAAGGATCACACCATGTTGTGGGGATGGATGTTAGGCCATTAGTGTTCATGATGCACCATTTATACATCATGATGCTCAACTATGGCAGAAGGTGCTCCAACATGTGTGTTGCTGATGCTCATGGGTTATATGACATGGAAGAATGTACCAAAACATGTTGAATGGCGGAATATAATTAGTTGTCACCTTTCATGGGCCCATGGGCCAATGGGCTTGGCCCATTAGGGTATTTAGGTCTGAACCCTCAAGTATAAATAGACTCATACCCCATCATTGTAAATTGCTAGATTTTTGTGAAAGCTCAACGTGAGATACAATTTTGAGTGCTTGTAATAGTTCCACAAATTTAATAAAATCCTCTCTTGTTCGCTCATTGACGTAGGTCACCTTGACCGAACCATGTTAAATATCATGTTCTTTTGATTTACGTTTTTCAGAAGTTTTGTGAGTTCACCGAAGTTTGTTTTTGATACTTGTCTGAAGTGCTTAAATTGTTTTGTTCTCACCCAACATTAATCATGCACGTAAGTGTGTTTGTGCTTTTGTTTATGTATGTATGTATGTGTGTATGTATGTACGTACGCACCCACGGATGTGTAGCACATTGTAATGTAATACATACATGTGTGACGTGTGTAGTCTGCAATTTTGTCAGAAGTGACTCCTGAGTGTTGTTGATTCACAGCTTCCACATATTCATTCTCCTCCTGCTGCTAATATGGTTGGGGGTATTATAATGCCACTGATTATTGAAGATCTTCCTGGTGTATCGGTTCCACAAGAGCATAACAGTGTTTCAGATGATGTGGTAGCACTTGCACCTGTTGGATACAAGGTCAGACATGTTCTTAATATCTGGTTGCATATTGCAGTTTTTTTTTTTTTTTTGGTTATTCCTCATCTTCAAGGTTTTGTTGTATGTGGTATTTGATTTTTTTTAAATCCCTTGCACAGGTTAATAATCGACTTCGCTTTCCTGCACTCTTGAAAGAATTTCTTAATCCTATTAAAGTATCCGCAGAGGAATTTTTCTCTGAGTGGAGATTACTAGCCAGACCTCCTCTGAAACTTCAAGAAGTGGTTTGTGCATGTTACATCATCTTTATATCAATTTTTGAGTAAGTTATGTCACATCCATCATAATGTGTACAGGTTAAAGGTGTGAATTTGATGTCATTGGAAGAAATGACAAAATTGTTCCATAGTTTGAGGTTGATGGTTTGTCCTGGACTGGTAAGATCTTTGCAGTATACTAAGATATAACTCATATTCCCTTTAATTAATATTCTTAACTAAATCTTGCATATTTTCAGGATCCAAATGCAAATAATCTAGTTGCAAGCACAGACTTCTATTCCAAGGATATAGGAGCCATGTTATGCTTGGTAAGAATTGAAACAGATCCAGCTGACAGAACACAGCTCCGCATGACAGTTGCATCAAGGAATCCAACACTAACATTCCAGTAGGTTTTTCAGATTTTAGTTTGATATAAATACACACAAATGTGGAGATCATTTGAATACTTTTCTACACAGGTTGAAAGAATTCATCAAGAAATATGTGGTTAGGATTGATACAGCCACCACGACCTCTCCCAACTTCACTAGGAGGACCTTCGATAGGCTTAGCATGTCTTCCTGTTAAAGACCAGGATACTAATGTAAAGGTATTGTCTCTTTCCTGTATATCATGCATATCCACTGACCTTATTAGTCCCCTGTTGGGTTTTTAGTCTTGATAGGTTGTTATTTTAGTGGTGTTTTAGTATTTAGTTTATCTAGTCAATTAAATAAATGTTAGTAAGTTGAAACTGTCAATGAAGGACCGTGTATTAGGGAGTATTAGAAGCATGATTGCTGCTGGAAAGGTGGGCACGTGAGTTTTACTATTTCCTGCTAGAGTTTAGCATGTATAGCTATAAATAGTCTCATATCTATTGAATAAAGTGTAGCAGCTTTGAGTCCAAAATACTTCCATCTCTCCATATTTGTTTTCTGTATACATATATACCTGTGAGTGTGTGTTATTTGAGAGACGACTTGAGGGCCTGTGATCCAACATCCTCCGTATCTTTTTTATCTCAATTTTTACCTACCCTTAATCTTCTCACAGCCAATAAGAGATATAGCAGAAGGATTCTATGCTTTATGCCTCAAAGATATAGGAGTCCTGTATGAAGATCCTTATATTCAGGTAAATCATTTATTATATGTATTGTTAATTATACTCTAATGGAAAACTAAGGTACTAATGATTCTTGTTATTGGATATATATTATATTTCCTAGATTGGCATCAAAGCAGAATGGCAAAAACACTATGGCCGCATTGTACTTTTCATTGGAAACAAGAATGCTAGTGCCCCACTTGAATCAGTACATGTGGTGATATTACCTCTACCCCATTTGAAGTTGGAGCTTTCATTAGTACCAGAAACTATAGCTCCACGTGCACAGGTCAAACATGTTTAAATGTTTTTGATACATTGTTCAATATTGCATTTTAATTGAATATTGAATAAAGATTTTCTTTAAACGGTGTTTTTGTAATTGTTTAGGTTCAATGCCCACTTGAAGTGATAAATCTCAACCCAAGTTGCGATGTTGCTGTTCTCGATTTCTCCTACAAGTTTCAAAAGAAATTGGTATTTAACTAATTCTTTATTTTTGGATATTCTTTATCTGCAAGGTTTTGTTTTAGTTGCATGCGTTAAGTTTTTTAAATTTTTGATGCAGGTTATTAATAGACTTCGCCTTCCTATAGTCTTGAACAAATTCTTGAATCCTATTCAAGTATCCGTTGAGAATTTTTTCTCCCAGTGGAGATCACTAGCTGGACCTCCTTTGAAACTTCAACAAGTGGTTTGTGCATTTTACATCTGTCTTTACATCAATTATTGAGTAAGTTATGTGACATCCATCATAATTTGTACAGGTTAGGGGTGTGAGACCAATATCATTGAAAGAAATGGAAAATTTGTTCAATAGCTTAAGGTTGATGGTTTGTCAAGGACTGGTATGTTCTTTGTAATTGTGGTTATTTTATTTAACAGCAGGTCATCCCAAGGTTGAAGCTTCTGACATTCGAACTTGGGGAAACTCCATTTTGGAGTGGTTAGTTCCCAAGAGATCACCAATGACTCACCTTGATGGTGTTTGTTCTTCGTAGTATCATAAAATATAAACAATATCCCCTTTAACATTGTTGATTAAAATTTGATTAACTTTCAGGATACAAGTGTAAATAATATAGTTGCAAGCACAACCTTCTATTCCCAGAGTACAGGAGCTATGCTATGTTTGGTAAGAATTGAAACCGATCCAGCTGATAGAACGCAGATCCGCATGACAGTCGCATCAAGGAATCCAACATTAACATTCGAGTATGTTTTTAAGTTTTTAGTTTCGTCTTATAAATACAAAAACAGTTGTGGACATCATTTGACTGGTTATCTACACAGGTTGAAGGAAGATCATCAAGGAACATTTAGTTAGGATTCCTACAGCCACCAAGCAACCACCACAACCTCAGCCAACTATGCCACCACAAATTGTTGAGCTTTAAAAGACATTACCAGTATATGATTGAATACAAGCCCACTGACAAGAAACTATAAAATGGTTTTACAAGCAGTGTTGTAAGATAATTATTGTCAAGGAAAATCACACAAAACATAGTTTAGAGTGGAAACCTAAAATGGGAAAACCACTATGAAGGACACTATATTAATCTCTTAAAAGGGAAGAAAGGAGATTAAAAGAACATGTAATAGCCCTATATATATATATATATATATATATATATATATATATATATATATATATATATATATATATATGAGAAATTATTAAAACATCTCTCCTACGAAACTATAAAAGTCAGGAACAGATATCCCAAATAAAACACAGTATTAGGAAAAAAGGTAACTTTGACAGCAACCAAAACTCTTTCGCTACAATTTCTAGAAAGGTCACCTACCATGGAAGGTTAAGAGCATATTTAACAAATTCCTCACTAGGACAAAACCAATCTTTAGAAAAGTAAACTTCAACCATCTCAAGAAAATGAAAAACATACAATGTTCAAAAAATTGTTAATCGAACCGGTTTTGTCATCATGTTGCCCAAACTGTTATTGGTGTCACTCTTGGTCACGTTGATATTGCGTTGGGCAATGACATTTTGATGTAATGGTGTCTTCTGTCAATGTGATTGTTTTCTTGTGTAACATCAAATCGTTCGTGATTCATATCACATTTTCACTATCGCAATAAAATATAGTTCATGAAAAATCACCACATATCTCACACACTGCCACCCTCTAAGACATGTAGCCTCTTTACACGCTTATAAACTTACCTTCCCTAGCAGACAAAGCCCAGGTGGATTTGATGTGTAGCCTTCCAACTTCAATGCAATCACCGATATTGGAAAAATAACCATGACTGATCTTTTGTTGAGATCACATGTATAATTTAAATCAACGAATCCACATAAACCAAATGTTGATTTTCCAAAATTTGGGCCTCACAAGTTCCTTTAAGGTACAAGAAGATCCATTGTTAGCCATAAAATAACTTAAACTCTCAATTCATGTGATAAGTCACCATCATGGCATACATTAACAATCCAAACACACTTAAATACAAAACCTTTGACATATGATCAATTTCCTCATTTGTTTGTCGACAAATTTGGAAAGAGGAGTACTTATTGGTTTGACATTTTGCACGTTGAGTTAGTGTAGAACTTTTTTGATGTAGCTGCTTTGTCATAAGTATACATTGTTTATGGATCCATTCCTTAAATTTACATACCAAGTATTTTATTTGCAACATTAGAAGCTTTTATTTTAAATTCCAGCCAAGTTTGTTTTTCAGTTTGATGATGGCCAATAGGAAGTAGTATTGACAGAATCACCCAGCGACTTCTGTCGTTACCATAAATAATCACCAAATCAAATATGAATATATCCATGAATTCCCATAATGACTTTGGTTATAGGTTTATGATATTCATTAAACCAGAGGAAATACAAAGGGAAATACAAGTATGGTTGATTTGGTATGGCCCACAAAGGACACAAAAAATTTTGAATTCCTGAACTGAGATCGGTACAGTGGATTTAGTATGGTTCACAAAAGAACAACTCTATAAACATTCACAGAACCGCACATTATCCATCACATGTCTTAACCAAAATAATTATAAAGGAAACAATGAGTTATGTAATGAACTCCATATGGTTTCAAGTTTCGGCCATTGGTTATTGTGACGATGACAGTGAAATTATCATGAGTGTATGAATGGAATCATTGGTGTGATTCTTCAAGACCTATATAAGAAGCATTGCATAACAAGGGTACACACGTGTGAAAAATTGTTGTAGGGCAGCAAGATGACTCAAACACTTTCACTCAGATCTTGGGGAGGACAAAAATGTAATTCACAAACACATGAATAGTTTAAATATATTGATCATGCAACCCAAACTTTGTAATTTTGGTTTGTCAATGATAAATTGTTTTACTGATTCTTATTCCTCTTAGATAAATAGTGTAGAGTATAATAAATAAGCTAGGCCCAGAAATACAATATTGGGTTTGATATAATAAAATATACACTAATAAGCCCCCGTAGTTTGAGTGCTAAGACAAAATGCATAAACTGGTGTGATAATCGGGAAATGGTGAAGACGGGAGGCCTTTCTTTTGGGTTTTCTATGCCTCAAATACACTTAAACTAGGTAGCGGAAAAATCAATGTATGATATACCTAAGTTTACATGCAACTTAAGGATCCAGGTTCCATACTATCATTGATATCCTATGAACATAAAACACAAAGAAGAATAACATACCTCCTATGTAGTCGTTGATCTCCATGCTTGAGATCTTGTCCACTTTAAAGTTGCTTGGATCGGAGGACCCAAACCCTAAATATAAAGAAGAATAACATACCTCCTATGTATCACACTCAATGACTCCTAAGAGTGGAACAACACAATAACTAGGAAAGGGTCAATTTCAAAAACCCTAAAAGCGATATAAATCTTCCCTATAAAGAAATAGGAAGAAGGGTGGCGAAAAATCAAGCCAAGGAGCAAGGAAGGATGTGATGACTAAGTCCCTATTCATAGCCTTGGGTCCCTTCCTAGGTTTTATCATCCATCACATTTGGGACAAGCAGCCAAAAACGAAATTCACTCCTCCTCCCATGTGTGATAAGGAGTTTTCGTCTAACCCTAGATCTCATTAGGGTTCTAGAGTCTTCATGATCAACCTTGAAACCATATGGAGTTCATTACATAACTCATTGTTTCATGATATGGATTTGTGACGAATGCATCTAACTACTAAATTGAACACATCAATTTCAATCAGGGTCTAGCCAATCACTTTAGATGTCAGCACAAAATTATTGAGGGTCCAATAGATATCACTTCTCTTTTTAGGGAAGAAGGAACAAATAAACTTTCAATATATAGTTTTTATCTACTTCATCATATCACACATGGACATACCCTTTATTGTCACCGGTTGTGGATAACGTTTGAGTATACCAATGCATAAAATATTTATAGAGCAAAACCCTACATGTATCTTGGTTTGAAGAATAGAATATATTATTGTCTTAGAATTATTCGTAAATGTATCTGTAAAGTAATCTCTATGTACGAGCTATTCTGATACTTAGATATTTATTAAGTACTCAAAAGTGTTAGTGCAATCTCTATGATTTGCACAACCACTATGGACAATCCATCAATACTCATGACAGTCTTAAATCACTTACTTACTTCCAAGAGTATGACTGACTATGGAGGTTTGAGGAAATTAATACTCGAGAAGTAGGTTCCAAACATGTAAAATACTTCCAAGAGTATGACTGACTATGGAGGTTTGAGGAAATTAATACTCGAGAAGTAGGTTCCAAACATGTAAAAGGAGAACACAGTGGTAAGTTAATTGAACTGACTGATCTCCATCATATATTAAAATCTCCACTTAATAATCGCCAAATTAAATAAGACTTATACTACTTAAGTTATCAAATTTAAAACAAACTAAAGTAAGATTGTTTAAGCCTATTTATTTGAAAATCTAATGCATCTTGACTTTGTCTCGCTGTTAGACTTGGTCAGTGACATTGGCTTAGGGAATGAACCGACAATATTATCTTCTAATATGACTCTATTGACTATGTTGTCTCTACATTTGAACTACTATCAAATGTGATGGTACTTGCTGGGTATGTATCATGTGAGCTTACGTGACATGGGATCCAACGTTGAAGTAAGTTCACCATTATAATCACAAGAAACTTCAAAATGACCATTAATGATTAAATTTTAACACTAATATCTCTAATGAATATATTTTAGTCATATAGTTTTTCTTCGCGGTTTTGGTAGTTGCAATATACTCTAAGTTTATTGTTAAATCCATTATGGTGTACTACTCTGTACTCTTCCAAGCTAATACTTCACCATTTAATAATAACAAGAATTATGACTATGAACATAATCATTTTTATTAGTGTGGAACTTAGAATCAGTGTAACTTTTATATTTATATCTTCCACACCAAGAAGATCATTTCCTTTGTCCTCTTAGGACACTTAGGAATGTTCTTGATCTTGATTCTTTGGTTTTAACCAAATTAATCTATTATGACTTGTCATGCTCAAGGAATACGAATCATAAAATACGGCACATGTTATGGCATATAGTATAGATTCCATAGCCAAAGCATGTAGGAAACAACTTATTTCCCTTAGCTCAATAATTGAACTAGGACATTAGCATCGCTCATTGTCATCCCATATTTATTAAACATGAACTCTTTTTGAATTCTTCATGTTGAGTTTCCTTAAGATTTCATGTGCTTTGGCTTAATCCAATGAATCACTGTTAGGCGTGTCAAACCCAACAAATAAAGGCGTACAATATACTCCAAAAGAACACTACTATATTGCACTAAAAAGTAGTACATAGCAAGTAGGGTCGATCCACAGAGACACGGAACAATCAATCTATACCTCTTTACACAAGGTACTATGGTCATCAATAGTAAGGAGAGGGGGGTTTAGAATGCAATGATTAAACAAACAATTAAAGACACAAGTAATCAGCTAAACGAGTAAATTAAATTCAGAGTTTGAAAGGACTCCAACTATATGTATGACAACTTAGCAATGTGATTCCAAGATTACATGATATTTGCTCAATTCCATCTACGTTGGTACTTGGAAGTGATAACAAGCTCTAACACTTCCCATTCACCACATTAATTAAACAAAGCTATTTGATTAACCCTAACCTTACTAACCTTATCTAAATAAGCTCTTAGAATTAGATTAAAAGATTGCATTAAGCTTTGTGTGAATGTTCCCAACAACACCCGATACTCCTCACAAGCTTGAGAGTGTAAAAGTGTGTGAAATGATTTTCAGTAAATTCATTCGGTGAGAATCAATTTAATGCTTGTTACTTAGTCCAATTCACAAAACAATTACGGATTTTGCAAAATGAATAACTTGAATGACCTAACCCTAATTTAAATGGCCAATAAGAATCACAATTAGAATCAAACATTAAATTGTAGCAAAATTAATTTCACTAGATAGAAATTAAAAGCAAACATCAAGTCATATGATTGAAATCACCACCAAGAAGTCAAAACATGAAGTTGGAGAAACTAGGGTTCTAGCCACACATGGCCAGAACAAAATCACAAGTTGTAAAGATGGAAATGATGTGCAACGACAACTTACAATTAAGGGAAATAATATTTCCAAATGATAACCGATTAAATCCTGGCAATAAACTTCAAAATTACTTCACCTAATAGGCTCTGGTATCTTGTGTGTGTGTAAAAATAACACTCATCCCGTAATATGAAAGATAGGAAAATTTGTCAAAATGCAGTTTTTGGGTCAAACACGGCCCGTGTTAAAATAGGATAAACTGACATGAGTCGTGTTCAGCAGCCAACAAGGCCAGTCTTGATTTGCACTAAGCTGACACGGCATGTGTTCAACATGGTCAACATCTTATTCTTAGTCAAACACACCCCGTGCCCACTTTTTAGTGTAAATCCAACACGACCCATGTACTCCTCTGACTCTAAATCCAAACTTGATTTTTTCAAATTTTCTGTTCTTCACCAGATCATCCCGAAATCTTCACCAACGCTTCCCGGCACCTCCTAAAGCGCGTCCCAACCTCCGGTTTACCTGAAAAGACATGAAAGTGTGAAAATAAGGTTGTTCTAGAGACTAACATGAATATGATGAAATGCAAGAAAAATGAAGAACAATTATGCTAAATAGATGCATGAAAAGGGACTAAAAGGTGTGTAAAAAGGTGCACAAATTACACCTAACAAATCTCCCCAAGCTTAGACATTTCTTATCCTCAAGATAGAAAAAGAAAAATCTAGACCGGAGAAAATAAAATAAAAGAAAAGAAACAAAAATCAAAATCAAGAGCCTTTTGAAACTTAATGTAAAATTCAAAACAATCATGAAAAATATTCAACCTAATTAACCTCGTTTTTGTAGCATAGTTAGGAATATATCTATCGTGCCTTGAGTCAACTTAGCAGTTGTCTAAAAATATTATATGGCAATAGAAATAAGACTTTAGCCACTTCCTAACGCAACTCAATAGAATCAAAGATCACAACACTTGTTCCCTTTCAATAGCATCAAGTCAATTCATGGAACACATTACGGTCTTACTCTCGTGAAAATGTATGTGACAAAAATATCCTCAATCATCTTTGTTTTACAAAATGTAACAATGACCGACTCCAGCTATTTTTTGAATAACAACAATCTTTTTCTAAAAAAATATTTTCTAATAATTCCCTAAAATTTACCTAGATTGGTTACAAATTTCAAACCACTTACACTAGTCAAAGTAATTAATAGTCTGTCCCAATGTCATAAGTTCAAGAGTAAGTCCAAGGGAATTTTTTTACAACCAAGCATTTTTCCTAAATATATTATCCAATTAAACTATAAAAAATATATATACAAACTATCTAATTATGTTTTTCCTACAAATAAAGCTCATGAATTTCTTTGAAATCCATGTAACGGACTTCCAACCAACACATCCAGACCAGATGACCTTAGCGTGCTAGATTTAAAGAGATCTAGCGGGTTTACTTGCCCGAACCTCAAATGCCACAGATTATCTTTATTTAGATACCTATACATATCTATAATTTTTTTGTTATTATTAAGTTAATGACTTTCTATGGAACCCGTGTAGCGAACTTTCAACCAAACCAGTCCCAATCAATTTAGTTTTAGGTGATTAGATGTAGAACACCTCTCGAAGTTTATTTTTTTATCTTATTATTATTATTATTATTCTAGGCTTATTTCTTTATATTTCCGTCATTGACTCTTCTATTATGGGGAAATCTCACGGTCTATTACCGTGAGGGGCTTCGAAGAAATTTTTTCAGGCGATTGAAGTCAACATGCAAAGACCCATAAGTATAGTTAGAAACTATGTCCCCAAGCAGGGTATATAAAAAGGTATTAGTAGAAAGGACTTTTTAGAGCATTGGAAGGTTCGGGACACTGAAATTTCATATTCTTTTGATGTTTTCTTGAATTTTGCAGTTTAGGACCAATTGAGCACTTACAACTCATAAGACCGGTCACGTGTCCCAAAGATTGACTCATACATGTCATTATGCTCCGGTGTTGACAACCTTTTCATTTTTGTTTTGCACGAGTAGCTTCGGGAGGTGTGTTCGTGTGCGGTTAGCTTGCTTTAAGATTCTTCAATAAAAAAGAACATGTCTAATCTCAAGGCATATGACTCACTTACCAACACAACTATTTTTACAAGATTAACTTGCCTTGAGTTGGATCAAAACAAACATAGATTATATTTTTTTTAAAGTATGAATATGAACATGAAAATGCATGAGGATGAACTTAATGTACAGCTCTACCCCTCCCCAAGCTTACATATAAGCATCCTCCCCGATGCTTGGAGTGGGTGGAACAACCTATCTAATCATCAGAAGGTGGTGGGGGATGGTAGTTGGGTTGCGTAAGAGTCTATAACAGACAAAAGTGCACACATATTGAATTTAAAAAAATATGAACGATTAAAGATATGGAAAGAATTTACCAAATCGTTCTTGGAGCCTTGTAGTTGGTGGGAACCTCCTCTTCAACCTCCCCAAGCTTGCCTACATGAAGTATCAAGCCCAAAAGCACAAAACAAATTGTGAAAGTTTCAGACCTAAGGGTTTTTGGAAGAGAGAAATTGTTTTGGGGGTGAGTTATAGGTGAATGGGATGATAAAAACCAATTTTTAGACTTAAAACACATTTGTTCTGCAGCGCGAACATGGCCCGTGTTCATATAGTGTAAAATCACACGGCCCATGTTGAGGGTTTAAAATTCTGAAAATGGATAACACGACCCGTGTTCAGTATAATGAAAAAATAAACACGGGCCGTGTACCCCTCTGACTGCGAAAATATTTTCCTCGCTTGAACATGACCTGTGTTCAATATAAGGCAAAAATGAACACGGGCCGTGTGCGACTCTGTTTGCCACTTCCCACTTTTTGAACCCAAAAATCCCCTCTCATTCAAATGAAATGGCTTTGCATCCCAAGGTCCGTTTGGTGATTTAAAACATGTTTAAATGCATTTGGAACATTAAAAACCAAAAACTTCAAAGAAATGGAAATGTTTTTTTTAAAAGACAAAAGTACCCCCGGGTTGCCTCCCGGTTAGTTGCCCTTGTTTTAAGTCGTTGGCTCGACGTGGCCCCTGAATATGCTTCGTTCTAAGTATGTGGGCCTCTCCAACACATCAACCTTCTCGCCGCCTCCTTCAACCTTCCTTTGGCTTTCTTTTTGCGTAAAAACCAAAAAGGACTTAAACCTTTAATATCGGAGATTTGTCCACTCAATCCTTCTTTGGTATTTGTTTAGGAGGGTTATCAACTCATTCTCTTCCTTCTTTGATATTTTATTTGAGTTGATAATCGATTGAGTGCTCTCCTTCTCGACATGTGTTATCTTTAAATGGTCCGGTGGAGTTTTTGCTCCCGAATGTTGTGCTTTTTCCACAGTTGGAAGGAATTTGTCTTACGTAGTAGGTGGCTTGGGCTTCATATCATTAGTCCTCATATGCTTCTTGTCATGAATAAACTCCTAAATCTCCATCACCTCATTATTCATATCAAACTCCTTTGAAATCTCTTTTGCTTTGTTACTGTCTAATTTTCATGATAAAACGAACTCTAGAAATTCATTGTTAGAAAGTTTAAACCCTTTCTAGTTGAGGGATGGATCAAATTCATAGGACTAACAGATTGAACATTGGAAGGATCCTTTTTTCTCTTCATGAACATTGAAGTTGATAACTTCACCATCAAATTCCATACTTAAAGTTTCGTTGTAGACATCAATTTTTGTTTTAGAAGCTTTAAGAAAAGTTCTACCCAAAAGTATGGAACTTGAACTTGTAGAATCATCATCTCCCATATCTAAGACATAAAAATCGGCAGGGAAAACAAATTCATCAACTAATACACCTTTTGGATGTACCAAAGAACGGTCGGAAAGTTGGATGATCACACAGGTTTTGCTCAATGTTCCTACACCAATTGATTTAAAAGTAGAATATGGTAGGACATTTATGGATGCATCTAGATCGAGCATGGATCGAGGTACATAAAGATTCCCCAATTCGCATGGCACGGTAAAGACACCGGGATCATTGCACTTTGAGGGCATCCTCTTTTGCAAAATCACGGATACATTTTCCCGAACTTTTACGATTTGGTTTCCTTTCAATTTCTTTTTAGATGCACACAGATCCTTAAGGAACCTTGCATATCTAGGTACCTACTTGATGGCCTCGAGGAGTTGGATGTTAATGTGAACTTTCTAGAACATTTGCATAATCTTACTCTGTAACAAACCGAAATTTCTATCTTGTTAAGTTATACAAATCAATCAAGTTCAGACTCGTGTTTGCTATCTTCTAGCATTGTTTAGAGTCTATTAGAGTGTTCTAAGCATTGTACCTTCAAAGTTAGGGCTTAGAAATGAGTTTCACAAGTTCACCACTTCACAAAATAGCCAAATGCTCCAACTTGACGAGTGTACGGCCGTACACAAGGAGTGTACGGCCGTACACCCCTTCTGGCCGTACAATCTCATGTATAAATGAGAGTCTTAGCCTTCATTCAATTCTTTTCACACTCCTAAGCCAATACATCGACTTCTCTCTCAAGTATCATCCGATTTTCCTTCTAGATCTTCAAGTTGTAAGTGTTTCTTCCTTTGATTTGATGATTCTTTACCCTATCTAGTGAGGATTTATCATTTCATCCATGAAATTACTCCTTTTGTTAGATCTTCAGGTGTTCACCGAGAACACCAAGAACACCTACTAAGTTATTGGACCTCAAACACCCCTAAATGATTCTCTATTGTACGTACCACTCCTCATGCTTATTACTTACTAGCTTTACTCCATAGAAAACCTCCAAACCATGATCATTAAGGAGTGTAAGGCCGTACATACCCCATGTGGTCGTACACCCCTTTATTTAGTGCTTAATGGCCTTAAAACTCATGTTTTATGCTAGCACTTGATCAAGAACACTTAGGGGATTCAAAATAGATCCTTGGAATACACTTTGATCATTTTTACATGATCAACAACGGTGTACAGCCGTACACTCCTTGTGTTGCGTACACACTCTTTTTAAGGCCTAAAATGGCATTAAACTCCCATTACTGTTAAGTATTGGTCAAGACACCCCTCCTAGATGATTAATAGGACTTTAAATCACTCAATGGCATGTTTCACCATGAGTGTGCAGTCGTACACCCACTAGGGTCGTACACTCTGGCAGTACACACACATGAAGCATACCATTTTGATCGTACACTCTCTAGTGTGACAATACACAGATTATATGCAACCCTTGGTACTTCTAGCACTTGAATCTAGGTGTTTTCTATTGTCCTAGGGTGTCTTTCCTTGTATAATTAGTTGTTTAAACACTAATTATATACATATATGTGTCATTATATGCTTATTAGGATCTGTTGTGCTCAAGTCTTCACTTGACACTTAGCATCCTACAAACCGATCTTTCATTCGTGTCACTCACTGGAGGTGAGTTCATACCCCTTAACTTATATTTTAAATGAATTTAAATGATTTTATGGGGGGATACAAGTTGAAACATTATAGTTACTATATCAATCACATGTGAGTAATAACTATCAAACAGATGGATTTACTATACTTTTAACTGTTTATCAAACAAACTACTTCAAATCGTTTTACAAGCTCTTTTATATGAAAAAACTCCTTATTTAAACTCTTTCAAACTATTATATTGTCAAAATCATATCTATATAAATATATTTATATAAGTAGGATTGAAAGGACTTAGGACTGATAACTTGCCTTACTTCCTGTTCCTTGTTTGGTTGTGGACTTAGGGTATTCGGTTGTTTTTCCGACGGTCGTTTGAATCTTAGTTATATATTATGTGTATGTGTATGGATATTAAAGTTCTACATTCAGCTCAATACCTTTGGGTAGAAAAGGTATACAAACATGTTCATTTATGCAAACAACTTTACTAGTAAACTATAACAGTTATAGTTTAGGAAGTCACTACTCACTATTTCTAGTAGAATGAAACATACAAGACTAAGTTCATTCATGAGTCAATACAAACATGCTATGATGAGAAACTAAGAGAACATACAATACACTACACTATACAAGAGAACATACTATGAGGAGAAATAAAGAGAACATATACTACACTAGTACAAAGAGAACATACAATACACTAGAACATACTATACAAACACAAGAACACTATACCATTAATGTAAGCCGCTACTTCATGACTTGGCAAGCAATTACTGTGTCACATTTTTCAACCAGAGTCTCCTAGAGGGAGAGCGTGAGTTGGTGTATAGATCTATATGAGATTGACTATCCTACACCTTGCTGCTAGCTATAGTGGGACCTGCAGGTCTACGGGTGACTAATGTCATACCATTTCGATGCCTTAGAGCGTCGTGTTTTACCTAGTCGATCAAGCATGGTTACACCTATATCACATTTTGCCTTATTTAAAACAATGGGTTTAAGGTAATTAGTACAACAGTAGTAGCTATATACTAATACTACAAGTACATCATTATTATTTTCCCATTACATTCATATTGTGAGCTTCTCACATAAACGGTAATGTAAACTATATTTTGGTAAATGATAGTCTATCTTTGGGGAAAATTACACACTTTTACAAACAATCAACACACAGAACATTCGAGCCTTGGTAGAAGGCTACTTTTAGTAGAAAATATAGGATTTTCTAGGAGATACAAACATTTACAAACAAACGTTTACATACAAACAATTACAAACACTTTCATACAAATGATGACACTAAAATACTTATGAACTCACTAGCTTTAATGTTGATCTACGCTTTCAAAATAACTTGTATTCTCAAGTCATCAGTAGACAGGTACCGATGCTAGTATTCAGAGAAGTTGGAGCACATTCAAGAATCAACTCTTATTTTGATTCATATTTTTGGTGTCTTATAAACTATACAGAACACACTTGTATTAAAATTATATTATTAATGCAATGGATGATGTTGTTGCTTGTTTACTATTTTGCATTGTTATGATACTGTACACGACGTCCTCCGCCCCGGAACGTTCCGCCATTCAGGTTTTGGGGTGTGACACACTCTCCTCTCGGTATTTCATCATGCTCTTTAATCGTTCGGGAAATGGAGCAAGTATTGCTTTAGACTCAGTCATGAAGGGCTTCTTTTTGGTTTTTTTTATCTTCCTTTTTCTCTTCTTTGGTTGCCTCTTCGACCACTATTTCTTTTTCTTCTTGATCAACCGACACTTTTGGACCATCGTAGCTCTTTCTGCCTCTCAAAGTGATGGCACACACATTGTGCCTTGGATTCGTTTCAGTTTGGGTGGGCAACTTTCCTTAAGATTCTAGTTTGCTTATTGAAGTAGCAAGCTGTGAAACTTGTTGCTCTAAGTTCTTTATGCTTTCTTTTGTTTCTTGTTGGAAAGTTTGTGTACTAGTTGCCAAACTCTTCACTATGTCCTCTAAGGACATATTTGATGAACCCGCATGTTGAGGAGGGTGTTGTGGCTACCTTGGCAAGTAGTTCTATGGTGGAAAAGGTGGTCTTTATTAGTATTGATCTGGTGGACTTGGCTGATAACTTCCATGTTGATATCCTCCCCAACCTTGATTGTTGTTCCATCTTTGATCACCCCGTAGCTGCTCATATCCCTTTTGATTTGATCCAGAAAAGCCTCCCATGGCTTTTCCTTCTTCATAATCCTCATCTTGAAGTTGAGGACACATCTCAGTTGGGTGCCCCACTTGAGTGCAAATACCACAAGGGGGGTGTGGGATGCACACCTTTGCCTTTAGCTAGCATCATTACCACTTTCGTAAGCTTGGAAAATTGGGCTTCAATTTGAGGAGTCTGGACTTCCTTTACACCTTGAGGTGCATCCGCATACCACTCTTCATCGTGACTTGAAGGCTTAGAATCTCAGTCATGTTCTTGATTAAGTTGCAGATTTCAGTAGGAGTCTTGTCGGATAAAGACCCACCACTTGAGGCATTAAGAAGTCTTCTTTCCATTGGATTCATGCCTTCAATGAATTATTGAAGGAGCTAAAATTTGGTGATTCCATGCTTTGGACATCGGACATAAAGTTTCTTGAATCTCTCCCAATATGTGTGAAAAGCTACTCTTCCGTGTTACTTGATTCCAATGATTTCCCTCTGTAGGGCTGAAGCTTTCATCTCTGGAAAGTATTTTTCCAAAAAGAGCCGTGGAAGATCTACCTAAGTGGTAACCATCCCCGGTGAGAGGTCATAGAGCCAGTCTTTTGTTGTGTCTTCCACCACGAAGGGGAATGCCCTAAGCTTGATTTGATCCTCCGTGACATTATGTAGCTTCATGCCCACGCACACAACTTGGAACTCAGTGAGGAACTTGTGAGGATCTTCATTTTCTAGGCCTCTAAAGGTTGGGAGTAAGTGGATGAGCCCAAATTTTAGTTCTAAGTTGGTGGCTGCCGGATATGTGATGCAAAGAGGTTGTTGAGTAACCTCTTGTCTCACCCATTAGTGAAAGGTTTGCTCGGGTGGTGGATTTGGAGGTGGATTCCGTCCATGGTTATCTCCCATGGTTTGATTAGTAGTTGAAGTTTCTATGGATGTACTATTTGAAATGTTATAAATGGGTGAAGATGGTGGAGTGGTATTTTTAGGTGAGGATGGTTATGGTGAGAGTGAGAGGCTTTCTGTTTTCAATAGTGATACACTTTAGAGTGGTATGTCCTCCCAAATGTTAGTTACTGGATGGTTAGAGGATGAAGAAGTCCCAGAGCCCGGTCGCTGCTTACGATGCTTGGCTTGCTTCCTTAACTTCTTTGTTGTTTTCTCTATCTCCGAATCAATTGACAATGGTGCACCTGTACGAAAAGATCTTGGCATAAACAGTTAGTAACACTGTGTCCCCGGCAAGGGCACCATTTTGTTAGGCGTGTCGAACACAACAAATAAAGGGTTACGATATACTCCAAAAGAACACTACTATATTGCACTAAAAGGTAGTACAGGGCAAGTAGGGTCGATCCACAGAGACACGGGACAATCAGTCTATACCTCTTTGCACAAGGTACTATAGTCATCAATAGTAACGAGAAGGGGGTTTAGAATGCAATGATTAAACAAACAATCAAAGACACAAGTAATCAGCTAAACGAGTGAATTAAATTCATAGTTTGAAAGGACTCCAACTATATATATGACAACTTAGCAATGTGATTACAAGATAACATGACATTTGCTCAATTCCATCTAAGTTGGTACTTGGAAGTGATAACAAGCTCTAACACTTCCCATTCACCACATTAATTAACCAAAACAAGATCTTTGATTAACCCTAACCTTACTAACCTAATCTAAACAAGCTCTTAGAATTAGATTAAAACATTGCATTAAGCTTTGTGTGAATGTTCCCAACAACACCCGATACTCCTCACAAGCTCGGAAGTGTAAAAGTGTGTGAAATGATTTACAGTAAATTTATTCAATGAGAATCAATTTAATGCTTGTTACTTAGTCCAATTCACAAAACAATTACGGATTTTTCAAAATGAATAACTTGAATGACCTAACCCTAATTCAAATGGCCAATAAGAATCACAATTAGAATATAACATTCAATTGTAGCAACATCAATTTCACTAGATTGAAATAAAAAGCAAACATCAAGTCATATGATTGAAATCACAACCAAGAAGTCAAAACATGAAGTTGGGAAAACTAGGGTTCTAGCCACACATGGCTAGAAAAGAATCACAAGTTGTAAAGATGGAATGATGAGCAATTACAACTTACAAGTAAGAGAAATAATGTTTCTAAATGATAACCGATTAAATCCTTGCAAAAACCTTTGAAATTACTTCACCCAATAGGCTCTGGTATCTTGTGTGTGTAAGAATGACCCTCACCCGTAATATGAAAGATAGTAAAAATTGTCAAAATGTAGTTTTTGGGTCGAACACAGCCTGTGTTAAAATAGGCTAAACTGACATGGGTCGTGTTCAGCAACCAACATGGCCCGTGTTGATTTGCACTAAACTGACATGGCCCATGTTCATCATGGTCAACAGCTTCTTCTTATTCAAACACGCCTCGTGCCCACTTTTCATTGTAAATCCAACACGACCCGTGTAGTCCTCTGACTCCAAATCCAAACTTGATTTTTTCAACTATTCCGTTCTTCACCCGATTATCCCGAAATCTTCACCAATGCTTCCTGGCACCTCCCAAAGCGCGTCCCAACCTCTGGTTTACCTGAAAAAGACATGAAAGAGTACAAATAAATTTGTTCTAGAGACTAACATGAATATGATGAAATGCAATAAAAATAAAGAACAACTATGCTAAATAGATGCATGAAGAGGGACCAAATAGTGTGCAAAAAGGTGCACAAATTGCATCTTACAATCACTTAAATCTATCTCCGTAGATCTTTATATTTTTTACATGTAATGTATCTCCTATGCGAATCATAGAAAAATAATTCGCATACCAAGCAAAGCTTCTACACTTACTAGGTTAAAACATAGTATCCTATCAATCGTACACTATCTGTGTACAATACAAGTGTGACAATTGTGCTCCCATTTAGCATTGACATGTATATGACTCATCTATGTTCCTTGAAATTCAAACCCTTGAATTTTTTTCATTGAAACCAATTGCTCCCACCAGCTTTGACATATGTATTTCTCCTCTTCATTTCTCGAAATTCAAACTCTTTGAACATTCTATTTGAAATTAAGATTCCAATTGCAATATGCTTGTTTTAGCCAATAAATGAACTTCTCTAATATACACATCCTTCACAACCTATCTTGGATTGATTATCTGTTTGTTTCTATCCATGTTTGTGCTTCTTGAAGGTGCACTTACACCTAACTTTTAAGGCTAAGTGCTTGATCTACCAAGTTTGAACATGTATGCATTGTTATCTACTAGTGATTAATATACCTAAATAATATAAACTCTTATATAATTAGGTGTATGATATCCTATATCCAATCTACAAGGAAAGAGGTGCAGGTATGTTAGTTTCCTCATTTGTTCTTTTAATCCTTGAATATAATGCTAAGCCTAACTTTAGGTTCTTCATTGGTTGACTCTTGGATCTTATCAATATCAATATGGCTCCTACTTGCCCTTCTGGATATCAGCTCCCACTATTGGAAGACTTCCCTTCAAGCAACACACACTTTATTCTCAGATGGTTTGTTAAAGAACTATCCAAAATTATTATTGGTATGTCCAACAAGATAAAACATCTCTTTTCTAAGTTCTATATTGTCGCTTCAAGACGAATGTAAGCCTCATAATTGTAGACTTCTATATGTGTTAGTGATGAGTGAATCCAACTTCAAATATCATAGAGTATTTAGGAACCTCCATAGTTGTTAAAAGACCAAAGAACTTCTCATAACACTATTCATGGTACAGTCAATGAACTATTAGTAAGCATAGTATGACTCATCCAGTATCAAATCAAACAACAATTTACATCTTTTAACTAACGCACCAAGTAGCAATGTTTTCAGTGGAGACACCTTGTGAGACACTTTCAGAATTTGTAACGATCGTCTTCCGAGGTATAAGTTTATTTAAATTCTCAAGTTTTATTTTGGGCTATAATAGAATTGTATTTTATGGATTGGGCCTCTTTGCTTGGGCCGAGGCATAGGCTTCCCATAAGCCGTACGCGTTGCGTAGCGCCTAAATGAAACGCGAGGATGAGAAGCGTACGCCCAGCGTACGCGGTCGGAGGAAAAACCCTAATTTTAGAGGTTTAAGGCTATATAAACCCCATTATAGCCTCTTTCCCTGCTTCCCTATCAGCCTCCTTACTTTCAAGAAAAACCTAATTCATTCTTATCCTCTCTTTGTGTGTGAAGAATCTTTTGTGAGTGTTTCAAGGAAAGGAAGTAGTGAAGAAGGAAGGGAAGACGTTGGAGAAGAAGCTTGATCTCAAAGATCTGGACTTAGCACCCTCTTAGTCATCAAAGGAAGGTATAAAGTTCTGAACTTTCTTCCTCTTTCCTTCTAGATCTAGGTTATGGAAGTTTAGACCTTTTTAGGTCCAAAGGTTGAATCTTGATCTTGTAAGTCGGTTTTGGAGCTTGGGTTGCCATCCTTAAGGCTCAGAAACATCTTCCTAGCAATAAAGTTTCAATCTTTGTAGCTTATATGGACCCATGCATGAGATCTGGTTAGCTACATGGAAGTAGAATGTTATTTATGGAAGTTTGAGCCTTTATGAGACTTGTAAGCCATCAAGTAAGCAACGTTATGGCTTAAGACATGGAATAAGCTTAGGATCTGGATTTTTAGCTTCTGGATCGGATTATTAAGCACTTAATGAGATTTTGGCTTAACAGGGTTGTACGTTGGGCGTATAAGGAGGTACGCGTTGCGTACAAGCCAACACCTAGTACGCTCAGCGTACCTTGGTTTACGCCCCGCGTACGCTGCTAGTTTGGGCTTTGAGTTTTTTGGGCCTCGGTGTGGGCTGAGTTTTAAGCTAGGTCCTTGGGCCTTAATGGCCCATTAGAACTCAGTTGCTAAGGACCAAAGATTTAGTATTGGGATTGAGTAAGGCCAAATAAAGGGTTTTGGGCCCAATATATCAAATTGGGCCATTAATGGGCCAATAGTAAGCTTGGAAAGCCTATCTTGTTATTGGACCTCCAGAAGTTAGATTTTAGGCCAAGTTTATTGTGGGCTTAAGTAGGGCCCAAATGAGGAGATAGGCCTAATTTAGAAAATTGGGCCATTAGTGGGCCTATAGTGGGGCCATGAATGGACTTAGAAGAAATTGAGGGTTTTGGGTCATGTTGTGACCCATGCCATAGAAGGGTAAAATGGTCATTTTACCCATAGGAGAATCCCTATTCTGATTTAGTATTTTATTTCCCATGAAAGCTAGGAAGCAGCCGGAGCAGTAGTCAGGGATTTCTCATTCAGGAGTTCAGCAGTCAGCATCACGAGGTGAGTTTCCTTTCAGTAGGAACGGGTCTACAGCCAGAATGCCGGCTCGTTTAGTTAGCAGTAGTTCCGGACCTCGGTCCGATGCAGTAGTTAGATTGCTTGATGTCTTTGTGATTCAAGCATGTTTTGTGTTATGTGTTCCGGACCCTGGTCCGATGCAGTATGTAGTATCAGTGTTTATGCTATGCTATGTTATGCTATGCTATGTTCAGTCGGTTAGTTCTGGACTTCGGTCTGATGCAGTTTCCGGACCTCGACCCGATGCAGGGGGAAAGGCCCCAGATAGTTTCAGACTTTGGTCCGATGCAGTTAGTTCCCAACTTCGGTCCGATGCAGTTTCCGAACTTCGGTCCGATGCAGAGAGCAAGGCCCTGGTTAGTTTCGTACTTCGGTCCGATGCAGTTTCCGGACCCCGGTCCAATGCAGGGGACAAGGCCCAGTAGTTGTTATATGTTTTTATGGTATGTGGTAGTTTGGGGGAGCTCACTAAGCTTCGTGCTTACGGTTTTTAGTTTTGGTTTTAGGTACTTCCGCAAATAAAGTGAAGAGCTCGGGATGATGGCATCGCACACACCATAGTTTCAACTTTTATTCCTGGGAGTTTATTCAGTTTTTCCTTAGATGTGATTTGATACAGTTTTTATCATGATACTTATTTATGGCTTGAGATATTGACGTATGGTTTTTATGACATAAAATTTAGTATATGATTTTTTTTAATATTGTTCAAACGAAAAAAAAAATGCATGACGTATGTATATATCTATGTAGGCATGTGTGTATATGCATGCATGCAATGATGTATATGTGTATTAATCATGCATCTATGTGTGTTTGTTCTTTTGTTTATGTATGTATGTATGTATGTATGTATGCATGTACATACCCACCCTAGCATGTGCATGTAGCACATTATAATGTAATAAATACGTGACGAATATATATAGTCCACAATTTTGTTAAAAGTGACTACTGAGTGTTGTTGATTCACAGCCCCCACATCTTCATTCTCCTCCTGCTGCTAATATGGTTGGGGTATTATAACGTCACTGGTTATTGAACATCTTCCTGATGTATCTGCTCCACCAAAGCATAACAGTGTTTTAGATGATGTGGTAGCACTTGCACCTGTTGGATACCAGGTCAGACATGTTCTTAATATCTGGTTGCACATTGCAGTTTTTTGGTATTCTTCATCTTCAAGGTTTTGTTGTATGTGGTATTTGATTTTTTTTAAATCCCTTGCACAGGTTAATAATTGACTTCACTTTCCTACACAGGTTGAAGGAATTCATCAAGAAATATGTGGTTAGGATTCATAAAGCCACCAAGCAGCCACCACTACATCCTCCAACGTCACCAGGAGGACCTTCGATAGGCTTAGCCTGTGCACCTGTTGGAGACCAGGATTATACTGTAAAGGTATTGTCTCCTTCTTGCTTCAAGATTTTCAACTAGTGAAAGAAGTCAAATGTGAACAGCTAATTTGTTTTATTAACAAATTTTATTGTCACTCTACCACATGCGCTCACTTTAAATTCTTCTGTAGGACCTTCCCAGCTCATCATTACTGACCCATACACACAATGTTAACACTCCTTTTTTTTCTTCTTTCTCGTAAGGAATACAATTCAAAGTGTAATACATTTCTTTGTGGAAAAATATGACACTGACTTAACATAAAAGACACAATACAATTCAAAGTGTAATACATAAAAGACACGCCTTATGAAAGTCAAATTTTCTTTGTAGAAAATAGAGCAAACAATAAACAAAAAAGAGTACTTCTAGTATAATTACGGGCACAGATCACCATTTTTCAAGAAACAAAATGAAAAAGAAAATAATGGCATCTTCAAACTTCTTACTTTTCTCTCTAACTCTAGTAATCATTACCCTCTTCCTCTTACAAAATTTTATGTATGCTTCTTTGGAGGAAGCCCATGCTCTTCTAAAATGGAAAGCAAGCCTTCAAATCCCAAACAACTCCTCCATGTCTTCATGGATTCCTCTCCCTATGAATCCCAGTGCATCGGTTGCATGCACTTCTTGGGTTGGAGTGGTTTGCAATGCTGATGGGAACATTCAAAAGTTGAACCTCAGTTCATCTGGATTAAATGGTACTCTTCACCAATTTTCATTCTCTTTGCTACACAATCTTACACATTTTGATCTCAGTGTAAACAATGTTTTTTGGCCCCATCCCAACTGAAATCCAAATTCTATCCAAACTTGTCTATCTTGATTTAAAAAAGAACAAGTTTTCTGGAGTAATCCCACCTGAGATAGGAAACACGGTCTCACTTAAACTCCTAAGCCTCTCCTCAAACAATCTATCTGGCTCAATTCCTTCATCATTTGGTAGTTTGACATCATTGAATGTTCTTACGTTGCACCAGAATCAACTCTTTGGTTCCATTCCTATTGAACTTGGGAATTTGAAATCTCTCACTAAACTTGCAATGAGCGAAAATCAACTCAGTGGTTCTATTCCATCATCGCTAGCAAACCTAAGCAACCTACGACTTTTATACCTCTATGACAATAAATTATTTGGTCTCATTCCTACTGAATTTGGGAATTTGAAGTCTCTCATTATTCTTTCGGCAAACACCAATTTCCTTAATGGTTCTATTCCTTCATCACTAGCAAACCTGAGCAACATACAATATTTGTATCTCGATGAGAATAAATTATCTGGTCTCATTCCTATTGAACTTGGGAATTTGAAGTCTCTCATTGAACTTGAGGTGAGCAACAATCAACTTAGTGGTTCAATTCCTTCATCACTAGCAAACCTGAGCAACCTACAGTATATGCGCCTCTATAAGAATAAATTAAGTGGTCTCATTCCTATTGAACTTGGAAATTTGAAGTCTCTCACTATTCTTGAGTTGAGCCACAATCAACTTAGTGGTTCTATTCCTTCATCACTAGCAAACCTGAGCAACTTACAATATTTGTATCTCTATGAGAATAAATTAGTTGGGCTCATTCCTATTGAACTTGGAAATTTGAAGAATCTCATGCATCTTGTGGTTAACTACAACCAACTTAGTGGTTCTATTCCTTCATCACTAGGAAACCTAAGCAACCTACAACTTTTGTACCTCTATGAGAATAGACTATCTGGTCCTATTCCTATTGAACTTGGGAATTTGAAGTCTCTCTCTGATCTTGAGGTGAGTGAGAATCAACTTAGTGGTTTTATTCCTTTATCCCTAGGAAACCTCAGCAACCTACAGTGGTTGTACCTCAAAGATAATAATTTTTCTGGTCCTATTCCTATGGAACTTGAGAATTTGAAGTCTCTCATTGATCTTGTAGTGAGCCGCAATCAACTTAGTGGTTCTATTCCATCTTCGTTGGGTGATATGACATCGATAAATCACCTTTATTTGCAGCAAAATCAGCTCTCTGGTGCTATTCCTGTTGAACTTGTGAATTTGAAGTGTCTTATTGATCTTAAGGTGAGCCACAATCAACTTAGTGGTTCCATTCCTCAGGAGTTTGGAAATTTAACCCAACTACAAAGGCTTGATCTGTCTTCGAATCATTTGGTTGGTGAGATTCCAAAGGGGTTTGGGAAGATGAAAAGTATGTTGTATTTATACTTGTCTGATAACCAACTTTCAGGTACCATACCTCTGGAGCTTGGGTTCTATGAACTCCTTGAAGTACTCGATCTCTCAAGGAATAGATTGAATGGGTCCATACCAAAAAGTATTGGTCAATGGGCTCAAATCCACTACTTGAATCTTAGTAATAACAAGCTCAGTGAGAAAATTCCATCTGAGATAGGTAAATTAAAGCAACTTACAGAACTTGATTTATCTCACAATTTGCTCATGGAACAGATACCATCTGAAGTTCAAAGTCTACAAAATTTGGAGAAACTAGATCTTTCTCACAATAGACTATTTGGTTCAATTCCTAATGCATTCGCAAATTTGCCACGTGGGATTGATATCAACCTGGCGTATAATGAGCTGTCAGGTCTAGTTCCCCGCTATGCTGTCTTTGTAAATGCGTCCATACAACTATTACAAGGTAATCCAGGTTTGTGTGGAAATGTTACAGGGCTGAAACTTTGTGCAAGTCAAATTATAATGAAGAAAAATCATCCATTTCATCATAGGGTCATTCTTGTAGTTATGCTCCCTCTTCTTGGAGCAGCTTTACTTGGTTTCTTCATGTGTCACCTCATTGCTTATCAACAACAAAAGAAGAAAGTTCCACAGAAAGGATTGGATGAAGAAAGTGGTGATTATTTCTTCGTAAAAAGTTTAGGTGGAAGAGTAGTGTATGATGATATCTTGATGGGAACAAATAATTTTAATGAAGCATATTGTATTGGGACCGGAGGATACGGTATTGTGTACAAAGTCGAGCTAAAACCTAACAATGTGGTAGCTGTCAAGAAACTTCACTCCTCACCTGAGAATGTTGATCACAATGGTTTCCTTAATGAGGTACGAGCATTGACGAACATAAGGCATCGAAACATAGTGAAACTCTATGGATATTGCTTCCATGCCCACCACTCATTTTTGATTTATGAATACCTTGAAAAGGGGAGCCTTGGATCTATCTTAAGAAGCGATGTTTTAGTAAAAGATTTGGATTGGTTGAAAAGGATCAATATTGTAAGGGGTGTAGCTAATGGTTTGGCTTATATGCATCATAATTGTTCACCTCCTATAATTCACAGAGACATTTCCATAGCCAACATCCTTCTTGATTCTGATTATGAGGCACATATTTCTGATTTTGGCACGTCCAAGCTGTTAAAGCTAGACTCATCAAACTGGACCACAATTGCAGGCACCTATGGTTATATTACGCCGGGTAACTTAACTTTGTGATGTTTTTTTACATCTTATAAATTATATACAGAAATATGTATGTGTGTAATCTTGTGTGCGTGTTATCTTGTGGGGTTAATACATTTTTTTATCTTATGTTTCTTTTGATGTAGAGCTTGCTTATACAATGATCGCAACTGAGAAATGTGATGTGTATAGCTTTGGAGTTGTTGCACTAGAAGTGATCATGGGAAAGCATCCAGGAGAACTCATAACATCTTTACCAACATGTTCTGCTAATTATGTAGTGCCAGAAATTATGGGAGATAGTCGGATACCACCTCCCTCATCACAAGTTGAGAAGCAACTTAAGTCGGTACTAAGTCTCTCAAGAGCATGTTTGAAATCCAATCCACATGAAAGACCAACAATGCGTAGAGTTTCAAATATGTTAATGAAGGATCAACTTTGAATTTATATCTCTTGTTTGATATAATATATATATATATATATATATATATATATATATATATATATATATATATATATATATATATATATATATAACCAGAAAAAAATACATAGTGTTAATAAAATACAATCAAATCTTTCTACTATCTTTCTTACATCCTTTATTAGAGCTTATCCCATGCTTTGTATATATTTTTATAGAGTTTTCTAAGTTTAATTTTGGACCACAAACTGTGCAAAAGAATATTTTTACCAACTACCCAAAGGTTTCCATATTGAATCTTATTATAGAAAACTACAGTGAAAAATTGAAAGTGTTCATTTAAAAACAAACTAAACCTCTTCCATAACCCATAAAAAACCATGTAATTATATATAAGAAAGGTGTCCAAAGAAGATATGAAGTTTACTAGTGGTCTAATAAAAAAACACATTCGAATTCATAAATGTTAGGGATGAATCAGGGAATCAAAAATAATATGAGTTCAAAAGCAGTAGGACTGAGCTAACAATGAAAGATATTTGTGTTTTTTTAATCAAAACGAAATCAATTTTTATGGTTTTATAACTAATATTACATATGACAGCCATATATTCAATTTTCCCATATATATATATATATATATATATATATATATATATATATATATATATATATATATATATATATATATATATATATATATATATATATATTCAATGTTCATTACTTTTCTAGGGTTCCTATATGCATTATCTCGATATGCATTCATTGAATGCCTTCTTGTTAAGAAACTTCATGTATGTTTGTAGTAGATAAACAATAAGTCAATGAATATTGTTATACTGGTAAAAACTAACTAATAGGAACCAGACAATGCCATACACACATCTCCCAAACAAGAATTTTGCCTATAGACATATAACCTATGAGGTAGTTTTCAAACTATTTTTGGGAGTTTGATTTTGGAATTGGATGACTTCAACCACCTCTATCCTTTAAAAGTTCACCCGAGTAGTGTTGAACAAAAACCGAACCGGTTAAAAATGGCAAAAAAAAAAAACACAATAAGCTCAAACCGAGACAAAAGTTGACGGTCCAATTTTTGATTTTGCAAAAAACAAAAATTCGACAGTTCTATGTGGTTTTCAACAACAACAAACAAAGCCAAAAAAAAACCCGAACTGGATTGAGTGTTAATAAAATAAATATTATTAAAATACTAATAATATATATTATATTTTGTCTTTGACCTATGCTTCAACCCAATTTGTATTCAAAAAATTTCAAACACTATGTCTGTCCCTTAGTCGAAGATTCGAAGGACTCAAAGGGTAGCATGCATTAGATGCTACCATTTCCACTCTTTTGGTATGTTTATGTTGATTGTTTTCAAGCATGTTTCTATTTGCAAACAAAATCAATGATATACATGTTTGTGATTTTAGAATTTCATGATCTATCTGATTTAGTGATACATGGATGGAAGCATAAGAATGTTTGATAGACATATTTGTGTTCTCAAAATTTTATTAGCTCTATTTGTTAGGAATTAACGAGAAAATCACACAAACAAAGACATAATATTTAATATGGTTCGGTTGACCTATGTCCACAAGACAAGAGAGAGTATTCTTACTCACAAAATTGAAAACAATAGAATAGTACAATTGAAACCCTGACTCTCCATCGTTATATATATGCAAAAGTATAAACATAAACCATAACTCGAATCGGGTTTCTTTACGTAAATCCAAACTATTCCAAACAATTATATCGTTGATATTCAATGTCGAGTTTCTTTACTTTGCTCGAATTGATTGATATCCATTCTTGTCGTTAATTTTCAAATCAAATTTAACATAATCCACCTCGAGTTGAGTATGCTCCAAACTCTAGAAACGAACTTCTCGCTCCCTCTTACCATTTTGCCTAATACATACTTAACTCCTATGAACATATACTAAGTCCAAGAAAATCTTGAATTTTTTCATGGGCAATCACTTTGGTTTTGCTAACATATCAGGTTCTCCTTGGTATCTATATCTTGGATAGAAAACCTTTCTTTTTCAAATCCATGTTGAAATTTAGCTTTACATCAATAAGTTTTCCTCTCATGATAGACCATATTCTTTGCAAGACACAAAGCACTCCGACTATCACAAAATAAGACATGCTTCTCCACCTTCAACCAAATACTTTGAATTAGACCATGTAACCATATGTATTAATGTATGCCTTTGGTAATTGACATGTACTGTGCTTCAGTTGTAAACAATGAAAGAATTGTAACCTTGACTGCCAACTTATAACATATCTAAAAAGGGTAAAAATATAACATCTAAGTCGTCTTCTTTCAAATGATCACCACCATATCATAGTTTAAATCGTCACTAGTACTCTATTTATCCCAATTACACGAAATAGCAAGTGACACTAAAATCGCAAAAAAAATATTCCAAAATGTTCACTCTTTTAGAGATCCACTTGATTTCATTCCTATTAACTCCCTCAATGTTATTGTTTTAAAAAATAAATAAATTAATTAAAATAAAAAAATAAAATAAAAATAAAATAAAATAAACCTCACTCATTTTTGTTTATGTAATAACAACAAAAATGTTTCATTCTTCATCAATGTTTATGTATTTGAATGACAAAGTTATTAATCTCTACCCAATAGTACAATCGTATAAAGCACAATGTCAATTTTATTTTACGAAATGTACTTCCTGAAATTTTCAAATTTCATGGACTTGTGCTAGAGCATTTCTAGCATTCATTTCTATTAAGATCAAACTTATAAAAAATAACAATAATCACAATTTTTTTTCATTGACATTCAATCTATATCTAATGCATGCTAAACATGATGTTATACGTACATCTATTGCAATATATTTCATGATATAAATTCAATTTCAAAACTACTATTCATAAAAAAAGTGCAACAAAAGTCATCTTATTTTCTCATGGACTAGAAAGCACAAATGAAACCGATGTATAACATAAGTTGATGGATGTATAAAATAAGTTAATATAAATATATTTACAGAAAATATCAAGAGTTTTAAGAACCCGAAAGCACTTTGGTGATATTACTTTGCACAGTTGCAATAGAGTCAACAGCAGATTTTGCCAACCAACTGATTCCAACTTTAACACGATGTTCATCAGTAGGTAACCTGATCAAGTAGGCTAGTTTCCTAGCTGCAAATTTTATCATGAATCAACATGTGAGGTTCAAGGGCAAAACGGTAATATCACAAAAAGTGAAGACTGATTAATTAATTATTTACCAGTATGACCAATAGGACCCTCCAATGTCAGACCCTCGATGAAACTTGGTGTAATTGCTGCATCGTTTCTCCCTAAGATCATCATCTCACCCAAATTCTGAAATCTGTATACAATACAAGTGTAAGAGTAAGATATTTTTAACTTTATATTTTAGATATTTCATAAATAATATAAAACTTTTTTTTTTATTTTTTTCAAATTATGATATTGGAATTTTATTGGGAAAAGGAAGTAGTGTTTTGGTATTGAACCTAAATGGTAAAAGAGGACGGTTGTTGATAGCAGCCCAAATGTTCCAACCAGCAAAATCAGCCTGCTGAAATGCAACCTGAAAACAAATTACATGGCGTATTAAATTATCAGTAAAACAACATATGTCGTAGTTCTTTAAGTCTATTTTTTTATGATGAGATGAAGAGGGCATTCATGTCTTTTCACATACTCAGTCACGTTTTTTGATGGGACAAAAAATTACAACTTTTATCCTGTTGACATCTCTGTCCATGTCCCACCTTTTGAGAAGAGAGAGAAAATGCAGTTTTATCTCGTCCCACGAGACAAAAATTTGCAATTTTTGTGGACAGGTATCAACATGATAAAAAATGTAGTTTTTATGATGTTGACACCTGTCCATATCCCACCTTTTTAGATGGGACAAAAAATGCGACCGCCCGTGTCCCTGTCCCACCTTCTTGGATGGGACAAAAAAAGCGGTTTTTATTATGTTGACACCTGTCCCTGTCCCACCTTTTTAGATGGGACAAAAAATGCAGACTGTTTTGTCCGTGTCCGTGTCCCACCTTTTTGAATAGGACAAAAAATTGGAATTTTGTGTTATTAACATTATTCCAACAATCGCACATTTCGAGATGAGAAACAATTTTTTTTTGTACCATTGACATGAGTGATCAGTCTGAGTCTCAGTCCCAGTCCAAATGCATCCAAATACAGTACAACCTTTTCTGTCATATCTACTCGTACGCAACAATTACAATCAGGACTTTATAACTATGCAAGACTCTAACACAAATACCAATTTCTAATGTATAAGTACCTGTGCAGTAGCTGGAAGCACTTTTCCTTTGGAGTCTCTCAAAGCAGAAGAATCACCAACAGCAAAAATACGCGGATGCCCTTTCACTTGAAGGGTTTCATCTGTTTCTGCTTGTCCTCTACCAGTAACAGGAAGCTCAAAAGGCCATCCATTTGGTTCCAGTTCAGGAAGTAAAGGCTTATTCCCAACAGTCCATAGAACCAAATCAGCTTCCAAAACTTGACTTTTCGCACCCTTTTCATTAGCTTGCACCTCAACCATTACTTTTTCATGATCATTGACTTTTTCAATAGAGCTTATACGCCGGACAAAATACCCTAGTAGAAGTTCAACATTCCTCGTATTCAGAACCTGGAAGGGTAAATTCGTCATTTAATGTCCATACAGAAATTACTCGAGATAGACATAGCTTTTTTTTTTTTACATTAAGTGTTGTCTGGAGAAATGACATTTAAAAGATATTTGAAAAATAAAGGTACGAATGTGAAAATAGAAGGTAAAACAAACAAACTGGACTAAATTTGTAAAAAGTTTGGACTTAATGGGGAAAATCTCTTTTCCCTAACTTTCTCTATTAAAGGATATTTAGTAGTTTAACAGTGTAATATAGCTTAGGGCTAAATGCAAGAAATAGAGAAGTACTTACATTTATTTGTAAATTATAATTATACCCTTCCACTTCCGTTTCTTTCTATTACAACATTGCACTTTTAAACTTTTTTCAAAATCCACACGTTATATTTAAACTTTGTATTAGTACATCATACTTTGAAAATCTACCATTTAAAAATTTCATTGTATTTGGATGATATGGCTATAGACTATAGTTTGGTTAACAAATAGGCAAAGTTTGTAGTCAATTTCAAAATTTCTACATATTTTTTTTTTGTCAAATTGTTGAATTACTTATAGAAAATTTGTTTATTAGTACTTAATCTAGTAAATTAATGAAAAAAGTCATAAGGGTGATGTATTTAGTAGCAAACTTGAGTTGATTATGAAGATAGAGTCTCTTACTTTCAGAGCAGCTTCCTTATTTCCAGAAGGAGCATTTGGTAAAATTGATGAGTCAACACTGATTGCTTGCACAACTCCTTTACCCTCTAGTCTTTCTGATACTGTTGCCGCCAGTTCAACACCAGAGTAACCAAGTCCAACCACCACCACACGTATCGGATTTTTCTTACCAAAATTCTCACGCTCTAATTTTGTTAATTTCTCATTTACTTTCTGCATCAAGATATCAAAGTAGGATATTATAAATATAATAGACATATCAATGAAAGTACATTGCTATTTCTTCCATTTAACTCATTTGTTAGATGTTATGACTTAGGCTATGTTTGGCCTACTAGCTAAAAAGCTACCTGATAGCTGAAAAGCTAGCTGTTATATAAAAAGCTAGCTGAGAGATAAAAAGGTACCTCTTATATAAAAAGTAGTTGATAGCTAAAAAGCTAGTTGTTATATGAAAAGCTAGCTGTTATATAAAAAACTAGCTGAGAGATGAAAAGCTAGTTGTTATATAAAAAGTAGTTGATAGCTAAAAAGCTAGCTGTTATATGAAAAACTAGTTGATAGCTGAAAAGCTAGCTATTATATAAAAAACTAGTTGTTATATAAAAAGCTAGTTGATAGCTGAAAAACTAGCTGATATATAAAAAGCTAGCTGTGATAAAAAAGATAGTTGAGAGATGAAAAACTAGTTGTTATATAAATAGTTGATATATAAAAAGCTAGATGTTATATAAAAAGCTAGCTGCTATATAAAAACCTAGCTGAGAAATGAAAAGTTAGTTGTTATATAAAAAGTAGTTGATAGCTGAAAAGCTAGCTGTTATATGAAAAACTAGCTGATAGCTGAAAAGCTAGTTATTATATAAAAAGCTAGCTAAGAGCTGAAAAGCTAGTTGTTATATGAAAAGCTAGCCGAGAGCTGAAAAGCTAGCTGATAGTTGAAAAGCTAAGTGATAAAAAAATAACGTTTGGTAAAACTAGTTGATAAGGTAGCTGAAAGATATAAAATGTCATAAAAGAGCATTTAAAATAATATGTTTTCTATAATTAACTAAGAGATATATTTCGAAATTTTTAAAAAAAGCTAATGAAAAGCTAGTCTACATAACTTTTTAAAAAGCTAGCTTATAAGTTACTTTTTCACTTTGCCAAACACAACCTTAATAGAGAAAGCCTCCTTTCCCTTACTTTATCCACCAAGTTGTTTGATTATATTAAGTCAAAAACAAACACTCATGTCATATATAGCTTATTATATTAAGTCTTATATCCGTTAAGTCCATTAAGTAAAAAAGAAACACAATATAATTTGATATATTGAGAAACTTACACAAGCATCATTCAGGGTCGAAAATGGAAATGCAAACTCAACAGCACCTGGTATCACATCAAGCTTAGGTTCAGCTCCTAAAGAAAGTACCAACCTGGCTGCCCAAATACAAAACATAGAATTCAGGAGGGCATTTTCGTAATTTACATAGACAAGAGATCGAGAGGTAATCAATGTCCCATTGACATCGGTCTCAAAGTCTGATGCAGGTCAAACACAGTACAACCTGTTCTGTCATACTGACACTTTAATTACTGAATGTGGGTCCCAAAATTAACTTATTAGGAACTAAAGTAAATTGCTAAATTAAAAAAATACAAAATTCATACCAATCATATTCAATAACAAGACCACTTTCAAGTTGAACACTTCCTCCACTACCAGATACAGTAGTAGGTCCATTCATTCCCAAATGATCACATGGACTCAGTATTTTCACCCTATCTTTTAAAAATTGAACAGCAGTATTCACAAGCAAATCTGAAAACCTTGGAGCAATTTCCCATGCATCTACTTCTACACTTCAAAAAAATTTATAAACCAATTAGTATACAATGATCAAGGACAAGAATTAAAATTTAAAACCATAAAATGAAGTGTGTAGTTGTGTAATATGTACCTCCTGTTAGAAGCTCATATAACATGGGCTTAAAGACAAAACGCTCAGACTGATCAACAAGTATCACCTGTTTGCATTTTCATGAAGGGTAAAGGTGTCATTATATTGATTCATAACACCATTGCCATGATAATATAAGAGATTAAAACTTTTTTAAGCTCCTTATGGGTGACAATTATTTAATTTATATATGATATGAAATATGATTCAACATGGTTACCTGAGGTTTCTTGTCATCAGGCCATGTTAGTGAATCCAATCTTAAAGCAGTATATAGACCTCCAAATCCTCCACCTAGTATGCACACCCTTGGCCTCTGTAACAAAAAAGAATAAAATGTCAGTTTTAGTAATCATAATAAGCCCTATTTCCTTGACTTTAGTCAAAATGAAACATTCATATACATATACCCTGTTTTTTTTTCTAATTAATGATGCATCTAAGATATAATGATGCATCTAAGATATAATGATGTATGGATAATGATGCATCTAAGATATAAGAAGAACAAGAAAGAGAATCAGATAAACCTTTTTATCAGGCCATGAATAAGGCGTCATAGCTTCCTCTTGAGAAACTTCATTGCTTCCTAAATTTCTCCCCTCAATTGCAGAGCTAACAAGGCGTAATTGTCTACTCCTTGGTGTACTCGAGAAAAATAACGAATTAGAATGGAATTTAAGCAAAGATGAACCATGGAACAGTTTCCCCAATTGAACAATTGTACCTGAAATACACGTAATATAGAATTTGTCAGTTTCAATAAAAGAAATTATCTTTTGGTGTTTCGCATTTCAATTTGTAAGTTACTCTTGACGATTACGTATTTGATTTATGTTAAACCTAATTTGAAGTTTCAAAATTGATGGTGAATTCCGTAAGAACTCGTTAACTACAAGTGAAATCTGGAACATACTTCGAAAATCGGAGATTCGTAAAGAAGTTTATAGGATTTTTGTAAAGTGCAAGATGGAAAACTTACGGTTAAAAGGAGGGATGGCTGCTGAAGCAGATAGGGAGGCGGCAGCCGCACTAAGATGTGCCATTAACGTTGGAGAGATGAGACCAAGAAGAAGAAGAAGAAGAAGAAGAAGAAGGTGGATTTGGGTGTAGATGTGGTGGTTTCACTTCCACGTTGAGTTCTGGTGCTTGTTACGCTCACAATTGGAAGTTAGAAACTTGAAAGCCACAACACGAATGGTATATGGTACGTGGTTAAATAACTTTAAAAAATAAAAAATTAATATATAACTTTTCATGTGACAAACTCACATATTGATATTCCAAGGGTAGTTATGTGATCTTTGAAGCTTTCCAATCCCTTAAAAAGATCAAAATTTTCTAGAAATAAAATCAAAATAAATCTAAGGACATGAATGGAGTGGAAATTTAAAAAATTCTTCTCAAAAGTTCACAATTTACACCTAAAAGAAATATAGGGGTGCCAAAGATCACTATTCTTTATTTCATTGTGTGAAGTACAAGATGTTAAAGATCCTCCCACAACATGTTTCTTGATTTTCATCTCCGGACAAAAATATGTAACCTGAAATATTCAATGTTGACGGTTCTTTGTAAAATGGCAAAACAAAGATGTTGCACCAATTACGTAAGGCTTTTCGCATGTCACGATGGGCTCTCGAAAATGGTTGTTAGTGGGAAATTGTTTTTAATTTTTGTTTAATATTTTGGAAAAGGCTTTAAAAAGTGACTAATTTTGTTTTCTTTTCCAATTATATGTTTGACATTGTCAAACATATTTATTTAAACCGTCTTAGAGTAGTTTAATGAGAGGTGTATTAGTAGAGAAGGATAATGATAAACTCCCCAGAGGAGGTCATGAGTTCAAAATCTCGACAAATGTTAACTTAGATGTGGCTTGAGATTGACTATGCATTATGCATATTAACAACTTAACCGCCTATCCCTGCGAACCTCAAAATTTAGGGACATTGCAGTGGATGATACAAGTATGGACGCATATAAGAGTTGATCGATAGTTGTTTATTGAGTCTTATTAGGGGTTGTTTGATAATGATTGATTGAGTCTGATCGAATCAAAACCTGATTTAATTGTGCATATCATATAAACTATATCATACGACCGAATCATAGACTACTAATTGTGGCGACAAACTGTTTTTATCTAACTCGGTCAGACACAACCTCTTAGTGTATCATAAGCTGGGTGTATAGACTCACTTAAATTAACCTGCATCTAACATTTTAGTAAAAACTATATATTTTTTTATTAAATTATACAATTGGCCCCTTTTAAGCTTTTTTGGCACCCATTCTTGTTCAAATCCACCAACAAGAACCTACAAATTCATATCCTTTTTATTAATTTCATTATATTTATCTTTTATATATGTTTGGCCCTAGATTAAGTTTTGTTTATAAATGTCCCACTAGATACGAGCAACCCAATTTTATATTCCTATCTAAGGCTTTCTATTTTCCTTTAAATTATTGTTTCATGTTACAACTCAATCTTGATCTTAAATAGTTTTCAACATAATTTTTGGTCGTCTTCTTTCATAATATTAATATATAAAAATCTTTAACATTTCATTAAAAAAAAAAAAAACAAACTAATTGTTTCATAAATTAAGTTAGTTGTGAAACATAAATACATCATTGAAACGACATATCCAGCCGGTCATTGTAATTGTCATCGCTATATACCTATTATTGGTTTGTTTAACATTGCATAGTGTCAAACCTTACATATAATAAAACAAAAAATTTATTTTGAGAAATGAAATATTGGACTTCAAATTGATCATATAACGAAGATAAATGTAACCAGCAACAAACAAACTATACACATAAAAAAAAAATGTAAATGGTAACCTATTGCATACTTTTATGTGGCCGATCGGGTAACGAACCATGCACACATTCAATAAATCAAATATAAAACTAATATTTTGTTGATTTACAACGGAAGTTGTTGTATCTTGAATCTTGATCATCTCTAACAACATTAGCTTGGTGCTAGTATATCATAAAAAACATGTGGCTTCTTGTATTCAGCCTTACACAACGCCTAAAAACAAACCATGTCAAGTAGGAATTTGTTCAAGAAACACAACAAACCTCAAGAGTAATATAATATATAAAACTAAGAAAATTTTCCCAATTTACCTCCATAGCGTAAGCAATTTGAATCAATTTAGCTTCAGACCATGGCTTCCCGATAAACTGAATCCCAATTGGCAACCCAAGTCTGTCGTACCCAACCTACCAGAAAGAATTAAATTGTTAACCCACTTGGCCCATTAAGGCCCAGTTTATCACTACAGGACAAAAACAAGTTGTACTGGATTTTGTAAGGTTTTGTTATTAGGACAAAAATAGCTGTAGAAAGTTTATCCAGTCCAGTGCTATCATTTTCCAAATTTGTTATATAACTTACGGGAACAGTCACAGCTGGCAGTCCAAGAAAATTTCCGGCTATTGAATATCGAACGAGTGCAGCTGAGGGAAAAAAAGATTGAAATTAAAAACCAAGTGAAAAATAAAAAAAAACAAAAAACAAGCCTTAAAGGCAAAGTATTGTATATATTATATATATACTATTACTACCTCCATTAACATAGTCCAATTCTCCGGTGTCTTGTACATCGTCCTTTATTTCATATGCAGTTACACTACCATGAACCATAAATAAAGTTAGATGTTTTTTTCTTCATTAATAAAAAAAAAAAAAAAAAAACAAGAAACTCGTAAATATATTTTACACACGATTTATCTATACTTTTAAAGTTCAAAGTCATACCCAACCATAGGTGAAACAATGACATCAGCCATGCTGAAAATCTTTTCATGGAACTTCATTTGACGGTTTCTAGAATAAACATATCCATGAAATTTTAGAGAAAAAAAAATTTGTAAATTTGGGAGAATTTAAGCTGTTTGATACCTGATCCTTTGTGCATTCAAGTAATCCCTACTGTTAAAAGAAGCATATATAGAGAGTGCTACTCTTACATCCCAACCAGATTCTGACCTTCCCCTGATTCATTTCAAGTTAAATTTTTAATGTGTATTTGGTTGTGGAAAATTTTTTAGTTTTCCAAATTGTATGTAAATTAGAAAGTGATTTTTACAGTTTTCTAAATTTCTAAAATGGAACATGAAAACTCCAATCAAATACATTTTCTAAAATTTTCATTCAAAACTGAAAACTCAACTCAACTTTATTTTCTAAAAACATTTTCTTAGAAAATGAAAACAGTTTTCCACAAGCAAACGCACCCTAAGCAATTTAGCATCATGGCTTGTGAAATTGAACTTTTGTAGTTTTAGCATTTTGTTGATTTAGCCACTAACCTATTTTCTATAGTGATTAAACCATTATGTCTTGTATATTCTATATTAGTGGAAAATACAAAAGAACACAACATACTTTCACATATTTAGCACTTTAGCAACTAAAGTATTAAATTTTTTTGATCTATTCAACCATGGAACTATCTTTTTTAACATGAATGTTGACTTACGTTTTTTCTAAATGATGAGCAATAGATGTTGTACATTCTGAACCAATAGTAACATAATGTGCCAAACGCATCACTTCTATATCTGGTAAAGTCACCTCTATTGTCTGTATGAAGAAAAAGTAAAGATACAGGGTGGGAGTTTTAGGGTTAAATGGAAAAAATAGCAACATATTTTCATTAATTAGTTTATTGTAACATCCTAATGTCATTTATTTATAATACTACATTGTATTTAAAAAATCTACCAATTATAGCAGTGGCATCTGAATACAAAGCAATTCTAAATGTTACCATTTGGTAGATTTTTCTAAAGTATAATGTCCTAATAAGGAAAAGACTAACTACGATGCTATAATTTGGTAGATTTTTTTATCTTTTTTTTTTTTTTTTTTTTTTTTTTTTTTGCAGAAACTCTTACATTTCCTTTTTCCATTTATTTAAACTTTAAAGTGAAATAAATAAATAAACATTGAGTACCTCCCATCCATACAACTTATGAAGATTAGCCAAAGCACGTGAACAACAAGCTCTAATATCATCCGAACAATCATTGAACCACTGATATATGAAATTAGGAACCAGAAATGTTATAATTATCATAAGGAAAAAAAATTAAAATTAAACATAGAGGTGAAGTAAAAACCTCATTAGATTTAGCCATCCTGATATTAGACATATTAGAAAGATTCAGCTTTGGTAAATTCAATCTAGGCTGTATTAAAAAAAAAAAAAAGAAAAAAAAAATTATGAGTCCACTATGTCTAGAATACATGTTCTGCTTAGTGTGCTTATCGATTCTTTTTGTTGCTTAAATTCAAAGTATAGTATGAATTTAAGCACAAAAAAGAACTGATAAGCACATTAAGGAGACTCTGACATAATGGTGATATAGGATGAGTTAAGTACAATTTTTGGTTTGTCTGATTCAGCTGGACCACTGATGGCTGCATAACTGAAATTATATAACAAAGTGGAAAGTTGTAAAAAAAAAAAAATTATAAAAGTCTAAGAGAGTGAAAAACAAATGAGTGGTTTTAGAAATGAAGAACACTCACACAATAAGAGAATCCTCAACTGTTCCTGCTAATATTCCAACCATTCCAACTGTCCAATTCAAGGGTAGAACCCTAAAAAAAAAAGATAGAGAAGAAAATGACTTAGAATTCTTGATGAATATCATGTAAATAAGGTTACAAAAAGTTTACTGACCCTGTGTGTGGTATGCGCCCAAAAGATGGTTTTAACCCAATAACACCACAAAGAGCAGCAGGCATTCTCACAGATCCTAGACAAATAATGAAAATTAAAAACCAATTCTTGGTTTGTTTCTTTTCGTTTCCTATTAGGTAAAGTGGCTGAATGGGTAATGATGTAAAAAAAGTGTTGTATACGTAAGTTATTTTCCTTTTCTAGACCGAATAAACCATGTAAGTGACCGTTTTACCCTTACATTCGAAAAAACAAATTGCAACATATTAATCTATTAAAAAGGTTTTTTTTTTGGATTAATTCATTTAGTCATTCTGTGTGGATTAAATAAAAAAGAAAGAATCATGTGTAGTTGTTTGGATTAAGTGCTTAACCAATTAAGACTAGTCTGTTAGTAACTTTACCTCCGCCATCAACACCGAGGGCTACAGGGCACAACCCTGCACATACAACAGCAGCAGATCCGCTAGATGAACCACCTGAGATCCGTTTGGGATCATATGGATTTCGTGATGTCCTACATTAAAATTTAAGAATATGAGGTTATGCCAAATGTCCAAGAAGGACAAGACAAGACATAACATGACATCATAAAACTGAATAGACGTTTGGTGTGCATTGGATTGGACCAAGCTATGCGTGTCCAAGAAGGACAAGACAAAACATGACAGAACAGACTGTGTTTGACGTGCATTGGACTGGATCAGGCTATCAGTGTCCAAGAAGGACAAAACAAGTCATGACATGACAGATCAAACTGTACCTGTGTTTGGAGTGCAGTGGACTGATGTGTCCAAGAAGGACAAGACAAGATAAGACAAGACAAGACATGGCATGACATGACATGACAGAACAGACTATACTGCGTTTGGTGTGCATTAGACTGGACCATGTTATGAGTGTCCAATAACGACAAGACAAGACATGACATGACATGAACAGACTGTACTGCGTTTGGTGTGCATTAGATTGGGACCAGGCTATGAATGTCCAAAAAGGACAAGAGATGACATGACATGACATGACATGATATGATATGACAAAACAGACCGTACTACAATTGGCATGCATTGGACAGGGACAAAATTTTCAACTTTTTGTTACACTAAAAAAGGTTGAACAAGGTGGGATATGGACTTGCTCTCGATCTCTCATATGTGCAAAAGACATGAATACCCCCCTCATAAAAAAAAATAGCGTTACCAAGGCTATAAATGGAAATGCATTGTTTTGTTTTTTTTTACCCGTAATGAGGATTTATCCCACTGGTTCCTGCACCAAGCTCGTGCATATTTGTTTTTCCAACAAGTATGGCACCACATGCACGCAACCTCTTAACACAACAAGCATCTTCTTTACAAGCTCTTACTTTATGCAGCCACTTTGAACCTCCTACAACAAACAATTGTAAGTAATGCAACTCAAAACATAAAAAATTAAATCTACCCTTTATTAAAAGACCACTATACCCTTGATCAACTTTATATATATTAACACATAAGTCTTCATTGAACCTTTTTACAACAGATATCCTCAACCATATAGCAACTTACATGCATTTCTTTACCAATAATAGTAATATGTAAAGTAATGCTATTATCAGTAATATATATATATATATATATATATATATATATATATATATATATATATAATTAGATTGCTTTTATAGGTAAAAAGTAATGTACATTGTCCATAATACATATATAATAGCAAGAGATGAAATTACCTGTAGTTGGATAAGGCATGCAATCTATTTCATCCTTGACTGCAATAGGTACTCCATCTAGAACAGAAATCGCTTCACCTACATACATAATCAGCGAATATCTAAATTCCCTGATTGAAAGTGATCTTAAGATAAGGTTAAATTACGTAATTGCCCATAGTACTTACCTCTTTGATAACGTAGAGTTGACTCAGTAGCTTGCCTTAGAATATCATGAGCATCATAACTAATGAAGAATGACATATCCATTTCTGGACCAGAAGACTGCATGATTGCTGATATTAATCGCTCTGCAACCTGAAAAAAAAAAATGATGATTAATGGCATAGACTAAACAAGCTTTTCAGAGCTATTTTCAATGATGAAGATGAGAAGGGCATTCATGTCTTTTATGAAAATGAGAGATAAGAATGATGCCGTTTCCACCTAAATCCACCAATTTGGGTACAATTTTTTTTGTCCCATTGACTTTAGTCACAAATATGTTGGGTACACTTTTTGTTCTATTGACTTTAGTTACAAATATAACATGTTACACCTTTTTGGGTACAATTTTTGTCCTATTGACTTTAATCACACGAATCTGACCTTTTACATGTTTTTGAGTATAACTTTTTGTCCAATGACTTTACTCACAAATATAATATAACCTTTACTCATTTTTTGGTACAATTTGTTGTATCATTATTGACTTCACTCACAAATCTTACCTGTTATACCTTTTTGGTATAATTTTGTGTACTTTAGTCACAAATCTAACCTATAAAACCTTTTTGGATTAAAAAAAAAAAAAAAAAAAAATTGTATCATTACTTTAGTAAAAAAAAAAAAAGAGTAAATTACTAAAATCCTCCCTGTGGTTTGGTTAAAATTGCATATTTGGTCCCTAACTTTTATTTTGCACTCAGATCGTCCCTGTAGTTAGGGACCAAACGTGCAATTTTAACCTAACTTTTATTTTGCACTCAGATCGTCCCTGTAGTTAGGGACCAAACGTGCAATTTTAACCAAACCAATGACGATTTCAGTAACTTACTTAAAAAAAAAAATGACATGTTACACCTTTTTTGGTAGTTTAGGTGAGTGAGATTAAAAAGCTTTCTAGGGGTATAACTGTCTTTTTCACAAACAACAGAAGTCGCTCCTATCTTGTTCCTTATGAAAATGTTGACATACCATAAGAGGAGTTATTTGTCGTGATGTGTAAGCTCTAGAATAATCCAAAATCGTCCATCTGCGAAAACTGAAGTTTGAATCTTCGAGTATAGTTGAATCTGAAGACTGTAAACAAGCAACAGCATGTTGAACTTGTTCTGATGCTGATAAACCACGATTTAGACATTCAATTTCTTCTTCTTGTTCTTCAGATTCTGAATTAAATCAATTATAAATATCGTATTATGATTTATGATTCATGGCGATGTTAATTTAATGAAACGGAAACTGACCTTCATAAGGGTGCAAAGGAACGTATAGAGGTGATTCTTCCAACACAGCATATGAAACTAACTGCACAAAAAAAAATAATAAGGTACTAATTTAATTTTAGAAATATATGGTACTTTATTTTTTTTCATTTTGTTACTAGTTTATAGTTATAGAATTAATTAAACTTTCGTATTAAAAAATCAAAATTAATAATAAATTATTACTTAAGAAATATTTTTTTAATTATATAAAATTATAATCGTTGATTTAAATAAATACGTGAAGTCTTATAATCTGTATTAATTTAATTTTATTTTTAATCTAATGTTATTAATTTAATATGATTAGAATGAAAAAATTTTAAATTTTAAATGGAAAATCAATTAATAATTTAATATAATTAAAGTGAAAATTTATAATTTGAAATTGATAATTGATAATTGATAATTAATAGGATTGACAAGTGTTATAATATATAACATACAATATTAATGAAGAATTTTAATACTATAACACTTGTCAATAGAAGGATAAACTTATTCATTTATTAAAATCAAAATTATTGTAATTATTATTTTATTATCTCTTATTACACTCTAAAATGAAGTGTTTGGTTATTAGATTTGATCATTTTTGAAGTCATTAATGTAAAACTAGACCAGTCAAAATCCCAAAAAAAAAAAACGAAAAAAAAAAAAAAAATTCTCACCCAGTCTTTATGATACAATCTGAAATTTAAATTATTTGAGTTTGTATTTTGTTTTAACTTTTAACTATGAGTCATATTATTATTTTATTTTATTACATTTTGCAATTTAAATTGATCAACCTAAATCCAACTTTATTTGATAAGTTGTTTTGAAAAACAAAGATAAACAGGTTAATTTGGCCAACCTAAGCAAAAGACTAACTTTTAAAACATAATGAGTATTCGATTTACTTTGGATGATATTAAGAATTTTTAAAAGAAAGGAAACATAATATTATTTGATTATTCACTACAAAGAAATCTTAAATTATTTGAATAATAATAATAATAATAGTCTAAAGACCTTTATACTTAACGCTATCTTTAACAATTGCCTATTACTTATTTACTTATTTACTAGCATATATTCAATGTTTAAAATGTTGAGTTCAACTAACAAAATTCAAAGGTAAATTAATGTCACTTATATCATAGCAAACTTATTTTAATATGGTTTAATGACACTGTGACTTTATGACTCTGAGTATATGATATGATTGATAGTATGATAGTTGTTTATTCCACGGTGTGGATAATTATTTGAAGATCCAATAATAAATAAACTGGTCCACAAAATTACCATTACTAAAAAGTTGGTCCCACTACTCCATACTCAATACTCCATACTCTCAAATCTCACCCCACCTAAAAGTCTTAAAGTTTCAAGGAAAAATATTCAAATTCAAAGTCTTAACTTTAACTCAATTTATTTTTATATAACTTTAAGGGATATATATACATATTACATTCAAGTTGAGATTGCATTTGGTGCATGCGTAATAAAGATCATCCAAAAATTTGAACTTGACAAAGTTAAAGTTTTACCAACCAAGCGATTACTTGGTTGACTATTTTATGTATTATTATAAATGTTTAATTTTCATGTATTAATATAAGTGTTTCTTTATGACAGAAATTGTTGTCGACATCTAAACTTTTGAATTACAAAATGTATTAATTTGAATATTTCGTTATGGTGTAATTTGAATATTTCATTCCAGTTAACATATTTTAATTTTTAGTTTAATAGAAAATTTGGATGTTTAAAAGGTATTATATACGTTTAAAGACATAAATTTTGAATATTCACTACATGAAATTGTTATATGTAAGGACTATTTCTATGCTCCTTTGAATTGCAATGCTAATAAGATACTAATTCATGTCTTAAAACACATTAGTGTTTAACAAATAGTAATTAAATAGACATAGTTAAACACCACTACCTAACTTAAAGAAGTCAGCCTAATTAAAAAGGTTCAATTATTAATCAGATAAACAAATATTTAACTTTGTCAAAATAAATATAACATCGAATTTTTGAACTTGTGAAATAAGCAATGATTACCTACCTTAATTAATTACTTTTTACAATAATTTTGTAGTAAGTATTGTAAAAAATTAATTTTATGAAGAAAAAATCATAAGTTAATCTTTACAAATTATGCTAATTTCTTCTTTATCAATTAAATGTACCTTCAATAATAAGAAAAAACGATATTATATGCAACATTTCAAGCATATAATTAAATATAGGTCAAATTAGGTATACCTTCAAAATTTCTAAATAGTTAGAAGTTGAATTTATTCCATATAGAAAGGTAAAAAAATTAAAATTTAAACAAATTATATATATATATATATATATATATATATATATATATATATATATATATATATATATATATATAGAGAGAGAGAGAGAGAGAGAGATCATATTAGACAATGAGATTTTATAACACATGTGGATGATCTTAGATACACATTTCACATGTCAAAAAAATATATATATCATGAACTTTCGTAACTTTTTTATTTCAAATAAATAACTCACCATTCTAGTGCATTATTCAAATAAAATATTCTCATAATAATATAATATAAGTAATATATTCTATTAGAATATTATAATGTATAAAATTCTTAAATCCTTAATAAAAATATTTCTAATGATATTCTAATATAATATTACAAATAATATGTTTTTATGAGATATTTTTTTTACTAAAAATATTTACTAGAAAGGTGTTTTTTTTAATTATAAGGAAAAAAAAAACATTTTTTTTGACACTTGGAACGTATGACCGGAACCATCATACGTTGTTTTACAAAAAATATTTCCTGAATTTTAATTTACATATATTACTTAGTTATATTTATTTGATTAGTCATAACAATTATTACACATCCAAATCAAGCAAAGGTGTAATGGAAGCAATTCACAACTTAACCTAAAGAAGAAAATTGGCCTAAGCTATAATTTTTGTTGATTAATTGAGTGTGGAAATATTTCTCTTATAACAATCCACAATGTACGTACTTATTACTCCATATTATTTATTCCTCTCACGTCATATAAAGAATTATAAAAGTAATTCTAAAAATCAAAGATGATACATTTGTTTTATTTCAAACAAATAAAAAACTTTATTAAAAATAGTATTCTTTAAATTACAAACATAAATGAGTTGTCAATTTCCAATTTATAAGGCACCAGAAGTTTCAAAATTGAATACTTATTTGGTCCTACTTCTCACTCCTTTTGTCCATAAAACTCACCATACTTCAAAGTTTATTGAGATGTACATTACATACAATGTTTATCTTAAATTACTTCACATTATTGTATTATTTAAACACTAAAATTAAAATTGTAAATTATTTTTAGCAAAAACGGGTTTGTATGAATTTGATTCAAAAAACATAATAATTGACGATTTAACTACTAAAAGGTTAAACATATTAACAAGTGTTCATTGGAATGTTTATGCATATTTTGAACTCAGTAATTAATTAAACTTTGGAGCAAAAAAATTAAACCTATTGTTTATAAAAGATATATTCATTTAAATTTGTTTAATTTATAATAAATCATTATATGAACCAAAATTAAATGCTCTTTAATGATTTTGTTAACTAAAATAATGCCAACAATATACGTTAAATCCAAATTTTCTAAATTACGAAAACTACATTAACAAAAGAACAATTACATACCTTTTGAATTCGGTTATTCTTCTTCAGAAAGTAAAGCAAAATCTTCCCGATTATCTTCATCTCCAAAAACCACACGAATACCTTCGCAAGAAATCCAGCCATTCGAGGAGCTGTTTATACATATACAATCATATATCTATACATTAATTCAAGCCAATTATCAAATTATGTCATACATTCATATATAATATATATAATCAAACATTTAGTCGACAATCAAATTCACACACACACACAGAGACTGTATCTACATACATAACGCAATCTTAGACTGATATACACATACATCAGTTAATTAAAGCTAGTTGATGATCGCAAATTCAGTTAAAATTCATACGTAATATGTATAATCGATCATACATTTAATCTAATGATCAAATTCACCACACACACACAGAGAGAGATATAGAAACTGTGTGTATTAATGGAAATGGAGATTGGAGAAGATCGATCATGGAAAATTAAACGAGATGAAATCGAATTGAAGGTGAATGAAGAGACCTTTGACATCGGAATGGAGGTAGAGTTGATCGCTATTAGGGCTGAGATCAACTTCGTTGATAGGTTCGTAAACGACACCGTTGTCCTTCAAAATCCCCATTAATTCTCTGTGTTTTCGACTTTTCGTGAAGGAGAGTAGTCTGTGGTAGGAGAAAGAGTGAATGGAGAAGTGGGAGACTTGTTAACGTGACCCTTCAACTAACTGGCTGCTGTATTTATAGGAGCGGTGTTGGTGGTTGTGGTTGTGTGTGTGTAGAGTCCATGATATATTCTATTGTTTAATAAATATAATAATTTTTTAACATTTAATATAAAAAAATGATGGAGACATACTAAATTTTCCTTAAAAAAATTATATAAATTATGAATCACAACTACTTTTATTGGAATTTTAGATCTATTAAGAAAAGAAATATATAAAATATGAAAGAGAAATTCCAAAAAGAAAAAAAAAATGATATACTTGTTATCTACCAATAAATCAATGATAATAAGTGGTTCATGTGGGTGTGAAAATGTCTTTATCCATTTACAAAGTTCCAATAGAATACTTTCTTGTTTGCAAAATGCAACATGATTTTTTTAATCCTGGATGCTTCTAACAATGTGCTTCATGTATGTTTTTTTTTTTAAATGAATACAATGTAAACTGATTGTATAACAGTATAAGTGCATGCTAATTAAAGACTTAATTATATCTTTGCATGCATCTAACAATGTTTTCATATATGTTAATGTAACTTCATTTAAAAATTAAAACATTGATATGTTTGATAAGGACCGAAAATATTATTTGAAAGAAAAATTAATTATTTTTTTATATTTTCTTTATATTTATTCTCCTATTCATATAATGTAAATTTATACTCCTATTCATATAATATAAGGGAATATGTTCTTTTATTGGATTGTATCCTTGAATTGAATATATGTACCATGTGTACAAACAAATATTTACCAACAAGTAAACTAGCTAATATGTTATCATAACACTAGGTACTGATATTTAAAAATAAAAAAATAAAAGACAAATATATTTAATTTCATCACATCATTCTCTAAGAATTGTTAAAAATTGGCTCAATCATCAAAATACCCATCAATTTCACAGATGGCAACTCTAAAATTGTAAATGTTTGCAAAATATGACGTTATACAAGTTGATTAAAACAAAATATTAAATACAAAGAACTAACGGGAAGTTTATTTGTATTTAAAGTTTAAAATAAGTGAAAATTATGAGAAAAAAATTAAAAATAAATAAACATGTGAAAAATAAATAAATTAAAATTATGTGTTTAGTTATCAGACCCGTGTACTACACATGTGAATTATAACAAAATGTTAAATACTAAAGTTTAAACTATAATTTATTAGAAATTGAAATTATAATTTGAAATTTGAAATTAGAAATTAATATAGTCATTATGGTATATATTTGATTCTAGATCGAGAGGCCAGCAGGGTTGGAACCGTTGTGGCAAGTGTGGCAAGACGCACGATGGGGTCCTGGTGAGTTTTTCACAGAGAAAGGAATAACAATAGAAGCATCAACCAAATAAGTTCGTTTGATTAGAGTTGTTTGATCTTTTCTTTTCATGGTATACACCTTGATTTTTGATTTATCTTCTTTAAATTTTAGCGTATCATTTGGTGTTGCTTTTGATGGTTTAGTGTTTTTCGTTTGATTCCTAGGTTTAGTAGAGGATTTCTTATTTTACTTCTCAGAATCTGATACCAACTTTCCTTTTCCTTTGATGTCCTTTAAGGAATTTGTTTTATCTTGGGACTTGGAGGATCCATAACTAGGATTGGAACCGAATCTGGTTTTAGGACCGAATCTGGGTCGAGGACTGAAAGTGGGTTCAGGACCGAGACTAGACTTTCGATTCTGGGATTTGGAATAAGAGGAATTTGGACTAAAGTTTTCCTTCAACTTTTCCTTTCCCTTGTCCATGGATTCTTTCCTGGGAATCTCATAGTTGGGATTTTGAGAATTCCAATGCCTTTTACGTTCATTCAGATTTGTGGTGTATCTTTGATTTCTCAGTCGTTTCTGTTCAGCCAGCTCCTTCTGAGATTTGTGAACATTGAAGCTTGCCTTTGGTTTCTCTTTCTGGTGGATTGCAGGTGACTTAGTTTGAACTTTCGGTGCTTCTTCTCTCTTCAGCAGAACTTTAGGTTCTTCCCTTCTCTTGAGTAGAACTTTCGGTTCTTCCCTCTTAATAGGAACATCAGGTTCAACCATCGGTTCTTCAGGAACATCTTTGGTTCCACTTGTGCTTGGAATATCGAAACTGGATGGTTTGTTGATGGGTTATGGTATGTATCTACCCTTAACTCTCCATGTGGTTTTCTCAGATAGTCCCACAGTTTCGTCTACGTTATCAATAGGAGCATACCAGAAATAGTATTCGCAACCTTCAGCGTTATCTTCGTCAACTATTGTTCTTAATTCTACCGTTTGCCTTTGAGTGACTCCAGTCGTAGCATAAACTTGATTTGGCACGGTCTGAACCTTTTGATAAACCAAGGCTTTTTCCATGAGTTTTGGTTTCTTTTCTTTTGACAGACGAGCAAACTCAACTGAATTTTCTGATATTAGAGGTTTTTCACTCTCAGTTTCATTTTTCATAAACTTAGAGCAATCAACCTCATCTTCTACTGAGATTTCACTCATCTCGCTTTCCGCATCAAATTCAGACGAATTATCTAAGTTTATTTTATTATCCGTAACAATTTTAGCATTTGACAAATCGAATGTTGGTATAGTTTCAGTTTTAATCTTTAGCCTATCATTTTCATCTAAGATATCTTTTAACATACTTTTATGTTCCTTAGAATCGATGAAAGTTTCTATCTTATCCAAACCTAGCCTATATGACATGGACGTTTCTTCAGAGGACACTTCTGATTCACATTCTGCTATAACTTCATCTTCTTTAAATTCAAGAAACGGCAAAATCATCTTATGAATTTTCTTACCAATTTCACAATTTAAATGCAATTGAGCAATATTAGTATAAAGACGCTTAGCAATCAAACAGAAAACATTTCTTTGTTTTAATAACTTTAAATTGTCTCTTTGCAAATAAATAATTTCATCCCTTGCCCTAACTAACTCTGCTTCCTTCAGCTCAATCCAGATTCTCCTCTCCTCACTTTTTGAAGACACCCTGCCGAGTTGGTCAGTTAGGTTAGAATTTGCTAAGCGGGTTTGCATGAGGTTACTACTTAGGTTAGAAAATTTAGAGTTTAATTCATTTAATTCTTCTTGGTAATCAGTTTTTGAAATTTTAAAAGACTCAAGAATAGAATGTACCTTTTTGATCAATCGATCGCAGTCGCTGATCTTCTCACTCACTGGCTTGGCCGCAAAACACTTGTTTTCAGTCAGGTTCGGCTCCGAATCTGCACTTTCGATTGATGGACCAACAGTGACGATAAAGCATTTTCCACCAGAACCTTCATTCTTTGCCACATACGCCTTTCCATAAGTGGGTCTCCTAACCTCTTCTTCTTCAGAGTCGGTTGACCATACCTCTATGCCACCGAACTTGTCTTCCCCAGCATTCTCCTGTACGATCAAGGCATTCATTGAGCTGTTGGACGCCTTTTTTTTGGCTTCTTCTAATTTGCGCATATAGTATGCTTCGTTATCTTCACCCTCTCTCTTCTCAGCCATCTTTCTCAACATGCAATCTTTGGCAAAATGGTTTTTGCCGTGACAATAGTTGCAGTCGTATCCGGAGTCTCCTGCAAGCTTCTTCTCCTTTTTCTCTTCATCTTTTTGAGAGGAGACTTTCGATTCATCCTTCATCTTCTCAGAACTGTAACTTCCCTGCCAGTTACAGTTCTTGTTGGCAGAAAATTTTCTCCTTGAGAATTTCTTTGGGACTGTGATTATCAAGGCATATTCCTCACTTGTAAGCTCGCACTCTGACATGTATGACTCTGCTTCTTCTTCAGCAGTACTTTTTCCTTTAGAAACAAGAGCCAACGATCTGATACCAGAGACCACTTTCTCTTCCTTAGTTACAACACTTTCATGGGACTTCAATATCCCTACTAGTTTCGCTAGCGAGTACGATTTGAACTGTTCATGCGCCTTCACAGTGGAAACCACAGCCATCCATTCTGGTCTCAGCCCGTTCATGAATGTTACTTTCTGCTTGATCAGCTTCCTCTCTATCCCATGCTTGATCATCTTACTTAAGAGATGATTGAACCGATCAAAGGTCTGTACAAGCTTCTCTTCAGGTTTCTGTTCGAAAACTCCAAATTCTAATAGTAGCAGAGTTTGAATGGAGTGTTCCAGATCTTCATCTGTTGAGTAAAGTTCCTTCAACCTATCCCAGATCTCTTTAGCAGTTGTGCATGAACCTACAAGTCGAAAGGTGACAGATTGCAGGGCGAATCTTATCATCTGCATGGCTTTTACGTTACACAAGATATTGTCCTTCTCATCCTGTGGCATCTTTTGAACATCTGTCACCAACTTGTTGCAATCTTTTTGCATCTTAACAGTTGTGTTTGTCTCTAAATGTACAAACGGTCCAAGAGTGATAGCTTCCCAGATGAGATAGCCATTGTCTTCCGATCCAACCACGTAATCTTCAAAGTGATGAGCCCATACGTCGTAGTCTTGAGTATAGAGTATGGGTACTCTGGTTGTTGATCCGATGCTGTTTGAGATGTTAATTGGGTTTGTATGTGAATCTTCGTGAGACATGGTGAGATGCTCAGAATCAAACCTGTAAACTTGAGATTAGGGTTTTATCAAAAATAGAGTTATCGTCGATTTGAAGACGACGGCTTCTATTTATACGATAAAAGCGGAAACCCTAAAGTATTACGAATACAGAAGGAATGTGTATTGATCACATAGTCTCCTGCTCTGATACTAATTGTTAGAACTAAGTTCTTTTAGGATCGTATGATTCTAAGCAATATATAAAATAAGAATGTAATAAGAACACAAGTATTGCGCTAAATATGTTGAATGATTAATGCAATAACACCACAGAAGAGCTCGATAAAGAACTTCAATCTATAAAGGCGTTTAGGGTTACAAGAATCAACGTAATAAAAACTTGTTAATATACGCATTCATGCATGCATATATATACTATAACCCTAACAATTAATCTAGATAACTACGTAACTAATCAAGATAGACACGGATGGACAGGCCCGATCCGGATACAAAATACTTAGCCCAAGATGCAACACAAATATACTCAACACAAGCACTGATACTAATTGTAAAGTCCTCAATCTGACTGTGTATCAATCAAATCCATTTGATGGTGTGGAATCCCAATCAAACGGATGATGTCAGATCAACTAGAAGAGAAGGAGAAGAAGAATAATACGAACCTCAATGTATTGATAATTAAAATGATGATCCGGATACAAGAGATTCACACACACTAACACACACTTGTTCTTCTCTCTCTCTAGGCCGTACAATCCTTTTCTGTTCATCACTCTAATCCTTAACCCTAACACCTATATATATATATATATATATATATATATACACACACACACACACTAGGGAATATGGGCTTGGTGAACATGGGCCGTAAATGGGTTTACGACGGTAAACATGTTTACGGCCGTAAACTCAACCGTGAACACGTATACGGCCGTAAACACCAAGTTGTTTACGGTCCAAGACACAAAAATACATTTTCTTAGAAAAGTAACGTATAGACCATATTTTTGACCCAACAGTGACGTAGAGGATTCTGAATGATTCCTGAGGAAATCATGGAGGTGTGGAAAGTAGTATTGGGCCTGTACTACTGGAAGCACATGGTCCATACTCGAATCGGGGAGAGTCTTGAATAATCTAAGAAACTTGGGGAAGAGAATTCTTGTGTATGTTTTGATTTTCTGCATGATTGTATTTCAGTTTGGTGAGGTGCTTCCGGGAAGGAGGTATAGGTTCTGGTTCCGGCTTTGGTAGATGCGGGGAAATTCATCTCATCGGAGACTACCCACGGTGTTTTGGAGAAGACTCCTGTGATTTTTGCATTGGTCAAGGAGGGGTTTTGGTGATCTTGGATGAGCGTTTGGGAGCGTTATGTGCTGAGGTTATGGCTATTTTTGGAGCTCGCACTCCTTCTTTCCATGAATTTCGTGCTTGTGGAGATCATGCATTCTATGGGGAGAGGGACCCCATTGCAGTAGGAGGTGGTTAGCGGTTATAACTAACGCGTTCAGGATGAGTTTTTTCCCCAAGGAGGAGAAGTTTAGATATGCTTCTACCTATTGAAGTACAGGGCACGGATTGGTGGGTAGAGTTGGTAGTGAGTTGGGTGATGATGTTGTTGATGTTATGTCATGGGATGACTTCTCAACCAGGTTTTGGGTTGAGTTTGCTCCGGTGATTGATGTGCAACAGTTGGCGTGAGAGTTTTTGGATCTTCGCCAGACTACTGAGACTGTGGTAGAGATCGTTTCCAAGTTTTGAGAGACGGATTTTTTGGTACCTCAGTATGTAGGAGATGAGTAAACTAAGAAGGTAAGGTATCATGATATGTTGCGGGATGACCAGGGAGTTCATGAGTATTTCAGGATGCGAGACCCTAAATGATATGGCTTCTAGAGCACGAGAGCGGGAGATCGATTTGGAGCACCTCAGGAATAGGAAATCAGATTAGGTACATATAGTAGAGGGTACCGAGAAGACACCCATGAATTATGATCAATGCTTGAGAGGCAAACAGGGCTGGGGTCTGTACAACACATGTGGGAAACCTCACGATGGAGTTTATCATTCCAAGGGTTTGGGCTGCTACAAGTGTGGCAGGGTTGGTCATGTTAGCATGGATTGTCCTCAGGGGGTAATCTCGTTATGTTTTATTTGTGATCAAGTGGACCACAATAGGTTCGTATGTCTGAGAAGAAGGGGACGAGCTGTGAGTGCACCCGCTCCGACTATTTTTTGGATCCCTGATAGTCGGGAGGATAGGGTAGGAGCCCTAACAGAGAAGAGATGATCATTGCAGCGTTAGACAAAGGAGGGCCATGCTCTGTTAGGTGATTTTGCGGGCATATTATCTTTTGAATTCTTTTGAGTTATTATCAATTTTCATGTTGCTTGGGATTTGATATTGATTTGGGAAAGAGATATATTTATTTTTTACCCTGTTATCGTTGGGGTATAGTTTCGAGAATTGTTATATGACATTTGCATGCCTTGAGTCATTAGTGGTTTAGTGAAGTGTTGTTTCCTTATAGCAGGTTTGGAGTGTTCGGTGTTATCTTGGTTTGTAGTCAAGATCAGTTCGAGGGCATTGTGTCGAAGGTTTATGGTTAAAATTCAACAGGTTAGTTATCCAGTATCGCCAGGATTCGGTGGTTTTTACATTGGTGCGAGGATTAGATTTTGAGGGTGCTGAGGGAAGTGGTATGTTGTTGCGGTTTAGATTGGAGCATTCGTCCTTGGGACTTCAGATTTAAGTGTGATATCATTTTGAGCATCTGGGGTAATCAATAATGTCGGGATTCGGGAAGTGTTCAACTAGTCTTCAGGGGATTGTTTGGTCTTCGAAAGTGTCATAGGAGCTTTATATTCACCCAGGTTGTAGTCAGTCAGTATCCAACAATTATTTGGTATTGGAAGTGGGATAAGATCCGTTGGTTCAAGCCAAGGGTTTTGTTTTAGTTGCCAACGTAAGAGATCGGGGAGTTGGTATAGTATCTTGGGAGGTGATCTGGATTATCAAGTAGGTTGACATTTTAAGGGTATCCGTTATGGATTCAAGAATCGGGTGATCAATGAATTTGGCTAGCAATGGAACGCTAGTATTGTTCAACACAGGGTATGGACGGTTACGCCATTTAAGAAAGATGGATCGGAAATCCATATGGATTAAAAGGTGGAAATCCTTCGTCAAGACCAAGTAAGGGAGAGTTAAGTGACTATTCATATTAAGATTGTGTTGGTAGGGGTTCAGGAAACTCCCGAGCACAGTTCAGCATCATCATTGTTATTCATGTTAGGTTGTGGGATTCGAGTGTGTGACCCAAACTGCTGATTGGTTGTAGGATTCAGCTTAGGATGTGTGGTATTGTGTCGGTTTGTGTATGGTAAGACCATGAGTGGTAACCATGGTTGGATGGAGGTGTTGTAAGACTGCGATGGGATCATAGCAATCACCATTTTTAGGTAAACTATTATTAGAAATGGTCGAGTGTAATGGGAAATCAGTTCGTGCCTTGGGCATGTCGGTCAGGGTTGTCAAGGAGTATTCTCTGTTTTGGATTGAGGATCGCTGGGGTCTGGGTCGGAGTCGGGCCTGTCTAGCTTTAGATGAGTAGGACCCATGGGCGTGCCCCGTGTGATGATGGTAGATCAGGCGGGTCTTGGTAGAGACCGTTGGGTCAAGGTATCCGATCTTGAGTTGCAGGATCATGTGGGGGATCACTGTGTGGCGTAGAGGGGTTTTAGGCTAGGTAGCCTTGCCGTTTGAACTCTTGGGAACCGGGTGGTGGGACCAGGTGTGAGACTGGTAGTCTTAGAAATGGTTTGGCGGTAATTATTTTTTTCGGTCAGGTGAGGGTACATCGGGAATCGGAAGGTTGTGGTGTGAAATGCAAGTGCAGATTTGTGAATCTCAAGTTACGAGTGGAGTATTGAATTGATTTTGGGTATGATCTTGAGTCGGGTATCGCACTTGTTTTGTGCAGGATTTCGTTTCAGTGGAAAAAAAGTTGGGGTATCTAAATTCCAAAGGCATCAATCGCAGGGTTCAAGGGTAATGAATGGGTTTAGTATTGATAGAAATAGAGCCGTTATGTTGTGTCTTGGGTTGGTTCTGTCTAGGAGAGGGCCACAACATGTTTGGAATTAGGAGAAGGTAGGTCGTTGGATACTAGGTATGTTATGAGACTACAACTAGTCTCGTGGCATTGTTTTAGCATTGGATTTGGTGATAATATGGATCGGGTAATTTTGATCAGTTGAGGTTTTCGTTTTGAAGTCGTGTGGGGAAATTATGCGGGTGTCTTTTGACTCTGCCACTAGGAAGGAATATGGTGTTTCAGATAGTTGGCAGACAAGTTGGGACCAGGGAGGTCTTAGTCGCTTTTGGAAAGCATCTAGGGGGCATCATGATGTTTCTGGCGGTATTAGTGATTCAGGTTTCATGTGAGTAGGGTAGGTTGTTGTCTGGTTAATGCTAAGTTGCTTGCAGTGGATTAAATAATCTCAGAGTGGTTGATATTATTCTATTGCGCAGATCTCATTTGAGTCTAACTGTTACAGGGATGGATCTTCTATTTGAAGTCTGAGCCTTTTGTCAAGTATAAGTGCTCTGTACTTATATATGTTTAGTGACTTTGTCTCCTTTGAAGCAACAAGATGATCAGGGGTTGGAAGCATTTTCTTTGGTATCAAACTCTATGAGGCGGGCATGGTAGTGGTTCAGTGTGTGAAGTCTGTCAGGGAGTTAGACCATTTAAGACTCTAGGTTTCGGGTTTCAGGGGGTAGGTTTGGATTTCCACAAGGGGTTAAGAGTTCATTCATCATCAGGTTTGAAAAGCTCTGCTAAGGATGGTCTCAGTAGTTTTGGAAAGGCTGTTGTATGTTTATTGTTGTGGTTGTGTTTTTCAGGCTGTTTGGCGTGTCTGGGAATGGTAAGAAACAATTTTAACAACGAAATATAATTTAAGTGGGAGAGAATTATAACGTTTGATTTCCGGTATGAAGTTGACTCCAAGTTTTTTTTAGGTTTTCTCTTTGGGACTCGACGATTTGGAGCCTCAAATCAGTGTGCCAAAATGTTATTGGCCGCAGAATTTAATGAACCAACTCAGCATGTTAAGGTGCCTCAATACGGCGAGTTGGCAACTGGGTTGGAAACCCTAATTTTTAGGGTGTTACACCCTATTTAAAGGCCTTAAGTCCCTTTGGCTAGCCTCCTTCTCAGCCTCCATTGTTATCAGAACCCTAAAACGAGTTGTAGTCTCCATTGTCAAGCATTTGACCCTTGGAAGAAAGTTTGGGTCGATTTTGTGCATTGTGAAGGAGTTAGAAGATCTTGAAGTTTCTAAGCTTGGAGAAGAGGTTTTGGATCCAAAATCATTATCCATTTTGCAAGGATTATGAGGTATCAAGTTCTTATCTTGATTGCTAGGTGCTTAGACCTCTCTTTTGGGTTAAATTGCTAAGTTTTAGCCATGGTTTGGATGGATGTGGGGATTAGAACGCAGCAAAGCCTTATTCTTTAGATCTGGGGTTTTCATGGACTCTTTTGGCATAAAGGTGGCAACTTTATGGATTTAAGGTTTTCATGCATTCATTAAGTCCCTTATTAATCCCTTCTTGTACATTTGAGCCTCTCCTAGTCATGTATGAGTGTAAAGTTGGAAACTTTACGTGGTCTTCCAACTCTAGGGTGTAGATCTGTAATTTGGGGCTTTGTCTTTAAATATTATGTGCTTAATGGTTAAGCCCTCACTCTGTTATGTTTAACGTTATGGCTTGGTCCCATTTTGGTGGCTCCTAAGGGTAAAGTTGGAAACTTTACCCTTCTAGATCTCATTTTGGTCGAGATCTGAGTTGTGAAGCTCTTAGAGTCGATAATTATGGCTTAATGTATTAAGAGGTTGGGTTTCTGGCGAACTCGGCGTGTCGATGGATAAAGTCGGCGAATTGGCTCGTTTTTTCCCTGACTTTGCAGATAATGGAGAAACACGCCGAGTTGAAGGACAGCTCGAAGTGTTAGGTCAACTCGGGCCGTTGACCTTGACTTTTGACCCTGTCTTTGACCAAGTTGTTCTAAGGGTGGTACTTGAGGTGATCAAAATTGTAACTAAGGGAATTATGGGCTTAGGATAAGGCCCATATGCGGTTGGGCCTAATTTGGAAAAATTAGGCCATTAATGGTCCTTTGTGAATCTTTTTGATTTGGGCCTCAGTTTTGATGCATGTTGGGTCAGGGTTAAAATGACCATTTTACCCTAAGTATTGATGGTGTGCCTTAAAATGGAACCCAATTGCTAACCGGGTGTTATTTTGATATGATAGCTCGGAGGTGTCCTCAGGGCAGCAGCTAGGATTTCTTTCAGTAAGCTTCTACGTTCAAGGTGAATCTTCTCACTATATACATGGGTCGAAGGCAATAATGCGGCCCATTACGTGTTATGTGGTATGCTAGTTGTTTCTATGATACTTACATGGAAGACCCCAAGGGAGCCCGTGGCATTTGGATATCGTACCGTGGGGGAAAGCCCATGGCATTCTAGGTAAAGACCATAGGGGGAACCCATGACATACTACATAAAGACCATGGGGGAGCCCATGGAAACTATATGTATGTTGCATGATAATCTGTATTTGTTGTTATATGGTATTTTGGGGAAGTCACTAAGCTTCATGCTTATGGTGTTAAGTTTATGTTTAAGGTACTTCGGTTTTCAATTGGGAGAGCTCTGGATGATTCAAAGCATACACCACTTGTTTCGCATTTCGAGAACTACTCTTATTTTATGAAGTTGTGTTAAATATTTTGTTACCCTGGTTATTGGGAGGAATATGTATTAACGATTTATAAATCTAAAACAAAAGTTTTTTTATGGCATGATTTTCGGGTCGTTACATTTTGGCTGCCTATGTTTCCCTGGACTTTACACCACTCATAAACTCTAACCACGCTCCACCACTTGTGTCTTCTTTGGCTACGTTGCCTACCATCGTGGTTTTCAATGTTTTGACCTTTACACCCGCAAAATATACATCTCTACTCATGTGACTTTTGATGAGTTCGTCTTTCCTTTTGGCTTGGGTACACCCACTAAACCTCCCTCCTATAATTTTCTTTCTGACTCTGATATCTCTCCCACTCTTCGAAACATCATTTCTCTGACCCCTTCCGCTTTCGTTACCACTCCTCATCCTGTATTTAAGGTTAATCCTCCTTCCCCCCATCCCTAGACTCCTCCTCACAAGGACACTCCTTCGACCCCTCCTATCTCTCTTTCAATCACCCCTCCCTCACCTATCTATCATATGCACTCTCGCTCAAAAGTGGCATTGTCAAACCGGTGGAGCGTCTAAATCTCCATTATTATTCCATCTCATTTATCCTGAGGTCACATCTGGTGATAACCTAATCGTAGATTAATCTTGGAGAACCAAGACACACCCTATAGTTGGTCAAACAAATTATCAATCCTTGGGAGAGGATAATGGTTCTACACCATCACCTTATTTAGCTCACAGTAGTCTATGCACATCCGATGTGACTGGTCCTTCTTCTTCATAAATAGGATCGGGGCTCCCCATGATGAACTATTCGGTATAATAAATCCCATATCTAATAGCTCCTGCAGTTGTGTTGACAACTCCTGCGTCTCGGGAGGAGCCAACCGATATGGTGCCTTGGCTATCGGAGCTACACCAGGGACTAGGTCAATCCTGAACTCAACCTGTCTGTCACACCCCAAAACCGGAACGACGGAAACGTTCTGGGGTGGAGGACTTCATGCGTAGTATCACAACAATTGTATCATAGCAAGCATAGTAAACACAACCAAACATTGAATACATATATGAATAAGGTTTACATTGTCTTAGTACATAGTTTTGTCCATATAAAAAGTAAAATAGAAAGACGTGACTCTAACTCTCTGAATTCTCCAATCTCCTGAAAGTACCTGTCTACTAATCCCCTAAGAATACACGCAGTTTTGAAAGAATATCAGCATAAAGCTGGTGAGTTCATAAACATTAAGTTTTGGTGGAAAATGTTTCTTTGATCCTTTTGAAAAGTGTTCCTCAAGAATATCTTATATTTTCTTATGAAAAACGTGCTTGAGAACCCATTCCTTCCACGAATTCCCGATTCATACAAGGTATGTACAATCCAAGGAGTTGTGGAATGAATATGAATATCGATTGGTGGCATGTAAAAACAAATATGTTAATGACAAGCCGAGTTATCCCTGGAAAATCCCGTATTTTCCGGAAAAACAGGTTGTCCGTCCTAGAGGTAGAGATACAAGTTGTTCCTGGGAAAAAGTCCTGGAAATATGAAGGACAAAGATGTTTACAGAAAAGAGCTACTTAGAACATAATTATGAAAGTTGTTCCTTAGACCGAAAAGGAAGGATGAGTAGAGTCTTCTCCTATCGGCGACGGGCACTCCTCGGATGGATCCTTAAGTTAGCCAACTGGCGCTCCATGTCAAGTATACGACTCTCATATACTATTTGGCATGCTCAGAGCTCCATGATCTCAACTCGAGTGGTAGCTAGCTCTTGTTGCAGAGCTTCATTGTACCTCATAGTTCTCCCATGACCAACTTTAAGACTACCTCAAGCTCCATAGTTCGCTGAACGGTTGCCACACTTAGCTCCACATTGTGAGCCACTCAATGGACTATGATCGGAAGGGCTCTGTCTGTGGAGCCTCCCTCATTCACGTTGTAGAAGAAACGATCCCCTTCGTACAGGCGGGGTTGGCCTTGTTCGTAACTCCATCTATCCAAGCTTCCGACCCACATAGGCGTTGGGCCTTCAAACTTAAGTCGGGGGTTAGGATTTATTATCGGGGCTACTAGAGGTAGGTTCTCGACTTCAGGTTTTGGGTCGGTCTCTTAGGGGAATTGTTCTGTGAAGTCATTGTCCAAGGGAATTTTGTGATTTTCTTCTAGCTCTGCCTCGAGCCATCCAATATTTCCTTGGTTGGGAAAATACGGTCGCCAGGGAGATGGAATCCGGACATGCTATCTACGCGAGATAAGGGGTAAAGGGATAGTGATTAGGTATCGAATATAATAATACTTCTAATGATTTATAGTTTCATGATTGATTCTAGACGGATGGATTCCTGGGTAAGTTTTTGGTTCGGTCATTATAGCATCCTAAAATACTCCTATAGTATTTTAACCCTTATGTTTGACTCTAGAACTTTTCTGGTACCTAGGTAACTTTTAGACTTGATGCGACACCACAGTCACTCCCAATCACATGTTGGTCATGTCTCAAATGAATATAGTTGATCGGGCTATATTGACCCTAGACATGATTACATAACTGCCCAGATTTAACCACTATATCCAACATCCAAATACTTTTGTTTTGTTCTACTTATGACACTGGTCGGGTACTTAGGTATACTTGTATACTTTTTATAAAAATACTTATATTTTTGAAAGTATACTTTTAGTTTAGATAAATTAGGCCCCTTAATGTTTATAGTTGTATACCATGTATGGTTCGGTATACTTAGTTCACTATAAGCAAGAGCTCTGATACCAATCTGTCACATCCCATTACCGGAATGGTGGAACGTTCTGGGGCAGAGGACGTCATGCGTAGTATCACAACAATTGTATCATAGAAAGCATAGTAAACACAACCAAACATTGAATACATATATGAATAATGTTTACATTGTCTTAGCACATAGTTTTTTTCATATCCAAAGTAAAATAGAAAGATGTGAATCTAATGCTCTGACCTCTCCAATCTCCTGAAAGTACCTGTCTACTAATCCCCTGAGAATACAAGCAGTTTTGAAAGAATATCAGCATAAAACTGGTGAGTTCATAAGCATTAAGTTTTGGTGGAAAATGTTTCTTTGATCCTTTTGAAAAGTGTTCCTCAAGAAAATCCTATATTTTCTTATGAAAAACGTGCTTGAGAACCCATTCCTTCCATGACTTCCCGATTCATACAAGGTATGTACAATCCAAGGAGTCGTGGAATGAATATGAATATCCGTTGGTCGCATGTAAAAACAAATACATTAATGAAAAGCCAAGTTATCCCGGGAAAATCGCGTAATTTCCTAAAAAAAGGTTATCCGTCCTAGAGGTAGCGATGAAAGTTTAGAAATCCATGATTACTATTAGTTTATTTATGAAAATAGTTTTATTACTCAAAATAAAACAATGAAGAGTAGAGTCCGTGAACCAAAGTTAGTTTATACTTATTTGCGAGTCGTATAACTATACTTGATATGATCGAGAGACCTTTATAACGTTCTTCAGGCGTTAAGCTAAATGAAATTTGTTCACCCCAGGCATGCCTGCCTAACTGTAGCTAGTAGTTCAGGTGTGGGATTGTCAGTCCCGAAGAGATCTATTCACAAATCTCATGCTCTCCCTCCAAGAGACTCTGGTTATACTAAAAGGATTTATCCATGTACATCTAAGGGTACAATATTGAAGTAGTGCCTCGGTATAATCTAGTTCACTAGTGGGAAAACAGTACAAAATAGTAATTATTATTGAGTAATTGTACTTTATACTCCTAAGAAAAAATATATAATAAACTAAATCTGCCATAGCTTATACATATTCATTTATGAAATCTGATTTGATAGAGATTGCCTAGAGTGTTATCCCAAACTACACCCATTATATTTTATTAGAGTTGATATAGAAATTGCTTTGTAAAACCCTTTTGAAAGCAATAAAGTTAGATTTCCAAATTAAGAGTTTCCCTTATGCTAAACATATTACAAAAAGGGATAAAATATTCGAATATGTTATTAAATATGGAAATCATTAATTGTATTAATAAGTTAAAGCTTAATAAAATACTTTGAGTTTGGCTTGTATTCCCCCCCTGAAATCATCAAAAACACGAAAAAATGTAGGGGTATGAACTCACCGTTTGACGTGTGATTCAAATGTAGGATCGTTAGGGATGTTGAGTGTCAAGTGTAACCTCGAGCACAAACGGACCCTATTTAATCATATAGTGATGTATGGACATAATTAGTGTATAATAAAACTAATCATGATAAGTGACACCCTATGGGACTAGGAAACACTTGGGAGAAGTGTTAAAATCACATATGATTATATGATAGGAGAGTAAGGCCACACAAAAGAGTGTGTGGTTGGAGTGTGTGGTCGGAGTGTTTGGTAGAGGCGTGTGGTCAGAGTGTGTGTTTGGAGTGTGTGGTCAGAGTGTGTGGTTGACTTTAAGGTGAATCAAGGCTCAAATCATGAAGTCTTTCAAGTATAGCAAGCTAAAAGGATGGAATACTTATGTTTTTGAAGCCTTAGAAGTGTTTGTGGTTGAAGACTCTTGAGAGAAAAGGAGTAGTGTGCTGCCAAGGAGTGAAAGGAATGAAGGGGATGGGTCTACCCTTTATATAGGATGGGTGTGTGGCCCTGGGGGGTGTCTACATTTGAGGAGAGGGGAAATAAAGTGAAAATGAGCCTCATCTATATATAGATAATGGTTGTGCGGCCACACACTCGGGTGTGAGGCCACACACTCAGGGTGTGCGGCCACACACTCATGCGTGTGGACACACACTCCTCTAGAGGGAGTGTTTGACCTTTTTGCAACCATAGATCTTAAACCAACCCATCCCTAAGTCAAACTTTGGTTGTACGAGGCTTTAGATCATCCAAACAGACTCAAACAATGCTAAAAGATAGCTAAAACGAGTTTAACATTTATAGTATTAAGAAGGTCAACAAGGTAGAAGTTCCGGGGTGACACATCATCCCCCCGTTAAAGGAAATTTCATCCTGAAATTTAAGGATAGAGTACAAATCATGAACTTGGAAAGAGGTGAGGGTACTTCTGTATCATTGAGTCCTCGTGCTCCCAAGTGAATTCAGGTCCCCGCTTGGCATTCCAACGAACCTTCACTATCGGGATGTGACTCTGCTTCGTACGTTTGACTTCCCGGTCCATGATTTCAATAGGTTATTCCACGAAACATAGACTTTCATTTAGCTCAATCTCGTCGAGCGGAATCACAAGAGTTTCATCGGACAGAAACTTCTTTAGGTTTGGCACATGGAAGACAGGATGGACACTGCTAAGTTCTCATGGTAATTGGACTTTGTATGCTACGGGACCGATCCTAGAAAGGATCTCGAATGGTCCAATGTACCTTGGATTTAGCTTTCCACGCTTTTCAAAACGTATCATGCCTTTCCAGGGTGATTTCAGGACTAGTGAGAGTATTGTCGTGGACTTGACTCTTGACTAGTTGCATGTTGCCCACCACAGTCCAGCATAGAGGGGATCTATACTTACGGCCATAAAGACTTCGTGCGACGCAACCTTGATGCTGGAATGGTCTTCGTTGTTGCAAGAAAGTTCCACTAAGGGTAGATGAGTGTCCCACGACCTATCTACCATTGTACGAATTGTTCTCTTACATTGTCCATTTCTTTGTGGATGATACTCTTCATATTAATACTTTCGGGTTTTGAAGATAAATGGATTTTCGAAGTTCACATCTAGTTTTATGTTATGAGCGACGAGAGTTTCGCGATCGAACGATTCAAGACAAAAGGGTTTGGTATACATAGACTATGTCGGACTAAGCGGGACAACGTCGTAGAATCGCACGTTAAGTTAGATTGGAAGGATCGTTTTGGTTAGGACATTGATGCCCTTGGATGAATGTCTCTGGTGTTTGCTGTGTTTGATTCGAAATTGTAGGGTACCACGAGTACAAGGGTTCTGATACTTCAAAATCATGAACTTTTTATGAAATGATTCTTACTAGATCTTCCTATAATTGCTTGGTGTATACAAGTCATGTACAATTACAACCGACCTTAGCGTTTTCACTAAACTATCATTATTTGCTCATTATGGTTTTAAATCTTAAAATGATTTTGTGATTTAATCCGGACGAGGAAGTAATCGTAATTTTGAACAATTATCGGGGTTCTTCGAAAACATACCAAAATATAGCAGGGTCCTTCGATGCTTCCTAAATTTCTAAGGTCAAACTCCTCCTGTTTCCTCATTGTTCTTCTCTATTGGGCGATCTCTTTTGAAATGTCCTATACTTCCACAGAGGTAACAGGTTTGATTTGTCCCAACATTGGTTGTCGGAGTAATGAACTTGACTAGGGTTCTGCAACCACAGGAGGTGTGTCCCTTCCTGTTGAATCTGGTGCAATGCAACACTCGGCATGCTCCATGATGATGGTAGTTGCATTTGCTGCAGTGCGGGAGATTTCCACAGTACGGTATGGTTGGTGTGGGAATAACAGGGATGACTGGGGTACTGACTGTCCCAAATCGTTGCCTCTCAATAGGTCTTTGGGTTGAACAACTTCCTTTGAACTTTCGTTTTAGAAGGTTAGGTGTGTCCTTTCTAGTAGGCACTTGTTGTTGAGATTGGTTAACACCAAGATTTGGATTACCGTTAACACTTCCACCCACATTCGTGTTGCTAGTGTTAAGAGCAGTTAGGGTGGCTATCACCGCTACTGTGACAGTAGCTTGGAAGGTAGATAAGTCCATCTGGAGGATTGGCGTCTTACCTGTGGGTTGGTTACCTTTCTTCGGAGGCATGATTCTACTATATGTCATGTAAAGAAGCTTGTAAACAACAATGGTTGACCCTGGATGTATCCTAAATGTTTATCTATGCATTAAGATTTCCCGTTTTTGCTATCTGAATCTCATTGATTCGGCCCACATCCCCATGATGCGGTCCTAGCAAGAATAGATAAAGATTTGATCACAATAAAGCTCGCATACAATAGAACTTCGAACTCCTTGTTGTTTAGCTCATTGCGCTGGCTAGGGGTGTAAACGAGCCGAGTCGAGCCCGAGCCTGACAAAGCTCGAGCTCGGCTCGTTTAATTTGAAGAAGCTCGAGCTCGAGCTCGAGCTCGATTCGAGCTTTAAAATGAAGCTCGAGCTCGGCTCATGAACAATTTAGTGGGTTCGCGAGCCTAATCGAGCCTAAACGAGCCTCTATGTGTGTGTGTGTATACATATATATATATATAATTGTGTTTGTGTGTGTTTGTGTATGTGTGTGTGTGTGTGTGTATATATATATATAGGCTCGTTTAAGCTCGTTTAGGCTCGCGAGCCCATTAATTGAAGCTCGGCTCGAGCTCATTTAATAAACGAGCCTCATATTTAGGCTCGAGCTTGGCTCGGGCTCGTTTAATTCGATCTCAAGTCGAGCTTTTAACGAGTCGATCCCGAGTAGCTCACGAGTAGCTCGGCTCACTTAGGCGGCTCTAGACGCTAAGGAAACATAGCTATAAGAGTAGTTTCGGGGATCAAGTCGACATGGGATTCAACTTGATGCTCGGAAGAAATCCCTGGAATGTATTTGGGGAAGACATTAGGAAAGTTGCAGACCTCGGGGATGCTCTCGAGGTCTTTAACTTATTGTGTCTCATCAGCCGCATGAGCCAGGAATGCATGGCATCCCTTTCGCAGATGCTTCTAGGCTTTGGCGTAGGAAATGATACGAAGGTTCGAACAAATTTTATCACTATAACCAGTGAGGGCTTTGTCAGGGGGAAAGATTGAGACGAGTCACCCTTTCGAATGCAAAGGACATCAACACGATTTGGGGCTCAACTATCTCATGCCGATATAACATCATAGCTTTTTATGGAGACTGGTATGAATTTGATGGGGAAAATGAATGATCGTCTAAGTACATCCTATGATACTTGTCTTGAGGCCAAAAAAGTGATAGGACCTTGATAAAGTTGCTTAATTTGCATGCTATCGTTGTAAGGTATACTTTTGACGAAGATAATCTTTAACTTGAATATAATTGTTGCCATCATAACTGAAATTGAGATTACACATATATCGGAACCCTTGACCTAAAAGTAGGTCTAAGTCATTCTAACTGGGAAAAAGTCCTGGAAACATGAAGGACAAAGATGTTTACAGAAAAGAGCTACTTAGAACATAATTATGAAAGTTGTTCCTTAGACCGAAAAGGAAGGATGAGTAGAGTCTTCTCCTATCGGCGACGGGCACTCCTCGGATGGATCCTTAAGTTAGCCAACTGGCGCTCCATGTCAAGTATACGACTCTCATATACTATTTGGCATGCTCAGAGCTCCATGATCTCAACTCGAGTGGTAGCTAGCTCTTGTTGCAGAGCTTCATTGTACCTCATAGTTCTCCCATGACCAACTTTAAGACTACCTCAAGCTCCATAGTTCGCTGAACGGTTGCCACACTTAGCTCCACATTGTGAGCCACTCGATGGACTATGATCGGAAGGGCTCTGTCTGTGGAGCCTCCCTCATTCACGTTGTAGAAGAAACGATCCCCTTCGTACAAGCGGGGTTGGCCTTGTTCGTGACTCCATCTATCCAAGCTTCCGACCCACATAGGCGTTGGGCCTTCAAACTTAAGTCGGGGGTTAGGATTTATTATCGGGGCTACTAGAGGTAGGTTCTCGACTTCAGGTTTTGGGTCGGTCTCTTAGGGGAATTGTTCTGTGAAGTCATTGTCCAAGGGAATTTTGTGATTTTCTTCTGGCTCTGCCTCGAGCCATCCAATATTTCCTTGGTTGGGAAAATACGGTCACCAGGGAGATGGAATCCGGACATGCTATCTACGTGAGATAAGGGGTAAAGGGATAGTGATTAGGTATCGAATATAATAATACTTCTAATGATTTATAGTTTCATGATTGATTCTAGACGGATGGATTCCTGGGTAAGTTTTTAGTTCGGTCATTATAGCATCCTAAAATACTCCTAAAGTATTTTAACCCTTATGTTTGACTCTAGAACTTTTCTGGTACCTAGGTAACTTTTAGACTTGATGCGACACCACAGTCACTCCCAATCACATGTTGGTCATGTCTCAAATGAATATAGTTGATCGGGCTATATTGACCCTAGACATGATTACATAACTGCCCAGGTTTAACCACTATATCCAACATCCAAATACTTTTGTTTTGTTCTACTTATGACACTGGTCGGGTACTTAGGTATACTTGTATACGTTTTATAAAAATACTAATATTTTTGAAAGTATACTTTTAGTTTAGATAAATTAGGCCCCTTAATGTTTATAGTTGTATACCATGTATGGTTCGGTATACTTAGTTCACTATAAGCAAGAGCTCTGATACCAATCTGTCACATCCCATTACCGGAATGGTGGAACGTTCTGGGGCAGAGGACGTCATGCGTAGTATCACAACAATTGTATCATAGAAATCATAGTAAACACAACCAAACATTGAATACATATATGAATAATGTTTACATTGTCTTAGTACATAGTTTTGTTCATATCCAAAGTAAAATAGAAAGATGTGAATCTAATGCTCTGACCTCTCCAATCTCCTGAAAGTACCTGTCTACTAATCCCCTGAGAATACAAGCAGTTTTGAAAGAATATCAGCATAAAACTGGTGAGTTCATAAGCATTAAGTTTTGGTGGAAAATGTTTCTTTGATCCTTTTGAAAAGTGTTCCTCAAGAAAATCCTATATTTTCTTATGAAAAACGTGCTTGAGAACCCATTCCTTCCATGACTTCCCGATTCATACAAGGTATGTACAATCCAAGGTAAAAACAAATACATTAATGAAAAGCCAAGTTATCCCGGGAAAATCGCGTAATTTCCTAAAAAAAAGGTTATCCGTCCTAGAGGTAGCGATGCAAGTTTAGAAATCCATGATTACTATTAGTTTATTTATGAAAATAGTTTTATTACTCAAAATAAAACAATGAAGAGTAGAGTCTGTGAACCAAAGTTAGTTTATACTTATTTGCGAGTTGTATAACCATACTTGATATGATCGAGAGACCTTTATAACGTTCTTCAGGCGTTAAGCTAAATGAAATTTGTTCACCCCAGGCATGCCTGCCTAACTGTAGCTAGTAGTTTAGGTGTGGGATTGTCAGTCCCGAAGAGATCTATTCACAAATCTCATGCTCTCCCTCCAAGAGACTCTGGTTATAGTAAAAGGATTTATCCATGTACATCTAAGGGTACAATATTGAAGTAGTGCCTCACAATTCGGTATAATCTAGTTCACTATTGGGAAAACAGTACAAAATAGTAATTATTATTGAGTAATTGTACTTTATACTCCTAAGAAAAAATATATAATAAACTAAATCTGCCATAGCTTATACATATTCATTTATGAAGTCTGGTTTGATAGAGATTGCCTAGAGTGTTATCCCAAACTACACCCATTATATTTTATTAGAGTTGATATAGAAATTGCTTTGTAAAACCCTTTTGAAAGCAATAAAGTTAGATTTCCAAATTAAGAGTTTCCCTTATGCTAAACATATTATAAAAAGGGATAAAATATCCGAATATGTTATTAAATATGGAAATCATTAATTGTATTAATAAGTTTAAAGCTTAATAAAATACTTTGAGTTTGGCTTGTATTCCCCCCCTGAAATCATCAAAAACACGAAAAAATGTAGGGGTATGAACTCACCGTTTGACGTGTGATTCAAATGTAGGATCGTCAGGGATGTTGAGTGTCAAGTGCAACCTTGAGCACAAACGGACCCTATTTAACATATAACGATGTATGGACATAATTACTGTATAGTACAACTAATCATGAGCGACACCCTACCTACTAGGAAACACTTGGGACAAGTGTTACAATCGCATATGATTGTATGAAGGGAGTGTAAGGCTACACAAAAGATTGTGTGGTCGGAGTGTGTGGTCAGAGTGTATGGTCGTTGTGTGTGGTTAGAGTGTGTGGTTAGAGTTTATGGTCAGAGTGTGTGGTCAGAGTGTGTGGTCGGAGTGTGTGATCGGAGTGTGTGATCAGAGTGTGTGATCAGAGTGTGTGGTCAGCGTGTGTGGTCGACTTTAAGGTGAATCAAGGCTCAAATCATGTAGTCTTTCAAGTATAGCAAGCTAAAAGGATGGAATACTTATGTTTTTGAAGCCTTAGAAGTGTTTGTGGTTGAAGACTCTTGAGAGAAAAGGAGTTGTGTGCAGCCAAGGAGTGAAAGGAATGAAGGGGAGGGGTCTACCCTTTATATAGGATGGGTGTGTGGTCCTGGGGGGTATGTACGGTTGAGGAGAGGGGGAAATGAAGTGAAAACGAGCCTCATCTATATATCGATAATGGGTGTGCGGCCACACACTCATGTGTGCAGCCACAAACTCGGGTGTGCGACCACACACTCATGTGTGTGGACACGCACTCCTCTAGAGGCAATGTTTGACCATTTTGCAACCCTAGATCTTAAACCAACCCATCGCTAAGTCAAACTTTGGTTGTAAGAGGCTTTAGATCATCCAAAGAGACTCAAAAAAATGCTAAAAGATAGTTGAAATGACTTTAACATTGATAGTATTGAACAGGTCAACAAGGTAGAAGTTACGGGGTATCACACTATCTCTCCGGAGGTATTCCAAGAAAATCCTCCGGGAATACGTCTAGTTACTCTCGCACGATCGGTACATCATCGATTGTCGCCTTACCTTTATCATGGGTATCTATAACATAGGCAACCTAACTGGTGCAACCCTGCTAAAAGTAGCCCCTCGCTCTCGCTGCTAAACATAGGGTCAGTCCACCCCGCGGCCTCTCACCCTGGATCACTAACCCTCCCCTTCTAGGAGTCCAAACTCTCACTAGCTACTTCTCACAGTCGATCACTTCCCCATTGGAGCTCAGCCAATCCATACAAACTATAACCTTATTCCCTCGCAGGGGAATAGGGACTAGATCCACTTAAAACTGCTCATCGAAGAACTGCAGTGTACATCCTCGGTGAAACCATGCAACCCTGATGGTCCTATCATCTGCTATCTCCACCTCAAGTGGGCAACCCAGCTCCCCAGGAGCCCCTACGAATCACTTTTTGAGTGCAGGCGACACAATCGATCGGGTAGCACTCGAATCAAATAGCACCAAGGCTGATATACTGTTCACTAAGAAGGATCCTATAACAAAACACATAAACATAAGAAATAATCAATATAAATAAAGAGATAAGGAGAAGATACATACCCATCACCACATTGGGTGCTGCACGTGCCTCCTCCGTTGTCAACTGGAAGGCTCTGCTCTTCGCCACTGGCGGCCGTCGGTAATCCTCAATGTAGCAGGAGCGGGTGCTAGCACTCATCTTACTGATGTTGCTAAACATGGACATTAGGCCTTCTTAAGTCCCCTCTGATTGCACTAGATGAAAATCAGATCAGATACTGCAGTGGTGGTGGTGGTAGCAGTACAATCCGTGCTAACATGACCAGTTCGGCCGCACTTAAAGCAACCCGAACTACCTGCCCTTCACGCCCCATCATGTGCCCTTCCATACTTGCCACATCGCCCTCGACCCTACTGGCGCTTCCCTCGGGAATCTACATTGGGGCTTCTTGCCCTGACCCTCCATACCAGATGAAGCATCTGGTTTCTTTTTTCTCCCCATCTTTAAATCCAACTCTCTCTCTCTCTCTCTCTCTCTCTAGCGCCAGCAGTCATATCTTCCAACTTCTTGCAGTTGGATCAGCTCACAAACTGGCGGATATCACTCCGCAACATCTCATGATATCGGGCCTTTTTTCATCTCCTTGTCCGTCACGTATTGCGGAATGAGAAGTGCCCTCTCCCTAAACAAGGCGGTGATCTCTTCCATTGTCTCAGATGTTTATTGGAGATCCTGGAACTCCCTAGCAAGCTGTTGCACCTCGATAACAAGTGTAAACTTGGCCTTGAACCTGGCTGAAAAATGACTCCAAATCATCGCATCTAGAAATGCATTATCTCCAATGGCTTGTCTGACCTCCTCCTACCAATCACATGTCCTATCCTTCATATAATAGGAAACAAGTAGGACCTTGTCCCCCTTGGGAGATCTGCTGGTACGGAAAGCGTTAGTGACATCAGCCAGCCATCTAGTGCTAGCAATGGTCTCGAGCCCCACGATAGTCGGGAGCTCCACAAGCTCTGAACTCCCTAAACGTCAGTGTGCAGGACCCCATCATGGCTGCCACCTCAGTGCGGAATGCACTTAGTCTCTCATCCAAAAGCTCCATGACACCCTCCTTGATCGTGTCGAACATCACAGGAGTCTGATCTAGAATAATGTGCGTGATCTCAGATGAGATGAAACTCCCTCATATGATCATCTAGTTGCCTGGCTCCAAAACCCGAGCCCGATCCCTAACCTACGCCTGAACCACCGACTGGTCCAGTGTGTAGCACCACCATACTGAAAAATACATCATAACAAACATCAGAATACTCATCATATCTCAAGGGATCACATATACTACAAGTTCCTTGGATTAATCTCAGCCTTCCTTGATTCGAGTACGGATCCTCTGCTTTCAGTAGTATAGACTCATACTACCTTTCACATCTATCCGTACTTTCCTCAAGAACTGCCTTGACTTCACCAAGTCCCTTTCTCACAACCAGAAAATTTTCTTCTAGTTAAGTCAACATTGGTCCAACTTTTTCCTTCCATGATCTTGAATTAGATGGAGTAGTGAATTATGATTTCAAAAGCCTTGTAATTAGTGTTGGATAAGGTGTCTAAGTCCATAACCTATTTGATATATACTTGACCCGACACGGAATGGTCCATTTGGGTTGCACTTCACCCAAACTATTTATGGATAATTTTATGAGAATTCTATAGTACGATTTATTAATATATTATAAGTCATAATGTATTAATATAAAGTCATGATATTTAATTAGTTTTAATCTTGAATTAATTATGAATTAATTTAGTGATTAAAAGGAAGACTAATTAAATTATGGGCTATTACATTTATATGGTGTGGGCTAATACTCATTTGTTAATGGGCTAAGCTTATATGGAAGTCCATGGATGATCCATGGAGCTTTAACCCATTGATCCTTGGAAGAGGAAAAGACATGGGTAATTAGGGTTTCACTCTTACCATGCACACTATATAAACAAGCTTATGTTGCATGAAAAACCACTCTAGTGTGTGTGTAATGGTGGTGGCCGAATTCTAAGAGTTAGTATACTCTCTCATATATTTTCCAAGTTTGTGGTGATTTGTGATTTCCACTTGACGCATTCACATTATTGGTGCTTGGCTCTCAAAATCCAAGGAATCAACAATCAACAAAAGGTATGTAATTCGTGTAGTTCTTTTATGTTTAAAAGTACCCCATGCCATGCTAGATAGGCTATAAACCTTGGAAAATAATATTTTGCATGTACCTTAGATAAACATAGATCCAAGGTTTATTTGGGTTGCATGTACACTTAGGAAGTGTTAGATAGCTCAAAACCCAACAGTGGTATCAGAGCCTAGGCTTGTTTGTTTGATACTTGATGCAAAATAGTAAAAAAAGGTCGAACTTTTGTTATCTGCCTGATGAAATAGCCGAGTCCATGGGGGGACTCGCCGAGTTCATGTGTAAATTCATCCTACTTGGAGAGTAGGTTCGTTCACTCGGCGAGTAGGAGCCTCAGAATGCTGATTTTCGACTTTTGCTGCTGGAAATGGACTAGAAACATTACCCTAAACTGTTTTGGTGTTTTAAAACTTGTTTTAGTTGGTGTAATGGTTGTTCTAATCCATTTACAATAGCATATATCAAAATTTCAAGCTTTCTATGTGTTCATATAATTCTTGAAACTTTGATAATCATGTTCATGTTCTTATGAATTTAGAAGATGATAGGAATTATTTACTGAATTGTTTAGGATTAATTCTTGATCATTTATGTGTTTTAATGGAGTCCATAATTTGTCCTCAAGTTATGGATATCCAAAGGTCACTTATTTTAAACACACATTTAAAACACATAAGTTACATGAAAATGAAGAGTCTTCATTTTATGAACCTTTAATTCATAAGTTATGAAATGAAAAGTTTTGGATAGTTACAAAACTTGTCCTCAAGTTTTGGAATTTGTAAAGTTTCACACACTTTAATAAACTTTAATTCCAACCCTTAGAGTTTTAATAGTTAAAATTCAACACTTATACTATTTATAACATTAATGGTTAATTATTATATATGTATAAGAATAAGTCGTTTTACCGTTAGTAGGCCTCATTCACGAAGCTGGTCTATAAGGGGGGTATAACGTTGTTGCCTACAAAATGGAAACTTAATGGGTGTCCACTCTCACCCACTGCTTCCTTGATCGGTGGAGGGTCGTTAGCCGAATGGGTAGGACAATGACTTTTAATTCTCATTAAAAGTATAATGATTATTATAAAGTAACTAAACATTTATTTTAATTCCCAATCTTAGTTACTTTAGGAAAAATGTGAACATGGTGATAGTCCATGGAATTCACACTTTGTACCTTACCAAGTCATTGGTGGAGCGTGTGTGGTTAACCAACACACCAACTTGGACTAGTAAGGATCACGAAGGGTGACTTCATGTTTTTCATAGATCAATGGAGCATGTGTGGTTAACCAACACATTGATTAGGTGATAATATTAAGGGTACCAAGTGAATTAGCATGGTTATTCACACCTTGTTTTGTGATCATCGGCATCCCAGTCACAAAACTTGAACGGCACGATCGAGATTGAAACATGCCATTGAAAAGTTCAATGAATCTCAAAAGAATCTAGGAATTTCAAATACAATTAAAACCTAATGATTCATTTCGTTTTTCATGGTGGAAATCGGTGAATCGTCATTCACCTACCTTTCAAATATGTTATTACTTAGATTATGACATCCCTCTTCTAAGTATAATATATTGTGATTGGATCCTAGCCTTAATATTACATTTGGTTGTCTTATTAAGGACTCTATATATCTAATCTAAACTTGCTTTCTTCTTTCAGATGTCTTCCAACACTAATGCTTCGGGCACTAACCCAACTGGCTCTTTCTCTCTCATGAATCTTTGTGGGAGAGTCATCTTTGATGGTTCCAACTTCATGGACTAGATTAGCAACATCAAGATGGTTACTCGTTATGAGGACAAAGAATACATCCTCGATAAGGAGTTAAAGGAGCTTGATGAGTCCACTGCTACTCCTGAGGAGATCGTTGAATTCAGGACACATGAGAGAGATGCTACTAAGGTGGCATGCATCATGATGGCCACGATGACAGCCGAGCTCCAAAAGTCCTATGAGGACTTCTACCTTTTTTAGATGCACCAAGACCTGATGGAAAGGTACCATCAAAGTGCTCATCAGGAGCGGTATGAAATAATCTCCTCCATGATAACAACCCACATGAAGGACGGTGAATCCATCACGGGCCACATGCAAAAGATGTAAAGGTATGTGGATCGTCTACTCAAGCTAAACGTGAAGTTCCCTGAGGAGTTGGCAATTGACATCATTTTGCACTCCTTACCTTCTTGTTATGACCAATTTCGTATGACATATCATATGAACAAGGAGGAAGTTACCCTTAGCAAACTTCAAGGACTCTTGAAGACCGCTGAAACCGGTCTTAAGGGCAAGTCAGTTGTTACCTCTACTACTCCTACTCCAATATCTACCCCTGTTTTTGCTATCGGGCAAGGCAAAGGGAAAAAGAAGAAGTCCCCTTCGAAGGGTACCAAGGGAAAGTCTCTTGAAGGCTCCTCATCAAAGACCAAGAGCGGTTCTGTCACTCCTTCTACCATTCCTAAGGATGCTGATTGCTACTATTTCCAGGACAAGGGGCACTGGAAGCGAAACTGCCCTAAATACTTGCAGGATCTGAAGGATGGGAAAGTGAAACCCACCTACGCAGGTATTTACACAATATTGTCTAATAACTCACCATATTCTAACTCTTGGGTGCTTGATACAGGATGTGGTATTCACATGTGTTCTAATTTGCAGGGCCTAAGAAGAAGTGAGGATGTGGAGCACGGGAAGATAAACTTGATCATGGGGAATAGGAAGGCTTAACCTGTTTCCAAGATTGGAGTTTATACTTTGTTGCTGAATAATGGGTTAAAATTAGATTTGAATAAATGTGTGTACTCGTCTGAAATGGCGAGGAATATTATTTCCTTTCATGGTTTGTACAAACAAGGTTTTACCTTTTCGTTTGATAATGAATGTGGTGGTATTGATGCTTTCTTTAATAATGTGTTTTATTTTAAAGGATTACCTTGTGATGGTGTGTATGAAACTGTGTCGATTGTAGACAACTTAGAAAATAATGTGTTGTATATTGATTCTTCTACTAGTCTAGATAAGGCATCATTGTGGCATTGTCGTCTTGGACATGTAAACAAGAAACGCATAGGCCAACTCCAAAAGAGTGGAGTCTTGGAATCATTTGACCTTAAATCGGATGATAGTTGTGAATCTTGTCTACTTGGAAAGATGACAAAATCACCCTTCACTGGAACTTGTGAATGGGGTGAGGGTTTGTTGGACCTAATACATACTGATGTATGTGGACCATTCAAAACTGCTACAAGGGATACTAATCGGTATTATGTGACTTTTATTGATGATTTTAGTAGATATGGGTATGTCTACTTAATCAAACATAAGTCAGAAACCTTTGAAAGGTTTAAGGAATTCAAACAGGAAGTAGAAAATCAATTGGGCAGGAACATTAAGATGCTTCGATCCGATCGAGGTGGTGAGTATCTTAGTACCGAGTTCCTTGACTATCTTAAGGAGTGTGGGATTGTCTCACAATTGACTCCTCCCAGGACACCACAGCTAAATGGTGTAGCTGAGAGGCGTAATCGAACCTTGTTAGACATGGTTCGCTCCATGATGAGTCGAGTTTCGCTACCAATCTCTTTTTGGGGGTATGCCTTAGAGGCTGTCGCCCATATCCTTAATCTAGTCCCTACAAAAGGTTACCAAAACACCTCATGAGATGTGGACTGGGAAGGTTCCCAATTTGGACCACATCAAAATTTGGGGTTGCGAAGCTTTCGTGAGGTGTGAAACTCATGATAAGCTCGAACCCCAAAGTGAAAGGTGTATTTTCATCGGCTACCCAAAGAAATCCTTCGGTTACTTCTTCTACAGACCCAGTGAGAATGTGGTCTTTGTAGCAAGAAGAAGGGTCTTTCGTGAGAGAGAGTTTATGAACCAAGGAGATAGTGGGAGGCAAATTGATCTTGAAGAAATTCAAGAATCAATTGGTGAAGGAACCTGAGACACTAGCAATCAACCTGAGGAGGAAACTCTAGTTGAGCCAGCTGACGTGTTTGTACCTCTGAGGCGTTCCACACGGGTTAGGAACACACCTGCGTTTTATTATGGCTTTCATATTACTACGGACGGTGATACATTTATCAGCGATAGTACACTGGTAAATTTGGATGAACTTAGTAGTGTTAAGGAAGCCATGGCAGTCCCGGAGTCTGCTAAATGGAAGGAGGTTATGGACAGCGAGATACAGTCCATGTATGACAATCAAGTTTGGAACTTGGTTGACAATGTACCAGGCTGTAAAATAGTCGGGTGCAAATGGATCTTCAAGAAGAATACCGACATGGAAGGAAAAGTGCATACTTATCAGGCTTGACTGGTTGCGAAGGGTTTTACTCAGACTCAGGGTATTGATTATGATGACGCCTTCTCACTGGTAGCAAAGATTAAGTCTATTAGGGTTATGTTGGCCATCGCTGCATTTCATGATTATGAAATATGAAAAATGGATGTCAAAACTGCTTTTCTTAATGGAAAGTTGGCTGAGGATGTGTACATGAATCAGCCAAAGGGTTTTGTCAGTGCAGAATACCCTAATAGAGTATGCAAGCTTCAAAAATCCATATATGGAATAAAACAAGCATCTCGTAGCTGGAATCTTTGTTTCGATGAGAAGGTCAAAGAGTTTGGCTTCTCGAGAAGTGAAGATGAGTCTTGTGTGTATGTCAGAGCTAGTGGGAGTATAGTTAGCTTCTTGGTACTGTATGTAGATGACATACTACTTATAGGAAATGACATCCCAACATTGTAGGAGGTTAATTCCTGGCTTGGGAAGTGGTTTGCTATGAAGGACCTAGGGGAAGCTGCCTATATCCTAGGGATAAGGATATTAAGAGAAAGGAGTAAAAGACTAATTGGACTTAGTCAGAGTACCTACTTGGATAAGGTGTTGAAAAGGTTCAACATGCATAATTCCAAGAAAGGAGATTTACCGATCCAAAGCAATGCCAAACTGAGTAAGACTCAGAGTCCGAGTACAGAGGCCGAGATAGCAGAGATGAGTCGATTACCGTATGCTTCCGCTATGGGCTCGATCATGTATGCTATGACTTGTACCCGCCCTGATGTGGCATTTGCTTTGAGCATGGTCAGCAGGTATCAGGGGAACCCTGGCAAGGCTCATTGGACCGCGATAAAGAATATTCTCAAGTACCTGCTGAGGACTAAGGATTGGATCCTTACCCTTGGTGGGAGTGATGACTTGAGAGTATTAGGGTATAGTGATGCTAGTTTTCAGACTGATAGGGATAACTTCCGCTCTCAGTCGGGCTGGCTCTTTATCCTAAATGGAGGGGCAATCTCTTGGAAGAGTTCCAAGCAGGAGACGGTAGATGATTCGACTTGTGAATCAGAGTATATAGCAGCGAGTGAAGCGGAGAAGGAGGCGATATGGCTAAAGAACTTCATCGGAGACCTTGGAGTTGTACCAGCTATTAAGGAGCCTATGGAGATTTTCTGTGAGAGCAATAGCGCGGTTGCCTTAGCCAAGGAACCGAGAGATCATGGCAGATCACGAGACATTGACAGAAAATATCACTTCATAAGACACAAGATAGAAGAAGGACTCCTCGTGGCAAAGAGGGTATCGTCAGATGAGAACCCTGAAGATCCCCTTACGAAGGGACTGACGAGGGTTAAGCATTTGCAGCATGCAAGGCGCATCGGGCTGAGGGATGATATTAGTTTTATAGATTAGATAGCCTTTTCTGAAACTTGTAAAATGTAATCGACATTTGATGATGAATAAAATTTGTGATTTATTTATAAGTAAAGTGTTGCTATCATTGTCCATTATTTACTATTGTTTCAGTTTTGCATGTTTTGACTTCCAGAACAATTAATTTATTCAAACCTCCACAATCGGTCATTCGTCGGAAGTAGGTATGAATCAAGATTGTCATGAATTGGTTTTGTAGATGGCTAAAGGTGTTTAGACATGGCAATGGTTGCTACAACGTTCATGAGTGCTCATAAGTTATGAGTATTGGAATAAACCCATGCTCACTTGTATCACTTCATGGAATTTATCTCGAGTGATCGTGAGACAATAATATCATATAAGTCTTTAAACCTTGAGATATGAGTTGTTACCTATGAGTTGGTTGTGCATTGATTGCACGTAAACGCATCAGTAACTTGATGTTATAAAACATGCCTTTGTGTACAATTCAACAAGTAGTAGAACAAGCATATGAGTCGAAGTTTATCTGTTCCTTATAGAAATAGAAGCGATATCTGGGGCCCTCGATGATTTTGTGTTGACCCATGTATCGGGTCCGTTCAGAACTAAATTGATGTGTTCAGTTAATTTCTTTGTGAAAAAAATCGGAAATCGAGAAACAACTGCCAGACAATAAGTAAGACATTGTTCCATGTATTTGTCCGGCTGATATCATGAGAACAGAGGACTATATGATCACTTGTCTAAAATGGCGCTTCATAGTTCAACAGAGTTTTCGAGAGCTACGATTGTCTGTTGGTTCCTGAAGTAATATAGACAAATACAGTTATTAAACTTATCTAAGTAGGAGTCTGTTGGATAAGGTGTCTAAGTCCATAACTTATTTGGTATATACTTGACCCGACCCGGCATGGTCCATTTGGGTTGCACTTCCCCCAAACTATTTATGGGTAATTTTATGAGAATTGTATACTATGATTTATTAATATATTATAAGTTATAATGTATCAATATAAAGTCATGATATTTAATTAGTTTTAATCTTGAATTAATTATGAATTAATTTAGTGATTAAAAGGAAGACTAATTAAATTATGGGCTATTACATTTATATGGTGTGGGTTAATACTCATTTGTTAATGGGCTAAGCTTATATGGAAGTCCATGGATGATCCATGGAGCTTTAACCCATGGATCCTTGGAAGAGGAAAAGACATGGGTTATTAGGGATTCACTCTTACCTTGCACACTATATAAACAAGCTTATGTTGCATGAAAAACCACTCTAGTGTGTGTGTAATAGTGGTGGCCGAATTCTAAGAGTTAGTATACTCTCTCATATATTTTCCAAGTTTGTGGTGATTTGTGATTTCCACTTGACGCATTCACATTATTGGTACTTGGCTCTCAAACTCCAAGGAATCAACAATCAACAAAAGGTATGTAATTCGTCTAGTTCTTTTATGTTTAAAAGAACCCCATGCCATGCTAGATAGGTTATAAACCTTGGAAAATAATATTTTGCATATACCTTAGACAAACATAGATCCAAGGTTTATTGGGGTTGCATGTACACTTAGGAAGTGTTAGAATGCTCAAAACCCAACATTTAGTGTGTTAGTGTTTGGAGGGAAAAGCCTTCTGAAACCGAGAACCTTCGCATTGACCACCAAAGCTTCACAGCCGTGAAAGGACCCAAGAACTTCAAACCGTGAACCACCGAGCTGTGAACCTGCGAAGCCGTGAATAGCTTCGGACTGTCATCAAGCCTCGGATCATGAACCCTCGGTTCCCGACCGTGAACTCCTCAGCTGCAATCTCTTCGCTATATATAAGGGTTGTTGCATTTTATCTTCATTTCTTCTTCTCTTGGTCGTGATCCTCTCAAATCTCTCTCAATTATCATCCATAAGTACTTCATCTTTGACTCTTTTTCATCCCTTTTCGTTATCATCTTCTTGGGATATGTCAAAGAGCCTTCAAATACTCACCAAAAAACAAGATCTTCAAGTGTTCTTCACCATTTCTGGGTCGTGAACCCTCCCAAGGCCATGAACCATCCTTCCTTTAAGTCGTGAACCTTAAGTGGGCCGAGAACCACTCATCGTTTGGGCCGTGAACACCTCAAGCCTAGCCAAGATCATCTTTCAACCTCATTACTTGCTTATAGCACTCTTCTGGTGAGTTATTCTTGCATCCTAGGTTGTTTCCCAATCACCTTTGTAGTTATATTCACTCATTACATGCCAATATGTATCATTATATGTCATTTAGGACTTGTTTGTGCCTCGGGACTTCATTCATGGAACTTATCATCCTTACTCGAATATTCATTTGAATCACCCACATAAGGTGAGTTCATACCCCCATGTCTTTTTCCAACTTTTTAAATGTTTTAGGAGGGATAATACAAGTATAACACAAGAAATGTTTTGTTATAAATTATAAATTGCTTATTATGTCTTTGTACCAATAAGTTGTATTTTGAACATGAAACTTTGATTAGAACATAGTAATGCGCTTATAAACTTTAAAAAGTTTAGCTTAAGGAACAAAAAGGATTTTTTCTATAAACTTATCTGTTAATTATAAAAAGGGTTTTCCGCATTATTACTTGTAAAGTTGTTAATCTAGCTTGTGAGACAAGTCTTCAAGTACTCACATAAGTACCAGTGGAAGTTTACCCTTATGACCAGCGTATCCTGGAGGGAGAGCGTGAGTTTGTGTATAGATCTTACGGGATTGACAATCCCGCACCTCGCTGTTAGCTACAACCGGACTGGCAGGTCTGCGGGTGACAAATGTCATATTCTTTTCGACGTCTACAATACATCGTGGTTAACTGGTCCAGTTAGTATGGTCGTAAAACTCACAATAGATAACAACGATATATTTACGTAGTAATATTCTTTTCATGAACAAATCTCAAAGGATACTAACTATGTGATTACCCAATGTATACTTTAGGGTTAGATAAAACTGAAGTTCGATAGACAGTGGAATGTGTGCTTTCTGCCGCATTTCTTGTTCCTTGTTTGGTTGTGGGCTTAGGGCAAATTCACCCATTCAATTGTCTAGTCGATCTTGGTTTTATGCAACTCGTATGTATTAGGTAATCATAGGAGGGTAGTATCATTGTATCAGGTATCCAGAACAATCAAGTCTTTATTCAGTTTAACATATCAATAAAACTAGACATCATTGTAGTAAGTATAGGCAGTATACTTGTGCTTTTCAAACTTAGAACAACATTGACATCCATTCGGTTTTTATAGAAAATATAGGATTTTCTATGGTAAACATCATTCTTTTAAGGTAAATAGTTTTCGATTGAACTTTCTAAAATCAACAGCATTTTTACCAAAAACAATGTTTCACGATAGAGTTAGTGAAACTAGAAACTCATTTATAAAGGGTCTAATACTTCTTATTTAACTAGTATAACATAAATGACCTTAAGTGGTTAATTCTATAATTATATAATTAGTATCCGAAAGGCAGTGGAATGTGTGGCTTCCGCCTCATTCCCTGTTCCTTGTTTGGTTGTGGGCTTAGGGCAGATTCACACATTTAGCTATCCGTTCGATATTAGATTATATATACCTAGTATAAACTAAGTGATTAAAGAAGGAACTACTGTGGTTACCATTTTTTACTAAAGGAAATATTTGATTTTCTTGAGGAAAATTTTCATCAAATATAAAAGAACTATTACAGTTAACTCCATAAATACCAAATGAATACGCCAGGGTTATATACAATGAAGATCTAACAAACAATGGGATGTGCGACTTCCGCATCATTTCCTGTTCCTTGTTTGGTTGTGGGCTTATGGCAGATTCACACAATCGATTGTTTGTTTACTCTAAATTGTATACAACGTGTATCCACTTAGTACTTATAGAAGGAATTGTAGAGTAATTTTTACTTATCTTTCATCATATCAGGAAAATAGGATTTTCTGGAGGAACAGGTGAACTTTTCTGAAGAACTTAGAGTATAACTTTTTATAACAAAAATGCTTATGAACGCACCAACTTAATTGATGATCTACTCTTTCATAATAACTTGTATTCTCAGGAAACTAGTAGGCAGGTATGCGCACTGTGATTCAGAAGATGGAGTATAGTAGCTTCATATCTTGTTTTGTTATTTACTTTTGGAGTCAATATTTTGTGAATCATACATTGTAAACGCTTTAACATTAATGCAATGGTTATTTGTTACTTTGATTACTATCATGCATGTGTTATGATACTAAGCATGACGTCCTCCATCCCTAAATGTTTCCGTCATTCCATTTTTGGGGTGTGACACCCTTCTACTACTACTGCTTCACGTACTAATCTCATCCTAGGCTTTCCCTAGGGTAATCACCATCGCACTCTCCACCATCAGCTGCATAAGAAGTCCCTGCTATCTCTCCCTAACTAGCTCGGGAACACCATTACATATCATTAAGACTAGATAATTCTTCGAATGGGATATCCTACCCTACAATGGTTGAACTCAAACAATATCCGCGAAATAGAGCTAGACCTAACCTTCTGAAGTTATTTAGTCCTTGCAATATGTAACTTAACACATTCGTTTACTAGTTAGTAAAAGATAACTAGGACTCCTAAAAGCATAGAGCAAGCAACATTCGAACATCGAGTAAACATAATCAAGCATATCCTAATCAGGCCATCATAACACTGACTAATTTGTACTAGCATGCAATTCATAAGCTCATACATATATAACAGGTACATATGGCATCCTTCCTAGATCCTTAGCCCTAATCTAGCATGCAGTTCTCATAAACATATCATAACATAAATTTGTATGGGTAATTTGGGAGTACTTACATGAGCTCGACTGATTGCATGCACAACACCTTTTATCTTTTCATAGTTCTTTTGTCTTTTCAAAATTCTTTTCCTTTTTCAAAGTTCTTTTTATAAAAATGATTTTTTTTCTTTTGAAAATTTCTATACTAAGTCCTTAGTTTGAGTCCAGACACACCTGAGAGTGCGCCCGAATCCCTCAAACCAAGGTTTTGTTACCAACTTGAAACATCCCAGAAATACTGTCCAAAAATTTCGTTTTACAACATAATTAAAAACCATAATTATCATTATTCAAACAAAATCATAACTCTTGTATCTTAACAATATCATAACAACTCTCAATATGTCAAAATCATGTGACAAAGCATCAGAGTAAATCATCCCAGGCTGAAAGCTATGGTGTGTGCCATGCAGTCATCCTGAGCTCTTCCCTTTGCAACCAGAAGTACCTGAAACCGAAACTAGAAACTATAAGCACAAAGCATAGTGAGTCTCCCCAAACTACCACATACCATACACATAACATATAGCATGTATCTAGGAGGTATGGGCCTCGGCCACACTCAAGGAGATACAGGCCCCCCACTCACACTCAACTGACTATGAGATACAAGCTTCGTCCACACTCAACTACCTATGAGATGCGGGCCTCACCCATACTCAGATGGCTATGAGATACGGGCCTCGCCCACACTCATCTGGATAGGAGGTACGAGCCTCGCCCACGCTCCGCTATCCAGAGGATACGAGCCCTCGCCCACACCCCACTATCTAAACATATATACAAGCATCATGCGGAGAATAAGTATACCATAATCTACTAATTCATAAACATACTCAAATAATACTAAGATACGGGCCCTACCCAAACTTAGCTACTAATCATAAACAATTCTAAGATACGAGCCCAGCTCACACTTAGCTACTATATACGGGCCGACATTGGTGCCTTCGACCCGTTCCTACTGAAGGAAACTCACCTCATAAGCTATCTGTGAAGTCTTGTGTGAGGAATCTCTGACGACTGCTCCAACAACTCCCTGACTATCATTATCACAATAAAAGTTAGTCAATATCTAAAATCTTTCTTAGGGTAAAATTACTACTTTACCCTTGGTCAAAGTCAATGTTATGGTCAAAGTCAACATTCTGGGTTTACCTAACTCGCTGAGTTGACCCATCTACTCGCGGGGTTCTATAAATCAGAAGTCCTGAAATCGCGATCTAACTCGTCGAGTCATCCCTTCTGACTCGTCGAGTTCCTCTACTACTCGTAGTCACGATAAAATGAGTTAACTTGTCGATTCCCTCTTCAGACTCATCGAGTTCTACCCGGTACATAATCAGGACAAAACGAATCAACTCGTCGAGTTCCTCTATGGACTTGACGAGTTCCTCAGTATGTTTGGGCTTTCTTAAAGGATTAAGCCCCTACTCTTCAGATCTAAGCTTCTTATCTCTCATACATACTGAAAAATTCCTTTTAAGGGTAAAGTTTCCAACTTTACTCATTAATACTTTTATTTCATGGGTTCAACTCAAACCCTAACCCTTTAGGACTTGCATCTTGGTCCACAAGCTATCCCTACTGTAAACTAAGGATTATTCACTGAGATCTAAACTCTAAGCACTCCGTTAACACGTAAAGTTCCCGGCTTTCCTCTCATGCATGGCCTTTTGGAACTTTAAAGGGCTTAAATGACAACTTATAGCTTGCATGGGGCTTCCATGGGCATAAAGTTTGCACTTTTATGCCATGTGAGCCCCTCAAGGTCATAGGTCTGAAAGTATATCCACTTGGGACGTCCATGTACCAAAGATCATGTTTCTTGAACCAAAAATCCCATAAAATGATAGCAAGGAGATCTAACAAGCTATTCAGCAAGTTTGAGACTTGCTTACCAGAAAATGAAGAGGATGAGATGTTGTTTCGGGATCTACTAGCTTTCTTCTGAATCCCCAAGCTCCTCCTGCTTCAACAGGCTTCAAAACACACAATATTCACTCAAAAACAACTCACAAGCTTGTACAAGGCATTAGGGTTTCGTGGATTAGGGTTTGGGACTTGGAGGCTAGAAATGAGGCTAACAAATGGGGATTAGGATGCTTAAATAGGGTGTAAAACCCCGAAATTAGGGTTTCATCCTACCAACCTTACTCGTCGAGTCGAGACTCTCAACTTGTCGAGTAGGCGACTTAAAATGTGCGGCCATTCTGGTTTCTACTCGACGAGTTTGGGGCTCCCAACTCATCGATTAGCTCCACAAAAGTGAATAAACTATGATTAGATGCATACAAGGAACCAGATGTTACAACTCATAAGATGGATGCCACTGGTCCTCCCATTGCTGATCCATCACTCTATCACATCCTCACCAGAGCTCTTTAGTATCTCACATTGAATCATCCAGACATTGCCTTTGCGTTTCAGTAGATATGTTTATTTATGCATGACCCATGGGAGCCTCACCTACACGCCCTCAAGTGTATTTTACGATACCTACAAGGGATCCTCGATCATGGTTTGCAGCTTCATGTATCCTCCATGTTGGATCTTCGAGCATACTTCGACGCTGATTGGGGGGGGGGGGTCTACTCTCGTCGTTCGACCTCTAAGTATTGTGTGCTTCTTGGCGATAACCTTATCTCTTGGCCGTCTAAGTATGACAAGGGGCATGTCACTATCTAGTGCAGAGGTGGAGTATCGTGGCATTGCTAACGTCATAGCAGAGACATGTTGGGTTTGTACTTTACTCTGTGAGCTTCGGTGTCTGCATACCAAAGCCACTATTGTCTATTGTGATAACATCAACTTTGTTTACATGACTTCGAACCCAGTTCAGAACCAACACACAAACCACATAGAGATTGACATCCATTTTGTTCGTTATCTGGTTGTCAGGGGCGACGTTCGAGTTTTTCATGTGCCTTCTTCCGCTCAATATGCCGACAACTTCACCAAAGACCTTTCGACGCCGCTCTTCAACAACTTCAAGACCAATTTGAACGTTTTGACTTCTCCTCCCGATAAAACTGCAGGGGATGTTAGCAAATATGTATTTATGTATATTGTATTCGTTCTCTCATTTAGTTAGTCCATATATTGTTAGGCCCATATATATATATATATATATATATATATATATATATATATATATATATATATATATATATATATATATATATATATATATATATATATATTGTATTCGACTATTATGGCCTTGTTTTGTGGGTATACTTATACTCCTTTTTTTAATGAGAATCACTTTATGGGAAAATAGAGGTTTATCACATCTTAAGGTACGAGAGGGAGAGAGTGTGTGAAAAATGAATATTCTTCGACAGATATATGGTACAAATAGAAAGATCGGTGTTTTATTTCTTTATCCATGTTTCATGTATAATGCAAAGTAGTACTCATATAGAAAAATAAAAAATGAAACGGTCACCATTATATGATAATTACCTCGATTTACTCACATAAAATGTAATCGATAATTGTGTTTGAGTCGGTTCTAAACACAAGCAATGAAATAGGAACTTGTGTTTAATTCTTTTTAAACGTAACTATTTCAACGCCATCATTCTCGACCACTCTTTGGTACTTTTTCTCATTTATCCGATCTCCTTTTTGGATATTCAACATTACTACATACGATTAAGATTTAACTGTTTTTAGTTATTATTTTTAACAAATTTAAAGTTTTATTTGCAGCTTCTTTTATAAACTTTTTTATAAGTCTAAAGCTTTTTACCACCTTTTTGCCAACTGGAGTTTTTACATATGTAGATACGTTCACATTTAACGTATTTATTTAACTATTTACTTTTAGGTCCAAATAGGACAAAGAATATGTAAATAAGTTTACGTTTTTCAAAAATATTTTTATAATCTTTTAACAATTTGTAAAAAGAAGTTAAAAAAAATTATAAACAAAGTTTTTTCTTTTTTAGATTTTTTTATAGTTTTTTACAATCTTTTTTCTATTTCCATCTTAAACTAAATTACCTAAATATGCGGTTTAAAGGTGAAAACATGTATGTATATATGTAAAACAAAACATAAGTTGGAAGTTGTAAATACCTTATAAAAAGGTTATAGAAGAAGTTGTAATTTTTTTAAAAACAGTTAAAATTCTGAACAATCGAAAAGATATTACTGGTTTTATGAGTTTTTGACCATAATAGGGTGGGTGGAAAAAATATTTACCATTTTAGTGTTCTTTCAAAACTATTTACTATTTTAATGTTTTTCTCTTTTTTCTTTTATTTTTTAGTTTCCTTTTCAGTTTTTTTTTTTTTAAATTTAAATATCTTATTTTTCTTTTTTCCTTTTTTATTCCGTCTTTTTATTGTTTTTCTTATTTTCTTTACCTTTTAGTTTCTTTTCAGTTTTTTTTTAATTTAAATATCTTATTTTTTTCTTTTTTATTCCACCTTTTTATTATATATATATATATATATATATATATATATATATATATATGTTTTTTTAAATATATGTTTTTTTATTTGTTTTTTTCTATTTTATTTAAATATCTGATTTTCTTATACAACTTTTTTACCATCAAATTTTAACCTCAACATTAAAAAATCATCAAAAACCATCACTATAATCAAATTTTAAGGTGCAAAAATTCCAACATTCACATACAATGTTTTTAAAGTGAAAAAAAATCTCAACATTGTTTCTTACAAAAAAAACCCCAACATTGTTTATTACAAAAAGAAAAACATCACAATTAGCTTCATCTTGAACCGGTAAAAAATTATTACCTGTAAAAAAAAATAATAACAAGAGAATAACTATAACAAATACCATAAAAATATTATTTTTTTAAATTACCTTGGCATAGACGGACATCGTTTTCGATTATGTCCCATTAAATCCACGTGCTCGAGAATGGTTGGAGAGTGATCCACTTAATAGATGTCCGTCTATGCCAAGGTAATTTAAAAAAATAATATATATTTTTTTACAGGTAATGATTTTTTACCGGTTCAAGATGAAACTAATTGTGATGTTTTTCTTTTTGTAATAAACGATGTTGGATTTTTTTTGTGGTGACATTCACATACAATGTTTTTTTGTAAGAAACAATGTTGAGTTTTTTTTTTTCTTTAAAAACATTGTATGTAAATGTTGGAATTTTTGCACCTTAAAATTTGATTATAGTGGTGGTTTTTGATGATTTTTTAATGTTGAGGCTAAAATTTGATGGTAAAAAGGTTGTATAAGAAAATCGGATATTTAAATAAAACAGAAAAAATTAAATAAAAAAAACATATATTTAAAAAACAGTAAAAAAGGATAAAAAAAACTAAAATGAAAGTTGTCATTTATATATATATATATATATATATATATATATATATATATATATATATATATATATATATATATATATTATAAAAAGGTGGAATAAAAAAGAAAAAGAAATAAGATATTTAAATTTAAAAAAAAAACTGAAAAGAAACTAAAAAGTAAAGAAAAATGAGAAAAACAATAAAAAGTGGAATAAAAAAGAAAAAAAGAAAAATAAGATATTTAAATTAAAAAAACTGAAAAGGAAACTAAAAAATAAAAAAAAAGAAGAAAAATACTAAAATGGTAAATAGTTTTGAAAGAACACTAAAATGGTAAATATTTTTTCTATCCACCCTATTATGGTCAAAAACTCCTAGTTTTATATACAAGACATAGTTTAGTGATTAAATATCTAAAACGGACCTAGTATATTACAATATGAAGTCATTCACAATCAGATAAGATATCAAATCAATAAAAACCTAAAATAACCAGTAAAATTTGTATTTTTTGAACACTATAATCAAATTTAATGATAAATCTCATCCAAAAAGTCTTTAATAACTAAATGTATTAACGTAGTAAAGTTTATTATCTTAGAATATTGAAACTCTATCATATTATAAGAAGTATAACTAAATATTGTATATAAATTGTTTCTATTTCATTTAAATTTAAAAAAAAAAAAAAAAAAAAAAAAAAAAAAAAAAAAAAAAGTATCATTGGATGCACAGGAAAAAGAGCGGAGTGAACAAGGCATAAATCGATTACTAAATTGTTTTTACTAAATTCGCGAAGGATTGAATAATCGAAAGCAAATATTCCAATGTCTTTGCTGGGAAAAAATCTAAAGCAAATACAACTTCTAAGACGTCATCAATTGATTTTTGCTCATGTACTACTAGCTAGTACTCCAAGCATTTATAACGTCATGTTCTGTCTTATAGACATCATCATATTTATATTTGAAAATATTTTCTAATATAATTATAATGTTGTGTAAAATAAGTAAGCTAAAAGTCATGTTTGTTTATAGTAAACTGATTTAAGTTCAAATATATTTGATGTATTGTTCAATTTGGAAATATTCTATTTGTTCGGGTTTTTATGAAAGAAAAGTAATGGAACATTTACACTAAAATATGCATCTATAAAAAAAAACAGACACACTCTCTGGTCTCATTGTTGTGTGTTTCTCATTAACTCGTGTAGCATCATAACAAAAAGGACGATATCCAACGACAACAATAAAGGTATACATGTTTACATATAGAAACAAAGTAACAGTCCTTTCACATTAAAAAGAGAAATTCTATATGTATCTCTAAAAATGTTTTGTATATCCTTTTTGTGAGATGAATAATCTCTATGTATCCTCATGACTTTGATAAATTATGTTGGTGAGGGGGATATGTTAGTACCATCTATTTGTAGGGTAATGATATTAAAAGTTTTAAGTTTGGTAGAAATATTTGAATTTTTTTTTTTTTTTTTTTTTATGAATTTTAGATTAACTAAAACTGAATATTTGCAGCTTTTTTTTATTGGTTATACATTTTTCTTTATTTCTGGTTCATTAATACCTTTATGTTTTGATAAAAATATTGGTTTTACCCTTTTCCGGTTCATAAAAGTCTTTAAATTGGTTTTCTGGTACATTAAAATCCTTAAGTTTAACACAAATATTTGGTTTTATATGGTAAATCTGCAAAAATGATAAACTTGAAAAAAATTGATAACATCCGATTTTAGTGAGCCTAAAATCTGCAAAAAGTTAAATACACATTTATACCAAACTTAAGGGTTTTTATGTAATTATCACTTATATATATATATATATATATATATATATATATATATATATATATATATATATATATATATATATATATATATATACTAGGTTAAAACCCATGGAACCCACGGGTGTTAATTTTAAATTGAATTTAAAAATTAATTATGTAATAAAACAATATTTTATTAATTTAGAAAACTTATGAATTGTAATATTGCTTATTTTAATAACTTTGTGATTTGTACGTGTTTAATTACACAACAAATAGTAAGTATTTAATTACAAATGGAGATTTTTAAAACCTTGATTTTGAACATATGAAGATGATGTCTTACCTATGTGTGTAATGAAATTAACATAAAAAGAATACAATACGTAATTATAAATAAATAAATTAATATGATGGATTTAGTGTGATTTGCTAAAAATGACTAAAAGATGCTACAAAAAAGTTGGTTATAAATTGCAAAAAAACTTTCTTATAAACAACATTGGAAGTTTTATTTGTGAGTCTATCATCTTTATCTAAAATTAATAATTTTAATCTCTCTCTACTTTAAACTGTAGATAAGACAACATAAAATTTTCTGTGTGAAAAAACCGGATCTTTGATAAATAAACAAACTTTTGATAACGATTTTCCTTGACTTTTATTAATATGTAATATGTATTTGCAAAAGAGATCGCCCAATAGAGAAGAACAATGAGGAAACAGGAGGAGTCTGACCTCAGAAATTTAGGAAGCATCGAAGGACCCTGCTATATTTTGGTACGTTTTTTAAGAACCCCGATAATTGTTCAAAATTACGATTACTTCCTCGTCCTGATTAAATCACAAAATCATTTTAAGATTTAAAACCATAATGAGCAAATAATAATAGTTTAGTGAAAACGCTAAGGTCGGTTGTAATTGTACATGACTTGTATACACCAAGCAATTATAGGAAGATCTAGTAAGAATCATTTCATAAAAAGTTCATGATTTCGAAGTATCAGAACCCTTGTACTCGTGGTACCCTACAATTTCGAATCAAACACAGCAAACACCAGAGACATTCATCCAAGGGAACCAACTTTTGATAACGATTTTCCTTGACATAAAATTTTCTGTGTGAAAAAACCGGATCTTTGATTAATTTCAAATATATACTTGTTCATATATTTTATTCAATTAATATACCATAATAAAAAAGTATACATATTAAATATTAAATTAGGATATGTTTAGGTATGCACATTTAAAAGATTATAACGAAAATACTTTAACGTATTGATATTTAAAAGTAAATATATTATGCATGTATTGTTATTACGTAATATAAATATTGTAATTAATAATTATGTAAAGGATAAATAAAAATTTAAAATGCATTTTATATTCCATTAAACATAACAAATCTAACTGATCACCTTCTAATCTAATCCAACGTAAACAGTCCCGTACTTCTTCGTATGTTTAGTTGTTGTATTGGGTTTCATTGTTTTTGGTCTGTTGTTTATCTATCTGCATCTACTTAAATGTTACCGAAGATGACAAGATTGACGGCAACGGACAGAGAGACCTTCAATCCAGAGATGCTAAATACGATAATCAGAAGATCAAACTCAACAAACGTTCAGACAACATAAATTCATCGTTGTGGTTTGATTTTTTTCGCCGTCGTTTTTCGGGGCAGCCCGATTCCTCACCGAATCTTTTTCTCTATCCAATTTATATTATCCATTTCATTTATCCTAATTCGTGAATTGGAAATCTCAGTCTAATCGAAAACCCTAGCTTTTCCTCTTGGCATCCGCTTCATTTTATCTCCAAGATTACTTGATCGTGCGTATATTCGTAAACATAGAAAGTATATTGCTATGTTACTTGTTGATATTATGACTTACATTGCTAATTTTTTTCATTTTTGTTGTTAAATAAGGTTTTTTGCTGATACTAATTGGTTCAAAGAGAATGTTCATAGATGTTGTTTATGATTCTTTTTGTTTAGATTTGTTTGTTGATTTTACTTTATAGTCACTCTTGAGCTAATCTTTCTTCATAAACCAACAATATTAATTAAATACATTTATAACATGTTTGTGTTAAAAATCGACAACCAGAAAGTCAAAGGTTTGTTGTATCATGATCTGACCTTGTATTTTCTTGGTTGGGTCAAAACAAACAGAGTTGAAGATGAAGACTACTTGGTACTGGAACTCTGCTATTATTTGAGATTTCTTGCCAAAAGGTTGCTGGAAATATTAATGTTCGATTAGTTTTTGAAAGTTATGCTAATTCGGTGTCAAAAAATAAAGGTAAATTTGGAGCATATTTTTTGGGATTTTATCACTGCAAATTAATCAATTTTCAATTACAAAAAACAAACTTTCATATTTTATCGGATATCACCTATTTGAACTTTGAATTACGATTTTTGCATATTATTTGCATATTTATATTTATTGCGTGTACAGGAATTGAAGGGCATTTACGTAAATTCGGTTCACTAAAAGAAGCAGGAAAACATGATTTAGAAGGCCTGGAAGATTGATACGTGGTGATTTAGTACTTATTTATTAGATTAGAGGATATATATATATATATATATATATATATATATATATATATATATATTGATGAGATATTAATCTCTAAGATTGTTTAGATCTTTCACAGGTTTAACAAAACAATTCAAGTAAAGAAATAAACAAGAGATGGAATCAACAGTATGCTTAATGATTCAAATGATTCAAGCCTCAGCAAAGCTCGACAAAGAACTTCTGTGACATCCCCATTTTCACAGCCAGAAAAGACAGATTTGTTTATGCTTTGTTTTATAAAATCAGAGTAATCTTTTAAATAAAACGGTTGCGGAATTTGTTCCCAAAACAATATATGATAATAACTTATCAAAACAATTCTCAAAGAGAATGTATTTTCATTTAATAATAAAACCTCGGGATGTCATGTTCCGATACAGACATATAAGCATAAACAGAACTTACATTCAATTACACTAATGATTTACATCTCCTTTAATCTCTCGGTGCAAAGCAGCTTCGTATCGATACCTGTGATACAATTAAACTGAGTGGGTCAGGCTTGGGATCCTGGTGAGCATATAGGGTTTTCAACCCACAATAATATAATTATTATATTCAATCAACCCAATTACCCATCTCCGTTATCTCCATTTATTTCTTAAGTACCTACCTAAGGAATTATCCTAAGGGTCATCTCCTACATCATATTTACCTCTCATCTCCTTACATCACATTTTCTTGTATGTTTGTTCCTAAGGACTTTTTCCTAAGGATCATTGATATGGGCATATTTAGTTATAAAATTCATGCATGATCTTAATACTTTATGTTGATTTTGTCTCATTTAATGAACAAAAGGTGCTTAATTAGATTAAATATTTCATTTTCAGAAACAATGACATGCTCGGAAGGAAAAGGAAGCGGAACTAGCGATTGGAGGCTTGGATATTGGATTTTGAAGAAAGAAGGATGTTGCTGGACAGCTTGACCCCTCGTCAGTGTTTTGGCCATATCTCATGAACCGTAACTCCGATTGATGAGATTCAAAATGTTCTGAAAAGTAGACACAATTTCGGACGACTTTCGTGTTTTGAGAAAATGCTGATTCCAAACGTACTCGGCGAGTAGGGTCGATTACTCGCCGAGTTGGTCAGAAGTTTCGCGATTCTGGACGCGCTGACTTGCCGTACACGGGTTTTAAGTGATGGACTCGCCGAGTAGGTCACTGGACTCGCCGAGTAGCCTCTGTTTTGTGAAAATCTATATAAAGGGACTTTCAGATCGATATCAAAGGATATAGATGAACCCTTGGAGGCTAATTGTCGACTAAAGGTGCTGCTGGAGCGTGGGAAGCAAGGGAATCAACCCTACATTCAATTTTAAGGAGAATCAAGTCAAAATCAAGTTTACTCTTACCTAATCTCTTGTTTGAACTATGTTTTTACCGATTGATTTCGTTTTTGTGCTTGTTTCTGCTGTAATCATGAGCTAAATACTCATAACTTCTGTTTAGGTAGATGAATTTGTGAACATGGATTGATTCTTTGATTAGGATTAATTTTAATTGGTGATTATGTTTTATTAAGCTTGTTAAAGAACCTTATGTGTTAACAATAACTATTCTTCTGTTAATAAATCAGTAATTAAGTTGTATGAACATCTCTTAGTTATTAATTTCATATGATTTATTGTGACCACATAGTTGTATGTCTAGGAATAACGAATGTGAAACTAGAATTAACAAGAAGATAGGTAAGTTAATGTGTGAGATTGTTTGATGAACATCAGCAAGAGGTTAATTGAAGGGCCAATTTAATTAACCATTACAAGTCTTATTTAACCCAAATCAATAACTAGGAAATTCGTTAATTTAGACAACTGGTCACTGCTTGAGTTAATTTGTTTCCTAAGGATTAGTAATAGAAAACGTGAAACTAATCATCTTAGTCGGTAGCCAATGAAGAATTAATCCGATACATTGAAATCATCCATGGGTACAAATTAGTCGAACCTAAACAGAAGTCCTCTTTATTATTGAATTTAGTTGATTTTTATTTGCTTAACTCTTAGTTTCTTAGTTTAAGTTTTAGTTAATTTTTTAAGTTTCTAGTCTTGCAAAACTAGAGAAAACCCCATTTCTATTACTTGTTTTATTTAGATAATATTAGCATCTATTTTAATTGTTTACCGTTCCCTGTGTACGATACCCTACTTACCTGAACTAAACTGCTAATCGATAGGTACACTGCCTTTCGTATGTTTGTCTTTGTGTTTAAGTTAGTAGGATTAAAACTAGTTGGTTTTACACACATCAAGTTTTTGGCGCCGTTGCCGGGGAATGGTTCAAATAGTTAATTTTATTTGCTAATTGTTATCGTTTTTATTTTATTGATTTTTTTTAGTTTATTTAGTTTATTTTTATTTTTATTTATTATGTATTTTCCAAATCCGATGCTTTTGATGCTTTTCTTGAGGAAGTAGTACAGGAAATTGAGCAAGAAGATGAGGAGTGTGGATGGGATGCAGATTTGAAGAGATTTGATAGATGGTTAGATAACATCTTGCCCAACACACAAGAACAATCTGAGTCACAAGAGCTAGAGTTAAAAGATGAAGAATTTAATCCAGAAAGAGATTTGGAGGAACTAGAAAGATTACTAGCAGAGAGGTCAGATGAAGAACAAGAAAAACCTGAGTTGCAGGAACCAAGTTGTGGTTTGTCCATTACCACGACGTGGCCCCCTGTTCTTCCGGTTTGTATTTCGAAGCGTGGGGTGACGACTCCAACTTTGGAGAAAGTTCTGAGGCACGATCCATTTTTGATTAGTATCCAACCGGTTCCAACCCTTGTCAAGATTGTTGGGTTTCATGAATTCGAGCTTGTTTGGCCAATTTTAGAAGTAACGAGCCAAATTTTACACATTGGTCAAAAGAAAATATATAATGCAATGGATGGATGGGCATTGATTTTATTAGAAGTTTATTAAATTGGGAGTCCAGCTAAAGACTCGCACAAAAAGAAGCGCTTGCGGGAGGCAACCTGTCATTAGAGTTTGCTTTTCTTTTTCTTTCTAAACTTCTAGTATTTAGGGATAATTTAAGATTTTTATTTTGATTTATTTTTATTATTACTTGGTATTTGTTTTTGATCTTTTCAGAATATAGGGTGAAGGATATAATGAACGAATAAAGCGTGAGGAAATAAAGTGAGGGGTTGAGTCGTAGACGAGAAGATTAGAAGATTTGAGTAATTTTATAAGTACGATGGTTTTAACGGTTAAAAAGGAGTTTCTTCATTGAAGAATATAAGGAGATGTATTACCTTAATACCCTCTTTGACCTCAAAAACAAACCTGAAGCAGAAAGAAGAATTTGCACGATCAGAGCCGAAAACTCGTCGAGTGCACCCTTATAACTCGACGAGTTCCAACGGAATTCACGATTTCTGCCCATATGATGATTCAACTTGGCGAGTCTCCACATAAAACTCGACGAGTTGCTCATTCTTTTATCTTTGAGTCGACGATTTGATTCAATTCAAGGCGGCAATTGGCTATATTTTTAAAGTTCATTTCCGAGCATTTCCAAGAAGCTTTTTCCTTGATATTTTAAAAACTGTACCACACGAGATTTTGACACCCAAGACATGGATGAGTTGTTCCCATGTCTAAAGTCAATTGAAGATGGAGCTGAAGAGAATAGATATCAACCTCGCCACTACTATCCCAGGGGAGTTTGTTCCCATTTTCTCCTTATTTTTATTGTTCTTTATCATGCATGATATGCAATGGAGACATTGCATAAATTAAGTGTGGGGTAGGGGTTGGTTAAATTAGTTAAAATTCGAAAATCTTGAAATTTTAGTTAAATTTTGAAAGTTTTGCATAAAATTTGCTAGGATTAATTTAGAAAATTTTGGTAAAGAAATTAGAGATCATGCTAGTATTATATTTGATGATTGCATGAAGACCCAAATGTTTAGTTGAGCCTATATACATTCTAGTGCATTTGTGGCTTCCTTATTCCAGTGAAATCATGGGACAAAAACACGACCTCGCTTAGTTTGAAGGATGCAATATGTTTAGCATCGTGTACCAGAAATGTATCCAGGAAAATTATTATCGTTAACCAATAAAGGTTGAAGTTGAGCGCCATTGCTTAAGCATGTAGGTTTTGAGTGAAAAAAAAAGTGAGGTACATGTAATTCATCACCTACAGGTTTTGAGTGAAAAGAAAAGTTGAAGATACTAAAAATCAAACAACAAGGTGGTGAATTCAAAGAAATTAAAGATCAAATGTCAAAGAAGTGAAGAATTCCAAAGAGCTCCAATGTGGTATCATAAATTGTAATTGTCTAGATTATGTATGCTTGGGTTGCTCAACCAAAAATACCTTGAGATTAAGAGGTTTTCTGAGGATGGATTCGGAGGGATGCATAAAATGAGCATTGTTCGGAAAAAGTGGGCGAATGTTTATGAGGATTGTGAGTATTTGGAGTATGGGGGGTTCTTTAGGAAAAATTTTAGACACAAATGCATGCGTTGCGGTCTTAGCATGATGGCTGGGTTCGATTGGGATTGTTTTATATGATTCTAATATGTTAAAATCCAGTTTTGCTTGGGGGCAAGCAAAAGTCAATCATCGCATGAATACGTAGTCACAACATGCATGGACTAGTAAGTCATAATTAGGGTTAGACTATCATCGCATGAATACATAGCCACAACATCGCCTGGACTCATAATTCATAGTAAGGGTTAGAGTATCATCACATGAATACGTAGCAACAACATCGCCTGGACTCGTAATTCATCACCTACAGGTTATGAGCCTGCTGGTGTTTCTACGGGGTCATCTAGAATAGTCTGTGGTCGCCATCTATACTCTGGTAGATGACTACATCGCCAAATTTCCACATCACCGGTCAAGGTTATGGTATCTCCTCTCATCTCACATCACCTATTTATCGTTACCTAATTATAATCACCTTTCTATCATCACCTATTTCTCATCACCTAATTATCATCACCTGTTTCTCATCACCTAATTATCATCACCATTATATCCTCACATTTCTCTTATCACATTCGTTCAACACACATAAACTATTTCATCTACCCATATTCTACCTAACATATTTGTAGATATAAATTACATATATAGTTTAAATCATTTAACACCCATATAAAAACATCAATTCCAAGCCCATCTCATATAGATAATTAATATATAACGCATAGCACGTATTTCATAGCTAATACTTTATATTTATGTGTTTAGAAGAGAGTAACCACACACTCATACATATAAACAACAATATATATACACATAACACGTATTTCGTATAAAATACTTCATAATTATGCGTTAGAAGAAAGTAACTACACACTCACTTGATCAGAAGATGATCGGACAGCACTACGGCTTGTAGAAGTAGTATTCTTTGGTAGATCTGGAAGATCTTCACAAAAATCGGACTTCTTGCGGACAGAGCTTCGGCTCAGGAATTGTACTTCTCGGGATCTTCGGGGCCTCGGGACTTGCTTCAGGGCCCGGGAATGATACCGGGGCTTCGGGATATTTCTTGCACGAAAAACGATGCAAAAACGCGAGAAAACGTGAAGAAATGAGCAACTGAATCGGTTGCACTCGACTTCCTTTTATAGGGGGCTGAAGCCCGATTTACGCGGGGCGTAAATTTCATTACGCAGGTCGTAACGACGATAAGGTCGTTGACTCCCCCCATGGATAATATCGTCCAATTTTTATTTAAATTAAATATCGAAATTATTAAATAAACTTCAAAAATTCATATCTTCATCATACGAACTCCGTTTTTGACGTTCTCTATATCCACACGTAGGTGAGACTACGATCGACAACTTTCGTTTAGACTCCGTCGGCTAATTTTGACTTTATTTTTATTATTTATTTTTAGTAGGCCGGGAAAGGAAAATTCCGTTATAAAATCATAACTTCTTCATCCGACGTCCGTTTTCGCCTATCTTTTTATCGTTTTACTAAAATTAATGAGATCTTCAATTCTCATTTAGATTGTTTCGGCTAAAAACCGCTCGGTCTCAAATCGAGCATTCGGGCTGCATACTGCTAAGTCGAAACTTCAAAAAATCATAACTTCCTTATACGAAGTCAGATTTGGGCGTTCTTTTTATGCACGCTCATGGTTTAACGTATTCTACGACTTTCATTTTGATTGCTAAGGCTAAATATCGCTCTAACGTAAATTCACTTTTTACGTCGCGCTGTGTCGTGCCGGTTCTGTCGCGAAACTTCATGAGGTCATAACTTCTTCGTTATAACTCGGATTTCGGCGTTCTTTATATGTACGGAAACCTTGTAACATATACTATAACTTAGTTAAGATTATTCATTCTAAATAATCTTTCATTAAAAGTTCATTTTTGACGTCTATTGTCTCTAAATTGACTAGCCCGAATCTACGGGCGTTACAATTATCTCCCCCTTAGGATGATTACATCCCTGAATCATCATCGAAATAGAACTTGTATAATGATTCCATATGCTATCTCTTCATCCTAGGTAATGACCGTAACTTCTATGTTTCCTCGAAAGAGTATTTAACTCTATGGCTTTCTTGACCGCAGAAGATGCCCAATCTTGCATCTGCTTATCGTACTATGTTGTACTTTCAATCGTAACCTTCAAGTTACCAAATAAGTCATTATTATGGACTCCTTCTTCTTCTCAAGATAAATACTTTCCTTTATCTATTGTAACAAACCGATGGGTCGTGTTCTACTGACCTCTCATCGAATGATGCAATGCTTAGACTCAGGTCTCTTAGAGTTAAATTCCAAAATGGAATATACCTTCCTTCATATTCTAATGTGATATAATCACATTTCAGCATGTAGCATTTCTACCTACAAACTTCTTTCAACAACGAGCGCGAAACTATCAATCGCATGAACTTCAACCTTCTGACTTAAGTCAGATGTTACATCTAACTTGGTCCTCTAGACCACGTAACATACTCCTCGTAGTCGAACTCACATTTAAACATGACCACTAGGGTCGGAATAAGAACCATATTACTAGTCATTACCGAAACAATGGTAATGACATACCAGAATAAAGTGGAATCAATTACTAACTTCTTGGTAACCTTGTGACTTTCCCTGATCCAAGTGCGAGTCCTGTGCTTCCGGTAGTATATGCATCTACTATCTTTCACACCTACTCATACTCGTCCCAAGTATTGTCCCGCAGTCGACCAAGTCACCATACAAGAAAATCACAAAACAGTTTAACACATACGAATGTGACCAAGTAATCATAAACAATTTCCCTAGACTCTACTAGGACTTCTTCATTGCTCAATCTTCAATCATCAACTCTACTTCAACTCGATTAGTGATGAAAATATCAGACGATGAGACAACTTCAAGAATTTCACCAATCGTTCCATCATCCTGCCAATCGAAGGTGTACTTTAGACGTACCGTACTCCTCTAAACGTACTTTTATTTCATAAGACATACTCTAAAAGCAAGATACCACTCTTACGATATCTTCTGATAGGTGTCATCCACTATCATAAGCCTTCTTCATTTCCTCCATTTACTCAATTTCTCTACGAGTCTTCACCATGACCCCTTGTACATCCAAGTAGACATTCGGTGTACCAAGCGAGAATTTTAAGATAAGAAAGCTTTAATTACAATAACCGTATAAATCTCCTTATCACCCCGAAACGTTTACATGCTAGTTCTAATATCGTAGTCATACGCTTAGAATCCTAAACACATAAGGTTTCCAGATCTAGTCGGCAACAGACCATAGATCCGAACAAATAATAGCATCAATAAAGCTATCACACAAAACATTTAGCACATAAAAGCTTTTTAGGCATCATTCCTAAAATAAACTAGTGTTTGTGTCAATTTAGGTGTACTACCTAAGATATTTTAGACACACTTCTCACAATCATTACTTAGCATTCTAAGTTTAAGTCTAGAAATTTCTTACAAATTCCTAGTTCGCTTAAACTAATGCTCTGATACCAACTGTGACATCCCCATTTTCACGGCCAGAAAATACTGATTTGTTTATGCTTTGTTTTATAAAATCAGAGTAATCTTTTAAATAAAACGGTTGCGGAATTTGTTCCCAAAACAAGATATGATAATAACTTATCAAAACAATTCTCAAAGAGAATGTATTTTCATTTAATAATAAAACATCGGGATATCATGTTCCGATACAGACATATAAGCATAAACAAGACTTACATTCAATTACACTAATGATTTACATCTCCTTTAATCTCTCGGTGCAAAGCAGTTTCGTATCGATACCTATGATACAATTAAACTGAGTGGGTCAGGCTTGGGATCCTGGTGAGCATATAGGGTTTTCAACCCACAATAATATAATTATTATATTCAATCATCAAACAATCAACCCAATTACCCATCCCCGTTATCTCCATTTATTTCGTAAGTACCTTACCTAAGGAATTATTCTAAGGGTCATCTCCTACATCATATTTACCTCTCATCTCCTTACATCACATTTCCTTGTATGTTTGTTCCTAAGGACTTTTTCCTAAGGATCATCGCATGAATACGTAGTCACAACATCGCCTGGACTAGTACATAATAAGGGTTAGACTATCATCGCATGAATACATAGCCACAACATCGCCTGGACTCGTAATTCATAGTAAGGGTTAGAGTATCATTGCATGAATACGTAGCCACAACATCGCTTGGACTCGTAATTCATCACCTACAGGTTATGAGCCTGCTGGTGTTTCTATGGGGTCATCTAGAATAGTCCGTGGTCGCCATCTATACTCTGGTAGATGACTAGATCGCCAAATTTCCACATCACCGGTCAAGGTTATGGTATCTCCTCTCATCTCACATCACCTATTTATCGTTACCTAATTATAATCACCTTTCTATCATCACCTATTTCTCATCACCTAATTATCATCACCTGTTTCTCATCACCTAATTATCATCACCATTATATCCTCACCTTTCTCTTATCACATTCGTTCAACACACATAAACTATTTCATCTACCCAACATATTTGTAGATATAAATTACATATATAGTTTAAATCATTTAACACCCATATAAAAACATCAATTCCAAGCCCATCTTATATAGACAATTAATATATAACGCATAACACGTATTTCATAGCTAATACTTTATATTTATGTGTTTAGAAGAGAGTAACCACACACTCATACATATAAACAACAATATATATACACATAACACGTATTTCGTATAAAATACTTCATAATTATGCGTTAGAAGAAAGTAACTACACACTCACTTGGTCAGAAGATGATCGGACAGCACTACGGCTTGTAGAAGTAGTATGCTTTGGTAGATCTGGAAGATCTTCACAAAAATCGGACTTCTCGCGGACAGAGCTACGGATCGGGAATTGCACTTCTCGGGATCTTCGGGGCCTCGGGAATGATACCGGGGCTTCGGGATATTTCTTGCACGAAAAACGATGCAAAAACGCGAGAAAACGGGAAAAAATGAGCAACTGAATCGGCTGCACTCGACTTCCTTTTATAGGGGGCTGAAGCCCGATTTACGCAGGGCATAAATTTCATTACGTAGGGCGTAACGACGATAAGGTCGCTGACTCCCCCCATGGATAATATCGGTCAATTTTTATTTAAATTAAATATCGAAATTATTAAATAAACTTCAAAAATTCATATCTTCCTCATACGGACTCCGTTTTCGATGTTATTTATATCCACGCGTAGGTGAAACTACGATCTACAACTTTCGTTTAGACTCCATCGGCTAATTTTGACTTTATTTTTATTATTTATTTTTAGTAGGCCGGGACAGGAAAACTCCGTTATAAAATCGTAACTTCTTCATCCGACGTCCGTTTTCGCCTATCTTTTTATCGTTTTACTACAATTAATGAGATCTTCAATTCTCATTTAGATTGTTTCTGCTAAAAACCGCTCGGTCTCAAATCGAGCATTCGAGTTGCATACTGCTAAGTCGAAACTTCGAAAAATCATAACTTCCTCATACGAAGTCAGATTTGGGCGTTCTTTTTATGCACGCTCATGGTTTAACGTATTCTACGACTTTCATTTAGATTGCTAAGGCTAAATATTGCTCTAACGTAAATTCACTTTTTACGTCGCGCTGTGTCGTGCCGGTTCTGTCGCGAAACTTCATGAGGTCATAACTTCTTCGTTATAACTCGGATTTCGGCGTTCTTTATATGTACGGAAACCTTGTAACATATACTATAACTTAGTTAAGATTATTCATTCTAAATAATCTTATATCAAAAATTCATTTTTGACGCCTATCGTCTCTAAATTGACTAGCCCGAATCTACGGGCGTTACAACTTCCGCTGTAGAGGCTTTAGGGTTTACAAAATAATGAAGACTATATGATTATCTCTTGAATCTTACGTACTAAGACGCATGCAGTCGTCTATAAATACTCAAACCCTAACAAAATAAGTCACGAATGGATAGGCCTAATCCGGATACAAAATAAGGCTAAGAGACGAGCCCAAGACACAACACCATATACCCAACAAATTGTAACATCCCAAAATACTAATATATATTTTTTTATTTTTAAGCCATCAAATTCATATATCATTGTTCCAAAATCAAATATGATATAAATGTATCTCAAATATCAGAGTATAACAAAAGTCATTAATGGGGAAATCATAGGGAAAACATTGTGCAGTCAAGTCGTACCCTTCCCTTTAGATTTAGAAGAACCTGAAAATGTTAAACCACAAAACTGTAAGCACAAAACTTAGTGAGTTCCCCAAAATTAACATACCATACTAATGGTCCCAGCCCCACATACATACAAATGGGTCCAACCCAAAAAAATGCAAGAGTCACAAAGATAACTAGCATATTACATAGTATACTAAGAAGACTCACCTCAATCTGAAGACAGACAAATCTCACACTCAAGTTGTCGATAGTGGAACTCCTCACACTAATTAGACGCATAATAAGATCCTAATAAGAAATTAAGGTAATAATCCACATTTAAGGGTCTTGGTTCATAGTTGCTCTACTTGGGGTAAAACATCATTTTACACTTCCAAGACTAGAACCCACTCCAAGTGACCTAATATGTACAAAAATCAACCTTCTTGTGTTACGCCCACCCTAACACTGTGCTCTACATTCAACGTAGAGCCTCAGATGGAATTATGAGGGAATATCAGGCTACGCTAAGTGTAGCTAAGACTACGCCCAATGTAATATGTTGATTTACCAACTTATTAATAAGCTCTTAATACACGAAGACCAACCATACAATTCTCATATCTGGATCTAGTGAACTTCCTAAAGGGTAAAGGCTTTAACTTTACACCTTTATAAGGCTAAAAAGAGCACAAGGCCAAACCTTAAGTCCATAAAACACTCTAATGCTCAAGAGCTCGTGCATTGATGGATGGGAGTGAGTAAGCTCCCATTTTTATGACTCTACAAGCTCAGGAACATCTGTAAATGATACTTATAAGGTCTGGAGTAGCTCATACCCATTAAGACCAAGGTTATGGGACAAAAATCATAAAACCTCATAAGCTAACTAGATATATCGTAAAAGAACATCAAGATGCAAACTTTATACCTCTTGGAAGTGGATGATGAAGTTTAAAGTTTGGATCAATAAAAGTTGGAGCTCACAAACGCTTCACAAACTGACTCCTTCAGAGGACACGGGTGTTACAAGGGCCAAAAGGGAATAACATATGTAACCTTTAGACGGTGAAAGTTGTAGTTTTTACTTATGTATATTTGTTTTGCAAAATTAATTGTAAACTATTAAAGTATGAAAATTGAATAAAACAAAAAACTTAGAGCTAAAAGCGTATGAATACCCAAAAAAAAACTTTTTGAATTGACTTTTAAATTATAGGACTTTTGTTTAGAATAAAAGTTTTAAATCAGTATGTTCGAATAGAGTTTTTATTTATTGTTCATTTTTAAATACTATTAAAAACTTTTAAAGCTTATTACTAAACATGCATACAACCTGATAATTATTGGCAATTAAATCGAGCATAAAAGTATCTAAATTAACATTTGAGGGGAATAAAGTGTAATGTTTAGCAAAAAAAGATACTTTTTATTTTTTCTTGTTAACTAAATAATTTTTAGCCATTATCTTATAAAAATGATCGATAAACAAGATAGAGACGGGCATGCAATTAAGGTTCTTTTATAACTTTCTTTAGGGTTTTTTATAATTTTTTTTTTTTAATATTTTGGGTCACTTTACACAACAGATCCAATTTTTCTTTATTTAATAAAATGTCTTAAAAACCAGTAAACTATTGCATTCTGGTCATTTTCTTCTAGTTACAGTCGGTAACAACTAATTTCAGAGAATTACATAAACTAATCCATAATATTGAAAATTTTATAAAAACCCTTACGTTTGTTTTTTTTTTTTTATTATTTTATTAAAAATGAAAAGAGCTATATTATTTTTTTTAAATCATTGTTGTCAATATATATATATATATATATATATATATATATATATATATATATATATATATATATATATATATATATATATATATATATATATATTATACCTTAAAAACGTTTTTATATTTAATTTTTCACTTAAATTATTTATATATGTATTTAATAATACGTATAAATTCGTCAGTTGAGAAAAAAACTTTAAAAATGTTTTTATATGAAAAAGGTATTCATAAAAAATAGTTTTATACATGAACTAATAATACATATGAAAATCGTATTTACATATAATTATATCTTAAAATATCTTTTAAAATTCTTTTATTTATTTCAACGTTTTTATTCATGTATTTAATAATACATATAAATCCATTTAGATGAAGAACAAAACTTTCAAATCACTTTTTAAGATATAAAAATATAAAATTATGTTTTTATATGTATTTAATATATTTGTATATATTTTTTATGTATAAATATGTTTTTGTATGTATAGATATGTATTTATATGTATTTATACATGTTTTTATTTAATAATAATAATAATAATAATAAATGTTTTTTTTCAGAAAAATCTTAATATTTGGGTTAGTTTACAAAATAATCTCAAATTAATTTGTTATCTACTGTAACCGGAAGAAACTGATCATAATGTAATTTCTTTTATCGGTTTTTAGGATTTTTTATAAAAAATAAAATAAAATAACAATTTCAAACTATTAAATTTCGACACAAAGTATTAGACTTTTCTACAAAAAGCCTATTCTATTTATTCTTCCTCATATGTGGTGAATTGTTATTAGATAGATGCCACGGTTTTAATTTTAATTAAATACGTACGTGAAAGTTGTGATAAATGAAAGATTCGATGTTACCATGCACGGAACACCATTTTCTATTTGATTATAAGTTAATTGTTGTTCATACTTCATATTATAATTGTTTATTGGAAGTTAACACACATCCATCTCAAAGGTTTATCATGTGAGATAAAAAAAGTGCTAATGATCAATAGATCATGCTAAAATTTAGAAGCCGACACCTTTAACTTTTTTTTTTTTTTTTTTTTAATCTCCAACTGCAAAAATATCATCATTATTTTAGATTCTTGATTTTTTGATCACTACACTTTCGATTTTAATTATAAGGTTGAATGTTATGGTTGCCACGATAAGCATCTGTGGCCATCAAGTGGCAAGGTAGCCACAGTTATGCATATCATGTGCGGTGTCACGATCGTGATGGTTCGTGGTATCTACATGAAAGGGCATGTCCAATGTTTTTTCTTATATTCTTTTTCTTTCATTTCTTTTACCTGCATAACTTCTTGTAGCCTCATGATATGTAGGTAATTGTTGGTGTGTAAGAAGATGGTGGTGAGATGGAAAGATAAATTTGGTAAAGATTGTATCTTATTCATGTAATATTGATTACACTGGATGTATATATAAGATACATAATTACACTTTGTATCCTCCTATTATTATAGTATATACTGTCTAATATTCCCCCGCAAGCTAAGGACGTGTAATGAGTTGAAGCATGGACCGTAAATCAGTAAATCGTTGAGACGGTAACGGCTTGGTAAAGATGTCTGCAATCTGATCATGTGTAGAGGTACATTGCACATTGAGTTTTCCATCAACAACTTTTTCTCTAACAAAATGAAAATCAACTTCAACATGTTTTGTGCGGGCATGAAAGACAAGATTAGCTGATAAGTAAGTAGCACCCAAATTGTCACACCATAAAACCGGTACAGATGTCACAGAAACCTTAAGCTCCCGAAGAAGCGATTCAAGCCAGGTGAGTTCAGCAACGGTATCGGCTAAAGCTTTATACTCGGATTCTGTAGATGACCTAGATACAGTGCGTTGTTTTCTAGCAGACCAAGAAATAAGATTGTTTCCAAGATAGATGGCATATCCCCCGGTGGATCGACGGTCATCAGGACAACCTGCCCAGTCTGCATCCGAGTATGCACTCAAAGATGAAAAATGAGTGTTAGTGTAAGCATGAAGAACAACATCAGATTTACGTTGAAAAAGAAGACCATAATCATAAGTGCCCTGAAGATATCTAAGTATGCGTTTGACAGCAGACCAATGATTTTCAGTTGGGGAATGCATAAACTGGCAAACTTTGTTGACTGCAAAAGTAATATATGGACGAGATAGAGTGACATACTGTAAGGCACCAACAACTTTTCGATAACGGACCGGATCGTCAAATAAGGCACTGTCACCAAGTTTCAAATCAGCAGTGGTAGTGATAGGACATGATACTGGTTTGGAGTTAGAGAGATTTGTCCATTGGAGCAATTGTTGGATTAGTGTCTGAGTCCATAACTATTTTGGTATGTACTTGACCCGATGGTGCATGGTCCTTTTGGGTTGCCTTCACCAAAGCAACTTGATAGGATGAATTATGGAGAGAAAGGATTAAATATGATTTATTAATATATTATGGGAATAATATATTAAAGGAGAAATCATATTGTTTAATTAATATTAGTCAAGAATTAATAAGAATTAAGTTTGTGACTAAAAGAGATTAATTAAACTTAAGGGACTGGAATTGTAATTATAAGATAATTGCAATTGGGCTATGGATTGCCTTATATTATAAGGTTGGACGAATTCTACGGGGAAACCCATTGGAAATCGTCCAAGGCCTTTAAGGAAAGGAGTCCATGGGTTGCTTAGGGCTTAAGCATCCAAATTAGGGTTTCCTTGTTAGATAACCCTAATAACCTCACTATATATAGAACCCTTATGCTCCAAAAACGTGGTGAACATATTATCTAGGGTTTCCACACGTTTTTGAGAGCCTCCTCCTCTTCTCTTCTTCATCCTCTTGCTCTTGGTGTTTGTGAACCATTAGAGGAGTGACATTTGTGACTCTAAGCTTTCTAAAGTCATTACAAGGAGGATTTGAGATTGTTATTGCTACATAACAATTGAGGTATGATCTAAACCCTAATTATATGTTGTATTGATTATCATATGCTAGATCTAGGGTTTATAGTCTTGGATAAATTGCATGTACAATAGAGAAACCTAGATCCAAGCATTACGGTTTGTATGAGCACATAGGATGTTCGTATGTCTAAAACCCATCAGCAATTCCATAATATATTTCTTTTGGGATAGAACCAGATCCTTTTGTTTGCGCACTACTTCAATTCCCAAAAAATAGGAAAGAGGACCTAAGTCTTTAATTGCAAATGTCTGACCAAGACTTTCGATGACACGATCAATGGCTTTAGAGTTGTTACCAGTGAGAACTATGTCATCAACGTACACCAACATATATAGAATAGTACCATTGGACACATAAACAAAGAGAGAAGGATCGGTGACTTATCCTTTGAAGCCAAGAGCTTGTAGGGCTTTGGTCGGACGATTATACCATGCACGGGGCGCCTGCTTAAGCCCATATAAGGATTTGTGGAGAAAAAAATATGATCTGGTTTTGTTGGATCAATGAAACCTGGTGGTTGTCGCAAATAAACTGTTTCTTTTAGTTCTCCATGCAAAAAGGAATTTTGAACATCCAATTGTCGTAATGTCCACCCCCGGGTTACAGCGAGAGATAGAACCGTACGAATTACTATAGATTTGACGATCGGACTGAAGGTCTCATGATAATCTATACCCTATTTTTGTTTGAATCCTTTGGCAACTAAACGTGCTTTGTAGCGAGTGACCGCACCTGTTTGGTCTCGTTTAAGCTTGTATACCCATTTACAATCAATGACATTTTCATTTGGAACGAGTGGTACAAGAGACCATGTGACATTACGCATGAGGGCAGAGTATTCATCTGCCATGGGAGCCCTCCACTTAGGTGACTTGTTGGCAACAGTGAAGGTAGTAGGTTCAATCTCGGAGAAGGCAGAAGTGGTGGTATAAGCTGAAGGATCATAAGGAACTTGTGGTTTTGGGTTTTGTCGGAGGCTTGATGGGCGATTACGAGTGCGAGATTAATCAGTGTGCACAAGGACATCAGCGAGAGGCTGTTCGGAGTGAGATATAACAACAGAAGGTTGTTCATGAGGAGGCTATCGGGGAGGGCTGGTCGGAACACTTAAAGAGAGTTGTTCAGTAGGAAGTTGTTCAGAAACAGTATGATGGGTAGGAGTGGGAATAGATTCAGAGTTAGTGGATAGGGTGGGGTTTGGATAACTCGAAACATAAGGATTGGAGGAAGAGGGTGTAGTTGGTGTAGTAGAGGTTTGTAGAAAAGGAAAGGTACACTCATTAAACTGGAAATGTCTTGAGATATATATATGATCGGTTGTGGGATCAAGGCATCGATATCCGTGAGGGTTGGTGCTATACCCGAGGAACACACAAGGAATGGAACGAAAATCCATTTTGTGGTTGTTGTAGGGACGAAGATGAGGGTAGCATAAACAACCAAATACACGTAGAAAGGAATAATCCGGCTTATCAGAGAAGGCATGCTCAAGAGGCGAGATATTGGACGAGGTACGAGATGGCATACGGTTTATGAGGTAAACAGCGGTATCATATGCAAAATGCCAAAACCTTGATGGCACACCAGATTGAGCAAGCAATGTGAGTCCAGTTTCAACGACATGTCTATGACGAAGTTCAACAAATCCGTTTTGCTCACTTGTGCATGGGCAAGAGCATCGATGAATAATACCAAGTGGAGAAAAAAATTGGGGAAGATGTCGAAATTCTCCACCGCAATCTGTTTGGACAGATTTTAGTTTGGTATCAAATTATCTCTCAATCATTGCAAGAAAGTGTTTAAAAGTAGCAAAGACATCTGATTTTTGTTGTAACGGAAATAACCACATATAATGGGTAAAATGATCAACACAAAGTAGAAAGTAACGATGACCATTAGAAGAGGTAATAAGAGTCGGACCCCACACATCACAAAAGACAAGACCTAGAATACTAGTACTTTTAAAATTTGAAAATCGTAAAGATAGTTTTGAGGATTTTTCAACGTGACGACCATTACAAGGAAAAGAAAAACATTTATTGGAAACAAGAAGAGAATATTTAGATAACATTGACTTTAAAAGTTGCAGATGAGGATGGCCAAGCCGCTGATGCCACGTTTGAACACGAGCATAAACAGAAGTGAAAGCACTTTTGGAGATTGGTTGAAACGACGGGCAACGAAACGAATAAAGACCTTGTTCACATGGACCCATGAGGAGGGTAGTGTGGGAAACCTCATCCTTCACCGCAAAAAAGGTATCATGAAATTCAAAGAAAACGTTATTATCAAGACAAAATTGTTGAACTGAAATAAGATTATGTTTAATTTGTGGGGTATGAAGAATATTGTTTAAGGAAAAATTTTTGGTAGGAGATTACAGTTTAGTGGAGCCAATATGTAAGATGGGTAACCCCTTTACGACTTCTAACGTGAAGAGAATCATCACCATAATAAGGTTCAGCAGTGCCAATGCTAGAGAGATCCGGAGCTACATGGTTGTTAGAGCCAGTGTCGAGTAGCCATGATGGTGTTTGAGAATGATAATCAGCATGATTAACAGAGGGTTGTTTCCTGGTTCGCATGGTAGATGGATCCCAATTAGGGCAATCGGATGGAATGTGACCAATCCCACAACGATTGCATGTCCCATACACCGTATTCTGATTTGATGCCCAATTAAATTGTCCGGTGTTAGCTCTATTACCGGAGAAACGACCATGTGCACGGCCACGGTTGTTGGTGGTGCGACCTCGACCTCGACTTCGATTATTTTGATTTTGAGAGGTGAATAGAGCTTGTGATTGTTGAGCTGTTGGTTGAAGACTGAAACCAAGTTGAGATGCGAGTTGAGTAAGAGCTTGCACTAGATCTTGAGATAATGACCCAGTTGAGTTAGTTGAGTGTGACAGGCCGATAGTAGCCGAGGTGAAGGCTTGTGGTGATGGAACAACAGGGAGAGATTGTTTTAACATGTAATCATGGTCCGAAAGAAGTCCATGTAACTCCGTGAAGGCAGTTTGCCCCTGTCGAGCAAGAAGGGTTGATTTCAACCCATTGTAATCATCCCGAAGGCCAGGAATCACCAACATCACAAGATCCTTTTCTTTGACAGATTCACCAATATTAGCCAAAGCATCAGCATATTGCTTTGCACGATTGAGATAGGATGAGGGTGTTTCATCTCCAAGCATCTGAATTTTCAGTAATTGAGTCTTTAGGGTGAATTCTCTAGATGCTGTGTGTGGAGCATAAGCGCGTTCCAGAGAGAGTCAGACATCGCAAGAAGTGATAGTGCCTTGAACATGAGGAAAAACAGCTTCTGATAGTGTAGAAAGGAGTAGCATTCTGACATGGCCATCGTTAGCATCCCATGTCGCATAGTTGGGGTTTGGTTGCGGTGGCCTGGGACGGTCTTTGTCAGATGAAACTGCTTGTTCAATAGTCTGTGGCGGACAGGGAATGGTACCATCAACATAGCCGATCAAATTGTTTGTAAGAAGAAAGGGGTAGATCATTGTTTTCCAGAATCCATAATTTATTGGAGATAGGGTAAAACCAAACTTGTGTGAGTTATGTGATGTCTTTTCGACTGTTGTGAAGGGAGCGACGAGGGCCATTGTACAACAAGACGAGTAGAAAGAAAGAGAAGAAAAAGGATTTACCGGGAACAACTTCGTTGTTGCAAATTAGGGTTGTCGATGATCAGAGAAAAGGATATACTGTCTAATATGGAAGGAGATGGAGGTTGAATGAAAGGAAACCATGACCATTATCATGATATACATACCAGAAGGCGTTTTACACAATTATTATCGTGAACATTACATATCAGAACCAACCTTACTATAATAAAAAATAAACCATTGCTTAGGGCCTCCAATTCTAAAGGGTCCCCTTAACCCATAATTAAATTAGGGGATTGTTTATTCAGATTCTTCATTCACGCACATCAGCAGAAACCATTCGGCAGAAACTGCGACTCAATAACTATTCTTCACTTCTTCTTCTTTCTCTAACTGATTAGAGATTTCATTCCTTATTCTACTCAAAACCACATAAAGCATTACTTCTCTGATTCTCTATTCTTCTTCTAATATTCTTCCTAGAGATTTTTGATTAGTTGATTGATTCTTCTTTTTGAAAAGGATGTCAAGTGTCAAGATTAACTCAATTGATTTGGTGATTCTTGTCCTGAATCCTGAAACTTGAAAGGTTGAATTCTAAAAATGTATGTTATATTGTTCTTCTTCAGTTCTTCCTCTGATTCTCTATTTCGCCATAACTTATAACTCCATCAGTCAATTCTCCATTGCTCGTTATCTATGATTGTGAATTTGTTATAATCTGATAATCTATTATCTATGATAATCGATAAATTTTGTTATTTTGATGTAGAAAATAGAAATTTGTTTGATGTAGTATTTTCTACACAAAAAAAATGAAGAAATTTGTTTTTTGAACTTTGATGTAGATTGTAGAATAGTGTTTAAGTGACTTTTTTTTCCGATTAGACTATGTATTAACGTTAATATGGCTTAATTTTTTTTATTGATTGTACAAGTTGGATTTTGGAAAGGAGTAGGGTTTAATTTATAACATTAAGTAAAGTAATGATCAAGGGCTATAAATTTTTAGTTCGCTTAAAGCCTCCAATTTGATTAAGCCGCCCCTATAAATATAATATATTAATATATGTATGTTACATCTATCCTTTATATATTTGTTTAGGAAATTACAATGACGATTTCACATTTTTCTCGGTCTCTGCAGTACAATGTTTTGTACATGCAATAAGTAAGCAGGTTTTATTTTAGGATCAACATTTTTACATGTAATATGTTGAAAACGTAGTTGTATATATTAGTATAAAGTCAAATATTGATGAATAAATTAATTAAATAAAGGAACATTATTGTATAAAAATAACATTTAAAAGTTATGACATCGTGTCTTAAACCGTTTCCTATTATAATGTTGCATACATTGTTCATGAAATAAACTATTATTCTACACATTTTCTCTTAAACATTTTTAATGTATTATCTACTAAAACATCTATTCATGAATAAACATTTAATCTTTTTAAATACGGAATTAATGTTTTTCCTATTTTTCCGAAGTTTGTTTTGACAATTGGGAGAAAGAAAGAAAGATGATTAGATTATCTTGTGATTAAGGTTAAGGTTAAGGTAGTTGTTAATTGGGTGAGAGGTGCCGAGGAAACCTTGTTTTGAGACTAACAATTATTTATTATTATTTCGAATTGATTAAAGTGGGCCCATACCTTATCATAAAACCATTTGCAAAAAATAAGTTATAATTTTTTTTATAACTATATAATCAAATAACAAAATTTTATTAGAGAAATTAAATATATTTTTTTTTTCATACTCATCCTTCTATTAATTTTAAATAATAACAACTATATTAAAATATTATTATTTTTATTAAATGAAACACAAGTCACTATTTAATATATATATATATATATATATATATATATATATATATATATATATATATATATATATATATATATATATATATATATATATATATATATATATATAAAAGTTCAATTGAGGAAAAATAAAATGTTGAGAATGGAATAATCATTCTCAGCTACTTATTTATTTTTGCCGCAAAACTCTCATCGTACCAGCGGAAATGAGAAAAGAATACACATGTGTTTTCCAACAAAACATGTTTTCTTAAACTATGCTAATCATTACCTTAATATATACAAAACATAGTTTGTTTTCTTATTTTTTTTATTTTTAAGAAGCTATTTTTATCGAAAAATGATTTTAAATATACTAAAATTCATGATTTTTTATTCTCTATAAATAGACATCCATATTGATATAATTTTAAGATAAAATAAAAAATTAGTTTTTTTTAATATATAGCTGAATATATATATATATATATATATATATATATATATATATATATATATATATATATATATATATATATATATATATTCAGCTATTGTTGTTCATAAGTGAATAAAACTGCTTCAATTTTCTGCTACAGTATATTCGTTATTCATTTAGGAATAAAAATATATAATTAATTTTTTTTACCGTTTAAGTATCATGTATACTACTTATTCATATATGAATAACAAATTTAGTGTAACAAAAATCTGATAAATGTTTTATTCATATATAAATATAAATTATGACAACAACTAATACACGTTTTATTCATATATAAATAGAATATGTAACGAAAAATTATGTAAAAATATATTTTAAGTAACAAAAACTTTATTACGTGTCATATTCATATATGAACGATATATATATATATATATATATATATATATATATATATATATATATATATATATATATATATATATATATATATATATAAAAGTTAAGCATACGTTTTATTAATAAGTAAATAACGAATGTACTATAATAAAAATCTGATAGATTTTTATTCACTTATGAATAACGATAACTGAAACTCTAAATTTTTTTTTTTATTTTATCTTAAAACTATATCTATATGGATGTCTATTTATAGAGAATAAAAAATTATGAATTTTGATATATTTAAATTAAATTTTCGATAAAAATGGCTTTCTAAAAATAAAAAAAATGTATGTTTTTGTATATATTTAGGTGATGATTAGCATAATTTAAGGAAACATGTTTTGCTGGAAAACACATGTTTATCTGTTATCCATTTCCGTCGGTACGACTAAGTGTTTTGCGACAAAATAAATATGTGGCTAAGAATGATTCCCCTATTATCAACCTTTTTTTCTCAAATAAACTCTCTTCTCTCTCTCTCTCTCTCTCTATATATATATATATATATATATATATATATATATATATATATATATATATATATATATATATATATATATATATATATATATATAGTAGGTTATAACTTGTGGGCACCACAGATTAGAAATTAATTTTTTTAATTAAATTGTACTTATTTATTTAAAATTAATATTAATTACTGTAATGATTAGATTTTATATGTTTTGCAATAATAAGATAACGACATAACTAATCATTAAAAATACGAACCGGTAGTGGTTTGAATATGCAATTGTGATTTTGTATTTTAGATATGCAATAAAAATATAATTTTATGAAATGAAATATAAATTGAACAAAAAACAAATAACTAAATTTATATTAATAATAAAAGTGTACATATTTTTTTACAAATTTCTAAAAACTTCTTTATACACAACATTAGAAGTTTTATTTGTTAGTCTACCATCTTTATCTAAAATCAACAGTTTTAATCCTTCTTTACTTTGAACTCTGGATAAAACAACATACAATTGACCATGTGTGAAAACAGGCTCTTTGAGGAACAAACCAACATTCGATAGAGATTGTCCTTGGCTCTTATTAATTGTCATTGCAAAACACATAGCTAATGAAAATTTTCTTCTTTGGAATTTGAATGGGACGATGATGAGATGATGATGTGGTGAATTGTTTTTTGAATTTTTTGTTATCCAAATATAACTTCCTGTTTTTTCTTCTCTCTTTAACGTCTGTTGCATTCATGTCCTTGTTTGGTATGTAATGAAAAAAATGGAATATAGTTACAAATAAGATTAATAATTTAAACGAACTGTTATAGACGGTAGGTCATGTAATCATGTATAAAATTAGCAATAAAAATGTGTCCCGAAAGGGTTAAAGAGTATTAATGTGATGATTATATTAACGAACTGCAATTATGTATCAGTTATCGAATATTAAATCTAATTAGAAAAGCCCATTCCAGATCAAATTGTTAACTTCAAAAATAATAATAATAATAATAATAATAATAATAATAATAATTTATAAAAAAAAAATAAAAGGGTTATAATTGGATAGTATTTTTTGTATAGTACAGGGAGTAAATAGAAACTTTGTCTTGGCATCTTACAAAATCGGTGCATCGGAAAAGAGAAAAGGAACATACCTGAAGACCCAGCCCTATCGCCTCCTTCGCTGCTTCACTCGCTGCTATATACTCTGATTCACAAGTCGAATCAGCCACCGTCTCCTGCTTGGAACTCTTCCAAGAGATTGCCCCTCCATTTAAGGTAAAGACCCAGCCCGACTGAGAGCAAAAATTATCCCTATCAGTCTGAAAACTAGCATCACTATACCCTAATACTCTCAAGTCATTACTCCCACCAAGGGTAAGGATCCAATCCTTAGTCCTCCGCAGGTATTTGATAATGTTCTTTACCGCAGTCCAATGAGCTTTACCAGGGTTCCCCTGATACCTGCTGACCATGCTCAAAGCAAAGGCCACATCAGGGCGGGTACAAGTCATAGCATACATGATCGAGCCAACAGCGGAAGCATACGGTAATTGGCTCATCTCTGCTATCTCTGCCTCTGTACTCGGACTCTGAGTCTTACTCAACTTGGTGTTGCTTTGGATCGGTAAATCTCCTTTCTTGGAATTCTGCATGTTGAACCTTTTCAACACCTTATCCAAGTAGGTACTCTGACTAAGTCCAATTAGTCTTTTACTCCTTTCTCTTAATATCCTTATCCCTAGGATGTAGGTAGCTTCCCCTAGGTCCTTCATAGCAAAGCACTTCCCAAGCCAGGACTTAACCTCCTGCAAGGTTGGGATGTCATTTCCTATAAGTAGTATGTCATCCACATACAGTACCAAGAAGCTAACTATACTCCCACTAGCTCTGACATACACGCAAGACTCATCTTCACTTCTCGAGAAGCCAAACTCTTTGACCTTCTCATCGAAACAAAGATTCCAGCTATGAGATGCTTGTTTTAATCCATAAATGGATTTCTCAAGCTTGCATACTCTATTAGGGTACTCTGCACTGACAAAACCCTCTGGCTGATTCATGTACACATCCTCAGCCAACTTTCCATTAAGAAAAGCGGTTTTGACATCCATTTGCCATATTTCATAATCATGAAATGCAGCAATGGCTAGCATAGCCCTAATAGACTTAATCTTTGCTACCGGCGAGAAGGTTTCATCATAATCAATACCCTGAGTCTGAGTAAAACCCTTCGCAACCAGTCGAGCCTTATAAGTATGCACTTTTCCTTCCATGTCGGTCTTCTTCTTGAAGATCCATTTGCACCCGACTGTTTTACGGCCTGGTACATTGTTAAGCAAGTTCCAAACTTGATTGTCATACATGGACTGTATCTCGCTGTCCATAGCCTCCTTCCATTTAGCGGACTTCGGGCCTGCCATGGCTTCCTTAACACTACTAGGTTCATCCAAATTTACCAGTGTACTATCACTGATAAATGTATCACCTTCCGTAGTAATATGAAAACCATAATAAAACGCAGGTGTGTTCCTAACCCGTGTGGAACGCCTCGGAGGTACAGACTCGTCAGCTGGATCAACAGGAGTTTCCTCCTCAGGTTGATTGCTAGTATCTGAGGTTCCTTCACCAATTGATTCTTGAATTTCTTCAAGATCAATTTGCCTCCCACTATCTCCTTGTCTTATAAATTCTCTCTCACGAAAGACCCCTCTTCGTGCTACAAAGACCACATTCTCACTGGGTCTGTAGAAGAGGTAACCGAAGGATTTTTGTGGGTAGCCGATGAAAATACACCTTTCACTTCGGGGTTCAAGCTTATCATGAGTTTCACGCCTCACGAAAGCTTCGCAACCCCAAATTTAGATGTGGTCCAAATTGGGAACCTTCCCAGTCCACATCTCATGAGGTGTTTAGGTAACCTTTTGTAGGGACTAGATTGAGGATATGGGCGACAGTCTCTAAGGCATACCCCCAAAAAGAGATTGGTAGCGAAACTCGACTCATCATGGAGCGAACCATGTCTAACAAGGTTCGATTACGCCTCTCAGCTACACCATTTAGCTGTGGTGTCCTGGGAGGAGTCAATTGTGAGACAATCCCACACTCCTTAAGATAGTCAAGGAACTCGGTACTAAGATACTCACCACCTCGATCGGGTCGAAGCATCTTAATGTTCTTGCCTAATTGATTTTCTACTTCCTGTTTGAATTCCTTAAACCTTTCAAAGGTTTCTGACTTATGTTTGATTAAGTAGACATACCCATATCTACTGAAATCATCAATAAAAGTCACATAATACCGATTAGCATCCCTTGTGGCGGTTTTGAATGGTCCACATACATCAGTATGTATTAGGTCCAATAAACCCTCACCCCTTTCACAAGTTCCAGTGAAGGGTGATTTTGTCATCTTTCCAAGTAGACAAGATTCACAACTATCATCCGATTTAAGGTCGAATGATTCCAAGACTCCACTCTTTTGGAGTTGGCCTATGCGTTTCTTGTTTACATGTCCAAGACGACAATGCCACAATGATGCCTTATCTAGACTAGTAGAAGAATCAATATACAACACATTATTTCCTAAGTTGTCTACAATCGACATAGTTTCATACACACCATCACAAGGTAATGCTATAAAATAAAACACATTTTAAAGAAAGCATTAATACCACCACATTCATTATCAAACGAAAAGGTAAAACCTTGTTTGTACAAACCATGAAAGGAAATAATATTCCTCGCCATTTCAGACGAGTACACACATTTATTCAAATCTAATTTTAACCCAGTATTCAGCAACAAAGTATAAACTCCAATCTTGGAAACAGGTGAAGCCTTCCTATTCCCCATGATTAAGTTTATCTTCCCGTGCTCCACATCCTCACTTCTTCTTAGGCCCTGCAAATCATAACATATGTGAATACCACATCCTGTATCAAGCACCGAAGAGCTAGAATATGGTGAGTTATTAGATAATATTGTGTAAATACCTGCGTGGGTGGGTTTCACTTTCCCATCCTTCAGATCCTGCAAGTATTTAGAGCAGTTTCGCTTCCAGTGCCCCTTGTCCTGGCAATAGTAGCAATCAGCATCCTTGGGAATGGCAGAAGGAGTGGCAGAACCGCTCTTGGTCCTTGATGAGGAGCCTTCAAGAGACTTTCCATTGGTACCTTTCGAAGGGTGCTTCCTCTTTTTCCATTTGCCTTGCCCGATAGCCAGAACAGGGGTAGATGTTGGAGTAGGAGTAGTAGAGGTAACAACCGACTTGCCCTTAAGACCGGTTTCAGTGGTCTTCAAGAGTCCTTGAAGCTTGCTAAGGGTAACTTCCTCCTTGTTCATATGATATGTCATACAAAAATGGTCATAACAAGAAGGTAAGGAGTGCAAAATGATGTCAATTGCCAACTCCTCAGGGAAGTTTACATTCAGCTTCAGCAAACGGTCCACATAGCTTTACATCTTTTGCATGTGGGCCGTGACGGATTCACCGTCCTTCATGCGGGTTGTTATTATGGAGGAGATTATTTCATACCGCTCTTGACGAGCACTCTGATGGTACCTTTCCATAAGGTATTGGTGCATCTCAAAAGGGTAGAAGTCCTTATAGGACTTTTGGAGCTCGGCTGTCATCGTGGCCATCATGATGCACGCCACCTTAGTAGCATCTCTCTCATGTGTCCTGAATTCAGCAATCTCCTCAGGAGTAGCAGTAGACTCATCAAGCTCTTTTAACTCCTTATCGAGGACATATTCCTTGTCCTCATAACGAGTAACCATCTTGATGTTGCTAATCTAGTCCATGAAGTTGGAACCATCAAAGATGACTCTCCCACAAAGATTCATAAGAGAGAAAGAGCCAGTTGGGTTAGACCCCGAAACATTAGTGTTGGAAGACATCTGAAAGAAGAAAGTAAGTTTAGATTAGATATATAGAGTCCTTAATAAGACACCCAAATGTAATATTAAGGCTAGGATCCAATCACAATATATTATACTTAGAAGAGGGATGTCGTAATCTAAGTAATAATATATTTGAAAGGTAGGTGAATGACGATTCACCAATTTCCACTACGAAAACAAAATGATTTATTAGGTTTTAATTGGATTTGAAATTCCTAGATTCTTTTGAGATTCATTGAACTTTTCAATGGCATGTTTCAATATCGATTGTGCCCTTCAAGTTTTGTGACTGGGAAGCCGAGGATCACAAAACAAGGTGTAAATAACCATGCCAATTCACTTGGTACCCTTAATATTATCACCTAATTAATGTGTCGGTTAACCACACACGCTCCATTGATCTATGACAAACATTAAGTCACCCTTCGTGATCCTTACTAGTCCAAGTTAGTGTGCCGGTTAACCACACACGCTCCACCAACGGCTTGGTAAGGTACAAAGTGTGAATTCCATGGATTAGCACCATGTTCACATTTTTCCTAAAGTAACTAAGATTGGGAATTAAATAAAAGCTTTAGTTACTTTATAATATTCATCATACTTAATGAGAATTTATAAGTCTTTATCTTACCCGTTCGGCTAACGACCCTCCACCAGTCAAGCAAGCGGTGGGTGAGAGTATACACCCATTAAGTCGCCATTTTATAGGCAACAACCTTATACCCACGTTATAGACCGGTTTCGTGAATGAGGCCTACTAACGGTAAAACGACTTGTTCTTATACATATATATAATAATTAACCATTAATGTTATAAATAGTATAAGTGTTGAATTTTAACTTTTAAAATTCTAAGTGTTGGAATTAAAGTTTATTAAAGTGTGTGAAACTTTTCCAAATTCCAAAACTTGAGGACAAGTTTTGTAACTCTTCAAAACTTTTCATTTCATAACTTATGAATTAAAGGTTCATAAAATGAAGACTCTTCATTTTATGTAACTTATGTGTTTTTAATGTGTGTTAAAGAAATGTGACCTTTGGATATCCATAACTTGAGGACAAATTATGGACTCCATTAAAACACATAAATGATCAAGAATTAATCCTAAACAATTCAGCAAATAATTCCTATCATCTTCTAAATTCATAAGAACATGAACATGATTATCAAAGATTCAAAATTATATGAACACATACAAAGCATGAAATTTTGATATATGCTATTGTAAATGGATTAGAACAACCATTACACCAACCAAAATAAGTTTTATAAAATCAAAACAGTTTGGGGTAAAGTTTCTAGTCCATTTCCAGCAGCAAAAGTCAAAAATCTGCATTCTGAACCTTCTACTCGCCGAGTGCACGAATCTACTCGCCGAGTAGGTTGAACTTTGCCTTGGACTCGTCGAGTCCCCCCATGGACTTGGCGAGTCCATCATGCAGACAACAAAATTTCGACTTTTTTCACTATTTTGCATCAAGTATCAAAAAAGCAAGCCTAGGCTCTGATACCACTATTGGGTTTTGAGCAATCTAACACTTCCTAAGTGTGCATGCAACCCTAATAAACCTTGGATCTATGTTTGTCTAAATACATGCAAAATAATAATTTTCCAAGGTTCATAACCTATCTAACATGGCATGGGGTACTTTTAAACATAAAAGAGTTAGATGAGATTACATACCTTTTTGATGAGTTTGATTTTTAAGGAGTTTGAGGGCCAAGCACCAATAGTGTGAATGCCTCAAATGGAATCACAAATCACCACAAAATCTTGGAAAACTTTGAGTGAGTGTACACACACTACAATTATCGGCAACACACAAACACACACTAGTGGCTATTTCATGCAACATAAGCATGCTTATATAGTGTACATGATTAGGGTGAAACCCTAATAACCCATGACCTTTCCTTTTCCAAGGATCCATGGGTTAAAAGCTCCATGGATCATCCATGGACTTCCATACAAGCCTAGCCCATTAACAAATGGGTGTTAGCCCACACCATATAAAATCAATAGCCCACAATCTAATTAGTCTTCCTTTTAATCTCTAAATTAATTCATAATTAATTTAAGACTAAGACTAATTAAATAACATGACTTCATATTAATATATTATAACTTATAATATATTAATAATCATATGTGTATAACTCTCATAAAATTAACCATAAATAGTTTGGATGAAATGCAACCCAAATGGACCATGCCGGGTCGGGTCAAGTATATACCAAATAAGTTATGGACTTAGACACCTTATCCAACATATACTACCACGTGTAGACACACTTGACTTGCAGAAGGAAAATGATTATTTTCGTACTGATTTTCATGGTATTCTTATACGTATGGTATGTGTTTCTTAATGTCATGAATTACAATTGTAGCGATAATATTTTGTAACAACGTAAATTTCCAAAACAATTTTTCGCATTTTATAAAAACATAATTCATTTATTATTCATAAAAACATCATGGTTTGAAACTTAATTCATAACATATATCAATCCCAAGATCTCATAGCATAAAAATCCCGTGTGTGTACTGATCAAGTCGGCGCCTTCCCGTGATCCTCACTAGTACCTGAAACACATAACACAAAACACTGTAAGCACAAAGCTTAGTGAGTTCCCCAAAATACCACATATAACACATATTAGCCACTCGAGGCTATATCTCTGTGGGTCTGTGCACCCATACTCTGTGAACCCTCAGGTTCTAACTCTGCAAGCATACACAACATAAATCACATAGAAGAATGCAGTGCAACAAACAATACATATAAAACACTATATCACATAACTCTATTTACCTACTGAAGGTAAAGTATAGTGAGAAGACTCACCCCAGATATCTCAGTAAATCTTTGACTCGGTAACTCTGGACTAGCCTCTACCTAATCACATGAAATAAATACCCTAATTAATACAACCCTCAGGGCTAGGCTAATCTCTTCCTCTCAATACATCCACTAGGAAGGGTAAAATACTATCCTACCCTTCCTATGACTCTAAGGTCCAAACATTGACTAACCCTAAAAACTCAATGAAGTCAACGATCAACCTTGACCAAACTCGCCGAGTGTGCAACTGCGACTCGACGAGTCCACACATGATCTTCACTCTCCTAGCCTTCAGTCGACTCACTGAGTCAACCTCAACACTACAAATCATCACTGATCACAATCTGTGAAATGTCCTGACCCAACTCGCCAAGTCTGGCTCATGACTCGGCGAGTACCATCGTGCACTCTGTCCTCTAGATTCCCTCTGACTCACCAAGTCACTTCCCCAACTCAGTGAGTCACCAAATGTGTGATTATCGGGAAAACCCTCGTCCTACTCGTCGAGTCGGCTAAAGGCCTCGGCGATTCCATGCCATGCTCACACTGAACTGACCTCTTGAGGTCAGATCCGCTTCTCTAAACCATAGATCCAGCTTCCTAAGGCATTATAATCACGTATATCTAACATCTTGGTGCATATGCAAAGGCTCAAAGGCCTTATTTGAAGATATGGCCTCTAAGGTGACACCCTAAGTTTCTAACCTCCATTAATGCTCATAAAGCTCAAGGGGAGAGGGTCTCTGGACCTCTTTGGGTCCAGATCTACAGCACCAACACAAGAAGGGACCAATTTTTCCATATAATCATCCTCTAATGGGGCTAAAAAGCCCTAACTCTAAGAATCACATCATCAACTGAAGAAGGGTTCGGATGGATACCTCAAAATGAAATCTCTGAGCTCTGGAATCACTAGCTTAGCACCCTCTTCAGCCTCCTCTTGTCTTGGTCCTCTTCAATTTGCAAAAACACCAACAAAGATCAAGAAATAGCTCCTTTCCCTCTCACAAACGATCTAGCACACTTAGGGTTTCTCTCTGGGGTCTGGTGGCCGCAAATGACGACCATAAGGCCCTTTAAATAGGCCTCAAACCCGAGGAATTAGGGTTTCATTAAACAGCATGGACTCACCGAGTCCAACCGTCCACCCGGATAATGATTCGCGTCTCTACTCGGCGAGTCTACGCATCAACTCACCGAGTCCTTCCTTTAATTTAAAAGAATAAATATATTACCTGAAATTCCGGATGTTACAATTCTCCCCTACTTGAATCAAACTTCGTCCTCGAAGTCTCATCCCTAAAATAACTCCGGATGCTGCTCACGCATCTCCCGCTCTGGCTCCCAAGTCAACTCGGATCCTTTCCGATATTACCATTGAACCTGCACCAGAGGCACCTCCTTGTTCCTCAGAACCTTGATCTTCCGCTCCATAATAGCAACTGGTCTCTCCATGTAGTTCAGGCTCGCATCCACCTGAATGTCCTGTAACGGCACTACCGCCGACTTATCGGCTATACACTTCCTCAGTTGAGACACGTGGAAGATATTATGAATCCGCTCCAACTCCGCAGGTAGCTCCAAGCGATACGCTACCTTTCCCACTCTCACGATCACTCTGAATGGCCCAATATACCGGGGCCCTAGCTTGCCCCTCTTCCTGAATCGGATCACTCCTTTCCAGGGAGATACCTTAAGAAGAACATAATCACCAACCTGGAACTCAAGCTCGGATCGTCGCCTATCTGCATAACTCTTCTGGCGACTTTGCGCGGTCAACAACCTCTGCCTGACCTAATGTATCTGCTCTGTAGTCTGAAGCACGATCTCCGTGCTACCCATCACTCGTTGCCCTACCTCTCCCCAACAAATGGGAGTCCGACACCTCCTCCCATACAACAGCTCAAAGGGTGGCATACCAATGCTTGAATGATGGCTGTTGTTGTAGGAGAACTCCGCTAAGGGAAAATACGCGTCTCAACTTCTACCAAAATCCAACACACATGCTCGGAGCATGTCCTTGAGCGTCTGAATCGTCCCCTCGCTCTGTTCGTCAGTCTGTAGGTGGTATGCGGTACTAAAATGCAGCCTTGTACCCAACTCTTCATGAAATTTCTTCCAGAATCTGGAAGTGAAATGCACATATCGATCTGACACAATCGAGATCGGCACCCCATGCCGCGATACCACCTCTCTCACATATATCTCTTCCAACTTCTCCGCAGAAGAACTCTCACTAATGGCGAGAAAATGAGCACTCTTTTTCAAACGGTCTACTATCACCCAAATTGCATCGACACCCCTCGCTGTTCGCAGCAATTTGGTGATAAAATCCATGGATAACTGTTCCTATTTCCACTCTGGGACTTCCAGTGGATGCAACTTACCATGCGGTCTCTGATGTTCAGCCTTAACCTTATGACAGGTTAGGCACCTCTCAACAAACCACGCTACATTTCTCTTCATACAGGGCCACCAATATTATTTTTTAAGATCCAGAAACATGTTAGTGGCTCCGGGATGGATTGAGAATCTCGATTTATGTGCCTCTGCCATCAAGATGGTACGTGTTCCTCCAACAAACGGTACCCAAATCCGACCATGGAAGGTCATAAGTCCTCTGCTATCGGTCACGAACTTCGTCACCTGCCCGATAACTCGCTCTCTCTTGTGGTTCTCCGGTCTCACTGCCTCATCCTGAGCCCCTCTAATGGTGTCCAACACCGGAGTCATCACCGTCAGTATCATATAAATATCCCGAATCAGGGCGCTCTCTACTCTACGACTCAGGGAGTCGGCTACTACATTAGCCTTGCCCAGGTGGTACAAGATCTCGCAATCATAATCCTTTACCACGTCCAACCGTCTCCTCTGACGCATACTCAGGTTTGGCTGATTCATCAAATACTTCAAACTCTTGTGGTCTGTGTCGTACAATGAACCCCATACAGATAATGGCACCAAATCTTGAGGGCGAACACCACACCCACAACTCTATATCGTGGGTGGGATACCTTGCCTCATGGGGCTTCATCTGCCTCAATGCGTACGCGATCACATGCCCCCTCTGCATCAACACTGCGTCCAACCCAGATATCGATGCGTCACAATACACCACGAAGTCCTCCATCCCCTCTGGAAGAGTCAACACCGGGGCTTCGCACAATCTCTGGCGAAGAGCCTCAAATGAGGCCTGCTGCTCTGGGCCCCAGCTGAACACAACACCCTTCCGGGTCAACCTGGTGAGAGGAACAATAATCTTGGATAAATCCCTGATGAACCTCCGATAATAGCCGAACAACCCTAGAAAACTCCTGATCTCAGAAGGAGATTTCGGCACCTCTCAACTCATCACCGCCTCGATCTTGGCCAGATCGACCAAAATCCCCTTTTGATTAACGAGGTGACTAAGAAACTACACCTCTTATAACCAAAAATCGCACTTGGAGAATTTGGCGTAAAGCCTCTCCGATCTCAGCATGCTGAGGATCTCCCGCAAATGCTCCTCATGCTGCTCCCTGGACTTTGAATACACCAAAATGTCATCAATGAACACAATCACTGATCCATCCAGCATCGGTCTACATACCCTGTTCATGAGATCCATGAACGCTGCAGGTGCATTGGTGACCCCGAATAGCAACACCACAAACTCGTAATGCCCATAACGAGTTCTGGATGCGGTCTTCTGGATATCCTCCTTGCGCACCCTCATCTGATGATATCCAGATCTCAAATCAATCTTGGAAAACTAAGATGCTCCCTGCAGCTGATCGAACAAATCGTCGATGCTCGGTAAAGGATAACGGTTCCTGACCGTTAACTTATTCAGCTCTCGATAATCTATGCATATTCGGTGCGAACAATCCTTTTTCTTCACAAACAGGATCGGTGCTCCCCACGACGAGCTGCTCGGCCGTATAAACCCCTTCCCCAGCAGCTCCTGAAGCTGTGAGGATAACTCCTGCATCTCTGGAGGTGTAAGGCGATAGGGCACCTTGGCGATAGGTGCTGCCCCCGGAATCAAATCAATGCGAAACTCCACCTGCCTCTCGGGAGGCACACCCGGTAACTCCTCAGGAAAAACATCTGGGAATTCACGCACTATCGGGACCTCCTCAACCGGACTCGGTCTCCCTGCACCAACTCTCGTATCCATCACATACGCTACAAAACCACTACAACCCTACTGTAGACTCTGCCTCGCTCTAGCAGCTGAACAAAACGCTGAATCAGGACGGGTACCCTCGCCGTACACCGTAAGGACTCCCCCACTTGGGTCTCATATAGTCACCAGCTATCGCTCACAGTCGATAACTGCTCTAAATCTGCTCAACCAATTCATGCCTACGATGACACAGACGTCCCCCATCGCAATCGGGACCAAATCAATAGGAAATTCTACACCGAAAATCTCGAGTACACATCCTCGAATCACCTCCGTGGCATACACTGCTCTCTCGTCGGCGATGGAGACTCTCAGAGGTCGAGTCAACGCCTCTCGACTAATACTGATGTGCTGACTAAAAGCCAACGATATAAAAGATCGAATCGCACCCGAGTCAAATAACACCAAAGGAGGTACATAATTCACAAGAAAAGTACCTACGCATATCATAATATAAGCACAAATCTTAAACATTAAAATAAATATATGAAAGAATACATACCAGCCACGACATCGGGCGCTGCGCGGACCTCCTACGCGGTCAATTGGAAGGCTCTCCCTCACGCCTTCGGTACCTCGGCCTTCACTGACCGGCTCTCAGTAGCTCTGATAGCAGCAGGGACAGACCCCTGAGGTGCTCCCTGTAACGCCCGGGTTTTCAGGGCTAAGCATTTTTGTCAATGTAATAGTCTAGGTCAACTATTGTAACTCTTTTTGAAGTAATAAATATAAAATATTTGAGTATTATGTGAATTATGTGTGTTTATGTGTTTATTATTTAATTATAAATGTATAATTAATAAAGAATAAAAATGAGCGTCAAAATTAAAGTGTGAGATAATCCCGATATCTCTACATAAAGTTGTAGAATACGTCTCAAGGTTTCCGTACATATAAAGAATGCCGAAATCCGAGCTATAACGAAGAAGTTATGGCCCGCCGAAGTTTTACGGCAAAACCGGCACGGCACCGGGAGACGTAAATAGTGAATTTATGATAGAAGACTTTTTAGCCTTATCAATCTAAACAAAAGTCGTAGAATATGTTAAACTAAGAACATCGATAAAAAGAACGCCCAAATCTGACTTCGTATGAAGAAGTTATGATTTTTCTAAGATTCGGCTTAGCAGTGCACGACCTGAAACTCGAATTTTAGTTCGAGCGGTTTTTGGCTTACGCAACGTAAATGAGAGTTGAAGATCTCATTAATAGGAAATCAACGGTAAAAAGACAGACAAAAACAGAGTCCGTATGTAGAAGTTATTAATTTTACGCAGACGTTTAACAGTATAATATCCTTGTACTGTTAAATTTAAGATCGGTCGAGAATTAGCTGACGGTGTCAAAATGAAAGTTGTAGATCTTATTATTACCTACGCGTGGATATAAAGAACGTCAAAAACGGAGGTCGTATGTGAAAGTTACGGATTTTAGAAGTCGGAAGTGTGCTGTGCGAAAATGGGTGATGTGGCACAATCTTGGCCATTGCTTTCTCCCCAAGGCTTGCCACCAGATGGTGACATGTGGCACCAATTTCAGCCACATTTCACCCTATAAATACCACCTCTCCCACCCTCATTTTCTTCACACCTTTCCCATTCTTTCTTCTCTTTACTCTCTCTCTCTCTCTAGAACCTCTCTCTAGCCCCGAAATCCCCCGAAAAGCCTAGGGAACCTCCCTAGCACGAGGCGGAAGCCCCGGAGTGCTCGAAGGCTCCGAGAAGAAGAGATTTTCGGCTCGGGAACGCTGCTCCAAGCAAAGCCCGGTTTTCTATAAAACCCGCTGTAAGTGAGCTACGCCTACGCTATTTTTAATATAGCTTTTATTTAAATATAGTAACGTTATTAGGAACTTATAATAAATACTTGGGCTATTATTATGGGTTATATAAGTATTTTTTTGACGCTTATATAATAATAATAATAATAGCTAGACTATTAATTAGTCTCGACGAATAATAAACTAAACTCTAGTGGTAATAATACTAGGTTTCGTCGAAGAAAATTCTTTTTAAGAAGCGAAGCGCTGTCTGAGTTCGGAATCACCACCTTTTCAGGTGAGTGCATATTTACTTTCAACTTACACATAGATATGAAGTATTTAATATAAATTACGTGCTATTTGTGCATATTATCTGAATACTTGCTATCTATGCTGGATGAACGTTTTATACATGTTTTCAAAGATTTAAACTGTATATGTATTTTATATCTACAAAATGTGTTGGGTAAAACATGGGTAGATGTAATAGTTGCTGTGTGATAAAATAAAATAATGAGAGGCCTCGTTATAGATGTTATTGATGATCCAGTCATCTAGCGGAGTATAGATGACGACCACGGACTATTCTAGACAGTCCAGTGGAACACTAGCAGGCTCGCAACCTGTAGGTGTTTATTTGAACTGTGTGTTTATTTGAACTGTGTGCTCACCAGATGTACTCCATCCCCCACATGGTTGCCTATTAGGACATTTATTGCTGAGGAATCCCCTTAGTAGCAGTGTCCGTCCCAATGATGATCCTTAGGCTAGGTCCCTTACGATAGGTGTTTAGGGACGTAAAGTGAGGATAACGGGAACGGGTAATCGGGTTATTGTTGATTGATGAAATTAATAAACTATTTATTGTGGGTTGAAAACCCTATGTGCTCACCAGGCTCCCAAGCCTGACCCACTCAGTTTTATGTATTACAGGTAGTGGCGCTTGAGCATATATATGATGTTTGGACGAAGGATTACGGATATAGGCCTGTAGATATGAAATAATGTAGTAAGGCTTGTATTGTACTGTTTATGCTTTTGATCTGTACGAACATGACATCCCGAGTCTTTTAATGAAATACATTTCTATGGAAATGCTTTTGATAAATCTTTATCATATTATTGTTTTGGGACAAATTCCGCAACACTTTTATTTAAAATGTTACTCTGATTTTTAAACAAAGCATAAACAAACCGGTCTTTTCTGGCCGTGATTTTGGGGATGTCACACTCCCTGGGTAGTCCCTTGCAACAGCGGACACTCGGCCTTCCGGTGTCTAGTCTGGTTGCAGTGAAAATACACTCCAAACCCCTTTGGGTAGTCCTTGGCCATATGCCGCTCCTTGCCACACTTGTAGCAAGATCCCGCCCTGCAAACTCCATCATGACCCTTGCCGCACTTTCCACAAGTGCGGCCCTTCTGGCTCCCTGCTCTGGGATCAGCGGGCTTGGCCCGCTTGGCTGCCAGCTGGGACTATGCTGGTCGCCGATCCCTCCCCTGTGACTCCGCCTCCTCCCTAGCCTGAGTCTCTAGCTCGATCTCCCTCTTCCGGGAATTTGCCTGAAGCTCGGAAAATGTCCGGTACGAGGAGTTCGCCACGAACTCCTGAATGTCTCTCCTCAAAATGCTCAAATAACGGCTCATACGTGCCTGCTCAGAAGACACGTGCTCAAGGTAGAACATCGCCCTCTCATGAAACATCCTGGTAATAACCGTAACAGACTCCGTACCCTGCTTGAGGGTCAAAAACTCCTATGACAACCGATCTCGTTCCACCGAAGGAACGTACTCATCACGAAACATGGTGGTGAACCTCTCCCAGGTCACCGCAGCAAGCTCTGCTGGAGAATAGTGTGCTGTCGTGAATTTCCACCACTCCTTCGCCCCCAGGCGAAGCTGGTTCAGCGCAAATCGAACCCTTAAGTGCTCCAGGCACGAGCAAGTATAGAAACACCCCTCAATGTCAGATACCCATCTCATCATTACAATCGGGTCCTGCATCCCATCAAACTCTGGTGGCTTCGTGTTGCTGAACTCCCTGAACGACAACGAGTCACCCCCTGCGGCCTAGCAGCAGCGACAGCTGTAGTGGCCGCTGCGATAGTAGCCTCAGAAAGAGCGGCATAACACTCTTTAAAAGTCTCAATCAACGTGGTCTTAATAGACCCGAACATCTCTGGTATTTCTGCCCTGATGGCCGCAGCCATCTCCTCATGGATGATCTGGCGGATCTCCTCATCACTAGTCTCGCTGCTCTCTGGCATAAGTCGTGTCCTCACCATGATCTACCTCTGATATAGTACATACGATATATTAGAAATTCATTCGAGCATACTCCCACTCGATAACGCATCCCTCCTTGATCTCTGGCATCCCGAAGATTCTTACTTGAACTGTACACCGCCATGGTGTTTTCAGTAGTACGAGCCCAATACTACTGTCCGCACCGTATCAGTGTACACCCTAAGTCCTCCTCTTAGGAACCCAAGTCCCAAGTACTCTATTATGCATAATCCACTCTCTATATATCTCTCATAAGCTCCTCACTGCTACCTACTCACTCTCAAGCATCTCATAACAACTCACCTCCCCCCTAGGCTAAGGCATCACAAATTAGGCCACTCTAGTCCTAATAGGAATACCTAGCCCACCCTAACACGAGAATACACCGTATCAATCTCATAAACATATAACATAAGGGTATTTTGGGAAATCACTGTTCGGGCGCTGACTGATTGTACACACATCTCTGCTCTGTGTTTTTCTAAAAAATCTCTTACTCTTTTTAGAAAACTTGGTTCCTTTTTTAAAATATTTTTCAAATCCTCAGTTTGAGTTCAAATACTCCCGAAGGTGTACCCGAATCTCTCAAACCAAGGCTCTGATACCAACCAGTAACAACGTAAATTTCCAAAATAATTTTTCGCATTTTATAAAAACATAATTAATTTATTATTCATAAAAACATCATTGTTTGAAACTTAATTGATAACATATATCAATCCCAAGATCTCTTATAGCATAAAAATCCCGTGTGTGTACTGATCAAGCTGGCGCCTTCCCGCGATCCTCACTAGTATCTGAAACACATAACACAAAACACTGTAAGCACAAAGCTTAGTGAGTTCCCCAAAATACCACATATAACACATATTAGCCACTCGAGGCTATAACCCTGTGGTTCCGTGCAACCATACTCTGTGAACCCTCAGGTTCTAACTCTGCAAGCATACACAACATAAATCACATAGAAGAATGCAGTGCAACAAACAATACATATAAAACACTGTATCACATAACTCTATTTACCTACTGAAGGTAAAGTATAGTGAGAAGACTCACCCCAGATGTCTCAGTAAATCTTTGACTCGGTAACTCTGGACTAGCCTCTACCTAATCACATGAAATAAATACCCTAATTAATACAACCCTCAGGGCTAGGCTAATCTCTTCCTCTCAATACATCCACTAGGAAGGGTAAAATACTATCCTACCCTTCCTATGACTCTAAGGTCCAAACATTGACTAACCTTAAAAAGTCAACGAGGTCAACAGTCAACCTTGACCAAACTCGTCGAGTGTGCAACTGCGACTCGGCGAGTCCACACATGATCTTCACTCTCTTAGCCTTCATTCGACTCACTGACTCAACCTCAACACTGCAAATCATCACTGATCACGATCTACGAAATGTCCTGACCCACGGCTCCTGACTCGACGAGTACCATCGTGCACTCTGTCCTCTAGATTCCCTCTGACTCACCGAGTCACTTCCCTAACTCAGTGAGTCACCAACTGTGTGATTATTGGGAAAACCCTCATCCTACGCGTCGAGTCGGCTAAAGGACTCGGCGAGTCCATGCCATGCTCAAGCTGAACTGACCTCTTTAGGTTAGATCCGCTTCTCTAAACCATAGATCCAGCTTCCCAAGGCATTATAATCACGTAAATCTAACATCTTGGTGCACATGCAAAGGCTTAAAGGCCTTATTTGAAGATATGGCCTCTAAGGTGACACCCTAAGTTCATAACCTCCATTAATGCTCATAAAGCTCAAGGGGAAAGGGTCTCTGGACCTCTTTGGGTCCAGATCTACAACACCAACATGAGAAGGGACCAATTTTTCCATATAATCATCCTCTAATGGGGATAAAAAGCCCTAACTCTAAGAATTACATCATCAACTGAAGAAGGGTTCGAATGGATACCTCAAAATGAAGTCTCTGAGCTCTGGAATCACTATCTTAGCACCCTCTTTAGCCTCCTCTTGTCTTGGTCCTCTTCAATTTGCAAAAACACCAACAAAGATCAATAAATAGCTCCTTTCCCTCTCACAAACGATCTAGCACACTTAGGGTTTCTCTCTAGTGTCTGGTGGCCGCAAATGACAGCCATAAGGCCCTTTAAATAGGACCCAAACCTGAGGAATTAGGGTTTCATTAAACAGCGTGGACTCGCCGAGTCCTCGGGACGACTCACCGAGTCCAGCCGTCCACTCGGATAATGATTCGCGTCTCTACTTGGCGAGTCTAGGCATCAACTCGCTGAGTCCTTCCATAAAACTTGAAATTTAAAAGAATAAATATAATACCTGAAATTCCGGATGTCACATATTTTTCCTTCTTTTAACATATAATGATCTTTATTTTTGTTTGTAGAAGGGAAATGCCAAACCTTGATCCTAGCGTTACGTGGAGAATAAGAAAATGACAAAAATGACGATGTACTTTCCTTAATATCTTTTTACCATATTATACCATCAAACTTTTCTGGTGTAATATTGTTATAACGCAAAGTTAATATTTTCAGTTTTTTACTGTAATGGTGGATGACATGTTATAACATAAACTGCATATTTTAGCAATGTACTTTTGTTATGCAATGTTAGACAAAGTTGTATTCTTTTCATTTATTTATAATACTTTTCTGTTAAGGAAAGTTGTATTCTTTTCGTGTTTTAATGGTGTATGATCTGGTGCAATTAAAAGAATAGATGACAAAAATGGTAATTTGGTCCTTTCTTATCGCTCTTATTCAATACAACTATATTGTTATTTGTTTATTATTATTATTATTATTATTATTATTATTATTATTATTATTATTATTATTATTATTATTATTATTTGGTTCTTTGAGAAATTGTTTCTGTTGAGGTAACTTTACAAAACTGCCATTCATTTTTTTTCATTAATTTATACAACCCTTTAATTGCAAAAAACGCAATGTACTTTTATAAAATGGCATGATTGACCTTTTCGTTCATTTTTTATTCTGCCAAATAATATCAAAGATAAAAATGGTCAAATTTACGATTCGTCCAAAAAGTCTAAAATTGTCATTTTTTTTGTAAAATAACTTAACCAGGGAACAATTTCAGTTTTACATCAACAAATTTCCATTTTATTAAGACTATTCTTTAAACTTACAAATACAATACTACAACCAGAATGAACATTACTTAAATATAGCAACATATTCAATAAACGACCCATAAATATACCAATAAGCCATTATTGTTCTTTTATACTATATTTACATATGAACATATATAATAAATGTAATCATAACTAAATGCTACCTACACTCACAATATTTGTTTCTTCTTAAAGCCAATTCATCATATTTTGACACACCTAATAAAAGGTACATGACCATAAACAACAAATACTAACTTGTTTTCTTGCATTTACTAAGTAGAACTAGTACAGAACCGCTCTATGGACACACAAATATTTAGTGTGACCATATGTATCACCTTTTAGCTACTTTGTCTGTTATGTGTCTAAAAAGTCACCAGGTTATAAACACACATACAATTGCCTCATGTCATAATACATTTATCTATTGTTTCTTATAAAAAAGATATGACAATGATAATCGATACATGTGGTTGATTGTGACCTATGGCCTCAGTGTTCGAGTATAACTAATATTTGTCACATTTGGTATAATTAAGTGTGGTTAATGTTTTTGTTATCTATATAATTTTCACACAAACTAATTTAAGTGTATCCAAAAACAGTCTCTAAATTTTTTTAGTGACATTTGGCCACACTTTTAATAAAAAGTGTCACAGCCCGTTTTTCGCAAAGTGTGACTATAGGTCATTTTTATACTAGCGTAAAAACCAAAGTTTATAGCTCTTTAATTATTTTCTCTACACTTTAGTGAAAATATAATTAGGAATCCTTTACATATAAATAAGGTTAACATATGTCAAATAAAATACATTATTTACCTTCAAATATCCCTTTCTTGAAGTTGGAATATGTGAAAGCCATTTATATAATAAATATTACAATGTCAAAGATAAGTTTGATTTAAAAAAAGTTTAAGCCAAAAGTGTTTGTATATAGAACTTGATTTATTTATAAATTGTTTATATTTACTTCATAATTCTATTAAGAGATCTAGTCTCATAGATAAAAGTTAATCAGTTCAGAGTATGAATATTATGAAAAATGATTGAGTAGTTATCTAACATTTGAATAAAATAACCGAGACTTAAATTTAGACATGCTAAATTAAAACATACTTTGTTACAAAACAAATATTGTTTTTACATTACAAGTAATTTAGTGTCTAAGCACATAACTATAATTGGTATGTACTTGACCCGAAAGTAGCATGGTTCATTTGGGTTGCATGGCACCAGAACAATTTATAAGGATAGACTTTTGAGAAAAGGATATTTATGATTTATTAATATATTATAAGTTATAATATATTAATATGAAATCATATTATTATTTAATTAGTCTTGATCAAGAATTAATTTGGAGTTAATTTAGTGATCAAAAGAGACTAATAAAATATAAGGGGTTGATTTGGTAAATCAATCATTCTTATGGTGTGAGCTTATGGTTATTTAGGATGGACTAAACCAATATGGTAGTCCATGGATAGTTCATGGAAGTTTAACCCATGGATCCTAAGTAAGATGAAAAGTCATGCACAATAGGGTTTACATGGATGCAACCTTAATCCTAGCCACACTATATAAGAAGACCCTAAGCTACTAAAATCGGCACCTAGAGTGATCTTTGGTAGAGCATAGCCGATTTTTGTGTGCAATTAATTCTCTCTCAAATCCTCCATTGTTGGTGGTGTAGTGTGAAGCATTTGAGGCATCATATTTGGGGTGCTAGGCTCTTAAAGGTCCAAGGAAACAAGCTATAATAAAAGGTATGTCAACTAACTGGTTTTGTTATACAAGTACCGATGTTTTGCATGCTAGTTAGGATAATGCTTTGGAAAATCAAATTGCATGTATAATTAGAGAATACATAGATCCAAAGCATTTAGGGTTGTATGTTCACCTTAAGGTTGTTAGAGTGCTCAAACCCTTCAGTGGTATCAGAGCCTAGGATTGTTTTCTATTATACTTGATGTTTTATTGGTTTTTAAAGTTGGAAAAATCAAATTTGTGCATTCTGAAAGGTGAACTCACCGATTCTGCTGGGTGATTCGACGAGTCCACTCAGAATCGACCAAATCAACGAGTCTAGTTCATGCACCCACCGAGTTGGTGCTCATGTGTGCAAAATTTCGAGTTTTTGGCAGAAATTGGATTAGGATCATTACCCCCAAACTGATTTTTGAACCATGCAATCTGTTTTTCCATAAGGTAATGATCATGCTTGTCCAATTTAAAGATAATTGTCATAATTTCAAGATTTGTATTAGTTTATATGATTAGGCTAATTTCTTGAAGATTGATGATATGAATTATCTTATGCTTATGAGTTTAATTAGATCATGTATGAATTATTTGATTATTCTGTTCATTAAACTAATGATCTAAATGGTTTAATGGATTCCATAACTTGTCCTCAAGTTATGGAAAACCAAAAGTCTTTTCTTTAAAAGTCATTAAACCCATAAGTTAAGAAAATGAAAAGTTTTGAATAGTGTCAAAACTTGTCCTCAAGTTTTGGAATTTGTAAAGTCGCACTTATGAATACTTTAATTCCAAACCCTAGAATTTTAAAAGTTTAAAATTCAACCATTATACTATTATAATATTATAAGTTTAATAACTATATATGTATAAGACAAGTCATTCTAGCGTTAGCAGGCCTTATTCACAAAGCCGGTCTATAAGTGGTATAAGGTTACTGCCTATAAAATGGTGGTTTAATGGGTGTCCACTCTCACCCACTGCTTCCTTGAATGGTGGAGGGTCGTTAACCAAATGGGTAAGATAGGACATTAATTCTTGTTAAAAGTATAAAGTAACTAAATGTTTTATAAAATTCCAAATCTTATTTACTTTAGGAAAATGTGAAATTGATGCTAATCCATGAAATTGCACTTTGCACCTTGCCAAGTCGTTAATGGAGCGTGTGTGGTTAACCGACACATTAACTTAGACTAGTAAGGGTGGAAAAGGGTAGCTTGATGTTTTTTATAGATTGGTGGAGCGTGTGTGGTTAATCGGCACATCAATTAGGTGATAAATGACATTGAGTGTACCAAGTTAATTTGCATGGTTATTCACACCTTGTTTGTGATCCTCAGCATCCCAGTCACAAACCTGAAGGGCATAATCGATATTTAAACATGCAATTGAAAAGTTCAATCAATCTCAAAGGAAACTTGGAATTTCAAACCAATTAAAACATAATAATCTATTTTGTTTTTCATGATGAAAATTGGTAAATCATTATTTACCTACCTTCAAATATTTTGCAAGTTGGATTACAACATCCCTCTTCCAAATTGTAAAATATTGTGTTGAGTCCTAGCCTTAATATTTCATTTGGGTGTTATATATCTAAACTTTTTCTTTTTTTCTTTTCAGATGTCTTCCAACACTGCTCCTGGCTCTAACCCTACTAGCTCCTTCTCTCTCATGAACTTGTGTGGGATAGTCATCTTTGATGTTTCCAACATCAATGACTGGATTAGGAACATCAGGATGGTCACTCGCTATGAGGACAAGGAATATGTCCTAGAAAAGGATATTAAGGAAATTGATGAGTCTTCTGATACTCATGAGGAGATCACTGAGTTTAGGACTCATGAGAAGGATGCCACCAAGGTGTCTTGTATCATGTTGGCCACCATGACAACTGAACTCCAAAAATCCTATGAGGATTTCTACCCTTTTTAAGATGTACCAAGACCTGATGGAAAGATACCATCAGAGTTCTCATCAAGAGCGTTATGAAATCATCTCTTCCATGATAACAACTAAGATGAAGGATGGTGAACCCATCACGTCCTACATGTAGAAAATGCAAAGGTTTGTGGACTATATGCTAAAATTGAATTTGAACGTCGATGAGGAATTGGATATAGATATCATTCTACACTCCTTACCTCCATGTTATGATTCGTTTCACATGACCTATCATATGAACAAGGAGGAGGTCACACTTAGCAAACTTCAAGGGCTTTTGAGGACTATTAAAAGTAGTCTCAAAGGTAAACCGGTTGTTACAACTCCTACCACCGCCCGTGTTCTGGAAATTGGACAAGGGAAGGGGAAGAAGAGGAAGGATCCCTCTAAGACCTGCAAGGGAGAGTCTCTTGATGGATCCTCTTCATGTGGGACCAAAGTTGGTTCTACCACTCCCTCTACCATTCCTAAGGAAGCATATTGTTTCTATTGTCTTGATAAAGGGCATTGGAAGCGAAGTTGCCCCACATACTTGCAGGATGTTAAATATGGGAAGCTTACGGCCACCCATGTAGGTATTTATGCTATTCTATCTAATAACTCATCACATTCTTGTTCTTGGGTCCTTGATATAGGCTGTGGATTTCACATTTGTTCTGATGTGCAGGGCCTAAAAAGGAGTACGAATGTGGAGCACGGGAAGATGAACTTAATCATGGGGAATAGGAAGGTTTCACATGTCATCAAGATTGGAGATTACTCTTTATTGCTTAGTAGTGGGTTAGAGCTAGATTTGAATAATTGTTGTACTCGTCTGAAATGGCAAGAAATATTATTTCTTTTCATGGTTTGTACAAACAAGGTTTTAGTTTTTCATTTGATAAAGAAATTGGTGCTATTAATGCTTTTTATATTGGTGTTTTTTATTTTAAAGCATTACCTTGTAATGGTGTATATGAAACTGTGATAGTTGTAGACAACTTAGGAAATAATGTGTTGCATATTGATTCTTCCAATGAATCGGATAAGGAATGCTTGTGGCATTGTCTTCTTGGACATGTCAGCAAGAAGCGCATAGGCCAACTCCAAAAGGCTGGATTTTTGGAGTCATTTGACTTAAGGTCGGATGAAACATGCAAATCTTTCTTACTTGGAAAGATGACTAAATCACCCTTCACTAGTACTCGTGAAAGGGGTGAAGGTTTGTTGGACCTCATATACATCGATGTTTGTGGACCCTTCAAAACCACCACAAGGGATGCTAATCGCTTATATGTGACTTTTACTAATAATTACAGTAGATATGACTATGTCTACTTAATCAAACATAAGTTAGAAACCTTTGAGAAATTCAAAGAGTTTAAACAAGAAGTGGAGAATCAGCTGGGCAGGAAGATAAATATGCTATGATCCGATCGAGGTGGTGAGTATCTTAGTATCGATCTCCTTGATTATCTTAAGGAATGTATAATTGTTTCATAATTGACGCCACCTAGGACACCACAACTTAATGGTGTGGCTGAGAGGCATAATCAAACCTTGTTTGACATGGTTCGTTCCATGATGAGTCGAGCTTCATTATCTATCTCATTCTGAGGGTATGACTTAAATATTGTTGCCCATATCCTAAATCTAGTCTGAACTAAGAACATTGCCAAAACACCTCACGAGATGTGGACATGGAAGGTTCCCTCGTTAGCACACATCAAGGTTTGGGGTTCCGAGCCTTTCGTGAGATGCGAGACTCACGACAAGCTTGAACCTCATAGTGAGCGGTGAATTTTCATCGTCTACCCACAAAAATCATTTGGTTATCTCTTCTATAGACCGAGTGACAATGTTGTCTTTGTTGTGAGGAGAGGAGTCATTCGCACGAGAGAGAGAGAGAGAGAGACAGAGAGAGAGAGAGAGAGATCATAGGCAAATGAGACAATGGGAGGAAAATTGACCTTGAAGAGCTTCAAGATTCAAGCGGTGAAGGAACCTGAAACACTAGTGATCAACCTGAGGAGGAAACTCCTGTTGAGCCGATTGACGAGTCTTTATCTCTGAGGTGTTCCAGTAGAGTTAGTGTTCCACCTATATTATATGATTTCCATATAACATCTGAGGGTGACACATTCATCAGTGATATCACACTGATAAATTTGGATGAACCTAATAACTACAAGGAAGCCATGGCAGGCCCCGAGTATGCTAAATGGGAAGAGGCTATGGACATCGAGATTCATTCCATGTATGAAAATCAAGTTTGGAACTGGGTTGACAATGTACCGGGTCGTACGACAGTCGGATGCAAATGGATCTTCAAGAAGAAGACTGACATGGATGGGAAAGTACACACATACAAGGAGCGACTGGTTGTGAAGGGCTTTACTTAAACTCCGGGAGTTGACTATGATGGGACCTTCTCACCAGTAGCAAAAATTAAGTCTATTAGGATTATGATAGTCATAGCTACATTTCATGATTATGAAATATGGTAAATGGATTTCAAAACCGCTTTCCTTAATGGAAAGTTGGTTGAGGATGTTTACATGAGTCAACTAAAGGGTTTTGTTGATGCAAAGTAGCCTAATAGAGTGTGTAAGCTTGAAAAATCCATCTATGGATTGAAACAAGCATCTCGTAGATGGAATCTTTTTTTCGATGAGAAAGTCAAAGTGTTCGTATTTTTGAGAAGCGAGGATCAGTCCTTTGTATATGTCAAAGCTAGTGGGAGTACAGTTAGCTTTCTAATGTTGTATGTGGATGACATACTTCTCATAGGAAATGACATCCCGACCTTGCAGGAGGTTAACTCCTGGCTTGGGATGTGTTTCGCTATGAAGGACCTTGTAGAAGCTGCCTATATTCTTGGGATAAGGATATTGAGAGACAGGAGTAAGAGATTAATTGGACTTAGTCAAAGTACCTACTTGGAAATGGTGAAAAGATTCAGCATGATGGATTCCAAAAAAAAAGGTGACTTACCAATCCAGAGCAATGCCAAGCTAAATAAAACTCAGAGTCTAAGTACAAAGGCTAATGTAGCTGAGATGATTCGAGTACCATATGATTCCGCTATTGGCTCGATCATGTATGTTATGACTTGTACTTGCCCTGATGTGGCCTTTCCTTTGAGCATGGTCATCAGATATAAAGGGAATCCTAGCAAGGCTCACTGGACAGCAGTAAAGAACATTCTCAAGTACCTACGAAGGACTAAGGACTGGGTCCTTACCCTTGGTGGGAGTGATGACTTGAGAGTGGTGGGGTATAGTGACGCCAGTTTTCTGACTGATAGAGATAATTTTCGCTCTCATTTCGTCTGGGTATTTACCCTGAATGGAGGAGCAATAACTTGGAAAAGTTCGAAGCAGGAGACAGTAGCTGATTCAACTTGCGAATCAGAGTACATAGCAGCAAGCGAGGCGGCTAAGGAGGAAATATGGTTGAAGAACTTCACCAGAGACCTTGGAGTTGTACCAACTATAAAGCAGCCTATGGAGATTCTGTGACAGTGAGAGTGTAGTTTCCTTAGCCAAGGAACCAAGGGATAATGGAAGATCCTAGCACATCGACAGAAAATATCACTTCATAAGACATCAGATAGAAGAAGGACTTCTCGTAGCAAAGAGGGTATCGTCAGAGGATAACCCAACAGATCCCCTCACGAAGGGATTGAGTAAGGTTAAGCACTTACAACATACAAGGCGCATCGGGCTGAAGAAAGATATCAGTTTTAATGATTAGATAGTTTTGAAACTTGTAATAGCTGAAATGTAATTAACATTTGATGATTAAATAAAATGTGTTTTTTTTATAAGTAATGTTACTATCTTTTGTCAATCATTTACTATTGTTTCACTTTGCATGTTTTGACTTCCAAAATAATTATATTATTCAAACTATCCAAAGTCGATCATACTTTGGAAGTAGGTATTAAGGCAACAGTGTCATGAATTTGGCTTGTAGATTGTCTGGATTGCTACAACATTCATGAGTGCTCATAAGGTTTGAGTATTGGATTAAACCCACGCTCAATTGTATCACTTCATGGAATTTATCTTGATTGATTGTGAGACGATAATATCATATAAGTCTTTAAACAAGCAGATATGAGTTGTTGACTATGACTTGGTTGTACATTGATAGTACGAAACCGCATCAGTAACTTGATGCTATAAAACGTGCTGTTGTATACAATTTAATGAATAGTTAGTACAAGCATATGAGTCAAAGTTTATGTGTTCCTTTTAGTCCTTGGAGGATAAAAACTGATATATTAGGCCCCTCGATGATTTTGTTTTGACTTATGTGTCGGGCCCGGTCAGAACTAAATTGATGTGTTCGATTAAGCTCTATGTCAAAAAAATCGAAAATCGAGAAACAAACTACTGGACAATAAGTATGACATTGTTCCATGTTTTTGGCTAGTTGATATCTTGAGAACAGAGGACTATATGATCACTTATCTAAAATGGCGCATCACAGTTCGATAGAGGCTTTCAAGAGCTACGATTGCTAGTCGGTGTTTTAAGTCGTACTTGTAGTTATAGTTATTAGAGTTATCCAAGTGGGAGATTGTTGGATTTAGTGTCTAAGCCATAACTATAATTGGTATGTAGTTGACCTTAGAGTAGCATGGTCCATTTGGGTTGCATGGCATCAGAACAATTTGTAAGGATGGACTTTTGAGAAGAGGATATTTATGATTTATTAATATATTATAAGTTCTAATATATTAATATGAAATCATATTATTATTTAATTAGTATTGATCATGAATTAATTTTGAATTAATTTAGTGATCAAAAGAGACTAATTAAATATAAGGGGTTGATTTGGTAAATCAATCATTCTTATGGTGTGGGCTTATGGTTATTTAGGATGGGCTAAACCAATATGGTAGTCCATGGAGGTTTAACCCATGGATCCTAAGTAAGATGAGAAGTCATGCACATTAGGGTTTACATGGATGTAACCCTAATCCTAGCCACACTATATAAGAAGACCCTAGGCTACTAAAATCGACACCTAGAGTGATCTTTGGAAGAGCATAGCCGATTTTTGTGTGTAAGTAATGCTCTCTTAAGTCCTTCATTGTTGGTGGTGCTGTGTGAAGCATTTGAGGCATCACATTTGGGGTGCTTGGCTCTTAAAGGTCCAAGGAAGCAAGCTAAAAGAAAATTAATGTCAACTAACTAGTTTTTTTATACAAGTACCGATGCTTTGCATGCTAGTTAAGATAATGCTTTGGAAAATCAAATTGCATGTATAATTAGAGAAAACATAGATCCAAAGCATTTAGGGTTGTGTGTGCACCTTAAGGTTGTTAGAGTGCTCAAAACCCTTCAACAAGATCCGTCTATGTGGGCTTTAGTAGATTTCTTTGGCTTAAAGGTGTTCAGTCCATAAAACATGAGCCTCCTAGATCACACATGGTGATTCTTTTATCCTTGCATTATTCCAACTTTTTATACTATCTTTAAATAAAATATCAATGTATTTATTGGAATATCACCTGACCTGTTATATCATCAAATATATGTTTAAATTATCCAAGACATCCTAGAAGTCATGAATAACTATTTCTAGCTTGATGTTAGAAGCATCTTAAGCATCACAATGATGTATTTACTAGGTATCATCAGGTTCATTTCTCAAAGCAAATAGTTTAGGAATTCTACCTTTAAGTGTATACAATTTCATATCTCTCACGAGATTGTCTCTTAAGACATGAACCTATTCATTGAAGTTGTATCTATTGAATGTTATTGTTTCATTAAGTCATTAGAGAAAATGACAATTCATGATAATGAGAATGGATTATTTAAATAGAAAATTTTAACAAAATTTGTAACATCCGGATTCCCAGGTATATTTTTATTCATTTATATTTTTGGGGTTTATGAGGGGACTCGGAAAGTTGGCGCCAATACTCGCCAAGTAGGGACGCGGATGTTCATTTTATTTCATGACCGGACTCGGCGAGTCCATTCGTGGACTCGACGAGTCCATTCGTGTACTCGGCGAGTCCATGCTATTTAATGAAACCCTAATTTCTCGGGTTTGGGGCCGTCATTTGTGCTCACCAGCCCCCAGAGCGAAACCCTAGTGAACTTGAGCATTTGGAGTGAGAGAAGGAGCCATTATCACCCTTAGAGGTGTTGTCTAGCAAGGGAAAGGAAGCTTTAGCCAAGAGGAAGCAAGAGGGTTAACTTCCTGAAGATCTGAGGTCCAGAACATCACGTTTGAGGTACTATTTTCGAACCATTTTCTATTGAGGTGATGTTCATGTTGATTTAGGGATTATTGAGCTCTTTTGTGACTAGATCTGGTGCTCCCATGGTCCCCTAAGCGAGTTAGGTTGTGGATTTAGACCCATGGAAGTCCAGAGTGCCTCCTTGTCCATGCTTTTTATGAGTCTATGGAGGTTTTGGTTTGGGATCATTGTGTGTGAGGTTAAAACACCATTTATGCATCAATAGGTGTGATATGAGTGCCAAGACATAAACTTTACGTGATAAATAAGCTTAGAAAGATTGGATCTATGAGCTAGTGGAACAGATCTGACCTCAGAAGGTCGTTTGGGGTTATGCATGGAATGCACTCGCCGAGTCCATTGGCAGACTCGACGAGTTGAAGCGAGTTATTCTGTGTTTTCGAACCAGGGGTTGGGTAACAGAGTTGGGTGAGTGACTCGGTGAGTCGGAAGGGGTTCAGAGGAATTGGGTCCTCGTAGGGACTCGGCAAGTCCTTGCCAGACTTGACGAGTTAGGTTGACTGTTGACCATTGACCAGAGTTGACCGATATTGACTTGATAAAGTTAGTTAATTCTAGTTGGGAAAGTGTTAATTAGAGATATATTTGTGTATAGGAGGACCATATCTCGGTAGATCGAGCACTAGTGTTTTAAGGGATTTACGAGTTACCGAGATACGCAAGGTGAGTCTTCTCACTATACTTTACCTTGAGTAGGTAAATAGAGTTATGTGATACAGTATTTTATATATATTGTTTGGTGCACTGCATTCTTCTATGTAATTTATGCTGTGCATGCTTGCAGAGTTAGAACCTGATGGTTCACAGAGTTTTGGGTGCACGGACCTACAGAGTTATAGCCTCGAGTGGCTAATATGTGTTATATGTGGTATTTTGGGGAACTCACTAAGCTTTGTGCTTAGAGTGATTTGTGTTATGTGTTTCAGGTACTAGTGAGGATCACGGGAAGGCGCCGACTTGATCAGTACAAACACGAGATTTTAATGATATGAGATCTTGGGATTTGTATATGTTATAAATTGAGTTTCAAACAATGATGTTGTTAAGATTTACAAATGAATTATGTTTTTATAAATGCGAAAAATTGTTTTGGAAATTTACGGTGTTACAAGTTGGTATTAGAGCCTTGGTTTGAGGGATTCGGGTACACCTTCGGGAGTATTTGAAGTCAAACTGAGGATTTGGAAAATATTTTCAAAAGAGAACCAAGTTTTCTAAATGAAGTAAAAGATTTTTAGAGAAACATAGAGCAGAGACGTGTGTACGATCAATCAGCGCCCGAACGGTGATTTCCCAAAATACCCTTATGTTATATGTTTATGAGATTGATATGATGTATTCTCTTGCTAGAGAGAGCTAGGTATTCCTATTAGGACTAGGGTGGCCTGATTCGTGATGCCTTAGCCTAGGGGAAGGTGAGCTGCTATGAGCTGCTTGAGAGTGAGTAGGTAGAATTAAGGAGGTATGAGAGATCTATAAAGAGTGGATTATGCATAATAGAGTACTTGGGACTTGGGATCCTAAGAGGAGGACTTGGGGTGTACACTGATACGGTGCAGACAGTAGTATTGGGCCCGTACTACTGAAAACACTGGGGCAGTGTACAATTCAAGTAAGAATCTTCGAGGTGCCAGAGATCAAGGAGGGATGCATTATCGAGTGCGAGTATGCTCGAATGAATTTCTAATATATCGTATGTTGTATTTCAGAGGTAGATCATGGTGAGGACACGACTTATGCCAGGGAGCAGTGAGGCTAGTGATGAGGAGATCCGCTGGATCATCCATGAGGAGGTGGCTGCGGCCATCAAGGCAGAGATACCAGAGATGTTTGGGTCTATTAAGACCACGCTGACTAAGACTTTTGACGAGCGTTATGCCGCTCTTTCTGAGGCTGTTGTCGCAGTGGCCACTGCAGCCGTCGCTGTTGCTAGGCCGCAAGGGGGTGACTCGTTGTTGTTCAGGGAGTTCAGCAACACGAAGCCTCCAGAGTTCGATGGGACACAGGATCCGATTTCAGCGATGAGATGAGTATCTGACATTGATGTATGTTTTTATACTTGATCGTGTCCGGGGCACTTGAGGGTTCGGTTTGCGCTGAACCAGATTCGCCTAGGGGAGAAGGACTGGTGGAAGTTCGCGACAGCACACTATTCTCCAGCAGAGCTTGCTGCGGTGACCTGGGAGAGGTTTACCACCATGTTTCGTGATGAGTACGTTCCCTCAGTGGAACGAGATCGGCTGGCACATTAGTTTTTGACCCTCAAGCAGGGTACGGAGTCTGTTACGATTATTACCAGGATGTTTCATGAGAGGGAAATGTTCTGCCCTGAGCACGTGTCTACTGAGCAGGCACGAATGAGTCATTACTTGAGTATTTTGAGGAGAGACATTCGGGAGTTCGTGGCGAACTCCTCATACCGGACATTTGCCGAGCTTCAGGCAAATGCTTGGAAGAGGGAGATCGAGCTAGAGACTCAGGCGAGGGAGGAGGCGGAGTGTCAGGGGAGGGATCGACGACCGGCACAGTGTCAGCCGACAGCCAAGCGGGCCAAGCCTGCTGATCCCAGAGCAGGGAGCCAGAAGGGCCACACTTGTGGGAAGTGCGGCAAGGTTCATGATGGAGTTTGTAGAGTGGGCTCTTGCTATATGTGTGGCAAGGAGGGGCATATGGCCAAGGACTGCCCAAAGGGGTTTGCAATATGTTTTCACTGCAACCAGACCGGACACCGAGATGCAGAGTGTACGCTGTTGTGAGGGACTACCCAGGGAGCATCACAGGGATCTGCCCCTGCTGCTATCAGAGCTAATGAAAGCCAGCCAGTGAAGGCCAAGGTACCGAAGGCACGGGGGAGAGCCTTCAAGTTGACCGCGGAGGAGGTCCGCGCAACGCCCGATGTCATGGCTGGTATGTACTCTTTCATGTAATTATTTAATGTTTAAAATTGTATGCTTCTATTATGATATGCGTAGGTACTTTTCTTATGAGTTCTGTACCTGCTTTGGTGTTATTTGACTCGGGTGCTAGTCGAACTTTTATATCATTGGCTTTCAGTCGGCACATCAACATTAGTCGAGAGGCGTTTAGTCGACCTCTGAGAGTTTCCATCGCCGACGAGAGAGCAGTATATGTCACGGAGGTGATTCGAGGATGTGTACTCGAGATTTTCGGTGTAGAGTTTCCTATTGATTTGGTCCCGATTGCGATGGGGGACGTCTATGTCATCATAGGCATGGATTGGTTGAGCAGATTTGGAGCAGTTATCGACTGGGAGCGATAGCTGGTGACTATACAAGACCCTAGTGGGGGACTTCTTACTGTGTACGGCGAGGGTACCCGTCCCGATTCAGCGTTTTGTTCGGCTGCTAGAGCGAGGCAAAGTCTACAGCAGGGCTGTAGTGGTTTTGTAGCGTATGTGTTGGATACGAGGGTTGGTGCAGGGAGACCGAGTGCGGTTGAGGAGGTCCTGATAATGTGTGAATTCCCGAATGTTTTCCCTGAGGAGTTACCGGGTGTGCCTCCCGAGAGGTAGGTGGAGTTTCGCATTGATTTGATTCCGGGGGCAGCACCTATCGCCAAGGCGCCCTATAGCCTTGCACCTCCAGAGATGCAGGAGTTATCCTTGCAGCTTCAGGAGCTGCTGGGGAAGGGGTTTATACGGCCGAGGAGCTCGCCGTGGGGAGCACCAATCCTGTTTGTGAAGAAAAAGGATGGTTGGCACCGAATGTGCATAGATTATCGAGAGCTGAATAAGTTAACGGTCAAGAACCGTTATCCTTTGCCGAGGATCGATGATTTGTTCGATCAGCTGCAGGGAGCATCTTGGTTTTCCAAGATTGATCTGAGATCTAGATATCATCAGATGAGGGTGCACAAGGAGGATATTCAGAAGACTGCGTTCAGGACTCGTTATGGACATTATGAGTTCGTGGTGATGCCATTCGGGGTCACCAATGCGCCTGCAGCATTCATGGATCTCATGAACAGGGTATGCAGACCGATGTTGGATCATTTAGTGATTGTGTTCATTGACGACATTTTGGTGTATTCAAAGTCCCGGGAGCAGCATGAGGAGCATTTGCGGGAGATCCTCAGCGTGTTGAGATCGGAGAGGCTTTACACTAAATTCTCCAAGTGCGATTTTTGGTTATAAGAGGTGCAGTTTCTTGGTCACCTCGTTAACGAAAAGGGGATTTTGGTCGATCCGGCCAAGATCGATGCGGTGATGAGTTGTAGCATGGTTCGTTGAGAGGTGCTTAACCAGTCGCAAGGTTAAGGCTGAGCACCAGTGTCCGCATGGCAAGTTGCAGCCATTGGAGGTTCCTGAGTGGAAGTGGGAAGAGATCACCATGGATTTTATCACCAAGTTGCCGAGGACTGCTAGGCGTGTCGATGCAATTTGGGTGATTGTGGACAGGTTGATGAAGAGTGCTCACTTCATTTCCATCAGTGAGAGCTGTTCTGCTGAGAGGTTAGCAGAATTGTACGTGAGAGAGGTGGTATCGCGACATGGGGTGCCAACCTCGATTGTCTCAGATCGAGATGTGCGTTTCACTTCCATATTTTGGAAGAAATTCCATGAGTAGTTGGGTACGAGGTTGCATTTTAGTACCGCATACCACCCACAGACTGACGGACAGAGTGAGCGGACGATGCAGACGCTCGAGGACATGCTTCGAGCATGTGTGCTAGATTTTGGTGGAAGTTGGGACACGTATTTGCCCTTAGCGGAGTTTTCCTACAACAACAACCATCATTCGAGCATTGGTATTCCGCCCTTTGAGCTGTTGTATGGGAGGAGGTATCGGACCCCCATTTGCTGGGGAGAAGTAGGGCAGCGTGTCATGGGAAGTACAGAGATTGTGTTGCAGATGATTGAGCAGATACAGCGGGTCAGATAGATATTGTTGACAGCTTAGAGCCTCCAGAAGAGTTATGCACATAGACGAAGATCCGAGTTTGAGTTCCAGGTCGGTGACTATGTTCTCCTGAAGGTATCTCCTTGGAAAGGAGTGATTCGATTCAGGAAGAGGAGCAAGCTAGGGCCCGGTATATCGGGCCGTTCAGAGTAATCACGAGGGTGGGTAGGGTAGCGTATCGCTTGGAGCTACCTGCGGAGTTGGAGCGGATTCATAATACCTTCCACGTGTCTCAGTTGAGGAAGTGTATAGCCGACGAGTCGGCGGTAGTGCCGCTAGAGGACATTCAGGTGGATGCGAGCCTGAACTACGCACAGAGACCAGTTGCGATTTTGGATCGGAAAATCAAGGTTCCGAGGAACAAGGAGGTGCCCCTGGTACAGGTCCAGTGGCAGCATCAGAAAGGGTCGGAGCTTACTTGCGAACCGGAGCGTGAGATGCGTGTGAAGTAGCCGTAGTTGTTTTCAGAGTGAGACTTCGAGGGCGAAGTCTGATTCTAGTGGGGGAGAATTGTAACATCCGAATTCCCAGGTATATTTTTATTCATTTATATTTTTTGGGTTTATGAGGGGACTTGGCAAGTTGGCGCCAAAACTCGCCGAGTAGGGATGCGGATGTTCATTTTATTTCATGACCGGACTCGGCGAGTCCATTCGTGGACTCGGCGAGTCCACGCTGTTTAATGAAACCCTAATTTCTCGGGCTTGGGGCCTATTTAAAGGGCCTTATGGCCGTCATTTGTGCTCACCAGCCCCCAGAGCGAAACCCTAGTGAACTTGAGTGTTTGGAGTGAGAGAGGGAGCCATTATCATCCTTGGAGGTGTTGTCTAGCAAGGGAAAGGAAGCTTTAGCCAAGAGGAAGCAAGAGGGTTAACTTCCTGAAGATCTGAGGTCCAGAACATCACGTTTGAGGTACTATTTTTGAACCATTTTCTGTTGAGGTGATGTTCATGTTGATTTAGGGTTTATTGAGCCCTTTTGTGACTAGATCTAGTGCTCCCATGGTCGCCTAAGCGAGTTAGGTCATGGATTTAGACCCATGGAAGTCCAGAATGCCTCCTTGTCCAATCTTTTTATGAGTCTATGGAGGTTTTGGTTTGGGATCATTGTGTGTGAGGTTAAAACACCATTTATGCGTCAATAGGTGTGATATGAGTGCCAAGACATAAACTTTACGTGATAAATAAGCTTAGAAAGATTGGATCTATGAGCTAGTGGAACAGATCTGACCTCAGAAGGTCGTTTGGGGTTATGCATGGAATGCACTCGCCGAGTCCATTGGTAGACTCGATGAGTTGAAGCGAGTTATTCTGTGTTTTCGAACCAGGGGTTGGGTAACAGAGTTGGGTGAGTGACTCGGTGAGTCGGAAGGGGTTCAGAGGAATTGGGTCCTCGTAAGGACTCGACAAGTCCATGCCAGACTCGACGAGTTAGGTTGATTGTTGACCATTGACCAGAGTTGACCGATATTGACTTGATAAAGTTAGTTAATCCTAGTTGGGAAAGTGTTAATTAGAGATATATTTGTGTATAGGAGGACTATATCTCGGTAGATCGAGCACTAGTGTTTTAAGGGATTTACGAGTTACCGAGATAAGCAAGGTGAGTCTTCTCACTATACTTTACCTTGAGTAGGTAAATAGAGTTATGTGATACAGTGTTTTATATATATTGTTTGGTGCACTGCATTCTTCTATGTGATTTATGCTGTGCATGCTTGCAGAGTTAGAACATGAGGGTTCACAGAGTTTTGGGTGCACGGACCTACAGAGTTATAGCCTCGAGTGGCTAATATGTGTTATATGTGGTATTTTGGGGAACTCACTAAGCTTTGTGCTTAGAGTGTTTTGTGTTATGTGTTTCAGGTACTAGTGAGGATCACGAGAAGGCACCGACTTGATCAGTACAAACACGAGATTTTAATGATATGAGATCTTGGGATTTGTATATGTTATAAATTGAGTTTCAAACAATGATGTTTTTAAGATTTACAAATGAATTATGTTTTTATAAATGCAAAAAATTGTTTTGGAAATTTACGGTGTTACAAAATTCATTTAATATTTTCAATATTTAATCTTCAATAATTAATACCCTTTTAGTTTACAAAAACATTAATTATCAAAGTCTACGATCCAAGTTGCAATACAAAAAAATGGTTTGGTATCATTTATCCCATCCTTTTGAATTAAACCCGGTGGATATTGATTATCAATTATATGTCACTATATAATTCTAAGATTTGTGGGATTGCTAATAACAAATTTAACTAGACATATTTGATCCTATATATGCCTTAGAAGGTATCATTTACCACAAAAGATTTCCGATCAAATCATCCAATTTGAAAAACTTGTGTAATCATCCTATACATTGGTTATAGAAATCGCAAATACCCCCCGACCATCAAAAGATAACACTATGTGGTTATGTATCTTTTATCCCACTAGTGCATACAAGAGACGTGCGAGTGTTCTTTAAAAGGATTCCATAGATTTGTGGATTGTAAAAAGGGTCTTTATATGTTTTATAATTCTAGTTTAAAAGCATATGATATCATGGTTATTACATGCATATGATAAACCATGGTATCAATTTTCAAAAGAAAATCACTTTTAAAGGTTCTATATGAAAGCTAGTTTTTATATAATTAGACGCAATTCAGTTTAAATAACCGATATTAAGTTTGAATGCATTTGAACCTTTTATATCTTTAGTAAAATTTCATTTTATTACTTATATATTTGAAGTTTGTATAAGTTATAAAAATCACCATTTAAAAACTTATAATGGAGTATTTCAAAATTTAACGTTATTAACGATTTTATAAAACCGCGTTTTATTTTAAAATAATACTTGTTACATCTTATGTCTAGTTTTGAAAAACCCATCTCCATGTGATGTTTATTTTGACCAAAATTATTTTAGCATGTGAAAAACTAGTTTTATCAACCACACAAAATAATGAATAAACAACACAAAACATGCATAAAAGGATATGTGCATAAACACAACCAACTAATGACATTTTTGTGATCCAACACAAAAATGTCAAGTCCATTCCTAAAGGGACATTTAAGGGGACCAAAAACTCCTTGTATTGTTGTTGAAGAAGCTTCCACTTGAGTAAAAACTCATTGATTACAAAAGATTTGAAGGTCATCTTTAAAGGAAAAACTGCAGTTTTGATGACACTTTTTCAGAAAGTAGCATCTTTCTGTTCAACACCTTTTCAACACATGTGTAGCATTCATGACACTTTTCAGAAAGCGTCATGTTCTACCCAGCACATGTTGAACTCGAAATTTTTTCCTTTTGTCTTCAAAAAATGGTTCAAACTTCATTTCTTGTTACATCTTTGTACAAATAAATTATTTCTAAAAACTAATCTATTACTTTATGTTGGGTTTTGAGTTAGTAGTATTACGTCAGTGGGCTTTTGTTTATAGTCCATTGTTCTCACGATTCTAGGTCTGTCCAACCGTGTTCATTTATTAGGATTTTCTCATATTATGTATGCATGCATTGTGTATGAGAAGTTGTCGATCTTATCTTTTGTAACCCTAACACACCTCTACAGTAGCAGTTCTACATAGAGTTCTTCTGAGGTTGTGAATTATTAATCATTCGACACCAGTTCTAATTCATCTTCTGTTCTTAATTGCGTTGTGTTATTCTATTACTTGTTAAGAATCTCATCGATCTTAAAGAGTTTTTAAACTCATCAATTAGTATCAGAGCAGGAGGCTGTGTAATTCATACGCATCTCTTCTGTTTGATGAAAATCTTTAGGGTTTCCACTTTTATCGAATCTATTTAGCAGCCATCCTTTAATTGACGTTGTTCTTCGATCTCGATTTTACCCTAATATCGTTTTACAAGTCTGATTCTTGACAGGTAAACAAATCAAGTCATCATGTCACACGATGATTCTCAAACCAATCCCATTAAAATATCCAATAGCATTGGTTCGACAACGAGGATTCCGATCTTGTATACTCAAGAGTACCACGTCTGGGCTCTTCACATTGAAGATTATGTTCTTGGCTTAAAGGACAATGAATATTTGATCTGGTAGGCTATTACAATGGGTCCTTTCACCTAGTCCGGAACAAGCAGAACCATCAAGACACAGAAAGAATACAATCAACTTATGATCGATGTAAAAGATGTTCCTCAAGACGAGAAAGAAAAACTGATAAGTAATGTGAAAGCAATGAGGATGATCATATTCACTTTACAATTTGACACTTTTCGTCTAGTGAGCTCATGCACTTCTGCAAAGGAGATATGGGATAGACTTAAGGAGTTATATTCCACTGATGCGAATCTCGAGCATTCAGTTCAAACTCTTCTACTTTATGAGTTTGGTGATTTCAAGCAAAAGCCAGATGAAAGTCTCATTCAAAAATTCGATCGCTATAATCATCTTCTCAGTAAGATGATTAAGCATGGACTCGATAGAGAGTTAATTGAACAGAAGGTCAATTTTATGAATGGTCTAAGGCCAGAATGGATGGATGTGGTTTCAACTGTTAAAGCTCATGAACAATTTAAATCCTACTAGTTGGCGAAGCTTGTGGGCATTCTCAAGTCACATGAAAGTGTTGTGACAAAGGAAATGAAGATAGTCTTCGAAATGGGATCCTTGGCTCTTATCTCAAGGGTTAGAGTTTAATTGAAGAAGAAGAAGAGTCAAATCTTTCCGAGTGTGATCTGACACGGGAAGAATATGCATTGATGCTATTAAATCCCAAGCGATTTGCTAGAAAGAAGTTCCCCGCCAAGAACCGAAACTGGCAGGGAAGCTATAGTTCGGAGAAAGAGAAATATGAAGTTAAAAGCATTCCTCAAAAAGAAGAAGATAAGAAGGAAAGCAAACTTGTGGGTGACTCTGGATATGACTGTAAATACAACCATGGAAAAAACCATCTAGCGAAAGAATGCATGCTCAGGAGAATGAACAAAAAGAAAGAGGGTGAAGATGACGAAGCTTACTACATGCATAAGCTTGAAGAGACGAATAATAAAAAGTCTAATGAAAAATCCATGCCTGTGTTAATTGTACAGGAAAATGCTGTAGAAAACAAATTTGGTGGAGTGAAGGTATCGTCTAATGACTCGGAAGATTAGGAAGTTCGCAAGCCCACTTATATCATGGCATTTGTTGCTGGAAGGTGTTTTTGACGGTGACAGCTGGAGTGTCACAAATGAGAGGCAATGCTACTGATGGCGGATGCGATGAAGCATCACTATGAGTAATACATCATTCCTATTAGTCTGAAAGCTAGCATCACTATGAGTCATACTTCGTTCCAAAAATCAAGTCTTAGAATCATACTCCAAGATTGTGAATTGAGTGACACACACTCATCAAATGTGAAGTAGAAAATTGTTTTTCTTACTCTTGCATGTTTGAAATTGGTATGTTGTGATGTCTTGCAGATGACAAAGACCAACTAAGACCAAATGTGTGTAATATTTTGTCTTGATATAGAGACACACTAACTCTTGGATATTTGTTTATCAAGAAATGTTTCTTGATAAGAGAATCTAATATGTCAAGAGGTCAGTGGGAGTCTGAAGATCTTGAAAAGATTCAAGAACTAATCAAGAGTAAACCTATTAAACACTAGCACACAACTTAAGGTTTGTAACCTATCGTATTGATGTATACTTGTTTCTGTGCCAATCCAGTTGAGTTGATTATCCATATGAGTTCTACGAGTTCTCAATAGGTTGCATAAGGGCAAACACCTTGTTCAATGAAAGTACATTGACTGGCATAGGTGAGCTGCCAAATAATTTGGAAGCAATGGTGGGACCCTTGATGGCAAGGAAATTAAGAATGAACAAGTTCTGTCCATAAGAGTTTGGATTTGTCACAAACATTATCTTATGATTATGGTGATGACAAATTTGCATGGATAGAAACACATGCACCATAAAATCTAAGTGTCGTAAGGTTTCTCTCCTCCATGAAAATGATTGTGTGGAAATGCTTTCACTAAAAGAGATTTTAAGAAGATAGTGATTATGTAAATTCCATTCTCAAATTTGATTATGATTACGACATCCCTCTTTATAGTTCGAATTGTGAGATTTGGCAATTAGTCTAAAAATTTGGGACTTAGTAAAATAAGTTCTAAATTAGTTTTGTCACACATGTGAGCTGTCTAAGGAAAGGTGTATGATTTTGAAAAGTTTAGATAAAGGCTTATCAAGGCAAATCGTATTAGAAACAATGAACTTTGGAAGTCAATAAGTATTGTTTTCTAGAAGTTTAGCTGGTTTCTAAATATGTGTCAAAGCTAGTGGGAGCATAAATGTTATGATGGAATGGATATAATAACCATGTTAGTGGGAGCATGATTATTATTTAAGTATTGCAAGCTGGCAATATTAATTATAGAAAAACAAAAGTTTCGCTTTGCAAAGTTGCAAGGGGTAGAAAAGTTGTTTTTTCTATAATTAAGAGAGAGAATGTTATACTTTGTTTCTAATCTAAAAGCTTAGATTGAGAAATTTTAATTGAATTTAGTCAATGGTATATTTATTATTTACATTCTCAAAGTTCGATTATAATTACGTCATCCCTCTTCATAGTTCAAATTTCGAGAACATGGAAAATAGAAATATTATGACAATATTATAGTAAGAAACTGGTAAAGTATCACGTTTTTTTTAATTATGAATTGTATCTCATATGCTTCGGGTATAGGATCGATTGCGTATGCTGTAATATTCGACTATTCTGAAATTTCCAAATGCCTTGGGCGTTTAAAGGGAAAAAGGAAATAGAACCGGTTTGACTAAAATAAGTAAACAACTACCAAGGACAATCTAAGGTTCGCCAAAGATTAGTTGCTTGTGGACAGTTGAAAGTATAGTCATGGATGGACCATATTGACATTATTATGAATATATAAGATTCTATTTAGAATGAGTTGTCTTATGTAAAAATATGGAAATGTTTCCATATTGGGAGTTGGATATCGAGAATAAATGTCTAGATTAGAAACTTTTATGGAAGAAGGATGTTCAAAGGAATGTACTTTGAATGTGAGACTTCATGACTATGGAATTGTCTTGTAATAATATCCAATATACCACTTTGTAATTTCATTGGCAAAGTATTTGTGACTTTAGCGCCGTAACAGTACAAAAGGACTGTTGCATAAAATATTAGAATCTAACATATTCTAGTAGTGGCAAGAATTTTGTATTCTTACACTAATGGATTAGGAATTTTGAAACGAGTGTGATTGAAAATGTTATTCAATTATACGATTTCACAAAGAGAATACCATAGGAAAACATAGTGTGCATGTTAAGAGCATGGGACAATTTTTGTTATAATTCAAGTAAGAAGTTGATTACCCGAAACAACAAATAATGAGTAATCAATATAGTGATTAAATAAAATTGATTTATTTGTACTCAAAGGTTTGAGGCCATTTAGTGTTAGTATTATTCTTGTGTTTCACTTTGCATGTTTTGACTTCGCGAATAATAAGATTATTCAAACCCTCCACGGTTACTCATTCTTTGGAAGTAGGAATGAAAGAAGACTATCATGAATCTGACTACAGATTGTCTAAAGTGTTTTAGACATAGCAAAAGTTTGTTACAGGGTTCATGAGTGCTGCTATAAGATTAGAGTATTGGATTAAAACCCACACTCACTTGGATCGCTTCATGGATTTTATCACGAGTGATTGGTGAGACAATAATATCTTATATTCTTGAAACCGAGATGTGTGAGTTGTACCAGTAACATGGTGTTATAAAGCATATTGTTGTGTGTAATTCGGTGAGTGAGTACAAGCGAGCATTGAATTGAAGTTTATCCGTACCTTTTACCTAAAGTGGGATAAAAGAGATATATGTGGGCCCCTGCATGATTTAGTGATGACACCTAAAGTGCTTGGCCAAGCTAAGACTAAGTTGGTGTGTTCAATTGTAGTCTGTTGTTAGTCGTCATAAATTGAAAATCGCGAAACAACACATAGACTGAGAGAATGAATTAAATACATATCTCACGTCTATACGATATCTAGAATGGAGGAATATATGATCCCTTATATAAAGGACACGCTTCTGATAAGACCAGAGTTGACAACGGCTTTTGAAAGCCATGATTGCGGATCAGGATCTAAAGTCATACGCAGAATAGTTATTAGACTTATCCAAGTGGGAGACTGTTGGATTAGTGTCTAAGTCCATAAGTATTTTCGTATGTACTTTACCCGATGGTGCATGATCCTTTTGGGTTTCCTTCACCGAAGCAACTTGATAGGATGAATTATGGTGAGAGAGGATTAATTATGATTTATTAATATATTATGAGAATAATATATTAAAGGAGAAATCATATTGTTTAATTAATATTAGTCAATAATTAATTAAGAATTAATTTTGTGGCTAAAAGAGATTAGTTAAACTTAGGGGACTAGAACTATCAATTGTGTGATAGTTGGATGTTGGGCTAATGGACCCCATATTAGAGGAGTGGATGAATTCTATGGGGAAACCCATTAGAAATCGTCCAAGGCCTCTAAAGAGGGAGTCCGTGGGCTGCTTAGGGCCTAAGCAGTCAAATTAGGGTTTCCTTGTTATATAACCCTAATAGCCTCACTATTTAAGGACCCCTAGGGCACCAAAAACGCAGTTAAGAGTTTCCTTAGGGTTTCTAGACGTTTTTGAGTGCCTCTCCTCTTCTCCCTATTCATCCTTATTGCTCTTGGGGTTTTTGACTCCATTAGAGGTGCAACACTTGAGTCACTAAGCTTTCTGAAGAAAATTACAAGGAGGTATTGAGATTGTTATTCCTGCATAACAATCAAGGTGAGATCTAAACCCTAATTCATATGTTAATATCATTATTTTATGCTAGATCTAGGGTTTATGGATTTGGGTGATTATTGCATGTTCATTAGACAAACTAGATCCAAAGCTTTAGGGTTTGCATGTACACCATAGGAATGATGTAATGCTTAAAACCCATAATAAACGTCAACGAAACAGGAGATATCAGAAAAATCTCAACGAAAGGAAGCAGTTCTGGCAATCCCATAACTCCAACTATGTACGAAAACAAAGGCTTCCAACCAAAAGACGAAGTCCCAGTCTCAGGCGAAACTTGAACAATGTTCACACTGTCATTCCTGTGCTTCACAAAAACAAAAGGGTAGTTTCGCTCGCATGCAATCTGTTCCTAAAAGATTTTCTGAGAAATTGAATAATCTTAAATCCCAACCGAAGAATACTCTGAAGTTCGAACTAATAAGACGACCATTAATACTAGGAAGGATAAGAAAGAGTTTATTAAAAATCAAAATACAGAAAAACAAACTGATTCAAACAAATCGAATAAAAAAAATCCAAGTTTTCACCATAAAAAAGAAAGACCAAAACACTTATGAAAAGTGCGTTCATGCTTGATCTTTCTATTGATTTTCCATGCTTGGTAAAAGGCTCACCAGGACCCAAACAACTTTGGATTCATAAATCTGCTTAACTTTGGCAAGATATTTGTGACGAGCAGTTTGATGACGAATGGTATATTGATAGTGGTTGCTCGCGTCACATGACAAGGAGAAAGGAAGAACTAAGGGAGTTTCGGGCTCTCAAAGATGTTGGATGTATCAAGTATGGAAACAACTCTTATGGCACAATAAAAGGCTATGGCATGATAAAAAAATTGTGATTTCTCAATCCGTAAAGTTGCCTATGTGGAAGGATTGTAACACAACCTGATCAGTGTTTGGAAATTGATTGTGGGTACTGGCCTGAAGGTTTTGTTTGATGATCAAGGATCAGAGATCAAAGAGAAGAAAACAAAAACGGTTCTACTGAAGTCACAACGAAAAGGAAAGATGTATCCATTAAATCTAAATCCGATACGAGGAAAACCTGTTATCTGCTTGTTAGCAAAGGCTTGTTCTGAGATAGTTGGTTATGGCACAGAAGACTCTCGCACCTTAACTTCAAATATAGCAACAAGCTGGTTCTTGGTGATCATGTGCGAATTCTTCCCCTTTTGAAGTTTGATAAGGATCATATATGCGTTGCATGTGAAATGGGGAAGCAAAGCAGGAAGAGCCATCCCACTTTTGTGAACACAAAAATCATTGAATCTCTTGAATTGCTACACAACGATCTCTGTGGACCTTAGGCTATATAGAGTATCGATGGTAGTAAGTACATCCTCGTCACAGTCAATGAATTTTCACGATTCACTTGGGTATATTTTCTTAAACATAAATCTGAAGCGACCCCTAAACACTAAATCTTCATAAAACAAGTAGAGCTTTAACTAAGAAAGGTGGTCAGAAATATAAGAAGCGACAACGGGTTGGAATTCAAGAACCAAGATTTCGAAGAATTTCTAGCCAAAAAGGGAGTCACACACAACTTCTCTGCTCCTTATACTCCACAATAGAATGGGGTAGTGAAAAGGAGAAATCGTTCACTGTGTGAGACTGCTCAAACCATGCTTAGCTTCGCTTCTCTTCAACTTTATTTCTGGGCCGATGAAATTGCCACTGCTTGCTATAGAACCGATCATTTCTTAATAAGCGATTTTCTATTACTCCATATGAAATTCCTAATAATCGCAAACCTAATGTCAAGTTTTTTCATGTCTTTGGTTCCAGATGCTTTATCTTCAATTCCAAAGAGAACCGAAATATGTTTGATGTGAAAGCTGGCGAAGGGATTTTCTTGGGGTACTCTCTAACCGCCAATGCATATAGGGTACTCAACAAAAGATCGAAGAAGATAGAAGAAACCTATTATCTCACGATTGACGACACTTACACGAAGAAAATTCAATCAATTGAAGATCCAATGGAGTAAAATTTTCCTAAGACAGGTCAAATCACCATACCGGTATCCAATCTGTTTGAAGAGTACGTGATGCTTTTTGATGAATCCGAAAAAGCCATCAACTCCGAAGCAAAGGCAGCCGATAACAAAATTTATAATCTTAAGAAGATAATCGATGACGTTGCAAAAGATATGGAAAGCGAACTTACAAAAGAAAATACTCCATTGCAGGGGGAGGGTTAGCCTTCAGCAGATGAATCCGCTTTGCCTTTCCAGGTGGAGAACCCATCTCCAACTATGACCAACAATAGTCCATTCGAGGGACAGCCTTCTGACCCTATTACTGAGACTAGGTCATCATTTGGGGGGGGGGGGAATCATAGTACGAATACGAATGTCATTGACGATCAATTAGACTTTGAAGAAGAAGTGAATACTGAATTGGATCCTGACTACGATCCAAATTACCCTCCACTTACTAAATGTACACGAGATCATCTGAAATCACAAGTGATTTGTGAATCATCTGAGGGAGTCCTTACACGCTCTCAAGTTAAAGCGAAGCGAACTAATTTATTCTCTCAAGTGGAATATTGCATGTTTAATTCGTTCATCTCCAAGATAGAACCGAATATAGTTAACACTGCACTCGATCACTCTGATTGGGTTCAGGCCATGCAAGACGAACTAAATGAGTTCGAACGAAACAAGGTTTGGAGATTGATTCTCACAACACCTGATGCATCTATGGTAGGCTTAAAATGGGTGTTTCGTAATAAGATGGATAAAGAAGGCAACATCATAAGGAACAAAGCGAGACTTGTGGTGAAAGGATACTTTCAGGAAGAAGGGATCGATTATGAAGAAGCCTTCGCTCCAGTAGCAAGGTTAGAATTAATACGGATCTTTTTGGCATACACTGCACATAAGAATTTTGAGGTTTTTCAAATGGACGTCAAGTGTGCTTTCCTAAATGGGGAGTTGGAAGAAACTGTATATGTTGAATAACCACCAGGCTTCATGAATGAGAAATATCTTGATCGTTACTACATTCTGGACAAGGCGGTTTATGGTCTAAAGCAAGCTCCTAGAGCCTGGTATGAAACCTTAACTCGCTTTCTCAAAATGTCTAAATTCAAATAAGGTTCGGTTGACCCAACCTTCTTTCGCAAGAAAGAAGGTGACCACCTTATGATAGTCCAAATTTACGTCGATGACATCATCTTTGGTTCCACGAATCCCAACTTGATAGTTGATTTCTAAAAATTGATGAAACTAAATTTGAGATGAGCTCAATGGATCCAATTAACTTTTTCCTTGGCCTGAACATAAGACAAGGGCCAGAAGGTATTTTTTATCAATCAGGAAGCTTACACAAAGACCTTTTTGGAAAAATTTGGCATGACAGGAGAATCAAAAGTGAAGATTCCAATGGCATTCGGAACAAAGCTAACTCCATCTCTGGAAAAATCGGCTCCTTATATGACTCTATATCATCAAATGATAGGTCACTAATTTATCTTACAACTAGTAAACCACATATCATGTTTTTTGTTTGCTATTGTGCCAGATTCCTAGCCAGTGCACAAGAACCTCACATGGTGGCTGTTAAGAACATCCTCAGATACTTGAAATGAACCTCGTCTCTCGGAATATGGTATCTAGCTAAATCAGGCATCTTAGTTCAGGTGTTCTCCGATGTCGATCTTGGAGGATGTGGTCTAGATCGAAAGAGCACAACTGGAGGTTGTGAATTTCTTGATGGTAAACTCGTCAGCTGGCAGTCCAAGACACAAACATGTGTATCCCTAGCCAATGCCAAAGCTAAATATATAGCCGCAACATCTTGTACCTCACATGTCGTTTGGATATAAAGCCAACTAAGAGATTATGGCCTAAATATGAAGAAGATTCCTCTTTACTGTGACTTAGAAAGCGCAATCAGCATTTGTAAGAATCTAGTGCAGCATTCTAAGACGAAACACATTGCACTACGATATCACTTTATCAAGGATCTCGTAGAAGATGGTAACGTTGAAGTTCACTTCATTCGATCCACTGATAAATTGGCTCGCATTTTCACGAAAGCCTTGCCTGAAGCAACCTTTAATAGTGTACTCCAAGGCTTGGGAATGGTGGAAGCTAAATTTGTACCGAAACCATCTTCGCTTCCTTAAGTACACCCTTCGCTTTCGCCTCTTAAATTTTCAACAAGCAAAATAGGGCAAACGCTCGGTCTATTTCGGTTCCGATTTTTTCGGGCACCGAACTATACCGAATGCTCAGTATATTTCGCTTCATCAATCAAAGTCGAATTCTCGGTTGAAACTTGATGTATACTTTTTGTATATTTTTCTTTTTTGTTTTTAATTCTTTTTTAGAAAATTTAAAATTTCAAAATTATGTTTCCTTTCTGTTTTTATTTCTTTTTCAGAAAATTTAAAATTTCAAAAATATTTTTCATTTCTATTTTTTTTCATTTTCAGAAAATTTCAAATTTCAAAAATATTTTTCCTTTCTGTTTTTATTTCATTTTCATAAAATTTAAAATTTCAAAAATATTTTCCTTCTAGTTTTTATCTCTTTTATTTATTTCAAGTACATTCTAACACAATGGCTGCTAGTCTCAATAATGAATCATGGGGAAGGTACATATTTTTACTCTGGCTACTAGCTAAGTGTCCCTAGAAGCATGTTGTTGCGTGTTGTCCAAAGCCTCAACGACTCTATAGTGAAGCGTTACTGATTCAATTCATACCAATCGTCTCTTCCCAATCAGGCCGCTAAATTCACTTAAGTCATGAGTTACCTTACTCTTCTCATATTGAGTTAAGAGTTTTCTGCTTGGTCACTTATATATAGCAGAGGTACGTTCGGTTCTTTACCAATGTCACACATTCTTCTCCATTATCCTCAATTCCATAAATGTAACCCTTGAGACTCTCAGTATATACCACTGAGGTTTATGGTTACACAAAATTTGTGTTAATGATCTTAGTGTCATTTCACCATGAACTAAGTGAAACCCACAATCCAATACCTTTAACGAATTGACGGTGAACAATTTAATGTTCTAGTTTTTCACCATTAACTACCGAAACCACTCATGTAGCAGGTACTAGGAAATCTCTTTTGTTTTTGCGAGATATTTATGAAATATTCCAACATAAGGATATTTCTACCCAAAAGATCCTTTTTTTTTTTTTTTGAGATTTCAATAAATATCACCAAGTCACTAAAAAATAAACAAACCTACATGATGTTTTTGGCTATAATGGCCATACAAGTACTTCACTCGACTTTTGGTCTTATGTCAAGGTCCGTGGTTCAAATGAAGCGAAAGCCACCCTTATAGCCTAGCTTTGAAAAGATGTCTTTCATTGCTTCTTAACAAGTACTTGATCATACTTCACGGGAAACCACACAAACACTTCTAAGTATCTCTTGACTTTGAAAGAAGAGATTCGTGCCCGGGATCATCCATTTTATGTCTCTCATGACATCACTAACATGTCGAACACTCGAAATTTGAATCGGTTCGCAACAGCATTCAATCCGATCACACGGCGCTCCAGTCGTCTATCAACTCACGTCTTGGAAAACTTCAGGCTGATCTATCTATGGAAAACAAGTTGATGGATGAGCATGCTTGGAAAACCACTCTCATTAAAACACAATATGTCAAGCTTTACCACACGAAGAAGGATATTGAAGATCTCAAGACCGAGCGTGCAGTTGTGAAAAGCTATATACGTGATGTTCATGCTCATCTGATCAATCTCCTGGATGCCCATGATACGGTTCTAACCATCACCATCAGAAGACGTTTGGCTGAAAAACTTCATCCCACACTTGGAATCCTGAGTCGAATAGAATGTGTTTCGGAGGCGGGTATCCCTCTAAAACAAGGGTGAGAAGCAGGTCAAACTCCACCAAAAAAAAAAACTTCACCAAGTGAAAATCTTCAACCTCCTCCTGTTAAACCAGATGTCATCAAAGAACTGAAGGATAATGAAGCTTCAGATTCAACAGTTCTTGACAAAGGAAAGAAAATCATTGGTGACAGTGGAGGAGAAGAAGCGAATGAAGAAGCTCTTAAAGCCGAAGAGAGGGAAAGCACAGATAAAGAAGCCTTGGAAATTTTGGAATGAAAAAAAAATCTCTTTTTCCATTATGGACATTGGAAAACTTGCTGAAGGAAGCAACTGAGTCCCCGAGCACTCATTGGCTCGAACCAGTCATTTCCTTTGACTTGGACAATACTAAGGACTCACAATTTGATATGTCGATCACCCAAAGGGCATTCATTATCCATTGTTTTGATCCAATTGCTTTGGTTCCTTATCCTGACCCGAAGGTTCATAGAGAGTTGATTGATTATTACCTTTCTTTTTCGCAACCTCAATTCCTGACCTAGAGTTCAAAGAAGATTACTACAGTCAAGGTTATGAAGCCAGTCGCAGCAGGGAAATTTATCAATGTGAAGTTTCGGTTCACTCATAGTTCTGGAGATTCGGTTCATGAAAATTTTCTTGCGGATCTGCCAATATCAATCCTCATGACTGGATTTTGTTAACTAACCTCTTGTTGACCAACGAGCAGAAGTATGAACCCATTCTTGATCACATACAGAAGAATGTTGGTTTCATACATTCATGAAATAGCAAAGGTCGCTCTGCAAATCTTTTCTGCTTTGAGGAAGAAGCCTACTGTCAAACCCATTGGCAAAGCTAGTGATGTGAATAAAATGCACATGGGCAAGATTGACACCGAACACTTGACCATGATGTTTACTAAAGAAATTACTGGTTCGACTACTCCATTGAAGTGCCTGTTCGCCTTATCTGACCAAAATCTATTTTCCATAATCGCTCTTGAACATATTCTGGATATAATCAACAGATGTAAATTCAATGATGATGCTGTAAAGAAAATCTTCAATGACATGCGTTGGTGGTAGATCAACTTTTGGCGCACTATTCTTGCCATCATACCGAATTTGTTCAAAACTATAAAGAAGACTACGCAGACGATACAATAGTAATCTCTCACCTCAATTGACGCAAATGGGGGAGATTGTTGGGTTTTGAGTTAGTAGTATTGCATTATTGAGCTTTTGTTTATAGTCCATTGTTCTCACGGTTCTGGGTCTGTCCAGCTGTGTCTCATTTATTAGGGTTTGCTTATATTATACATGCATGCACCGTGTATGAGAAGTCGTCGATCTTATCTTCTGTAACCCTAACACACCTCTACAATAGCAATTCTTCATAGAGTTCATCTGAGTTTGCAAATTATTAATTATTCAACACCAATTCTGATTCATCTTGTGTTCTTAATTGCTTTGTGTTATTTTGTTACTTGTTAAGAATCTCATCGATCTTAAAGAGTTTTTAAACTCATCACTTTACAAAATAAAAAAAAACAAGAAAAATAATATATTTAATATGTTACATACCATATGAATAAATAAATTATTACAACCATTTTATAACAAAAATAACCAACACAACAACATAACAACATATTGGTCCTCGACTAGGTTATGCACATCATATACATCAATATACACATTAGACAACCTTTATTTTTCTAAGACAAATTTAAATGAAAAAAGATGCATGAAACTTTTTTCACATAAAATAACAAAAAAGTTGTCAGAGAAAATATGTATGAACTTATTTTTATACAAAAAAAATTATCCATATTCTCCAAAAACTAAGATTTCTTAAAATAAAAAATCTAACCAAACTTGCAAGGTGGATCTGATACCAATTGTTAGGTTTAAGTTAAAAAATAATTTCATAAACTTGAAAAATATGGCAACGGAAGACTTTAACTTTTTTGAAATAATATAAACCATTTATACCCACCAAGGATCTTCTTGCAAGTTATAGAAAGATTAAAACACCAACCAAGGAAGAGGTTAAGAAATAACAACCTTTGTAGTTCTTTGGGTCCTCTCGGGAGGCTTGGAAGTTGATGAAAAATGTGGAACCTTTGAGATACCAACGATGACTCAACTTGATGTAGATGCTAGTCCAAAACTCTTAAACCCTCAAGCTTTAAGTTCATAACCAATATGAACTTAAAGAAGACATGAAGATGGAAGTATTTTTCAAGTTTTCTAACCAAAACTAGAGAGAAAGGGAGAGTGAAGAGAGAATTCGGATTTTACATCAATGAATGAAAAGGGAAAATAATCCAAGCACAAGCTCTTTTATTTATATGCATAAAGTGAAGTTATTAACCATTAGTCCTTAGCACTTTAAGCAAACTTGTCCTTGTCATAAGCATGTATCCCATGCCTTTAAATCATGATTAGACAAGTAATACACTTCTTCTTTTAATGCATATCTCGAAAATTGCATAAAGAAGAAGAAAGAAAGTCAAACTTTTATAAACTCTTTTATAAAATGTAAACCTTGTCTTTTAGGAATAAGACAAAAGGATTTAACTAGTCCAAAAGTTTGTACATGACTTATAAATCATACCATGTATATTAAGTTACTTGCTAATCGAATTTATTATTTCCATGAAATAAATAATTTCCTATTTACTTATAAGAGTTTTATTGAATATTTATTAAAATCATTTTCTAATAAATAATCAATGGTATCAAGTTGCTGTTAGTGTGACCCATTAGTATCATATGTTATTTAGTAATATCACTTTAATATGATTCTTGAGCATACTAGGCCTTACATAACGTACTCACCAATTAAGCCAAAATCTACATTAAGCTCTTAATACTTAATTCCATAAGTCCAAACCACAGATCTAAGTCCTAATAAGTGTCTAGAACCATAAAGTCACTAACTTGGTGACTTTTCATGCCCCAAAAGAATCCAACTTCAAGGTATAGCATTATACTTTTGCTAAATGGACATAATATCATGCATGGGGGATTTTAAACCCTAAAGGTGCCAAATTTATGCACCATGAACCTCAGAAACACCAAGAGTGGTAACTCATAGCTCCTGGAGTGGAACCAAACCACTAGATCTCATTCATGCAGCCAAAAAGGCACCAAAAACTCATACATACATACATATATATATATATATATATATATATATATATATATAAGTCATTAAAGAACAAGTTAATAGCTTTTTACCTGAAACAAGCTAAATGAAGCAAATAATCAAGATCCACAAGTTGTCCCTTGATCCACCACCTTACACTAAGCTTTTACTTCTTGAATATGGACCAAAACACATCAAAATGGACATAATGAGCTCAAAACATAAAGGAGCGGCTTATGGTTTCGGATATGAGGCTAAAAGGTTAGAGGAGGCTAAGAAATGAGGGTTTCATGAGCCATAAGGATTATTATAAAGTATCCAACCCCGAAATTAGGGTTTTCATTAAAGCTCACGTACGCCCCGCGTACGTGTCCGAAACTCCATCCAAGCCTCGCATGACTACGCTAAGCGTACCATGTGGTACGCCCCACATACTCGATTTGCAAATTGTATGCCAGGCGTACCATGTGGTACACCCTACGTACAACAAAGGACCAAAATGAAATTAGCAATGGACAAGGGGTAATAGCAAACATACCCGGATTCAAAGTGTTACAATTCTCCCCGACATGAATCAAACTTCGTCCTCAAAGTCCATTGCCCCGAAAAACTCTAGATAGTTCTCTCTCATCTCATCATCGGGCTCCCTAGTCCACTACAATCCATTACAGTGTTGCCACTTCGGGATGAGATTTAGAACCGAAACCAGACCACTAAAACATAAATATATAAAAATTGGTTATGGTTTCAGGTTTAAAATTTGGCTTTATCCAGGTTCCGGGTAATCCAGGTTTGGGTCCATCGGGTCCGCGTAAACCGGGTCTAAAAACCGGAACCAGTGTTTGGAACCAGAACCACTTTTTGTATCGGAATCGGTTTTTTTTGAAACGTTTAAAAGATGAATATCTCATTCGTTTCAACTCCGATTGACATCTGGTTTTTTCCAACGTGTAGTTTAGAGTTCGTACATGATTTTAGACTATAAATTTTCCATTTTTAGTTTTATATTCATTGACTTACAGTCCCCCAAAGTAGAGATATCAAAGCAGAAAGTTTTAGTTTTTTAGTTTGTATTCTTTGAAAGTTTTAAAAAATGCATATCTAATTCGTTTGAAGTCGGATTGACATGTGGTTTTTTCCATCTTGTAGTTTAGAGTTTGTAATATAATTTTGTCATTTTTGGTTTAATATTCAATGATTTAAAGTCCCCTAAATTCGAGATATCAAAACTTAAAATTTTCAACTTTTCAACTATTTGTTTTTGTACTTTGTATTCTGTGAAAATGTTAACACATGCATATCTCATTCGTTTAAAGTTGGTTTGACATGCGGTTTATCCAATGTGTAGTTTAGAGTTTTTATATGATTTTAGACTATAATTTTGTTAAATTTGGTTTCATATTCAAGGAGTTACAGTCCCCCAAAGTAAGGATATCAATATGATAGTTTTCAAAGTTCAACCCACTAAGTAGTAAGTAATTACCATAAAATTCCATTTTTTCTGGGTTTTCCAATTCAAAACCCACTCTATTCGGTTCCAACCTACCCACTCTAATGTTTCCGGGTTTCCCCGGTTCTAGACCCACTTTACTCGGTACCGTACTCGAAATCGAACCGAAACCGATTCCTATATACCGATCTGGATTCCGGTTCTACAAAATCATGTTAATCGGTTCTGGGTTTTCCGGGTCCTGGTCCCTTCGGTCCGGGTTTGGATGCACTTTCTGTTGGATTAGCTGTCTAAGCCCATAACTATAATTGGTATGTACTTGACCAGATTGCAACATGGTCCTTTTAGGTTGCCTTCACTAGAGCAATTTGATAGGATGGACTCTTTGAGAAGAGGTTATTTGTGGTTTATTAAGATTTTATAAGTATAATATATTAATTGAGAAATCATATTATTTAATTAGTATTGATCAAGAACTAATTTGGAATTAATTTAGTGATCAAAAGAGACTGATAAAATATACGAGGACAAATTATGTAAATCAATAATATTTATAGTTGGGCTAATGATCCATGGTTGATTAGGGAGGGCTACACATATGTGATCTTCCTTAAAGGTTTAACCCATGTAATCTAAGAAATATGAAGGGTCATGTGAATTAGGGTTTGCATGGATGTAACCCTAGGCTTTGCCACACTATAAAAGCAACCCCATAGTCACCAAAATCGGCCCCCGTGCATTCTAAGAAGAGTTATAACCGATTATAAGCTACCTAGACACTTCTTAGAAGCCTCCTTTTGAACTTGGTATTTGTGACAGATTAGAGGCATCCCATTTGAGGTGTTAAAGCTTTTGAATGACAAGAACTTTATGCTACACTAAGAGGTATTCATCTATTTTGGTAGTATGTTGTATATCTATAGATTTTGTATCCCAGTTTAGGCTTCATGCTTTGGAAACAATACTGCATGTATAATAGAGAAAACTTATATCCAAAGCATCTAGGGTTGCATGTGCACCATAGGAGTGTTATAGTGCTCAAAACCCAACAATGGTATCAAAGTCTAGGGTAGTTTTCTTTTATATTGTTGCATTGTTCATTGTTTAAAGTTGAAGCAAACTGAAAATTGCATTTTGACAGACTGGACTCATCGAGTCCATGGATGAACTCGATGAGTCGGACAGTGAGTTAGAAGATTTTCAGGATTTTTGGCCTAGATTGGATTGGGATCACTACCACAAACTGTTTTGCATCATAAAATCTATTTTTATGATATGTTAGTGATTGTAATCATCCAATCAAAAGATAATTGTCAAAATTTTAAGATAATTGTTGGTTTATACGATAAACAAAGTTACTTGTAAATTGTTGATTTGATATTATCTTGCTTTATGAGTTTAGTTAGATCAATCACGAATTATATGATAATTTTGTTTGTTAAGATCGATCTAAATAGTTTTAATGAGTTCCATAACTTGTCCTCAAGTTATGGGACGTGAAAAGCATTATCTATTAAAATAACATTAAACTCATAAGTTATGGAAATCAAGAGTTTTAAAACTTTCCCTCAAGTTTTGGAATTTGTAAAGTATCACTAATGAAGGATTTAATCCCAAACCCTAGAATTTTAAGAATTAAAATTCAACCCTTATGCTATAATAATACTAAAAGTTAATACTTATATATATATATATATATATATATATATATATATATATATATATATATATATATATATATATATATATATATATAAGACAAGTTAGTCTTACCGTTAGTAGGCCTCATTCACGAAGTCGGTCTATAAGGGGGCTATAAGATTACTACCTATAAAATGGTGGTTTAATGGGTGTCCACTCTCACCCACCGCTTCCTTGACTGGTGGAGGGTCATTAGCCGAACCGGTAGGATAGGACATTAATTTTCATTTATAAGTATAATGAAATTATTAGTAAATAAACTTTTATGAATTCCCAATCTTAGTTACTTTAGGAAAAATGTGAAATTGGTGATATTCCATTAAATTGCACTTTGCACCTCGCCAAGTCATTAGTGGAGCGTGTGTGGTTACCTGACACACTAATTTGGGACTGATAAGGAGGGCAAAGGGTAGCTTGATGTTTGTCCTAGATCAATGGAGCGTGGGTGGTTAACTGACACATTGATTATGTGATAAGTGACATCAAGAGTACCAAGAAATTTCCATGGTTATTCACACCTTGTTTGTGATCCTCGGTATCCCAGTCACAAACTTGAAGGGCGTAATTGATATTTAAACATGCCATTGAAAAGTTCAATTAATCTCAAAGAATCTAGGAATTTGAATTCATTTAAAGCTTAATAATCAATTTCATTTCTATGGTGGAAATTGGTAAATCATCATTTACCTATCTTAAAATACTTTGCAATTGGATTACGGCATCCCTTTTCTGAATTGTGGATTATTGTGTTGGGTCCTAGCCTTAATATTTCATTTTGGTGTTATATTAAGGATTCTCATCTTATTTTAACTTTTTTCTTTTTCTTTTTTCAGATGTCTATCCCAAACAATGCTTCAGACTCCAACCCTTCTAGCTCATTCTCCTCATAAACTTGGTTGGTAGAACTATCTTCGATGGATCAAACATTAACGATTGGATTCAAAACATTTGTATGGACCTTCGTTGAGAGGAAAAAGAATATATCCTCGATAAAGAGTTGAAGGAGATTGATGAAAAAACTGTTACTCCCGAGAAAATCGAGGAATATAGGGTTGATGAGAGGGACGCGGCAAATTTGTCATGCATTATGATTGCTACCATGACTGCTGAGCTTCAAAAGTCCTATGAGGACTTCTGTCCCTTCGAGATGCACCAAGATTTGATGGAAAGGTACCATCAAAGCGCTTGATAGGAGAGATATGAGATCATTGCCTCCATGATCACAACCAAAATGAAGTATGGAGAGTCTATCACCGCCCATTTGTAAAAGATGCAGAGATTTGTGGACCACTTGCCGAAATTGCATGTCAATTTCGATGAAGAGTTAGCCATAGATATCATTCTACACTCTTTACCTTCTGGTTATGATTAGTTTTGTATGACCTATCATACGAACAACGAGGAGGTCACTCTTAGCAAGCTTCAAGGCCTTCTCAGAACTGCAGAAAGAAACTTGAAAGGCAAGTCTGTTGTATCCACTCCTACTATTGTTGCCTCTATTCTGGCGATTGGACATGGGAAAGGAAAGAAGAGGAAGGCTCCTTCCAAGAACCATAAGGGAAAGTCCCATGATGGATCCTCTTCTCGTGGAACCAAAGGTGGTCCTGCTAAACCCTCTACCAATCCAAAGGAAGCAGAGTGCTTCTATTGTTAGGAAAAGGGGCACTGGAAACGAAGTTGCCCCAAATACTTGCTGGACATTAAATATGGGAAGATAAATCCCACCTTATCATGTATTTACGTACACTATTCTTTCTAATAACTCATTACATGCTAATTCTTGAGTCCTTGATACAGGTTGTGGATTTCACATTTGTTCTGATTTGCATGGAATAAAAGTAAGTAGGGAGGTGGAGCAAGGGAAGATAAACTTAATCATGGGAAATAGGAAAGTGTCGCCGGTCCCCATGATTGGAGTTTATTCTTTATTGCTTAGTAGTGGGTTAAATTTAGAGTTGAATAATTATTGTTACTCATCGGATATGGACAGAAATATTATTTCTTTTCATGGTTTATATAAACAAGGTTTTAGATTTTCATTTGATAGTGAAATCGGTTCTATTAATGCTTTCTTTAATGGTGTATTTTATTTTAAAGCATTGTCTTGTAATGGTATATATGAAACTGTGATGGTTGTAGATAACCTAGGAAATAATGTATTGAAAATTGACTTGTCTAATGGTTTGGACAACGCATGCTTGTGGTATTGTCGTCTTGGACATGTCAACAAGAAGCGCATAGCCCAACTCCAGAAGGATGGAGTCTTGGAGTCATTCGACTTGAAGTCGGATGACACTTGCAAATCTTGTTTGCTTCGAAAGATGACCAAGTCACGCTTCACTGGTACTTGTGAAAGGGGTGAAGGTCTATTGGATCTCATACACACAAATGTGTGTGGACCCTTCAGAACCGCCACAAGGGATGCTAACCGCTTCTATGTGACCTTTACTGGTGACTACAACATATATGGCTATATCTAATTAATCAAGCATAAGTCATAAATCTTTGAAAAGTTCAAAGAGTTAAAGCAAGAAGTAGAGAATAAATTGGGCACGAAGATAAAGATGCTCCGATCCGATTGAGGTTTTGATTATCTTAGTATAGAGTTCCGTGACTATCTTAAGGAATGTGGAATTGTTTCACAATTGACGCCACCTAAGACACCACAGCTTAATTGGCTGGCTGAGAGGCACAATAGAACCTTGTTAGCCATGGTTCGTTCCATGATGAGTCAAGCTTCATTACCAATCTCATTTTAGGGGTATGCCTTTGAGACTGCCACCCATATCCTTAATCTAGTCCTAACTATGAAGGTTGCCAAAACACCTCATGAGATGTGGAGATGGAAGGTTCCCTTGTTAGTATACATCAAGGTTTGGGGTTGCGAGGCTTTCGTAAGACGAGAGACTTACGACAAGCTTGAACCTCACAGTGAGCGATGTATTTTCATCGGCTACCCACAGAAGTCCTTCGGGTATCTCTTTTATAGACCGAGTGACAATGTTGTCTTTGTTGCAAGGAGATGAGTCTTTCGTGAGAGAGAACTCATATGCCAAGAGGACAGTGTGAGGAAAATTGACCTTGAAGAGCTTCAAGAGTTAAGTGATGAAGGAACCTCAAACACTAGTGCTCAACCTGAGGAGGAAACTCTTGTTGAACCAATTGACGAATCCGTACCTTTAAGACGTTCCATTAGAGTTACTGTTCCATATGTGTTATATGGTTTTCATATAACAACTAAAGGTGATACATTTATCAGTGATAGTACATTGATAAATCTGGATGAACCTAATAACTACAAGGAAGCCATGGCAGGCCTCGAGTCTGAGAAATTGAAAGAGGCCATGGACAGCAAGTTTCAGTCCATGTATGACAATCAAGTTAGGAACTTATTTGACAGTGTGCCAGGTCGCAAGACAGTTGGGTGCAAATGGATCTTCAAGAAGAATACGAACATGGATAGGAAAGTATACACATATAATGCACAACTGGTTGCGAAGGGCTTTACTCAAACTCATGGAGTTGACTATGATGAGACCTTCTCACTACTAGCGAAGATTAAATCTATAAGGGTTATGTTAGCCATAGCTACATTTCATGATTATGAAATATGGCAAATGGATGATGTCTACATGTGTCAGCCAGAGGGTTTTGTCCATGAAAAGTACCCTAATAGAGTGTGTAAGATTAAGAAATCCATTTATGGATTGAAATAAGCATCTCGTAGATGGAACCTTTGTTTTGATGAGAAAGTCAAAGAGTTTGGATATTCGAGAAGCAAGGATGAGTCCTGTCTATATGTCAAAACTAGTGGGAGTATAGTTAGCTTTATAGTATTGTATGTAGATGGCATACTGATCATAGGAAATCACATCCCAATCTTGCAGGAGGTGAAGTCCTGGCTTGGGAAGTTTTTCGCTATGAAGGACCTTGGGGAAGCTGCTTACATTCTAACGGTAAGGATATTAAGACACAAATGTAAAAGACTAATCGGACTTAGTCAAAGCACCTACTTGGACAAGGTGTTGAAGTGTTTCAACATGCAGAATTCCAAGAAAGGTGACTTACCTATCCAGAGCAATACCAAACTGAGCAAGGCTCAGAGTTCGAGAATTGATGAAAAAATAGTAGATATGAGTCAAGTGCCATATGCGTCTGCTGTCGGTTCAATCATGTACGCTATGACGTGTACTCGCCCTGATGTGGCTTATGCCTTGAGCATGGTTAGTCGATATCATGGGAACCCTAGTAGAGCTCGCTAGACTGCAGTAAAGAAAATTCCTACGTACATACGAAGGAATAGGGACTGCATCCTTACCCTCAATGCGAGTGATGACTTAAAAGTGACAGGGTATTGTGACGCCAGTTTTCAGATTGATAGAGATAATTTTTGCTCTTAGTCAGGCTGAGTGTTTACCCTAAATGGAGGAGCAGTAACATGGAAAAGTTCCAAGCAAGAGACTGTAGCTGATTCAACATGAGAATCAGAGTACATAACAGCGAGCGAAGCATCGAAGGAGGCGATATGGTTGAAAAACTTCATTGGAGACCTTGGATTTATACCATCCATAAAGGAGCATGTGGAGATTTTCTATGATAATGAAGGGGTGGTCGCCTTAACCAAGGAACCGAGAAATCATGGAAGATCCTGACATATCAACAGAAAATACCACTTCATAAGACATCAACTAGAAGGACACATCGTTGTGAAGAGGGTATCATTAGAGGATAACCCAACAGATCCCCTTACGAAGGGACTGAGTAGAATTAAGCACTTACAACATGGAAGTGGCATTTGGCTAAATGACGATATTAGTTTTAGTGATTAGATAAATATTTAGAAATTTGTAATAGCTAAACTGTAGTTGACATTTGATGATTGAATAAAAGGAGTTTTATTTATAAGTAAAGTTACTATCTTTTGTCAACTATTTACTATTGTTTCACTTTTGCATGTTTTGACTTCCGGGACAATAAGATTATTCAAATTATCCACAGTCGATCATACTTTGGAAGTAGGTTATGAGGTTAGATTATCATGAATTGGCTTATAGATCGTCTAAGGTGTTAGATATGGAAAACGTTTGCTACAACATTCATGAGTGCTCTTGAAATAAGATGTGAGTATTGGATAAAACCGACGCTCACATGAATCACTTCATGGAATTTATCACGAGTGATTGTGAGACGATAATATCGTATAATCTTCAAACCAAGATATATGAGTTGTTGACCACGAGTTTGTTGTGCATTGATGGTATGAAAACACATCAGTAACTTCATGTTATAAAACGTATCTTGGTCCCCTAGATGATTTTGTTTTGGCTTATGTGACAGGCCCGGTGAGGACTCAATTGATGTGTTCAATTAAGTTCTATGTCAAACAAATCGTAAACCGCAAAACAAACTGATGGACAATGATTATGAGTATGTTCCATGTATTCTTCCACACAATATCTTGTCAAATAGAGGATTATACGATTCCTTATCTATAGGGGTGTGTCAATAAGATTATTGCATGTATTTTCACACCCCCCGCGAAACAATATTGCATGTATTGTCACTACCTGTAAAACAGAAAGCTGAGTGGGTCAGGCTTGGGAGCCTGGTGAGCATATAGGGTTTTCAACCTACAAATAATAATAAATTTATTAATTTCATCAATCAACAATAAATTTATTAATTTCATCAACCAACAATAACCCTGATTACCTATTCCCGTTATCCTCACTTTACGTCCCTAAACACCTATACAAGGGACGTAGTCTAAGGATTTTATCATCAGGATGGACACTACTGCTAAGGGGGTTCCTCAACAATAAATTTCCTAAAGGCAACCATGAGGGGGATGGAGTACACCGGTGAACACATCGTTCACAACACCTACAGGTTGCGAGCCTGCTAGCGTTCCACTGGGCTGTCTAGAAGAGTTCGTGGTCGTCATCCATACTCCGCTAGATGACTGGAACAACAACAACATCGAGGCCTCTTATTATTTTAACACACATCAACTATTTTGTCTACCCATGTTCTACCCAACATATTTGTAGATAAAATACATATACAGTTTATAACTTGTATAAAACATTGTATTCAACAATCATCTCAAATAAACAATCAATATAATTACACATAGCACGTATTTTATAGAAGATAATTTATATCTATGTGTAAGATGAAAGTGACTATACACTCACTTGATTTGATGATAATCGGGCAGCAATTGGTTCCTTAAAATGATCGTTTCTGATAAAACCGGGAGTTTTATTGAGAAACCGGTCTCTGCGAGAGTTGGAGCTTCAAAACCGAAAAGATAAAATTTTACAGGTTTTCGGGCACTTCAGGATGTATTCCGGGCTTTAAAAATGATATTGGGGCTTCGAGGGAGGTCAAAATAGTCAAAATATAAGTTTAGGGGTGAAAAATATCAAATTTTCAAAAGTAGTCGGGAGATCTCGCAGCCCCCCTATTTATAGGGTGCGAGGCCAAGGTCTTCGTGGCTGAGGAGCTTCCACGTAGCACCTGCGACGTTTGGACATGGAAGGGAGATGTGGCAGCGAAGGGGCGAGGCACGTGACAGCAGCGAGGCGAGACACGGAGCGAGCTACGAAGGGTCGAGAAGCGAACACCGATGCGAGGTGCGTCGCTCTTCTAACGGACCTCGGCTTCGGCCTATCAGAGGCTGACACGAAGAAGGCATGCATCGGTCTCGGATTCGGCCACGACTCGGTGACGCAGCAGCTGCAGCCTTGAGGCGGTTTCGCGAGAGGGGTGACGTGTCCGGTTACTGTTCATGCGAAAATTTTCGAATTTTGAGCCCCGAACTTCTAAAATCCATAACTTTCGCATACGAGCTCCATTTTTGACGTTCTTTATATGAAAACATAGCTAAAATCATGATCTACAACTTTCATTTAGACTTCGTCAGCTAATTTTGATTTAATTTTAATATTATTATTTTTAACAGACCGGGACAGGAAACTCCGTTAAAAATTCATAACTTCTTCATCCGACGTCCGTTTTCGTCAGTCTTTTTACCGTTGTACTACTATTGACGAGACCTTCGATTCTCGTTTAGGTTTTGTCGGCTAAATTCCGCTCGATCTTAAATTCGAGTATTTAGCTGTCTACTGCTAAGCCAAAACTTAGAAAAATCATAACTTCCTCATACGAAGTCAGATTTGGGCGTTCTTTTTATCGAACTTCTCAGTTTAACGAATACTACGAATTTAGTTTAGATTGTTAAGGATAAAAAGCACTTTATCGCAATATTCACTTTTTACGCTTCCTGGTGCCGTGTCGGTTTTGTCGCGAAACTTCGATAGGTCATAACTTTTTCGTTATAACTCGGATTTCTGTGTTCTTTGTATCTCCGAAATCCTTGTTTCGGCCACTAAAACTTTCTTAAAAGATATCGGCTTTTTCTAATATTTATTTTAAATACTTATTTTTATTATTAGTTAATTAAATCATAATAATTAAGCAAATAAGCATATAATTCACATAATATTCACATAATTCCTCTTTATTACTTCAAAATGAGTTACAAAGGTTGACCTAGACTATTACAACTTTATTAATGCTTTTAGCCCAGGAACACGGGCGTTACAGAAGCCGATCATGCCGTTCATATTCGTGAAATCTTAGAACTTCTTCGAAAGGAGAAACTTTATGTTAAATTCTCGAAATGTGAATTTTAGCTTCGTCAAGTTCAATTTCTCAGCCATATTATTTCTAGTAACGGTGTATCTGTAGATCCCATCAAAATCGAAGCCATTCAAAATTGGGAAGTTCCCCGTAATGCTTCCGAAATTCGAAGTTTCTTAGGTCTCGCGGGATATTACCGGAGATTCATTAAAGACTTTTCTCGTATAGCCGTACCTCTCACAAGTATTACACGGAAGGAAGTGAAGTTCGAATGGGGTGAAGCTCAAGAAAAAACTTTCTCAACTCTAAAAGATCTTTTGACTCATGCTCCCATCTTATCACTCCCAGAAGGTGATGATGATTTCTCTGTATATAGCGATGCTTCAAGATTGGGACTCGGTTGTGTGTTGATGCAGCGTGGTAAAGCGATAGCCTATGCCTCAAGACAACTGAAAGATTATGAAAAGAATTATCCCACCCATGATCTTGAACTCGCTGCAGTAGTATTTGCCCTAAAACTTTGGAGACATTACCTTTTTGGTACGAAATGCCAATTATTTACCGACCACAAGAGTCTCAAGTATATATTCAGTCAGCAAACTCTGAATATGAGACAACAACGAGCCATGGAGCTGATCAAGGACTATGATTGCAAAATCCTGTACCATCCTGGAAAGGCTAATATGGTTGCAGATGCACTTAGCAGGAAAGTTTATCGTAATAGGATGTGTTATACTATTACTCACACTACGGTGAAGTTCACTATTCTTGATGAACTAGAGAAGTGGCAACTTGAGGCCTTAAAGCCAGAAAATGTGAAGAAGGAAGGAATGGTACATTATGTTGATGTTTTACTTGATGATCCACGAGGATTAAAAGTATTTAAGAAACGGCTATGGATTCCAAAGATTGGTGGATTAAGACAGAAGATTTTAGATGAAGCTCATAAGTCTAAGCTATCGATACATCCTTGTACAAGTAAAATGTACTATGATGTAAGAGCTGATTATTGGTGGCCTTGATTAAAGAGAGACATTGAAAGATATGTACATGAATGCTTAGTATGCTTACAAATCAAAACATAGCACCAAAAGCCATATGGAACCCCAAAAAGTCTTAGTGTTCCTGTATGGAAGTGGGAAGAGCTGTCCATGGATTTTATTACCAAATTGCCGAAGACTACTAGACAGCATGATAGCATTTGGGTAATCATCGACCGCCTGACTAAGAGTGCATATTTTCTCGCCATGCGTGAAACGGATCCAATGGAGAAATATGCACAAGTATACTTGGATGAAATTGTTGCAAGACATGGTGTGCCACTAAAGATCATTTTCGATCGCGATACTTGCTTCACTTCTCACTTTTGGGTGAGTATGCAACGCGAATTGGGATCTCGAGTTGCTCTCAGCACCACTTATCATCCCCACGCAGATGGTCAGACGGAGAGAACAATCCAAACAGTAGAAGATATGCTTCGTGCATGTGTCTTGGAGTTCAGTGGTAATTGGGATAAATACTTACCGCTTGTCAAATTTTCGTATAATAACAGTTACCACACTTCAATCAAAATGCCACCATATGAAGCATTATATGGTCGCAAATGCCATACGTCGTTATGTTGGCGTGATGTAGGATAGACGATCCTTGGAAGCCCTGAAATGATTCAAGACACCACCGACAAAATTCAAATCATACGAGAAAGAATGAAAGCGGCCCAGGATTGACAGAAGTCCTATACGGAAAATAGAATACGACCTATAGAATTCCAAGTGGGTGATTTCGTGATGCTGAAGGTATCGCCATGGAAAGTCCTTATGCGACTTGGGAAGAAAGGAAAGTTGAGTCCTAGATTTGTTGGTCCTTTCAAAATCATCCAGAGAATTGGAAAGCAAGCATACCTCTTAGAATTGCTTGACGATTTGGCAGGTATTCATGATGTGTTTCATGTAAGTTATCTGCACAAATGCTTGAGCATCTACGATGAGATAGTTCCATTATCCGAGGTGAAATTGGATAATAAGTTAAGATACGTTGAAGAACCTGAAGAAATCGTGAATGAAAGAACAATTAAGCTACGCAATAAAGAAGTAAAATTGGTGCTTGTCAAGTGGAAACACCATCGTGGCCCAAACTATACTTGGGAGAATAAGAATGAGATAAAAGCAAAATATCCACATTTATTTTAATCGATGTAATTTCGGGTACGAAATCCTCAAAAGGAGGAGGTATTTGTAACATACACGTTTTGAAATCCTGTTTCGTAATGAATAAAATTGTGAAATACTATCTGAAATTGAGTGTTGAGTTCTAACAAATGGTTTTTACTAGAAATGAAGTAAAACTATATTTAGAATCACTCAGAAAATATTGGAAGTCTTATAAGATTCCAATTAAAAGACAAATAGTGAAATTTAGTGAAAATATAAAATTTTAAATAAGTAAAATTTTATTATTTGATGTTGTAGAGAATCTCGTTAGAAACTTGTAGGTGAAAACCTCGTCGAAATTCGAGTTATAACGAAGAAGTTATGACCAACCGAATATCCGTGACAAAACCGGCACGACACCGAATGACGTAAAAAGTGAGTTTTTGATAAACTACTTTTTAGCCTTAGTAATCTAAATGAAAGTCGTAGTATTCGTTAAACCGGGAAATTCGATAAAAAGAACGCCAAAATCTAACTTTGTATGAGGAAGTTATGATTTTTCGAAGTTTCAACTTAGCAGTAGACAGCTAAAAACTCGAATTTTAGATCAAGCGATATTTGACCGATACATCCTAAACGACAATCGAAGGTCTCGTCATTTGTGATACAACGGTAAAAAGTCTGACAAAAACGGATGTCAGATGAAGAAGTTATGAATTTTTAACGGATTTTCCTGTCCCGGTCCGTTAAAACTAATAATATTAAAATTAAAGTCAAAATTAGCTAATGAAATCTAAACGTAAGTTGTAGAAAATAATTTTAGCTATGCGTGCATATAAAGAACGTCAAAAACAGAGCTCGTATGCGAAAGTTATGGATTTTAGAATTTTGGGGCACATTTTCCGAGAAATTCGCATGAATAGTACCAACCACCGGAGACCTACGTCGCAGCCATGTCACCTTCGCACGAAGCAGAAACGTCACCAGAGATGTGGCCATTCCGAGAAGCATCGCGTGTCGCATGCTGATTCGACCGAAGTCCGGTCCAAGGGAATTCCGACGCTTGCCCCAATCCGAAGCAGCCACGAGCCCCTAACGTGCCTTCGCATCGCCTCCACGTCCGAGCCGCACAGCAGGCCTCGTGGCCTTTGCTTCTCATGCCACCTACCCCTCGCTGCTGACGCCACCGAGCTGCTTCGCTGCCTACTTCCTTCCCAGCCGACTCCGAACCTCGGCCCTATAAATAGGAGGGTGCGAACCCTCCCGGCTAAAATGAGAAAATTTCCATTTTTCACCCCTAAATCCATATATTCACTATTTTGACATTTCCCGAAGCCCCGATATCAATTTTAGCACCCGAAACACATCCCAAGACCCCCGAGAAGCCCGAAAATTTTATCTTTTCGGTTTTGAAGCCCTACCTTCGCAGAGCCCGGTTTTCAATTAAGCTCCCGGTTTTCAACATATAAAGACATATTTAAAGCCGAAGTGTTGTCCAAATTACTATTTTAATCCCCGGTTAACTTAAGGTGAGTTCAATATATAGGAACAATTGTATGTTATGTGTTATATGTGCTATGTGCTTTTCAGTATTATTATTCTGAGTTATTTTCCCGTGTGATTTTATTCGCTATGTTTATAGCAATTATAATACCTTTGACCATGTGATCACGAAAGGACTTAGATTCACATTGGTACTGGTACGTAGCCTCTAGCCATGTAGATCATGTCTCCGTAAGAGAATGAATTCTATTCTATGGCATTGGCAAATGGTTAGATAGGACTATAAGCCTGAAATCTAACAAGATGTTAATCAGAAATTGGATGTCTTCTATGCCATTTGGGCCAAAGCTTTATTAATTTATATCAAGAATTGAAAAGTATATATTTGATTGATATGAACGCTTGTCACATGATCGCACATACATCTTGTTGTTCTTCTTTGCTTTTGCCACATTGAAGTGTATATATATATATATATATATATATATATATATATATATATATATATATATATATATATATATATATGGCATAACGTTATATTGTATCTATTTTTCAACTCACTAAGCATCACCTCACCGCTTACCCTATCAATGTTTAACAATTGCAAGTGATAAGTAACTAGTATGTTCACATACTATTGAAAGATTTAGAATAGTTTGTAATAGTACTTTTGTACTACAGTTAATGTTTGTATAAATTATAATATCCTGGGTAGTTATGTAATATATATAACACTTTGTAATAGACGGTTTGTATCCAATAGTTTGTAATTCCCTTTATCAATGTAAAATATTGCTTTTATGAATATGCAAATAGCATGTTTTGGAGTAATGATATTGTGAAGTATGAAAGTTTGGGTCTTTCAAAAAAAAAAACGAAAGTTGGGGTCTTTCAGACTCACCATAAACATTTCGATTGTGTTAAATATAGCCAAACCGAGAACCGTTTCTTCAAAAAATTGCTTTGATCTTCGAAGACCCGCTCTGATACCAATTGATGTGAATTATGAGCATTTGATTTGGCAAGCGGAATTAAAGAACACAAAGAACATGGTGATTTGGGTGCTAAAAGGTGTATTCGATCGTAGTAAATGAGTACAAAAATGTACTAGATCTAGAACTCCATAAATACCTCACTCACTAATCATTATGAACTACATCTCCAAGCACACCTCTACAAGTGGTATGGAACCCACCTTATATAGAGATCTTTACATGTCTCTCTCTGTTTCTCTCTATCTCTATCTCATGTCACAAGGCTATGCTACCACATGCAAGTGGGTGTACAAAAGTCAAGCCATCACCAAAGTCATACATGGATAACTTTGCACCCTAACACCTTATCACCGAAATGTTACAAGAATACTTTTTCCATAAATAAAACATAAATAAACACAACCATGACACACAACATGCACTTTATTATGGTATCCCATGTACATCACTGATCCGTCATTAACTACATCATAATCCTTGAACCAAGAGCGATCTTTACACATGACTTGCCGCCCCTGAGCCTATCCACCATGCATGATCATCATCCTAAACATAGAATAATTCAGGAATAAGTGTTACATGATATATAATATTAGTAGTAATAATTTCTGAAATAAAATTTTGACCTAGTGGTTTTGGACTTTGATCATTAGATCCTTATCCAGAAGTGCTTGCACCATTTTTATTCTTCTTCAAACAACAATCTCGTTTCATGTAACCAGGTTTGTTGCAATTCCAACACACAAGTTTTGCATTCTTGTTTGAACCTTTGTGATGGTCATCTTTCTTCTTCCTTTTTCCTTTGATATTTTTTTTATGTTGTTCATCTTCAACCATGTTCACTAAAGATCTTGGAACTTCCTTTTTTTCCCTTGCCACTTTCTAGAGCCTGAAAACCCTCATCAATTCTCAAGTGACTACCAAGTTGTACTAGAGAGAACTCTTCCTTTTGGCATTTCAAAGTATGTTTAAATTCTTTCCAGGATGGGGTCAATTTGTTAATAACACTTGAGACGGAAATGGATTCATCCATTTCATTTTGTACTTTTCAAATTATCCCAAAATCCTCATGAGTTAATTGTATTATTCCATGACAAACCTTGAATCCACAATTTTCTAATTGTTAAGATTACTAACAAGAAATTTCTTACTTAAGGCATCCTCTACCATGTATTTAGTATCAAGGGAATCCTACATATCTTTTTCAAATTATTGATTTTGATAGATGTCAAAGAGAGAGAGTGGGACATACCATTTAGAATGTGCCCACGACAGACGTAATCATCATTTTTCCATTTGCTTCTTCTTCTAGTATGTTCAAGGGTTTCAACCTCCATTGGTTATGGTGCAGCAGTGATTAAAACGTAAACGCATTTCAGGGTAGTATGAAGGAAATGCATCTTCTTCTACCAATGACAAAAATCAGTTCCATCAAACTTATCCAACTTCCTGAATTTGGAACTCATGTCTTTAACTGATTCTGTATTGTTATTTTTTCGTACAAAGTTCTAGATTTCAAATGTTAGAAATTAAGGGATCAAAATAACAATAAATACAAACTTGGATGGATTCAATGATAGTTTTTATCAAACATTTTTCAAAATCAATAATTCGTCCCTTTTGGCTGGGGTGCACGAATTCAGAAGTGGGATATTCCAAGAATAAACCAATCCGAATTATAGGCCTAATTCGAATTGAAAACATAGAATACCTTGCTTGATGTGTTCTTGAGAGATAGAGAAAAAATGATATAATTTCGAGTGTATGAAAGTTCAACACTTTTTTTGGAACATCCACATGTTATTTATACTTGAGGGAAAGGTGGTTAAAATCGGTTAAACCAAAATTGGCACCAAAACATTATAGTTATTGGACATAACCGACACCTATATAGTGGGTTTTTGGCAGGAAAATGCATGGCTGGAGTCTCACCTGATACAAAAATCTGTTTAGCTTTTGGGGAGCTACCGCTTGGACCCTACCAAGGGTGCAACCCCTTACAACCCTGCACCTAAGGGTGCTGCCCATGGATCCCCGTATTCTCGAGGTCCCATTTATCACTCCGAGTGTGCACCCCAGACCTCCTAACTCAGTTAGTAAATGGAGCTCGACCTATCTCATTATTAATAATAATTACACAAAAATGTGTTGATAACACTAAAATCACTAACAGAAGCTGAGAGTATAGTGATGGAGCTCCAGAGTCAAAGTCTTAGGGTTACTTCACTGTATTGAAATATGAAGCAGCGTTGCAGAAGAAATAGGCTTTTACGAGAATAAAATATCATATTCCCTCTCTTTTCCATTCCTTTTTAAGACAAATGATAGGTCCCCTAATTTTTTTTAACAAAAATTTCATAATTATAAAAGTTGTTAGTTCCGTGAGTTTCAATGAAACAAAATCGTTGCTACATGTGCATCATTATGAGTTTAATATGCTTAAGGTAATGTTTTCTAATATTATAATTCATCTATGGTTCGACTTCTGAAACGCATGCCACTTTTTTGGTGGTGTTCGGTCTTGTGAAAAAGGATTGGATGCCTTTTTTATTAGCAGATAAGGAAGTAGGAAAGAAGCATTTTTCTTGCGATGTTAAAGTAGGAAAGAAGCAGTTTTCTTGCGATGTTAAAGTAGGGTGGGGTTAAAGTGAAAGTGCGGGTGGTGTTGTTTATTAAGTTGTCTCTTTTTTTTCAAATTAAATGTAAATAAAAGAAAATGACAAAATGTAATGAAAATGGAAATTTATTCATTTCATGTGGTTGAGGGACCAATGATGCAAGTTTTAGAAACCACAAGGATTATGTTGATAAAAAAAATTAACAAAAATTATGATTTTTGGTAAATCACATGGACTTTTTATGTAATTTTGTCTTTTATAAAACATGCCATTTAAATACAAAATATTATTTAAATAAAAATAACATTTAAATTGAAAATAAAGATATTACAAGACCACAAAAAAAACGTTAAGTTAAAATAAAGAACAGACAGCGATAGGTATTTTATATTTTGTCCTTAATTTTTCGTAAATCTTTCCTTCAACACTTGCAGCTCAAGATATGTGGGCGTCAAACATTAGTTGATCGTCCTAAGCATTGTGAATTCATTGAGGAGTTATTGTTGTTGATGGATTGTTTCTTCTCGCTCTTGTTGTTCCCGCTCAACCCCTCATTTTCTTTGAAGAATTTCTAAGTGTTTCTGTCTCAACATAGTTTTTTCTCTTTTTGCAGTACTATGTACTCCTTGAATTTCTCTTGTGTGCAATGTGCTTTGCTTTTCTTTGATTATCTTACATATGTTTAGTTGTTCACTTCATGTTGTCCCTTTCTATCGGTTGTTGAGGAGATGAGATCTCCTCAATGTCATCCGAAAATTCATTTGTATCGTCGTTAAGGTCGATGTGAATTCATGCGTCAAAAATGTCATCCTACGCCGTTGGACATTGAGTCCATTTTGGATCTTTTCTCAAAATCTCCTATGATCTCTCAAAACCGAAATTATGACCCATCTTAACTCGATATTGCGTTTTTACGGCTCTTAAAACATCTAAGTCATTGCAACCGCTTATTTTCCGAATAAAGCTTACTGTAGATCGAGTTGAATTTGATACATCTCTTGTTGATTTCTCGCCATTTACCACTTAAAGCATCGGTGTTGGGGTATACACCTTTTTTCACCAAAGCATGAAACTTTTGAAGTACCCATCCCAAACAGCCTTTTTTTCATAATCTTTTGTTCTAACTCTCCAACCAACCACAAATGCACCATTTTATGTAATTAAACTTAACATTGTTGTAAATAGTCTCTTTGATGTTATACGTATACAATATTTCTGTTGCATCTGTTTCGGGTGTACATCCTAGTTTATAGATCTTGATTTTTCCCAAAAGATAAAAGTATTTCTTCAAATCTCAAAGTTGAAAATCATTTATTTAGCAGGCCAGGGTAAGGGCCATAGCCGTAGGTGGCAATTAAAGTGAAGGAGACTCGGCATGCTGGTTGGCCGATTTATGTCTTTTTCTTCAAAAAATAAAATGTTACTATCATCAATCATCATCATTCGAAACTAACATTTATTTGTGATCGTGGTTTTAATAACCTTGTTAGATTACACTGAGTGGATGGACGCACGACCAAAAAAGTATATGAGTTTATTTGAGTGTTGTTTAGAGTTGCAAGCTGAGTTTTCATGTTGTCTACATCCCAATAGAGTGTTTGTATTTAAACCACGTTATCTAATGAAAAGTTTTGTGAATTGTGAATATGTGATGATTTTCTTATAAAGCGATATATATATATATATATATATATATATATATATATATATATATATATATATATATATATATATATATATATATATATATATATATATATATATATTCAAATATGGATGAGTTTTTATTGTGTGGTCGTAGGGATCTATAAGAATGAAGAAAATAAATTAAATAATTAATAAATAAAAAACGGTATAATGGTAATCTTAAATATTTTAATTATAGTAAATACTTAACAACATTTAATATCCTTTCAAATTAGGAAATTCAGTATTAAAATCCCTTAAATCATAGATTATCTCCATAACCCTAATTCACTTTTTTCTTTTCTCCTTACACAGTCACAATCCTAAATCAATGAATTCATTCATATTTCCATGAAAAGCCCGGAATTTGCATCACTTGAGATTAGTGGGAGTATGGTTCATCAAGAGAATGCCTCAATTTTTTATTTACACCCCCAGATACTCAGAATTCGCATCACTTGAGATTAGTGGGAGTATGGTTCATCAAGAGAATGCCTCAATTTTTGATTTACACCCCCAGATACTAAGACGAAATCAATCGGTGAATTGGTAATTTCATTCGACGACTCATCAATGTGTTTTAACCATTCACATTGATTCTTCATCTAGCGACTCATTCTTTCCATCAAATCCTCCTTGGTCATCGGATTTACAGACCATGTTTTCTACCAAGTATATGGCTTCGTCGCCTTGTCCATCATCCCCTCACTCTCCTCGTATCGCCTGTCTTTATTCCACATCCACTACCCTCGTGTGGGTGTATGTACGTCTATTGTAAAGGTCTACAACATTCATTTTGTCGTTGATTGCTTTAAATTCCAACGATTTAGATTGGTTCATTGATTTGTTGTTTAATAATGCTTCTCTATTGAGTTTTTTCATATATATATATATATATATATATATATATATATATATATATATATATATATATATATATATATATATATATATATATATTGGTAGGTTATAATATGGATGACATCTATTGTGTGGTCGTAAGGACAATTTTGGACCAATGGATGAAAAAGAATGAACTGATATTATATGAGGGTCTATTATATTACAATGAAATAACATGTACCATATAATCATCCAAATTTCATTGTAAGGTTATTTTAGTCATTTAAGCTATATTCTAAAAAGGAAAATATCGTATTTTATGGGATAATTAATTAATCTTAATTAAAAATTTTGATTTTTTCAGATTAATTAAATTTTAATTGTAATATAATTTAAAATCATAACTAAATTTGTTCTATCAAAATGACATTCTATTAGAATGCTATTTTATGAGAATGCCAACCTAAACTAATAATTTAGTAACGGTTTAACTTAACAATAAATCAAAAATGGAGTTATTAAGATAAGAAGGGCAGTGGATGTGGAATGAAGACATGCGATACGAGGAGAGTGAGGGGGTGATGGACAAGGCGACGAAGCCATATACCTTGTAGAAAACATGGTCTGTAAATCCAATGACCAATGAGGATTTGATGGAAGTAATGAGTCGCTTGATGAAGAATCAATTTGGAGGGTTAAAACCCATTGATGAGTCCTCGAATGAAATTACCAATTCACTGATTAACTTCGTCTTTGTATGTGGGGGTGTAAATAAAAAGTTAAAGCATCCTCTTGATGAGCCATACTACCATTAATCTCAAGTGATGCGAATTCTGGGCTTTCATGGAAATATGAACGAATTCATTGATTTGGGATCGTGACTGTGTATGGAGAAAAGAAAAGAAAAATGAATTAGGGTCATGGAGATAAGCTGCGATTTGAGGGATTTTAATACTGAATTTCCTAATTTGAAGGGATATTTTATATATATATATATATATATATATATATATATATATATATATATATATATATATATATATATATAGAGAGAGAGAGAGAGAAAGATGTAAGTTCAATTGAGAAAATAAAAAATGTTGAGAATGACGGAATCATTCTCAGCTAATTGTTTATTTTTCCGCAAAAACCCTCCGTTGTACCGGCGAAAAGGGGAAAGGAGCACGTGTATGTTTTCAAACAAAATATTTTTTTCATAAACTATGCTAATCATTACCTTAATATACACAAAAACATAAAGTTTTTTTTATTTTTAAGGAGCTACTTTTATCGAAAAACGATTTTAAATGTATCAAAATTTATAATTTTTTATTCTCTATAAATAGACATCCACATAGATATAGTTTTAGTATATATATATATATATATATATATATATATATATATATATATATATATATATATATATATATATATATATATATATATATATATATATTATTGTTCAAGCTCTCGTTATTCATAAGTGAATAAAAGTACATCAAAGTTTTATTACAGTACATTCGTTATTTACTTATTAATAAAAAATATGCTTATTTTTTTACAGTTAAATTTCCATTCATATATGAATATAACATTTAATAAACTTTTTACAGTTTACAACAGTTCTCGTCACATGTTATATTCGTATATGAATAAAACGTATATTAGCTCTCCTCACAAGTTATATTCATATATGAATAACACATTTATCAATATTTTGTTACGCTTCATTTGTTATTCATATATGAATAAGTAGTTCAAATTTTCAAAACACTTCGTCTTTTATTAACACATTACTTATTCATTAATGAATAACAAATGAACTGCAACAAAAAGTTGATAAATGTTTTATTTATATATGAATATAACATTTTATGAGAGCTAATTCACATTATATATATATATATATATATATGTGTGTGTGTGTGTGTGTGTGTGTGTGATCCGGTTCCTGTGAGGACTCATTTTAAAGTAAGGACACCTGAGGACACCTTAAATATATTAAAAAATACAAATCATAAAATCAAGCATAGATCTATGCCCGGGAGAAAAAAAAATTGGAATTTTTTTTTTTTTTGCATCATTAAAATTGATCCACGATTCAGTTTTAATTTTTTATTTTACATCATTATGATCCATGCTTAAATTTTAATAATCCAATTTTTTTCTCCTGCGCATAGATCTATGCTCGATTTTATGAATTGTATTTTTTTGGATTTTTTTTCAAATTTGTTATGGTGTCCTCACGAGTCCTCACTTTCAAATGAGTCATCACTCGATCTTTCTCTCTCTCTCTCTCTATATATATACATATATATACATACATATATATATATATATATATATATATATATATATACCTATAACATGTGACGAAATATCATGTAAAAAAAAATACTTTAGGTAAGAAAAGTTAATTACATGTTATATTCATATATGAATGATAGCTAAACTGTAAAATAAATAAATAAATAAATAAGCATATGTTTATTCATAAGTAAATAACGAATGTATTGTAATAAAAACTGGATAGATTTTTTATTCACTTATGAATAGCGATAGCTGAAACCATAAAAAAAATAAAAATTTTATTTTATCTTAAAATTATATCAATATGGATGTCTATTTATAGAGATTAAAAAATTATGAATTTTGATATATTTAAAATAATTGTTAGAGAAAAATAACTTCTTAGAAATTAAACAAGAAAAAAAAACTATATTTTTGTATATATTAAAGTAATGAAGTGCATAGTTTAAGGAAACATGATTGGTTTGAAAACACACATGTATCCCTTGTCAATTTGCGTCAATACATTCAAGTGTTTGCGAAAAAATAAATGTGTGGATGAGATTGATTCTCTATTCTCAGTCGTTTTACCGTTAGTAGGTCTCATTCACGACGCTGGTCTATAAGGGGGTATAAGGTTACTGCCTATAAAATGGCAGCGTAATAGGTGTCCACTCTCACCCACCGCTTCCTTGACTGGTGGGTGGTCGTTAGCCGAACGGGTAGGACAATGACTTAAGAATTCTCATTAAAAGTACAATGATTATTATAAAATAACTAAATATTTTTTCTAAATTCACAATCTTCGTTACTTTAGGAAAATGTGAATAAGGTGTTAACCCATGAAATTACACTTTGCACTTTGATTGAGTCATTAGTTGAGCGTGTGTGGTTAATCGGCACACTAACTTGGACTTAACAAGGTAGGCAAAGGGTGACTTAAGGTTTTTCATAAGTCGGTGGACCGCATGTGGTTAACCAGCACATCGATTGAGTGAAAAACATTAAGGGTACCAAGTAGTTTGCATGGTTACTTCACACCTTATTTTGTGATCCTCGGCATCCCAGTCACAAAACCTGAATGGCACACTCGAGATTGAAACATGCCATTGAAAAGTTCAATGAATCTCAAAAGAATCTAGGAGTTTCTAAAAACCAATTAAAAACCTAATAATTTATATTTCATTTTTCATGGTGGACATTGGTGAATCATCATTCACCTACCTTTCAAATATGTTATAGCTTAGATTACATCATCCCTCTTCGAAGTTATTATATATTGTTATTGGATCCTAGCCTTATTATTACATTTAGGTGTTCTATTAAGGACTATCTTTATATCTAATCTAAACTTGTTTTCTTCTTTCAGATGTCAACCAACAATGTTGCTTCTGGCTCGAACCCTACCGGCTCCATCTCTCTCATGAACCTTTGTGGGAGAGTCATCTTTGATGGATCCAACTTTATGGATTGGATAAGGAACATTAGGATGGTCACTCGGTATGAGGATAAGGAATATGTCCTTGACAAGGAGCTTAAGGTACTCGAGTCATCTGCTTCTCTTAAGGAGGTCGCTGAATATGAGGCACATGATAGAGATGCTACCAAAGTGGCATGCATCATGTTGGCCACTATGACAGTCGAGCTCCAAAAGTCCTATGAGGACTACTGTCCTTTTTAGACGCACCAATATTTTATGGACCGCTACCATCAGAGTGGTCGTCAAGAGCGATATGAAATCATCTCCTCTATGACAACAACCCGGATGAAGGATGGTGAACCCATCACGTGCCACATGCAGAAAATGGAATGGTATGTGGACCGTTTGCTGAAGCTAAATGTGAACTTCCCTGAGGAGTTAGCAATAGATATCATTTTGCACTCCTTACCATCGTGTGATGATCAATTCTGCATGACATACCACATGAACAAGGAGGAAGTTACCCTCAGCAAGCTTCATGGACTCCTAAAGATCGCTGAAACAGGTCTTAAAGGTAAGTCGGTTGTTACCACTCCTACTCCTACTCCAAACTCCACCCCTGTCCTGGAAATCGGGAAAGGTAGAAGGAAAAAGAGGAAGTGCCCTTCGAAGGGTACCAAGGGTAAGACCCTTGATGGCTCCTCTTCAAGTGGAACCAAGAAAGGTTTCGTCACTCCTTCTTTTGACCTAAAAGAGGTTGGATGCTTCTCTTGCAATGAAAAGTCGCATTGGAAGCAGAACTGCCCAAAGTACCAACAAGATATTAAGGATAGGAAAGTGGAACCCACTCATGCAGGTATTTACACAATATTGTCTAATAACTCACCCTATTCTAACTCTTGGGTCCTTGATATAGGATGTGGAATTCACATATGTTCTGATTTACAGGGACTAAGAAGAAGTGAGAAGGTGGAGCATCGAAAGATAAACTTGATCATGGGGAATAGGAAAGCTTCACATGTATCCAAGATTGGAGTTTATTCTTTGTTGCTAAGTAGTCGGTTTACATTAGATTTGAATAAATGTTGTTACTCTTCTGAAATGGAAATAAATATTATTTCCTTTCATGCTTTGTACAAACAAGGGTTTACCTTTTCTTTTGATAATGAAGTTGGTGGAATAAATGCTTTCTTTAATAATGTTCTTTATTTTAAAGCATTACCTTGTGATGGTGTGTATGAAGTTGTGTTTGTTGTAGATAACCTAGGAAATAATGTGTTGTGTATTGATTCTTCTAATAATAATAACTTGGATAAAGCATCATTATGGGATTGTCGTCTTGGACATGTAAGCAAGAAACGCATAGGCCAAATCCAAAAGGATGGAGTCTTGGAGTCATGTGAACTAAAGTCAGATGATAGTTATGAATCATGCTTACTTGGAAAAATGACAAAGTCACCCTTTACTAGTTCTTGTGCAAGTGGTGAAGGTTTGTTGGATCTAGTGCACACAGATGTATATGGACCCTTCAAAACTGACACAAGGGATGCTAATCGTTATTATGTGACTTTTACAGATGATTATAGTAGATATGGTTATGTCTACTTAATCAAGCATAAGTCAGAGACTTTTGAAAGGTTAAAAGAGTTTAAACAAGAAGTCAAGAATCAATTGGGCATGAACATTAAGATGCTTCGATCCGATCGAGGTGATGAGTATCTTAGTATAGAGTTCCTCGACTATCTTAAGGAATGTAGGATTATCTCACAATTGACACCTCCCAGGACACCACAATTGAATGGTGTGGCTGAGAGGCATAATCGAACCTTGTTGGATATGTTTCGTTCCCTGATGAGTCGAGCTTTGCTACCAATCTCATTCTGGGGGTATGCCTTAGAGACTGTTGCCCATATCCTTAATCTAGTCCCTACAAAGAAAGTTGCCAAAACTCCTCATGAGATGTGGATTGGAAAAGTTCCTAATGTAGACCACATCAAGATTTTTGAGGTTGCGAGGCTTTCGTGAGGCGTGAGACTCACGATAAGGTCGAACCTCGAAGTGACAGGTGTATTTTCATCGGCTACCCAAAAAAATGCTTTGGTTACCTCTTCTACAGACCCAGTGAGAACGTGGTCATTGTAGCAAGGAGGGGTCTCTTGAGAGAGAGAGAGAGAGAGAGAGAGAGAGAGAGAGAGAGTTCATAAGCCAAGGAAACAGTGGGAGGCAAGTTAACCTTGAAGAAATTCAAGAGTCAAGTGGTGAAGGAACTTCAAACCCTAGCAGTCAACCTGAGGAGGAAACTTATGTTGATCCAATTGACGAGTCTGTACCTCTGAGGCATCCCACGAGAATTAGGAATGCACCTGAGCAATACTATGGTTTCCGTATTACTGTGGAAGATGAGACACTTATCAATGATGAGACATTGGTAAGTATGGATGAACCTAACAGCTATGCGGAAGCCATAGCAGGCCCCAAGTCTGCTAAATGGAAAGAGGCAATGGACAGCGAGATACAGTCCATGTATGACAATCAAGTTTGGAACTTGGTTGACAATGTACCAGGTCGTAAGACAGTTGGGTGCAAATGGATCTTCAAGAAGAAGACCGACATGGATGGTAATGTACACACATATAAGGCGTGATTGGTTACAAAGGGATTTTCTCGAACTCCGGGAGTTGATTATGATGAGACCTTTTCACCATTAGCAAAGATTATGTCTATTAGGGTCCTGTTAGCCATTGCTGCTTTTCATGACTATGAAATATGGCAAATGGATGTCAAAACCACTTTCCTTAATGGAAAGTTGGCTTAGGATGTTTACATATGTCAGTTAAAGGGTTTTGTCAGTACAGAATACCCTAATGGAGTGTGTAAGCTTGATAAATCCATCTATGGATTGAAACAAGCACCTCGCAGATGGAATATTTGTTTCAACGAGAAAGTCAAAGAGTTTGGCTTTTCGAGGAGTGAAGATGAATCTTGTGTATATGTCAAGGCTAGTGGGAGTATAGTTAGCTTTTTGGTACTGTATGTGGATGACATACTACTCATAGTAAATGACATTCCAACTCTACAGGATGTTAAGTCCTAGCTTGGGAAGTGTTTCACTATGAAAGACCTAGGAGAAGTTACCTATATTATAGGGATAAGGATTTTGAAAGACCGTAGTAAAAGACTAAATGGACTTAGTCAAAGTACCTACTTGGAATAGGTGCTGAAGAGGTTCAACATGCAAGATTCCAAGAAAGGAGAGTTACCCATTCAAAGTATTGCCAGATTGAGTAAGACTTAGAGCCCGAGTACCAAGGCTGAGATAGCATAAATGCGTTGAGTACCTTATTCTTCCATTGTAGGCTCGACCATGTATGTTATGACTTGTACTTGTCCGGATGTAGCCTTGGCTTTCATCATGGTTAGCAAATATCACTGGAATCCTGGCAAGGCTCACTGGACCGCGGTAAAGAATATCCTCAAGTACCTATGGAGGACTAAGGACTGGGTCCTTACCCTCGGTGGGAATGATGACTTGAGAGTATTAGGGTATAGTGATGCTAGCTTTCAGACTGATAGGGACAATTTCCGCTCTTAGTCAGGCTGGGTCTTTACCTTAAACGGAGGAGCAATTTCTTGGAAAAGTTCCAACCAGGAGACAGTGGTTGATTAAACTTGCGAATCAGAGTATATAGCGGTGAGCGAGGCAGCGATGGAGGCTATATGGCTAAAGGACTTCATTCGAGACCTTGGAGTTGTACCAGCTATAAAGGAGCCTATGGAAATTCTCTGTGATAGTGAAAGTGCAGTTGCCATAGCGAAAGAACCAAAGGATCATGGGAGATCCAGACACATCGACAGAAAATACCAGTTCATCAAACATCGAATAGAAGAAGCACTCCTCGTGGCAAAGAGGGTATCATCGGATGAGAACCCAGCAGATCCCCTCACGAAGGGACTAGGTAGGGTTAAGCATCTCTAGCATGCCAGGCGCATAGGGCTGAAGGATGATATTAGTTTTAGTAGTTAGATAGCTCTGAATTTTGTAAAGTGTAATTGACATTTGATGATGAATAAAAGTTGTGTTTATTTATGAGTAAGGTGTTGCTATCTTTTGTCAATCATTTACTATTATTTCTTTTACATGTTTTCACTTCCAGAATATTTATGTTATGTATTACATATTATTCAAATTCTCCACAGTTGGTCATATGTTGGAAGTAGGTATGAATTAAGACTGTCATGGGTTGGCTTGTAGAGGTCTAAGATGTTGGACATAGCTACAACACACATGAGTGCTCATAATTTCTAAGTATTGGATTCAACCCATGCTTACTGGTATCACTTCATGGAATTTATCTTGAGTGATCGTGAGACGGTAATACCATATAAGTCTTTAAACCTAGAGATATGACTTGTTGCCTATGAGTTGGTTATACACTGATTGTACGAAAACACATTGGTAACTCGATGTTATAAAACATGCTTTTGTGTGTGATTCAACAAGTAGTAGAAGAAGCATATGAGTCGAAGTTTATATGTTCCTTCTTGGATTAGAAGCAATATCTGGGCCCCTCGATGATTTTGTTTTGACCCATGTAGTGGGCTCGGTCAGAACTAAATTGATGTGTTCGATAAAGTTCTTTGTCAAACAAATCGGAAATCGAGAAGCAAACTGTTGGACAATAAGTAAGACATTGTTCCATGTATTTGTCCGGATGATATCTAGAACAGAGGATTATATGATCACTTATATTAAATGTCGTATCATCATCTCATTTCCTAGAGACCTTGAAAGAGTTACGATTGCTAATCGATTCCTGAAGTCATACTTGCAGTTCTAGTTATTAGACTTATCCAAGTGGGAGACTGTTGGATAAGGTGTCTAAGTCCATAACTATTTCTGGTATGTACTTGACCCAGTTTTGCATGGTCCATTTGGGTTGCATGGCATCATGCATTTGGATAGACTAAAATGAGAGAAATAACATGTATGGTTTATTAATATATTATAAGGTCTAACATATTAATAATATTATTTAATTAGTATTGATCAAGAATTAATTTAGAATTAATTAAGTGATTAAAAGGTGACTAATTAAATATATGGGTTAATTGTGTAAGTAATCCATTCTTGTATAGTGGGCTAATGCTCCATGGATTATCAAATTTGGCTAAAACCCATAGGATGCTCCATGGTGGTTATAGAACCCATGGGTCATGGAAATGAAAGGTCATGACTATTAGGGTTTAAATGGTGTAACCCTAATTGTAACACACCATTTAAGGATCCTTATGTTCACCAAAATCGACACTTAAGCAAGAAAGAAGAGGGCTAGATGATTTCAAGTAGTGTGACATTTCTCTCAAAGTCATTCCAATAACATTTGGTGTTGTGTGAGACATTTGAGGCATCAAAATTGGGGTGCTAGGCTCACAAGGTTTTCAAGGAATCCAAACTACTACAATGTATGTTTTCTAGCTTACTTTTATGTTAAAAGTTCCCCGTGTATGCTAGATAGGATTATTAACCTTGGAAAATCAATTTTGCATGTATCTTAGTCAAACATAGATCCAAGGTTTCTTGGGTTTCATGAACACCTTAGGAGTACTATAATGCTCAAAACCCTACATCTGCCATATATTTTGACATTTAGGTGTGTTTACATTTTAAACTCTCAAGTGAGTTATGTTTGAGTTTTCTTGATTAAGAGTAATGATTAGATTATTTACTATTTTAGTTTGATGTGATGATACAATAAACATACATGGTAGGTAAAATGTGATAGGTGGTTAAACCGTTGCCATGTCTTCTTTTCCAGTTCCCTTCATATCAAGCCCATAACTAAACGGTGGTTTTGTTTGCTTCCCTACTCTCTTTGTGGATCTTACTAGCCAACATGCTGGTTATATTGACCAATTGGATTTCTTAAGTTAGGTATTTTACAAATATAACTAACCAAGCTTCATATTAAATTACAGGCTGCTGTGAAATTTGAAGAAATGAGGCATATCTTTCATTATTGCTATGGTCTTGAACCAACATTGGTTGAGTGTGCTGAAGCCACATTATTTTTCTTCCTTTTGGCATATAATGTGTAAGCATCCATGTCAAATATGAAGCTGAAAATTAATGTTTTACCTTAATAATTAAAGCATACTTGCATTCTTTTTTATCAAGAAGGCAAGTAGCACTTTTTCATGTGAAAATGGGTAAATTTGGCTACGGTTCATTGGTTAGTGGTTATGTTATTAGATATAGTTTTGGTTTATATCTCGGACCCTGTCCATTTTGTTACACATGTTATACAAAATTGTTGCTTTAAAAGTCTTATTATTTTTTAACTATGCAGGAAGGGACATATATAGTATATAGGATGACGACACCAATAAACCATTTGAACAACATATAATATTGGAAATTTTGCTTGTTGATGTCACATCCATGCTACATACTTCAAAATAGATCGACTTATTAATTTCTATTTTGACAACACATGTTTTTCATATGCTTCATTCTGAGGGTTATTGGTTAAGCATATGAAGGAAGTAGCTTTAGGTAAAAGTTGTTGGGCCGGAACTTTTTGTCAAGTTTAAGGGTAAGAATTTGAATATACCTCAGGTAAGCACTAATTCAACTTCTTCAGATTGATGTAGCAGCTATAGTTGATTGCTTCTCTTTAGTAAAGATATTACTTTTAAGATTATTTTCATGCACATGTATTAGCCCTATAACAACTTGTTCACATTGTAGATTAGATTTTGTCCATGGTACCCCTATAGACACACGTTTAAAGAGTAAATAGGGATATACCTGATGGGTTTGAGCCACAAGAACATCATATGTGCTCATGCAAACCCTAATGCTTGGATCTAGATTTCTCTAATTGTACATGCATTCATCCAAGACTTACTAACCCTAGATCTAATGATAATAACTCGAAATTATAATGACCAAAACAGATCTAGAAGGTTACCTCTTGTTACTTGCTTGAGTCTTCCTCTTCCTTGAGCTTAGAATCACAAGTGTAACTCCTCTAATGGTTACAAACACAAATTAGAAAGAAGGCAATTATGAGAGAGAAGAGAGGATGCTAAAATCGGCCCTAGGGTTTCTATTGGAATCAAGTGTCCGAAAATTGCATATAGGGGTCTCTATTCATACTATAGGCTGCTAGGGTTTCTGCCAAAACCCTAATGGACAACTTATTCACCAAAAAGCCCATGGAACCTTCTGGAATAGGTCCTATGGATGAAATTTTGATGGATACCCATCATAATTTCGTTCTCCCTTTAATCCATAAAGTTTCCCAACCCTAAATCCAACTATCACACATTTGACAGTTTAAGCCCCTTTATTTAATTAATGTCTTTTAGTCACCAAATTAAATCCTAATTAATTTATGACCAATATAAATCAAATAATATGATTTCTCTTTTAATATATTATTCTTATAATATACTAATAATCATAATATCTTCTCTCTTTCCATAAATTACCCTATCAAGTTGCTATGGTGAAGGGTCAAGTACTTACCAAATATAGTTACGGGCTTAGACACTAATCCAACTGTCAACCACTTAGATAAGTCTAGTAACTATAATGTAAGTATATTCCGATTAGCAACTGTAGCTCTCAAAGACATTGTCGAACTCTGATCTTATCAGTAACCTGTCCTTTAGATAAGGGATCGTATAGTCCTCTGATCTAGATATTGTGCAGACAATCACATGGAACATAGTCATACTTATTGTCCATCAGTTTGTTTCTCGATCTCAGATTCATTAGGCATAAAACTTAATTGAACACATCAATTTAGTCTTGACCGATCCCGACACATAACTCAAATCAAATCATCGAAGGGCCCTGATATCGCTTTTACCCTCTTAGGATAAAAGTAACAGGTAAACTTCGACATATATGCTTTTACTATTCACTAATCAAATCATACACAATAATGCATTTTATGACATCAAGTTACTGATGTGTTTTCGCATTATCAATGCACAACCAATCAACCAACAATAAACCATATATCTAGGTTTTAAGACCATATGATATTATCATCTTGCGATCACTAGTGATAAATTCCATGGAGTGATTCCAGCAAACGCGGGTTTATTCCAATGCTCAAAACTTGTTCATAAGCACTCATGAACGTTGTAGCAAACCTTTGATATGTCTAATACCTTTTAGACAATCTACACACCTATTCATAACAGTCTTCATGCATATCTACTTCCAACATATGAACGACTATGGACTGTTCGAATAATTCGATTATTCTTAAATAACTCAATTATTTAGGAAGTCAAAACATGCAAAGTGAAACAATAGTTAAAAAATCAACATAAGATAGTAACTTTACTTATAAACAATACTCTTTTATTTAATCATCAAATGTCAATTACATTTATCTATTACACGTTTCTAAACTATCTAATCTAAACTTATATCGTCTTTCAGCTCAATGCTCATAGCGTGCTGCAAGTGCTTAACCCTACTCAGTCCCTTCAAAAGCGGATCTGTTGGGTTATCTTCTGATGATACCCTATTCACTACAAGGAGTGCTTCTTCTACCCTATGTCGAATAAAGTGATATTTTATGTCGATATGTTGAGATCTACCATGATCCCTCGGTTCCTTAGTCAAGTCAACCGCTCCTTCATTATCACAGAAATTTTCCATAGGCTCCTTTATGGTAGGTACAACTCCAAGGTCTCTAATGAAGTTCTTCAACCATATCGCCTCCTTTGACGATTCGCTCACTGCAATGTACTCTGATTCTCACGTTGAGTCAACTACGGTTTCCTGCTTGGAACTTTTCCAAGTCACTACTCCAACATTAAGGGTAAAGACCCAGCCTGACTGCGAACGGTAGTTGTCTCCGTCGATCTGAAAACTAGCATCACTATACCCTCGCACCTTTAAGTCATCACTCCCACCAAGGACTAGAACCCATTCCTGGGTCCTCTGAAGGTACTTAAGAATGTTCTTGATTGCGGGTCCAATACGCTCTGTGCGGGTTCCCTTGATATCTACTGACCATGCTCAAAGCGAAGGCCACATCAGGGTGAGTACAAGTCATAGCATACATAATCGAGCCAACTGCAGAAGCGTATGGTACTCGGCTCATTTTTGCTATCTCGACTTTGGTACTCGGGCATTGAGTCTTACTCAACTTGGCATTACTTTGGATTGGTAACTCTCCCTTTTTTGAGTTCTCCATACTAAAACGTTTTAGTACTTTGTCCAAGTAAGTATTCTGACTAAGTCCTATTAGTCTGTTACTTCGGTCTCTCACTATCCTTATTTCCAAAATATAGGAAGCCTCTCCGAGGTCCTTCATAGCGAAGCACTTCCCGATCCAGGAGTTAACTTCCTACAGTATCGGGATGTCGTTTCCTATGAGTAGTATGTCATCGACATACAATACAAGGAAGCTAACTATACTCCCACTGGCTTTGACATATACACATGATTCATCTTCGCATCGTATAAACCCAAACTCTTTGACTTTCTCATCGAAGCATAGATTCCATCTGTGAGACGCTTGCTTAAGTCCATAAATGGACTTCTGAAGCTTACACACTCTATTGGGATGCTTCGCATTGACAAAACCCTCTGGCTGAGCCATGTAAACATCCTCAGCCAACTTCCCATTAAGGAAAGAGGTTTTGACATCCATCTGCCATATTTCATAATCATGAAATGCAGCAATGGCCAGCATCACCCTAATAGACTTTATTTTCGCAACTGGTGAGAAGGTCTCATCATAGTCAAATCTGGGAGTTTGAGTAAAGCCCTTCGCAACTAATCGCGCCTTATATGTGTGCACATCCCATCCATGCCAGTCTTCTTCTTAAAGATCCACTTGCACCCGACGGTCTAACGTCCAGGCACATGGTCAACCAAATTCCAAACTTGGTTGTCATACATGGACTGAATCTCACTGTCCATCACCTCTTTCCATTTTGTAGACTTCAGGCCTGCCATGACTTCCTCATAGTTGTTAAGTTCGTCCAAATTCACTAGTGTACTATCGCTAATGAACGTATCCCCTTCCATAGTAATATGAAAACCATAAACCTGGTGTTGAACCCTAACTCTTTTGGAACGTCTAAGAGCTAAGGACTTGTCAATTGGTTCAACCGGAGTTTCCTCCTCGGGTTGAGCGCCAGCGTTAGAGGTTCCTTCATCGCTCAGCTCTTGAATCTCTTCAAGATTGATTTGCCTCCCATTGTCTCCTTGGCTTATGAGTTTTCGCTCTAGGAAAACCCTTATCCTCGCAACGAAGACAACATTGTCACTCGGTCTATAGAAGAGATATCCAAAGGATTTCTATGGGTAGCCGATGAAAATACACTGCTCACTACGAGGTTCGAGCTTGTCATGAGTCTCTCGTCTTACGAAGGCCTCGCAAACCCAAACCTTGATGTGTGCCATCGAGGGAGCTTTCCCTGTCCACATCTTGTGAGGTGTTTTGGTAACCTTCTTTGTAGGGACTAAGTTAAGGATATGGGTGGTAGTCTCTAAGGCATACGCCCATAATGAGATAGGTAGTGAAGCACGACTCATCATGGAACGAACCATGTCCAACAAGTTTCAATTACGCCTCTCACCCACACCGTTCAACTGCGGTGTCCTAGGTGGCGTCAATTGCGAAACTATTCCGCATTCCTTGAAGTAGTCATGGAATTTAAGACTTAGGTACTCTCCTCCTCGATCAGATCGAAGCATCTTAATTTTCCTGCCCAATTGATTCTCCGTTTCTTGTTTAAATTCTTTGAACTTTTCAAAATTTTCTGACTTGTGTTTGATTAAGTAGATATACCCATATCTACTATAGTCATCAGTGAAAGTCACATAGAAGCGGTTCGCATCCCTTGTGGTGGATCTAAAGGGCACACATATATCGATGTGTATGAGATCCAGTAGACCCTCACCCCTTTCACAAGTGCTAGTGAAGGGTGACTTGGTTATCTTTCCAAGTAAACAAGACTCGCACACGTCATCGTCCCTAAGGTCAAATGACTCCAACACTCCATCCTTTTGGATTTGGGCTATGCGTTTCTTGTTAACATGTCCAAGACAACAATGCCACAAGCATGATTTATCCATACTACTGGAAGAATCCACACACAATACATCATTTCCTAGGTTATCTACAACCATAACAATTTCATAAATTCCATTACAAGGCAATGCTTCAAAATATAAAACACCATTTAGATAAGCATAAATAGAAACTTTCTCATTATCAAATGAATATCTAAATCCTTGTCTAAACAAACCATGAAATGAAATGATGTTTCTTGCCATATTTGGCGAATAGAAACAATTATTTAAATCTAAACCTAATCCATTACTAAGCACTAAAGAATACACTCCAATCTTGGTGACAGGCGACGATCTTCTATTCCCCATGATTAGATTTATTCTTCCACGCTCGACATCCCTATCTCTTCTTAGTCCCTGCAAATCAGAACATATGTGAAAACCACATCCGATATCAAGAACCCAATAAATAGCATGGGATGAATCATTATACTTAATTGTGTAAATACCTGCGAAAGATGGCTTGATCTTCCCATCCTTGATGGCTTGCAAATATTCCGGGAAGCTTCTCTTCCAATGCCCTATTTTGTTGCAGTGGCGGCACTCTGCCTCCTTTGGGTTAGATTTGGGCTTAGCAGAACCAACTTTGGTTCCACTAGAAGAGGTACCATCTTGGGATTTTCCTTTATGGTGGCTCTTCGAAGGAGCCTTCCTCTTCTTACCCCTCCCTTGCCCAATGGCCAAAACAGGAGCAGCGGTTGGAGTGGGAGTTGATGCAACAGACTTGTCCTTGAGATTGCTCTCATAAGTCCTAAGCAATCCTTGAAGCTTGCTCAAGGTGACCTCTTCCTTATTCATATGGTAGGTCATGCGGAACTGGTTGTAGCAGGGAGTCAAGGAGTAAAGGATAATGTCAATTTCCAGCTCTTCATCGAAGTTAGCATTCAACATCAGCAGGCGATCAACGTATCTCTGCATCTTTTGCTGATGACCGGTAATAGACTCTCCATTACCCATTTTGGCAGTGATCATCGAAGTGATGATCTCATACCTTTCTTTCCTCGCACTTTGGTGGTCCCGGTCAACCAAGTCTTGATGCATCTCATAGGGATAGTAGTCCTCCTACGACTTCTGAAGTTTAGCAGTCATGGTCGCCAGCATGATGCAATGGACTTTCGTAGCATCACGCTCATGGGCCTTAAAGGCAACGATGTCTTCGGGAGTGGTAGTGTTGATGTTCACCTCCTTCAGCTCCTTATCGAGGACATACTCTTTGTCCTCGTAACAAGTGACCATTTGGATGTTGCGGATCCAATCATTGAAATTGGACCCGTCAAAGATCACTCTCCCACACAAATTCATGAGTGAGAACGAGACGGAGGAGTTCGAGCTGGAAACATTATTGTTGTTAGAGTTCGACATCTGAAATAGAAAAGAACATAGTTGATTAGAAATGATTCCCTAATTAAACACCCAAAATGAGAAATTAGGGCTAGCATCCAACAACATTATTTACACATTAAAAAAGGGATGTCGTAATCTAACACGCAAATAATTTGAAGGTAAGTGAATGACGATTCACTAATTTTCCACCATGAAAAAACATAAAAGGCTTTAAGTTTTAAATGTATTGAAAATTCCTAGATTCCTTTGAGATTCATTGAACTTTTCAATGGCATGTTTAAATCTCGATATGCCCATTAAGTTTGTGACTGGGATGCCGAGGATCACAAAGCGGGTGCGAATAACCACGCAAATGTACATGTTTCCCTCATTGTTACAGTCACATATTCGATGTTCCGGTTAACCACTCACGCTCCATCGAACTATGAAAAACAATGAGTCACCCTTTGCCACCTTTGCTTAGAACCAATTAGTGTGTCGGTTAACCACACACGCTCCACCAACTTCTTAGCAAGGGTACAAAGTGTAATTTCATGGAATCGCATCAATTCACTTTTCCTAAAGTAACTAATATTGGGAATTTTGTAAAAACGTTTAGTTACTTTATATAGATTCATTATACTTATTAATGAGAAAGGGTTGCCCTATCCTATCCGTTCGGCTAACGACCCTCCACCAATCAAGGAAGAGGTGGGTGAGAGTGGACACCCATTAAATGGCCATTTTATAGGCCATAACCTTATATCCCCCTTATAAATTGGCTTCGTGAATAAGGCCTACTAACGGTAAGAAAAACATTTAAGTTATACATATATAAATATTAATCTTATAATACTATAAAGTGTAATGTTGAATTTTAAACTTGTAAAATTCTAGGGTTTGAAATTCAAATTGTTCAAAATAAACATTTTAATGACAAAATTTAAATTTCAAAACTTGAGGACAAGTTTTTGAACTTTTCAAAACATAAGGATCAAAAAACAAATAATTTTAAATTAAACAATTAATTTAATGATTATCTAGATTTGACCTAATCAAGATTAAGATAATTCACCAAATAAATTCAAATAATCAAATATTATCAAATAAGGAATTTATCATTCAATTAATTGGTAATTATCTTTTGTTTTGTTAAGTATATTGATAAAAAGGTCATAAAATTCGGATTTTATTGAACCAAAGCAATTTAGGTAGGTATCCTTAAGCAAAACAGCAAGAAATCCCGAAAACTTTCTGTCTGACGTCTAAACTCGTCGCGTTCATTAGGCAGAAATCATAAAAATCGATTTTAAATCTTGAACAAATAAACAAGGCATCGATACAATAGAAACCAACCATAGCTCTGATACCACTGATGGGTTTAAGCCACAAGAACATCCTATGTGCTCATGCAAACCCTAATGCTTGGATCTAGGTTTCTCTAATTGTACATGCATTCATCCAAGACTTACTAACCCTAGATCTAATGATAATAACTTGAAATTATAATAACCAAAACAGATCTAAAAGGTCACCTTTTGTTACTTGCTTGAATATTGTTCTTCCTTGAGCTTAGAATCACAAGTGTAACTCCTCTAATAGCTTACAAACACCAGTTAGCAAGAAGGCAATTATGAGAGAGAAGAGAGGATGCTAAAATTGGCCCTAGGGTTTCTCTTGGAATCAAGTGGCCGAAAATTGCATATAGGGGTCTCTATTTATACTATAGGCTACTAGGGTTTCTGCCAAAACCCTAATGGACAACTTATTCACCAAGCAGCCCATGGAACCTTCTGGAATAGGGCCTATGGACGAAATTTTGGTGGATCCCCATCATAATTTTATTCCCCTTTTGATCCATAAGGTTTCCCAATCCTAAATCCAACTATCACACATTTGACAGTTTAAGCCCCTTTATTTAATTAATGTCTTTTAGTCACCAAATTAATTCCTAATTAATTTATGACCAATATTAATCAAATAATATGATTTCTCTTTTAATATATTATTTTTATAATATATTAATAATCATAATATCTTTACGGGCTTAGACACTAATCCAACAATACCTATACCTTTGGTTACTTCTGGTGTTCAAAAAAATCTAAGATACCTAGATTTAGCTCGCATGGATGATTTTGGTTTAAAATGTATGGGTGTTCATACATATCAAACATGGGTTAAAAGAAGCAATATCATATTCACAAAGATTCATAAAGTATGATCAACTTGAAGTATGTCACATACTATTTTAGGGGTGTAGGATGAAGTCTCAGAGTGCAGTAGGGTTAAAATGAATAAAGATTCACAAAGATTCATAAATTTTGATCAAATTTTTTAAATTTTTGTGAGGTTGAAATGAATAGAATTCATAAATCACATATTGAAAGGAACATTAAAGCTTATTGCATGGCTATCTTGATTCTCAAAGCAACTGCTTAGTTTTACCAAGAAGTCGAAAGAGTAACTTGTATTTTAACTTATTTCTTAAATATATGAAATTTTTGATAGATTTCAAGTAATATTTAATGTTATTTTTTCAGGTGGATATTCAGTGTCCTCACATAATCATCTATGGTGAGCTCCATCCCCATAACCTTATAAACTAGGGCAACCGCAATTGGAGATCAGGCAAATCATTTTTGCAGGTTGAAGCTTTATACACCAATAAAAATACTTTGGAATCTATAAGAGTTTGACATGTATATGGATGAAAACAACAACTCTATAGAGGATGCTATGAGAAAAAATTTATAAGATGTTTACCGGAAGGAAAATGTTATAAATCATAAAGAGGAAAACATAACTTCTACTCCAACTACCTTTGTGTCCTTATAATATTAGGAACAATAACAAAAAAAATTCAATAAGAAGTTATATTGCGAGTATAAATCGTTTTTTCATGAAAAACTTAATACTAGCTTACTAATAAATTCTCTGGGGTCGTGATTATCACGACCCCAATAAGTTTCCTAGTGTATATATATATATATATATATATATATATATATATATATATATATATATATATATATATATATATATCTTTTGAGTTATACCGGCCAAATTAAAAACTCAATCATATACCTTAGAAAAAATTATAAATATAACCAAATTTTTTAATAACTTAGTTTAAAATAGTAAAAAAAAATAGTTTTTTTTTAAGAAATAGCCATCCAAATCACACGTCATTAGACTCAACTACGATTTGGTTCAGTAGAGATGTGGGTATATTTTTGACTCATAGGATGATAGTAAATAAACCTGAAATTTTAGAAATAATCTGATTTTCACACTTTTAATTTCAAGAGTACTCTTTATTCTCTCTTTAATGGCTTGAAAATATTATTCTTACGAGAACTGTATAAGTTATCTACTAATTTCATGTTTTAATCGTGTTTTATTAGGTTTTATACATTTATGATATGTTTATATACTTTTGGTAAAAAAAAATGAAAATGTTGAAAATATTTGAAGAATTCTCTGTTAGCTAGGAGGAAATCTCAGCTCATAGGGGCCAAATCACGTGACAGGTTTTTAGATGATAATATACAAGTAACTGATGCATAAGTCTATACAAGTAACTGATGCATAAGTCCTACATTAAGGACTTTGGAATCTATAAGAGTTTGACATGTATATGGATGAAAACAACAACTCTACAGAGGATGCTATGAGAAAAAATTTATAAGATGTTTACCGGAAGGAAAATGTTATAAATCATAAAGAGGAAAACATAACTTCTACTCCAACTACCTTTGTGTCCTAATAACAAAAAAAAATTCAATAAGAAGTTATATTGCGAGTATAAATCGTTTTTTCATGAAAAACTTAATACTAGCTTACTAATAAATTCTCTGGGGTCGTGATTATCACGACCCCAATAAGTTTCCTAGTATATATATATATATATATATATATATATATATATATATATATATATATATATATCTTTTGAGTTATACCGGCCAAATTAAAAACTCAATCATATACCTTAGAAAAAATTATAAATATAACCAAATTTTTTAATAACTTAGTTTCAAATAGTAAAAAAAAATAGTTTTTTTTTAAGAAATAGCCATCCAAATCACACGTCATTAGACTCAACTACGATTTGGTTCAGTAGAGATGTGGGTATATTTTTGACTCATAGGATGATAGTAAATAAACCTGAAATTTTAGAAATAATCTGATTTTCACACTTTTAATTTCAAGAGTACTCTTTATTCTCTCTTTAATGGCTTGAAAATATTATTCTTACGAGAATTGTATAAGTTATCTACTAATTTCATGTGTTAATCGTGTTTTATTAGGTTTTATACATTTATGATATGTTTATATACTTTTGGTAAAAAAAAATGAAAATGTTGAAAATATTTGAAGAATTCTCTGTTAGCTAGGAGGAAATCTCAGCTCATAGGGGCCAAATCACGTGACAGGTTTTTAGATGATAATATACAAGTAACTGATGCATAAGTCTATACAAGTAACTGATGCATAAGTCCTACATTAAGGACTTTGGAATCTATAAGAGTTTGACATGTATATGGATGAAAACAACAACTCTACAGAGGATGCTATGAGAAAAAATTTATAAGATGTTTACCGGAAGGAAAATGTTATAAATCATAAAGAGGAAAACATAACTTCTACTCCAACTACCTTTGTGTCCTAATAACAAAAAAAAATTCAATAAGAAGTTATATTGCGAGTATAAATCGTTTTTTCATGAAAAACTTAATACTAGCTTACTAATAAATTCTCTGGGGTCGTGATTATCACGACCCCAATAAGTTTCCTAGTATATATATATATATATATATATATATATATATATATATATATATATATATATATATATATATATATATATATATCTTTTGAGTTATACCGGCCAAATTAAAAACTCAATCATATACCTTAGAAAAAATTATAAATATAACCAAATTTTTTAATAACTTAGTTTCAAATAGTAAAAAAAAATAGTTTTTTTTTAAGAAATAGCCATCCAAATCACACGTCATTAGACTCAACTACGATTTGGTTCAGTAGAGATGTGGGTATATTTTTGACTCATAGGATGATAGTAAATAAACCTGAAATTTTAGAAATAATCTGATTTTCACACTTTTAATTTCAAGAGTACTCTTTATTCTCTCTTTAATGGCTTGAAAATATTATTCTTACGAGAACTGTATAAGTTATCTACTAATTTCATGTTTTAATCGTGTTTTATTAGGTTTTATACATTTATGATATGTTTATATACTTTTGGTAAAAAAAATGAAAATGTTGAAAATATTTGAAGAATTCTCTGTTAGCTAGGAGGAAATCTCAGCTCATAGGGGCCAAATCACGTGACAGGTTTTTAGATGATAATATACAAGTAACTGATGCATAAGTCTATACAAGTAACTGATGCATAAGTCCTACATTAAGGACTTTGGAATCTATAAGAGTTTGACATGTATATGGATGAAAACAACAACTCTACAGAGGATGCTATGAGAAAAAATTTATAAGATGTTTACCGGAAGGAAAATGTTATAAATCATAAAGAGGAAAACATAACTTCTACTCCAACTACCTTTGTGTCCTTATAATATTAGGAACAATAACAAAAAAAAATTCAATAAGAAGTTATATTGCGAGTATAAATCGTTTTTTCATGAAAAACTTAATACTAGCTTACAAATAAATTCTCTGGGGTCGTGATTATCACGACCCCAATAAGTTTCCTAGTATATATATATATATATATATATATATATATATATATATATATATATATATATATATATATATATATATATATATATATCTTTTGAGTTATATCGGCCAAATTAAAAACTCAATCATATACCTTAGAAAAAATTATAAATATAACCAATTTTTTTAATAACTTAGTTTCAAATAGTAAAAAAAATAGTTTTTTTTTTAAGAAATAGCCATCCAAATCACACTTCATTAGACTCAACTACGATTTGGTTCAGTAGAGATGTGGGTATATTTCTGACTCATAGGATGATAGTAAATATACCTGAAATTTTAGAAATAATCTGATTTTCACACTGTTAATTTCAAGAGTACTCTTTATTCTCTCTTTAATGGCTTGAAAATATTTTTCTTACGAGAACTGTATAAGTTATCTACTAATTTCATGTTTTAATCGTGTTTTATTAGGTTTTATACATTTATGATATGTTTATATACTTTTGGTAAAAAAAAATGAAAATGTTGAAAATATTTGAAGAATTTTCTGTTAGCTAGGAGGAAATCTCAACCCATAGGGGCCAAATCGCGTGACACGTTTTTAGACGATAATATACAAGTAACTGATGCATAAGTCTATACAAGTAACTGATGCATAAGTCCTACATTAAGGACTTGTACATTCGATTTTTTGTCAACGTCTTGTTGTATTTAATATAATTTAGTAGTTTATAATGCATGATATTTAATATTAGTGACTTGTATATATTGTTTTTGCAAAATTCTTGCAATACATGATGTATTCTTACTAGTTTAATACTAGATAAATTACTCATTTCACCTTATAACTAAGCCTTAACATTCAACTATTTTTTTGAGAATCACGACCCAAGTTTTTCACAACTCAAAATGTCGGGCAAATATACCTCTTCAATGGAAGAAGACGAAATCATACTTTTAAGTTCTTGAATTATCATTAAGGATGATATAACATCTCGAAATCCAGGTATTTACCTTTTACCCCCTTGGTAAGAGAATTTTTTGTATTTTGGTCCCAATGACATTTTTGTAATTTTTGGGCAAAGGGTGAGTATGTTAGGAGTACATTGTTGTATGCATGGCGTACGTGGCAGAATCCTAAACCCTAATTCTTAGGGTTTGGACCCTTTTTACACATCCTTAACTCTCAAGGCTTCTTTCTTTCATCAGCCTTCAAGCCCCCATTTCGACCCTTTTAAAACCCTAATCCATTGAGAGCATCTTTGACCCATTTTTGTGTGTTTTGGCGATCTTGAAGGAAGAGGAATCAAGAGGAGACCATCTTAGAAGATTGGAGCACTTTGGATCCAGAATCACATCATCATTTGACACCATTTGGAGGTAAAAAGCTTTGATCTTAATGAAGTTCTTCTTAGATCTTGTTTAGACATGGTTTTGTGTTCATTTTGGTCTTATTAACTTGGTATTATAAGTATGGGTTACTCTAATGCATATGAGTTGTAGACATTTTGGAGTGTTTGGAAGCATAAAAATATGATATTGGTCACTAGTTTCCTTCCATGCATGAACTAGGATGTCTTAATAAATTAAGAAGTTAGTGTAGAGTTTTGAGCATTCTAACAATCCTAAGGTGTACATGCAACCCTAGAAACCTTGGATCTATGTTTTACTATGATACATGCAAAATTGATTTTCCAAGGTTCTTAACCTATCTAACATATCATGGGAACTTTTAAACATAAATGCTAGAAGAAGAACATACATTTTTGTAGTTTGGATTCCTTGAAAACCTTGTGAGCCAAGCACCTCAAGTGCGATGCCTCAAATGTCTCACACAACACTACAACACTTGGAATGACCTTGAGAGAAGTTCACTAACATCTGAAAATCGGCTTTGACACACCCCCGAACCGAACGGTGGAAACGTTTGAGGGCTCTTGTGACTCAAATTGAATACCATCACAATGAATATACATGAATCATAACACAAATCATCACCATGCATTGGAATATTACAACTGATATTGTTTACATTCACTACATTGTTTTAAACGTTACATTTCCATAACATATACTGTCTAATAGATAATTTAAGCAAAACACGATGACATAACTTGGTACTTATTCTTCGGCTTACCTGTTACCTGAGAATACAAGTTATTTTGAAAAACGTCAACATATGAAATGTTGGTGAGCTCATAAGTAATGTTATGGAAAAATGATTCTTGTGAAGTTTGAAAAACCCAGAAAATCCGATATTTTCTGAAAAGAGTATTTGTATATAAAAAGTGTGAAGATCCGTAAATATGCTTGTCGATTTTGAAAACATGTATAATTGTTGAACTTTGTATACATCACATAGGTGAAAATGTTGAACTTTCCGGGAAAACCCGATGTTTTCCCAATACGCAAATTACATGACTTGTTTATTGTTATACCGATACAACGAATGTTTTTGATTACCCATGTGACATTGGATTAACTAAGGTTTGTGAGTGGTTACAATCACGCATTAACGAAAATGACTAGTTTATAACTACAGGTTACGAACGATCCCTAAGGTGTCATTCGTACTACTCACATAATCCAACCACCCTGACTTCTCTTGATTAACGCCACGAATCTGATTACTCGAATTCTCAGAAGCCGTTTAACCGAGGAGAAAGGAGGGTACGAAGCCCCCTTTATTTCCATAAGTTATTCAAGGCTATCGGGAATGCGAAAGGCACTTGGCCCGACTCGCATTTGACTTCTTGACCTCAATAGCAGTACTAATGGACCATTAGGGCCCAATAGCACAATAGAGCTATTGAAAGTCCTTTTACATGAAATTGGGTCATAGAAGGCCCATTAACATGTAAGTGCGTTCCCTTTGGGCCCAAAGATCATGTTATTGGGCTAGCAAGGCCCAACAAGCACAATTTGAAACTTTCAAGCCCAAAGTTTGAATGTTGACTCCTCATAGTTATCGCGTGTTTATTGAAATACTATGGGTTATTGATTTTTGTTTTGTTATTGATTCGAGACCGAATCAATTCGTTTTGTAACGATATTGGGTGTTGAGAGTGTATTTATTTTTACATTTCGTCGGTAGTCGTGGATCTTGTATTTTGTCTTAATGAATTAATTTGTTTAAAAGTAAGATTTTTACCTTTACACAACCTTTCTTTTATAAAAATAGCACTTTTAGTCCTTTATATAAAAGAATTTCATTTTAGTCCTTAAAACATTATTTTGACACTTTTGTATCATAAACTTGGTGAAAAGACATTTTGGCCTAAATTTATTTTGTAAACAGCTTTTGTTCTTCCAGAATAATGTTTTCTCGGTTAAAACCCTCAATTTCGCAACTTTTACAGTTTTGGCCCAAAATAGAAAATTTTTACATTTTTGATCCTATTTGAATTTGAAAAGAATTTTTGACCTTTGAAATAGTTTTAATACACTTCAAATCCCCTGTTTTTACAGAAAATTGCATTTTCAGCCCCTCAAACTTGTAAATCTCGCATTTTGAGGCTTATTAGGCCGAAAAGCCCAAATCTAGCCCATTAAGTTCAAAATTTACATTTTAAGTCCCTCAAAAATGTTGTTGTTCAGAAAAATTATTATAGAAACTGTTTGGACCCTTTTGACCCTCTAGAAACTATAATTTGTCGGTTTTGACCCTAAGTTTTGTATTTTTGACAATTTAAGCCCAGAAATGGGTTTTATGTTCAAGTATGTTCATCCTAACCATATAAACTATTTTTCTTGACTTGATTAGTGTAAAATAGTTGAAGTTATGTTTATTTCCTTCCTCATGTTTTAGATCTCGGTTTTTACACACTTTTTGGATAGCATATTTATCACAAACACATGATATCACACACATACATGCATCAAATCATACATAGCATACATTTACACATAGATCTACACATTTACTTCTATTCTCCCCCATAAAAACTGAAAAGAAGGGGGGTATGAAACTCACCTTGAGTTGTGGATCGGTTTTGAAGAAGATTTGGAGAAGTTTGGTGCTATTTTCGGCCCTAGCAAGTTCCTTGGATGGATCTCGAACTTAGTGGGTTCTAAGTGATGGGTTTTAGGTAAAACAAATAAACTAGAAAACAATTCCTAAGTTCACATGCAACCTACTTTGGATCTATGTTTTATCTATTGAACATACAACTTTGAATCGCAAAAACAAGAACCCTAGGGGAGGGAGGCTATAATCGAAATCTACAAACTAGGGTTTAGTAATTACATACCTTTCAATTGTTATAGTAAACAATTGATGATTCCCTTGATCTTGATCTTGATCTTGATCTTCTTGGAAGCTTAGCACCACAAGTGTAATGCCTCTAATGGAATCACACCCAAACTAGCAAGAAGGAAATTAGAGGAGAGAGGGAAGAGGGAGTATGCAAAATTTAGGCCCTTAGGGTTTCTTCCAAAGAAAAGAGTGACCAAAACATGAACCAGGAGGCTCCTTATATAGCTGAGGGATCTAGGGTTTAGGAAAACCCTAGTTATCCTTTGCTTAGGGCCTCAGCAAACCCAAGGGCCTTATCCAAGCCCCTATGGACGAAATTATTAGGGTTTCCCCTAAAGATTTCGTCCACCCTTATCCAAGGGGGTTCTAGAGCGTTCCACTCAACTATTAGATAATTGCAAACTAGTCCCTGCACCTTATAATTAATTCTTTTAACCCCGAAATTAATTCTAATTAATTTCTGGCTAACAACTAATTAAACCAAATAAATTAATATCTCTCCTTTCATAATTTCCTTGTCCGGTTGCTAGGTTTGAGGGCAACCCAAAAGGACTGTGCTGCTATCAATTCAAGTACATACCAATTATAGTTATGGGCTTAGACACCTAATCCAACAGTCTCCCACTTGGATAAGTCTGTAACTATAATTGCTAGTATGCCTTCTAAATTTGACCAGCAAATTGTAGCTTCCAAAAAGCTGCTGCCGAACTCTGACCCAGTCAGTTACGTGTCCTAAGATAAGTGATCATATAATCCTTCGTTCTGCTAGATATCCCTAGACAAAAGACATGGAATGCAATCAACCTCTTTGTCCAGAATCTATGTTTCCCGATTCCTGATTAGTGATGATGTAGGACTTCTAATTGAACACATCAATTTAGTCCTGGCTGGGCCCAGCACATAAGTCAACACCAAATCATCGAGGGGCCCACAGATATCGCTTTTTCCCATTAAGGAAAAAAGAACGAATAAACATTGACTCATATGCTTGTATCTTTTACTCATTAGACCATACATGATAATACGTTTTATAACACCAAGTTACTGATGCGTTTTCGTATTACCAATGCATAACCGACTTGCAAATTACAACTCATATATATCTGTTTCAAGATCATAAGATATTATCATCTCAGTACTACTCGTGATGAATTCCATGAAGTAATACTCTGAGCAAGGGTTTATCCAATACTCAAATCTCAATTTCTGAGTACTCATGAACGTTGCAGCAAAATCTATTGCCATGTCTATCCTTAGACAATCTACAATCCAATTCATGACAGTCTTGATTCACTACTTACGTCCAAAAGTACGAGCGACTGTGGAGTTTGAATAATCTTATTATTCGGGAAGTAAAACATGCAAAAATGAAACACAATAATAAACAATTGACAAAAGGTAGAACCCAAACTTATAAATAATACTTTATTATTTAATCACCAAAAGTCAATTACATTTACTTTGTTACAAGTTTCAGAACAAAACTAATCTAACTACTAAAACTAATATCATCTCTCAGTCCTATGCTCCGAGCATGCTGAATATGCTTAGCCCTACTCAGACCCTTTGTGAGGGGATCTGCTGGGTTATCTTCAGATGACACCCTCTTCACTATAAGATGGCCTTCTTCTACTCTATGTCTGATGAAATGGTACTTTCTGTCGATATGTCTGGTTTTACCATGATCTCTCGGTTCCTTTGTCAAGGCAACCGCTCCTTCATTATCGCAGAATAGTTCCATAGGCTCCTGGATGGTTGGAACAACTCCGAGATCCCCGATGAAGTTCCTCAACCAAGCTGCTTCTTTCGACGCTTCACTTGCTACTATGTACTCTGATTCACAAGTAGAATCAGCCACCGTATCTTGCTTGGAACTCTTCCAAGTAACTGCTCCTCCATTTAATAAGAATACCCAGCCTGACTGAGAATGGAAGTTATCTCTATCCGTCTGAAAGCTGGCATCACTGTAACCATCTACTCTCAAAGTATCATTGCCGCCAAGTACAAGGACCCAGTCCTTCGTTCTTCGCAAATACTTGAGTATATTCTTCACGGCTATCCAATGAGCTCTACCTGGGTTTCCCTGATAGCGACTGACCATGCTCAAAGCAAATGCCACATCAGGACGAGTACATGTCATAGCGTACATGATCGATCCGACAGCGGAAGCATAAGGTACACGACTCATGTCATCTATTTCCTCATTTGTGCTCGGGCATTGAGTCTTGCTCAATTTGGTATTGCTCTGGATAGGTAGCTCTCCCTTCTTGGAATTTTCCATACTAAACCTCTTTAGTACCTTATCCAAGTATGTGCTCTGACTAAGTCCAATTAGTCTCTTCTTTCTATCTCTCAATATTCTAATCCCAAGAATATAGGAGGCTTCTCCTAGGTCTTTCATGGCAAAACACTTTCCAAGCCAAGACTTAACTTCATTCAAGGTTGGAACTTCGTTACCAATGAGTAATATGTCATCGACATATAACACCAGCAAAGTTACTATACTCCCACTAGCCTTGATATACACACAAAACTCATCTTCACTTCTAGAGAAACCAAACTCTTTGACTTTCTCATGGAAGCAAAGATTCCAGCTGCGAGATGCTTGTTTCAATCCATAAATGGATTTCTCAAGCTTGCATACCCTATTGGGAAACTTTGCATCAACAAAACCCTCTGGCTGACTCATGTAAACATCCTCAGCCAACTTCCCATTAAGGAAGGCAGTCTTGACATCCATCTGCCAGATTTCATAGTCATGAAAGGCAGCTATGGCGAGCAATATCCTAATAGATTTAATCTTAGCCACCGGCGAAAAAGTCTCATCATAGTCAACCCCTGGGGTTTGAGTGAAACCTTTTGCAACCAGTCGAGCCTTGAACGTAGGCACATTCCCATCCATGTCTGTCTTCTTCTTGAAGATCCATTTGCACCCAACTGTCTTCCGACCTAGTGCACTATCAACCAAATTCCAAACTTGGTTGTCATACATGGACTTAATCTCGCTGTCCATTGCTTCTTTCCACTTGGAAGCCTCTGGGCCTGCCATTGCTTCCTTATAAGTGACTGGTTCATCTAAGTTTACCAGTGTTCTGTCACTTATGAATGTGTCACCATCTGAAGTAATATGAAAACCATACAACTCAGGTGGCACACTCACCCTAGTGGATCTTCGAAGCGGTAATGATTTATCAACCGGTTCAACAGGGACTGTTTCCTCTGGTTGAGTGCTAGTGTCATCTAAGGTTCCTTCATTGGCTGACTCTTCAATCTCTTCAAGGTCAATGGTACTCCCATTGTCCTCTTTGAATATGATCTCTCTTTCCATAAAGACTCCTCTTCGAGCTACAAACACCACGTTTTCACTGGGTCTGTAGAACAAATATCCAAAAGACTGCTTTGGGTAACCAATGAAAACACATTTCTCACTTCTAGCTACTAGCTTGTCGTGAGTCTCTCGTCTTACGAAAGCTTCACAACCCCAGACTTTAATATGTGCTAACGAGGGAACTTTCCCTGTCCACATTTCGTGAGGTGTTTTGGCAACCTTCTTTGTAGGGACAAGATTGAGGATGTGGGCAGCTGTCTCTAAGGCATACCCCCAGAAGTGAATAGGAAGCGAGGCACGACTCATCATAGAACGAACCATGTCTAACAAGGTTCGATTACGCCTCTCAGCTACACTATTTAACTGTGGTGTCCTAGGAGGAGTCAATTGTGAGACTATCCCACATTCTTTCAGATAGTCGTTGAACTCGGTACTAAGATACTCCCCGCCTCTATCGGATCTAAGTATCTTGATCTTTCTGCCCAATTGATTTTCGACTTCATTCTTAAACTCTTTGAACTTTTCAAAGGTTTCTGACTTATGTTTGATCAAGTAGATGTAACCATATCTGCTATAATCGTCAGTGAAAGTCTCATAGAATCGATTAGCATCCCTTGTGGTTGATCTGAAGGGCCCACACACATCTGTGTGTATGAGATCCAACAGACCTTCACCTCTTTCACAAGACCCTATGAATGGTGATTTTGTCATCTTTCCCAAAAGACAAGATTCACACATATCATCTGATTTTAGGTCAAATGATTCCAACACTCCATCCTTTTAGAGTTGGGCTATGCATTTCTTGTTAATGTCTCCAAGACGACAATGCCACAAGCATGCCTTGTCAACACTATTAGACAAGTCAATATTAAGTACACTATTTCCTAAGCTATCAACACAATTCACTGTTTCATACACACCATCACAAGGTAAAGCTTCAAACACAAAAACACCATTCTCATAAACAGAAATTGAACCATTCAAATCATTAAAAGAATATTTAAAACCTTGTCTGAACAATGCATGAAATGAAATAATGTTTCTCGTCATCTCAGACGAATAGCAACAATTTATTAAGTCTAATCTAACATCATTACTAAGCAATAATTGATAAACTCCGATCTTGGTCACTGGTGAAGACTTTCTGTTCCCCATGATCAAGTTTATCCTCCCATGCTCTATCTCCTCACTTTCCTTTAGCCCCTGCAAATCAGAACAGATATGAAAACCACATCCTGTATCAAGGACCCATGAACGAGAAGATAATGAGTTATTAGCAGAAATAGTGTAAATACCGGCCGAGGATGGCTTCACTTTGCCATCCTTGATATCTTGCAGATATTGTGGGCAAGATCTCTTCCAATGCCCCTTTTGATTTCAGTAAAAACAGGTGGCCTCTTTTGGATCAGAAACATGGGGAGTGGAACCATTGGGCTTAGCCTTCGGGCCATTACTAGATGACACAACTTGAGCCTTGCTCTTCCAGTTTTGCTTGGGAGGACCTTTCCTCTTCTTCCCCTTACCCTGTCCAATGGCCAAGACAGGGGCACTTGCAGGTGTGGAGGGTATACTTTTACCCTTCATCCCTGCCTCAGCTGTCTGCAACAAGTTATGCAATTGGCCAAAGTCTGCTCAGTGTTGTTCAAATGGTAAGTTAAGATAAACTGACCATAACAATCAGGCAACGAGTTCAAGACCATGTCAATGGCCAATTCCTCATCGAAGTGAATGTTGAGCTTGACCAAACGCTCTATGTAGCGTTGCATTCTTTGCACATGAGATACAACCGATTCCCCCTCCTTCATCTTGCAAGCCATGAGTGACTTGACTACCTCAAACTTTTCTTGACGAGCTCGCTTATGGTACTTTTCCATAAGGTCCTAGTTCATCTCAAAGGGCCAGTAGTCCTCATAGTACCTCTACAATTCTGGGGACATGGTTGCAACCATGATGCATGCCACTTTGGTAGCATCATCATAGTGTTTCTTGTAGGCAGCATACTCTTCGGGAGTGGCTTTTGACTCATCAAGTTCTTTGAGATCCTTTTCAAGGACATACTCTTTGTCCTCAAATCTAAGCACCATCTTGATGTTACGCATCCAATCGTTATAGTTGGAGCCATCCATAACGACTTTGGAGCAGATGTTTAGTAGAGAGAAGTTGTGGCTGGAGGATGATGAAGCAGAAGTGTTTCCAGGAGTAGACATCTGAAAAGAAAGATAGTTTTAGTTAGATTCCAAGACACCTCAATATAATAACCCAAAGATATCATATCAAGGTTAGGACCCAAGTATGACGATTTACAACTTAGAAATGGGATGCCGAGATCCAAGTTCAAATCTCATAAAGGTAGGTGAATGACGATTCACCAATTCCACCATTAGACAAAATAAACGAAGTGAAATTCCTAATTCTTTTGAGATACATTAAAACTATTTAATGGCATGTTTTAATCTCGGATTATGCTCTACTAATTGTGACTGGGATACCGAGGATCACAAACTAGATGTGAATAACCATGCAAATGTGCTTGGTAACCTTATTGTCTTTATCATTAACTATTGATGTGCCGATAAACCACACACGCTCCATCAAAATGATAATTATAAGATTCCCATTACTACTCTTTATTAGTGCCTTTTAGTGTGCCGGTTAACCACACACGCTCCACTAACGACCAATAAAGCATAATGTGCAATTTCATGGATTAGCATACTTTTCACATTTTTCCTAAAGTAACTAGAGTTGGGATTTTGAAAAATAGTGTTCTAGTACTTTCTTTAATAGCATTATACTTTTAATGAGGAGTAGTTGTCCTATCAAATCCGTTCTGCTAACGACCCTCCACTAATCAAGGAAGCGGTGGGTGAGAGTGGACACCCATTCAACTACCATTTTATAGGCAATTTCCTTATACCCCCCTTATAGACTAGCTTCGTGAATGAGGCATACTAGCGATTTGACTGACCATATTCTTATACATATATAATATTTAACTTTTAATTATAATATATATAAGGTGTGTTTTAAAACATTTTAAAACTCCAAGGGTTTATATAAATTTTTTTTTTTCGAAATTTAAACTATTAAATTTTAAATTTAAATAAACCAATTTAATTAGATTTAATATTTATCTATTAATTAACTTTTAATTAATTTATTAAATCTTGTAAGGATTATCTAATTAAATTAAACAATTAATTTAATCCTAATCCATATCCCTTTTAGATTTCGAAAATATGGGGATAGGATAATTTCCTTATTTTTCTCAATTATCCAATAAGGCAACTATTATCCAAAACAAAGAAACCCTAAAATCTCTAGCATATTTCGAAATTCACAAGGGAGGAGGCTAGGGTTTTTCAAAACCCTAACCCTAATTTCGATTAGGGTTCTTTGGAGGCTAGGGTTTTCAAAAACCCTTTGATCCATAACCCAAAAAATCGAAAAATGGCCTTTAGGGTTTAATAGCTATAAACCCTAATTTGCAATTCAACAATTATGACAATTCAATTTAAAACAAATAATGGCTCTGATACCACTGATGGGTTTTAGGAAAAACAAATAAACTAGAAAACAATTCCTAAGTTCACATGCAACCTACTTTGGATCTATGTTTTATCTATTGAACATACAACTTTGAAACGCAAAAACAAGAACCCTAGAGGAGGGAGGCTATAATCGAAATCTACAAACTAGGGTTTAGTAATTACATACCTTTCAATTGTTATAGTAAACAATTGATGATTCCCTTGATCTTGATCTTGATCTTGATCTTCTTGGAAGCTTAGCACCACAAGTGTAATGCCTCTAATGGAATCACACCCAAACTAGCAAGAAGGAAATTAGAGGAGAGAGGGAAGAGGGAGTATGCAAAATTTAGGCCCTTAGGGTTTCTTCCAAAGAAAAGAGTGACCAAAACATGAACCAGGAGGCTCCTTATATAGCTGAGGGATCTAGGGTTTAGGAAAACCCTAGTTATCCTTTGCTTAGGGCCTAAGCAAACCCAAGGGCCTTATCCAAGCCCTATGGACGAAATTATTAGGGTTTCCCCTAAAGATTTCGTCCACCCTTATCCAAGGGGGTTCTAGAGCGTTCCACTCAACTATTAGATAATTGCAAACTAGTCCCTACACCTTATAATTAATTCTTTTAACCCCGAAATTAATTCTAATTAATTTCTGGCTAACAACTAATTAAACCAAATGATTTCTTATTAATATATTAATCTTTTAACATATTAATAAAATCATTTATATTAATTTATTAATCTTATAATAAATTAATATCTCTACTTTCATAATTTCCTTATCCGGTTGCTAGGTTTGAGGGCAACCCAAAAGGACTGTGCTGCTATCAATTCAAGTACATACCAATTATAGTTATGGGCTTAGACACCTAATCCAACACTAAGATGCAAGATCTCGAACTTGAATGGATTAAGAGATGATTTTTGATGAAAAGAAGTAGCTAGAATATGGATCTAATCAATATCTTACCTTAGATGATGAGTTTTTGTGGAGAATATCCTTGAAAGCTTTTAGATCTCGAAAGTTTTGAAGAAGAAGTGAGAAGATGTTCTTGAAGACGTAGAGAGAATGGAGTGAATTTTTGTGAGTGTGTGTGTGTTGTGTTCAGCCGAGAGCAAGAAGGAGAGGAGATAAGAGAGAGTAAGTGAGGTGATTATACATGGGAACATGAGAAAAATGCATGGTTATCCCATGAACAATTGTGAGGTGGCATCAAAAGTCAACACCTCCTCTTGGGTTGGGCTTGGGCCGAGAATAAAGAGGGAAAAAAAGATTTGGGCCCTTAATGCTTAAGCACTTATTATAATCCATTTAGGTGAATTTTTGGCTCAAATAAATCTAGGAATGATTTTTATGGCCTATTAGGGCTAATATAAATTTGTTTTGGTCCAATAAGACTCATTAAAGTTAATTTAGTTTATTTTGGGTTCATAAGGCCCAACAATGTTAAGTTTCATGTATATGGGTCCAATTAAGGCCCATTTGAGAGTTCTAGGTTCAAGATAATCCAATTGGAAACTTATTGGTCCATTGGACCCAATAAGGAAATCCTAGTCCAAAATGGACTTAAACAAGGATTTTTAGGGTTTCCAATTATTTGTTGACTATTTGCAGTGCTTGTATGAAGTGTTTGATTGAAATTTTATTGTTATTGAATAAGCATCTTACGTGTTTTCACATTGTTGGTTCACATTTGTTATCATTGTTCTAAGTTTACAAGGCATCAAAATTCCTAGTTGTGACAGGCTTTCCCTCTTTCTTGTACTAGTAGTAGTCATAGAGTCGATTTTGCTTGCATAGGGTTCTTTATATAATTGTAGCACAAGTAGGGTTACACCATGTAAACCCTAATTATCATGGCTTTTCATATTCCATGATCCATGGGTTTGTAACCTCCGTGGACTATCCATGGAGCACCTTATGGGTTTTAACCCAATACATACAAACCATGGATCATTAGCCCACTATACAAGAATAGATAATTTACACAATCTACCCCATATATTAAATTAGTCTCTTTTTGATCACTTAGTTAATTCCAAATTAATTCTTTGATCAATACTAATTAAATAATATTAATAATATATTATAACTTATAATATATTAATAATCCTTAAGTGTCCATTCTCTCATTTAGTCTATCCATGTGTTGCAATGTCATGCAACCCAAATGGACCATGCTATCCGGGTCAAGTACATTCCAGGAATATTTATGAACTTAGACACCTAATCCAACAGTCTCCCACGTGTATAAGTCTAATAACTATAACTGCAAGAATGACTTCAGGAACCGATCAGCAATCTTAGCTCTTTCAAGGTCTCGCGAAACTGAGATGATGATGATATGCCATTTAAGATAAGTGTTCATATAATCCTCTATTCTAGATATTAGCCGGACAAATACATGGAACAGTGTCTTACTTATTGTCCAGCAGTTTGTTTCCCGATTTCCGATTTGTTTGACATAGAACTTAATTGAACACATCAACTTAGTTATGACCGGGCCTGGTACATGGGTCAACATAAAATCATCGAGGGGCCCAGATATCGCTTCTAATCCAAGAAAGAACAGATAAACTTCGACTCATATGCTTGTTCTACTACTTGTTGAATCATACACAAAGGCACGTTTTATAACATGGAGTTACCAATGCGTTTTTGTACAATCAATTTATAAGCAACTCATAGGCAACAAGTCATATCTCTAGGTTTGAAGCCTTATATGATATTACCGTCTCACGATCACTCAAGATAAATTCCATGAAGTGATACCAGCGAGCGTGGGTTGAATCCAATACTCAGAACTTATGAGCACTCATGAGTGTTGTAGTAACACTTTGCAATTTCCAATACCTTAGACATCTACAACCAATTATATGACAGTGTTTATTCATATCTACTTCTAACATATGACCGATTGTGGAGAATTTGAATAGTATGAAATAACATAACATAATTATTCTGGAAGTCAAAACATGAAAATTGAAATGATAGTAAATGATTGACAAAAGATAACAACACTTTACTCATAAATAAACACAACTTTTATTCATCATCAAATGTCAATTACACTTTACACATTTCAAAGCTATCTAATTACTAAAACTAATATCATCCTTCAGCCCTATGTGCATCGCATGCTGGAGATGCTTAACTTTGCCCAGTCCCTTCGTGATGGTATATGTCGGGTTCTCATATGATGATACCCTCTTTGCCATGAGGAGTCCTTCTTCTATTCGATGTTTGATGAAATGGTATTTTCTAACAATGTGTTTGGATCTCATGTGATCCCTTGGTTCCTTTTCTAAGGCAACTGCACTTTCACTATCACAAAAAATCTTTATAGGCTCCTTTATAGTTGGTACAGCTCCAAGGTCTCCAATGAAGTCCTTTAGCCATATAGCCTCTGCTGCTGCCTCGCTCACCGCTATATACTCTGATTCGCACGTTGAATCAGCCATTGTCTCCTGGTTGGAACTTTTCCAAGAAATTGCTCCTCTGTTTAAGGTAAAGACCCAGCCTGACTGAGAGCGGAAATTATCCCTATCAGTCTGAAAGCTAGCATCACTATACTCTAATACTCTCAAGCCATCACTCCCATCGAGGGTAAGGACCCAGTCCTTAGTCCTCCGCCGGTACTTGAGAATGTTTTTACCGCAGTCTAATGTAACTAAAAAAATGGAAATTTGAAGATGAAAATTTAAAACTTAAAAGTATGAAGACATGTGATAAAAAAAAAATGTGTGAAAGAGCTCTAGCCACATTTAACCAATTTGTTAGTGAGAAGATCATAAATGGACCCTCTGATAATGATCAACAAATTATTTCATGTATGACAAAAGGTGAATTCTATAATTAGTGGATTCGAAATGTTTTAAGTAATGCTAAAATAAACATGTATATTGAAGTGTAGATGAACATGTCATTTTCATACAAACGACATGTCTTATAGTATCATGTAGAAAAATACTTTAGAAAATAAAATGTCTTAAACAAATATACTTAACTTAGATCCTGATCAACCAGGTTCATCAACCGTTTCTCCCTTGAATTTTCAATAATCATTTCCATGGGATTAGTCGACACTACCTGACCAAGAAACTTTGGAACAAAAAAAATAAATAAACGGTTGTTATATTATAGTTTTGTAATACAATAAATATTTACGTGGAGATAATGTAGAATGTAAAAATAAAATCTTACCAAATGCATCACGAGTGTCGAGATTCCTAGCTATCAAATCCTGGAAAGTCACTAAATTATAAGGATCCACCATAACAGCAAAATCATTTGATAAACGAACTTTGGTTGTTTTGTAGAAATTATTTTTATGCTTATGATCAACCAGCATGTAATCTCCTTCATTTTTGGTCATACCAAAACTATTAATTTCTCTTTCAGATCCTTCAACAAAGAGGGCTTCAATGGAACTAATGAGATTTTTTTATTGTTGTTTGTATTCTAGTGCCATGTAAGTGAAAAAAAATGGTTAAGTTTAAAATTTTATAAATTAAAAGCAACATAATAACAAAAAGAAAAAATTGTAAATAGCCGTCAATTAAAATCATGTCCAAGCTGCCGAACATGTTTGAGTTGTTTTTTAAGTTTGCTTCCAAATTAAGAGTACTTAACATAAATGTTTTATGGTTTCCTTGGATGCATCGATGCCAACAACCTTATCAAAGACGATCTCATCGTGATTGTTTTGTGCCATGAGTGTAATATGAAATAGAAAACAATTAGAATTAGAAAGAACTTTTAAATGAAATAAAAGGGACATATATAATGCATTTATCTATAAAGATGTATATTTATAAAAATGTATGAAAGCTATTATAACTGTCAATAAAATTGTTTCTATACTTAATTTCACATGATGCATAAATAGATTATATATTATTTGCTATTAAATCAACCTAAAAGTGTAATAGGAAAATATCAAAGTATTTTAAAATCATACCAAAATTAACCGGATTCTTATGACATAATAATTAAAAAAAATCATAATATCTAATATATAAAAATAACATTTCATAATTAGTGTCAATTCCAACGATAGTTAATTTCTGTTTTGTTAAAGGTACGTAATATATTTTCATGTTTATAGAAAAGTTTTAGAAAAGTAGTTAATCGATTTCATGTAATTTATGACAAAGAAAATTGAAATATATGAATACATATATTTGATACAGGAATAAAAAAATAATCGAAAAAATATAAAAAGCGAAAGAAGGTACTGACTTTTTACTGCACAACAACGAATGTTTGAAGCAAATAATGATGATGAAAGTTATAAACAATAAGAATGATGTTGTAGAAGAATGTTTGAAGAAACGAAACGATTGAAAGTAAGTGTGAGCCGCAGATTCAATGGTAAATTGCAATGTTTTAAAAACCGGTTTGAACAGGCCGGTCGAACTGGTTGGACCGAGAACTGGAGGAGGGAGCGGTTCAACTATCACCGGTTTTACATTGATTTCTTAATCAGATTGAACCGGACAGTTTTTAGAAAAAACTGGTTGAATCGGTTAAAATAAATCGGTTAAACCGAATAAAAACACATGAAAATAACAATTTACATAATATACTTTGGTGATTAAATTTCATATCTATTTAGTTTTATCTAAATAAAAACATATGGTAAATGTTATAAATTTTTTTATGTGTTTGTATTCATTTAAAACTATATTTCGTTACGGTATTATACTTTATTTTCTTTTTTATGTATATGGATTATGTAAATCACTAAAACTTATGATTATGTGTTATTTTAATGTATTTGGATTCATCTACAACTTATTTTTATGTGTATTTTTAATGTTTGAATTTGTAAACATCAAATTTATGGTTTATATATGTATGTATGTGTAGGAAAATAGAAAAAACATGAAAACTATAGAACTGGTTGACCTGGCAATCGAACCGGTTAAACCGGTTAAATTGGAAACTGGTCATCATACCGATTCAACTAAAAAACCGATTTTTAAAACATTGGTAAATCGTATATGTATGTGATAATTTGAATCTGATTTTTTTTAGTATTAATGGTTTCCTAATAAAAATGGATTTTATATTAGTGGTTTAGTAGTATAAATCTTAATGGTTGATATTAATACCTTAATTGAAATGGTTTGTTACTAATATGTTTTTAAAGCTGATCATATGTGTTGGGGTTGCAAAGTTATTCATTCATGACTTTGTAAATGTTTGACTTTTGTAAAACCCACTTGCATGTGGTGCTTTAGCCTTTAGACCCATTTGTTTGTTAGAGTGAGAGAGAGACATGTAAACACCTCTATAAATAGTGGGTTCATACCACTTGTAGAGGTGTGCTTGAGAGATGTAGAAGTGAGTGTGTAAGTGTCTGTTAATTATGTAGTCTAGATCTAGATCCTTTTTGTAACACCATATACATTCAATATATCTCTTAAACACCCAAATCACCATGTTCAATTGTGCAAGCTTTAATTCCGCATGCTAAACCATGTTCTTTGTCACTACAATTGGTATCAGAGCTTGGTTTTCACGATCAACGTGACTTTTGAAGAACGATTCTCGATTTGGCAATTTTTGTCACAATTTGATCAATTTTGGTGAGTCTCTCTCTATGATCTCTCGTAATATTTGGATCGTGCTTTGCGTTCTTGATTCATGATCGTTTGACTCGTTGGATCAAATTTTTCTTGAAAAACCCCATTGATGATCTAACAATTTTTTTTTTGATCAATTCTCACTAAAAACAAAATCAAATTTGTGTTTACTGTTCATTGATCTAAAATTCATTTGATCCTTATCGTGAGCAAAATTCAAAGATTTGTTACTGTTCATGTTCAATCATAGAGCCCAAGAATTTTCGTATATCAATTAATATTCAATTAAATCATTTGAGCCCAGATCCAATTCGTAAATCCAAATCACAAATCAGTTACTGTTCATTGATAAATTGTTTAAGCCCAATTGTTCTTCACATATTGTATTCAGATGTCCGATTCGATGCTTAATACTTCATCGTCCTATGCTTAGACGAGTTGTACGTCTAGATCATCCAAGCAACTCATCTGTTGCTTTCTTGTTCTTGATTCTTGTTCGATTTTTTTTAATAATCGATCATGTTAATCGACTTTACTTAGCTTGTGACTCGATTTGTTTTATTACAAATCGATTATGATCAAGTCAAATTTGAGAAACATTAAATTGTATCACTGATTTTAGTCAAATCGATCAAGAACACTTGAAGGAGATGAAAAATATAGTTTGAATAATGTGTTTGATATGAAATCTGACTCCAGATTCATTAATTTCGTGTTTATGATTGGTTGACTTTAAAAAGTCAAACTGTGAAATATTCAAAATCGATTTTGGAGGTTGTTATAATCGATTGGTAATGTGGAATCGAAATTGGAACTATGGTTGTAATAACGATTTCGAAGATCTGTATTGGGTTCGCATAATGATGTTAGTTCGCATATTGATTTTGTTCATCATACGAGTTCGTGATTTTGAAATTGGGGAGTAATGTTCGCATGTTTGGAGTCGATAGATTGGAGTCTTAGTGTAATAGATCGATAATTTTGATTTGGAACAATTTTTTAGAGTCGGTGATTGTTTGGATCAAGATTCGAGCAAAAACTGGTGATTTTGAAACTGAGAACAAATATGCGATGCGAAGTCAAGATGTTTTTGATTTGGATCGAATATTGAGCTTTGAAGGTTTGATGGGTCACAGCGATTGTCGATGGGTATAAGAAGGATGCGAATGTGATTCAGTTTGTTTTTCACTTCTCATTTAGTGAATCAATTTAAAGATTAAGATTGGTTCCGCATGATTGAAGAATTGGACAGTAGTGTTATTAAGTTCGCATATGGGTGAATCAAATTCAGTTCGCATTTGAGTGTATAAAAATCGGTTTCGCATTTGGGTCTCAATTAATTTCGCATTTGATTAATTGGATTAAAATGCGAAGGTATGCGAAGGAATGTGAATGAAAATGCGAAAGCTTTTACAGTAAAATGCGAATTGGGGAAGAAAGCCAAGAGTTTCGCATTTGGTCCCTACTCTTTTCAAGAAATAACACAAGTAGCCCAACTTCGCAAGTTTGAAGAACATGCAGAAATTGTAAAAACGAATACCTGTAGTTTCGCATTTTTGACAGTTTATACCCAACTTCGCAAATGGGGTCATAAAATGATGAAATTGCAGAATTTTCAAATCTGGTCCCTGCAGTTTGTGCGAATTTACACATTTTACCCAGTTTCGCAAATTGGAGTGTGTTTCGCATATTTGGCTGTTTTTGGCGCAACGGGTCACTGCAGAATTTTGAAATTGACAATTTCTACCTATTTTTGAGAAATTTTGTCAAAGGCGATCTGTGAACGAAGCTAAAAAAATTCAATATTTTTTTTGGATTTTCCGGATTGAAGCAAAAAGTTTATGCCACATGTTAAGGGGGAGTTTTAACACGAAAAATTCCGAATAGAACACGTTCTTTTTCCATGGAGTTTTATAATCAAATTTCGATTATAAAAAAGGGGAGAATTTTTATATGGAAATTCGAACTTGAATTTTTCATATTACGCGGATTTGAAGACCGAAGTGATCTTGAAGGTTTGAAGCCACGAGATGATGCAATTGGAAGTTCGGAAGTGATGTATTCGAAATGGGTTTGGAATTATTGAAGATTTTTGGGGTGTGTTTTTATGCGCAACTTTTGGTGATTATTTGGAGTTTGGAATACTCTTGATCATTCGTTGTTGCTCGGATTGTATGGTCTCACATCCTAGAGCCCAAATTAAAGAATCATGGAAGAATTGAAGATTGAAGTTCGTTTCGACATGTGTCACCTTTGAGGCTCGAACCGCGTAGTGCTTATTTTGGAAGATTTGAAGTGGGTCATTCATTCCTAACTTTGAGGGGGAGAATGTTGGGGTTGCAAAGTTATTCATTCATGACTTTGTAAATGTTTGACTTTTGTAAAACCCACTTGCATGTGGTGCTTTAGCTTTTAGACCCATTTGTTTGTTAGAGTGAGAGAGAGACATGTAAACACCTCTATAAATAATGGGTTCATACCACTTGTAGAGGTGTGCTTAAGAGATGTAGAAGTGAGTGTGTAAGTGTGTGTTAATTATGTAGTCTAGATCTAGATCCTTTTTGTAACACCATATACATTCAATATATCTCTTAAACACCCAAATCACCATGTTCAATTGTGCAAGCTTTAATTCCGCATGCTAAACCATGTTCTTTGTCACTACAATATGAAAACCTTTATAACCGGAAATTCAAGATTTAAAATATTGAAAGATTTTATTGGAATTATATACATTCTATTTCAATGGATATTAGTTAATTTTGTTTGGCAATTGAAAAGCTTTTATTGAAATTAAATACAAAAGATTTGGAAAAGATGATGTTAACAATTTGATCTAAGGGTAAAAAACATAAAATTGAAATACAATCAAGAGCTCATATTATTTAAAATGATGTTATAATGTTTCTCTTTTAGTAATATTTAGAGATTTTTCTTAAAAAAAGTCATTTTACAATTTTGGTTTACGTGAAATCATTTTCACGAAATTAGTTTTTTGTAAACTTTTTTTTTTCGCCAAATAACTTTTATATTTGTTCGTTTATAATTTTTTTTTTGCCTTATTTTATATTTTAACAACTTTATTATTTTTTAAAATGTTTTTTATTGTTTTCATGTATTTATAATTATAGAAACATATGAAAATTAAGTTTTTTTAAATATTCATTTTCACAAACACGAAGTTAATTTAAAAAAATATATATACATTTTTATGTATAATTAAATTTAATTCCAATGTAAATTATAAATTGCTTATTGTACATACACATAGTATCACATAAGGGCTAACTGTTTTTCTAAAAAAATCATTTCCGACCACTTCTAGTTGTTTCGCGCGGAACATGCACATCTCCACTTGACATTTCGTAGTTGTTTATTTTTCAAAAAACTTCTTTCTGACTTAAAAATTGTTGTGTCTGTGTCGCACGATGCAACATTGGATCGTTCTCTTCAAACCACTTTGCACCTTGCTTTAAGTTATATTATTCAACATTAATTTGTTTTAATTTTTTCAACAAAATGTTTATTATTTTATTAATATTATGAAATATATTATAAACAATTCAAGTATATTTTACATAATTTCAAAACTATTTGGTAAATTTCATATAAATATTTTTTTGTGTTACATTGTCTATAACCAAATATTAATAAATTAAAAAGTTAATTACTAAAATTACGAAATATATTTTAGCTAACCGAAGAAATAACCATCTTCTTGGAAAATTTAACAAATAAACATGTTGTTTGCTAAATTAATAATTTAATTTATTGTTATTTAACAATTATTATGTTTAATTATTTTATATAAACATCTTTAAAATAATATTATAACAATCATCTTTATATTCGATTTGCATATGATTAAAACTAAAGAAAATTTTGATTTAGATTTATTTTTAACTATTGTATGGCTAATTTTAGTTTATTTTAGCAGTCTACGAACTTAAAAAAACTAACAAACATCTTATTGCATTTTGCAAACGTTAGATCCTCATTTTCTGCTGCATACGGTTGTAGATGTGGTTCGCAAACTACAAATGTTTTAACTTCGAAAAAGCAAACAACAACATAGTATCAACAACATGAGATCCGACCCATCCAACTTATTTTTATAATTTTTGTCCAAATTTTAGTTTTTTTTTTTTTTTTTTTTGAATTTGAATTTGAATTTGGCCCATATTGTTTACAAAAATTTCCCAACTTTTATTTCGGTTAGCATATATTTTGATAGCATTTGACAAACATTTAGACACATTTAATAGCAATTTAAAGCCAAAATGGATAATGCAAGTAATTTTTTAATTATCTTTTGCCTTTTGCATACATATAAAATCTGTGTTGCAATGCACGGGATAGAACTACTAGTTTATAAACAATTAGCAATGAATTATTGTTCAAGCATCGCTAATTGTTAGTAACCGGGTAGCACAACCTCGCACTTTGTTATGAAAAAAATTATGTATATATAATATGTATGACATAGTTTACATTCAACTTAGGTTTAATAATGTATAACAATGTGCTTTTGGGTTGTGAATGAATATGTAAAAAAATGTATTTTTACAACCTTATATGCATGAAAAATGAATACATAAAAAATATTTTAAAAAAAAAAGTCTAATCTGTAAAACCTGAAATCTTTAAAAAATAGGCATAAACAAAGATCTTAAAACTGGAAATTTCTTTAAAAACATGCATAAAAATGAAAACATGAAACTTGAAAAAAATATAACTTTGTAAAAAGAATTTCGTAAAAAGGAAATGTGTAAATAAAAGATGAAAAGAAGTTGATTTTTTCTGAAAAAAAAAACAAGTTTCAAAAAACATACAAAAGAAAAGTTGTAAGAAAATAAAGGAAAAGTTGTAAAATAATTTGGACCTAATTCGTAAAAAAAATGATGATTGAGTTAAAAATATAGAAAATGTATAATTGAAGGGGCGGATATAGATCAAAGTCCAAGGAAAGCACGCGGGTTAGACCGTACTCGGGGTTTGACTCATGTAAAAAAACATAGGAAAAGAGGATTGAACCATGCTCTCATTCATGCCAAGTGATGGTGAAGCCATTAGGCGATGTATCATTTATACTCCTACAAAATAAATATAAAAACTATGTGCGGTTATTAAAAATAAAGTTATTATTTATCATGTCACATTGATAACTAGGATCGGTAGTATAATATATTTCTAGCATTTTCTATATTATTAAAAAACTAACACATTGATTGCAGTGAACAATGTATTAATTAATCTCTTTATATTAAACACAACAAATATAAATACAATAATGAGTTATACAAAAAAGGTCGGTTACATGGGTCTATATACAAATAATTTATACACACCAATATCCCTATGCGTCACAATGGATGAAAACTCATGATCTGAAGACAATAGAAACTCTTTGATGAAGATAGCATCATATTGAGACATATATGGAACATGTAACATCTGAATCCCGATGTATAAATTTTTATTTATGTTTAAAAACCTGGTTGGCCACGACGTGTTGATGGTACCACCACGATGTGGAAAATTGGTCTGAAACTGCTCATCTTAATGGGTGCCACGACGTGACACTAAGTTGGCCACAAAGTGGTGACCATTTTAGCCCAAACCCTAATTCTCGGGCTTTGAGACATATTTAAAGGAAGTAAAGGTTAGGGTTTCCTCTACCCTCAACCTTCATTACCTTCAAATGACTTCTTGTCCAAAACCCTAGTTCTTTTAGAAGATTTGTGCTTATTTTGCAAGTTCTTGGTTGTTTTAATGGAAGAAGAAGAGTTATTGTCTTAATCCAACAAACAAACCTTCCCTTCACTTGTATGCATCTTTTGGGCTTTTTGTACGTCCTCAAGTTTCTATCTTTTAACGTCTTTCTCCTTAGATCTAGGCTTTATGTCATTTTATGGTCCCTTTGATGTGGTTGGTATGGGTTAAAGAAATAAAGTTTGCAACTTTATGGTTTCTTTAATTCTCAAGAGCATTATATCTCATAGATTAAGGAAGTGGTGGTGATTTAGGAACCTTGCTTGAATTATAGGTTATATTGCATCTTTTGACCTAAATTTGGGAAAGGACATGCATGGATAATGGTATGCAACATATCTAACATAATCAAGTTCCATTATTTCCGATGATGACCGAAGGTGTCTAGATTTCTATTCTTAAAATATTTTGTACTTAAGAAAACATGAGAATATTTTACTCCTTATAAATTTTGTTTCCCTTACATGTTCTTAGTATAAATTGATCACCATTTCTTTGTACGAATCCCAATATCAATTTCTTGTAAATTCTTTGTCAATTCAATCACTACACTCGCTGCTGATTTTTTATCATGTGTATTTTTGTCAATACGTTCATATTCAACATCTTGTCATTAAACTCCTGAAACTATAAGTATGGTGTCATTTACACCCAAGTTATGACCATTTTAGTGATAACTCTTTTTATATACTAACATATGACATGACAAAACTCATTGGACTCTAATATAAACTTTTAATATCAGAACATGATATTTTGATGGATTAAAAAGTATAAGGACCAAACTTGGTAAAAACAAAACCTATCGTGGCCAAAGGTAAAGTTTAGCAGAAAAGGGTACTTCAAGGGTGTTTGGGAGTGCTTTTTTAATTAGAAAAGTGCTTTTAGATAAAAGAGCTTATTTGCTTATAGTGGTGGTAAAAAGAGTTTTTTAAAAAGTGTTTGGATAAGTTTTTACAGTGAAAAAACCAATAAGTCAATAAGTTAAAAAGTGTTTGGCTTAAAAAGTGCTTTTTGAAGTTATTTTGGTTGAAAAGCTATAAGCAGTTTCAAAAAGTCATGTTTTCCATGCTTATTAAAAAATGCTTATTGAAGTTTATGGAAAAACCATTCTGAAAAATGTTTTTGAGTTTGCCAAACACTTTTTTTTGGCTTATTAACTTTTCAAAAAACCAATAAAAAAAAAAAACACTTTTAAACCAAATTCCCAAACACCCCCTTCGAATATGGAACAAGGGTTTAGCGTCAAAACACATTCAAAATCTTTCCCTGTGACTCGTAGCTGACATGAGAAGTTTTTGATTTCTGAAAGGGTGAATTGTGATCTCGAAGAACGTAATCATTGTGCGTTCTAGTTGATTTCTTTTTGAAAGATGACAGGAAGATTTGCATTTACATTCATGAAAGGATCTTTAACACAAAAGCTAAAACAAATGGCGTCTCCCGTTGCCAATCCTAGGCATTACTGTTCTTCTTCTTCTTCTTCAGCTAAACCTAAACTTTCTCAGTCTTCTAGAAAGGTAACTTCACTTGACTTAAATTTCGATTTCTTACAATGGAATAGTCTGTGTACTCATGAAAAAAATTCTCGTCAGGAAATTATCGAAAGCTTCATAATTTCGGGTTTCTGAATCGTGGTTATCTTAAATTGTAGGAAAGATTACTTGCAGGAGCTGCAATCGGCGTCGTTGGGGGAGCTTATGCAAGCACTTTGGATAAAGAAACATTCAGGTACGTTACTTAATCTGGATGCGATTAAGGAAAAGAGGGTTTTGATGCTATTATTGTAAGATATTTCTGCAGTGGGTGGCTATTCACAGCAACAAAAGCTCTCAATCCAATGTTTGCATTATTGGATCCAGAAGTTGCTCACCGTTTAGCTATCTCTGCTGCAGCTCGTGGGTGGGTCCCACGGGAAAAGAGGCCAGATCAGCAAATTTTAGGGCTTGAAGTGTGGGGAAGAAGGTTTTCTAATCCAATAGGACTTGCTGCAGGATTTGATAAAAATGCAGAAGCTGTTGAAGGTTTACTTGGATTAGGGTTTGGATTTGTGGAAGTTGGATCAGTTACTCCTATCCCACAAGAGGGCAATCCAAAGCCTCGTATGTTTAGATTGAGAAATGAAGGGTGAGAAACAAAATTTTTTCTATTAAGTATTATCAAGGGCAAATTTGTAATTTGTAAAAAGTTAGGACTCGTTCTTTTTGCATTTAGTCAAAAGAAACACCCATATATATAGCTTATCGGGGTACATGATGTTTGCTTTTGTGGACTGAATGAGCGTAAATGACCATTTTACCCTTTTTCCCAAAAGGATTTGTTTGATATTATGGTTGATTTGCAGTCTTGTACGTGTTTATGTCATTCTAAATACAAGTGTAAAATGGTCATTTACTTAGATTCAGAATTTTGTTTGTTGTTTATGTCATTCTAAATAGAAGGATGCATGATGTTTGCTTTTGTGGACCGAATGAACCGTCTGAATGAGAGAGTAAATGACCATTTTACCCTTCTGTCTAAAAGTGATTTGTTTGATATTATGGTTGATTTGCAGCCTTGTCCATATTTATGTCATTCTAAATAGAAGTGTAAAATGGTCATTTACTTAGATTCAAAATTTTGTTTGTTTGTCATTCTAAATCGAAGGATGAGAGAGTAAATGACTATTTTACCCTTTTTCCCAAAACAATTTGTTTGATATCATGGTTGATTTGCAGTCTTGTCCATGTTCAAGTCATTCTAAATACAAGGGTAAAATGGTCATTTACTTAGACTCAGAAATTTGTATGCTGTTTCATAATAAGTCATCTTGTTTTGTTTTTGTGCAGTGCTATTATTAACAGGTGTGGCTTTAATGGTGAAGGAATAGTTGCTGTTGCAGAAAGATTGGATACTCAAAATGGTAAGAGAAAGCCAAAAAAAACTTCAACTTCTTCAAATGATGAAGTCAAACATGGTCAAGGAATTCTTGGGGTCAATATTGGAAAAAATAAAACAAGTGAAGATGCTGCTGCAGATTATGTACAAGGTGTACATGCTTTGTCCCAATATGCTGACTACTTGGTAGCTTCTTTTTAACATTCCATTTTAAATCTTTATATTTCCATTTAATTTAATTTTAACATTTTTTTAATCATGTTGTTAGGTAATTAATGTTTCATCACCCAATACCCCTGGACTTCGAAAGCTTCAAGGAAGAAATCAATTAAAGGACCTTGTTCAGAAGGTTAGTAGATTGTAATCCAGTTAAAACTTTTTGTTTAAAATTATTATATTGTGTTAGTATAAAAAATGAAATAATAAATGATAGATTCATCAAATTTTTGGTATGATTAAAGGTTAAAGCAGCTCGTGATGAAATGGAATGGGGTAAAGTGGGCCCTCCTCCATTGCTTGTAAAAATTGCTCCAGATTTGTCTAAGCAAGATCTTGAAGATATTGCTGTGGTATGTATTTTGGGTTAAATGCAAGAAATTGTAATGTATTTACTCTAATTGATTTGTTTGTTGTAGCATTTTACTTGAGTAAATTACACGAATGGTCCCTATGGTTTGGGGTAATTTGCATGTTGGATCCCTAACTTATTTTTTTTTAACTCGGAAGGTCCTTATGGTTTGTTTTTGTTATTCACTTGGTCCCTACTGTTTGTTTTTGTTACGCGCTTGATCCCTTTATTACCTAAAAAGACTATTATTTAAATAGGAAAAAATAGTGAGGTAGGTAAGATAAGATGAAGGGGTGGGGTTGGGGGTGTGTTAATATAAATAAATTAAAAAAATCAAGGAAAAAATAGTATTTTTAGGTAAGACAGGGACCAAAGGCGTAACAAAAACAAATAGTAGTGACCTTCCGAGTTAAAAAAATAAGTTAGGGACCAAACACGCAAATTATCCTAAACCATAGGGACCATTCGTGTAGTTTACTCATTTTACTTTCATTCTTTCTACTAAAGCATTATAATTTGAAACTTTACCTAATTATATCAATGTCATCCAAATACAAAGCAATTTTTCATTGTCATAAATTGGTCGATTTCTCAAAGTATAATGTTCTAATAAAACAAAAAATTAGAAGTAGAGTAAATTACATGAATGGTCCCTATGATTTGGGGTAATTAGTGCGCTTGGTCCCTAACTTGTTTTTTTAACTCGGAAGATCACTGCTGTTTGTTTTTGTTACGCAGTTGGTCCTTACTGTTTGTTTTTATTACGTGCTTGGTCCCTTTCTTACCTAAAAAGACTATTATTTAAATAGGGAAAAATGGTGGGTTAGGTAAGGAAGCATGAGGGAGGTGGGATCGGAGGTGTGTTTATTTAAATAGATTAAAAACTTAAGGGCAAAATAGTCTTTTTAGGTAAGACAGAGACCAAACGCGTAACAAAAACAAACAATAGGGACCTTCCGAGTTAAAAAAACAAGTTAGGGACCAAACGTGCAAATTACCCTAAACCATAGGGACCATTCGTGTAATTTACTCTTAGAAGTATAATTTTAAAAGCTTTGGGTTCTTACTTGTTCCATTTTGAATTTGTAGGTTGCTCTTGATCTTCACTTGGATGGTTTGGTATGTTTCTCTATACAATATACTAATTTTGACTAATTTAATTGACTCTTTGACTATGACCTAATATTTAAGTTATTTGTCAAACGTATTTTCTAGGATTTAGATGATCTATGATTTAGACTTGTGTGGACTGAAGTGCCTTCAACTGCATTGACTAGTTGACTCCTAACTCCTATTTATACTCATTTAAAGTTTAAACCAACCTAAGTAGGAGAATGACCAAATTGCCCCTCTTTTAAGAATTGTAAAAGTTATCTTGTTGATTTTAGATTATATCAAATACAACCATTTCAAGGCCAGAAGCTGTTGAGAGCAATCCGGTGTCAGAGGAAGGTGGTGGACTGAGTGGGAAGCCTCTTTTTAATTTATCAAATGATATCTTAAAGGATATGTATGTTTTAACAAAGGTACACTTTTCTTGCTATAAATATTGTCAATTCCTTTTTTTTTTTTTAGTGATTATTGTCTCTTAATGTGAATTTGAATTGATTATAGTTATTTTATGAATTGTTGGCTAAATCAATAGATTTAGCCACTAAACTATTGTGTTTTTTATTAATGGATTTAGCCTCTGAACTATTATTATAACAATTATAAAAAAAAATTGAGCGACTAAATCGTTAAAATGGTGAAATGCATTGTGGTTTTAAACTTTTAATAGAAGTTAGCGAGAATCAAAAAAGTTTTAGCTTATTTTATAGCTATTAAACTTTATAAAGTGAAAGAATCATATGCTTTTAGTTTTTCCCATTTTAGTTACAAACTTTATAATTCTTTGAAGAATATTTAATCCTTGATTTTTATTAAAAACTTATTTGAGAATATCTTTAACCTCTTTTTAGGGAAAGATTCCTTTGGTTGGCTGTGGAGGTGTAAGCAGGTTTGTTTTTTGTGGTTTTTTTTTTTTTTTTTTGTTGATGTGGACATATGACGTGGCAGGTTTATTGAAAACAGTTTCATTAAATAGTAACCAAGTTTCAGTTTTGTTTCATATACTTTTTTTAATGTTTCAACATTTGATGATATTGTTTCGATAACAAAAAATACAAAAATTCAAGAGTAAATGTCGAAACATTAAAAGCAAAATACAAATGTTTACACCAATGGAACAAAATTAAAAGTGGATTGGTTAAACACTTAAACTTAAACCTCTTGAAAAGAAACTTGTTTATATTATTTAGTGACATTTTCCATAGTTTTAATATATAAATTTTATTAAATAAATCATATTTTACCAAATGCTTTTATTAATTTAGTGGAGAGGATGCTTACAAGAAAATAAGAGCAGGAGCTACTCTTGTTCAGCTTTATACAGCTTTTGCTTATGGTGGGCCCGCCCTTATACCCCAGATAAAGGTATATAGATTTTGCACTAAAGGGTAAAATGGTCATTTAACCTTTGTCATAATTTAGGACTTATAACAGGGAAGAGGTTGTTTCTTTTTCACTTAATTGGCTTAATGTATTAACATACTAACACTTTACCTATTTAATATTTGGGAAATTTGTTTTTTGGAATGCAAGGGTAAAATGGTCTTTATTTTTTTTGTGGGGTTTGCAGGCTGAACTTGCAGGTTGCTTAGAAAGGGATGGCTTTAAGTCAATTTATGATGCAGTTGGTGCAGACTGCAGATAATCATGATGCCAAATTATCATGTAATCTTTTTTTTTTTTTCATTGTTTTGTAAAATACAAGCTACTAAAGAGAATTCATATTTATAATATTCTGAAGCTAAAATTTTCAAGGCTTTAAATACTTTTGTTCTTATTTATTAATTTTGTTTTTACAAACAATTGTAGTAGTGTATGCTAATAACATTGTAATGTTGTACCTAATGAACGGGAGGGAAGAATGATATGATGTATTTCAAGCATTTTTACATTAGGATATTAGTTTTGAGTAATGATTGTATTTAGTGCAAATTGGAAGAAATAGCAATCTACTTCATAAATTTTTTTTTCTAAAATTATAGGTTATGTACTTTATATGTAAACCTTGTAATGGCAATTTACTTACATTTCCTCATACAATAACGTTTATATATTTTGTTAACAACAATAATGGCATATTTACATTCTTTTTATTGATAATAGCAGTATATAACATATAAATTACATCTTGCATCAATGTGTTGTATCAAAACTTATGGATTTAGCCCATGTCCTTGAGGGTTTGAAGCTTGAGATGAAATCTAAGGTTTCAAGGTATAATTTCTCCTTTGTTAACCTTGAATTCAATTTTGAAGCTTGGGATGAAAGCCAATGTCAATTTTATGTTGAACTGATGACTTGGGTTTTGTTTTCTAACTCTTCTAGGATGGTTGATGTTTTTCATAGTTAGGATTCAAGCTTTCAAACATTTAGGTGGAATTAACAAAAGTTGAAATGCATCTATTATCACCCCAATATGGTCTAAAAGGTTTTGGGAAGGTTACATAGTTCATTAGTAAGCCCATGAACATTTTGAGCTCTTAACTCCATAAGTAGAACCTTGATGAGCAATAAAACTATGGAATTATTGTGATAACTTTAATGGATTAAATGATGGGTTTTTGTATGTTATAATTTCATCTAAAACATGTTTGAGATTCCATAGAAATGGTACAAGATACTACTTAAGAAATTGAATATAGTATGCAAAGTAGAATGGTTAAATGAGAAGAAAACTGGAAATGACAAATCACTATGCAGAACACGACATGTAATGTCCCCTTCGCAGTTTAACTTATCTATTTGGTATGATACTCCAATTTCACCTCTATAAGTTATAATTGGAGTAAAATAAACATTTTGATATTAAGAGAGTTTGGTGACCTCTAGAGGTATTTTAGTCATTTTAGTAACCTATATTTATATCTTATATGCGGGGATTAAAGAAGGGTTTCACTACGGAAATGACTTACTTCTTAAGCTAAGGATTGATGTGAGTTTACCGGGAGTACACACCCATACACCTCACTTCATGTGTTTTGATTGGTTTACATTACATGATATTTATATGTAAACCTTGATTGTGATATGGGTTATATGTATATTTATGAAATCTAATTTTTGAAATTCTTTTGGTTGATATAAAGCTAAAATGCTTATTTTTATAAGAGTTTTTAGCATCCTACTTGTTGCATTCATGCTGGGATGGGTGACTTGAGTGGCCACAAGACTTTGGGACCCCACAAACGAGAAATGAATACCTAACTTGAGGGTTGTGAGTAAATTTCTAGAAATATAGGTTATGTACTTTATATGTAAACCCTGTAATGGCAATTTACTTGTATTTCCTCATACACAATAACGTTTATATATTTCCTTAGCAACAATAATGGCATATTTACATTTTTTTTTAATGATAATAGCAGTATATAACATATAAATTACATCTTGCATGAACGTGTTGTATCAAAACTTATGGATTTAGCCCTTGTCCCCTAGGGTCTGATGCTTCTTAGGTTTCAAGGTATAATTTCTCCTCTGTTAACCTTGAATTCGAGTTTGAAGATTGGGATGAAACCCAATGTCGATTTTATGTAGAACTGATGACTAGGGTTTTGTTTTCTAACTCTTCTAAGATGGTTGATGTGGTTCTAAACCCAATCATACCATTCATTTAATGGATTTGGTGTTTGGGTAAGAGTTTAGCCACAAACCCTAAAATCTCAATTATAATCATGAAAATTTTAAGTTGATATCTAAATGATTCTATGATCATTGATGTAGTTTTGTTGCAATAAATCCATCATGGATGCACAAACTCAAGGAACAAGAGGATCAAAGTTTGAATGATTTGAATTAGGGACTCAATAGCTAAATGAAGCTTCCATTTGGTTTTTAGTATCTACTTGTGTAAATGAAATTCTAGTTCATGAATTGATAGATTGAGAATGATTTGAATGTAAAACACGAAGGATCACTTTATCTATAAGTGGTTTGGCCATAAGGGCAAAATTGGAAACTATGGAACTGGAATAGTGATTCCATAGTTAGGATTCAAGCTTTCAAATATTTAGATGGAATTAACAAAAGTTGAAATACATCTATTATGATCCTAATATGGTCTAAAAGGTTTTGGGAAGGTTACATAGTTCATTAGTAATCCCATGAACATTTTAAGCTCTTAACTCCATAAGTAGAAGTTTGATGAGCAATAAAACTATTGAATTGTTGTGACAACCTTAATGGATTAAATGATGGGTTTTTGTATGTTATAATTTCTTCTAAACATGTTTAGGATTCATAGAAATGGTACAAGATACTACTTAAGAAACTGAATGTAATATGCAAAGTAGAATGGTTAAATGAGAAGAAAACTAGAAATGACAAATCACTATGCAGAACGCAACGTGCAATGTCCCCTGATATGTTTCATATTTTGTTGATTTTCGAAGTTTAGTTTATCCATTTGGTCTAATTTCACCTCTATAAGTTATAATTGGAGTAAAACAAACATTTTGATATTAAGAGAGTTTATGACCCTTTAGAGGTATTTTAGTCATTTTAGCAACCTATATTTATATCTTATAGGTGGGGATTGAAGAAGGGTTTCACTAAGGAAATGACTTACTTCTTTAGCTAAGAATTAATGTGAGTTTACCGGGAGTACACACCCCTATACCTCACTTCATGTGCTTTGTTTGGTTTTCATTACATGATATTTATATGTAAACCTTGATCGCAATGTGGGTTATATGTACATTTATGAAATCTAATTTTTGAAATTCTTTTGGTTGGTATAAATCTAAAATGCTTATTTTTATAAGAGTTTTTAGCATCCTACTTGTTGCATTCATGCTGGGATGGGTGACTTGAGTGGCCACAAGACTTTGGGACCCCACAAACGAGAAATGAATACCTAACTTGAGGGTTGTGAGTAAATTTCTAGATAGCTCTCATGTACACATGTGGGCTCGTTACCCCTTATGTGGCATAGGATTATGGCTCCCTAATTGCCTCGCTTATTAGCCATTCATGAGTCTCGGTTATTAGCCATTAATATTTATGAGTTGGATTTATGAGATGGACAAAGTTGGGTGTAGGTGCATGCATTGCATATCTTTTGGAAATCATTTCTTATTTTCCCTAGTTTTTTATTAGATTGTTTTCTAGCAATTGAAAGGTTTTGAACACACTAACATATAATTTATGGAAGTAGAAGCATATTAAAATTCTAGTCCTATGTTCAAACTAAAACCTACAAGGATCTTATGTTCAGAAAATTATTGCAACCACAAGAAAGATGAGAATTGCATACCTCTTTGTTAGCCAAAGATCTCCTTGCTTACGATCTTGTTCTTGCCACTTTGTTTGGATGTCAAGGATCCAATCAAGAATCCCTCTAATGGTATCACACCTAAGATCACCAATCAAGCAATAAGACAACACCTTGGATGTAACAACTAGGATTTCTAACATCTAATCTAAGAGAAATAGCAAAGTTTGTTTTTACAATTGGGGAATTCTACTGTAACATCCCTAAAATCATAGTAAAAGTTTTTCATTTTTAAAACCATTTAATAATCCATAAACCATACAAAAACATTGTTTTCAAGAACATAGTTAAAATCAGAGTATCCAAAATCATCAATCAATAAAATATCTAAGGATGATGTGCATAATCATGTCTTCGCCTTGCCTCGATCATCTAATGTACCTAAAACCATGAAATCAAACTGTAATCCAAAGCTTAGTGAGTTCTCCCAAAATACACACACAACAAAACAAATACAAACATGCATGTTGGGTCCACAGTTTCCCAACTGGATTACCTCTGGCTCATAGTCTCCCGACTGGATTGCTCCGGATTTGTTTGCCTCCAACACAAAGCAGTACCGCCTTAACCCACCCGCACTATGCCGACATATGCAATAGATAAACATATAACCAACAAATACAGGTAATCATACAGATCTACCAATCTAACATATCATTATAGCATATCATCATCCTATATACCAAAATACATAAAAACAACTTAGTGGGTCGACATTGGTGCTTTCGACCCATGAGTATAGTGAGGAAAACTCACCTCAAAGTCTAGAAGATAGCTGAACTGATCACTACTCTAAATACCGGCTCTATAGGTCACCTAAACATCAGATAGGGACCTAACCTCAATCTAATATTCAAATTATCCCAAATGACCTAAAGTCAAACTTGGTCAAAGTCAACATGTAAGGTCACACCTTATGATTTGATGAGTCAAAACACTCTATATGCTAACTACCAGCGCCAATGTCAACATCAGCATCAGTGCCAACGCCTCAAACCTTATCAACGCCAACGTGTAGTTATATAATCTAAAGTAATCTTTGTATATTAGGTAACTATATATATATATATATATATATATATATATATATATATATATATAATAGATAGCATATCCGATATCTTTGTGATGAAGATCGGTTCTTAGTATAGATTAGATACAATCCATTTAATTAAGGAACATACTTGGATAGATTAGTATATATTCAACATTACGGTGAAACCCTAATGTTAACGTCTTGGTAACCGTCTTTGTGACAACACGTTTTCTTGGTGAAAATAAACCTTTTCTTGGTGAAAGAACATTTGGTGAATCCTCTTTGTTATTTACTTTTTTTTTTGTTCTTTTTTTGCTTAGTTATTTTGTTCTTGTTTATTATACTTGAAATGTATCCGATTGATACAAACCTTCATGTAATGTCCCAAAATTTCAGACCAAAAGTTTCATTTTTATAACAGTAAAACCATCATTCAAAACGTGTTCATAAAACCATAAAAGAAAATCGGAGTATTTTAATAATCATCGAAATACATTAAGTCAACAAATGCGGAACAACATAGTATGTGCAATGCTATCATCCCGAGCCCTTCCCCTTCGATCCGGAAGTACCAAAAACATAAACTGAAAATCGTAAGCACAAATCTTAGTGAGTTCCCCATAATACCTCATACCATACATATTAAATATACAATGGGTCATGCCAAACAACCATCAGGCCCCACCCGGCATCGAGCCTCGCTCGGAACACATATGTCAATAGCATGTGATGGGCCCCACTTCATCATATTCATCAGGCCCCGCCTGACATTAAGCCCCACCTATCATTAATACAGACACATAAAACACATGCAAGAATCATTAAGGCAAATAGCATACAATACACTCATCAGACCCCACCTGATATCAAACCCCGCCCGATATACATATCACATACTACACATGCGAGAGTCACACAGACAACTAGCATCCTAACAATAATAAATCATGGGCTGATCTTGGTGCCTTTGGCCCGTTAAGCATAGTGAGGAGACTCACCTCAAAATGCTGAAAATCATATAAATGCTTGGGCTGCTGATCTGGAAAACCACCATGCTAAACAATGAAACAATACACTAATTAATAATTAGGTCAAAGTTCATAACCGGGGTCCCCGACCTAACATGTAACACTCTTGTTTCTAGCCTAGGCATTTATATTGAGTTGATAGTCTGGGTTAACCTTTGTAACTCATTTTGAAGAAATGAAAAGGAATTATGTGAATATTATGTGAATTATGTGTTTTATGCTTAATTATTAGGGTTTATTTAATTAAGAATAAAAATAAGCGTCAAAATTGATTTTGAGATAAGCCTGATATCTTTACATAAACTTGTAGTGATCGAAACAAGGATTTCGGGGATATAAAGAATACCAAAATACGAGTTATAACGAAGAAGTTATGACATGTCGAAGTTTCGCTACAAAACCGACACGGTGCTGAATGTCGTAAAAAGTGAGTTTTCGATAAAATACTTTTTAGCCTTAGTAATCTAAACAAAAGTCGTAGTATTCGTTAAACCGAGAAGTTCGATAAAAAGAACGCCCAAATCTGACTTCGTATGAGGAAATTATGATTTTCGAAGTTTCAGCGTAGCAGTAGACAGCTAAAACTCGAATTTTAGATCGAGCGATTTTTAGCCGACACAACATAATCAAGAATTGAAGGTATCGTCATTAGGAGCACAACGGTAAAAATTCTGACGAAAACGGACGTCGTATGAAGAAGTTATGAATTTTTAACAGATTTCTTGTCCCGGTCTGTTAAAAATAATAGTATAAAATTTAAAGTCAAAATTAGCCGACGAAGTCTAAACGAAAGTCGTAGAGCGTAATTTTAGCTACACGTGCATATAAAGAACATCAAAAATGGAGCTCGTATGCGAAAGTTATGGATTTTAGAAGTTTTTGCACAAAAATCGAGAAATTTCGCATAATCATGCTCTTGCCACGTGTCCTCGCCTCGCATGTGCCACGTGTCCGAACTTCTGGTGAGTCATGCGAGCCACGTGTCCGAGCCGGAGACCAAGCCGATGACTCCTCGTAGTCGCCCCGTGTCATCTTCTGATTCGACCGAGAAGGAGGCCCAATCCGAAGCTACCAACTCTCCGTCCGAGCCTCGCACCGCCCAACTCCGAGCCTCGCACCCTAGCTCCGAACCTTGCACGTGCTGCAGTAGACCGCGGTCCAATCAGGAGCCTCCAGCGAGCCCTTCGCACGTGCAGTCCTCGTGCGAGCCACCCCCTGCGAACCCTTGATCTGCGACGCGTGTCCTCTTTCTGACCCTCCGATCAGAAGCCTCGCCCCTATAAATAGGAGGGTGCGAGACCTCCCGGGTAACTTTGAAAATTTGTCAATTTTAACCCCTAAACCCATATTTTCTTCATCTTAACATCCCACAAAGCCCCGGTATCGATTGTAAAGCCCGGAATACTCCACGAAGTGCCCGAGAAGCCCGAAAAATTTATCTTTTCGGTTTCGAAGCCCGACCTTTCGCAGAGCCCGGTTTCTCAATAAAACTCCCGTTTTTATTAGAAACGATCGTTTTAGGAAATGAATTGCTGCCCGATTTTCACCAAAATAAGTGAGTGTGTAGTTACTTTCAATTTACACATAGATATGAAGTATTTACCTCGAAATACGTGTTATGTGTAAATATGCTAATTGTTTATTTGTGGTAACTGTTGAAATGATGTTTTATACAAGTTTTAAACTGTATATGCTTTTGATCTACAAAATATGTTGGGTAGAACATGGGTAGATGAAATAGTTGATGTGTGTTAAAATGGTGAGAGGCCTCGATGTTGTTGTTGTTGTTGTAGTCATCTAGCGAAGTATAGATGACGACCACGGACTTTCTAGATAGTCCAGTGGAACACTAGCAGGTTTGCAACTTGTAGGTGTTGATGAATTAAATGTTCATTGGCGTACTTCATCCCCCTCATGGTTGCCTTAAGGACATGTATGGCTGAGGAAACCCCTTAGCAGTAGTGTCCATCCCGATGATATTCCGTAGGCTAGGTCCCTTGTGATAGGTATTTAGGGACGTAAAGTGAGGACAACGGGAATGGGTAATCAGGGTTATTGTTGATTGGTGAACTTAATAAGTATATTATTATTGTGGGTTGAAAACCCTATATGCTCACCACGCTCCCAAGCCTGGCCCACTCAGTTTTATGATTACAGGTAGTGGACCCCGAGCATAGTTGGAGGACGATGAGAGATTTTTGGATTATAGGCCAGTAGTTGTAAATAACTGTTGAAAGGCTTATAATGTCTTGTTTATGCTTTTGATCTGTATCGGAACATGACATCCCGAGGTTTTGATATGAAATGAAACTATACAGTTCTTAAAGAAAGTTTTGATAAACTTTTATCATATTTTGTTTGGGGACCAATTCCGCAATATCTTTTAAAAAGATTTCTCTGATTTTATTTTAAAAAACATAAATTAAATCGGTCTTTTCTGGCCGAGAAAAATGGGGATGTCACAGTTGGTATCAGGGCATTAGTTTAAGGGAACTAAGAAATTGTAAAGTTTCTAGACTTGAACTTAGAATGCTAAGTGATGATTGTGAGATGAGTGTCTACCATATTTTAGACACGAGCAATAGTTTATTTTAGGGACGACACCTAAAATGCCCTTATGTGCTAAATGCTATGTGTTTTCCATGTGTGCCATTATTTGTTCGGATCTATGGTCTGTTACCGACCGGATCTGGAAAATTTATGTGTGTAGGATTCTAAGCGTATGATTACGAGAATAGAACTAACATGTAAACGTTTCGGAGTGATAAAGGAATTGACATGTATAACAAGAATAAAGACCTAAATTCACCTAATTTGGTATATAGATTGTAATGGAAAGAACTCGAAGTGGAGCTGGAAATGCGAACAAAACCCAACAACCTCAACCTCAAGTCGTGGAACAGGTGCCTATAGTAGGAGTTGCACCCGAACCCATCACCATGGCTGGAGTACGAACTATGATTGAGACCATGTTGGCTGAACAGAGGGAGGAATTGAGGCAAATGTTGCTGAACGACAGGGATGAACCTTCAGTTCCTGTTGAACAACGTAAACTAAATGACGATCGATCTGAAGAAGGGAACAATAGCAGATCACTTAGTCATAGTGAACCGCTTATGTTGGGAGAAATAACCAGGAGGGTAGAGTGGAGAGAAATGGGTGCAAGTATAAGGACTTTATGACTTGCAAGCCATCGACCTTCAATGGAAAAGAAGATCATGTCGGAGTAATGGACTGGATCTCGGAAATGGAGTTGGCTTTCATGACTTGTGATTGCCAAGGCAAGTTACAAACTACCTTTGCAGTACGTCAGTTCAGGGGTAGTGCTGCTCGTTGGTGGAGCACTTTGGGGAAAACCCTAAGCCCTAATGCGCCACTGCAATTATCATAGGCAGAGTTCTTAGTGCACTTCAAGCGCAAGTACTGCTTGACCCACTCAGTTTTATGATTACAGGTAGTGGACCCCGAGCATAGTTGGAGGACGATGAGAGATTTTTGGATTATAGGCCAGTAGTTGTAAATAATTGTTGAAAGGCTTATAATGTCTTGTTTATGCTTTTGATCTGTATCGGAACATGACATCCCGAGGTTTTGATATGAAATGAAACTATACATTTCTTAAAGAAAGTTTTGATAAACTTTTATCATATTTTGTTTGGGGACCAATTCCGCAATATCTTTTAAAAAGATTTCTCTGATTTTATTTAAAAAAGCATAAATTAAATCGGTTTTTTCTGGCCGAGAAAAATGGGGATGTCACATAACACCCTCAACCTCTAAGTTAAAAGACTATTCTAAATTTTCCCTTATTGGTCCTAACTAGCTTGGCCCAACAACCCTATAGTGGTCCAAGGCCCAATGTCAACGGTCGAAGCTCAAACAGCTAACCCTCACATCGTAACTAGCTCATGGTCACGTCGTGATTATCAACTCGACCAAGTCCCAACTCAGCGGGTCAACTCAGCCCATCAATTCGATTCCAATCATCGTTACGTTGTGACCTCTTCCCGAGTCACGTCGTGACCTAATCCGAACAAAATAGTCGAGATGGCAAGCATCCTCACGACGTGACATGCATAATCCTCATGTCGTGAGCGCTACACTGATCAACATTGAGCATTAGGCTCTTATTCCTTACAACCATAACTTGGGACTTTCCATAGGGTCTTCCCTCACCCAAAGGATGATAAAAATTGTATCTTTTTAGTCATGCATGTCAAATGCATGACTCAAACACTCACTAGGTCAAAAGAGGGAAAAATGAGATCTAGACTTATGCTTAGAGTCTCAAACTATACCAAAACTCAGATCCAAAGACTATATCACATAGAATGACTCATTGATCCATAAAGTTCCCAAATTTATGGACCCCTTGCATGCAATCCATCACGATCATGAAAAAAGGAGCTTAAAACTTAGACCTAGCATGTAAGAGGTAAAAAGGTCCGAGCTTTATGACTTACAATGGTCCAAAAGCTCAAGAAGAAGGTAAGGTAGAAGCTGAAATGCCAACAGGTTGCTCCACCAAGGTCTTCTTCCACTTCAATGAGTCAAAAAACCACCAAAGAATGCTTCAAAGATCACAAAAATGGCTAAGGACTTTAAGTGGACCGAGATTAGGGTTTCCAGGAGGCAAGAGAGTGAGGTAGGCTAAGGATGGGCAACCTTATACCTCTCATTCCATTAAATACTCGAAATATTAAGGTTTTGGTTACTAGGTCATTCTCACGTCGTGAGTATTCAAAGTCTCACATCGCGAGACTCAAAAACATGGGTCAACTAGTCAATGGTCACTCACGATGTGGCCACCATGTCTCACATCGTGACCTTCTTCCAAAGCTAAAATTTAAGAAATTAAGTACCTCCATGATCTGGGTGTTACACTTCAATTGGTATCAAAGCGGGTTTTCGATACACTCAAATTATCATGCTGACTTCCAATAATCCCAAATCCTTTGGTCTCAACAAGATTCCTCCTTTCGATGAGCAAAACTTCAATATGTGGAAAACTAAGGCCATGGTTGTTCTTGAAACCATGGACTTTGAGATGCTTAAATTTTTTGAAAAAGGTCCTCACGTTCCTATGTATCAAAACACAAACCAAGGGCTTGGATCACATAATCAATATTATCAACTTCCAAAAGGGTCTAAACCCTATTCCCTTGAAGCCCAAGGCCTTTACTTGAACCATTTATTATCCATAATCTCGAAATAAGAAACTTCTCAAAACATGATTTTACATCTACTAAAATAAAAACAATTTACTTCTCGGGACAAATCATGGGTTTACAATAAAATTTACATACAAATTGGAACATGAAGGAAAATACATAAATAACAATCTACTATATATTTCTTTCTTGTACACCTGTCTTCTCTTCTGGTACCAAGACTGTTGCTACCCGAACCTGTAAAACATAAAATCTATGAAATATCAGACGCAACGTGTCCGATGATATATTCTTCTATCTTTTTATTTCTTTCTTCTTTCTTCTCTTTCTTATACTCTATCATCTACCACTTTCTCTTAATAGCATACTCTGATATTTTTTTCTCATTCATCCATCTCTTCTATCTTTTTTGTAATCTTTCCTTCAACTCTTTCTTATCTCTTCTATCTTTTTCTTTGCTATATACTATGTTTCTCATACTTTTCTCTTAGCCTTCTCTCAAGCACTTCTCATACCCTACTCATACTTTATCTGTAACATCCAAAATTTTGGTAAGTCTTAAAACCCTAAGGATTGTAATTTGTGCATTAATGGTACCTTAAGTACGTTGGGCGTAGTTAAGTGTACGCTTAGCATACTGCTTGGATGTGGTCGCGGAGGAATCAAGGTACGCTGGGTGTACCTTGAGTTACACTGGGCATATGCGCCAGGGTTGCAAAACCCTAATTATCTAGACTTGAGGGCTATTTAAGCAATCTTATGTTCCTTGGACTAAACCCTAGAGAGCCTCCACAACCTTAGAACATCCATATACTCCTGGAAACCTTGTGAGATCATTCTTAAGCCTTAAAGTGTGCATTTGTGACCTTTTTGTGTGTATTTTAAGAATAAGGGGTGGTCAAGCAAGCTTGGATCAAGTGAGTGCTTCAAGATCCTGCATCAAAAGCATCTTGCAAAGCTTTTGGAGGTAAAAAGCTTTCATCTTTCCTTTCTAGTCTTTAGATCTAGCTAGGGTTTTGGTGGTTTGTCCCTTTTATGAACTTTGGATCTCTTTTGTTGAGTTAAGCCTTCCCTTTTGATATGAAAGTTAGATTTGAGGTCCCCTAGTCATTTAGGAGTATACAAATGGAAGCTTGATGAGAGATTTGATCTCATGCATGGGTAAAAGACCTTGGAAAGGTCTTAATGGAGTGGTTGGGTGTGTATGAGACATGCAAGGGAATAAAGTTGCCAACTTTATGCCTTAGGAAATCTTTTCAGACTTAGATCTAACCTTTGGTCATGATGGATTCGATTATTAAGAACTTAATAGAAAAAGTGCTTAAGCTGCTTGTACGCTGGGCATAACCAGTTGTACGCGGCGGGTAGTGCCCAAAACTTCAGTACAATGCACGTACCAGGGTGGTACGCTGGTCGTACGCAGCTCAGTTAGGCCCTAAGCTGATTTGGGCCTTTAGGACTCATTTGGTTGTTGGGCATGACTGGATTTTGTGAGTTATAGGCCTTTTCACATAATTAGGCCATGGACTTATTGATTGAGCCTTACTGGACCAAGGGGCCCATTAAAGATATTGGACTTGGACTTTGGGGCCCATTTGCAGGAAAAGGGTAATTGGGCCTTAGGGGTAGACTTTGAAGATTGGGCCTCTATTTGGGTAATTTAAGGCCCTATTATTGATTGTATTATGATTGTTGTTATTCAGCTCAAGAGGCTACGAATTACTAGGAGGGCAGTTGTTAGGCGTGTCAGACCCAACAGATAAAGGGGTACAATATACTCCAAAATAACACTACTATATTGCACTAAAAGGTAGTACAAGGCAAGCAGGGTCGATCCACAGAGACACGGGATAATTTGTAACGACCCGTTCCCGGTATGTTGATTTATTAGTAGTGAGTTTTCAAGAGGGACTCGGCGAGTTCTAGCCTGACTCGCCGAGTAGGGTCGCGCCTGAGGGCACGCGGGAGCCGGGGACTCGGCGAGTCCATATCCCTGACTCGGCGAGTCCATCTGTCTGGGTGAAACCCTAAATTCCCCGGGTTGCCCACTATTTATACCACCTTATAGCCCCCATTCTCGCCTCCCTCACCCTGAAAACGCAGCTATAGAACCCTAAACCTCCCTTGAAGAACTTATATGTGTTTTGGTGCCATTTTGTGAAGGTGTGAAGAAGGAGAAGAAGGAAGAAACAAGGAGAAGTGTTGTAGTGCAAAGATCCAAGGCCAAATCAGAGTTAATTGAGGTATTTTCGGAGTTCCATCTTGTTATATGCTTTAAACTTCCATTAGAGCTCTCCTAAGAGCTAGTTGATGCTTGTTCCAAGCCTTACACTTGCATGAACGTCTTATTAAGTCGATATATCTATGGATCTGAATGTTGGGGTGTTGTAGAGCCCAGATCTACTGTCTTTTTGGAGTTATATTGCATGATAACCATAGATCTACCCATTTTATGCATCTTTTAGCCTTATTTCCCTTATTCATGAGGTTGTGCACGTAAAGTTGGAAACTTTACATGGTAAATCAGCTTGTTGGACTCGGATCTATCAATTGTATGCATTGGATTCAAACAAAATCGAGTAAAAATCAGTTGCATGGCGGCAACTCGGCGAGTCGGAAGAACGACTCGAAAATTTTATTATGCTTTGGGGATACATCGCGTGTGTTTATGTTATGATACTTATATTATGGTTTTGATTATATGGAAAAACGAAAATTTTTGGGTCGTGTTTTTGGGTCATTTCAAGTTGGTATCAAAGCCCTGGTTTGAGGGATTCGGATACACTTCCGGGTGTATCTGAACTCAAACTAAGGGAAATAAAAGATTTTAATAAAAATGTTTTACAAAAAGAATTTTGAAAGCACTTGGAAAGAAAGAATTGTTTTTAACAAGATAGAGGTGTGTGCATGCGGTCAGCCGAGCTCAAGTAAGTACTCCCAAATTACCCATACAAGTTATTTGTTCTGTTTCAGTTTCAGTAGAACTACATGCTAGTATAGGGCTAAGGATCTAGGAGAATGCCTTATGTGCCTGCTTATGTGTTACAGCTTTATGAGTATTGCATGCTAGAATTGAGTAGACAGCAGTAGGATAGCCTGTTTAGGTTATGCCTGATAGTATGAGCTTAGCATCCTATGCTAGTGCAGTTTCTTGTTATAAGAATAGTTTTGCCTGAGTCTATTTCCCGTGTCCGAATGCTGCTTGTTTCGTGCTTAGTGGGGTTCTGAGTAGTGGGAGTTAGCCATTAGGTGAACATGTCACACCACATGTGATCAGGTTTGAATAATCCCAGAGTGCTGGAACTGGCCCTATTGCGCAGCTCTTGTTTGAGTCCAACCGTTGTAGGGACGGATCTTTTACTTGAAGGATTATCTGATCCTCATCACATGTGATGGTGTTTAGGTGGTGGCTAGCTGGCATTATGAGGAGACCTACAACAGCTGAGGACCAATCGTGTTGAGCTTGAGGCTTCTCTAGGGCAAGCCTAGGATGAGAGTAGCAGAGAATAGCAGCGGTAGAAGTGACTTGGTGGAGTCAAGGCAGTTCTTGAGGAAAGTACGAATAGATGTGGAAGGTAGTAGGGGCCCATACTACTGAAAGCAGAGGATCCGCACTCGAATTAAGGAAGGCCAAGACAAGACCAGGAAGCTAGTAGTAGTATCATGATCCCTTGAGATATTTCAGTGTTCTGATGTTGTTATGATATGTTTCAGAATGGTAGTTTTGCGTCCGAGGCCAGCAGCCGGCAGTTCAGATGGCGGAGGGGGATCAGGATCGGGATCAGGCCCGGAGGCCGGGCAGATGGATGAGCAGACTAGGGAGTTCCTTTCTTCTGAGGTTACCCGCATCATACTAGAGCAGACTCCTGTGATCTTCGGTTCGATCAAGGAGGGTATTTTAGAGCTGATGGATGAGAGATTGAGTACTTTCCGTGCTGAGATGGCGGCCGTGATGGGGTCGCGCACACTTACGTTCAGGGAGTTCAGGGCATGCGGGGCTCCAGACTATCATGGGGCGCGGGACCCCATAGCGAGTACCAGATGGTTGGCGGATGTGGCCAACGCTTTCCGCACTAGCAGGTGTCCCGAGGGGGACAAGGTCAGATTGGCGTCCTGTCTTCTGAAGGACAGGGCACGGGATTGGTGGGAGGAGGTCGGACATGCCATCGGGGATGATGCGGCATTGGATGCCATGACCTGGGCTGATTTCTCTACCAGGTACAGGGCGGAGTTTGCACCGGTCATTGAGGTGCAGCAGTTAGCTAGGGAGTTTCAGGACCTTACCCAGACTACAAAGACAGTGGCGGAGATCACCGCCAAGTTCAGGGAGAGGGCCCTTCTTGTTCCTCAGTATGCAGCCGATGAGGAGATGAAGAAGGCCCGTTATCATGAGATGTTGTGGAGTGACATTCGCATGTTTGTGAGCCGGTCCAGTTGTAAAACGCTGGACGACATGATTGCCAGAGCTAGAGAGAGGGAGATTGATCTCGAGATGGAGAAGAAGAGGAAACCGGAGACGTTTTCGGGTTCAGGCAGTGTGGGCACAAAGCCCAAGGTTTCAGATCACAGGTCTAGGGGTCAGCAGAGCCACGGTCGGTGTGGCAAGTGTGGGAGATTGCACGAGGGGGCGTGCAAGGCAGGGAGTTCCAGCTGCTACAAGTGCGGTCGGACTGGGCATTTGAGTAGGGATTGTACGGCCCCTGCTACTGCGGTTACAACATCAGATATGATTTGCTTTCAGTGCAATCAGAGGGGACACAAAAGGTCCCAGTGTCCCAGTTTAGCTGCAGCAGGGAAGGTGGTTGCACCTGCCCCTGCCACCCTGAGGATTACGGATGGCCGGCAGGGCCGAGCTGATGCGCCGGTGGCGAAGAGCAGGGCATTTCAGATGACAGCAGAGGAGGCGCGAGCGACTCCTGATGTGGTGACGGGTATGAATCTTTCCTTCATCTTTTGTTATTATATCGTTTGTATGTTACTTGATGATATGTTTTATTTAGGGTCGTTCTCGGTGAACGGCATCCCTGCTTTGGTATTGTTCGATTCGGGGGCTACCCGATCATTTGTATCGCTTGCGCTTAGCAAGAGACTTAGCAGAGCCCCCGAGGATCTGGATTGCCCACTAGAGGTTGAGATAGCAGATGATAGGACCGTGAGGGTCGGCAGAGTGCATAAAGGGTGTTCCCTTCAGATATTTGATGAGCAGTTTTTAGTGGACCTGGTTCCTATTCCCCTGCGTGGGAATAAAGTTATTGTGGGCATGGATTGGCTGAGCCCCAATGGGGTGGTGATTGATTGTGAGCTTCAGCTAGTGAGGGTTCGCACTCCCAGTGGGGGAGAGATAGTGATTCAGGGCGAGAGGCCCCAGCGAGGACCGATCTTTTGTTCCGCCGCAAGGGCGAGGCGCTATGTTCAGCAGGGTTGCGCCGGTTTTGTAGCTTACGTCTTGGATGCCCGGGAGAAGGACAAGACGACGATTGATGATGTTCCTATTGTTCGTGATTACCCGGATGTGTTTCCCGAGGATTTGCCGGGGATACCTCCAGAGAGGCAGGTTGAGTTCAGGATCGACCTAGTTCCTGGTGCGGCTCCGATAGCCAAAGCACCGTATCGACTTGCTCCCCCTGAGATGCAGGAGTTGTCTACACAGCTTCAGGAGCTGTTAGACAAGGGTTTCATTCGGCCGAGCAGTTCGCCTTGGGGAGCGCCGATCTTATTTGTGAGGAAGAAGGATGGGTCGCATCGTATGTGCATTGATTATCGGGAGTTGAACAAAATAACGGTGAAGAACCGTTACCCACTTCCGAGGATAGATGACTTGTTTGATCAGCTTCAGGGAGCGTCTTGGTTCTCCAAGATCGATCTACGCTCCGATTATCATCAGATGAGGGTTAGAGATGAGGATGTACAGAAGACTGCTTTCAGGACCCGGTATGGTCATTATGAGTTCGTGGTGATGCCATTTGGGCTCACCAATGCCCCGACCGCGTTCATGGATCTCATGAACCGCGTGTGCAGACCGATGCTGGATCGGTCGGTGATAGTGTTTATAGATGACATCTTGGTGTATTCCAAGACACAGGGGCAGCACGAGGAGCACCTGCGGGAGGTGTTGGAGGCTTTGAGGAGGGAGAGACTTTTCGCAAAGTTCTCCAAGTGTGAGTTCTGGTTGCGCGAGGTGCAGTTTCTTGGTCACCTCGTCAACCAGAAGGGTATTTTGGTAGATCCGGCCAAGATTGAGGCCGTGATGCAGTGGGAGGTCCCGAGGTCTCCATCTGAGATTCGGAGCTTCCTGGGGTTGGTAGGGTATTATCGGAGATTTATTCAGGACTTCTCCAAAATAGCAGTGCCGCTCACCCGGCTAACCAAGAAGTCGGTGGTTTTTCGTTGGGGGCCTGAGCAGCAGGCGGCGTTCGAGACTCTCAGGCAGAGATTGTGCGAGGCTCCGATCCTTACCTTGCCAGAAGGAGTAGAGGATTTCATAGTCTATTGTGATGCATCGATCACAGGTATGGGAGCAGTATTAATGCAGCGAGGCCATGTAGTAGCTTATGCCTCGAGACAGTTGAAGCCTCACGAGGCTAATTATCCTACCCACGATTTGGAGCTGGGGGCAGTTGTGTTTGCCCTCAAGATTTGGAGACATTACCTTTATGGGGTCCGCTGTACTATTTACACGGATCACAAGAGTTTGCGATATCTTATGGATCAACCGAGTTTGAACATGAGACAGAGGAGATGGTTAGACATGCTGAAGGACTATGACTGTGAGATCCTTTATCATCCAGGGAAGGCCAATGTGGTGGCCGACGCCCTGAGCCGCAAGGTGTCGACGGCCCCTATCAGAGATCTGTGTATGAGGATGACAGTGATCACTCCGTTGTTGGAGCGGATCAAGGAGGCTCAGATGGAGGGCCTCAAGGAGGAGAGGCAGAAGTGTGAGAGGATAGTGGGCCGAGTAGCTTCATTTGATTACGACAGTCGGGGTTTGTTGACGCTTCATGGTAGGGTGTGGGTACCGTACTGGGGTGGGGTACGACAAGTATTGATGGACGAGGCTCATAAGTCTCGATTTTCTATCCACCCAGGAGCGACGAAGATGTATCGAGATCTTCGAACTGATTATTGGTGGCCCTGCATGAAGCGAGATGTCGCTTGGTATGTGGAGAGATGTTTGACCTGCCGGAAGGTCAAGGCGGAGCACCAGAGACCTCACGGCAAGATGCAGCCGTTAGACATTACCATGTGGAAATGGGAGGATATCACCATGGATTTTGTCACCAAACTCCCCAGGACCGCACGCGGGGTGGACTCGATATGGGTAGTAGTGGATCGGTTGACGAAGAGTGCCCATTTTATTCCGATTCAGGAGAGTATATCGGCGGAAAAGTTAGCCGATATCTATGTGCGAGAGATTGTGGCACGTCATGGAGTGCCGGTATCGGTGGTGTCAGACCGAGATGTTCGTTTCACGTCCAGATTCTGGAAGCGATTCCATGACGAGATGGGTACTCGTCTCCATTTCAACACCGCTTTTCATCCCCAGACTGACGGGCAGAGCGAGAGGACGATTCAGACTCTCGAGGACATGCTTAGGGCATGTGTTTTAGATTTTGGGGGCAGTTGGGATACGTATCTTCCGTTAGCGGAATTCTCGTATAACAACAGTTATCATGCGAGCATTGATCGACCTCCTTTTGAGATGTTATATGGCAGGAAGTGCAGGACCCCGATTTGTTGGGGCGAGGTCGGTCAGCGAGTCATCGGGAGCACCGAAGTGGTGCTCAAGACGACTGAGTTGATCCAGCAGGTCCGCAGTAGGCTGCAGACTGCACAGAGTCGGCAGAAGAGCTACGTCGACAGGAGGCGTTCGGACTTAGAGTTCCAGGTGGGAGATATGGTTCTTCTGAAAGTCTCACCTTGGAAAGGTGTCATTAGGTTCCGGAAGAGGGGCAAATTGGGCCCCAGATTCATTGGTCCTTTCAGGATTTTGGCCCGGGTGGGTCGGGTTGCTTATCGGTTAGATCTCCCTGAGGAGCTTAGTCAGATACACAACACCTTCCACGTGTCGCAGTTGAGGAAGTGTTTGGTGGACGAGACAGCAGTCGTTCCCTTAGAGGACATTCAGGTTGATAGCGGCCTAAATTATATCGAGAAGCCGGTCGCGATTCTGGAAAGGAAGACCAAGACCTTGAGGAACAAGGTAATTCAGCTAGTAAAGGTGCAGTGGCAGCACCGGAAGGGGTCTGAATGGACGTGGGAGGCTGAGGAGGAGATGAGAGCGCACTACCCGGAGCTATTTGCAGATCCAGCCGTAGCAGACTTCGAGGACGAAGTCTGAGACAAGTGGGGGAGAATTGTAACGACCCGTTCCCGGTATGTTGATTTATTAGTAGTGAGTTTTCAAGAGGGACTCGGCGAGTTCTAGCCTGACTCGCCGAGTAGGGTCGCGCCTGAGGGCACGCGGGAGCCGGGGACTCGACGAGTCCATATCCCTGACTCGGTGAGTCCATCTGTCTGGGTGAAACCCTAAATTCCCCGGGTTGCCCACTATTTATACCACCTTATAGCCCCCATTCTCGCCTCCCTCACCCTGAAAACGCAGCTATAGAACCCTAAACCTCCCTTGAAGAACTTATATGTGTTTTGGTGCCATTTTGTGAAGGTGTGAAGAAGGAGAAGAAGGAAGAAGCAAGGAGAAGTGTTGTAGTGCAAAGATCCAAGGCCAAATCAGAGTTAATTGAGGTATTTTCGGAGTTCCATCTTGTTATATGCTTTAAACTTCCATTAGAGCTCTCCTAAGAGCTAGTTGATGCTTGTTCCAAGCCTTACACTTGCATGAACGTCTTATTAAGTCGATATATCTATGGATCTTAATGTTGGGGTGTTGTAGAGCCCAGATCTACTGTCTTTTTGGAGTTATATTGCATGATAACCATAGATCTACCCATTTTATGCATCTTTTAGCCTTATTTCCCTTATTCATGAGGTTGTGCACGTAAATTTGGAAACTTTACGTGGTAAATCAGCTTGTTGGACTCAGATCTATCAATTGTATGCATTGGATTCAAACAAAATCGAGTAAAAATCAGTTGCATGGCGGCAACTCGGCGAGTCGGAAGAACGACTCGACGAGTTGGGTCGCGAGTCCCGAGTTCTTCAGTTTTGTCAGTGTTGAGTGGACGAGGTGAGTTAGAGAGTGGACTCAGCGAGTTGAGGGTGAACTCAATGATGGAGGGACTCGGCGAGTTGTTCATCAACTCGGCGAGTCCAAGGCAATCTTCTTGGGATCAAGAACAACTCGTCGAGTCTGTTCATACGACTCGGCGAGTCGGATGAAGATTGTCTGAGTTCTTGGATCAAGAGGGTACTCGTCGAGTCAATGCCAGACTCGATGAGTAGCAGTGAGTAAAAGGGAAAAGTGAGAGTAGGACTCGAGAGTTGGGTGGCCCAACTCGGCGAGTCAGCCTAAAGGAGAGTTGACTTTGACCAAGGGTAAAAGAGTCATTTTACCCCAAGCGCAGTGTTTAGTATTTGATTGAGTGTGTTTATGGACTTGTAGCCGAGGAGATTCAGGAGCAGACGCCGTTAGCTTTCCGAGCCACACACTCAGCAGCCAGCTTACGAGGTGAGTCTCCTTCCAGTAGGAACGGGTCTAAGGCCACAATACCGGCCCGTTCAGTTAGCAGCAGTTTCCGGATTTAGGTCCGATGCAGTAGTTAGCATGTTCGATGCCTTCGTGGTTCGAACAGGATTTGTGTGCTATGTTTTATGTGTTAAGTATTATGTGTTCCGGGCCACGGCTCAATGTAGCATGTTGTATATGTGTTACGCTAGTTGATGTGTTATGCTATGCCATGTTCAGTCAGTCAGTTTCGGACTTCGGTCCGATGCAGTAGTTTCGGACTTCGGTCCGATGCAGGGGACAAGGTCCCAGTCAGTTCCGGACTTAGGTCCGATGCAGTTACTTCCGGACTTCGGTCCGATGCAGGGGACAAGGTCCCAGTCAGTTCCGGACTTCGGTCCGATGCAGTTAGTTCCGGACTTCGGTCCGATGCAGGGGACAAGGTCCCAGTCAGTTCCGGACTTCGGTCCGATGCAGTCAGTTCCGGACTTCGGTCCGATGCAGTTCCGGGCTTCGGTCCGATGCAGTGGGCAAGGCCCAATATGTGTTTATGTGTTATTGTATGGTATGTGGTAGTTTGGGGGAGCTCACTAAGCTTCGTGCTTACAGTTTCAGTTTTGGTTTCAGGTACTTCCGCTGTCGCACCCCCAAACCAAGGATGGCGGAAACGTCCGAGGGTGGAGGACTTCATGTAGAGTATCACAACAATGAGTATAATAGTGCTCAAAGTAAATACAACCAACACAAATATAATTGAAAATGTTACATCGAAGCACATGTTTACATGATTCACATCAGTTACATTATAATACGAAATGAACTGTTTGACGATTTATCGTCCCATCCTCAAAACGTTGTTGATTTCCTGTTTTCACTGAATTCCTGAGAATACAAGTAGTTTTGAAAAGTGTCAACACAAAGGTTGGTGAGTTCATAAGAGATTTCGTTAGAAAAGTAAATCGTTTTCCTCGAAAAAGCGTTAGAGTATGTATCCAGAAAATCCGATATTTTCTTTAAAACCTGTGTAATGTCGTCTTATGACTGAAGACCAAAATGTATAAGTAACCCTTCTTATTAGTAGAAAATGTTATGTATTTAAATGGACATGGACACTTTTGAATTAAACGAAATTTCTGTTCGTTCTCATGTTTGTTAATACATTATATATATGTAGTCCTAAATTAGAGGACCGAGTAATAACAAGTATTGACCATACTTAAAAGTATAAATGCGGTTTCAAATGATGTGTAGTCGTAACTACCAAAACCAAAAGTGTACAGTAATATCTGTACTCATAGAGATAAAAAGGTGATTTTAAATCGACATAAAACTCGTTTAGGTTTTAAAAATAAAATCCCGCAAACTTATGGATTGTTATATCCCTATGTGAGTCGCTATAATCATACTATGACTATGTGAACCTGCCACGACGTTCTCAGTGTCGCGAAAAATAAAATGACATTTGTCACCCGTAGACTTGCAGGTCCAACTGTAGCTAGCAGCAAGGTGTGGGGTGTCAATCCCAATATAGATCTATATACAAGTATCACGTTCTCCCTCAAGGAGATTCTGATTATAACTACCAGGAATTATATCCCGCACTCGGGCGTACGGGGAGAGAGAGAGAGAGAGAAAGAAAAATAGAGAAACTCACGATATAGGATAACAAGTTTACGTGAAATGTGTGTGAATATAAATATTTCTTGTATGAATGTACCCTTCTTGTACGAGTGCGTAGAGTGATGTAACATAAACTATACCTATTATAGTTTATCTAAAATGTATGTAATATGTATGAACCCTTTTATGGAAATGTATTAGTGTTATAAATATATTCAAACTATACTTCTTATAGTTAAATAATACGTGTTCCAAAATGAATGAATAATATTTAATATGAATGTCTTAGTTTCAGTTCATAATGATAAACTAACTAGGAAACACATTCAAATATTAAAACTTATGATTATACACTTTGCTCAACATAATACAAAGTGTTATGATATTTACATGCTGTTGGTAAAATTTAGCAATTCTGCCCTGTTTTGGAAAAATCCTAGAAAAATCATACAAAGTCGAAAACTAGATCCGTAAATTCTGAGAGTTCACAAAATGTGTCTAGTTTGCTCATAATTTTTATCACAATTTATAATGACCTCTAACTTGGGTGAAAAAGTCCATAATCACAGACTAGTCCGGATTGTTGTTTGAAATGATAGGCAGTTTTGTAAAAATTACCATAAATTGTAGAAAAATCGTATGGAGATGTGCAAGTAGTCATTTTAAAGCTAAAAACTTAAACTATTTTCACCTTGTACAGTTTTGAAAACAAAAATGTTTAAGATGCCCAAAACAGTCCGTGAATGGAGTTGAACTTTTCTGATGAAGGCTGTTAGAAAAATCTAGTTATGTTCTTAGTGTTTTAACTTGTATTCCCCCCCTGAAAACTTGAGAAAACATGAAAATGTAGGGGTATGAACTCACCTTGAGTGATTTTAGTAGATGATTGTTGAAGAATGGAAGTGTTTAATTCAAGAACACTTGGAGATGCCTTGAAGGTTTTCGAGAATCTAACATCATAGTTAGGGAGTTTGTGTGAGCAACCAAAGATTTGAGTAGAATGAAGTGAAATAATAATAGGGAGGATGAATTTTTACTTACTAAGTGTGGAAGAACACTTGAATCCAGCCTTGGATCTCGAAAATTTGTGTAGAAGAGTTTGAGAGAAAAAGTGATGTTTGTTACTTAGTGGAATGAGAGAAATGAGAGAAAATGAGGAGTGTGGTTGATTGTTCCAGCTCAAAAACGTGGGAGTGAGTGAAATTTGAGTGTAAGGGAACATTGAAGTGACATAGGTAAGGTGGGGAGGTATGGCTGGTCATAGAGTGGGTGTGGGGTGGTTGCTTGTGACTTTTTTTTTTTTTTTTTTAACTTGTAAGGCACAATGGAATATATTACTCCTATAAAGGAAATTGACTCAATCAAGGACGATTTCACAATTAAAGTTCGGATCATACGTCTTTGGACTCAAAAGTCAAGAACAATGTCTTATAATTGTCTATATCCCATTTTTAGTTTAATTTTCTAAATATATGTGTGGTTGTCTATGTGTGTGTATCTCTTTAAAAATTCTGCAATTTCATCATTTTATGACCCCCATTTGCGAAGTTGAGTATTTATTTCCAAAAATGCGAAACTCCAGGGACAATATTTGAAATCTTCTGTTTTCTTCCCCAATTCGCATTCTACTGTGAAATACTTCGCATCTTCATTCTTACACCCTTCGCATCCCTTCGCATTAATCACCTTCGCATTTTAACCTAATTAATCAAATGCGATTCACAAAATTTTTCATTCCAGATGCGAACACAGTTTAGTTCTTGAACTCTAAACTTGCGAAATCAAAATTTTCATATGTTGAACCCATATGCGAAATTTTAACCCAATTGACTTCAAATTGATTCATAGATGCGAACACTCGATTGTTTTACTTTCGCAAAATGAGCATCAACAACTCCACAATCGAGTTTTTAAATTCTTGCAAACAACAATTTCATAGTCCTTGACTTCGCGTTTTTCTTCACGAATCATCCCTCAATCATCAATCCAATTGCGAATCAAAAACTCATATGTTCTTGCTTTATCGATTCATCGACTACACTCATACAAATGCGAACAATACTCAATTTCAAAATCGATTGAAACTTATAGCAAAGCTAAATCCAACTTCGCATTCAAAGAAGTGTTATTGATTGCATTCATGAAATACTAACAAGATAATATATTATAATACAAATATACATATTTTAGGTGGTGAAATCGTAACAGCCTAACAATTTGGTATGCAACTTTATTAAATCAATAAAAAAAGTTATGCAAATTGGAAAAATAAATAAAAATATATCTTTTGTTGTTTTGATTAAGGAAATAAATATTTTATATGAATACTCACCAGGAAAAACGCATATTATACATTCCCGATGAGTATGCAACATGGTTTTCATCAGTTTAATTCATTGATTAGTACGAAGGCTTAGGAAATTTTTAACACAAACTTTTCTCCTGTGATGTTTTCCCATTAACATAGCAAGTTATACAATACGAACATAACACTAACCCTAATACACAAGGTTTAATAGAGTTGACCGGCTTGACTTGATGACTTGACTTGACTCAAGATTGACGATTGTCACAATTTGGGAGAGATTTGACATTCTTGGAGAGATTTCTAATACAGAGAGATATTTGAGAGAGATTTCACATACTTGGAGAGATTTGGGAGAGATTTGACATTCTTGGAGAGATTTCTAATACAGAGAGATATTTGAGAGAGATTTCACATACTTGGAGAGATTTGGGAGAGATTTGACATTCTTGGAGAGATTTCTCATACAAAGAGATATTTTGGGAGAGATTTCACATGCCTAGAGGGATTTGGGAGAGATTTGACATTCTTGGAGAGATTTCTAATGTAGAGAGATATTAGAGAGAGAGATTTCACACACTTGGAGCGATTAGGGAGAGATTTGACATAGACAGAGATAGAGTGAAAACGATTGAGAGAGGATCCATGTGTGACAATTGTGAGTGTCCGGCATCGCAATGCATGGTTCGTAAACCCTGTTAAGCCTTGTTTAAGGATCTTACACATTCCCGATGAGTATGCATCATTGTTTTAACAGTTTGGCTTGCCACGTACTATAATTTTTAGGTTAAAGAGGTCTAGTTGTACGTACTTTTCGATTCATGTTTTCTTATTAGAATAGTGGGTTGTTTAGTAAATACTGAACGTAAGTCCAAGTACACAAGGGTTAGTTGAGCTGACCGGTTTGACTCGTTGACTTTATTTGACTTTGAATTGACCAGAATTTGACGGTTGTCACATCCGCAAGCAAAGGGAAGAGCTCGGGGTGACAGCATCGCACACACCGCAGCATAGCTTTTATCCTGGGGATGTCTCTTGATGTTTTGGATTGATGTAGTATGATACAGTTTTCCGCACAATATTTTATTATGTTTTGGGGATACATCGCGTGTGTTTATGTTATGATACTTATATTATGGTTTTGATTATATGGAAAAACGAAAATTTTTGGGTCGTTTCATAATTAGTCTATACCTCTTTACGCAAGGTACTATGGTCACCAATAGTAATAAGGGGGGTTTAGAATCCAATGATTAAACAAACAATAAAAAACATAAGCAATCAACTAAATGCGTGAATTAAATTCAGAATTTGTAAGGACTCCAACTCCATGTATGATAATTTAGCAATGTGACTCAAAGATGACACAATATTCGTTCAATTCTATCTAAGTTGGTACTTGAAAGTGCTAATAAGCTCTAACACTTCCCATTCACCATATTAATTAACCAAAACAAGCTCTTTGATTAACCCTCACCTTATTAACCTAATCTAAACAAGCTCTTAGAATTAGATTATAAGATTGCATGAAGCTTTATGTGAATGTTCCCAACAACACCCAATACTCCTCATAAGCTCGGGAGTGTAAAAGTGTATGAATAAGATTTACACTAAATTCATTCAATAGAGATTAATTTAATGTTTGTTACTTGTTCAATTTCACAAAACAATTACGGATTTTGTAAAGGAGATAACTTGAATGACCTAACCCTAATTCAAATGGCCAATAAGAATCATAATTAGAATCAAACATTCGATTGAAGCAAAATCAAATTCATTAGATAGAAATTAAGAACAAACATCATGTCATATGATTGAAGTCACAACTAGAAAGTCAAAACATGAGTTGGAGAAATTAGGGTTCTAGCCACACATGGCTAGAACAAGATCACAAGAATAAAAGATGGAATTAAAGTGCAATTACAACTTACAAATACTAGAAATAATGTTTCCAAATCATTGCTAATCAAACCCTTGCAAAAACCTTTGAAAATCCTGCTCCAAATGTGCTCTGATATGTTCTGTCTATCTAAAAAATGGCCCTTAACCCGTAATATGAAAGATAAGGAAAACTACCAAAAGTTGGTTTCTGGGTCGAACACGGCCTGTGTTAAAATAAGCTAAACTGACACGGGTCGTGTTTAGCAACACGCCCCGTGTTGATTTGCACTAAACTGACACGCCCCGTGTTCAGCATGGTCAATAGCTCCTATTTTGGTCAAACACGCCTCGTGCCTACTTTTCAGTGTAAATTCAACACGCCCTGTGTACCTCTCTAACTCCAATTCCAAACTTGATTTTTCTGACTTTTTCGTTCTTTGCCCGATCGTCCCGAAATCTTCACCAATGCTTCCCGACACTTCCCAAAGCGCGTTCCAACCTACGGTTTACCTGAAAAAGACATAAAAGTGTGCAAATAAGGTTGTTCTAGAGACTAACATGAATATGATGAAATGCAAGGAAAAGGAAGAACAATTGTGCTAAATATATGCATGAAATGGGACTAAAAGGTGCACAAATAGCACCTAACAAATCTCCCCAAGCTTAAACCTTTCTTGTCCTCAAGAAAGAACAAGAACCAGACAAACAGGACAATTTCTAGATGGCAAAAAGAAACTTAGAACGAAAAGGGGATGAAGAATCCTAAAGGTTAAGAATGAATGCATGCAATGTAATGCCATGAAAATTTAAGGTATGTACAAAATGCACTTGAGAAACAAAATGAAACAAAGGAAAAGAAGATTAAGAACAAACACAAAATATGTACTTTTGTAACTAAATAAATGTACGATCAGACTTTACATCGATAGGGCTCCGATCATTGATACCTTGGCAACCATCCTGTTTCCTTCCACATATCACAGACTCTCAATGTGAGGAAGACCCGAAATGGTGTAACCCAATAATCCAACCATTGTTTTATTTAATCTTTATACCTTACTAAGCTTTATGGGCGAAAATAACATAGTCCGGATTTCATGTCCTTAAGACTAGATGGCCAAGAATCAGAATCGATGCATCCTTAAGAACCCGTCACGGCGAATCAGCTTTCGCTGAAACAGTGAGCCCACCCGAAGGGGCTCAGCTCCTATGCTTTCACTTTTTCGAGAGCCACAAGTATCATATCACACAGTTCTTCATTCGCCATATTTGACTTGAATTGGCTTTTGATTTGATTGAACTTTGATTTGTACTTCGTTTTGAATTTGGATTCTTCAATCTTCATTTTTGGAATTTCTTTAGATTTCTTCGTTTTAACATTTGAAATTCTGATTAGGGTACTAGATATGACAGTTGTACCCTTCCTTCTTTCTTGACTGTGTGGGTCTGATACTTAAGCTCTCTATTACCACGGGGGTAACGTGTGTCAACAAATAGGTCCGTGTTCTGTGGGTTCAGAGTTGCCGATAAAGATTCTTTTTAAACATTCAAAAGCAAATCATCCTAAAGCTGTTATTACCGCCCAAAAAACGTTTCAATAAAATTCTTTTTATCATCTAAGGCTAGGGTCTCAAATTACGGTGTTTGGGTCCCCTAGTTATGATAGCTGATTCTACGCTTCCAGTAACTACCCGGTCGCCTCAGAATTCTTTCGTTTCATGGAGCAATTTTATGTAAAGAGTGTCATCATCTCGTATACTTTTTTTTTTGAAAAAATGAAATAAAAAATTTTGAAAATAAGAAAATGCATGCATGAGTATGAGTGAACCTAATATACAAGTCTACTTCTCCCCAAGCTTAAAGATAAGCATCATCCCCGATGCTTGGAGAAGGTGGAACAACCTAAAACGGAGGTGGAGGAGGAGGATAGTAGCTGGGGTTTCGAGTCCAAGCCCAGAAGTCCTCCTCATGTTTGCGTTGACGCTCTTGATCCCGAGCGTACTGGGTGGTGAAGGTGGAAAAATTCTGGGTCAGGCTGGTAATATCCTGCTGGTAGGTGTCGAGGTGGGTATAGATTGATTGGAATTTGTCCATATACTATTGATGATAAGGCGGGGGTGCAGCAAAATAGGATGAGCTGCCACCACCGGTGGGAGAAGCATGGTGAGGCTCCTCCTCTTCTTCATCATCATCACCATCTTCCTCGTTTTCTTCACTTTGCTCATCTACCTCGGTGGAGTATGAGTGGGGGAAGATGTATGGAATGATTTGCCAATCGGTCATGTGAATAGGATTTCGGAAATCAAGAATGCCTTTATTTTATGGTGTGATGAGGAGCTTTGGATCATGATTTTAACCCACGGTCCAATGGTGTGTGCCATCGCCTGCCAAACGGAAGAGTCACATGGACTTAAGGATAGTAGTGATGAGATAAGGCTCACCCGACAGTGGTTGATGGGGATCGGGGTATGGGGCTCGGATGTGGGCGCTCTTGGCGAGCATGCTGACAATACCCCCGCAAACAATCTTTCCCGATCGGGATGTGCTAAGGCGGATGAGCTTGTGGTACAGAAACTGACCATAATGAGGAATGAGGTTATTCTCGGGATGGGTCATTGCATAGAGGATTTTGAGTTCTAGCACGCTGATGATGCTTCACTCCTCTCTAGGGGCGACGAGCGAAACAATGATTCTATGGGCTACCTTAATCATACGATGGATAAGTGATGAGGCTTTAGCAGCGCTAGAGACATATGGGTGTAATTGGATGAGCTGGGTCCACCATGTCATGTCAAAGTATCCTTGAATTGGGTCAGTGGGGCCAAATGTGTTTTCCGTTAGGGCCCCCACAATGGCATTGATTTGATCCAAAGAGATCTCATAGTCTTGATTCACTAGACGAAAGTAGAGGATCCCATGGTCTAAATAAACTGAGGATAGAAACTCAGCTGTTGGGATTTTATAACTCAATTCATGGACCCTCAACAAGCCGTGCCACCCTATGTTGCGAAACATGGTTTTGACTTGATTGTAAACATGCAACTCTTTTAGGGATGGAACATGCGCGAATTTTTGGATGGCATGAACCAGTTTAAGGAATGACTCAAGTTTTCCCTATTGAATTGGGCCAAGACATACGACACCACAATGAGACGGGTTGGCTGGGGGTGTTGGGGACCTAGATGGAGGTGATGGGGATTTAGATGGAGGTGATGGAGTCCTAGGCTTTCGACAGCGGGCGGATGATTTGGTTTGTCTTGATCTTTTGGAAGATGCAGCTTCCATAGTCAAGTTTAGGACAAATTAAAAGTCAATAGGTCAAAATGTCAAAAAGTCAACTGTTGACGGGTCCAGTCAACTTCGAATTTGGCCACCAAAATTTCGTGGGAAATTTGGTTTTCAAAGATTTCCTACTAAGAATCAAGTCCAAATAGACCACAATTTCAAGTAACTTGACTCAAGAACACAAAATCCAAAAGTTAAGAGTTTGGAGGAATTTACCGAATCGTGTGTGGGATTGTGTTGTTCTTGATGGAAAAGATCTTCCTTAACCTCCCCAAGCTTGCCCTCTTAAGATTAAGACACTAAAACACTAAAATCACATGAGATTTTCGGATCTAGGGTTTGTCAAAAAACCCCAAATCCACCATTAAAATGCAAGAAAATGGTGTTTAAGATGGAGAAGATGAAGTGTAGATGAAAGCCTAAATCTTGAAGAAATTGAAAGGTTTTTGATGAAAATTGGACCTAAGGTTTTTGGTGGGAGAGAGGGGTTGTTAGGAAGTGAAAGTGGGGATAAATGAGGTCAAGTCCCGATTTTTTTTCTTTAAAAAGGTTCGGAACTGTTGCGCGAACATGACCCATGTCGCCCCAGGCCAAATTGACACGCCCCGTGTTGGGGGGGGGGGGGGGTTTATGCTGAGTTAAGGATGAACACGACCCGTGTTGGGTCAAGGCCAAAACAAACACGACCCGTGTTGCTCTCTGGAAGAATTTGGGACTTTTTTGCACGAACACGACCCGTGTCCATTATAGGCCAAAACCAACATGACCCGTGTTGCTCTTTGGAAGAGTTTGGGACTTTTTTTTCACGAACACGACCTGTGTTTCGTTAAGGCTAAGAGGGACATGACCCGTGTTAGTCCCTGGATGCTAATCCCCACTTTTTGAACTTGAAAATTTTCCTCTCTTTGAAATGAAATACTTCTGCATTCCTAGGTCCGTTTAGTGATTTTAAATCATGATTGAATGCATTTGGAACATTGAAAACCAAAAACTCAAAGAAATGGAAATTGTTTTTAAATAAAAGACAGAAGTACCCCCGGGTTACCTCCCGGTTAGCCGCCCTTGTTTCAAGTCGTTGGTTCGACTTTGCCCCCGCATATGCTTCATTCTAAGTATTTGGGCCTCTCCAACACATCAATCTTCTTGCCACCTCCTTCAACGGAACCTTCAACCTTCCTTTGGCTTTCTTTTTGCGCATAAACCAAAAAGGACTTAACCCTTTAATATCAGAGATTATCCACTCAATCCTTTTTTGGTATTTGTTCAGCATGGTTATCAACTCACTCTCTTCCTTCTTCGATAATTTATTTGAGTTGATGACCGGTTGAGTGCTCTCCTTCTCGACATGTATTTGCTTTATAGGGCCCAGTGGAGTTTTTGCTCCAGAATCTTGTGCTTGTTCCACCGGTGGAAGGAATTTGGCTTTAGTGTTGGGGGACTCTACTTCTCTTCCATCAATCCACATGTGCTTATCATCCTTGAATTTCAAAATCTCCAGCACCTCCTCGTTTGTACCGCACTCCTTTGCAAGTTCTTTGGCTTTGTACCTGTCTAATTTTTGTGACAAGACTAACTCCACAAAATCATTGTTAGTCGAGTTTAAGCTCTTTTCAGCCAATGGCTGGATCATATTCACAAAATTAACAGATTGAACATCAGAAGGAACCTTTTTTTCTTCATGAACATTGAAGTTGATAACTTCACCATCAAATTCCATACTTAAAGTTCCGTTGTAGACATCAATTTTTGTTTTAGAAGTTTTAAGAAAAGGTCTACCCAAAAGTATGGAACTTGAACTTGGAGAGTCATCATCTCCCAAATCTAAGACATAAAAATCATTTGGGAAGATAAATTCATCGACTTGCACTAACACATCCTCTAGTACACCCTTTGGGTGTACCAAAGACCGGTCGGCAAGTTGGATGATCACACCGGTTTTGCTCAATGTTCCTACACCAATTGATTTGAAAAGAGAATATGGTAGGACATTTACGGATGCACCTAGATCGAGCATGGCTCGAGGTACATAAAGATTTCCGAATTTGCAAGGTACGGTAAAGACACCGGGATCCTTACACTTCGGGGGCATCTTCTTTTGCAAAACTGTGGATACATGCTCCCCAACTGTTACCACTTGATTTTCTTTTAATTTCTTTTTAGATACTCAAAGATCCTTAAGGAACTTTGCATATCTAGGTACCTGCTTGATGGCCTCGAGGAGTGGAATGTTGATTTGAACTCTCTTGAACATTTGCATGATCTCACTCTCCTCCCGTTCTTTCTTCGTGCTCTTTAATCTTTTGGGAAATGGAGCAGGTGTGGATTTAGACTCAGTGATGAAGGGCTTCTTTTCGATTGTTTTCTCTTCCTTCTTCTCTTCTTTGGTTTCCTCTTCAACCACTATTTCTTCTTCCTTTTGATCAACTGACACTTTTGGACCATCATAGCTCTTTCCGCGTCTCAATGTGATGGCACACACGTTGCGCCTTGGGTTTGTTTTAGTTTGTGCAGGTAACTTTCCTTGAGATTCTAATTTGCTTACAGAAGTGACAAGCTGTGAAACTTGTTTCTCTATGTTCTTTATGCTTGCTTTTGTCTCTTGTTGGAAAGCTTGTGTACTAGTTGACAAACTCTTCACTATATCCTCTAAGGACATACTTGATGAACCCGATTGTTGAGGAGGGTGCTGTGGCAGCCTTGGCTGGAAGTTTTGTGGTGGAAAAGGTGGTCTTTGCTGGTATTGATGTGGTTTACTTGGTTGATAATTTTCCTGTTGATGTCCTCCCTAACCTTGATTGTTACTCCATCTTTGATCACCCCGTGGCTGCTCATATCCCCTTTGATTAGACCCAAGAAAACCTCCCATGGCTTTTGCTTCTTCATAATCTTCCTCTTGAAGTTGAGGAGACATGTCGGTTGGATGCCTCACTTGAGTACAAATACCGCATGGGTGGGGTGTAGGTTGCACACCTTTGTCTTTGGCCAACATCATGACTACTTTTGTGAGCTTGGACAATTGAGCTTCAATCTGAGGAGTTTGAACTTCTTTTACACCTCGGGGTGCGTCCGTGTACCATTCTTCATCATGGCTTGAATGTTTGGAATCTTCATCCATGTTCTTGATTAGATTGCGGATTTCAGTAGGAGTCTTGTCGGTTAGAGATCCGTCACTGGAGGCATTAAGAAGCCTTCTTTCCATTGGAGTCATTCCTTCAATGAAATATTGGAGGAGCTGGTATTCGGTAATTCCATGCTTTGGGCATCGAGCACAAAGTTTCTTGAATCAATCCCAATATGTGTGAAAAGCTTCTCTCTTGTGCTGTTTGATTCCAATGATTTCCCTCCGTAGGGCGGAAGCTTTCATCTCGGGAAAATACTTGTCCAAGAACAATCTCGCAAGATCTACCCAAGTAGTTATCGTCCCCGGTGGGAGGTCATAAAGCCAATCTTTGGCCGCGTCTTGCACCGCAAAGGGGAATGCCCTAAGATTGATTTGGTCCTCCGTGACATTGTGTGGTTTCATACCCACACATGCTACATGGAACTCGGTGAGGAACTTGTGAGGATCTTCATTCTCCAAACCTCTAAAAGTTGGAAGTAAGTGGATAAGCCCAGATTTTAGTTCCAAATTAGTGGCAGTTGGGTATGTGATACAAAGAGGTTGTTGAGTCACCTCTTGTCTTAACCATTGACGAAGAGTTTGTTCGGGTGGTGGGTTTGGAGGACCTTGATTCCCTCCAGGGTTATCTGCCATGGCTTAAGAATTGGGTGATGTTTCTGTAGGTGAACTGTTTAGGATATTATGAATAAGTGAAGAAGGTAGAGTGATATTTATGGGTGAGGCTAGTTGTGGTGAGAGTGATGGGCTTTCTGTTTCTGATGCGAATACACTTGAGAGGGGTATGTCCTCCAAAATGTTGATGATCAGGGGATTGGATGATGAAGAAGTACTGGAAACCGGTTGCCTCTTACGAAGCTTGGCTTGCTTCCTTAACTTCTTTGCAGTTTTCTCTATCTCCAAATCAATTGGCAATGGCGTACCTATACGAAAAGATCTATGCATAAACAATTAGTAACATCGTGTCCCCGACAACGGCGCCAATTTGTTAGGCGTGTCAGACCCAACAAATAAAGGGGTACGATATACTCCAAAATAGCACTACTATATTGCACTAAAAGGTAGTACAAGGCAAGCAGGGTCGATCCACAGAGACACGGGATAATTAGTCTATACCTCTTTGCGCAAGGTACTATAGTCACCAACAGTAATAAGGGGGGTTTAGAATGCAGTGATTAAACAAACAATAAAAAACATAAGCAATCAACTAAATGCGTGAATTAAATTCAGAATTTGTAAGGACTCCAACTCCATGTATGATAATTTAGCAATGTGACTCAAAGATGACACAATATTCGTTCAATTCTATCTAAGTTGGTACTTGAAAGTGCTAATAAGTTCTAACACTTCCCATTCACCATATTAATTAACCAAAACAAGCTCTTTGATTAACCCTCACCTTATTAACCTAATCTAAACAAGCTCTTAGAATTAGATTATAAGATTGCATGAAGCTTTATGTGAATGTTCCCAACAACACCCAATACTCCTCATAAGCTCGGGAGTGTAAAAGTGTATGAATAAGATTTACACTAAATTCATTCAATAGAGATTAATTTAATGTTTGTTACTTGTTCAATTTCACAAAACAATTACGGATTTTGTAAAGGAGATAACTTGAATGACCTAACCCTAATTCAAATGGCCAATAAGAATCATAATTAGAATCAAACATTCGATTGAAGCAAAATCAAATTCATTAGATAGAAATTAAGAACAAACATCATGTCATATGATTGAAGTCACAACTAGAAAGTCAAAACATGAGTTGGAGAAATTAGGGTTCTAGCCACACATGGCTAGAACAAGATCACAAGAATAAAAGATGGAATTAAAGTGCAATTACAACTTACAAATACTATAAATAATGTTTCCAAATCATTGCTAATCAAACCCTTGCAAAAACCTTTGAAAGCCCTGCTCCAAATGTGTTCTGATATGTTCTGTCTATCTAAACAATGGCCCTTAACCCGTAATCTAAAAGATAAGGAAAACTACCAAAAGTTGGTTTCTGGGTCGAACACGGCCTGTGTTAAAATAAGCTAAACTGACACGGGTCGTGTTCAGCAACACGCCCCGTGTTGATTTGCACTAAACTGACACGCCCCGTGTTCAGCATGGTCAATAGCTCCTATTTTGGTCAAACACGCCCTGTGCCTACTTTTCAGTGTAAATTCAACACGCCCTGTGTACCTCTCTAACTCCAATTCCAAACTTGATTTTTCTGACTTTTTCGTTCTTTGCCCGATCGTCCCGAAATCTTCACCAATGCTTCCCGACACTTCCCAAAGCGCGTTCCAACCTCCGGTTTACCTGAAAAAGACATAAAAGTGTGCAAATAAGGTTGTTCTAGAGACTAACATGAATATGATGAAATGCAAGGAAAAGGAAGAACAATTGTGCTAAATATATGCATGAAATAGGACTAAAAGGTGCGCAAAAAGGTGCACAAATAGCACCTAATAGCAGTACTCATATTCATCGGATGGAGGTGAGTCTTCTCACCATACCTATGGGTCTACGGCACCAAGGCCGACCCATTATGTGTACATGATGTATGTGTGTTATTCATTTATGAATTGTTATGTTATGTGATATTATGCTGGTATGGAAGACCCCGGGGGGAGCCCGTGGCATTGGATATAAGACCATGTGAGGTAGCCCATAGCATTCCGATGTAAAGACCATGTGGGGTAGCCCATGACATTGGATGTAAGGCTATGTGGGGTAGCCCATGGTAGTCCTAGGTAAAGACCATGTGTGGTAGCCCATGACATTCTTGTTGATTGTATTGCATGGTTTCTGTGGCATGTTTGTAGCTTAAATTAGCTATCAGGATATGTGTATGTGTTTGTGTGTGTTATGCTCTGGGAAACTCACTAAGCATTTCGCTTACATATTGTTGATTTGTTTCAGGTACTTCTGAGCCCAAGGTCAAGGGCCCGACGTGATATATATATATATATATATAACCCCACATAATTTTTTTTCTCTTATTTGTTCTATAAGCACACTCAATAAACTCAATGTAATCAACTTTGTTTTGTATTACCTAGTTTTTTAATGAAGGAAAAACATGCATTGCTACATTTCACTCCAATAAGCTTTTCAAGAAAAATGTTGAACTCCGAAACTCCATTCCACTGGAATCAACATCCCAGACTAATGCTCTATCTGGATTGAAATATACAAGATGTTTGCAGATGAATGTTCCATTATAGTGGTCATCAATGATAGAAGAGTACCATTACACATTACCATTTTCTGTGTATGATTGACCAAGGTGGGTGCATAATGGAGGATAAAGTGACCTAACTAGTGTAATGGAGGTATCGATTCCCTAGTAACCTAACTAGGTGTAAGGGAGGTATCGATTCCCTAAACGAAGCAAGGAGAAAACACAGTGCGGGTGCATATAGATGAATATGTACCCTAATTTCCAAGATGGTATCTGTGTGCACATATTAGAGTAAATGGATGTTTTGAGCATCCTAATTTCTATGTAATACCCATGTAATTTCCATGCATTGCACATCTAATTTTTTAAATTTGAAATTATCAATATAACCGGTAAAACCTACACTAACCGGTCATATGAATGTTTTTGAACAACCTAAACAAGTTTAATTTTCATTTGTGTAACTAAATGTGTACATAGGGTAAAGTCTTATAAGTTATTAACCTTATTAAGAAAGTTAAGATGTTACATTTTCCTAATGCTTAACTAAAAAATAGTTCAATTTTTTGATAGTAGGTAAACATTATTGGAATTGTTCTCTTTGGTTCTAACTAGTTCTAAAATTTAAATAACTTTTTTGCTTTGTATTGGTTCCAAACATTCCAATAGCTGTTAATTTTGGTTTTAGGACTAGTTTGATAGAATTTGGGTACATACTAGGTGCACAATTCATTATTAACAAAAGGAAGTCATATTAATATGGTAAAATGTTAATAATTATCTTGAACCAAATTGGTTTGATTCCATATGTTATAAGAGATATATAGATATATAAATTCTATAGTTTATACCATGATAATGTACTATAGTAAGTATAGTATATTAAATGTTGAACTAAAGAATGAAATGCTACATTAACAAACAAAACGAACAAACTCCTCACAACTGTGATGTTATTTCTTGAATAGTGAACCAAGTATGAACCTACTAAAAAGCAAACGATTTATTTATAAAATAAAGTCATATATGTTCTATAGATGATCCCATTGAATAAAATTCATGCCCATAAGATCATATTCATCTAAGTTGTTTTTGGCCTTATCTTGAAAAGTCATACCCCTAGTTCGTCATTACTCGATTATTCTTTAACTACAAAGGCTGTGTTAATCACTAATGCTTCTTGTAGTCCTTTAACGTCATTAAGATTTTTTTGAACTATTTTTTTTCATTTAAAGCATGGTCTTCTTTTACTTAGCACTCCTTATAATTTAGAGTAACAATGAGTGGGGAGGTACAACTAACAATCAACAAAACCAACACTCATATCAATATGGGAACGACATACTCACATGTTGCTGAATGTAAAAACAATTGAATTGAGATCATAAATAACGACCAAAGAAATCGAACAACTACAAGAATCACATTGCAATGATCATATACTTCACCAATTAGTGGAATCTCCGACCCCTTGAATAGTTACCAACAATCTTAATTTCTTAATACATGATGATGGGATCGATGCCTTGGGAAAAAAAAAAACAAAAAAAACTATACTCATGAATGTATAGTTGAATAGGGAATATACAAATTTAAAATAAGATCTAATTCTTATTGGGAATTGCATTTATTACATGCGATGACTTAGCTAGATGTAGCCATTTTACCCTCTCAAAATGTTTCTTGTGAATGTTTAATTGTGTTGCTATAAGTTAGAAAACATATTCTCATCCGTGTGTGATGACATATGCATAATTAGGATGATATTTTTGCTTAACTCCATAACAAAGTAGCATTGTGACTAGGGGTGGTCAAAAATATCCTCATACGAACATTCGATCCGAAAAATCCGAAAATCTGATCCGAAAATACCCGAAAAATCGGATATCCGAAAATTCGGATACCCGAAATTCGGATATCCGGTTTTTCGGATTCGGATACGGATATTAAAATGTGAAAATTTCGGATATCCGAAATCCGAAATATACAATATAAAAAATTATTAAAAATAGTTTTAATGCATTGAGTTTTTTCATTTGAAATTCAAAAAGACAAATTATTAACATTTTTACTTGGTAACGCAAAGTGAGGATGATATAAATGTTACCTTTTTTATGTTGATTTTGGTAATTTGAGTTTGATTTCTCAAGATCTTCAGGTATCATGAGGTAACTTGCATTTAACCGGACCAAATGAAGTCTTATTATACCTAACAAATGCACAGAAACATTCTTGTTCTTGGAGGGTTTATTTTCTTTATTTAAAACTAATGAAATTTGGGTATCCGGTTTAATATCAGAATCCGTATCCGAAATTTCGGATATCCGAAATTTTGGATACAGATTCGGATATCAATAATCAACTATCCGAATTTTCGGATATCCGGTTTTGAAGACCCCTAATCATGACAACACACTAGTCATTCTAGTGAATATATCTTTTTTTTTTGTTTTGTTTTTTTGTATTTTCCAATGATAAATATTTAACATGTGACAGAGGGAACCGTAATTATGAACTTTTATAATAAAAAAAGAGATCTCGATACAACAAAAAGTAGAAGGACCAAAATTGTAAATAACATAAACCCCCTAGGCAAAGGTGAAGTTTAGCCGAAAAGGTTACTTCGAAGGAACAAGGGTTTCCACGAAGCAAATAAGCCGACAATATTCTACGTCAAAATATTAGCGTAAGAACTCTTCAATACCCCTACAAACAAATGAACAGTTATTTCCCTAATTGCAAACAGGTTTGATCATGTCACACTCGTAGCTAACGACGGAAGTTCTGTAAATTCGAAAAGGTAAATCGCGAGCTTGAAGAACACAATCATTGTGTGTTGCGGCTGACTTTTTGGGAAGATGACGGCAAGAATTGCATTGAGATTCATGAAAGAATGTTTGAAACAGAAGCTCAAATCAACGGCGGCTCCCAGGCATTATTGTTCATCTTCATCTTCATCTTCCACTGCTCCTGTTAAACCAAATATTCCTCATTCTTCACGAAAGGTGACTTTTCCTTCCTTTTACAACACAAACAACGTGTATGCATCACCTCCATTCAAAACCGAAAAGAACACATTTGACTTTGAGTGTGTTCTTCACCTCAAAATCAGTACGAACAATTTCCTGTGCAACAAGAAATTAATAACGATTACACAGTATATTTCAAATTTGAATGTATTCGGTTTGAATATAAACAATCAACAGTGGACTAATAGCAAAAGCATTCATAAATTCAAAGTTACTTGAATTTTCATGTGTATTGGTTTATGAATTTGTAATTAATTTTACATTTTAGGGAAGATTACTTACAGGAGCTACCATTGGCATGGTTATTGCTGGGGGTGCTTACGCTAGCACTGTTGATGAAGCAACATTCGGGTACTTAAAGTCCTTACCCTGTTTTCTTTTATTTTCTCATTGATTGATTTACTGATAAATTCAATTCAATTCAATTCATATCCAGTGGGTGGCTATTCTCAGCAACAAAAGTTGTAAATCCATTCTTTGCATTGCTGGATCCAGAGGTTGCTCATCGCCTAGCTGTCTCTGCTGCAGCTCGTGGGTGGGTCCCACGGGAAAAGAGGCCAGATCAGCAAATTTTAGAGCTTGAAGTTTGGGGAAGAAGGTTTTCTAATCCAATAGGACTTGCTGCAGGATTTGATAAAAATGCAGAAGCTATTGAAGGTTTACTTGGATTAGGGTTTGGATTTGTTGAAGTTGGATCAGTTACTCCTATTCCACAAGAGGGTAATCCAAAGCCTCGTATGTTTAGATTGAGAAATGAAGGGTGAGAAACAAAAATTTTCTATTATCAAGGGCAAACTTGTAATTTGTAAAAAGTTAGGACTTAGGACTTGTTTTCTTGGCTTTCTACATTGAGTTGTTCTTTCTGTATTAAGTCAAACAGAAACACACATATAAGCTTACCTGATTAGGGTGCTTCTTCTTGACTTAATGCATGAAAGTGAGGGAAATAAGGCTCACTTTAAGACCTAACTTTTTACAAATTTGCCCTTGTTTGTTTTTTCGTTTCATTTCCTAAAGTATGTTGTCATTTTCTCAAGTATTTCTTAAACATTAATTATTGAGACAATGCCTAATGGATGTTTTCTTTTGACTTGATACAAAAAGGGTCTTATTGTGTAATTAGGAGGGAGGGTTTCTGTGTCCAAACAGAAGGGTAAAATGGTCATTTCTTATTTAGACTGTCCATTTAGTCCAAAAAAGAAACAGCTTTTGTTCATACAAAACTTACTCTAGACTGAATGAACCATCTGAATGAGAGTAAATGGCCATTTGACCCTTCTTGAGTACAAAAGGGTCTTAAGGTGTAATTAGAAAGGAGGGAGGGTTAATGTCTTCAAACAGAAGGGTAAAATGGTCATTTACTCGTATTTTAAGCTGTCCATTCAGTCCAAAAAAGAAACAGCCTTTTGTTCATACAAAACTCATTCTAGACTGAATGAACCATCTGAACAAGAGTAAATGACCATTTTACCCTTCTCTAGTAAAAAAACGACTGTTTCTTTGAGAATTGTAACAAATAGAAATTGTAAAACAAAACAGAGATTGCCCTCATGAGAATTTTCAAACTTGTTTCTGATTTGTACAAAATGACCATCTTACCCTTCTCGAGTAAAAAAACTACTGTTTCTTTGAGAATTGTAACAAATAGAAACTGTAAAATAAAAAAGAGATTGCCCTCATTAGGATTGTTCAAACTTGTTTCTGATTTGTAAAAAATGACCATTTTACCCTTCTTGAGCCAACATGCTTTGTTTGTGGACAGTGCTATAATCAACAGGTGTGGATTTAATAGTGAAGGAATAGTTGCTGTTGCAAAAAGGTTAGGAGCTCAACATGGTAAGAGAAAACTAGATGAAACATCAAGCACTTCAGTTTCTTCAAATGATGAAGTCAAAACTGGTGGGAAAGCGGGTCCCGGAATTCTCGGGGTTAATATTGGCAAAAATAAAAGTAGTGAAGATGCTGCTGCAGATTATGTACAAGGTGTACATACGTTGTCCCAATATGCTGATTATTTGGTATCTTCCCTATTCTATTTTCATCTCTTATTTTTTGATTTATATATAAAAAAATGTGATTTTGGTGGAGTTTCTAAGATTAGCTTTTGCTAATGCAAATATATAGAAGTTGTGGATTTAGTCAAGATGAAGAAGAAATGAGGGCAAAATAGTCATTTCACATAAACTTAATTGTTAATGGCTGCACTTTTTAGTTCAAGATCAAGGGATGAATGGTGCAATGAAACTATGTTTTAGGGACCTTTTATGCAAAAAGATGAAACATCTGGACTGAATCCATAACTTTTGTGAGAGCATAGTGATGAAAGTGGTAATTTAGTCTTTTATTCATTTAGCCATTTAATTATTTTATGTAGTGATTAAACATTTAAACCATTATATGTTTTTTTTTTTTTTTTTGAAAAAACACTTTTTAAATTTAACCATTGAACTAATAATTTTATCAATTTAGCTACTCAATTATTATATAATGATTATAAAAAATAATAGTTTAGTGGCTAAATCGATCAAGTTATGAAACTACATTGTGTTTTTTCCATATTTTACCCTTTTTCAAAATAGGGTATCTGGGAAAATGTTTTTTTATTTTTTTAAAAGGTCAAAAAAGGTATAATGGTTTAATCACTATAGAAAATAGTTAAATGGCCAATAAAATGGTAAAAGCTCAAGTTGGATCTTGATTAAATAATTATTTTGAGAAATTATTCTCATATTTCTTTATTTCTTTATTGCATATTATATTTAATCATGTTATAGGTAATCAATATTTCTTCCCCAAATACCCCTGGACTTCGACAACTTCAAGGAAGAAAACAATTAAAGGACCTTATCAAGAAGGTACAAAATTCTGCTTCTAATTTCTAATTTAATTTTTTTGTTAATATAGAGATAAAGGGTATAATCGTCACATGTTTGTTATTATTAAAGATTCAAGCAGCCCGCGATGAAATGCAGTGGGCTGAAGAGGGCCCACCTCCATTATTAGTAAAAATTGCTCCTGATTTGTCCAAACAAGACCTTGAAGATATAGCACAGGTATGTATATGTTTGCATCACAATATTTGAGAAAATTGAAAAAATAAAAAATAATAATCGAGGGCAAATTTGTAAAAAGCTAGGACTTAATGGGGAAAGCCTTTTCTTAACTTTGTGTATTAATATTAAGTTGTATTCAGACACTATCCCTTTACCTTTTTTCCTCCTTTCATCTCAATTTCTCTCATGTTAAAGTTGATGAATATTGTGAAGTTAGTTTTTTGGATTGCAAGGGTAAAATGGTCATTTAGTCTAATTTCATACGGGTTTTATTCATTCTACAAAAGAATCTAGAAAAGATTACCTTTTTGACCCTCTTGTATATCCTTCCAATTCCTCTCATGTTAAAGTTGATGAATATTGTGAAATTAGTTTTTTGGAATTCAAGGGTAACATGGTCATTTAGTCAAATTCATACGGGTTTTATTCAGTCTAGAAAAGTTTACCTTTGTGCCCCTCTTGTTTATCCTCACAATTCCTCTCATGTTAAAGTTGATGTATATTGTGAACATAGTTTTTTGGAATGCAAGGGTAAAATGGTCATTTAGTCTAATTCATATGGGTTTTATTATTGAATCTAGAAAAGATTACCTTTTTACCCCTTTCATCTCAATTCCTCTCATGTTAAAGTTGATGAATATTGTGAAATTAGTTTTTTGGAATGCAAGGGTAAAATGGTCATTTAGTCTAATTCATACAGGTTTTATTCAGTCTATAATAGAATCTAGAAAAGATTACCTGTTTACCCCTTTCATCTCAATTCCTCTCATATTAAAGTTGATGAATATTGTGAAATTAGTTTTTTGGCATGCAAGGGTAACATGGTCATTTAGTCTAACTCATACGGGTTTTATTCAGTCTATAAAAGAATCTAGAAAAGATTACCTTTTTGCCCCTCTTGTTTACCCTCCCAATTTCTCTCATGTTAAAGTTGATGAATATCTTGAAATTAGTTTTTCAAAATGTAAGGGTAAAACAGTCATTTAGTCTAATTCATATGCATTTTACACAAAATAAAATATCAGGGTTCTTATCCGTTACTTTTTGATAATTTAGGTTGCTCTTGCTCTCCGGTTGGATGGTTTGGTATGTTTTTTTTTTTTAATTCAATTGAAGAAATATGTTTTTTTTTTTTTTTTTTTTTTTTTTAAGGATTCAAACAACATTCATGGATTTTAATTATTTAATTATTTATTTATTTCTTTGTAGATTATATCAAATACAACTATTTCAAGGCCAGATATAGTGGAAAGTAATCCTGTATCAAAGGAAAGTGGTGGATTAAGTGGGAAGCCTCTTTTTAATTTATCAACTGACATTCTCAAAGAAATGTACATTTTAACAAAGGTTCATTTCAAATTCACTTACTACTAAAATATTATCCCTTTTTCTTTTTCCTTTTCTTAAAACTCATCTGAGAATATATTTCTTCTTCTTCTTCTTCTTCTTCTTCTGTTTTTTTAGGGAAGGATTCCTTTGATTGGCTGTGGAGGTGTGAGCAGGTTCGTGTCTGATTTTAATATTTTTTCTTTCCACTAATTATAATTATAAATTTTATTAAATAAATCACTTTACCATATTTTTTAGTGGGGAAGATGCTTACAAGAAAATAAGAGCAGGAGCTACTCTTGTTCAGCTTTATACAGCCTTTGCTTATGGTGGGCCCGCCCTTATACCCCAGATAAAGGTATACCCTTAGATTTTGCACTAAAGGGTAAAATGGTCATTTACTCGTATTCAGTTCAAAGAAGAAACAATAATCAGTGTTTTTGAAATAGTAGAGGACTTTAAGCAATGGATAGAATGTAAGAAGAATGCATTAAGAGTTTAACACTATAGATATGAGCTCTTGTATACCCTTTTTGCTATAGAAATTGCACAAAAGGGTAAAATGGTCATTTACTCGTATTCAGTCCAAAGAAGAAACAATAAATAGTGTTTTTGAAATAGTAGAGGACTTTAAGCAATGGATAGAATGTTACAAGAATGTATTAAAGACCATAGATATGAGCTCTTGTATACCCTTTTACTAATTGCACAAAAGGGTAAAATGGTCATTTACTCATATTCAGTCCAAAGAAGAAACAATAATTAGTGTTTTTGAAATAGTAGAGGACTTTTAGCAACAGATAGAATGTAAGAAGAATGTATTAAGAGTTTAACACTATAACAGATAGAATGTAAGAAGAATGTATTAAGAGTTTAACACTATAGATATAAGCACTTGTATACCCTTTTTGCTATAGAAATTGCACAAAAGGGTAAAATGGTCATTTACTCATATTCAGTTATACTATATAAAGACTATTTATTTATTTATTTATTTATTTTGCAGGCTGAACTTGCAGAATGTTTAGAAAAAGACGGGTTTAAATCAGTTTATGATGCGGTTGGAGCAGATTGCAGATAATTATTTGGAATTTTCACAATCTTTTTTTAATGATTTTTGTAAAGATAAGTGAGTGAGAGGTGGATTTTCATAAATCATACTTACAACTTCATCCCTTTGAAGTTGTAATTTTGCAAGACTTTGAAGTATTTAAATTTCCCCCTTTTTTTTTTTTGTTAGTTGAAGAAAGTTTACAATTTTGATGATTCACTAATTCCTAGAATTCATTGCTAATAACACTATGTTACTTTACATTACATAAATGAAGAAAAATTATGTATTTGGTTTAAAGCATTTTATTCAAGAGGCTTTAGTTTTCGAAATTGCTAGTTGTATAGTTTTGCTTCAAAACATTGAGGATTTTGTTGTCAAAAGTCTTTAAGATTTTGAATGACACAATTTGTTACATTAAGCTTAATATATTTCGGTTTGGTTAAAGAATTTATTGTTTTTATGTTTAAATGTATTGAACAGATGTTTTAAAAGCCTTCATATATTTAGGAAAAGCTATTATTAAGTTCATTTTTTCGATGTTTAGTACCATTAAATAGGCTAAAAGGTGAAACACCATATTAAAGTTCAAATTTTGTTTCCTTGTTCGAAATTTGAACTATATTTTTGAGAAAGTAGGTTCAACACTCATAGCGGAGATCGGAAATTCAAAATTTGTTATTATTCCAAATCATAAACTCAACCTTTGAATAATTTTTAAGAAGATTAAAATGGAAACTCTTTGAGTTCTTCATTTTTGTAAATCAACAAAAAAACATCTTTATAGATTTAAGTATTTTCAACTAGTTATGAACACAACAAAACAATTTAAACAAAAATATTAAGAAATATTTGAGAATCATTGCAAAACAATAACTATAAAACCCTAAATCGTCTCACATGAGCACGGGAGAAAAGACGATAACAAAAATTAGACTGTGTGAATAATGATCGAGATGTTCATCAAATCTTTACTTATATATTCATATTGCATTTAAGTCTATATATTTAGCATATCTACATATCTGGTCCTTATACACTCATGATTCAAGAACTTACGTCCTCACACTTTATGACTCTTCTATCTACACGTTTTTTTTTTTTTTTTTTGCTACATTTCACCTTATAACCTTGCACATAAACTATCATTAAGTTTCTACAAAATCTAAACACCAATAACTCCAAAGATAAGATTGTAAGATTATTAATTCATAACTTTCAATACCCTCCATCAATCTTATCTTTGGAATGGATCATGCAACATTAATTTTTCACATGGATTATTATGTAGTTTTCCATTTAATGGTTTTGTAAAAACATTTGCCACTTGCTCTTGTCTTTTATTATTCTTGCAAAAGTCTTTTGAATAACAAAATAATCTCAATGTTTAGTTTGTTCATGAAAAACATGATTTAACAATAATGGAATGGTAGAACCGTTATCACACAAAAGTTCAATAAGAAATTCACATGTTACATTTAAATCTATTAAAGGTTTTGCAACCCAAAAAATTTCACAAATAACAAAAGCTAAAGAACTTACTCATATTTAGTAGACGATTTTGAAACAAGGTGTTATATTTTTTAGTTTTCCAAGAAACTAAAGATTTAACAAAAAAAAGGAATACCTAGTCACAAATGTTCTAGTACGTATACATTTTCCCCGATTAGCATCAACATGAGCGACACAATTAGAATTTAAAGACTTATTTATAGCAATTCCCTTACTACCGTTGCATTTTAATTATCTCAAAACTCTAATAGCTAAATCTAAATGCGAGTTTTTTTTTGGGAGAATGCATGAATTAATTTAGTGTTTGAATTTCAAAAGAAATATTGGGGCATCTAATAGTCAAGTAAATAAGCTTTTGATAAACAGTATAATTGATAAGTAACATTTGATAAATCACGACCAATAGTTGATAAATCAAACCTAAAAGACCATACTCATGCAATAGTTCAAGATTATATATCTTTTGAAACAAACATACTCCATCACGAATATTAATTATTTCAATTCCAAGAAAAATTTCACCATATCTAAATCTCTAGTCAAAATTTTTGACTTCAAATAGTCCATTACTTTCTTAATTTTAGACAAATAAATTCCAATTAAAATAATATCATCAACATACACCAACAACAAAGTAAAACAATTATTTTTAGACATTATGTACAAAGAATAATCACTTTTACCTTTTACTTTGCTAAACACCATAACTAATTAAGAAAGGAAGTTAATTTGTCATTCCACTTACATGGATACATGGAACATGTTTTAACCCATACAAAGATTTTATCACTTTACAAACTTTAGTTTCATAATTTGAAAATATCCCATTGGTAAAGGCATATATACATCTTCATCTGAAAGTCCCATAAAAACACATTAATTAAAGAAACGAGTAATTAAAACCTAACTATTACAAGTTTTGCAACATGTAAGAATGTTCCATCAAAGTCGGGGCTTTTACATCAAGTATAACCTTTTTTCTCCAACCTATCTTATACCGATTGACTTCAACATTTGCTTTGTATTTAACCTTGTATATATACTCACTTGCATCCTATTGGTTTACGAGCAACATGTAGCTCAATGAGTATAAAAGTTTTACAATAAAAAGCTTCCATCTCTTCGGTCATTTCCCTAATCCAGTGGGACCATAACAGGCTTCATTAAAAGTGATGAACCTATGAACTCTAATCACATCTTAAGGTAGAAATTATCACTTTGTGCAAGGAGAACTAATAGAGTGTTGCTTCTTTATTTTAATTTGTAAAAATCACATGCCTTTTTTCTGTTACTTATGCTCACATAATCCCATGATGATTTTTTATTTAATTGTTTATTACTTGTATTTTGATTTAAATGTCTATTGTTTTAAATTTCTATACGAGAATTTTGATTAATAGGTTATAGTAAGTGTTAAATGGTTTTAATACTTTACTGCTTTGGTAATTAGTATAACTTAATATCTAGATTAAGTATAAGTTTATAACTATATATTTTGATTAATTATTAGACTTAATTACATAACATACTTAGAAAATTGTATCTTGTTTAAAGTTGTTTGATACATTATTGTTAATGTTATATCATAATATATACTTTTCAGTAATTATGCCTCCTAAGCATCTATCTGGTAGTGAAAAACATAAAAAAAAGAGAAGAGATGAAGAAGTAAGAAAGCGGGATAGTGGGTCTCTAGATAAGTATATCCAAAAAAAAGCCACAAGTTTCTTCTCATAATCAAAACAATAATGAATTTAATGCTGATAATGTGGGCGTGAATGTAGATCATGTTGATGAAGTTCATATTAGTAATGCTAATGTCGATAAAGATCAAGTTGATGATGGTGATGACACTGAAGATGATAATGTTGATGTTGATGCTGATGATGTTAATGATAATATTAATCATGTTGATATATTTGATCCAAGAACTTGGGATAAACTTACTCCAGACATGATTAAGAGTTTGGTAGAGAAGGGTCGTAAAAGAGATTATACTATTGATCAGGTCTAGTAGATAGATTTTCCAAACGGTTTTCTGCAACTATGTACACTAGAACTCTACCAAATAAGGAGACTTGTGATAGAGAGTGGCTAGTATATTCGAAAGAGATTGATAAAGATTTTTTGCTTTTGTTGCAAAATATTTAAAAAAGGGCTCACGAGAGGTCAATTGACTAATGAAGGTTATGTAGATTGGCAACATCTTAGTAATAGACTTAATGAACACGAAGTTGGTTTAGATCATCTCACAAATATGGCTACTTGGTTTGGAATGCGTCAAAGATTGAAAAGTAACAAAACAATTGATAAAGTGGCATACGAAGAACTTAAGAAAGAGAGGGGTCATTGGAAACATGTTCTTTTGAGAATAATTGCACTTGTGAAATATCTCGCTAAATATAATTTAGCATTTCGTGGAAAAAAAAAGAGAAGTTGTATAAAAAAAAGTAATGGGAACTTTTTCGGAGTGATTGAGATGTTGGAAGAGTTTGACCCAATTATGAAAGACCATGTTCGACGTATCACAAATGACAACATCCATGTACATTATCTTGGCCACAACATCCAAAACGAATTAATACTTTTATTAGATCATGAAATTAAACGAGAAATTATTAAAAAAATTAAAGTAAGCAAAGTATTACTCTATCATACTTGATTGTACCCTGATACAAGTCACCAAGAGCAAATGTCATTAATAGTGAGGTATGTAAATTTCTCCTCTAATTCTGTTATCGTTGAAGAATCTTTTTTACGTTTTTTAAATGTTGATGATACCACGGGTAAAGGACTCTTTGATATCACACTTGATGAGTTAACATCTCTTGGTCTTGATGTTGATGATATACGTAGGCACGGATGTAACAATGGATCAAACATGTGAGGAAAAAATCAACGCATTCAAAAGAGATTTTTAGACTTAAATCCTAGAGCATTTTATACTCCATGTGGTTGTCATAGTCTTAATCTTGCATTGTGAGACATGGCTAATAGTTGTGGTAAAGCTAGAGAATTTTTTGGAGTTATACAACGTGTTTATACAATATTTGCCAATTCTACTAAAAGATGGCAAATTTTGAAAGAAAATATTAAAGGTCTAACTCCTAAGTCATTGCCTACCACTCATTGGGAAAGTCGTGTTGATAATGTGAAGGCTATTAGGCAACAACTTTCGGATTTTATAGAAGCTTTACTTGAAGTTGCGGAAAGAGATAATGATGCTAAAATACAAAGTGAAGCTAAATTGCTAGCAAATAACGAGCTTGGTGAATTTGAGTTTTTAGTATCAATAGTCATTTGGTATCAAATATTAGAACAGTAAACCTGGTCTGCAAAAATTTACAATCAAAAGATATGGTTCTTGATATTGTTATTAAAGAAGTGAATATCTTACTTGAATACTTCGACAAGTTTAGAGAAACAGAGTTCTCTAAGGCGATCGATGAAGCTAAAGAGCTTTCCATTGAGATGGATATTGATTCAATATTCTCTCAAAAGCCACCTGTTCGTAGAAAAAAAACAATTTGATGAAAATTCAAGTAATGAAGATGTTGTTCTTTCAGCCGAGGGGAGTTTTAACGTTAATTATTTTTTATATATTGCTGATCAAACAATGACTTCACTTAAGACAAGATTTGAACAATACAAAGAGTATGAAAAAAAAATTTGGTTTTTTTGTTTCCAAAAAGATTGAAGGAATTTGATGACAAAGATCTTAAGTTGTGTTGCAGCCGTCTCGAAGCTGCATTTAAGTATGGTGAACGTTCGGATATAGATGCGAATGAACTTTATCTGGAGTTACAGTTGCTTGACGAGTTCCTACCGACTGAAACTACTGGCCTCACCGATGTTTTAAAATATATGAAAAAAATCGATTGTTTTCCTAATACAATTATTGCATATAGAGTTTTGTTAACTATTCCAGTAACTGTGGCGTCTACAAAAATAAGTTTCTCAAAACTAAAGTTGTTAAAGTCCTATTTACAGTCCACAATATCACAAGAAAAAAATAATGAGTTAACAATGATAGCTATTGAGAACGATATATTAGATAATATTGAATATGAAGAGCTGGTAACAATTTTGCTTCCAAGATTGCTAAGAGAGCCTCAAGATTCATGAAATATTATAAGACTATATATATATATATATATATATATATATATATATATATATATATATATATATATATATATATATATATATATATATATATATATATATATATATTGATTAATTTTATAACATTTATTGATTTATCATAGCATAAATGAATTTCGATTACATATAAAAAAAATTAGGGGCCTATTTTTCTTTTTAGCACAATGCCCTCAGAATCAACGAGACGCCCTACATCGAGGATAGGATGTTTAGCCGGTGTAGCTCGTCTCTCCACTTACCCTAATATTTTAGCAAACTTCCAACTAAGTTGTCTAGGAAGGAAGGTCTTTAGCTTTAATTGGGAAGGCTTTAAAACAACAGGTTTATGGCCCTCGTATAAGAAACTCCAACTTGAATTGAATTTGATTTCCGATCAAATCTAATGACTGCCTGTCTCCATTATTATCTTGCTACCAAATACCACTTTTTTTGGTTGACTCTTCTAAAAAACTATAATTCCGAACCCTACATTAATTATAACAATTATTTTTCACAAACCACTAGGGAGTTGGTAAGGAGAAAGTGAGACAAAACCATTTGAGTTGACTTGGTCATATTGAAATGTTTGAAAACGTCAACTACAAACACGACTTTCCAACAATTTGACGCTAAACATAATGCCGCTCTTAAGGATCATTATAACAATCAATAAAGAAAGGAGAAGGTGGGGATGCATTCATATTACAGGGTCAACAAGCCCAAACTAAATAAACGAGTTAAAAGGTTATACTTTTTCACCTATTTGACTTGGTATATATATATATATATATATATATATATATATATATATATATATATATATATATATATATATATATATATATATATATATATATATGGAAAAGTGAATATACCCTTAAGGGTATATAAACTTAGGTACTCAAAATCACCATAATACGTTGTTTTGTTTGATATATTTATTATAATGTTCTTCAACTTCAATCCTTAACTTGATTTACTTTCAAGATTTTTAAAATTTCATTATTATCTTTCTCTTACATCACATCTTTTTAACGAACATCAATTAGGCTATATATATTATAGTTGAAAATGAAAATTATGTAAGAGGAAATAAATGTGAAATTTATAAAAATCTTTGAATGAAATCAAGTTAGAAGTTGAATTATAAGAACATTAGACAATTACAATGTATATATATGATACAAAACAACGTAGTATGGTGAGTTTGGGTACCTAAGCTTATATACCCTTAAGGGTATATTCACTTTTCTCATATATATAGTTACGTTCATATATAAACCTTAATTATTGTGTGAATGTGTAAACCAATAAGAATTTAGAAAAACAATAAATGATTAATTAAATAAGTAAAAGGTAATTTTGGAAGTTTAAATATAATTATTTACTAATCAAAAAATGAATTCGTATATTTTCCTTAAATCATGGTTTCGGTTACGAAATGCAAGAATACTAATTATTTTTTTGTTATTTATTAACTACTATTTTTGATTGTATAGATCATGTTAAATTATTCTTCAAACCATTTGCAGTTAATTTTTTTTCTAGAATGTTAATATTATTCTTAAAGAATATTAGTTGTGGTCACTGTTAATGGATATTGATCCAAAAAAGTTGAAACATAAAGAATTTTAGGCTTTGTATTCTTCAAGAATTATTAAATTCTCAAAGAATTCTTCAATTATAACAAATTAATCATGTTACAGACTTTTTTATTCAAACTATTATTTTCGATAATATATGTTGTACTATACCATATTCTTAAAGAATACACAAACAATAATAAACAAAATTGAAATACAATAACGAAGATAGCACTCATTCTAAAAGAATATACTCCAATTGATGGTATTAAAAAAAATAATCATGCTAGATGATGAAGTTATTCTTAAAGAATTTAAATATGCAGAATATATTATATCGTATTTTTAAAGAACGCACGGATAATATTAAACTTCTCTTTTTACAAAAATTAAATGTGGTTGCAATCGGTTACAGAAATTCATTCAATACATTCCTTATTGAGAATTAATTAAAATATAAATTATGTCTTTATAATAATTATTTTTAATTTCTTATTAAAAAGAAATGTTTATGTGTGTTGTGTTCCATTATAATTATGGTATACCATATAATCTTAACCATATATACATCTAAATCTAATGGTTCAAAACTTGTCATACACTCATACAATATATATTATTCACATTTAATCATATATATATATATATATATATATATATATATATATATATATATATATATATATATATATATATATATATATATATATATATATATATATATATATATAATAGTGGTATACCCGCGCAAAGCGGCGGACGAGAAATAGTTTTTTATCGACAAATATTACTAAGCGTTAGTTTCAATTCAACGATTTGTTTTCTTTTCAACGGTGATTAGTTCATTTCGGTGAATAGTTTATTTGCGGCTATCAGATCAAATCATTAAAACCATTGAGTATTAACCAAATTATAAAACATAAAAGGACCAAATTAAAAAAAAAAAAAAAAGAAAGAAATTACATAGTAACAACACATTTTCAAACCGACGTCGTTGAATAGTTTATCTCTGGGAGCATTTTATATTCCAATGAATAAACATCGAACATACATGGTCAGTTTTGCAGTTTTTGGGTTTGTGTTTTTAATCTATTCATTGAATGTGAATAAGAACTTTTTATTCCAAAAAATAAGTAGCTAACGTACCTGCAAAATGTGACATATGACAGGCGGCAAATGCGGGGTGTTTTGTATTTTAGCTCCGGGAAGGATTTTCCTTTAGGTGATTATTTTATTTTTCATGGATGTCAAATAGTTTCTCGGTAAAAAAAGTGAAGAGTTTCATATTTTACCTTATATTTGACTATGTTAATAAACTAAAAGTTAAGTGAAGATGCACATCCGTTATAAAAAACATTATGTTATCACAACAATATTGTAATTATATATATATATATATATATATATATATATATATATATATATATATATATATATATATATATATATATATATATCCGGTAAGAAATTTTTTTTGGTAGGAAGGTAAGAAGTTTTTTTTTCTACATATTTTTTTGACGAACAAAATAAATGAATCACTAGATGATTTATTTGTAAGATGATTCACAAGAAAAAATTCCCAAAAAAACATCTTTATGATTCATTTTTAAGTAAATTAAGAAAAAAATTCATTTTTATGATAATTTTAGTGAAAACAACAAAATCATTGTATAAATGAATCATCGAGATGTTTTTTTGACAATTTTTTATTGTGAATCATCTTACAAATGAATCATCTAATGATTCATTTTGTTTGTTCGCGAAAAAAATATGTAGAAAAAAAAAACTTCTTACCTTCCTACCAAAAATTTCCTTCTTATTTGATATATATATATATATATATATATATATATATATATATATATATATATATATATATATATATATATATATATATATATATATATATATATATATATAAAGTCCCAATATTTTTATCGATTTGACAAGAAAGTCATAAACTTTATTTTTTTGATAGTAAAGTTCTGACTACCAGCAGTTGACACTTTTACCATTTTTTTCCGGTTAGCCGGTAATTATGATTTTTTTGTTAAAATAGTAAAGTTTAGGGCTTTCTTATCAAATCGTGAACTATGACTTTTTGCCAAAAAAATAAAGTTTAGAACTTTCTTGTTAACTTGTTAAAAATATTTAGACTTTAGTGTATATATCTTTTTTTTTCGTTAGAAATTTAATGGTATGATAGTCTTTAAGGATACAAGTTATTGAAACCTGCTCTAGTCAGCTGGATATTATTGAAATCTTTAACGTTTGCTTCTTGTTAAATAGTTTTTTTTAATCCAATATTGAAAAAAATAGAGATAATCAAGAAAAAAAGAAAGAACTAGGGTTGTGTTGGTTTTTTGCGATCCTAAAAATGAAGAACTAAGAAACCGGAAAAAACAAAATTGTCCTTCTCCACATTTACACTCTTATGCTTAAAAGATTATCATACCATTAAATTTCTAACAAAAAAATGGATATATACACTAAAGTTCTAATATTTTCAACGATTTAACAAAAAAGCTCTAAACTTTATTTTTTTGATAATAAAGTCATAATTTACAATTTGACAAGAAAACCATAAACTTTATTATTTTGACAAAAATCCTAATTACCGGCTAATTGGAAAAAAGGGTAAAAGTGTCAAAAACTGTTGGTAGTTAAGACTTTACTATCAAAAAAATAAATGTTAAGACTTTTTCTCAAATTGATGAAAATATTCGAACTTTAGTGTATGATAACATTGTCATATGATTATGATAAAGAGGAACTACAAGGGTTCTCAATAAAAAGCATAAAGACTACAAAGAACAAAGTGGAAATAAATACAAGCTAGACATAAACCCTAATAAGCTAAAGACTATATGGCCCATAAACAAGTGGGCTAATAATATATAGGCTAACATCCTCCCTCAAACTCACAATGCCGTAGCAATAAGCATTGAGAGTTTGTCACATAAGAACCAAAACCAAGAAGCCGATAGAGCCTTCGTAAAAATATCCGCAAGCTGCAAGGTCGATGAAACAAACGAAAGCGAAATGCTCCTGAGCTGTAGGTGATGACGGGTAAAGTGACAATCAATCTCAATGTGCTTCGTATGCTCATGAAAAACAGAATTCTTCGCAATTTGTATCGCACTTTTGTTATCACAATGCAAGGGGGTAGATGAAGAAATGTGAACTCTCATATCCGCAAGCAGCCACCATAACCAGATAATCTCACATGTAGTTACAGCCATATCACGATATTCAGCCTCCGTGGAAGATCTAGAGACAACATCCTTTTTCTTGCTCTTCCATGAAATTAGAGACTCTCCAATAAATACGTAAAATCCAGTGGTGGACTTACGATCATGGCGATCACCATTCCAATCAGCATCACGATAGGCATGTAATTCAAGAGAAGAAGTCGAGGGAAACAAGAGAGTCTGTAACCAAGTCCCCCGAAGATATCTCAGAATACGGAGAGCGACTCCCAAATAAACAGAGGTAGGAGCAGTAATAAACTGACTGACAACATGAACAACATGAGCAATATCTAACTGTGAGATAGATCAAACTTCCCACAACAGTGCAATAATGATTTAGATCGGACAAAGAAACACCATCAGTAGGAGAATACCGTGCATTGGTTTCAAGAGGAGTATCAACAGTTTGATTTTCAGAGAGGCCCGCCCATGTAAACAAGTCAGATATATATTTAGTCTGGGAAAGAAGATACCCTTTCTTACACTGAGCTACATCAATACCCAAGAAATAATGCAGCAAACCCAACTCCTTCATAGCAAATCGATGAGCTAGATCATGCTTCAAAGACTCAATACCACCATGGTCATCACCCGTAATAATCATGGCATCCACATATAAGGATAGAAGAATCTGGCCTACACTCGAGCATCTAACAAACAAAGCAAAATCGTGATTAATCTGGACAAATCCAAGAGAGGTAATCACTATGGAAAATTTCTTAAACCAAGTACAAGGGGCTTGCTTGAGACCATACAAGGCTTTGCGAAGCCGAAAAACCTCACCCGACTAGTGTTGAATTCCTAGGTGAGGAGTCATATAAACCTCTTCATTGAGGGAACCATTCAAAAAAGCATTCTTGACATCCATTTGAAAGATCTTCCACTGTCGAACGGATGCAATTAAGGAAAATGTCTCCTTGTAGTCAAAACCATACTATTGGGAATACCCTTTTGCTACAAGTCTGGCCTTGTACCGCTCAACAGACACATCCGCTTTTGTTTATATGTTGTACATCCAACGAAAACCTATCATATGTTTCCTAGGAGGAAGGGAAACCAAATCTCATGTATGAGTCTAATGAAGAGCAGTGAGTTCCTCAGCCATAACATTATGCCAAAGAGGATCTAAAACAACTTCTCTATATGATTCAAGTTTAGACAAATGATGGATGCTTGCTATAAATGAAACAAATGGTCCTGAATATGTAGAGTAAGCAAATTTTGATAGCTTGGTGGACTTGACAGGACGAGTGGATCTCCTGGGGGGTGGTGGTGGAGGTGGATCCTCAATTTTAACAATCGGAGGAGCATGCTCAGGAACAAGTGGAGTCGAGGAACTCTCTGAAGAAGTAGGTGTGTTATGAGTTGAAGGATCGGGTGGCATAGCTAGATCTCGAGCCTCTACCTCTTCATTAAAAGGATCAATATGCAAAAGATCAGATTTCGATACATTGTGGGTTGTAGCAGGAATTGATTAGATAGGAATATGTTCCAAAAAAGCGACATGTCGGGAAACATATAACTTCTGACTCATAAGATCATATCAATTGTATCCTTTCTGTCAAATACCATACCCCAAAAATACACAAATCGCATATTTCAGCCCCAGCTTGTTCCTCTCAACATGATGACGAAGAACAAAACAAGTACATCTAAAAACTCGTAACGAAGAGTAGTCTGGTATATGACCATATAACTTCTCAAAATGAGAAATTCCTTAATTCAATGAAGTAGGGATAAGATTAATCACATACATAGTAGTTAGGACTGCTTCTCCCCAAAAGGCATTAGGGACATGTGCAGACAGGAGCAATGAGCGGGCAGTCTCAACAATATGACGGTGTTTTTGTTCTTCCACACTGTTTTGCTGAGGTGTGTCAGTACACAAAGACTGGTGTATGGTACCAGTAGAAGCAAGTAACCGAGTAAAATCATTAGAGGTATATTAACCCCCTAAGTCACACCTGAATCATTTAATCACAGTCGAATGTTGAGTTTTAACAAGAGCTCTAAAACTGATGTAAATATCAATGAAATCATATCTGCATTTCATAAGATAAACCCATGTATATCGAGTATAATCATATATAAAAGATACATAATAGGTTGACCCACCCTTTGTGGATACTAGTGCAGGACCCTACTCATCAGAATGAATAACGTCAAAAGGAGAAGTAGAACAAGACATACTTTTATTGAAGGGTAAAGCAGAGAATTTTGTCAGTTTACAACCACTACTATCAGAAATGTCACAAGTGTTTAAATGAATCAAAACACCACTAGATGCTAAAAAATTCAAACGTGATACAAATACATGTCCCAAATGAGAATTCCAAAGATAAAACTCAGACAACAAAGGACTCAGACGAAAAGAAGATAAATCAATGTTGGAGGCAGCAACAACAGTTACTTTGAGAGCCTCCAAGACATACAGTTCCCTTACCCTACGGTCGATCCCAATTACTTTCTGGGTGTATTAACCCTGTATAACACAGACAAAATCAGAAAATAACACCCAGTTACCAGACTTACATAACTGACTGACTGAGGCAAGTTTCAAAGTAAGTTTGGGAATGTAATAAACATCAAGGAAAGTGATATGAGAAATAGAAACAGACCCAACACCATCAACTAACATAGATGTATTTGTTAGGTTTTATGTACTCTAACGTTCATATGGTGCACATACAACCCTAATGCTTTGGAGGTAAGTTTTCTCTAATAATACATGTAATAAAAAAAAATTAAGCATGAAGCCTAAACTAGCATGCAAGGGTATATTTGAATCATAAAAACTAGTTAGAATATTGCCTTGTGTATATCTTGAATGACTTGGCCTCAAGAAAGCTTAGCACTCCAAGTGTGATGCCTCAAATGGAATCACAAAACACCAAGAGCAATTAGGATGAATATGGAGAGGTTATGGATATTCTAAAATTGGTTCTTCCTTTGTCAAATGCAAGTGGTAACTGATTTTGGACTTAGAGATACACACACACACACACACACACACATATATATATATATATATATATATATATATATATATATATATATATATATGTGTGTGTGTGTGTGTGTGTGTGTGTGCATGTGCGTGTAGAATATCAAGGGTCATGTGTAACCCTAATGTATACCTATAATCTTATGATCCACCCATTTGATTTGGATAACCACTTCATGGAGTAACCCATAAGCCCATCACAAATCAATCATGGATCATTAGCCCAATCAATATGTATCAATGTAGTTAGTCTCTTTTGATCACTAAATTAATTCTTAAACTAATTCTTTATCAATACTAATTAAATAATATGATTCCTTAATTAATATATTATACTTATAATATATTAATTAATCATAATTAATCTCTTACTCAAATATCATTCCTAACATATTGATTTGATTAATACAACCCAAATGGACCATGCTACTATCGGCTCAAGTACATACCAATTATAGTTATGGGCTTAGACACATTTTCCAACAGTTTCTAAATGTCTATCTAATCACTAAAACTAATATCGTCCTTCAGCTCGATACTACTAGCGTGCTGCAATTGCTTAACCCTACTCAGTCCCTTCGTAAGGGGATCTGCTGGATTTTCTTCTGACGATACCCCTCTTAACCACGAGGAGTCCCTCTTCTACTTGATGTATTATGAAGTGATATTTTTTGTTGATGTGTCTTGATCAGCTATGATCTCTTGGTACCTTGGATAAGGAAACCGCATTGTCATTATCACAGAAAATCTCCATGAGCTCCTTTATAGCTAGTACAAATCCAAGGTCTCTAATGAAGTTCTTCAGCCATACCGCATCCTTCGACGCTTTACTCACTGCTACATACTCTGATTTACACGTTGAATCAACTACAGTATCCTGTTTGGATCTTGTCAAAGTTATGGCTACTCCATTTAGGGTAAATATACAACTCGATTGAGAGCGAAAATTATCTCCGTCGGTCTGAAAGCTGGCATCACTATACCCTTCCACTCTCAAATCATCACTCCCACCAAGGGTAAGGATCCAGACCGTAGTCCTTTGAAGGTACTTAAGAATGTTCTTTACCGTAGTCTAGTGAGCTTTATCAGGATTCCCTTGATGTATGCTAACCATGCTCAATGCAAAGGTTACATTAGTGCGAGTACAGGTCATAGCATACATGATAGAACCAACTGCAGAAGCATATGGTACTCGACTCATTTCTACTATTTTAGCATCGGTACTTAGACTTTGAGTCTTACTCAGTCTGACATTTCTTTGGATATGTAATTCTCTTCTCTTGGAGTCCTGTATTTTGAAACGTTTCAAAACCTTTTCAAAGTAGGTATTTTGACTAACTCCTATTAGTCTTTTTCTCCTGTATCTCAATATCCTTATCCCTAGAATATAAGCAGCTTCTACGAGGTCCTTCATAGTAAAACACTTCCAAGCCAGGACTTAACATTTGCAAGGTCGGGATGTCATTTCCTATGAGTAGTATGTCATCCACATATAACACGAGAAAGCTAACTATTCTCCCACTAGCTTTGACATATACACAGGACTCATCCTCGCTTCTTGAGAAACCAAAATTTTTAACTTTCTCATCAAAACAAATATTACATCTACGAGATGCTTCTTTCAATCCATAAATAGATTTCTCAAACTTACACACTCTATTAGGGTACTTTGCATCAACAAAACCCTCAGGTTGATTCATGTAAACATCCTCAACTAACTTCTTATTAAGGAAAGAGATTTTAACATCTATTTGCCATATTTCGTAATCATGAAATGCAGCTATGGCTAGCATAACCCTTATAGATTTAATCTTTTCTACTGGTGAGAAGGTCTCGTCATAGTTAACTCCTAGACTTTGAGTAAAGCCCTTCACAACCAATCGTGCCTTATAAGTGTGTACTTTCCCATCCATTTCGGTCATCTTCTTGAAGATCTATTTGCACCCGACTGTCTTATGGCTTGGTACATTGTCAACGAAGTTCCAAACTTGATTGTTATATATGGACTGAATCTCCCTGTCCATCACGTCTTTCCACTTAGCAGACTTGAGGACTGCCATGGTTTCCTTGTAGTTGTTAGGTTTATCTAAATTTACCAGTATGCTATCACCGATAAATGTATCACCTTCTAGTAATATGGAAACCATAAAAATTAGTTGTCTGTCTAACTATACTGGAACGCCTCAGAGGTAAAGACTCGTCAAATGGCTCAACAAGAGTTTCCTCATCGAGTTGAGCGCTAGTGTTTGAGATTCCTTTATCACTTAACTCTTGAATCTATTCAAGGTTAATTTACCTCCTACTTTCCTTCTGGCATATGAGTTCCGTCTCGCAAAAAACTCCTCTCCTCGCAACGAAGACAACATTGTTACTTGGTCTATAGAAGAGATATCCAAATGATTTTTGTGGGTAGCCGATGAAAATAAATCGCTCACTACGAGCTCTGAGCTTGTCGTGAGTCTCTCATCTTACGAAAGCCTCACAACTCCAAAGCATGACATGTGCTAACGAGGGAACCTTCCCTGTCCACATTTGTGAGGTGTTTTGGCAACCTTTTTAGTTGGGACTAGATTAAGGATATGGGTGGCAGTCTCTAAGGCATACCCCCAGAATGAGATAGGTAACAGAGCTCAACTCATCATGGAACAAATCATGTCTAGCAAGGTTTGATTGCGGCTCTCAGCTACACTATTAAGTTGTGGTGTTCTAGGTGGCGTCAGTTGTGAGACAATTCCATGTTCCTTAAGATAGTTGTGGAACTCGATACTAAGATACTCTCCTCCACGATTGGATCAAAGCATCTTTATCTTCCTGTCCAATTGATTCTCTACTTCTTTCTTAAACTCTTTGAACTTTTCAAAGGTTTTTGACTTATGATTGATTAAGTAGACACAGACATATCTGATGTAATCATCAGTAAAAGTCACATAGAAGCGGTTAGCAACCCTTATGGTGGTTCTAAAAGATCCACACACATCGGTGTGTATGAGTTCTAGCAAACCTTCACCCCTTGTACAAGAACCAATGAAGGGTGACTTAGTCATCTTTCTAAGTAAACAAGATTCACAAGTCATCTGACTTTAATTCAAATGATTCCAATCCTCCATCCTTTTGGAGTTGGGCTATGCACTTCTTGTTGACATGTCCAAGATGACAATGCCATAAGCATGCTTTATCCAAATAATTTGATGAATCAATATGCAGTACATTATTTCCTAAGTTATCTACAGCCATCACGGTTTGATATATGTTATTGCAAGGTAATGCTTCAAAATAAAACACACCATTAAAATAAGCATTTATTGAACCAATTTCATTATTAAAAGAAAAGGTAAAACCTTGTTCATACAAATTGTGAAAGGAAATAATATTTCTCGCCATATCAGACAAGTAGCAACAATTATTCAAATCTAATTTTAACCCACTAGTAAGCAATAAAGAATAAACTCCAATCTTGGTGATAGACGACTTTTTGCTATTCCCCATTATTAAGTTCATCTTCCCGTGCTCCACATCCCTACTTCCTTTTAGACCATGAAAATCAAAACAAATGTGAAAACCACATCCTGTATCAAGGACCCAAGAATTAGCATGTGATGAGATACTAGATACAATAGTTTAAATACCTGCAAAGGAGGGTTTGATATTCCCATCCTTTATGTCCTACAAGTTTTGGGGCAGCTTCATCTCCAGTGCTCTTTTTCATGGCAATGAAAGCACTTGAATTCCTTTGGATTGGAAGAGGGTGTGACAGAACCACATTTGGTTCCATTACAAGAGGATCCAACATGGGACTTTCCCTTATGAATCTTGGAAGGAGTCTTTATCTTCTTTCCCTTTCCATATCCAATTACCGGGATAGGAACAGTTGTAGTAGGAGTAGGTACAATATATTTGCCTTTCAAATTGCTTTCAGCAGTTCTCAAGAGACCTTGAAGCTTGCTTAAAGTGACCTCCTCCTTGTTTATATGATAAGTCATATGAAACTGATCATAACAAGAAGGTAAAGAGTGTAGTATAATATCTATAGCCAACTCTTCATCGAAGTTGACTTTCAACTTCAGCAAGCGGCCCACAAACCTTTGCATCTTTTGCAAGTGGGTCGTGATGGACTCTCCATCCTTCATTTTGGTCATGATCATGGAGGAAATGATCTCATACCTCTCCTTCCGAGCACTTTGATGGTACCTTTCCATCAAATCCCGATGCATTTCATAAGGCCAAAAGTCCTCATAGGACTTCTAAAGCCCAGCAGTCATGGTAGCGATCATTATACACGACACATTGGTTGCGTCTCTCTCCTGAGTTTTGTACTCAACAATCTATTCAAGAGTAGCAGCTAATTCATAAATCTCATTAAGCTCTTTATCAAGTACATATTCTTTTTTGTGATAACGAATAGCCATTCAGTTGTTTCAAATCCAATCATTAATATTTGATCCATCGAAGATGACCATCCCACATAAGTTCATAAGGGATAAAGAGACGGAAGGGATTGGCTTGAAAGCATTGTTTAGATTAGATAAGGATCCTTAATATAACACCCAAAATGGAATATTAAGGCTAGGATCCAACACAATATTCTACAATTTGGAAAACTGATGCCGTAATCCAATTGCAAAATATTTGAAGGTAGGTAAATGATGATTTACTAATTTCCACCATAAAAACGAAATTGAAGATTAGGTTTTAAACGAATTGAAATTCCTAGATTCTGCTGAGATTCATTGAACTCTTCAATGGCATGTTTTAATCTCGATTATGCCATTCAAGTTTGTGACTGCGATACCGAGGATCACAAACAAGGTGTGAATAACCATGCAAATTAGTTTGGTACTCTCAATGTTATAAATCACCTAATCAATGTGCCACTTAACCACACACACTCCATTGATCCATGATTAACACCAAGCTACCCTTTTCCACACATTGTAAGTCCCAAATTAGTGTGCCGATTAACCACACACGCTCCACTAACGACTTTACAAGGTGCAAAGTGCAATTTCATGGAATAGCACCATTTTCACATTTTTACTAAAGTAACTAAGAGTGAGCATTTATAAAATTTTAGTTACTTTAATAAATTTCGTTATACTTATTTATGAGAATTAGTGTTTTATCCTATCCATTCGGCTAACGACCCTCCACCAGTTAAGGAAGCAGTGGATGAGAGTGGACACCCATTAAACCACCATTTTATACGCAGTAACCTTATACCCTCCTTATAGACCGGGATCATGAATGAGGCCTACTAACAGTAAGACTGACTTGTCTTATACATACATACATATACATATATATATATATATATATATATATATATATATATATATATATATATATATATATATATAAGTATTAAACTTTAATATTTGTAACGTCCGCGTTTCCAGGCTAGGCATTTTCGTTGATGTAATAGTCTAGGTTAACCTTTGTAACCCATTTTGAAATAATAAGAGCGTATTATTTGAGTATTATGTGTTCTGTGCTTAATTGCTTAATTATGTGATTTGATTAATTAAGAATAAAATAAGCATCAAAATTTAAGTGTAAAATAAACTTAATATCTTTACATAAAGCTGTAGTGCTCGAAAAAAGGATTCCGGAGATATAAAGAATGCCGAAATCCGAGCTATAACGAAGAAGTTATGACCTGTCAAAGTTTCGCGACAGAACCGACAACGCTGAATGACGTAAAAAGTGAAATTTACGTCAGAGCGATATTTAGCCTTAGTTATCTAAATGAAAGTCGTAGAGTTCGTTAAACTGAGAACGTGCATAAAAAGAACGCCAAAATCTGACTTCGTATAAGGAAGTTAAGATTTATTGAAGTTTTGACTTAGCGGTATACAACCCAAAATACTCGATTTGAGATCGAGCGGTTTTTAGCCGAAGCAATCTAAACGAGAATCGTAAATCTCGTTGTTGGTATCGAAGCAATGAAAAGTTAGGCAAGAACGGACGTCAAACGAAGAAGTTATGAATTTATAACGAAGTTTTCCTGTTCGGGCCTACTAAAAATAAATAATAAAAATAAAGTCAAGATTAGCCAACGAAGTCTAAACGAAAGTTGTATAGCGTAGTCTCACCTACGCGTAGATATAAAGAACGTCGAAAACGGAGTTCGTATGCAGAAGATATGAATTTCCGAAGTTTATTAAATAATTAATATTTAAATTTAATCTTTAATTCGGATGTATATCCGAAGGAGTCACCGATCTGATCCGAAGTACGCCCAGCGTACTGGCATATGCCCAGCGTACCGCGAAGCATGACGCACCTTGCACTCGAGTTCTTCGGATGATGCATGTAGTGACGATTTCGGAGGCTTACGTCCCGCGTAAGGCTGTACGCCCAGCGTACGGTGAGACCTCAGCCTCCTATAAATAGGATGCGAGGGTTCCGGGTATTTTTGCTCATTTCTTCTCCTTTTTGTGCCGAAGCTCTGCGCGGAAACCCCCGAAGCCATCCCGACACCCTGGATCTCATATCCAAATTAAGAAGTTTCACGCTCCCGGGATCCCGAGAAGTGCGATTCCCAAGCCGAAGCTCTGCCCGCGAGAAATTCGATTTTTGTAGAGATCTTCCAGATCTACTGAGGATTACTACTTCTATAAGCCGTAGTGCTGTCCGATCATCTTCTAATCAAGTGAGTGTGTGGTTACTTTCTTCTAACGCATAATTATGAAGTATTTTATACGAAATACGTGTTATGAGTATATTTTGTGTTATATGTGTGAATGTATATTCACTTTCTTCTATCTCATAGATACGATTTATTCTCTATGAAATACGTGTTATGCGTTTGTGTGTCATCTGTTGTTTTGGAATATGTATTGAATGACAATGCTATACAGGTTTTAAACTACGTATATAAATATATATTTTTTTATCTACTAATATGTCGGGTAGAACATGGGTAGATAGTTGACGTGTGATAAATAGATGAGAGGCCTCAATGTTGTTTTTGATTCAGTCATCTAGCGGAGTTTAGATGACGACCACAGACTTTTCTAGACAGTCCTGTGGAACGCTAGCAGGTTCGCCACCTGTAGGTGTTAATGAACTTGGGTGTTCATTCGCTGTACTCCATCCCCCCTCATGGTTGCCTTATTTGACTTATATTGCTGAGGAACCCCCGAAGCATGTGTTGTCACCCCGATGAAATATTCTTAGACTAGGTCCCTTGTGTTAGTTATTTTAGGGACATAAAGTGAGAATAACGGGAATGGGTAATTGGGTTATTGTTGGTTGATGAAAATTAATTTAATTATTTATTGTGGGTTGAAAACCCTATATGCTCATCAGGCTCCCAAGCCTGACCCACTCAGTTTTATTTGTATTACAGGAAATGGCGCAAGGGCATAAGATGGATGAACCATCAAGTTGTTTTGTTTGCAAGTCGGTATATGTATATATTTGTTGAATGACTTGTAATGTTATCGTTTATGCTTTATGGTCTGTATCGGAACATGACATCCCAAGTTTTGATTATATAATAAAAATACATTTCTTTGATCAAATGCTTTGGTAAACATTGTTTTATCACGTTTTGTTTTTGGGAACAAATTCCGCAACTCTTTCAAATCAAAAGGATTTACTCTGAAATTATTTTAAAAGCATAAATGAAAATCGGTCTTTTCTGGCCGAGATTTTGGGGATGTCACAAACAAGCCCTTTAACGGTGTTAAAAGGTGACGGAATCGAGTTTAATATGGATATAACTGAGCAATTGTACAATTTAGAAGTTTCGGGTTGTCACACGAGAGCAGCACGAGGAGCACCTCAGGGAGCTATTGGGAGTTCTGAGATGAGAACGGTTGTATGATAAGTTCAAAAAGTGTGAGTTTTGGTTACGAGAGGTCCAATTTCTTGGACATCTCGTAAACCAGGAGGGAATTTGGGTCGATTCGGCCAAAATTGAGGCAGCCATGCAGTGGGAGGTGCCGAGATCTCTCTTGGATATTAGGAGTTTTCTAGGATTAACAGGGTACTAATGGAGATTTATTAGGGATTTCTCCAAGATTGCAGTACCCCTTACTCGTCTGATGAGGAAGGGGGTGGATTTCCGGTGGGGCTCTGAGCAACAGAGGGATTTTGAGACCCTTCATCAGCGGTTGTGCGAGGCTCCGGTTTTGACTCTCCCGGAGGGAGTTGAGGACTTTTAGTGTTCTGTGATGCATCCATCACAGGATTAGGGGCGGTCCTCATGCAGAGAGGATGGGTTATAGCCTACGCATCACGGCAGCTGAAGCTGCATGAGACGAGATATCCTACTCATGATTTAGAGCTGGGAGCAGTGGTGTTCGCTCTCAGGATATGGAGACATTACCTATACGGGGTCCATTGTACCATATACATGGATCACAAGATCTTGAGACACATCGTGGATCAGACGAACCTAAATATGTGGCAGCGCAGGTGGCTGGACATAGTCAAGGACTACGATTACGAGATACTTTACCATCCTGGTAAACCGAATGTGGTGGCGGACGCCTTGAGCTGCAAGTCAGCTGGCTCTTCCACCCCAGCGATGTGTATGAGGATAGTGGTGGACTCTCCGCTTGTGAGTCTGATTAGAGATGCTCAGGTTGAGGGCATGCGACCGGAGAACTAGAAACTGGAGAGGATCAGGGGTGAGAACACCCAATTTATGTAGGATAGTCAAGGATTATTGACCCAATGCGGTCGGGTATGGGTTCCAATGACTGGTGGGGTCAGACAGACAGTCATGGAGGAGGCTCATAAGTCTCATTTCTCTATTCACCTGCAGACCACCAAGATATATATAGAGGCTTGAGCTTGAGTTATTGGTGGCCATGTATGAAGCGGGAGATCGCTTGGTATGTCGAGAGGTGCTTGACCTATAGGATGGTCAAGGCCGACCATCAGAGGCCGCATGGTATGCTGCAGCCCCTAGAGATTCCCATGTGGAAATGGGAACAAATCACGATGGATTTTATTACCAAACTATTGAGGATGACGAAGGGGTTTGATGCTATATGGGTCATCGTAGATCGATCGACCAAGAGTGCCCATTTCTTGGCTATATGGGAGAGTTCTTCGGCTAAGAAGTTGGCCGACATGTATGTTCGCGAGATCGTCGCTTGCTATGGGGTTCCAGTCTTCATTGTTCCAGACCGAGATGTTAGATTTACCTATCGTTTCTGGTAGAAGTTCCACGAGGAACTGGGCACACGGCTGCATTTTAGTACACCATTTCATCCACAGACCGACGGTCAGAGTAAGCAGACCATCCAGACCCTTGAGGATATGTTGAGGGCATGTGTCATTGAATTTGGTGGGAGTTGGGATTCCCACCTACCCCTTGCATAGTTCGCCTACAACAATAACTATCATTCCAGCATTGGCGCCCCACCTTTTGAGTTGTTGTACGGGCGGAAATGCTGCACCCCGATTTGTTGGGGTGAGGTTGGTCACAGGTGATGGGAGGGACGGAGTTAGTTTTACAGACCACCGAGAAGATTCAGCAGATTAGGCAATGACTGCAGACTGCTCAGAGTCGGCAGAAGAGTTACGCCAAAAGACGTCGATCGGTGTTAGAATTCCAGGTGGGTAATATGGTACTCCTGAAGGTCTCACCATGGAAGGGCATGATCTACTTCAAGAAGAGGGGGAAATTAGGTTCCCGCTTCATTGGACCATTCACTTTCCACATTTCGCAATTACGAAAGTGCATTATGGATCAAGAGGTTGTAGTGTCGTTGGATGATATTCAGGTCGATGAGCGCTTGAATTACGTGGAGAGGCTTGTATCCATTCTAGAAAGGAAAAAGAAACTTTTACGAAACAAGGAGATACCCCTGGTGAAGGTACAGTGGGAGCATCGGAAGGGCTCCGAGTGGACATAGGAACCCGAGTCCGAGATGCGGGAGCATTACCCGGATCTATTTGTCGCAGCAGACTTCGAGGGTGAAGTCTAGGTCAAGTAGGGGAGAATTATAACATCCTGAGATTTTGGCAGGTATTCTCGAACCCTCTTCTATCTTTTCTGTGTCATTATTATCCTTAGGGTTGGAAGTGAAGAGCCAAGTAAGTTTAAGGACCAAGTTTTCAACTAGGTTCCAAAAAGGAAGTACGCACGCATACATAAGGGTATGCTAAGCATACTAAGGTCCGCCTTAGTACTTTAGGTGTACACTTGAGTACGTTGGGTGTACTAATGTATGGATAAAACCCTAATATTTAGGGTTTAGGGCCTATATAAGCAACATAATGTGCACCCACACCTCTTTTACCTCAGCCTCCACTGATCAAACTCATCTCTCTCAAACCATAGCATCCCCTTTGTGTGTTAAGCTCATTTTGGTGTGCTCTTGAGTGTCTTGGGAGGAAACCATTACATCAAAGACTTAAAGGAAGAGACCAAGCTTGTAGATCTGAAGTTAGCTTGTGCACAAGATGCTCCAGAAGGTATAAAGTTCTAAACTTTATGATTATATGATTAGATCTCTCCATTTTTCTTTAAAAGACCCATTTCTTGTCCCAAAAACCACAAGGTGGTGCATGTTGTGCTTTCAACAACAAGGATTGTACTTTTGGACTCTTGAAGGGACCTTGAGTGATAAAAATGAGGTCCTATTAGTTGATTGAGTCCCATGAATGGAGGAATGAGGTCTTAATGGATTAAGACCAAGCATGTAGAACTTTATGAACGTCCAAAGTGATAAAGTTCACGACTTTATGGATCCTATACATGTTAGGTCTCTGGATGTAAAATTTGTGCTTAATTGCTTAAGCCATTAAGCACTTCATGAGATTTTGGAAAATCGTCCAGTACACCCAGCGTAAATCCAGTACGCCCAACATATTGGGTTAACCACCCCGATGGTGGTCAACGTTGGATGAGTACGCCTCGCGTACGTCCTCTGTTTGGGCTTTGTCTAATAGGTTTCGGACTTAGGCTGTTTATGGTCTAATGGAGTTGGGCCTTCGTCGGAGTCTGTAAATGAGACATTTTGGGCCAGGGAGTGATAATGGATCATGGGGTTTGGCTCAATTAGGAGGTTGGGCCCAATTTGGTAAATTGGGCCAATAATGGGCTTTTATATGGACCTTCAAGTCAAGGTTTGGGTATTTGGGCTTTGGCCCAATAACGTGAATGGACTAGAAGAATGGTGTGGATATTTAGTCAAGAAGGTTATCTTGGGTATTAATTTTGGTGTTTATTGTGTAATAGTTTGTGATTCCCAGTGAGATAGCAGTCGGAGATTTGCAGTATTTCAGCACTACTAGCAAAGTGAGTTATCCTCACTTTACCAACAGGGTCTAAGGCACCAAGGCTAGCCCTTATGGATTTTATCTGGTTATTGCATGACCTGTTTATTGGTTTACATCCCAGTAGTTAGGATGAGTTTATATTATGCTTAACAATCTGGTTAGGTCAATATCCTTGTTATAGGACGGTATTATGCAATATGCTTGTATGATCTGTTAGACTGGTATCCTGATAGATAGGATGGTATTATGTGTTATGTGGTATGTTCTGTTTGATTAATTGTTGTCTATAGACTATTATGTGTTTATCTGTTATATATGTGCACATGTTTAATTGACGGTTGAGGCTTATCTGCTTTGTGCGAAGGCCAATAAACCTGGGCATTCCAACCTATTGGTTGTGAGCCATGAGTATTCCATCTCGAGGATGATTGGACTCATAGTATATGGGCATTCCAACCTGTTGGTTGTAGGTCTGGGGTATTCCAACTTGGTGGTTGACTGGACCCATAGTATGTTGTTTGTGATTGTATATATATTATCGCGAGTATTGGTATTTTGGGGGTAGCTCACTAAACTTTCGGACTTACAGTTTCAGTTTGTTGTTTCAGGTAATTCTAGTGATCGAGGGAAGGCGAAGGCCAGATCGTACTGCTCCTCCTGCTGTTATGACTTTTATGATTTGATACTGGGATATTCTCATAAATGTTATTTTGAAAACAAACTATGTAATGTTGAATGGTATTAAGTGTTTTGAAAAATTTTAAAATTTGCCTAAATTTTTATATGGGTGTTACAAGAGATCATAAAAAACGGATAAGAAATAAGCGAGATATGAGAGGTTGAAGATGGGACAAACACTGCCTAAAGTTAGAATGATATCAGCAACATACTTGCTGATTGCCAGACCTCACGACGTGAGAATATGCGCTCAAGATGTGAGAACAAACAAATTTAAAGATATCAACTTCCTGTTAATGGCATAATACACCCAAATACCCATATACTTGAGCTCCGATGATTTTGACAATGGAGGAGGATCTAAAAGGTGATTTTGGGCGATTATAGCGTGAATTGAGTATCAAAAACACATGAGATCGTTGATTTCTCCACTTTTAAGCTAATTAGGGCTTAATGATAATTTGATGATTTGAGAAAATTAACGAGGATTATGTTATGAAAGCTTGTTAGTGATATCAATAATAGTGTTTAGATTCTAATAACAACCTTTGTATGTAACCCCATGAGTGGAATCGATTCAATGAGAATTAGGGTTTAAAACTCTAATTTGTGAATTTAGGAAATTGATCTTCTAGAGTTAGATTATAATGAATTAGTTATTGTGGATACCTTAATTTATTGATTGATTAAGATTTTGAGATAAAGAATGGAAAGATAGAGTTTAACCTATTGAGTGGTTATTTTGATCTTAAGAGTAATTAAGAGCTTAATAGGCTAAGACAAGTATTAAGATGCTTGTTAATGTGTATCAATATGCCTAAGAGAGAAAGATGGTTCAAGAAGCGTCAATTGACAACAGGAGCCAAAGTGGGATTATTAGTGTTCACTAACTGATAAGGTGAGTTATCACTCTCACTCTTTCTTTATGATTGTTATATGTTTGATTTCATATATATATATATATATATATATATATATATATATATATATATATATATATATATATATATATTGAGAACTTTGAGGCACCAAGTGAATGCCGTCAAATGATGAGGTAAAAACAGGGTGTGGATATACATATATATCATGTATCTGAGCATGTGTATATGATTGAAATATATGTATGAGATATACATATTAACATGTAGCGGAGCATGTGAAGAGTATACTTCCTTTGGGAATTAGTTTGATACTTCCTTCAGGATTGATGATGATATATGAGTATCTTTCCTTTAGGATTGATGATGAGATATGAGTATCTTTCCTTCGCGATTGATGATGAGATATGAGTATCTTTCCTTCGGTATTGATGATGAGATATGCGTATCTTTACTTCGGGATTGATGATGAGATATAATTATCTCTCCTTTGGGATTAATGATGAGAAATGAGTATCTTTCCTTCAGGATAGATGATGAGATGTGAGTATGATTCCCTCAGGAACTATTGAAATATGAATATACTCCATTCCAAGATAAAATTAAAAAATGAGTATAATATCAAAGTTAATAGTGAAATCTTTATGAGTGAAATCTTTGATTATATAAATAAATATGGCTTTTATGTGTATATGTATTAAAGATAGATAAAAATATCAAAATAAACGATTAGACCAATGAGGGTATTTTGGTCAATTTGTGTAATGGTCAAATCCATGAGTGTTTTTCATATTGATAAAAGATTGATGTAATCTTAGAGTATAAATAAGTTTTTAGTGGGAAGGACTGGGATAAGATGAGTGAGGGTAAATCAGGAAAATTAAGGAAGTTGTTGAATTTGCACTATTCACGATGTGAAACAGATGAGTCACAACGTGAGAAAGTACAATACCATTTTCTTTTATGATGAAAACTTTCAGTGACAGATCACAAATGACATATGACAGAGTGTGGTAAAGATGATACATGTAGAGTGTATGTAATTGAGTATGAGATGAGTTATATAGAGTATATGAGATCGGGTATAAGATAATTTGTAAATATCATACGAGATTGAGTTTGAGATGAAATATATTAGATGACACACACACAGAGACACATACACACACACACACACACACATATATATATATATATAATGAGACTTAACAGAAAATATGATATCGAGTAAAGACGAGATGTATTATGGTGGAAGAATTAAGATATGTGCATAGAGTGAGAAAGATTAGAGAAGTAACTATGAGGAAGAGTATAATCTAAGAGAAAGAAAGTTAATAAAAGATAGTAGAATAACTCATCAAACCTAGTGTCTAATGTCTGTGTTTTTGTAGGTAAAAGGATAAGCAGTCGTGGTAGTGGAAAAGAAAACAGGAACAGATAATCAAGATTCGGATTGAAGGATGTTATTGTTGTATTCATAATTTTATATAAATAAATAAAATTTATATTGTGTTTAACTGAATTAACTTGGGATGTAAAAATTTTAAATTTTGAGTATATTTTCCGCATTTCAAAATAAAATTTTGATAATTCTTTTAGATTAAATGTTAGAGAACAAGGGTGTAATAGTTATCTTTTTAGAATCATATATATGTTGTTGGATGGGAACAATGGAAATGAAAGAACAAAGAAAACTGATAAGGGAAAGATATGACAAGTGGGTTGGAGAAGGTAGGAAAGTTGAATGCTTTCACTGAGAGATATACTTAATTCGTATACAAATTTTTGTTCATATACAGTCATTTATATTTTAAAAAAGGTTGTATCATAAAGTGATATAAAACCTAAAAAAAATATTATATACAAACTACTTGAACTCCTGTATTGAATACGAAAGACAACCAATTAACAATAAATATAAATTTTTGTTCGAGTCAATGGAATCGGTTAAATTTTTGGTGTGTGTTTGATTTATTCTCGTTGAATTTGGTAAAAGCATTATTCAACTCTTTGACAACTATAAAACAAACAGCTCTGTCCACATTTTCTATCTGTCCATTAATGTCCATGTAGTAAAGAATTAGGGTCTTGCAATCATTATTTTAGTTTATGTATCTCTTTCGATATTCGGCTGTCGTAGAGAAACCACACCAATTCATCCCGATTATGGTGGTTAAACTTTACACTGTGAAAATACTTTAATAAGAATATTTACATGATCTCCTATTTTTAAAAACTTTTTCAATATAAAAAACACAAAATAAAACTAAAAAAAAAAAGTTGTATTTAAAACTGCAATTATGAAAAACGATTACATATTTTACCATTTTTGAAGGTAGGTAAATCTTCACTCAAAAAATGATTGAATGTGACATTAACATTATCTTATATAGAGATTTTGGTCAATTTGTTTTTTAGATATTTATAGTAAGTTGAAAATTTGTGGAAAGTGACATAAACGTTATTCTGTAGTTTAGTCAGTTTGTTTTGTTTTATTTTATTTTTAATAAGTGAAAAGAAGAAGTAAATTCAAATTTATCTAACATAAAAAATTGGGTTAACTAAAAAAATTCTTTGTATTATTTTGTTATCGTATAAATCAAAGTTACGACTAATATGTTTTATTATATATATATATATATATATATATATATATATATATATATATATATATATATATATGTGTGTGTGTGTGTTTGTGTGTGTATGTGTTATAATCCGTGGAAACCACGGCTATTATGTTTAAAATTATAATATAGACAATTTTTTTTATTAAACATCAATATATATATATATATATATATATATATATATATATATATATATATATATATATATATATGGGAAAAGTGAATATAAGTTTAGGTACCCAAACGCACCATAATACGTCGTTTTATTTAGTATATTCATTATAATATTGTTAAACTACAACCATAACTTGATTTTCTTTCAAGATATTCAACATTTCACTATTATCATTCTCTTACATCACATCTTTTTGTCGAACACCTAATAGGCTATATATATTGTAGTTGAAAATGGAAATTATATAAGAGGAAGAGAAATGTGTAAATTATAAAAATCTTGGAATTAATAAAGTTAGAAATTAAATTATAAGAACATTGGATAATTAGAACGTATTATATCATATAAAACGACGTAGTATAGTGAGTTTGGGTACCTAAGCTTATATTCACTTTTCTATATATATATATACATATATATATATATATATATATATATATATATATATATATATATATATATATATATATATATATATATATATAAAACGTATTATCGATTGTAAATAACCATGAAAACATCCATATTACCAAAACGGCTACTAGATTATGTGTCATATATATATATATATATATATATATATATATATATATATATATATATATATATATATATATATATATTATATGATACATTTGAAACAGACAAAGTTTTGACGTATTTGTTTCTATTTGTTAATTTGGTGTTTGTAACATCCGTGTTTCTAGGTTAGACATTAATGATGATGTAATACTCTAGGTTAACCTTTGTAAACCGTTGTGAAATAATAAAAATGTATTATTTTGAGTGTTATGTGTTTTATGTTTAATTGTGTAACTTAAATTAATTCAGAACAAGAATAAGTGTAATAATAAAATATTAGATAAGCCCGATATCCATACATGAAGTTGTAGTGGTCGTTACGAGGATTTCGAAAATATAAAGAATGTCGCAATCCGAATTATAACGAAGAAGTTATGACATGTCGAAGTTTTGCGACAAAACCGGTACGACACTGTGTGACGTAAATCGTGAATTTATGTTAGAGCAATATTTAGCCTTAGTGATCTAAACGAAAGTCGTAGAATAAGTTAAACTGAGAGCGTGCATAAAAAGAACGTCTAAATCTGATTTCGCATGAATAAGTTATGATTTTTCTAAGTTTCGACTTAGCTGTATGCAGCCCAAAGTTCGAATATGAGATCGAGTAATTTCTAGCTGAAACAATCTAAACGAGAATCAAAGATCTCGTCGATAATAGTCCAACGGTGAAAAGACAGACGAAAACAGACATCAGATTAAGAAGTTATGAATTTGTAACGAAGTTTTTCTATCCCGGCCTATTAAAAATAATATAATAAAAATAAAGTGAAAATTAGTCGACGGAGTCTAAACGAGAGTTGTAGAGCATAATCTCACCTACGCGTGCATATAAAGAACGTTGAAAATGGAGCTCGTATGCGAAAGATATGAATTTCTAAAGTTCGGGGCACGAACTTCCACCTATGTCAGAGCTCACAACGTGAGCAGGTGATGGACGTCTTCCACGGCAAGTGGCCAGATGATGAACGCAATGACATATCGAGCTCACGACGTGAGCACTTGTGGCTCACGACGTGAGCATATAATTTCGGCCTCCTATGAATAGAAAGTGAGGCCAACTGTTTAGGGTTGCCAATTTCTTTCCTCTCACTCCATATTACCTTGATTTACGTGCAAGTTATACCCCCGAAGCCCTTGTATCATCCCGAGACCCGAAGCGAGTCCCAAAGCCCTGAAGATCCCGAGAAGAAAAGAGTTTCGAGCTGAAGCTCTGCACGCGAGAAGCCCGACATGTGAAGATATCACAGTTTCACCGAAGAATACCACTTTAAGAGTCGTAGTGTTGTCCGAGCATCGTCTTATCAGGTGAGTGAATAGTCTATTTCATAAACATGATTTAATACATGTATTGTTGAATGTATTAAGTATACGTTTAGAGTAAGTGTGTAGTTGCTTTCTTCTAATACATAAATACGAAGTATTCTCCATAAAATACGTGCTATGTGTTTACATATTATTTGTTAGTAAAATGAGTATTGATTGAATGTTGTATACATGTTTTAAAATGTATATATATATATATATATATATATATATATATATATATATATATATATATATATATATATATATACTTTTATCTACAAATATGTTAGGTAGAACATGGGTAGATAGTTGATGTGTGATTAAATAAAATGATGAGAGGAATCGATGTTGTTGTTGACTTAGTCATCTAGCGGAGTATTGATGACGACCACTGACTCTTTCTAGACAGTCCAGTGGAACACTGGCAGGCTCATAAAATGTAGGTGTTGTGAACGATGTGTTCACCGGTGTACTCTATCCCCCTCATGGTTGCCTTTAGGACATCTATTCTTGAGGAAACCCATTTGCAGTAATGCTCATCCCGATGAAAAATCCTAGACTAGGTCCCTTGTGATGGTTGTTGTTTTAGGGACGTAAAGTGAGGATAACGAAAATGGGTAATCGGGTTATTGTTGGATGGTGAAAATTAAATATACTTATTTATTGTGGGTTAAAAACCCTATATGCTCACCAGGCTCCCAAGCCTGGCCCACTCAGTTTTATTTGTATTACAGGTAGTGGCACGAGAGCATAAGTTGGACAACTTGTGAAGAAATTTTGTTTATAGGCTAGTAGTTGTATATAACTGTTGTAAGGCTTATAATGTGTCATTTATGCTTTTGGTCTGTATCAGAATATGACATCCCGAGTTTTGTTATATATGAAAATACATTTTTTTAAGGAATGCTTTGATAAATTTTATTTATCATATTTTGTTTTGGGAATAAATTTTGCAACTCTTTTAATCAAAGGATTACTATGAAAATTATATTTTTAAAAACATAAATTAAATCGGTCTTTTCTGGCCGTGAAAATGGGGATGTCATAGTGCTCCACATTAAATAGCCTTTCTTCCTCCTTGAATTCAATTGTTAAACAAACAATGTTCCTTCTCTTGTCTCCAATCCGAGCTTTTAGTTCTGGTTATGGGCGTAGGGTAGAACCAGTTATTTGAATGTCTATCGAATCTAGTGTTATGTATGATTAGCATACACAAGAGTTTGCAGGGTTAGTGGAAGTTCCATGAGTAAGCATAGGTTGTAGTAGGCCTAATTGAGGGATGATTAGCAATGAGAGAGAGAGAGAGAGTGTGTGTGTGTGTGTGTTTGTGTGTGTGTGTGTGAATGTAGGATGTATGTGTATCCTAGTTGTTGGGCTTTATAGTCGGGTGGTTTGTGATGATCTCTTGAAACAAATACAGTTAGGTGTGGAAGGTAGTATGGGCCCGTAGTACTAGAAGCATAGGACCTATATGCATATCAAGAAAGTCCCAAACCCCTAGGGTTGAGTAGTTTGAGATGAAATGGTAGTTCAGATTCTGAATCTTTTTTTAATGTTTTCTTGGTTTATTTTCAGTATGTCGATCACTAGAGGCTCAGGATCAGGAGCGGGTGGCCCGACGAGACCAAGATTAGCGGATGGTGACATTCGGGAGTTGATCACCACTCAGGTGACCATGGCTGTTTGGGAGGCAATCCCAAAGGTTTTTAGGTATATCAATACTGCTATGATTGAGTTGTTAGATGAGAGATACGTCGCTATGACTGAGGTTGTTGCTGTTGCAGCTACCGTATCTATTGTTGCTACGGGGGTTTATGGGAGAGGATTATTTCAGTACCGGAATTTCAGCAACACAAAACCCTAGAGTTTGACAAGGTCAAGTACTCGAATGTTGTTATTGTTGGATAAGGTGTCTAAGTCCATAACTTATTTGGTATATACTTGACCCGACCGGCATGGTCCATTTGGGTTGCATCTCATCCAAACTATTATGGATAATTTTATGAGAGTTATACACATATGTTTATTAATATATTATGAGTTATAATATATTAATATGAAGTTACGTTATTTAATTAGTTTTAGTCTTAAATTAATTATGAATTAATTTAGAGATTAAAAGGAAGACTAATTAGATTATGGGCTATTTTTTTTATATAGTGTGGGCTAATACTCATTTGTTAATGGGCTAGGCTTATGTGGAAGTCCATGGATGATCCATGGAGCTTTTAACCCATGGATCCTTGGAAAGGAAAAGACATGGGTTATTAGGGTTTCACCCTAACCATGCACACTATATAAGCATGCTTATGGAGCATGAAATGGAGCCTAAGAGGAAACTAGTGAACTAGTGTGTGTGTGCTTGTGTGCGGCCGATTTTATACAAGTGTGTATACTCTCTCAAAGTTTTCCAAGAGTTTATGGTGTTTTGTGATTCCATTTGAGGCATTCACACTATTGGTGCTTGACCCTCAAACTTCTTAGAACCAAACTCATCAAAAGGTATGTAATCTCTTCTAACTCTTTTATGTTGAAATGTTCCCCATGCCATGTTAGATAGGTTATAAACCTTGGAAAATTTATTATTTTGCATGTATTTAGACAAACATAGATCCAAGGTTTATTAGGGTTGCATGCACACTTAGGAAGTGTTAGATTGCTCAAAACCCAACAGTGGTATCAAAGCCTAGGCTTGCTTGTTTGATACTTGATGCAAAATAGTGAAAAAAGTCGAAATCGTTGCTGTCTGCATGGTGGACTCGCCGAGTCCATTGGGGGGACTCGACGAGTCCAAGGCAAACTTCAAGCTACTCGTCGAGTAAGTTCATGCACTCGACGAGTAGGATTGAAAGAGTAGGATTGAAAGAGTGCAGTTTTTCGAAAGAGTAGCATGAACTTACTCGACGAGTAGGATCGAAAGAGTGCAGTTTTTCGACTTTTGCTGCTGGAAATGGACTAGAAACGTTACCCTAAACTGTTTTGGTGTTATAAAACTTATTTTAGTTGGTGTAATGATTGTTCTAATCCATTTGCAATAGCATATATCAAAATTCCATGATTTTATGTGTTCATATAATTCTTGAATTTTTGATGATCATGTTCATGTTCTTATGAATGTAGAAAATGATAGGAATTATTTGCTGAATTGTTTAGGATTAATTCTTGATCATTTATGTGTTTTAATGGAGTCCATAATTTGTCCTCAAGTTATGGATTTCCAAAGGTCACTCTTATTTAACACACACTTAAAACACATAAGTTACATGAAAAATGAAGAGTCTTCATTTTTATGAACCTTTAATTCATAAGTTATGAAATGAAGAGTTTTGCAAAGTTACAAAACTTGCCCTCAAGTTTTGGAATTTGTAAAGTTTCACACACTTTAATAAACTTTAATTCCAACCCTTAGAGTGTTAATAGTTAAAATTCAACCCTTATACTATTTATAACATTAATGGTTAATTATTATATATATGTATAAGAATAAGTCGTTTTACCATTAGTAGGCCTCATTCACGAAGCCGGTCTATAAAGTGGGTATAAGGTTGTTGCCTATAAAATGGCGACTTAATGGGTGTATACTCTCACCCACCGCTTGCTTGATTGGTGGAGGGTCGTTAGCCGAACGGGTAGAACAATGACTTTAAATCCTCATTAAAAGTATAATGAATATTATAAAGTAACTAAACTCTTTTAATTCCCAATCTTAGTTATTTTAGGAAAAATGTGAACATGGTGCTAGTCCATGGAATTCACACTTTGTACCTTACCAAGTCATTGGTGGAGCGTGTGTGGTTAACCGGCACACTAACTAGGACTAGTAAGGATCACAAAGGGTGACTTAATGTTTGTCATAGATCAATGGAGTGTGTGTGGTTAACCGGCACATTGATTAGGTGATAATATTAAGGGTACCAAGTGAATTAGCATGGTTATTCACACCTTGTTTTGTGATCCTCGGCATCCCAGTCACAAAACTTGAAGGGCACAATCGAGATTGAAACATGCCATTGAAAAGTTCAATGAATCTCAAAAGAATCTAGGAATTTCAAATCCAATTAAACCTAATAAATCATTTCGTTTTCATGGTGGAAATTGGTGAATCGTCATTCACCTACCTTTCAAATATATTATTACTTAGATTACGGCATCCCTCTTCTAAGTGTAATATATTGTGATTGGATCCTAGCCTTAATATTACATTTGGGTGTCTTATTAAGGATCCTAAATATCTAATCTAAACTTACTATCTTCTTTCAGATGTCTTCCAACACTAATGCTTCAGGCTCTAACCCAACTGGTTCTTTCTCTCTCATGAATCTTTGTGGGAGGGTCATCTTTGATGGTTCCAACTTCATGGATTGGATTAGGAACATCAGGATGGTTACTCGTTATGAGGACAAGGAATATGTCCTCAATAAGGAGTTAAAAGAACTTGATGAGTCTACTGCTACTCCTGAGGAGATCGCTGAATTCAGGACTCATGAGAGAGACGCTACTAAGGTGGCATGTATCATGATGGCCACGATGACAGCCGAGCTCCAAAATTCATATGAAGATTTCTACCCTTTTGAGATGCACCAAGACCTGATGGAAAGGTACCATCAGAGTGCTCGTCAGGAGCGGTATGAAATAATCTCCTCCATAATAACTACCCGCATGAAGGATGGTGAATCCGTCACGGGCCACATGCAAAAGATGCAAAGGTATGTGGACCGTTTGCTGAAGCTGAATGTTAACATCCCTGAGGAGTTGGCAATTGACATCATTTTGCACTCCTTGCCTTCTTGTTATGATCATTTTCGAATGACATATCATATGAACAAGGAGGAAGTTACCCTCAGCAAGCTTCAAGGACTCTTAAAGACCGCAAAATCCGGTCTTAAGGGTAAGGCGGTTGTTATCTCTACTACTCCTACTCCAACATCTACCCCTGTTTTAGCTATTGGGCAAGGCAAAGGGAAGAAGAGGAAGCACCCTTCGAAGGGTACCAAGGGAAAGTCTCTTGAAGGCTCCTCATCAAAGACTAAGAACGGTTCTGTCACTCCTTCTACCATTCCCAAGGATGCTGAATGCTTTTATTGCCATGAAAAGGCACACTGGAAGCGAAACTGCCCTAAGTACTTGCAGGATCTAAAGGATGGGAAAGTGAAACCCACCCATGCAGGTATTTACACTATATTGTCTAATTACTCAACATATTCTAACTCTTGGGTGCTTGATACAGGATGTGGTATTCACATATGTTCTGATTTGCAGGTCCTAAGAAGAAGTGAGGATGTGGAGCACAGGAAGATAAACTTAATCATGGGGAATAGGAAGGCTTCACCTGTCCAAGATTGGAGTTTATACTTTGTTGCTTAATAATGGGTTAAAATTAGATTTGAATAAATGTGTGTACTCGTCTGAAATGGTGAGGAATATTATTTCTTTTCATGCTTTATACAAACAAGGTTTTACCTTTTCGTTTGATAATGAATGTGGTGGTATTAATGCTTTCTTTAATAATGTGTTTTATTTTAAAGCATTACCTTGTGATGGTGTGTATGAAATTGTGTCGATTGTAGACAACTTAGGAAATAATGTGTTGTATATTGATTCTTCTACTAGCCTAGATAAAGCATCATTGTGGCATTGTCGTCTTGGACATGTAAACAAGAAACGCATAGGCCAACTCCAAAAGAGTGGAGTCTTGGAATCATTTGACCTTAAATCGGATGATAATTGTGAATCTTGTCTACTTGGAAAGATGACAAAATCACCCTTCACTAGAACTTGTGAGAGGGGTGAGGGTGTGTTGGACCTAATACATACTGATGTATGTAGGCCATTCAAAACTGCCACAAGGGATGCTAATCGGTATTATGTGACTTTTATTAATGATTTTAGTAGATATGGGTATGTCTACTTAATCAAACATAAGTCAAAAACCTTTGAAAGGTTCAAGGAATTCAAACAGGAAGTAGAAAATCAATTGGGCAGGAACATTAAGATGCTTCAATCTGATCGAGGTGGTGAGTATCTTAGCACCGAGTTCCTTGACTATCTTAAGGAGTGTGGGATTGTCTCACAATTGACTCCTCCCAGGACACCACAGCTGAATGGTGTAGCTGAGAGGCGTAATCGAACTTTGTTGGACATGGTTCACTCTATGATGAGTCAAGTTTCGTTACCAATCTCTTTTTGGGGGTATGCCTTAGAGACTGCCACCCATTTCCTTAATCTAGTCCCTACAAAGAAGGTTACCAAAACACCTCATGAGATGTGGACTGGGAAGGTTCCCAATTTGGACCACATCAAAATTTGGGGTTGCGAAGCTTTCGTGAGGCGTGAAACTGATGATAAGCTTGAACCCCGAAGTGAAAGGTGTATTTTCATTGGCTATCCACAGAAATCCTTCGGTTACCTCTTCTACAGACCCAGTGAGAATTTGGTCTTTGTAGCACGAAGAGGGATCTTTCGCGAGAAAGAATTTATAACCCAAGGAGACAGTGGGAGGCAGATTGATCTTGAAGAAATTCAAGAATCAATTGGTGAAGGAACCTCAGACACTAGCAATCAACCTGATGAGGAAACTCCTGTTGATCCAGCTGACGAGTCTGTACCTCCGAGGCGTTCCACACGGGTTAGGAACACACCTTCGTTTTATTATGGTTTTCATATTACTACGGAAGGTGATACGTTCATCAGTGATAGTACACTGGTAAATTTGGATGAACCTAGCAGTGTTAAGGAAGCCATGGCAGGCCCGGAGTCTGCTAAATGGAAGGAGGCTATGGACAGCGAGATACAGTCCATGTATGACAATCAAGTTTGGAACTTGGTTGACAATGTACCAGGCCGTAAAACAATCGGGTGCAAATGGATCTTCAAGAAGAAGACAGACATGGAAGGAAAAGTGCATACTTATAAGGCTCAACTGGTTGCGAAGGGTTTTACTCAAACTCAAGGTATTGATTATGATGAAACCTTCTCGCCGGTAGCAAAGATTAAGTCTATTAGCGTTATGTTAGCCATTGCAGCATTTCATGATTATGAAATATGGCAAATGGATGTCAAAACTGCTTTCCTTAACGGAAAGTTGGCTGAGGATGTGTACATGAATCAGCCAGAGGGTTTTGTCAGTGCAGAGTACCCCAATAGAGTATGCAAGCGTGAGAAATCCATTTATGGATTAAAACAAGCATCTCGTAGCTGGAATCTTTGTTTTGATGAGAAGGTAAAAGAGTTTGGCTTCTCGAGAAGCAAAGATGAGTCTTGCGTGTATGTCAGAGCTAGTGGGAGTATAGTTAGCTTCTTGATACTGTATGTGGATGACATACTACTCATAGGAAATGACATCCCAACCTTGCAGGAGGTTAAGTCCTGGCTTGGGAAGTGCTTTGCTATGAAGGACCTAGGGGAGGCTACCTATATCCTAGGGATAAGGATATTAAGAGAAAGGAGTAGAAGACTAATTGGACTTAGTCAGAGTATCTACTTGGATAAGGTGTTGAAAAGGTTCAACATGGAGAATTCCAAGAAAGGAGATTTACCGATCCAAAGCAATACCAAACTGAGTAAGACTCAGAGTTCGAGTACAGAGGCAGAGATAGCTGAGATGAGCCAATTACCGTATGCTTCCGCAGTTGGCTTGATCATGTATGCTATGACTTGTACCCATCCTGATGTGGCATTTACTTTGAGCATGGTCAGCAGGTATCAGGGGAACCCTGGCAAGGCTCATTGGACAGCGGTAAAGAACATTCTCAAGTACCTGCGGAGGACTAAGGATTGGGTCCTTATCCTTGGTGGCAGTGATGACTTGAGAGTATTAGGGTATAGTGATGCTAGTTTTCAGACTGATAGGGATAATTTCCGCTCTCAGTCAGGCTGGATCTTTACCTTAAATGGAGCGGCAATCTCTTGGAAGAGTTCCAAACAGGAGACGGTGGCTGATTCGACTTGTGAATCAGAGTATATAGCAGCGAGTGAAGCAGCGAAGGAGGCGATATGGCTAAAGAACTTCATCGGAGACCTTGGAGTTGTACCAGCTATTAAGGAACCTATAGAGATTTTCTGTGATAACAATAGTGCGGTTACCTTAGCCAAGGAACCAAGAGATCATGGCAGATCTCGACACATTGACAGAAAATATCACTTCATAAGACAAAATATTGAAGAAGGACTCCTTGTGACAAGGAGGATATCGTCGGATGAGAATCCTGCAGATCCCCTTACGAAGGGACTGACGAGGGTTAAGCATTTTCAGCATGCGAGACGCATCGGGCTGAGGGACGATATTAGTTTTGCAGATTAGATAGTTTTCCTGAAACTTGTAAAATGTAATCGACGCTTGATGATGAATAAAATTTATGATTTATTTATGATTAAAGTGTTACTATCATTGTCAATTATTTACTATTGTTTCAGTTTTGCATGTTTTGACTTCCAGAATAATTAATTATTCAAACCTCCACAATCGATCATACGTCGGAAGTAGGTATGAATCAAGATTGTCATGAATTGGGTTTGTAGATGCCTTAAAGGTGTTTAGACATGGCAATGGTTGCTGCAACATTCATGAGTACTCATAAGTTATGAGTATTGGTATAAACCCACGCTCACTTGTATCACTTCATGGAATTTATCTCGAGTGATCGTGAGACGATAACATCATATAAATCTTTAAACCTAGAGATATGAGTTGTTACCTATGAGTTGGTTGTGCATTGATTATACGTAAACGCATCAGTAACTTGATGTTATAAAACGTGCCTTTGTGTACAATTCAATAAGTAGTAGAACAAGCATATCAGTCGAAGTTTATCTGTTCCTTCTAGAAATAGAAGTGATATCTGGGCCCCTCGATGATTTTGTGTTGACCCATGTAACAGGCCTGGTCAGAACTAAACCGATGTGTTTAGTGAAGTTCTTCGTCAAACAAATCAGAAAAACGAGAAACAACTGCTAGACAATAAGCAAGACATAGTTCCATGTGTTTGTCCGGCTGATATCATGAGAACGGAGGATTATGTGATCACTTATCTAAAATGGCGCTTCATAGTTCGACAGAGTCTTCATAGTTCAAGGGTGTTTTCGAGAGCTGTGATTGCTGGTTGGTTCCTGAAGTTATAGGCAAATACAGTTATTAGACTTATCCAAGTGGGAGTCTGTTGGATAAGGTGTCTAAGTCCATAACTTATTTGGTATATACATGACCCGACCGGCATGGTCCATTTGGGTTGCATCTCATCCAAACTATTATGGATAATTTTATGAGAGTTATACACATATGTTTATTAATATATTATGAGTTATAATATATTAATATGAAGTTACGTTATTTAATTAGTTTTAGTCTTAAATTAATTATGAATTAATTTAGAGATTAAAAGGAAGACTAATTAGATTATGGGCTATTTTTTTATATAGTGTGGGCTAATACTCATTTGTTAATGGGCTAGGCTTATGTGGAAGTCCATGGATGATCCATGGAGCTTTTAACCCATGGATCCTTGGAAAGGAAAAGACATGGGTTATTAGGGTTTCACCCTAACCATGCACACTATATAAGCATGCTTATGGAGCATGAAATGGAGCCTAAGAGGAAACTAGTGAACTAGTGTGTGTGTGTGTGTGTTCTTGTGTGTGGCCGATTTTATACAAGTGTGTATACTCTCTCAAAGTTTTCCAAGAGTTTGTGGTGTTTTGTGATTCCATTTGAGGCATTCACACTATTGGTGCTTGGCCCTCAAACTCCTTAGAACCAAACTCATCAAAAGGTATGTAATCTCTTCTAACTCTTTTTTGTTGAAATGTTCCCCATGCCATGTTAGATAGGTTATAAACCTTGGAAAATTTATTATTTTGCATGTATTTAGACAAACATAGATCCAAGGTTTATTAGGGTTGCATGCACACTTAGGAAGTGTTAGATTGCTCAAAACCCAACAGTTATGATATGGTTATTTGATATGGAGGGCTGTTTCTTTGCTTCTTCGTTTCGAAAGACCAGAAGGTCAAGTGCACCTTAAACCTTCTTTGTTTTGGGGCAAAGGACTGGTGGAAGCTAGTAACCAGTGCTTATTCTTCTGTTGAGAAGGTCGCGATGACTTGGGAGCAGTTTTCAGAGCTATTCCATACTGAGTATGTGCTACTGGTGGAGAGGGAGATATTAGCCCAATAGTATCTGTCACTGAAGCAGACGACAGAGTCGGTGACGGAGATCACCAAGAAATTCATAGAGAGATCCCTTTTCTGCCTCGAGTATGCTGCTTCAGAGTAGGTTTAGATGTCCTGTTACTTGAGCATTCTCAAGAGGGAGATTAGGGAGTTTGTGTATACCCAGCGATACAACTCTCTCTCAGAGTTGTAGTCTTTCGCTCGGAGGATAGATATCAAGATTGAGGCTCGGAAAAGGGAGGTGAGGCAGGCTCCAGGTTAGACATAGCCAACAACAAAGTGGTTCAAGTCCGTTGATTCATGATCTGGAGGTTAGAGGGGCCAGTTCATGAAGGTACATAAGGGCACTTGTTAATCAGCTACTGGGTGCCATAATTATGATAGGTAAGGCTATATTGCTATGGATTGTCGTCACCAGGTCCCTTTTCCGAGCACCAGGATTTGTTACCACTGTGACTAGGTTGGCCATGTGAAGGCCAACTATCCCTTTTTCGTTGCAAGACCAGTAAAGGCTCTAGTACCAGATACTTTGAAGATTACAGATGGACACCGGGGTAGAGTTGAGGTCTTGAAGGCCAGGGGTCATGTTTTTCAGCTCACAACAGAGGAGGCCAAGGCGGCTCCTGACGTCATTACTGGTATGCTCTCATTTATTATTATGTCAAGTTATTTCCTTATATGCTTATGATTGTATTTTTGCTAGGTACCTTCTTAATGAACTCTGTGTTTGCTCTTGTGCTATTTGACTTGGGTGTGAGTCAGTGGTACGTGTCCTAGTCCTTTAGTAGGGATTTTGTTATGAATGTTGAGGAGCTGGAGTGACCGTTGCGAGTCTATGTCGCCAACGAGCATGGGATTGTAGCCTCGATTGTTTTTCAGGACTATACTTTAGAGATATTCGAGGTGTCTTACCCGATTGACTTTATTCCCATCCATATGGGAGATGTGTGTGTCATACTAGGATAGAATAGTTGAGCAGGTTTGGATCTATGACCGATTATGAAAGTTAGGGGGTGATAGTTGATATTGCCATATTTATACGTATTTTTAGGCAATATTTAAATACATTTTTATATATATTTTGGTTATTTTCATAGAATAATGGTACCTATAAGGTTAAATTTTATTTTGCAGCCAAAAAGAAGACGTTTTGAAGAAAAAGGACTAAAGCGTTAAAGAATGGAACTTTGGAGGTTGAAGGCTTGAAAGACAAGAAAATCAGAAAAATGTGTATTCACGAGGTGAGAGTTAGAAGATTCACGAGGTAAGTATATCCATCTAGAATATAAACATTGCGGATCAGGAATCCGTGTTGTATACAAATATTTACGTATTCACGAGGTGAATCTTGAAAATTCACGAGGTGAATCGGGCAAAATTCACAACTATATATATATATATATATATATATATATATATATATATATATATATATATATATATATATATATATATCCTTGATACAAATCTGCATGAATTTGAATGCCTAATAATTCAGTGAACACTAGTTTATTAGAGCTAAGATCAAACCAATCTTAGTTAAGAAACTAAATATTAAAATTAAACTGTGCTAGAGAATTCATGATTATGACCATAATGTGTGTTTATCAAATCAATCTTACATAGTTCCAATTTCATATAATAATTGATTTTGTGTTAACTATTGTGTGACCATACATAGAATTTCATGAATTGATTAATGACTAGTAGATTTAGAACTAAATTGCTAATACATTATTAATTGGTAACCAACAGTACTAGTCATAACTAATGTATCACCATTGAGTGAAAGTGGATTCGAACTAACAGAAGTGTTTTGTATATTGATTGAGGTTGTGTTAAAGAATTAAGTTCATATAAACTTGCAAAATTAGATAAAACCCTGCTCTTTGTTAATAATTAGGTTAGTTTAGTAGTAGAAAAATAAATTAGTCAAAACCGTTCCCTGTGATCGACACCCGACTTACCTAAACTATTCTACAATTTGACTAGGTACACTGTCAAGGTGCAATTTAGTTAGTTGAGTTAGTTAGGTTATAAATATAAAATTAGGTGTAGCTTATTGCACGCATCATGTTTTTAGCGTCGTTGCCGGGAAACGGCTTATTTGATTGTTTATTTATTTGCTTTAGACTGATCGATCCTTTTTGTGGGGTAATAACCTGCAAAAAGTTACTTTTCCAGCTTTAGTTTTTGTTCTAGTTCCCGATTCACGATGTGAGCCTTAAGCTCACAACGTGAATTCAGTAGTTCTTGTTTTCTTTGTTTTCCTTTTATTTTAGTTTGTGTTTCTTAGTTCAGTTTTATGTTTTTATTTTTTGTTTTATTTAAGGAGTTCATGACCAGAGGCTCTAACACACTTTTGGTACCACCACTTGAAGATCCAGAATCCGCCCTTCACAAAAAGAAGGATAAGAACGTGAAAGAAGATCAAACACCAAAGAAGACACCTTTACAAGAATTCAAGTCAGTGTTCTCAAAGAAGTCGGGGAAGAAAACGGAGGAGTCGAGTTCATCTTCAAAGAACAAGAGCAAGGTTGAAAACTTAGATCAAATACCTATCCAAACTGAATCTGAATACGATACCGAGCCTGAATTTGAATTACATACAAGTGAACCCAAGAACAAGCCAAGGAATGAGATGGCTAATATTGAAGAAATGTCTACGGGAGCTTACAAAAAAAAGAATTTGAGATGATGTTGGTCCAGGCTTAGTACAACCTGCCATTCCTGCCACTGCCACATTCGAGCTGAAAGGACATATCCTTTCTGCACTGATAGATATCCCATTCTATGGAAAAGATCATGAGGATGCATTTAAGCAGTTGGATGAAGTCAACGACATTGTTGATTAGTTTAATGTCGCGAATGTTAATAGAGATACCGTCTTGCTAAGGATGCTTCCTATTACTTTTAAAGGAGCTGCTAAGGATTGGTTAAAATCACTTCGACTTGGAACAATCACTACTTGGGCTCAAATGCATGAGCAGTTTCTAGACCAATTCTGTCCACCATCCAAGATAGCTAAACTCAAGAAGGTAATAGCTAATTTTGAGCAAAACCTGGGGGAGTCACTTTACGAAGCATGGGAGCGTTACAAAGGGTTGTTAAGGAATTGTCCTCAACATGACCTTAACATTCAACAAGAAGTGTCCATATTCTATGATGGGGTCAATGTTATGACAAGACAACTCCTTGATTCTCAAGGACCACTTACAAAGAAAAATACGGGCGAAGTTAAGGAATTATTTGAAGAATTTGCAAAACATTCTCGTGAATACCACAATCCAAGGAATGAAAGCGTGAAAGGAGTTGGGAGTGCACATTCTGACGAAATGGTTGCTATGATGGCAATGTTAAATACTATGGACCGTAGATTGACCCAAATGGACCAATTCATGTAATTAGAGTTGCTTGTGAACGATGTAATGGTCCACACTTGACTAAAGATTGCCATTTGGATGAGTATGGGAACAAGAAGGCTCAAGTTTGCTACTCGAGTGGGGACAAGTATGATGAAGATTGGAGAAAACCAAAGAAAAAGTGGCTATCATACGATGAATACAAGAAGCAAAAGGAAGAGAAATATAAGCAAACAGGCCGAGGCTTCTACCAAAAAGAGCAGCCACCAACCGAGAAGAAAGTAGACTTAGAACACATGTTGACCCAATTCTTGGAAGCAATGTAGTGCTAAAGGAACACGTGAATATGATGAAAGAACAACACAAAATGATGATTGACCAGCAAGCTTCATTAAGAAATCATCAAGCATCGATTCATAGTTTAGAAGTCCAAGTTGGTCAACTCACTACTTTGATTAATAACAAATTATCTTCACAACTTCCCGAAAAGAAAGCTCAACATCATGTTATGGCTATTGATACTAAAGAAGAGGAAATATCTGAGTTCTTGGAGGCACTAGAAGTGGAACCAAAGTAGCCCGATCCAGATCCAAAGAAGTCGAAGCTCAAAAATGAAGACATTGTTGAAACACCAGACTTACGTCGTGAGTCCGCTATGCTCACGTCGTGGGCTCGATCTGAACAGAAAAAGTTAGAATCCGTTCCTGCTAATCGACCGCCTTTACCATTCCCGTCTCGAGCTAATCTCAGTGTACTGGAAAGGGAACATCTAGAGTTTATTCAGCTAATAAAGGGTATTCCAGTTAATACCCCTTTTATCGATTCGCTTTCGAAAATTCCAGCATATGCGAAGCTCCTACAAGATCTTGTAGACACCCGTCAGGAGTTGAAGAATAATTCTAAGGTCATTCTTAGTGAACAAAGCTCAAGAGCTGTACTGGGAGAGTTGCCTAAGAAGATGGGAGATCCTGGACGCCTCACTCTTCCATGTGAGTTTGGGAATAATATGAAGATTTATGCTTTAGCCAATTCTGGGGCTAGCATAAATTTAATGCCTTTTTCATTTTATCAAAAGTTGAACATTCAGATAATGAAGGCTACAAAGATGACTATTCACATGGCAAACCGTTCAGTGACGCACCCAAGGGGCATTGTGGAAGATATTTTCGTAAAAATTGGGAAATTTGTTTTTCCAATAGATTTTGTGGTTTTAGATATGAAAGAAGACCCCGATGTTTTGATTATTCTTGGTCACCCGTTACTAAATAATGTTGGGGCTTTGGTTGATATACGTGAATCCAAGCTCACTTTGAGAGTTGGAGATGAGAAGGAAATTTTTGGAATAAAAGATGGTTTCCAAGGGAGTGATGTTCAAGAAGGGGTTTTCAATATAGACGAAAATAATGAACTTGAGGAATTAGAAAAGCTCATGGAGGAAGAAATCAAAACAATTCAACAAGTCCAACAAACAAAATTGAGAGCATCCGTCCCGTTCTTCATTGAAGTTATTACCTACTCAAAACCAACAACTTTTATGAGTGAGGAAAGCGATGATTTGTCGAGTAATGAAGATGAGGCAATTTCCAAGGAGACGAGTCCAGTATTAAAGGAAGAAAAGACTCCTATGGAGCTTAATAATAATAATGAAAAATTAAAGACTAAAGGGATTAAACGCAAGCTCGACATAGATGAAGTAAAAACTAAAAAAGAAAATTCAAAGAAGGCGTACATTAGACGAGTTCAGGCGTATAAGAGGCGATGGAAAGAACAGAAGGAGCAGATGGTGGACTCCTCTGATAGCTCAATGTAAGGAGGCATGGAGTCCGGCTTACGACTCCTTCAAAAAGAAGCGCTTCTCGGGAGGCAACTCAAGTTTGGTTTGAATTTTCTTTCCTTTATGTCTTTAATTTATTTTTTGCATATTTAGTTTTTTTTAGATATTCAATCATCTAATCATCTAAATTAACTGGTAAAAGTTGAGTGTGGGGTTCCTAAATTAAGTAGCAATTAAAAAGAATTGTCAATTAGGCTTGATTTTTTTTTCAGACATAACTCACGAGGTGAGTTCGAGAATATTCACCTCGTGAGCCAAAAAAACATACGGTGTGGGACATTTTAAACAATTGAATATGTAAGCCCATTATTGTGTAATTAAATGGCCCCACCACGTTAGCCCACAAACACTCACGATGTGAGTTCGTAAGTATTCACGTCGTGAATCCAGAAAGAACACGAGACCACAACTTAAACAATTCAAAATCCTTTTTGACCAAACCACTTTCACAACCTCATGAAGTGAAGATTGTTCTTTGGTCCCCCCACCCGATTTTGGCCTAGATTTACTTAATTTAATCCTTTTTCTTACGTAATCTTCTTCACAAAGGTAAATATATCTTATTTCTTTTGGTTAATTTTCACAAATTTGTTGATTTAAGGGCTAGGTTATTTCATATGCTTAAATGTTGAAAATTTTCCCCAAATGTGTTATTCATCCATTGCATGTTACTTGATTGTTCTTAGAAATGGTTCATGAGCAAACCCTAACAAAAATTAAGTCACGATTTATGATTATTAAGACCCATTTTCGCTGTCAATAGCGAACTCGCGAGGTGAGTTTCTTAAGACTCACAAGGTGAGTCTGGTACTTCCACAATCTGTTTGTGGATTATCTAATATTTTGGATTTTTTGGTTTTGTTTTTGTTGTTTGTTTATTTTTGTAGGAAAATGGCACCTAGACGTGAGGTTGGTGACGACCAAGGCGGGATTGCTAATTTGCACCCGTTTTACGTATTCCCGACAAATATATCTAGGGACGTGCTCGCCCGATACAACACTAGATTGGGATGGTTACACAACAGGGAGTTTGCTATTACCCCAACAGTTAATTGGCAAAGGCTTTAGGAGGTTGGACTCGTTGAAAGACTAAACCCGTTTCTTACCAAAACTTTTATGGGAAACGGGTGTTCGTTTACATGCAAGGGATGGGGTAATTTGTTCGCCATCCAAGAAAGAGCCTACAAGGAATTGTGTGTTGAGTTCTTTTCCATCGTGGCGTTTCACGAGAATGTCCAAGATCCACTTTCCCACAAGCATTGGTCTTTTGTTTGGGTGGGGAATATAGGGAGTGCAGCTTGGTAGAATTTTCATGGAGGATGGGTTTATACGAAGCCCACGAGACAATGACCCACGAGTTTTCCATGTTTTTACGGGAGGCTACCCGTACTTATTCCGGGGGAATGTCGGGATATGAATTTTGGATCCATATCGCTTTTGGTGTTTTCAACTCCGGTGTGTCACTAGAAAGTAGCATCAAATCACCCATTCACCGTTTACTTCACATGCTGATTAAATTTAGCACATAAAAGCAATTTAGGCATCATTCCTAAAATAAGCTAGTGCTCACACCTCACAATCATCACCTAGCATTCTAAGTTTAAGTCTAGAAATAAATCCATATTCCTAGTTCGCTTAAACTAATGCTCTGATACCAACTGTGACATCCCCAAAATCACAGCCAGAAAAGACCGATTTTGTTTATGCTTTATGAAAATCAGAGTACTTCATTTTATAAAAAGGTTGCGAAATTTGTTCCCAAAAAAACACGATAAATACGTTATTAAAACATTTTCGAAGAAACGTATTTTTATTCATCTTAAAACGTTTGGGATGTCATCGTTAATACAGAAACATAAGCATAAACAGAACTTACAATTATTTACACTAGTGATCTACATCTCTTTAAATCTCTCAGTGTAATGTCACTTCATTTCGTCACCTGTGATATACATAAACTGAGTGGGTCAGGTTGGGAAACCTGGTGAGTACATAGGGTTTTCAACCCACAATAATATAATTATTATGTTTAATCAAACAATCAACCCAATTACCCATCCCCATTATCTTCTTTACTCTTTAAGGATTTAACCTAAGATTCATCTATCCTTCATTCGTTTATTCCGAAGTCCCTTACTTCCAGGGTTCTAGGACTGGCACTAAATCCATAGCTGCCGATATTCGTTCGTAAAGCACTAATTCCATAGCTGCTATATCTTACTCATCGGGTACTAAATTCATAGCTACCCGTGCTCAACAGGTACTAAGTCCATAGCTACCAATTCCTACAGGTACTAAATCCATAGCTACCAGCGTCTAACAAATAGGTACTAAGTCCATAGCTACCAACTCCTAACAGGTACTAAATCCATAGCTACCAACGTCTGACAGGTACTAAGTCCATAGCTACCAGTGTTTGTCCCATAGGCACTAAGTCTATAGCTGCCAATGTATACTCACATCATCTTCTATCTCTCATCATTCATCTACCCATCTCATACCCAACATATTCGTATATATAAAATACGTATACAGTTTAAGTTCTTTAAAACATGTATAAAACGTTCATCCATCATAGACAACAAGTATTCAGATAATATGCACACATAACACGTAGTTTATATAAAATACTTCATATCTATGTGTAAGATGAAAGGGACTATGCACTCACCTGAAAGGTGGTGACTCAACACTCGGACAGCGCTTCGATACTCTCAAAGCAAATTCCTTCGATAAAACCTAGTATTAATACCACTAGGGTTTAGTCTAACGATAACCGCGACAAACTAATAGTCCGACTATTATTATTATTATACCAGCGTTAAATAACACTCAATATAACTCATAATAATAGCCCAAATACTCATTATAAGTTCCTAATAATGTTACTATATTAAAACATAAGCTATACTAAAGATAGCGTAGGCATAGCTCACTTACAGCAGGTTTTCTCGAAAACCGGGCTTCGCTGGAGCAGCATTTCCGAGCTGAAAGACCCTTTTCTCGGAGCCGTCGGGCGCTCCGGGGCTTCCGCCTCGTGCTAGGGAGTTACCCTAGGCTTTAGGGGGTTAGGGAGGCTTAGAGAGAGAGTTTAGAGAGAGAAAGAGAAGTTGGAAGGTGTGAGAATGAATGGAACCCGGCACCTCTATTTATAGGGGTGCTGACTGGCCTACTCGCCGAGTAGGGGGGACCTACTCGCCGAGTTGGTCCATGTGGTGGCCTTCTGGTGGTGCCACGTGTCCAATTCTGGTGGTGCCACGTCACCCCCTATCGCGTATCAGCCTTCAAACTTAGAAAAATCATAACTTTCGCATACGAGCTCCGTTTTCTACGTTCTTTATATCCACACGTAGGTAAAATCAAGATCTACAACTTTCATTTAGACTCCGTCGGCTAATTCTCGACCGATCTCAAATTTAACAGTAGGAGGCGTTTAGACTGTTAAATGACCGCGAAGAATTCATAACTCCTTCATACGGACTCCGTTTTCGTCTGTCTTTTTACCGTTGAGTTCCTATTAATGAGATATTCAACTCTCATTTAGGTCACGTAAGCCAAAAACCGCTCGAACTAAAATTCGAGTTTCGGGCCGTGCACTGCTAAGCCGAATCTTAGAAAAATCATAACTTCTTCATACGAAGTCAGATTTGGGCGTTCTTTTTATCGATGTTCTTAGTTTAACATATTATACAACTTTTGTTTAGGTTGCTAAGGCTAAAAAGTCTTCTATCGTAAATTCACTATTTACGCTTCCCGATGTCGTGCCGGTTCCGTCGCTAAACTTCGACGGGCCATAACTTCTTCGTTATAACTCGGATTTCGGCATTCTTTATATGTACGGAAACCTTGAAACATATTACACAACTTGGTTAAGATTATTTATTCTAAATAATCTTTTGTCGAAAAGTCGTTTTCGACCCCTATTGCCTCTAAATTGACTAGCCCGGATCTACGGGCGTTACAATTATTTCCCCCTTAGGATGATTACGTCCCGGAATCATCAACGAAACAGGGTCGTATAATGACTCCATACATTATCTCTTCATTCTAGGTAATAATTATAACTTCTACATTCCTTCAAGTCTATCTCCTAGACTCGTTGACTGCAAGCAGTACTCGATCGTGTACCTGCTCTCTACTTAAGGTTAGACTCCAAATTATGACCTATCATCATGTGATGCACATTTAGACTCAGGTCTCTTAAATTCTAAAACAGACTAAGCCTTCCTTCATGTTCTAATGTGATATAATCATACTTTAACATGTAGCATTTCTAGCTACCAACGAGCACGATACTTCTATTGATCGCTTTGATTTTAATCGTTCGGTTTAAGTCGGACGCTATATCAAACTTGGTTCTCTGAACCACGTAACCTACTCATCGTAGTTGGACTCAATGTGATATGACCACTAGGGTCGGGATAACAACAATCTTCTTAGTCATTACCGAAACAATGGTAACGACATACTTGAATAAAACGAAATCAATTACTGGCTTCTTGGTAACCTTGTGACTTTCCCTGATCCAAGTGTGAGTCCTGTGCTTCCGGTAGTATAGGCCTCTACTACCTTTCACACCTACTCATACTCGTTCCAAGTATTGTCTCGTAGTTTCCCAAGTCACCATGCAGCAAATCACACAACAATTTCACACATCAGATAACAAAACGAAGATTTTATTATTTCTCAAAACTATTACATAGGTGTTCAAGTTTACCCTAGACTATGCCTCTACTAGGCTACTGCATAATCCGATCTTCGGGTAAGAAGTTCTCATTCTTGATTCCTTGCATGGTTCTCTGCCTCGTCAAGGATCATGTGAAATGCCCTCGGCCTTGGTGGCGTTTCTGGTCTTACTGCTTTATTTTTCCTTGGGCAGTCTCTGGACATGTGCCCCTTGCCTCCACATCCGTAACATATTTTGTCATTATGCGTGCAATCTTTGGAATAGTGACCAGTCCTCCCACACTTGTAACAAGTCACTTCTTCGTTGCACTTTCCACCATGCTTCTTCTTGCATCTATCACACCATCTTGCTTCACCTCCATCTGCTCCTCCAAGCTTTGAGAATTTGCTTTCCTTGTTCGGCCTCGAAGATCCTTCAAACTTCCGCTTCTCTCCTACCTTATCTTTTTCTAGACCCTTTTCTCTTATCTGGGCCTCTACGTTCTTAGCTGCCCTAACAGCTGCTTTCAAGGTAGTTGCCATTTTGACCATTGGGCCAAAGTCAGTGGGCAGTCCGTTAGCAAACCTATCAATCTTGGAGAGTTCAGTAGGCACCAAGTAGGGGAATAGCTTCATCCTCTCGGTGAATGCGGTGGCATACTCGTCAATACTCTTCTTCCCTTTCTTCAGGTTCTGAAACTCGTTGTTTAGGTCTATCAGATCTACCTCCGAGCAGTACTGCATTTTCAACTGCTCCAAAAACTCTTCCCACGACATCCTTAAGGCTTCTCCTCGTGGCATCGTATCTGCCAATAGCTTCCACCAGCTCAAGACTCCAGTTTTCAGCTGTCTTACTGCGAAGACAGTCTTCTGTTTCTCATTACAGCTGCAGCTCTCAAACACCATCTCCATCTCAGAGATCCAATCCATAATCTCAACCGGCTTCGGGCTTCCTGAGAGACTTGGGGGTTTTGCACCCAAGAAATTCTTGTACATCCGCCCATCCTTGTTGTTTCTCCTTTCAGGGCCATCCCTTTGCTCACCTTGAGTCCCTACTTGACTCACTTGGCGGCTGTAGTTCCCTTCCTCTGATTGCTCGGGAACTGGCTCTGTCGGTTCAACATGTACGGTAGGTTCGTCCCTATTCAACATTTGTCTCATTTCTTCCCTTTGTTCAGCTAACATAGCCCGAATCATGGCTTGAACTCCAGCCATGGTGACTGGCTCAGGCGCAACTTCTTCAACAACAGGTATTTGCTGAACCACTAGGGGTTGGTTCCTATCTCCATTTTCATTCCTAGCTCCACTACGGGTTCTTGCCATATTGATCTATACACCGAATAAGGTGAATCTAGATCTTAATTTAGGATTGACGTCTTAAATCATCCTTATCACCCCAAAACGTTTATATGCTAGTTCTAATACCGTAGTTAAACGCTTAGAATCCTAAACACATAAGGTTTCCAGATCCGGTCGGCAACAGACCATAGATCCGAACAAATCATATCATACGCAAAGCATTTAGCACATAAAAGCAATTTAGGCATCATTCCTAAAATAAGCTAGTGCTCACACCTCACAATCATCACCTAGAATTCTAAGTTTAAGTCTAGAAATAAATCCATATTCCTAGTTCGCTTAAACTAATGCTCTGATACCAACTGTGACATCCCCAAAATCACAGCCAGAAAAGACCGATTTTGTTTATGCTTTATGAAAATCAGAGTACTTCATTTTATAAAAAGGTTGCGAGATTTGTTCCCAAAAAAAAACACGATAAATACGTTATTAAAACATTTTCGAAGAAACGTATTTTTATTCATCTTAAAACGTTTGGGATGTCATCGTTAATACAGAAACATAAGCATAAACAGAACTTACAATTATTTACACTAGTGATCTACATCTCTTTAAATCTCTCAGTGTAATGTCACTTCATTTCGTCACCTGTGATATACATAAACTGAGCGGGTCAGGTTGGGAAACCTGGTGAGTACATAGGGTTTTCAACCCACAATAATATAATTATTATGTTTAATCAAACAATCAACCCAATTACCCATCCCCATTATCTTCTTTACTCTTTAAGGATTTAACCTAAGAGTCATATATCCTTCATTCGTTTATTCCGAAGTCCCTTACTTCCAGGGTTCTAGGACTGGCACTAAATCCATAGCTGCCGATATTCGTTCGTAAAGCACTAATTCCATAGCTGCTATATCTTACTCATCGGGTACTAAATTCATAGCTACCCGTGCTCAACAGGTACTAAGTCCATAGCTACCAATTCCTACAGGTACTAAATCCATAGCTACCAGCGTCTAACAAATAGGTACTAAGTCCATAGCTACCAACTCCTAACAGGTACTAAATCCATAGCTACCAACGTCTGACAGGTACTAAGTCCATAGCTACCAGTGTTTGTCCCATAGGCACTAAGTCTATAGCTGCCAATGTATACTCACATCATCTTCTATCTCTCATCATTCATCTACCCATCTCATACCCAACATATTCGTATATATAAAATACGTATACAGTTTAAGTTCTTTAAAACATGTATAAAACGTTCATCCATCATAGACAACAAGTATTCAGATAATATGCACACATAACACGTAGTTTATATAAAATACTTCATATCTATGTGCAAGATGAAAGGGACTATGCACTCACCTGAAAGGTGGTGACTCAACACTCGGACAGCGCTTCGATACTCTCAAAGCAAATTCCTTCGATAAAACCTAGTATCAATACCACTAGGGTTTAGTCTAACGATAACCGCGACAAACTAATAGTCTGACTATTATTATTATTATACAAGCATTAAATAACACTCAATATAACTCATAATAATAGCCCAAATACTCATTATAAGTTCCTAATAATGTTACTATATTAAAACATAAGCTATACTAAAGATAGCGTAGGCATAGCTCACTTACAGCAGGTTTTCTCGAAAACCGGGCTTCGCTGGAGCAGCATTTCCGAGCTGAAAGACCCTTTTCTCGGAGCCGTCGGGCGCTCCGGGGCTTCCGCCTCGTGCTAGGGAGTTACCCTAGGCTTTAGGGGGTTAGGGAGGCTTAGAGAGAGAGTTTAGAGAGAGAAAGAGAAGTTGGAAGGTGTGAGAATGAATGGAACCCGGCACCTCTATTTATAGGGGTGCTGACTGGCCTACTCGCCGAGTTGGTCCATGTGGTGGCCTTCTGGTGGTGCCACGTGTCCAATTCTGGTGGTGCCACGTCACCCCCTATCGCGTATCAGCCTTCAAACTTAGAAAAATCATAACTTTCGCATACGAGCTCCGTTTTCTACGTTCTTTATATCCACACGTAGGTAAAATCAAGATCTACAACTTTCATTTAGACTCCGTCGGCTAATTCTCGACCGATCTCAAATTTAACAGTAGGAGGCGTTTAGACTGTTAAATGACCGCGAAGAATTCATAACTCCTTCATACGGACTCCGTTTTCGTCTGTCTTTTTACCGTTGAGTTCCTATTAATGAGATCTTCAACTCTCATTTAGGTCACGTAAGCCAAAAACCGCTCGAACTAAAATTCGAGTTTCGGGCCGTGCACTGCTAAGCCGAATCTTAGAAAAATCATAACTTCTTCATACGAAGTCAGATTTGGGCGTTCTTTTTATCGATGTTCTTAGTTTAACATATTCTACAACTTTTGTTTAGGTTGCTAAGGCTAAAAAGTCTTCTATCGTAAATTCACTATTTACGCTTCCCGATGCCGTGCCGGTTCCGTCGCGAAACTTCGACGGGCCATAACTTCTTCGTTATAACTCGGATTTCGGCATTCTTTATATGTACAGAAACCTTGAAACATATTACACAACTTGGTTAAGATTATTTATTCTAAATAATCTTTTGTCGAAAAGTCATTTTCGACCCCTATTGCCTCTAAATTGACTAGCCCGGATCTACGGGCGTTACAGATTACTTATAACACCCAAATTCTTGAATCTATGTTCTCCCATATGAATGTAGTAAGACCACCCACCGTTCCACCTCAATGCCCTTATATTCCTACGTGGGAAGAGTTATGGATGCCGAGAGGAGAAGGAGTCGGGACTAGCGGAGCGAATGAGGATGATGAGGATGATTGATCGTTTATTTTTAGTTTATTTTAGTTTTGTTTGGTTTTGTTTTATTTTTGTTTTTAAATTTGTTTGGATTGTAAAACTATTAAGATATTATGTTACTTTTCTCTTCTTTGGTTGTTATTTTTCAGATTTGCTAGGAGTCGCATAAAAAGGATGTCGAGATATGAGTGCGTATGTGTTTAGCCGGGAGTGTTTAAAGTCGAGAGTCGAGACTCACAATTTAAAATAAGTGTGGGGTGAGTCAAGAGAGAAGGTAGAGTTAGAGAGAAGTGTCCAAACTAATAGGGCTAGAAGAGTCTTAATCCATTAAGACATGGGGTTGAATACAAGAACTGAAAGAAGAGTTGGGGATACATTATATATGGAATTCCATTCTTCACCTCGTGAATATTTAAATATTCACCTCGTGAATCCGTAAATGATAACTTCCCAAAACCCGCTTAACACCGAATTCACCTCGTGAATTCAGTAGGTTCACGACGTGAATTTACATTTTTCACAAAAATGAAGATTATTATTCCATATTCATTAAGTGGTTCACCACTATTCTTCTAGGAATTATTATGAGGATAGGAATGACTCATTTTCTCTACCATGCAATGTGGTGTATGCTTTACCACATTGTTCTTTCCGTTTTGGAGATTTCCACTGCATTGGTTGAAGATTGAAGTTTCGATTCCATACTTTTCTGGTACATTACATATCTCGCGTGTTCAAGATCCAAGATCCTATTTCACGAAGCCCGTATTCAAGATGCACACTTTATCCACACATTTGGAGTTCATTCATGCCACTTCTATCCCATGGGAGTTTGTTCCTTTTTCTCCTTCTTTTTAATTATATGTTTTGAATAGCATACAATGAGCGCATTGTATGTCATAAGTGTGGGGTAAGGGTAGAAAAGTAAATTGCTAGAAAGTTTGGTAAAATTTAAAAATTTAGAAGTAAATTTTAATAGATTTGAAATAATAATCTAATAATTAATTCTAGTAATAATTTGAATTTAAGTTGCTAGTGTTATGTGGAATGATTCGATGAGAGCTCAAATGTTTAATTGAGCCAACATATGTTATAGTATATTTGTGGTTTCCCATTTCCTAGTGAAAAGTCATGAGATATGAAAAGGTAATTTGGTAGTTTATATGGCATAATATGTTTTGCAGCCTAAACTTGAAATCTATCCAGGAAAGCTTATGTAGTCATTGCACATATACTAATATCTTAACCAATAAGGGTTGAAGTTAAGCACCCCTGCTTAAGCATGTAGGATTTGAGTGAAAGAAAAAAAAAGTGAGATATATGTAAAAAAGAAAGAGAGAAATTACCAAAAAGTGAAAGAATTTTGGAGCTATCAAGTATGAAGATCAAAATATCAAAATTCCAAAGAATCAAAAGTTGAAGATACCAAAAATCATAAAGATGGTGAATTCAAAGAAATCAAAGATCGATTATATCAAAGAAGTGAAGAATTCCAAAGAGCTACATTGTGGTATCAAAAGTTGTAATTTATAGATTATGTGTGCTTGGGTAGCTTTACAAAAATACCTTGAGGTTAAGAAAGATTTCTGAGGATTGATTTGGAGGGTTGCAGAAATGAATGTCGTATAAGCTAAGGGGTGAGAGTTCATAGGGATTGTGAGTAGCTAGGGTTGGGAGGTTGTTAGAAATTTAGACACAAATACACGCATTGAGGTCTTGGTGTAATGGTTGGGCTTGAATTGGATTGTTTTATGTGATGTTAGTGATAAGAGTTTGAGTTAGATTTGCTTGAGGGAAAGCAAATAATAAGTGTGGGGTATTTTGATATTGTCATATTTATACGTATTTTTAGGCAATATTTAAATACATTTTTATATATATTTTTTGGTTATTTGCATAGAATAATGGTACCTATAAGGTTAAATTATATTTTGCAGCCAAAAAGAAGACATTTTGAAGAAAAGGGACTAAAAGCGTTAAAGAATGGAACTTTGGAGGTTGAAGGCTTGAAAGACAAGAAAATCAGAAAAAGGCGTATTCATGAGGTGAGAGTTATAAGATTCATGAGGTAAGTATATCCTTCTAGAAGATAAACATTGCGGATCAGGAATCCGTGTTGTATACGAATATTTACGTATTCACGAGGTGAATCTTGAAAATTCACGAGGTAAATCAGGCAAAATTCAAAACTATATATATCCTTGATCCCTACATCTTTGAAAGTTTTGGCTGGCTTAGAAGGGTTCCTATAGACGAATTTCAGAGGAAGAGAAGACCTGGAAGTTGGTTTTAACTCCAAGGAAGAAGAAGTTCATAAATTGGTTTATAGATTGGTACACTTAAACATATCTTTGATTATGCTTTTTGTTTGTTTAGTTGTTAGTATGTCCAGCTAAATCTAGCTTCTTCTGTTAGCTATATGAAGCTGGAACTCATGTTTTAATTCATTAGATTTGACTTTACTTGTTGGTAATATGCTTATGTTGGATTGATTTTACCTAGTATGTTTGTTTTGATAATTAATTGCCTAAAATTCTTGTTCTGTGTACTTAGTGAATACAAATCTGCATGAATTTGAATACCTAATAATTCAGTGAACACTAGTTTATTAGAGCTAAGATCAAACCAATCTTAATTAAGCAACTAAATATTAAAATTAAACTGTGCTAGAGAATTCATGATTATGACCATAATGTGTGTTTATCAAATCAATCTTACATAGCTCCAATTTCATTTAATAATTGATTTTGTGTTAACTATTGTGTGACCATACATAGAATTACTTGAATTGATTAATGACTAATAGATTTAGAACTAAATTGCTAATACTTTATTAACCAACAATAATAGTCATAACTAATGTATAACCATTGAGTGAAAGTGGATTCGAACTAACAAAAGTGTTTTGTTTATTGATTGAGTTTGTGTTAAAGAATTAAGTTCATATAAACTTGCAAAATTAGATAAAACCCCGCTCTTTGTTAATAATTAGGTTAATTTAGTAGTAGATAAATAAATTAGTCAAAACCATTCCCTGTGATCGACACCCGACTTACCTAAACTATTCTACAATTTGACTAGGTACACTGCCAAGGTGCAATTTAGTTAGTTGAGTTAGTTAGGTTATAAATATAAATTTAGGTGTAGCTTATTGAACGCATCAATAGTTCAAACCCCAAGTGGGGGAGAACTGATTTATGGCGGCAGGTACCAGGGTTGGTTCAGAATCTTGTTCATCTATCATGGCTCGACGGTCTTTACCGTGGGTGTTTGGGATACCTCACATATGTGGTTGGCATACAGGTCGAGGGGAGAGTTTTGGTTTCGGATGTGATAGTGGCTAGGGAGTTTCCGGCTATATTCCTGAAGGATTTACATGGTATGCCTCCCTTGAGTCAGGTAGAGTTCACGATCGATCTGATGCTCGGTGCGGCACCGATTGCTAATGCGTCGTCTCGCCTTGTGCCACCCAAGATGCAGGAGTTGTCCTATCAGCTACAGGAGTTGTTAGCAAGCACTTTATCAGACCGAGCGGTTCACCTTGGGGAGCACCGATCCTGATTGTGAAGAAAAAGGATGGGTCCCATCACATGTGCATATATTATCGGGAGTTGAACAAATTGGTAGTGAAGAATTGTTACCCACTCCCCATGGTTGATGATCTCTTCTATCAATTAAAGGGTGAATCTTGGTTCTCCAAGATTGATTTGATATATGGTTATCACCATATGAAGGTCCAGGAGGAGGACGTGGAGAAGACCGTGTTTCGTACTTGTTATGATTGTTATAAGTTCTTGGTGATGTTTTTTGGGCTCACCAACGCACCGAAAGCATTCATGGATCTAATGAATCAGGTGTGTAGGTCGATGCTCGATTAGTTAGTCATTGTTCATTCATGAAATTCTGGTATACTCCAAGACTAGGGAGCATCATGAGGAGCATCTTAGAGTGTTGTTGGGAGTATTGATATAAGAGAGGATATATGTCAAGTTCTCTAAGTGTGAGTTCTGGTTACAAGAGGTCCAGTTTATGGGACACTCATCAATTAGAACGGGATTCTGGTCAACCCGGCCAAGATCAAGGCAGTGATGTAGTGGGAGGTTCTGAAGTCCCCATCTGAGATTAGGAGTTTTCTGGGATTGGCATGTTATTACTAGAGATTTATTCAGGATTTCTCCAAGATTGTTGCTCCTCTGAACCACCTGATGAAGAAGGGTGTCGATTTTCATTAGGAGTCTGAGTAGCAGGCTACATTTGAGACCTTAAGGAGGAAGTTATGTGATGTGCCAGTGTTCACCCTCCCTGAGGGTGTCGAGGATTTTTTGGTATTTTGTGATGCGTCGATCACAAGTTTGGGGTAGTTCTTATGCAGAAATGTAGAGTTGTTGCGTATGCATCCAGGCAGTTGAAGCCTCATGAGGTTAGATATCTGACTCATGATTCTGAATTGGGGCAGTGGTTTTTGTCCTCAAGATTTTGCGGCATTATCTCTATAGGGTATGTTGTACCATCTATATATGGATCACAAGAGTCTAAGATATCTTATGGATAATCCAAATCTGAACATGAGGCATCACAGATGGCTTGACGTGGTCAGGGATTATGATTGTGAGATTCTCTACCATCTGGGGAAGGCCAATGCGGTCGCCGACACATTGAGCCATAAGGCGATCAGTACTCCTACTTGAGGGTACTATTTTAGGATGACGATCGACTCCCCACTACTAGATTTGATTAGGGAGGCTTAAGCCGAGGGATTTAAGAAGGAAACTAGAAGCAAGAGAGAATCAGGGGTGAGATTGATAGGTTTTTTTTACCAACAATCGTAGATTTTTGACCCGATGTCATTTTCCAGCGGTGTTCGGTAGATAGTTCTGGAGAAATCTCGTAAGTCTACGTTCTCGATTCACCCTGGAGCCATGAAGATGTATTGGGACTTGACACCCAGCTATCGATAGCCATGCATGAAGCCGGATATCGCATGGTATGTAGAGAAATGCCTGACCTTTCGGATGGTCAAGGCTGAGCACCAGAGGCCACATCACTGGTTTCAGCCCTTAGAATTTCCAATATAGAAATAAGAACAGATCACAATGGATTTCATCACCAAGCTGCCAAGGACGACTAATGGATTCAACTCGATTTAGGTCATTGTCGACCGGTTAACTAAGAGTCCCCACTTTCTCGCCGCTCGAGAGAGTTCTTTAGCTGATAAGTTAGCCGATGTGTATGCGTGCGAGATTATTACTTACCATGGGGTGCCGGTTTCTATCATCTCCGACTAGGATATATGGTTTACTTCTCAGTTTTGGTAGAAGTTTCATGAGGAGTTGGGTACGAGACTACATTTCACCATTGCTTATCACCCTTAGACCGATAGATAGAATGAGCGAACCATGCAGATACTCAAGGATATGTTGAGGGTTGGTATCATCAATTTTGGTGGAAATCGAGATTCCTACCTTCCCCTGAAAGAGTTTTCCTACAACAACAGTTATCATTCCAATATTGGTGTACCGCCTTTCGAGATTATTTATGGAAGTGTCGTACACCAGTTTGTTAGGGAGAGGTCGGACACAGGGTCATGGGTAGGACCGAGGTGGTCCTCCAGTCGATAGAAATCATTCAGTAGATCAAGCAGAGGTTGCAGACAGCTCAAAGCCGAGATAAGAGTTACGCCAATAAACGGAGATCCGAGATGAAGTTCCAGGTCAGGGATATGGTATTGATGAAGGTATCACACTAGAAGGGTGTTATTCCCTTCAGGAAGAGGGGGAAGTTGGGGCCCCAATTTATTGGGTTATTCCAAGTGGTGGCTAGGGTAGGCAAGGTGGCATATCGATTATATCTGCTAGGAGCATCACCAGATTTATAGCACCTTTCATGTTTCTCAGCTCCGGAAATTTGTAGTCAACGATTTAGCGGTGATTCCATTGGATGGCATTCAGGTGGATGAGCTCTTGAATTATGTGGAGAGGCCAATAGAAATCTTAGACAATAAGACAAAGTCCTTTGCACGACAAGGTGGTACCTTTGGTTAAGGTCTAGTGGCAGCATCGATAGGGTTCTGAGTGGACTTGGGAACTCGAGGCAGAAATACGGGAGCGCTACCCAAAGTTATCCGCAACTAAGATCTTTGAGGATGAAGTCTAATTCAAGTGGGGGGAAATTGTAACGCCAAGTTTCAGGTATGTTCCTTTTAATTAGTTTTAATGTTTTGGATGTTAGGTCTCTAGTGGCCACGGTGTGGTGATGGAGTCCCACGACGCAGTCAAGGACAAAGTTTTCATTGACTCTAAGTTAGCGGCCACAACGTGGCCGTTGTTTAATGACAAACCCTAATTCGGGGTGAGCCCCTATTTTATGGAATTTGATGGCTAAGGTTGCCCACCCTCAGCCTTATTTATTCTCCCTGAGCCTCTAAGATGAAACCCTAGCTTTCATTGCTAATATTTGAGCCTTTGTGTGTTTTGGTGGTATTTTTGAAGAAGAAGAAGAAGAAGAAATCATATTTGAGCTTAGTTTTAGCAAGCAACTATTTCCAATTACCTTAAGCATGTTTCTGGACTTTTATAAGTCCCTAAGATCTAATCTTTATGCTATTTATCTATAGATCTAACTCTTTTTTCCCTAAATCTTCATGATGTGAGAAATTAGAAGGTTGGAACTCATAAAGTTGGCAAATTTATGAATCTATGTGATCATTCTAGTGTTATATGTTCCAAATCTGAGGATTTATGTAGTTTTTGGTTCCATGCTCAAGTTTAAGTCCTTATTGTCATATTTTTGACCTAAAAATGGAAGGGATATTCACTGGACATGCTTGTCCACAACAACTACGATTTTTAGGGCTTGTTGGGAGTAAGAAACCCTTTTGGAAACTTTAGGTGAACAACTCTGGAGATTTGGTGCTTAGTGGGTGTCTTTATGCATTTGGTCACCCTTAAGGAATTAGGGTTTAGGATCTTGATGTGTTGAGGAGTCTTAATGGATAAAGTTGGAAACTTTATACATCAAGACCATAAGAATGGTAAGATCTTGGTTTTGGAGCTCTGGAAGTTTTGGGAAAATTGCTTAATGGATTAAGTTATACAGACCAATCCCCACTGCATGGCCTTAGGTTGCCACGACATGGAGACTAGGTAGAAACCCGTCTCCCTTGTCGTTTAGCAACCACTACATGGTGACCAGCTAGAATTTAACTTCTGACCGTTGACTTTGACCAAGTTTAACTTTGAGTTAAATAAAGTAAATTGAATAGTAGATTAAGGTTTAGTCGTGTTATTGTATATGTGACTTGTAGAGTCAGATTTATGGAGCAGCATATAGTTTAGCTATCTTTCAGACATTAAGGTGAGTTTTTCCTCACCGTGCTCATGGGTCGAAGGCATCAATGTCAGCCTACTAGTTTGTAGGATATATCTTGATACATAGGATGTTGCTATGATGTAAGAGTTTTGTTAAACTAGTAGATATGCATGCTTATATGTTTTTTGTTTATATGTTTATCTTTTTCATATGTCGACATGTTGTAGGTAGGTTGATGCAATATTGCTCTATGTGGAAGCCAACAAACTTAGAAGCAAGCCAGACATAAGCTAAGGGTCAGAAAGGTAAGCCAAACTTATGTGGTGGGCTCGTGAGCAATCCAGACATAAACTGAGGGCCGAAAAGGCAATCCAGCCTTATGATGAAGGCACAAGAGCAAGCCAAATATGAGTTGTGGGTGAGGTGGGCAATCCAAACTCGTGATGTGGGCTCAGTGGTAATCCAGTCCAATAGTTGTGGACCTAATATGCATGTTGTTATATGTTGTATGGTGGTATTTTAGGAGAAACTCACTAAACTTTGGTTTAAAGTTGATTTTATGGTTTCAAGTACTTTAGAGTACAGGGGGGAAAGACGAAGGTTTGGTTGTGTACACCATCTTTGACTTTTATATGACTTATGATTTTTGGATACTCTGATTCATGTTATGGTTTTGAGAAACTATGTTTTTATGTAGCGTATGGATTTTGAAATGTTTTGAAAAATGAAAAAATTTGTCATGATTTTAGGATGTTACAGAATTGTTGGCTAATGTTTTGTGTTGGTGGGATCTCCAATAAACCACTATTGTTTTCTTTTGAAGCTTAGTCGGTACGGTTTGATGCCTTTTAGGTTTAGAAGGGTGTTTCTTTACTATATGGTGGCATATACGGGTATTCCATAATGTTATTTTTTTTTTGCTAAAAAGAATCCAAAAAGATAAGAGTTGTTCGATAATATTACTACTCAATCCTTCTTTTGGTGTAGTAATAGGTCTACGAGGATTGGTATGAATTTGGTTAGTTGGCTTCAGACCCTAAGCTTGTTTCCATGTAATGTGTACTATCTTCTTGCTATTGAGTATTTTAATATATAATGTTGTTCAAAAAATAAAAGAAACTTGGAGATGAAGAACATACAAACTCATACTTAAAAATATGTATGTGTTTGAGTTAATCGGGAATTTATGAATATGTTTAAGTTCATCTTAAATGTATATGTATCAGTTCATACAAAAAAATTTGTGTGTGTTTAAACTGCAGTGGACGTTAGAAATCGATCAAACGTATAATAGTTGGTCATAGTAATATTTTTTTAACAAAATAAACAAGTCTAATTGTCAAACATGTATAAAAAATTAATGGATATATGAATGATAAAATTCCTCACCAAATTTGTTAACCTTTATTTATTTTAGAGAGGTTCAATATATCCCCACTAAATATTCATACTTATCCTCCTATTCATTGGATCACGAAAATAAAATTAGAAAAAAAAAGTATGTTATGACACATATCAATTGTTTGAGAAAGTGAGTTGTTAAGAATGTTGTTATTTCTTCGGATAGAAATCGAACCGGATTCATTGGATGACATAGTGTCATATCAAACATCATTATGTGTTGCAATGAACCGCAGTTAAAAAAAAAAAAAAAAATAGATGAAATAATAAAAAAAATCCCCTCTTTCAAAACTTATTTAGTTATGAGGACACTTATACTATATTGGGAATCTTGGTTGGCACAGGCTATCTGTATATCTCTGCATACCCACTCGCTACATGACAATTGTCATCCATTAAACAATTCGAAATCGATATAAAATCAAAAGTAGTAGGCATTGTTTCTTGTTTTTGACAGAAAAATTTCTAATATCTAATAATGCAAAAATTTATGATACCTAACAACTTGACAAGTCTAAATGAAATTCTTCAATTAAAATAATAGTTTCCCAAATTTATTCCATAATAATAATACCAATAATAAAAATAGCCTAATAGCTAGATCCACACATGAAATCATATAACCTGAAATAATAACTTTTTTCAGTTAACCAAAAAGAAATTTTGATCGTTACAAAAGATAACCAACAAAATAACAGAAAATATGTTACATTTTTATATTTAATTATAAATATAATATGTTATATGTTATTTCTCAACCCATATTACCAAACGGCTACAGACTACTAGATTACGTCTCCTAAATATTATACGACACACACATTTGAAGAAGACAAACTTTTGACGTATTTGTTTCTATCTATTTGGTAAAGTTTGTTGATTCGGTGCTCCACATTAAATAGCCTTTCTTCCTCCTTGAATTCAATCGTTAGTTACACAAACAATGTTCCCTCTCTGAGCTTTCAATTCTGGTTTCATTCTTCAATGGCTTCCTACTTCTCAAAATCGAAAACTTTCATCACGCATAATCTCAAATCCAAGAGGTTTCTCATGTTAGGCTTAATCAATCGTACGATTTCCAGTTCCATTGGTAGTTCGCAGTTTGCTCCTCGTCTTCTTCATACGATTTCACCTCCATCGTTACCTGCTCGGAATTATGCGAGTTCGTCTCGGATTAATTCCTCCATTGTTTTAACTCGTTGTTTTGCGTCGGTCGCCGGTGGAAGAGGAGCGCATACTGCTACCAGTGTTAGCAACGACGCCGATCAGGTCTGGTAACATGTTCTCGTTGTGATTTGCGATTTAGTTTTTTTTTGTTCGTTAGTGACGTGTTTGTTGATTTAGTTTACTTTGATTTGATTGGTTTTGTGATGAGTTTTGAATTTTAGCAGTTTGTGTTTTCTAATCCTGATTGTGGTATTGGTCAAACATGAATAGAACCTCAAAAATCAATACTATTAGTTTAGTTGTAAGGATTATAATAGTGTTTTCGCTTGATTATTTTTTACAGTTCACGCGTTTTTCCTGATTTGGCTCTTTGAATTTTTCTGTTTTCACTTGATTTGTGAAATTGAGTAGATCAGTTGTAAGAATCATAACGATCAAAATTCAATCCTATCAGTTTAATTGATGTTTTTAGTAAATAGTTTGGATTACCTTTAAATAAAAAGGTTAAATGATAAGCTGAATTTCATATCAGATATCCAAATATGAAACTATTTCTGGATCAAGACTGAAATGGTAATCATTACTGTTTTGAGCATTGTGAAACCAACAAATTACTTCTTTTTCAAAGGAAATATTTTACAGGTTTGACTTTATCAAAAAAGTCACTTTTTGACTTAGTAACCCATATGGTATTTTCATGTACAGATTAAAGCTTTGTTTATTCTCTTTATTAACAGCCTTTTTTCTTCTACTTAACAACCCATTATCACTTTACTACAGGTCTAACTTTATTCTCTGTATCCACATCGAATCTGAATCCTTCAGTTGACCAATTTTTTATCATGAAAGTCAAACTTCCCTTAGTTGTTAGCACATGGATTCATCAATACATTAAAATCACCCACCAGCTTTACTCAATTTAAATTGCACTTCTAACAAAATCTGTCTTTTTCATATTAAAATCAGGGTTTTGACTTTTGAGTCAGTGCCACTACTTTTTGGAAACTGGAATAAACATTTTTCTTATGAATAATCACTTTCATTTTTTTATCCCCTTAATTAACTAACACACATATCTTAATGCAGTTCTCTAATGAAGCTCATTCAAGGGAACACCTAGATTTTCCAGGTGGAAAAGTCAAGTTTACCCCCAAACTAACTTTCACATCAAAAACTGTAGAGGAAAGGGCTCATTGTTATCGAGTGCTTAACGAAAATGGACATATAATCCCCAATAGTGATTCAGTTCAGGTAATAAACTAAAACATGACTTATTTAATTAACAAGATCGATTCTTTTTATATTTCCTAAAGCTATATAAAGGATCTTTTTGTCTTTTCAACATACAGATCAGCAAAGAACTTGCTGTGAAAATGTATGCTGACATGGCAACACTACAAGTTATGGATACTATTTTCTATGAGGCACAAAGACAAGGAAGAATATCATTTTATCTAACAACAATTGGTGAAGAGGCAATCAATATTGCATCAGCTGCAGCTCTTAACATTAATGACTTTGTCTTTCCTCAGGTTTTACTTTATGATCTTTTTTTCATGACTTTGATAGATTAAAATACATCTTTTTTTTTTTTTTTTTTTAATTAATTAAAGTTTGAAATTCTGATATGCAGTATAGGGAGGCTGGAGTTTTATTATGGAGAGGATTTACTTTACAAGAATTTGCAAATCAGTTATTTGGAAATAAATATGATTATGGAAAAGGGAGACAGATGCCTATTCATTATGGGTCTAAGAAGCTTAATTACATTACAGTTGCATCTACTGTAGGGTAAGATATCAAATTTATAATCTACTCCTTTGTTCCTAAAAAGAAATTATTAAACTTTTTATATTAGAGCATTGTAATTTATAAAATCTACCCAATTATAGCAAACATCATGCAAATACAAAGCAATTTCCATTTCTACAATTGGGTAGATTTTTCAAAGTATGATGTACTAATAAGAAAAATATGGAAGTTAAATGTTATAATCAGGTATATTTTAAACTAAAATGTGTTAATAAGAAGAAGAAAAAAAAGGGCTAATCTCATAAAAGACCTTATATTTTGTGTTTTTTTTTCGGATTAAACCTGAAATTTATTTTTTGCCTGAAAAGGATTTTGTATTTTTTCATTTTTTCCGGTTTGGTCTTTTTAGTTGTTTTTTTCCAAAGAAAAAAGGAATTGTCAGAAAAGTTTCAATATTTTGGGAAAAGTAACGATTAAGTTACAATTTTTTTTTTGAACAGAAAAGTCTCAATTATTTGATTTTACACGATAATATGTCATTCCATGTTAAAAGAACAAAAAAGACTTTTTCGTTAATTCAAGCAAAAATTAAATAATCGGGAAATTTATATTAAAAAAAATGGGACTTAATTGTTACTTTTCCCAAAATATTGGGACTTTTCTGACAATTTCCCAAAACAAATTGTAAAATGTGAGGGTTTTTTCGAGAAGGGTTAATCTCAAAAAAGATCTTATACTTTGTGTTTTTTCCAGATTAACCCTCAAATTTATTTTTTTCCTGAAAAAAACCTTGTATTTTTCATTTTTGTTTTCCGAAAAAGCCCTCAACTTTTGTAATTTTTTCTGAGAAAAACCGCAACTTTTTTAGTTTTTCTTGAAAAACCCTCGCATTTTACAATTTTTTGGGAAAAAAAATGACTAAAAGGCCCAGATTGGAAAAAAATGAAAAAATACAAGATTTTTTTCAGGCAAAAAACAAAATTTGAGGTTTAACCCTTTCTAAAAAAACTAAAAAACTTGAGGGTTTATTTGGAAGCATTTAGAACCTTGAGGGTTTTTTCCGAAAAAAAAATATACCCAAAGTTGAGGGCTTTTTCGGAAAAAATGAAAACATACAAGGTCTTTTTCAAACAAAAAATAAGGTCCGAGGTTTAATCCAAATAAACACAAAATACAATGTCTTTTATGAGATTAACCCCCCCAAAAAAAAATAATAAATAAATAATACTTAATATAAAGAAATAAAAGTATGATGCTATAATACATAAATAAATGAAAAATATCTTTTTCAGACCACAGATTCCACATGCAGTAGGTGCTGCTTATTCTCTGAAGATGGAAAAAAAAGATGCATGCACAGTTACTTATTTTGGTGATGGAGGCACTAGCACGGTATAAAAAATATATATACGATCAATAGTTTTATATTTTTATAAAAAATTAGAGTAAATTATACGAATGGTCCCTATGGTTTAGGGTAATCTGCACGTTTGGTCCCTAACTTATTGTTTTAACTAAGAAGGACCCTACTGTTTGTTTTTGTTACACGCTTTGTCCCTGTCTTACCTAAAAAACTATTTTGCTCTTGATTTTCTATTTATTTAAATAAAAACACCCCCAACCCCACCCCACCCCACCCCCTCACCTTACCTTACCTACCCCACCATCTTTTCATATTTAAATGATAGTATTTTTAGGTAAAATAGAGACCAAATGCATAACAAAAACAAACAGTAGGGACTTTCTGAGTTAAAAAATAAATTAAGGACCAAACGCACAAATTACCACAAACCATAGGGACCATTCGTGTAATTACTCAAAAATTAATCACCTTTTTCATTATATAATTGGGATATTTTATTTATTACAGGCAGATTTCCATGCTGGATTAAATTTTGCTGCAGTTATGGAGGCTCCAGTAATTTTTTTCTGCAGAAACAATGGATGGGCTATTAGTACTCCAATCACTGAGCAATTTAGAAGTATTATTATACATTCTCTCTCTTTCTCTCTCTCTCCTCCTTTTACAAATATATATATATATATATATATATATATATATATATATATATATATATATATATATATATATATATATATATATATATATATAATTTCTTTCAACTTGAATATTTTCAATTTATTTACTTATCAAGTCATTGTACTATGAAAAATGAAAAATCTACACATTTATAGCAATGTGTAGATTTTTCAAAGTATAATCTATTTCATATTTTCAAGTATTTAACTTCTTTTTTTTTTCAGTATTCTTAATTTGTAATTATATTATTGACTTTTGGACTTTTAAAAAAAAAAAAAAAAAGGTGATGGAATTGTTGTAAGAGGGAAAGCATATGGAGTCCCGAGCATCCGAGTAGATGGAAACGATGCTTTAGCAGTCTATTCAGCTGTTCATAAGGCACGCAAAATGGCTATTGAAGAACAAACACCTGTTTTAATTGAGGTTTGTTTTGTATTTTGATATAGCATCCTATTTTTATAATATTGTTAGTAGGGTTTTATGCAGAAAAGTGTCATTGTTTTGAGAAAATTTTTGATGAAGTCCTAAATTTTTTTTAGGTTAATCTAAAAAATAAACGCTTATATTTTGTTTTTTTTTCTGGATTAAACCTCAAATTTTGTTTTTGCGTTTGTAGTTTTTCATTTTTCCCAATTTGGCCCTTTTAGTCATTTTTTGCCAAAAAAGTTGTAAAATGTAGGTTTTTTTCGAGAAAAATTTAAAAAGTTGAGGGTTCATTCGGGAGCATTTAGAAGGTTTAAAGTTTTTTCGAAAAAAAAATGAATAAGTACAAGGTTTTTTTCAGGGAAAAAATAAATTTGAGGTTTAATCCGAAAAGAAATAAAAAATTAAGTTTTTTTTTTTTTTTTTTTTTTTTTTTTTTTTAAATCAACCCTTTTTTAGCAGTTATTTTGGACAAATCACATAATCTGTCATTTTCTGTTAAAAAAAAAGAATTTTTTCATTAATCTGGGCAAAATGTTAAATAATCCGGACTTTTCTATTCAAAAAAAATATTCCATGACTTTATCAAAAAAATTTCCTGAAATAATGCGACTTTCACTTTTCTGCAAAAAACCCTATTGCTATAATATTTGGGCACTTTTTTCAACAATGTTGTAATAAGAAGAAATGAAAGTAAAACGGTATATTAACTATTAACTATTAATTATTAATTATTAAATAAATGAATGAAAGTACATTGCTATTTGTTAATTCAAACAACAGGCGATGACATATAGAGCAGGACACCATTCAACATCAGATGACTCAACAAAGTATCGATCGGTTGAAGAAATCGAATGGTGGAGAGGTGATCAAAACCCGGTAAAGAGATTTAGAAAATGGATCGAAAATGAAGGTTGGTGGAACGATGAAGCCGAATCACAACACCGTAGCAACATAAGGAAACAGGTAAAATCAAAATCTTCATAATAGTAACGTACTTTGTATTTACATTTTTTTAGGGTTAATCTCATAAAAGACTTTACATTTTGTGTTTTTTGCCAGATTAAACCTTAACTTTATTTTTTTGCCAGAAAAAACCCTTAACTTTGTCGTTTTTTTTTTTTTTTTTTTTGAGAAGTCTCTGATAAAGGCTTGATATTTTGCTCGGTTTACGGTTTAATCATAATATTTATTTTTTGAACAGAAAAGGCCTGATTATCTAATTTTATACTTTAATCTGTCATTTTCTGTTGAAAAAAATAAGGGTTGTTTCGTTAATTTCGGCAAAATATAAAATAATCGGGACTTTTTTGTTCAAAAGATAAATGTTGAGATTAAACCGTTAACCGGCCCAAAATATTCGGACTTTATCGGAGATTTTTTTTTGTCTGGATAAAACCCTCAAACCTTCTAAACGTTTTCAAATAAATCCTCAACTTTTGTAGTGTTTCCCGAAAAAACCCTCACATTTTACAACTTTTTTAGAGAAGAATGACTAAAAGGGCCGGATCCAAAAAAAATGCAAGGTCTTTTTCATGAAAAAATAAAGTTGAGGTTTACTCCAGAAATTAAAAACCACAAATATAAGGTTTTTTCTAAGATGAACCCCAAAAAAATTGTAAAGTGTGAGGGTTTTTTCGAGAATAACTTAAAAAGATGAGGGCTTATTTGGAAGCAATTAGAAGGTTGAGGGTCTTTTCAGAAAAAAAAAGTTGAGAGTTTGTTTGGAAGCAGTTAGAAGGTTGAGTCTTTTCGGAGAAAAAAACGAAGTTGAGGGTTTTTACAAGAAAAACTAAAAAAGTTGAGGGTTTATTTGGAAGCAGTTAGAAGGTTAAGGTTCTTTTCAGGAAAAAAACAAAGTTGCTAGTTTGTTCCGGAAAAATAAAAAAATACAAGGTATTTTTCAGGCAAAAAATAAAGTTGAGATTTAATCCGGAAAAAACACAAAATATAAAGTCTTTTTATGAGATTAACCATTTTTTTTATTGATAATAGCAATATGCAATAAAATAAAAATACATTACTATTATGGGTAAAAAATAGTATGTAAAGTATGTTGCTATTTCACTTACATTAATCTAACTTTTGTAAGTAATAATATATAGTTATCACAAGCAATTCAAGCGGCAGAGAAAGTAGTAAAGCCTCCACTTGGGGACCTTTTCAGTGACGTATATGATGTCATCCCTAAAAACCTTATCGATCAAGAGGCTTTTGTAAGAAAAAGTATGGAGAAACATTCGCAAGATTATCCATCCGATGTTCCCGTGTAAATCAATGGGCTTTATCGTGTATTAAAATTATTATTAATTTTATCAATGAGAGTTTTAAATTAATATTATTTTGCATATTTCGTATCGTTTAATTGAATTCATTAGTAATTTGAATCTTGTAGTTGTTGTATTATGTATACGGATTGCTTCGATGTACAATGTGGTATTATGTGTTATAGGTATTGTAGGTGGTTGTTGTTGGGGTTTGAATGATAAATACTTAATTAAAGATGCAACGGATATAAAGAACGAATGATGTATTCATGGTTCATGTCATTAGGGTAATTATGCTACATACACAAGGGAACTAGAGAATTTTCTCCCACCTCCCATCTTCTTCGCCTCCGACCCCCTCTACCATCGTCAGCCAACTAACAACTATTGCCACCCGCCACCAGCTTCCGATGATGGTTGTCTTTACATTGTTTTCTTTTTGTCAAAGCCCACCGAATGAACCACAAAAATCTAGATGAAGCAGGCACTCGAACCAGAGACAACAGATAAAATAGTTCTAGGTTGCAGCGGGAATGTGGTTCACCTTTGCACTTTGCCCTCGTCGGCGCCCAAACCAACCCCACAACACTGGTTCAATATGATTCCAAGTTTAATTTTCAGTTTAAGGTTTAATTGAGTTTTAGGTTTCAATTAAGTTTCATATTCAATTTTCATTTTCATTTCATGTTTAATTTCAGCTTTAGGTTTGAATTCATATTTGATTTTGAGTTTTGAATTTGATTTCAGTTTCAATTCGATTTCAAGCTTCAAATTGCCATTGATTTTGATTTTAGTTTTCATGTTCTTTCAATTTCAGGTTTGCTTTTAGATTAATTTAAGGTTCAAGTTTCAATTTTGGTGATTATCAGAATCTAATTTGTAGCCGGAGAAGATTAGAATCTCCATCGATTTCATAAAAACCCACTTATTTGACTTCTGATAACATGACAAGGGACGACCAATGATCTCTTTGAGATCTCTTCTTGGTCCGAGGGCCGTTCCAAATATATTTTGGGCCTAGGGTAAGAGAAAAAAAAATGGTCATTTAAAATACACAGATTGTATGATTTTTTTTTTATAATAAATCAATAATTAAAAAAATATATTTGTACTATCTTCTAAATATAACAATTTCCATAAAAAATTTGGACCCCTTTAAAAGATGGGTCACGGACAGTCACTCCTATCGACCACCATTTGGAATGGGTCTGCTTGGTCGATTTGTGTTTTTTTTTTTTAATTCATGGAATGCGTTTGGGTTTTGTAGAGGTTTGCTGGAGAAGACATTATTTTGATTTTGCCTTGGTATTTGTTAGTGGTTCGCCAGAGAAGACGGGGTTATGGTTGGTTTGTCGAAGAAAACGGAGTTGTGGGTGGTTTGTTGAGAAAGAAAAAGGTATGGGGTGGGGTGCGGTGGGTGGAATGGTAATAGGGTTGTTGTAACACCCGATTCCTGGTACGTATTTAATTCAAAAGAACTTCATGCTTTACCCTAGGACTCAACGAGTTAGAGGCCTAACTCGTCTAGTAGACTCACCTTTCATCGGGAATTTAAGTGACCTGCTCGACGAGTCGGAAGGCTGACTCGGCGAGTAGGGGCTCTCTGGATAAAACCCTAATGTTTAGGGTTTGCACCCTATTTAATCACTCTATCTCTCCCCAAACCAGCCTCCATCACTCTCCCAACTCAGAGAAGACCTAGATTGAAACCTTCCACCATTATTGTGTGTTCTTAAGCTTTTGGTTCCCTTTTTATGTGTGTTTGAAGTGGAAGAAGAAGAAGGAAGCTTGGAGATTCAAGAGGAAGTCAGTAGATCCAGAAAGTGAGGTGCATTTCCAGCTTGTTTGAGGTAAAAAGCTCCTACCTTGACTTCTTACTTGTTAGATCAACTTTAGGGCTTGGATTTTGGTATCTTTGGGGCATTTCTAAGCCATTTTTGGGTTGTGGAGTGTAATATAGAGTTATGACTTCAGATCTTGGTCTTTGGAGGGTTCTCATGGCATAAAGGTGCCAACTTTATGGCCATGAGAGCCCCATGCATCTTGTGGGTCTCATTTTTGGTCCTTTTGAGCTTAAAAGACCCATGCATGGACATAAAGTTTGTGGCTTTACGTGTTATATCGACCCTAAGAGGTCAGATCTACCCTTTGGATGAGAAGAGCTTAGCAGAAATCGAGTTTATGGACATGGACCTTAGTGGACTCGGTGAGTTGTTCTTGGGACTCGGTGAGTCGGATAGTGATTCCCCAACCTTTGTTGTTTTGGGGGTCTGGTTGAGTCTAGAGAAGGACTCAACAAAGTTGGATGAGATTATAGACCTGGAAATCATGGGACTCGACGAGTGTATGAACAGACTCGACGAGTCCAAGGCAATCTCCCAACTCATGAAGACGGACTCGAAGAGTTGTTCATACAACTCGGCGAGTCACAGACTGGACAAGCTCATATGAGGAAGCTGGACTCGACGAGTTCAAGGAAGAACTCGGCGAGTCAGTTGAAGATTGTCCCGATGTTATGATTGAAGAATAACTCATCGAGTTCTTGTTAGACTTGACGAGTAGAGTTGGGTTGGGGGCAGATGATGGTATAGGGACTCGACGAGTTGGCGGGCCAACTTGGCAAGTCGAGTCAACTGGAGGTTGACTTTGACATTGACTTTGAATTGGGTTTGGGTTGACCCTATAAGGGTTATTAGTATGCATAGTAATCGAGAAAGATTGTTGTGTAGGGATTGAGGAGTTGAGGAAAGTCGATTTCCACGCCGAGACCAACACAGACACTACACGACTTCGAGGTGAGTTACCTTCCAATAGAAGTGGGTGTAAGGCACCAAGGCCGACCCATTAGTAGTTGGTTACAGTTGAGATGATTGTCTTTGTGATAATCGTATGGTTTGCTATTATTTGATGTTCTATGTGCCAGTATGTTATGTTTTTATATGATAGTGGTAGTAGGAGGGGAATAGTCCCCCGATCGGTTGTTAGGACCGAAGGTTAGGTCTGATACCCCAGATATGTCTGACAACATGTTATGATAGGTTGTTATATGATAGTAGTAGGGGTGAAATAGTCCCCGTGACCGGGTGAGATAAACCGTAAGGTAGGCAGGCACCCCAGAATGGCCTGACATGGATAGTCAGCACCCTAGAATGGCTTGACACGGGTAGTCAGCGCTTCAGAATGGCTTGACATGGATAGGTCAGACACCCCAGAATTATCCGACAGCATGTATGATTGTATAGTATGTGGTATGATGGGGGAATTCACTAAGCTTTGTGCTTACAGTTTAAGTTTTGGTTTTCAGGTACCTCTTCATCCAGGGAGAAGGAGTCGGCGGCATAGCAGCGCATCACACACACACTTGATTTCCGTATTGAGTTTTCTGGGATTGTACTCTGATTTATACTACTGTTCGATGTTGTGATTTTAGACTTATTCATGATGGTTTATGGATTAATATGATATTGACAATGTTTTTAATAAACGATTTTATAAATTACTTAATTATAAATGAAATTTTTTTGGACTCGATATTTGGGACGTTAGAGTTGTGGGACCCATCATATTTTAATATTTAATTAATATAATTTTCATATTTAATTATTTTTTAATTAACTGATAATTTAAAAATATAAAAGAAATCAATAAGGGTAAATCAATCTTTTTAGAATGAATAGGGACCAAACGTGCAATGAAAATATAAAATAAGGATGATCCAAGTTAAAAAAAAATGTTAGAGACCAAACATGATTACCCTAAACCACAGGGACCATCCGTGTAATTTACACTAATAATAATCATTAACAAGAGGATGCTCGATGCCCACTATTGCGATGATTGGATTAAGCATTTACGATAAAATTATACTTTTGAAAACATTACTTTAGACGGATTATAAAGAGATATACAAAATTTAAAAGTTGACAAATGTACAATTCTTTACCGATGCAACCAAGTCCTAGAGGGAAATGTTTGAGATGAGGTGGATTGAAGGTTAAAGTCTTCTCGCTTAAGTCAAACACTCCAATACATGTTTATTACAAGTAAAGGTATGTCGCAATCTGGGGTGTGTCGTGGGATTACGCTTTGATGTCTAAGTTAAGGAAGACTTACATAAAAGAATGTATGAGAGCTTAGCGAGAATTATGGGAGTGAATTTTTACTTGAAAAAATATCCTAGGAAGTAGATATCTATAGTGTTTGAGGAGGGGGAGAAGCTGTCACCTTGTACATTGATGTGTCGAAAGGAACAAAGTCTCTAAACAAGTGCCATAAAAACAAAGGGTGGTGCAACATCATTCTTCATTATTAGAAAGTTTTTTAAAAGCTAGATATACGACTAAATAGAAATAAAAGGTGAATGTCAACATATTTGTATATAAAATTCAGTTAAAAAAAAAATCATAGTAATCTAGTTAACCATTTTCCAAAAAATAGTCAACATTAGTCCAATCATTATACTATAATAGTCATCAATAGCGAAGACATTGCGAAATTGATAGGTTATCTGCGAAACGATGAGGACATCTAAGAAATGGTGACGTGGCAATTAAAATGATGTCATTTTGAAGAAATGCTATCTACAAAATCCAGTTTTGTCAACAAAAATTAAAAATAATAATAATAATAATTTAAGATTTTTTTGTGTAAGGAATCTTCAAAAAAGATATTTCCACCAAAAAAAATTATATTATAGTTTTGACCTACGAAAATTATTAAAAACAAATGTAAAAAATAAATAAAAAATAAAATCACCATTTCAGATGGATCGGAGGATTTTGTAGATGGCATCTATGAAATCCTCATATCCATCTAAAAATGGTTTGAAATCTTTTTTTAAAAATGTTTTATGGTAGGAATCTTCGAAAGACTATTTTCATAACAAAAGAAAGTTTGATATTGGATCCAAGGATATCACAAATGCAATCTACAAAAAATTTCAGCTTCATCTTAGAAATCCGTTGAAAAATAGTAAGAAATCTTTTTTTTTTAGTCATTTCCACAGGTCAAAACTACTTGTGAAAATGGTTTTTGAAAATTTCTAATACAAAACAACTTCCAAAAAATGTTTTTTATTATTTTCCGTAGATAAAACTGGATTTTTACAGATGACATCTTCATTTTTTTTTTCCAAAAAACGATGTCATTTTGGTTGCCACATTACTATTTTTTAGATGATGACATCATTTCGCAAACAACCTCTAATTTGGTGTTTGATCTAACTTTTTATTATTTTTTAGAAAGTAGTTCACAATGATTTTTTTTTCTAATAAAAGTAATAAACTAGTTTCTTATGTTTTTTATTACAATGTTAATTGTGGTATTAAAAAAAAATTGACACACTGTATACTTTCCCATCACTTCCCTAATTCTTTGCATAGGGTTGATGGTGATGGGGTACATACTAGATTTTGCAAGGATGTCTGGTGTTCGGATATTCCTCTTATGTTGAGGTTCAGAAGATTTTTTGCTTTGGCGACCAATCAAGATGCTCAGGTTAGTAAGTTTTGGTCTTCAATAGGCTGGACCTTCCATTGGAGGCATGGGATTAGAGGAGGGATAGAATCGACTCAATTTGATGATCTTGTGGAGTTGTTGTCTCCTATTCGATTAGGAGTGTTACCTGACAAGTGGATTTGGAATTTAGAGCCTTCGGGTATTTGTACTGTTAATTCTACAAGGAAATGAGTTGATGATAAAAGACTACCTTTAGGTAGTTTTCCTACTAGATGGAACCGATATGATCCAATTAAATTAAATATTTTTCTGTGCCGAGTTATCTTAGATCGTATCCCGGTTAGAGTCAAACTAATAGAAAGGGGGTAGAGTTAGATTCCTGGTTGTGTCCGGTGTGTCATAATTCACAAGAAAGTGTAAATAATCTTTTCTTGTCTTGTTCGGTTGCAGTGCGGGTTTGGAGATGGGTTGGCCATTAGTTAGATTTGGATATTCCGGATTTTTCTTTTATTAGTGTTATGTTTGAGTGGATGGATGCTAGACCTATTGCTCGTATGGAGCAGGCGATAGTTGAATCAGTGTTTATGATGGTTATATGGGTGCTTTGGACATATCGTAATGCTTTACTTTTTAGTAGTTCTAAGCTTAGAAAAGATTTACTTTTTGACTCTATTATGATAATTTCTTTCCGTTGGTTTGCTTCTAGGAATTCTAAGGCTATATCAGTTGGACGATGTGGATGCAAAACTTTATTCTAATGTAACTTGTTTTTTTCCTCTAGCTTCTTGCTAGAGTGTTATTGCTTTTGTTTTATAAAATGTGTTGTTGTTCTAAAAAAATAGCATTCTCTTGCTTAACAAAATCCAAATCTTTCATCATAAATAATCTCAAATCCTAACTGGTTTCTAGTTATAAGACTTCTACAACTACTAGCTCCACCTTTCCTCTTTCAATCTCATCTCCCACATTAGTAATACAAGAATTTCCAAGTTCTTCGCGAATTACTCCCACCATTTTTCTCAATCGTTGTTTCAGATCGGTCCACCCTACGAGATGATTGCATTCTACTACTTGTTTTAGCAATGACATCTCAGAGGTTTGTATTATCTTCATCATTGTAATTTGTAGAAAGGTTTTGCAATTTTTTGAGCTTTGTTTGTTTGAATTGTGTTTATTCTGATCTGATAGGTGCACATTATGCGAGTTTTAGTTGGTGCAACTTTTTAATCATAATCCCACCTTTTAATTCGTGATGTATCGACAAGAGGAAGACTTAATATATGCTCTTGTTAAACATTAAAACATCATATTTACACAAACAAAAATCAAAATATCATATTTACCTTTCATAAACTTCCAAATATTATAGTTATCCTTCATAAACTTCCAAATATCATATTAACCCTTCATAAATATCAAAATATCATATTTGTTCAAAATCTTATTTTAAACATTTTTAAAAAATCTAATCTTTTTAAATCCATATAGATATCAATTTATTGTTATACTCTTTTCAGCTAGCCTACCATTGTCAAACATAGTCTAATATTGTTTAAATAAAGATCATCCCTTTTTTTAGACCGAAGGTATCGAATCATCTGAATATGAGTAAATGATCATTTTACCCTTATCCTAGAAGTGATGATGAATAACAAATGATTTTATTGAATACAAATTTCTTGCAAGTAAATGGTGCTTTTTTCAAGGTTATCAAAATCGGTTTTTAGTTTTTTAACATTTTTTTTGTACTTTAGAACACAAATTACACATGGCTGTTGCTGCATATTTTTCTTTAAAGATGTAAAAACAAGATTCATGTGTGAACACTTATTTTGGTGATGGAAGACAATAGCATGCTAAATGCAAAAATATTTTAATTTTCATAATGTTGCATTTAGAAAATCTACAAGGGTTAAATGGAAGAAATAGCAAACATATTTTCATTGCTTTGTTTTCTTATAGCATCTTACTTTCATTTCTTCCTATTACAACATTGTAATTTCAAAAATCTATCTATTTGTAGCAATCTTATCAAACACAAAGCAATTTTCACTGTTATAATTGAGCAGAAGCAGATTTTTCAAAGTAAAATATCTTATACTATAATTGTGTTTATTTTTCTATTAAAAGATATGAAACTTAAAAGCATATATGCTTCTCAATTTGCTAATATACAAATTCATGAAAAGCTTCCAATTTAGAACAAGATGAAGCAAAAAACTATCAAAGGAAAATAAAATCATCACCAATCAACAAGAACATGGAAAATGTTATTTCTAATTTCAAATCGCTAAAAATAATAACAAGTTCACAACTTCCAATAATGAAACAAAAAAGATTAACAACCATCATACTTCTAACATAACTACAACATCTTATTAAAAAGGCATCATCAGAGAGAAATAAAGACATTGATTACCTCAATTTCCTGCTGAATTCATAGCCTCAAAAACTACTGCTGCTTGCTCTTTAATCAAATCCATTCTCTGAACATAAAGCTGAAGCTCCTGCATCTTCAACTTATTCCATTTCTCTTTCAACTCCTCCCTTTTAGACCCTTCAACTAACTCCAATCCAGCTTTCATAATCTCCTCTTCCATTACAGGACTATAACTCATTCTACCATATTGAACAAACCGAGAAACATCCATGTTCTTCTCAGCCTCCATGGTCAAACCTTCCTTCTCATCAACCCCATTTGTTTTCTCCAAAGCAACAGCAGAACTGGTACTAGGATTAGCATTAGCATTAGCATTACCTTTAGCACCACCATTCTTTTGAGGTTGAGTCTTCTTACTCTCTGTTCCAGTGTTGGGACTGTTACTACTACCCCATATCAATTTTGATAACTCGTATCCCTTCTGTTCATGGCTCTTTGAGAAGCTTCTGTCTTTGCCATCCTTCTCTCTACTTGCGTTATTCACATACTTCTTCTTCAACCTCCTGACTTTATCCACCAACTGAGCTCTACTAACATCAACATGCAATGACTTTTTGATGAACTCATGAAACGCACCCATATCAGCAACGGGATTCTCACCGTTTTTCTCACTTTTGTAATCAATCATACCTTTCAGTATAACAATCTCATCATCCTCACTCCACAACCTCTGAAACAGCTGCTTCTTCGAGTCGTCATCGGTTGTCGTCGTGCTCTTCTTAGCTTTCTTCGTATCTTTCTCAACCACCGGAGGAGGTGCTGGTCGCTTAGCCTTCGCCGGAGATGGAACTGAGCTAGCTTTAGATCCGGATTTTTTGGCGGATTTCGATTCGACGTTCGCTACCTCCTCTCGCTCCATAGGTTTCGAGGAGATAGGTTTGATGTTGGGATCAGCGACCATGGGTTTTTTGGGTTGCGAATCGGAATCGGTATCAGAACCTGATTCCTCCGTTTCAGATGAAGATAGATCTGGTGGTTGTGGTTTGGTGGCTGGTTGACGAGGTGGAATTAATGGTTTCTTTGGCTCCTGTTTCTGTTTCGGTTCGGAATCTGAATCGGAGGCTTCTTCTGATCCTGAGTCGGATGTTTGTTCATCTTCTGAACCAGAGGCTTCTTCCTCCTCCTCCTCTTCTTCTTCGTCGTCCGATGAAGATGGATGATTAGGTTTGAGGTCAGATTGCCGATTGTGCGCCATTATTTTGAGAGATTGCTGGTTTCCAATTTAGGGTTTGTAAAGCGACAGGAGGAAGAAAAGGGGTGCCAGCTGCTCTATCGATGTGTAGTCCCTCACGCTTCTATAGTTCTATGTACGGCAAGCGGGGATACGAATTAACTTCTTATTTTGATAAAAGAAGTTTGTTAGATGAGATACACATTGTCACCTATAGTATCACTAGAAGTTTTAGGTTTTGAGGACACAAAAAAATAATATAATTTAATAAATATATTTAAAAAATAAAAAACATGTAACTTTTCAAAATTATTTTTAGAATATTTTAAAAAACTATATCTAAAAATATTACAGAAAAGATTCAGGATGATAATGAACTTTTGATTTTGTTCAAGTTTAGTTCTATTTATGTGAGAATTTAAGAAAAAAATCGGTTAAGATATTTCAAAACTTACACCATGACACCGGTAGTAAACTACTAAGATGGGGGAGGAGGATTCATTTTCTTACTATTAGAGTATGTTTATTGGTTTATTCAATTTTGTTTAATCAGTTTATTACATGTTTGGTCTCTAACTTAATTTTTTAATTCGGACCATCCAAACGTTTGACATTTGTTACCCACATGGTCCCTAACTTAACATTTTGTCCATTCATCGGTTAGAATGCCCCACGTTTCGTCCATTCATTAAGACCGTTCTTAGTGCCATTAAGAATGAGAAACGTCTACACGATCACAAGTTATTCGCACAGATAAGAAAACCCAGAAAATCACCATCCAAACAAAAACCCTAATTGACGTTAAAACCCTACTGTGACATTGAGGAACAAACATGGCAAATTGGAGGATACGTGCAATCATGGAAGAAATTGATGTTCACTCCAAATACAGTATGTTTTAAAACCAAGATTTTGGAATTTGTATTCTTTCCATTCTTTTCACATAAAAGGTTAATGTCAATCTTCTCGGTTTAAAACAATTTGGCACCCGACTGTATTTTCCATAAGGTTACACCATTGTGCAAAATTTACTGATTTTCCAGGAAGAAAGTATATCAGGGGAAAACAACATTATGTTGACTTACTTGATACCGACACATTTTCTAAGCATGACATTGACGATATAATGGAAAAATAGGGTATGTTGAACCCCATGTGGTAACGGAGAAGATGTACTATCATTTTCAAAGACCTTTACGTGATTTAGATTTTGGTCTTCTTACTTTGGGTTCTAATGATCATGTTCGCCATTTAGCTTGATATGTTGGTCAACATAAGCTAATAGATGTGTACACAGAGTATGGTGAAACCAAATTGCATACATACTCAATGTCCCCTAATCCATGAAAGGTGCGTATAATTAAAATTGATCAACATCCTACTTTATCTAAACGGTTGTTTTTGAATTGACATGATACTATTGAACTGTAACATTGTAAATTTTCAAATAAAATTTTTATTTAAATTTGCATAATTCTCATAACACATTTCACAAAAATCTCATTTATTTAATTTAAAAATTCGCAACTCCATAATTGTTTGATTAAAATCTGGGATCTTCAAAACATAACTCTTTCACTGGTGTGTACAATCAAGTCGGCACCTTCCCGCGATCCTGATAAGAACCTGAAACACATAGCATATAACACGGTAAGCATGAAGCTTAGTGAGTTCCCTAAAATACCACATACAACACATTAGCCACTCAAGGTTGCAACTCTGTAAGACCCTCCGGTCTATGTGTCTCAATGGGACCCTCAAATCCCACAGCTCGTTGGACCCTCTGGTTCGGTCTCAGTGAGGACCCTCCGGTCTCACAACTCGGTGGACCCTCCGGTCCGGTCTCAGTAACACATAAAATAGCATATATATCACACGGACAAATGCATAACTAAAGTAAGCACATAAGGCCTTCTGGTCACATAGAAATACCACTCTAGGTAAAGTATAGTTAGAAGACTCACCTCGCAAGCTAGCATGTAACAGTCTCGTACTCGGAAATCTCGAACTAGCCTATGCCTACCACATAGGATAACATCTGTAATTAATAGTCTTATTCATACTCAAATACATCAAAGGTTATTCTTGTTCTCTGTCTAACTCTTGAAGTGGATAAAAAAACATTTTACCCCTCCATGGTCTCCATTACTCATGATTGACCCAACCCTAAAGTCAACAGAAGTCAAACTCGAGTCAACAGTCCATGTTTGACCCGATTCGTCGAATACACTCGTGCGACTCGTCGAGTCCCCTTGTTTACTCAGAAGTCTCAAGGAAGTCTATCTCAACTCGTCGAGTTGACCCCCAACTCGCCGAGTTATCGCACAATCAAGCTCATCGGGACAAACCCTCACCGACTCGTCGAGTTAGGTCATGGACTCGGCGAGTCCCATTGATATGATTTCTCATTCAGACGTCCAAGGTCAGATCTACTACACTAGACTCTAGATCTAGTCCTTAAAGGTACAAAAGTCGCGTAAAGTCTCGACCTTTACGCTCATGCATGACATATATGCCCAAAATGCCATTACCAAGTCTTACAAAGGGTTAGGTGCTCAAAGTCCAATCTCTAGCTCAATAAAGTTTAGGTCTTTGGGCTCTTAAGACCCTCCACACTTCAGATCTAGGGTTTCAACCTCAAATCATACACAAAAGGCTCAATGACTCTAAGAAATGGAAGAAAACCCTAGAAAACCCCCATATCAAGATCTCCATAGAAGATGAGCATGTTAACATATTGACCTCAAGCAAACACTGCTGAATTGGAGAATCCAAAGCTTCCTCTTGTCCCAACCTCAATACTCTTCACTTCTCTTTCAAGGAATGCACCAACAACCACCAACTTAGCTCCCCACTCACTTTTTAGCTCTAATGGTGATTAGGGTTTTCTCTCAAGAGTGTTGGGTAACTGGTGAGGTAGAAATGGGGCATAATTTCCCTTATATAGTCTCCAACCCTGGGAAATTAGGGTTTCTCTGCCCAGCACCTACTCAGCGAGTCTGCTCTCTGATTCGTCGAGTCCACTCATTAATTCCACGCGGGCAACTCGATCCTACTCAGCGAGTTGGACTTACAACTCATCGATTCGGTCCATAAATTCCAAAATTTAAACACACATAATATACCTGAAAGTCCAGATGTTACAATTCTCCTCCACTTGAATTAGATTTCGCCCTCAAAATCGCTTCTCAACGTCACATAGATCGAACCCAAAAACCCGAAAAGTACCACCGAAAGGATTTCATACCACACAACTAACTTCCTCTATAGATACCTGAAACCTAATCAACAACTCCCAAACTCGAAACAAGAAAGAACCTTCTACCGCTACGATACCCGTTTTGACTCTCCAAAATCTGGAAACTCTAGTGGTCTGTCTCACTGCCAGACCGTCCTCTCAAGATGTCACCATGTTATTCGCTCCTCGAAAAATAGACTCTGATAACTCACTGCCCCTCTGATTCTCTCGTTGCAACTTGATAGAAAGAGTTAAAGCCCAAAAATTGGCTACCGATCACTCATAGCAGACATACTAAATGATCTATAACATAATCCAAGGAACAAAAGGGTCACATTATACCAGAAAACCTATCCACTGTACTGTAACGCCCCATTTCTAGTATGTAATTTAAATAAAGTATCTTTAAATTTTTAAAGGTGTACTCGACGAGTCTGTAGCCCGACTCATCGAGTTGAGAAGGGATAATCACGCAATTGGGGTTGGCTACTCGACGAGTCCATACGCTGGGACTCGGCGAGTCTGCCTGTCTGAATGAAGCCCTAATTTCAAGGGTTTGTACCCTATTTAAATGTCATTATAGCCTCCCACCCCAACCTCCATCACCTTTAAAGCATTTCCCCTCTAAACCCTAGCCCCATTGTTGAATTGTGTTAGCTTGGAAGCTTTAGAAGAGAAGGAAGGAGAGAAGGTCCATAGAAGAGAAAGGAGATCTAGGAGTTAGCTTCCATCTGTTTCTCATTCAAGTAATGAAGTTATGACCTTGTGTATTCCTCCATTGAAAACCCCTTTTATGTTTGTCATGTCTTCTTTGGAAACTTTTATGATTCAAAACTTGAGATATGGACTCTCTTTTGGATGGAAACCTTAGATATGGACGTTATTGAACCCCATGAACTCATTAGAACCACCTTTATGCGATCTTGGCCTTGTTCCAAACCCTAAGTGCTTAGTATTTGTTGATTTTGGGTATTTTAGCCTCATACTCTTATGCATGCACGTAAAGTTGGAAACTTTACGTGCAAAACCAGCCCTAGAAGCTCATATCTATGTTTTGGAAGCACTGGAACCGATTAGAATCGATTGTGTAGTAATAGCATGTTTGGGACTCGACGAGTTGTTCTTCAGACTCGATGAGTTGTTCATTTAACTCGGTGAGTCACAGTCTGGACATGTTCATATGTTGAAGGAGAACTCGACGAGTTGTTCATGCAACTCGGCGAGTCGGATGAAGTTAGACTTGATGTTTGCATTGAAGAAGAACTCGTCAAGTCCTTGCCAAACTCGACGAGTAGAAGCGGGTAGAGGACTAGAATGGATGATAGAGACTTGGCGAGTTGACGGCCCAACTCGGTGAGTCCGGTTAACTGAAAGAGGACTTTAACCAGGGGTAAAATAGTTATTTTACCCTAAGGGCGTTTATCGGTACCTGACCTAGTGTTTTGTGGGATGTGTAGCCGGACAGTTCCGGAGCAGCAGCCACCCAGCGTTAGAGTTAGCATCTCAGCAGCCAGCGTTACGAGGTGAGTTTTCCTTCTAGTAGGAACGGGTCTACGGCCACAATATTTGCCCGTTTAGTTAGCAGTAGTTCCGGACTTCGGTCTGATGCAGTAGTTTAGTGTGCTTTATGTCTTTGTGATTCAAGCATGTCTTTGTGCTATGTGTTCCGGACTTCGGTCCGATGCAGTATGCAATATATGTGTTTATTCCAATTGATATGTCTATGCTATGCTATGTTATGCTCAGTCAGTTCTGGAATTCGGTCCGATGCTAGGGACAAGGTCCCATTTAGTTCTGGACTTCGGTCCGATGCAGTTTCCGGACTTCGGTCTAATGTAGAGGGTAAGGCCCTGGTTAGTTCCGGACTTCGGTCCGATGCAATTTTTGGACTCCAGTCCGATGTAGTGGGCTAGGCCCAATAGTTGTTATGTGTTATTATATGGTAGTTTGGGGGATCTCACTAAGTTTCATGCTTACAGTTTTAGTTTTGGTTTCAGGTACTTCCGCAAGCAAAGGGAAGAGCTCGGGTTGATGGCATCGCACACACCACAGCTGCAGTTTATCCTGGGAGTTTATTTTGGATGTTACTATGATTGATACAGATTTGTTTGACATTTGAGTTGCTCATTCCGTGGTTTTATTATATATGATGTGATTTTTAGTATTATTAAAACAAAATTTTTTGGGTCGTATTTTGGTTCGTTTCATGTACTGCAATCGAAACCCATCTGAATAAAGAACTCTCAACACCTTATCCTCAGACACAAGAAATGATCATGTTTGCTCAGAAGTATCCTCTGACATCAAACAATCATAAGCCCTATCTCCCTATCATATATCCCTCACAACACTGAGCACCAGATCAACCCCCGACCCCATAGTTGAACCTCCAAAGGTTACCCTTTGCATGCCCCAAAACGTCCCACTAGCTTCCTTCTCACAACAACTATCTTGGCTCATTGTGACACACAAGTCACGAAGTTCACTTTACCCCAAGAGAATACTACAATCCCAATTGAAATCGTCTCACCCTTTACCTCTGTCGTCTACTACTCATTAGATCCATATGTCTTGTGGTCCTTCCCATACAAGCAAACTGGCCCACTCAGGTCTAATACATCAGATGACACATAATACCCTTCAAAATGAAACCCATCTCTGAATCCGGAATCTCATTCGCCTTCTTAATACATCACCAAAGCCAAACTCAAACTCGAGAGTCTGGTCCGACACACAATTGGAACCACTTGTCCCAATGAAGCTCTCAACTCATGACCCATGACCCACAACCCATGCGTACATCACTCCTCCAACTCCTCTCGATTGCGATAACCACAACTTAACTCATAATATAACGATCCCTGACAAAAATGGAGACCCCAGTCACGCCCCTGGTCCGACCACCAGGTTCCTGCAACTTGAAGAATAAGGCTACCCAAGCCTAAAAACTCTATTGCGTCATGCTCTGACTAGCGGATAATATGGTTCCCCGTAGTATCATAACATTCCCTCACATTCACCCGTGAAGGATACGGCTCCCCGCAGTCCTATGAAACTCTCTTACTGACTCATGAATACTACGACTCCCTGTAGTATCATAACACTCTCTCTTGCAGACTGGTGAACACTACGGCTCCCCGTAGCATCACAACACGCTCTCTTGCAGACTAGTGAACACTACGGCTCCCCGTAGCATCACAACACGCTCTCTCACTAACTTGCCATGGGCTCACTCATGGTTTTCCCTGGATAATCCAAAGTGATTACTCCCACTCAGATCCACTCACCCTCTTATCCCCCTTAATCTCCTCCTCGAGTCGTCACCCCCACTGAGTTCACTATCGAATACTCCACGGCCCAACATATATAGGTATACACACCCACCCAGGTTATGCATGACCACTCTTGATGACAACCATCGTGACCAACACTTTTCTCGCTGCAATACACATTCTTGGATACTCCCGTTTGATGAAAATTAGCTGAAGGGCTCCTGTTGGAACCATAGTTTCTTGATACTCCACTTGCCATTTTATAACTCAAGTCTCAAAATAATCCGAAATTCAGGGCATTCTACTCGGATATCTCGGTACACCATCACAAAACCTTACGATGTCTTGCCTCAACCACTGATCTCTTACTTACGACATCATACTCCAATACAACAATGCATCCTTCCAGAATCTCATAATTGATCTTCCTCTCACACAACTCAAAACTTTGGAATATTCTAATTCTCAATTGAAACATGGATGAATCATCAATGACTCAGAACACGTTGACGACCATCCGAAAATCCCTCATCTATTGCTCACAACCCATGCAAGAATACACATACCGACCCTGAAGTTGGTTGCCCAATCAACTCTACCCTTCCCAGAGTGCTTCTAACAATGCATACATTGAACCAGAAATTATCAACCATTGAAACTATCCTTACGAGCCACCCACCTCGCATTTACCATTACAACCTCGAAGAATTCCTAACCACCACAAGGTCTCCGTCCAACGGCCGCCTGCCGTGGAGACACGCATCCTTTCCTGAGCACGTACAACATGCATTATCTCGCTATGCACCTCACCTTAAACATCAATAACCCTGGTCTCATGTATTCGAACCGTAGGTCACTATATCCAGTCCTCTTAACCGCTCTCGAACAAATCTCTGATAGTCTCAATAAAATACCCAGTTCTCCCACACTCAAGGCTCGAACCATCACCATTTGGCACACTAACAATCTATTCCACATATTTTTCCACCTGGTACATCACAATTACTCTTGAAAAGTAACACATAACACTCGATGATCTTCCCGATAGAGACCAAGCAACTCCAAACACCCCGAATCTCAGATAAAATCCTTGAAAACTTCCCAGCGTGTCGTCCAAAATCCCACACTGAAACACTACCGGACATCTCAATTGTCCCATAGTATCCATGAATCTCAGTTTGAGAATAGTGAACTATCACACTCCTCATCTACGACTCCCCAACCAATGTCCCTTCATGAGGTTTATCATGAGAGCAAAGACCTCACCCCCACACTCAATATCCATCATAGACAATGAGTGCCACCACCCCAATATACTCCTCTTGATCACCCGACACTGCTACTAACATATTCCCTACTATCCTCAAATAGGGTATATCCTTGTCCTTGACCATCTCAGTCCCCAATGATGACCTTCTCATGCTATAATATTACCTTGCGACACACATACTTCCTAGATACTCAGGTGAAAGATTGCAACCAACGCTTCCCCATAGGGTTTACCTCCAAGCTCAGAAACCTGAAGCTCAATATCCCTTCTACTTCTCACAGAAAATAGCACAACTCTGTTCATATAAAGTGGCTTCTCCGCTATTGGCCGATTGCTCAACTCAGACCGAAATCCTCCATAAAGCACCATCTCTACTCGTCCATGAGTCTTGCAACTCCAAATGTCACCTCACCACAAATCTCTCGAAAACTAAATCAATTTCCCTCTCAAGGTATGCTTTATTGAAACTTGTTCAACATGGCCCTCTGGCCCCACACTCTATCACATCCAATCTCAATCAAATCAATATCAATGGGATAACTGGTAAAACCAGAAGCACTAACCGCCATGAATCATGGTACTCAAACCATGTGACCACCTCTCGATCTGCTATGAAATATGGTACCCGAACCATGCTATCTCCTCTCAATCTGCTACTTAGAACCTCTAAAATTCTCCCCATTTTGAGTATGTGTCATCTTCTTTCAGTAGTACGGGAACATACTACCTGCCACATCTACCCATACTTTCCACACAAGTCGTTTCAGATTTTCTAACTAATTGCTCAACCTCCTCAATCACTAATCCCATCATGCGTGTTCGCTCCCCAGTGAAACACTCTACTCTATTAGCGTACTCATCTGACTAAGCTCACTCCCTAGGCTCTTCCTAGTTCCTCACACTTCTCTGCCATCAGCTACTGAAGAACTCCTTATCATGCCAGCCATCTACCTCCTGAATATCATCATATTCACTTAGTAGGTGACTCCCATCATCGAGAGTTACACATAGCATGAAGCAAGCAGTATTTGGACATCGAATAATCTTCACCAACACATAAAACCACTCTATATTAAACCTCTATTTGCTCTACTCACACTCAAAAGGTGTCACCGAACTCAAGCAACTCTACCCCATGCAGGTATCTAACTACTCTGTCATTAGGCCGCTCCAATGCTCATCTAGGTATCTCTACTATATTATCTCTTAATTCAGAACTCCCTCTTTAAGTGATCCCTGGAAGATACTCTTACCCAACACATTCTCAGGGCACATAATAGATAGCAACGACTCTTAGGCTAAGGCATTACAAATCAGACAACTCTAGCTCTAAATTATGAAATACCTAGCCTATCCTCTAGCATGCATAAATAGTATCTCATAAGTATATCCTAACACAAAAATAAGGGTATTTTGGGAAATCACCATTCGGGCTCTGGCTGATTGTACACACTGCTCATCCTTGTTTTCTCTTAGAAACTCTTGCTCGTTTTAGAAAAATCATTTCTTTTTAAATTTTTGTCAAATCCTCAGTTTGAGTCCAGACATACCCAAAGGTACATCTGAATCCCTCAAACCAAGGCTCTGATACCAACTTGTAACATCGTAAATTTTCAAATAAAATTTTCATTTAAAACCGCATAATTCTCAAAACACATTTCATAAAAATCTCATTTATTTAATTTACAAATTAGCAACTCCATAATTGTTTGATTAAAATCCATGATCTTCAAAACATAACTCTTTCATTGGTGTGTACAATCAAGCCGATGCCTTCCCGCGATCCTGATAAGAACCTGAAACACATAACACATAACACGGTAAGCGCGAAGCTTAGTGAGTCCCCCAAAATACCACATACAACACATTAGCTACTCAAGGCTGCAACTCTGTAAGCCCCTCCAGTCTATGTGTCTCAATGGGACCCTCCAGTCCTACGGCTCGTTGGACCCTCTTGTCCGGTCTCAGTGAGGACCCTCTGGTCTCATAGCTCGTTGGACCCTCCGGTCTAGTCTCAGTAACACATAAAATAGCATATATATCACACAGACAAATGCATAACTCAAGTAAGCACTTAAGACCCTCTGGTCACACATAAATATCGCTCTAGGTATAGTATAGTGAGAAGACTCACCTCGCAAGTTAGCATATAACAGTCTCGTACTCGGAAATCTCGAACTTGCCTCCGCCTAAAACACAGGATAACATCTCTAATTAATACTCTTATTCATACTCAAATACATCAAATGTTTTTCTTGTTCTCTGTCTAACCCTTGAAGTGGATAAAAGACCATTTTACCCCTCCATGGTCTCCATTACTCATGATTGACCCAACCCTAAAGTCAACAGAAGTCAAACTCGAGTCAACAGTCCATGTTTGACCCGATTCGTCGAATACACTCGTGCAACTCGTCGAGTCCCCTTGTTTACTCAGAAGTCTCAAGGAAGTCTATCTCAACTCGTCGAGTTGACCCCCAACTCGCCGAGTTATCGCACAATCAAGCTCATCGGGACAAACCCTCACCGACTCGTCGAGTCAGGTCATGGACTCGGCGAGTCCCATTGATATGATTTCTCATTCAGACGTCCAAGGTCAGATCTACCACACTAGACTCTAGATCTAGTCCTTAAAGGTACAAAAGTCGCGTAAAGTCTCGACCTTTACGCTCATGCATGACATATATGCCCAAAATGCCATTACCAAGTCTTACAAAGGGTTAGGTGCTCAAAGTCCAATCTCTAGCTCAATAAAGTTTAGGTCTTTGGGCTCTTAAGACCCTCCACACTTCAGATCTAGGGTTTCAACCTCAAATCATACACAAAAGGCTCAATGACTCTAAGAAATGGAAGAAAACCCTAGAAAACCCCCATATCAAGATCTCCATAGAAGATGAGCATGTTAACATATTGACCTCAAGCAAACACTGCTGAATTGGAGAATCCAAAGCTTCCTCTTGTCCCAACCTTAATACTCTTCACTTATCCTTCAAGGAATGCACTAACAACCACTAACTTAGCTCCTCACTCACTTTTTAGCTCTAATGGCAATTAGGGTTTTGTCTTAGGAGTGTTGGGTAACTGGTGAGGTGGAAATGGGGCATAAGTTCCCTTATATAGGCCCTAACCCTGGGAAATTAGGGTTTCTCTGCCCAACACCTACTCGGCGAGTCAGCTCTCTGACTCATCGAGTCAACTCATTAATTGCACGCGGGCAACTCAACCCTAGTCGCGAGTTGGACTGACAACTCGTCGAGTCACTCCATAAATTCCAATTTTTAAACACACAATAAATAGTTAATAAATGATAAAAATAAATATTTAATAAATGATAAAACTTAATATTAAATAAAGGGCTATATATGCACATATCAAAATACTCCACACTTGACTTTTGCTTGCCCCCAAACAAAACTGAATTTTAGCACATTAGAATCACATAGGACAACTCCAATCGAACCTAGCCATTATGCCAAGACTACAACGCATGCATTTGTGTATAAATTTTCCTAAAGAACTCCCATACTCTAAATAATCACAATCCTCATAAACATTTGCCCGCTTTTTCCGAACAATGCTCATTTTATGCATCCCTCCGAATCCATCCGCAGATTACCTCTTAACCTCAAGGTATTTTTGGTTGAGCAACCCAAGCATACATAATCTAGACAATTACAATTTATGATAACACTATGGAGCTCTTTTGGAATTCTTCACTTCTTTGACATTTGATCTTTAATTTCTTTGAATTCACCACCTTCTTTGATTTTTGGTATCTTCACTTTTTGAATTTCTTTAGAATTTTTTATCTTTTGAACTTTATACTTTAAATTTGATGCTCCAAAAATTCTTACAACTTTTTTTTTGTAATTCTCTCCTTTTTTTACATGTATCTCACTTTTTTTCACTCAAATCCTACATGCTTAAGCAGGGGCGCTCAACTTCAACCTTTATTGGTTAACGATAATAATTTTCCTGGATACATTTCTGGTACACGATGCTAAACATATTGCATCCTTCAAACTAAGCGAGGTCGTGTTTTTGTCCCATGATTTCACTAGAATAAGGAAGCCACAAATTCACTAGAACGTATATAGGCTCCACTAAACATTTGGGTTTTCATGCAATCATCAACATAATTCTAACATGGAATCCTAATTACTTTTTACCAAAATTTTCTAAATTAAGACCTAAGTAACATTTTTGGTATGCAAGAATGCAAATCTTTTTTTTAAAATAGACCTAAATTAGGATATTAGGATTCTAAATTTACTAAGATGTAACCAACCCCCTACCCCACACTTCATTCATGCAATGTCCCCATTGCATGTTATGCATGAAAAATAAAAATATAAAATATAGAGAGAATTGGAACAAACTCCCCTGGGGTAGCTGTCACGAAGTTGATATTCTTCAATTAAGCTCCTACTTTGAATGACTTTAGACATGGGAACAACTCATCCATGTCTTGGGTGTCATGTCGCGTGTGGTAGCTCCAAATGTGCAAGAGAGATACTGGAAAATCCTCAGGAAATAATTGTAAAGATAGGGTAGTCAAGTGATGTAATGAATAACATCTAATCATCAGCCTTCTAGGGTGAATAATGATGGACTCGTCGAGTCTGGTAAATGACTCGCCGAGTAATAGCACGAAAAGCATGAAATCGTGAAAGTATATTGGGACTCGTCGAGTCTGGTAACTGCACTCGGCAAGTCCTTGCTGGGTGAAAAAATTGAACTCTGATTTGTATCCAGCTTTAGGTGGACTTCAAAAACTTCCCAATGCTTCGGTAACCATTCATTCATGAACCCCTTTAGGACCGGACTCAACACCTACACTTAATACGTCACCCTTTCTTGACTCTTTCCATTTTTCCTCACATTCTCTAGACTCCTTATGCTAGTATCCCTAATTCAAATTCTGAAAGGAACCAAAGGAATTAGAATATCAAGCACATAATTCAAATCCTAATTGAAAGTTTAAAACACACCAAACAAATAAAACAAAATAAAAATAAATTGTTCAACAAAACACAAATAAAAAGAACTAGTCATCATCCTCTTCCTCATCATCGTCCCCTCCATGCATAGCTCCACTTCCTCTAGCTCCACTCCGCCTTGCGTTAATGCCCTCGTCCCAAGATGGAATGTAAGGGAAGTTACCCCCATCAATGCGTGGAATATGAAAATGATCAAAAAGCCGAATGTGGGATTTGTTGCTAAAATTGATACCCCTCACCATTAGATCTTGAATCCACCTCATCTCGACATTGTACCAATCCATTGGTACTTCATCATTGTTCACCGGAATCACTGGCGGTTCCTCTTCTACTTCCCGCTCACGTCTTGATCAAACCCTCCATCCCGGTGCCTCGGGCCTAATCATGGGATCGTCATTGGGAATAACATAATATCCCCCTCCATAATCTTTAATAATTCTAGCCCTCCAAAAAAGAATAGGATTAAAAGGAGGTGTCGGAATCATCATCATGAAATTCCAAGCACCATGTGTCATCAACCCATAAGAGTGGGCTAAGCACGTCACGAACATACCCCCGTTAATTTTTGAGGTTTTTCGGTCCTTGACCACCCCTTCAGCTAAGTATGAAGCCAAGCACCATGGTATGTTGCAAAAAGTATTGGGCGTAATGATGCTCCAAAGATAAAATACATCAAGGTTAGAAACCTTGTCATCATCCTTTCGTTGATTGATAGTGTTGGAAATAAGGCGGTGAGTGGGTGATCGTGTGAGTCAAGTTTTGGTCATAAATTCCCAACCTCCCAACTAATTCAACCATAGAACATTTGTGAACCTCACCCCGAAGACAAAAACTGATGCTCTCGGGGATATAATAATCATCCTCACCCCGAAAATGTATTATGGAGAAAAATTCCAAGCACAATTCTCGATAGACCGGTTCTCGGATACGAAACAAACGACTCCAACCATCGCACGTGATTGACACCCCATCATGAGTAAATTCCTTAACAAGGTATGGTGCCAACTCCTTTTCGTATCGGACGTTCTGTAGCCATTCCCAATCAATCGTATTGGGAACACAAATCTCCTTTTTCCGGATATCTGCAAGTTTCTTCTTCCACCTAGTCATTGTGGATTGGGACTCGATTCGTGGAAAGTTCAACCAAGGGAAATCTTCTTCCCTTCCTCGTAAGCTCTGACCCCGTGAAAACATGGTTCCTGCAAAACAAATAACAAACAATCCAGAAAAACACAGAAACATATTAAAAGAAAATAAATATGGGTTTCACAACTGGACTCGTCGAGTCCATGAACAAACTCGGCGAGTCTGATGATCTGCACGATTCAGTCGGTGGGTCTTGTGAAATTCAACCATAAAAACTCAAAATTAGTCCAAGGGTTTGTCTAGGAATGTGTATAAGGCATATTAGTGCAAGAACATCCATCCAAAACACCATAATTAAGTCAAAATCAAAACCCTAAAATTTCTAAAATTTCAAAAACGGGTGTTTCATCAAATTGATACTTTCAAACATCTAAAAATCATGACTTTAACAGAAATAAAGAAGAAATTAAGTACCTTGCTTGATGAAATTTGAAAAATTGGAAGGAAATTGAAAAAGATTAATGATTGCTTGAGAGAAAAAGAGGCGCACGGCGAGTGTGTCGGTTGATACTATGTTTCAAATGAGGGTTAAAACCCTAGTTTAACCGGATGTAAAAATGTTTTTATTTTTTTTAGTAAATATGGTCGACTCGTCGAGTCGGGGTCGACTCGTCGAGTCTGGTCGTGAATGAAAGGTGTTCGGTCTTTAATAGACTCGTCGAGTCAGTATTCTAACTCGTCGAGTCACTTGCAATCTAAAAAAAATATCATATGATTTTGTCATTCTTTTCACAAAAACAATCAAACCACCCCACACTCATACCATGCTTACCCTCAAGCAATTTTTTTTGATGATTTAGAAGATGAAAACAGAAAAAGTCTAAGAAAAGCAAACAAAAACTAAAATGGAAATGATAAAGGAAAAAAGAAAGCAAACTCTCATAACGGGTTGCCTCCAGCCAAGAGCTTCTTTTTGAGGAGTCTTTAGCTGGATTCCCTCCCGCTCTACGTTTCTTCGTTGTCCTGCATCAGGAATTCACGCTTAATCTTTTGCGGTTTATACTTTGTCTTGTAAGCGTGTATCTTCCTCTTATATGCCCGTCGCAATTCTTCTTTCTTTTTCATTGTAGCATCTTCTTCAATTGCATGCTTGATCCGTTTCCCAACCTTCTTTTTCTTCGCCGCATTCTTTGGCCCCATCTCTTGCACTTCTCCTTCTTCAAACTTAATTAGTTCATAATTGGAAAAAACTCGGGCTCGAGGTTTAACTAACTTGATTTTTCGATTAGTCATAGTGACTCAATGGATGAGTTATTAGTATCATCATTCCAAGCCCTTGCCTTCTCCTTTTCTCCCAAGCTTGCCTCCGTATCAAGATAAGCTACTTGAACATTTTGGAAGTCACAATAATTTTTAACAATTTCGCCTTTTGCTGCTGGGCCTTCTAAAGAATCTGGAAAAATCTGCACAGGAAAAGAACTTGTAAATAGTAGGTCAAGGTTGACCTCATTTCTGGGCTTTTCGACTGGACTCGTCGCGTCTGTCAATGCGACTCAGCGAGTCTGTGCGTATTCCATAAACCCCATTGTTTCTTCTTGATCAGTTCTCTCCAACAACTTCTCTATCTCTTCTAAATCTTTTCCAGCATCAAAATTTTCTCCAGAAGCCAGTAACAATTTATTTGGATTTTCTTCTTGTAAAAGTGCAAGCTCTTTTTCTAGTAGTTCGTCATCTAAATGAATGGAGGAAGCTTCTTCTTTTATTGTCATCTCATGCTTAATATCTTGTGTAGCCTTAAACACTGTTGATTCATCTCCTACCCTTAATGTTAGTGTGAACTCGCATACATCTATCAATGCACATGCGATATTCAAAAATGGTCTCCCCAAAATAATTGACATATTAGGGTCTTCTTCCATGTTAAGTACTACAAAATCCACGGGAAATACAAATTTGTCAACCTTTATCAGAAGATCTTCACAAACACCTCTTGGACGAATGATTGTCTTGTCTGCTAAATGGATCTTCATATTAATCGGCTTTGGCTCCGGTAAAATTCAACTTCTTGAAGAAAGATTATGACATTAGATTAATACTTTCACCTGAATCGGTCAATGCCTGAGTAGGAATTTTGTTTCCAAATTGGCAAGGAATCGAGATGCTTCTCGGGTCGCCTTTCTTTCTAGGTAGCTCATTTAACACTATCTCAACGACTTCAGCCATATCTTTTCTAGCAGAAAAGAGACCTTTAAACAGGTTCACATATTTAGGCGTTTGAAGAATTTCAAATGGAATGTTGAATTGAATGGATTTAACATGTTCCATGAAAGTTCTGTACTCTTTAGCCTTTAAGGCATTAAAGAAACAACAGTTTTGTCATCAGACTTTGGACTCGTCGAGTCTATTAGAGGGACTCGGTAAGTCGTGTCGGGTTTTGCTGGACTCGAATCTTCTATCTTTTCTGCATGCACCTTAGTTGAGACCTTTTGTGCAAGGGTCAGAGGAGTGAAAATTTCCCCAAAACTAGTTGTTATTACATTCACGTTCTCCATTCTCGGATTATTCTCAGTTTTACTTGGAACTTCACCCGATCTTCTTTGATTGATTTGTTGAGCAAGTTGCCCCAGCTGTGTCTCAAGGTTGTGGATGGATGCTTGTTGGTTTCTAAGCATTGTTCTTGTTTCTTGGATTACATCATCATGATCATTATGTCTCTTTTCTAAAGCAGCTGCAAACTTGGTAAGCATCTCCTCCAAACTTGCTTTTCTTTCTTGTGTCGGCTCCTCCTTTTGGTAAAAACCTCTTCCTTTCTGTTTGTACTTCTCCTCCTTAGCCTTCTTGTACTCATCATAAGAGAGCCACTCTTTCTTTGGTTTTCGCCAATCTTCATCATATCGGTCCCCACTTGAGTAGCACACTTGCACCTTCTTATTGCCATTTTCATCCAAGTCACAGTCTCGAGTAAGGTGAGGTCCATTGCAGTTCTCACAACCCACCCGAATAACATGTATCATTTTATCCATTTTTTCCATCCTCCTATCCATGGTTTTCAACATACCCATGACTGCTGACAAATCTTCTGAAGCTGCATAGGCGAATCCCCTTGTCACATCATTTCTTGGATTGTGGTATTCTCTAGAGTGCTTAGAGAATTCTTCAATTAGTTGCTTGATCACCGGAGGTGGCTTCTTCGTGAGTGGACCTTGCGAGTCAAGTAGTTGCCTTGTTGTAACATTTACTCCATCATAAAAGATGGAGACTTCTTGTTGACTATTAAGGTCATGATGTGGGCAATTCCTTGGTAGGCTCTTGTACCTCTCCCAAGCTTCATAAAGTAACTCTCCAGCTTCTTGTTCAAAATTGGCTATGGCTTTCTTTAGCTTAGATATCTTGGATAGTGGGCAAAATTGATCAATGAACTCTTCTTTCATCTGGGCCTATGTAGTGATGGATCCGAGGGGCAATGACTTGAGCCAATCCTTTGCAGCACCCTTCAATGTAACTGGGAGCATGCAAAGTAGCTGAGTTTCCCGAGGCACGTTTGGAACATTGAAATAATCAGCTACATCATTAACTTCATCCAAGTGTTTGTAAGCATCTTCGTGGTCTTTGCCGGTGAAGAGGGTCTCCTTAAGTTGAGCAAGGATGTGACCCTTAAGCTAAAAAGTAGTAGTTGTGGGAATTGCGGGTTGCACAAGTCCTGGGCTAGTGTCATCGCGAATGCTTTTCTTTCATTCCCCCATGGGAACTTCATCAATGTTAGCCATGGTAATAGCTAAATCGTCGCGGGAATCGAAGTCGTGCCCATATGTAGCCTCTTCTTCTTCTTCGGTTTCGTACTCGATATCTTCTTTAATCGGGTCTTCGCTTGCTAAAGAGGCACTGGATGCTCCTGATTTGTTGCTGTTCTTCTTACCAAAAATAGTATTCAAGTTAGACAAAGGCGACTTCTTAGGTGTATTCAAGCTTTCAACGTCTTTGCCTTTGTTCTTTCTCAACGCGGATTCTGGGTCTTCAAAAGGGGGTACCAGCGGAGTGTTGGATCCTCTGGTCATGAAAATCCTGCAAAAGAGGAAAAATAAACACGCGTAAAAAGGAACAAAAGAAAATTAAAAAAAAATGAAAATTTTTATGTTCAGCTATGGACTCGCCGAGTCTGTTCGAAGGGACTCGGCGAGTTGAGTGCAAAAACAGAAAAAATTTAAACGAAATTTACTAAAACCACTAACTAAAATTTAATCCTAAATTTAATAAAAGCAGTAACTTTGTGCAAGAAAATTCTCACACAGAGGATCGATAACAATAGTAATCAATTTAAAGTTGGAACCGTTCCCCGATAACGGCGCCAAAAACTTGATGTGTGTTAAACCAACTAGTTTTAATCCTACTTATAAAATGTAAATTAATCACACAAAAGGCATTGAACCTGTCTATTGATGGTATAGTTTTAGTAAGCAGGGTATCGAACTCAGGCAACGACATTTTAAACTAACTACTAAAATTATATAATATTAACTAACAAATAATAAAAAGAGATGGTTTTCTTTAGTTTTGCAAGACTAGAAACTTACTAACTAATAATTAAACTAATTAACTAGAAACTAGGAAAGCAAAGATTCAACTAAATTCAATAATGAAGGAAACTTCTGTTTAGGTTCAACTTAATTGATCCTATGGTTGATTTTATGGTAATAGTGCAATGGAGTAGTTGTTCTATTGGCTACCGATTCAAGTGATTAGGCTCACATTCGCTACACTAATCCTTAGAAAACAAACTAACTCAAACAGTGACCAGTTGTCTAATTTACTTTAATTTCCTAGGTTATTTATTCGGGTTAATTAAGACTTGTAATGGTCAACTAAATTGGCCCTTTAGTTAACCTCTTGTTGATGGTCATCACACAAGTTCACACGGGAATCTACCTATTTTCCTATTAACTCTAGTTTCACGTTCGCTAATCCTAGTCATATAATAAAGTGGTCACATAAATTATATGAGGTAACAATTAAGAGATGTTCATGCAGCTTAATTCTCTTCCTATTAACAGAAAAATAGTTATCATTCACACATAAGGTTCTTTAACAAGCTTAGATTAACAAAATTACCAATATCAAACTAATCCTACCATAATATCAATATTGTCTCCCCAAATAGAAGTTAAAGGGTTTTTAGCTCATGATTGAGGTAATTGAAAGCACAAAAACGAAATCTATATGTCTATACATGATGGAAACAATAGATGGAATTGCAAGTAATAGAAATTGCCTCTAATCTCCTTCGGAATCGGATTTAGGGTTGGATCTTCATTCTCTAGGTCTTTTCTGACTTCTATTAGCATCTTTTCTCCCCAAGGGTTCTCCAGCATTCTTTGTGTCGATCTGAAAAGTCGTTTTTATAGAGTCGACCCGACTCGCCGAGTCCATGACCGACTCGTCGAGTCCATCCCTTAATTCCCATGAATGGTAAGTTAAGGAGTCTTTATCTTATCGAATCTTCGTATCAACTCATCGAGTCGACGATATGACTCGCCGAGTCTCTTCCATTTTGTGGCCTTTTCTTCTTTTGATCATTCCAAAGCTTCCCAATGAGTACTCCTACTTCTTTTTGCTCCCAAGCATTCTTTTTGGACTAAAAACACAATTCACACACTTTTAAGTATCTTTTGTCCATAATCTGCAAATAAATAGTTAATAAATGATAAAAATTAATATTAAATAAAGGGATATATATGCACATATCATGAAACCTAATCAAGAACTCCCAAACACAGAACAAGACATACCCTTCTGCCGCTACAATACCCCTTCTGAATTTCCAGAATCTGGAAACTCTAGTGGTCTGTCTCACTACCAGACCGTCCTCTCAAGACATCACCATGTTATTCGCTCCTCGAATAACAGACTCCGATAACTCACTGCCCCTCTGATTCTCTCGTTGCAACTTGATAGAATGATTCAAAGCCCAGGTGAGGCTTGTGTGTAGGGGAATCATACCAACCCCAGGTGGTATAGGAGCTAGTGGGACCAATCAAGAAATAGTCAATGAAGAGAATAAATCTCCATGGACTTTTGATATTAGCAAATGGAATCGTGACATTAAGTAGAGTGTTAAAACATAAATCAAGTAACATTGGTGTCTTCAAATTAGGGCGGTCAAACATTGTGATTACAAGTTTCTAGCAAATGATATTTTACAACGTGTCCAAAAACACACCATGTTCCTATTAGGGATTTTAGGGAACAACTCCATCGTAAGTATAGGGTTGGCATTTCTAAGATGAAAGCATTTAGGGCATGAGAAGCAACTTTAAAAATTGTGAGGGGTGATTATGCTACTCAATAAATCTTATTATGTGATTAGTTGTTGGAGGTACAAAATTGTAACCCAGACACAACTATCATCGTTGATGTTGAGAGTGAACCCAATCCAGAAGTTGAGACAAGAATCTCCAGCCGTGTGTATGTCTATCTTGGTGCTTTCAAGAAGGGAGTTGTATTAGGAAAATGAGACTTTCTAGGCCTTGATGGCGCCTTCATTAAAGGGCCATGTTCGGGGTCAAATATTATACGATGTGGTAAATTGTTCATTCCTTATGTTTTGGTGTTTCGTGTGTTTATATGTTGTTAATTTTATTTTTCTCATTGGTTTTCGATGGTAATAATGGTGTATATCCCTTGGCATATGTTGTGGTAGAAGCAGAGACCTTAGATTCATGGATATCATTTTTAAGTCATTTAGGGGATGATTTAGATTTAACAACCAACTCAAATATCATGTTTATGACTGACATAAAAAAGGTACTTTCAATTCACCTGATTTCCATGGTATTGTAATTTAATTACTAACCCTACTTTGTGTTAAATGTAGTGTTTGCTGCCATCAATTGAAAAATTGTTACCTTGTGTACAACATCGATATTATCTTCATCACATACATGAAAACATGAAATTACGTTAGATAGGACAGAACGTCAAGGACATTCTTTGGAAATGTGCTGTAACTTGTAACGTCCCAGAGTTTCAGAAAGATATGGAAAAAATGTGAAAGCTTAATCAGGACTGTTTTGAGTGGTTGAATAAGATACCACCTCAACATTGGACAAGCTCCCACTTTACTGGTTGAAACATTGAGCTAATTTTATATATTTGATATGTTGTAAGTTATAATGTGGAAGTATGTATTTATATAGAGACCTGTGATGCTTTACTTAATAATCTATGTGAGTCTTTCAACACTATGTTAGATGAGGGGCATGGTACACCTATTATCATGTTGGTTGGAGTTCATTATGGACTATATTATTTGTAACATCACAAAAACGAGGATCAAAATTTTCATTTTTAAATAAACACAAAAGTTACAACCATTACATTGTTCCAAAACCATTCAATAATAATAGTGTCAAATCATCATAGTAAAATATTAAAATGCAAAAATCTAGTAAGGAGTGAATGTTGTGCCATCAAGCCGAGCCCTTCCCCTTAGTACCGGAAGTACCTGAAACCACAATAAAAACTGTAGGCAAAAGCTTAGTGAGTTTCCCATTCATACCATGTACTAAAAAGTAAACATGTAAGTGTCATGGGCTACTCCCATGGTCTGTAACACTTCACAAAAATTTTGGATATTTTAAACTTTTTAAATAACACAAAACCATCCTTCATTACAATTTATTTTCAAAATAAGTCCCACATCAGAGTTTTCCTAAAAATCATAACACAAAATACGAGGAGGTGCATAATCAAGTCTTCGTCTTCTCGTGATCATCTAAGGTACCTAAAACATAATTAAAAATTGTAAGCCCAAAGCTTAGTGAGTCTTCTCCAAAATACCACCACATAAACATAACAGACAACATCATGCATAAATAAACCTTCAACCTGAATAGACATCCTTGCAGGGCCTACAACCTATCTGAACCGCTCCCGAGCCTTCGGCATGACTGGACCGCCTTGCAGGGCCTACAACCTATCCAGACTGCTCGCGGGCCTTCGGCCTGACTGGACCGCCTCGCAGGGCCTCTCAGTCTATCTAGGCCACCATGGGTCTGTTGGCCTTCAGTACAAAGTAGGACTGCCTCAACCCCACCACACACACATGTCGACACATACATAACTCATAAACACACAATCAATAATAGACAGGCACATATCATACAAATCAATAAACATAGCATCCTCCTATCTACCAGGATTTAGATTTAGCCGATTACTATAGTACTCAATTATTCGATAACCAGAATAAAAATCCGAAGGGCCGGCCTTGGTGCCTTCGACCCAACAAGTACAGTGATGAACACTCACCTCACACTGACGTATCAAATAGAACCACCAACCGCTAGCTCACGAAAACCTCGAACTATCATAAAAAGAATAAACCACCAATTAATAATCAGATAATCACCTCAAATCTCGTAACCTATAATTGTCCATTAACTCTTCCTTAACTTGGCTAAAGCCCAAGTCCAAACCTTGATCCAAAAAGGGTCCAAATATACAAGGCCCATAATTGGCCCAATTTTCAAAATTAGGCCTAACTCCCTATTTGACCTCATCCTAAGGTTCAATTCCTTAACTAGCCCAAAATACTCCTACTCATAAATTCCATTAAGGGCCCAAGCTAAACTGGCCCGAAGATGGTCCAAATCTGAAGCCCAACAGAAGGTTTATGCTGGGCGTACCCTGAAGTTATGCAGGGCGTACGTGAGCCTCGCATTGACTGGAAACAGGGGCGGTGACCGCCTACATGGGGCGTACTCCCTTCTACGCGAGGCGTACCCTCATAGAGTTCAAACTTCAATAAGTGCTTAATGCCTTAAGCACTTAAGCCCAAACTTCAGATCCATGGTCCAAATGCACCTTAGATTCATAAAGTTTCCAACTTTATGACTTTAGACATCCAAAAGTTCTTAATACAAGATCTTATCCTATTAAGACCTTTCTACCAAATACACGGGACACTTCTAGCCATTGGGGCCTCAATTTTATGATTAAGGACCCCTCTAAGGATCTAAAATGACAACTCAAATCATCCAGAACGTGCCATCTTCAAAATGGAGCATTTGGGATCGATAAGAAGCAATAAAGAGCCCAACAAGAGATCTAGAAAAATAATCATAAAGGTATGAGCTTTATACATTTGGATGATGAAGTATGAAGCCAAAACCCCAGATCTAAGACTTTCTTCACGTTCCCAAGCTTCTTGATGCACTTCCTTTATCTCTAGAACACCAATGACACACTCTAAGGCTCTCACTCTCACTCAATGGGGGTAGGGTTTTGCAAGAACAATTGAGGGACTTGGGGGTTGAAAGGATAAGGGAACTTGGTCTATAATGATGGCTGAATACTCCTCAAACCCTAAAATTTAAGTTTTCTCAGATACTAGTACGTCCATCGTACCTGTGTGTATGCCCAGCGTACTAGGGCACGCCCTATTACACTTAGCATACCCACGTGTATGCGCAATGTACATCGTAGGCCCTCTAAGTTTCCAATTTGCCACTAGGGCTCCTTAGGGCTAATTCCAAACAACGCCAAGGACCAAAATGTCACAAATGAAATATCAAGGAAATGATTTGAAAATACCTCCAAATTCGAGATGTTACAACTCTCCCCCACTCAAACTAGACTCAGTCCTCGAAGTCTGCCATAGCAAACAAATCCGGATAATGCTTCGGCATCTGTGCCTCCGGGTCCCAGGTCCACGCAGATCCCCTCAGATGCTGCCACTATACTTTTACCAAAGGTACCTTTTTGCTAGACAAAACCTTTACCTTCTTGTCTAGAATAGCCATCGGCCTCTCAAAATAGTTCGCACGCTCATTAACCTGAATATTGTCCAATGAAACCACTGCATCCTCGTCTAAAACGCACTTCCGAAACTGTGGAACATGGAAAGTGCTATGAATCTGACTGAGCTCCTCTAGAAGATCGAATATATAAGCAACCTTTCCAACCCTGGAAATAACCCAGAATGGTCCAATAAATCTGGGGCCCAACTTCCCCTTCTTCCTGAAGTGAATCACACCTTTCCAAGGTGAGATCTTCAGCAACACCATGACACCGACTTGAAACTCCAACTCAGATTGGCGTTTGTCGCATAGCTCTTCTGCTGACTTTGAGCAGTCTTTAATCTCTGCCTGATCTTACTGGATCATCTTGGAAGTCTGTAGAACCACCTTGGTCTGACCCATGACCCTATGGCCAACCTCGCCCCAACAAACTGGGATGCAACGTATCCGCCCATATAAAATCTCAAAGGGCGGAGCACCGATGCTAGAATGGAAGTTGTTGTCGTAGGAGAACTCTACAAGAGGTAGGTATAAGTCCTAACTCCCTCCAAATCTATGAAACATGCTCGCAGCATGTTCTCAAGGGTCTGAATGTTCCGCTCACTCTAATCGTTGGTCTGCAGATGATAAGTCGTGGTAAAGTGTAGCCTCGTGCCCAATTCCTCATGAAACTTCTGCTAGAACCGGGAGGTGAGCTGAACATCACGGTCCGAAAAAATAGAGACCGGAACCCCATGATGAACAACGACCTCATGAATATACACATCGGCCAACTTCTCGGCTGACGAGCTCTCCTGAATTGCCATAAAATGGGCACTCTTGGTCAAACAATCCACGATGACCCAAATAACATCGAAACCCTTTGCCATCTCCGATAACTTGGTGAGAAAGTCCATCGAAATCAGCTCCCATTTCCATATGGGGACCTCTAGAGGATGCAGCTTGCCATGCGTCCTCTGATGCTCGGCCTTGAACATCCTAGAGGTCAAGCACCTCTTGATGTACCAAGCAATCTACCTCTTCATACACGACCACTAATAACTCAATCTTACATCCCAATACATCTTTGTGGCCCCCGGATGGATAGAAAAACGAGACTTATGAGCCTCCTCCAACACAATCTGTTTGACCCCACCAGACATAGGAACCCATACTGGACCGCAACGGGTCAACAAACCACGACTGTCTGGAACAAACGTGGTGATCTCGCCCGTGATCCTACTAATCTTCCAATTCTCCTCCCGCGCTCCCTTGATCTGAGACTCCCTAATCAATCCCATAAATGGAGAATTAACAGAAATCCTCATACATGTCACCTCCATAGAAGTTCCAGTCGCCATGCGGATCAAGGCATACGTCACCACATTCACTTTACCTGGATGGTAAAGGATCTCACAGTCATAATCCTTGACTACGTCTATCCACCTGCGCTGCCTCATGTTCAAGTTCGACTGGTCCGTAATGTGTCTCAAACTCTTCTGATCCGTGTAGATAGTACATCGGACCACATAGAGGTAATGCCTCCAAATCTTGAGGGCAAAAACCACCGCCCCCAACTCAAGATCATGCGTGGGATATCGCGTCTCATGAAACTTCAGCTTCCGTGAAGCATAAGCTATCACCCATCCTCTCCGCATGAGCACGACCCCCAACCTAGTGATGGACGCATCACAGAAGCTACAAAGTCATTGACTCCCTCAGGGAGGGTCAAAACTGTTGTCTCACAAAGTCTCTGTCAAAGGGTCTCAAATGTTGCCTGCTACTCAGGGCCCCACTGAAAATCCACTCCTTCCTCATCAAAAGACTGAGGGGTACTGCAATCTTGAAGAAATCCTAAATAAATCTCTGGTAGTACCCTACCAGACCCAGAAAACTCCTGATATTCGAGGGAGATTTCAGAATCTTCCACTGCATCACCGCATCGATTTTGGCCTGATCGACCAAAATCCCATCTTGGTTAATGAGGTGTCCAAGGAGCTGAACCTCTCACAACCAAAACTCACACTTCGAGAACTTAGCAAAAATCCATTCTCTCCTCAAAACCCCCAGAAGCTCACGAAGATGCTCCTTATGCTGTTCTTTGGTCTTGGAATACACCAAAATATCATCAATAAACATGATAACCGATCGATCGGGCATCGGCTTACATACCTGATTCATTAAATCCACAAATACCACATGAGCATTGGTGAGCCTAAATGGCATCACCATGAACTCGTAATTCGCATAACGAGTCCGGAACACGGTCATGTCCACATCGTCCTCCCTCACCCTGACTTGATGGTAGTTATACCTCAGGTCAATCTTGGAGAACCTAGATGATCCCTGCAACTGAACAAAGACATTATTAATCCATGGAAGGGGATAACAATTCTTCACCGTTAACTTGTTCAGCTCCCTATAATCGATTCACATCCGGTGCGAACCATCCTTCTTCCCGACAAATAAAATCGGAGCTCCCCACGGGGAATTGCTCGGATGGATGAACTGCTTGCATAGCAGCTCCTACAGCTGAGATTACAGCTCCTGCATCTCAGGCGGTGCAAATCAATATGGAGCCTTAGTGATAGGGGTCATACCTGGCACAAGGATGATCCTGAACTTAACCTGCCTCTTAGGAGGCACACCGAGTAACTCCTCCGGAAATACATCAACGAACTCTCTAACAACTGGAACATCAGTAACCGATACCCGATCACCAACCCAAGCATCCACTACATAATCCAAATAACCCGCACACCTGTGCTGAATATACTGTTGATCCCTGGCTTCCGAACAAAACCCTGAATCCAACCTTGTGCCCTATCCATAAATAACCAGTTCTCCCCCACTTGGGGTTCGAACTACCATACGCTGACCCTCACAGTCGATCATGGCACCGAAACGGCTCAGCCAATCCATACCCACTATCACACAGACATCTCCCATAGGAATATAAATCAAATTGATCAGGAAAGATACTCCAAAAATCTCCAGAACGCAACCCTAATAAACCGAAGAAGAAGAAACCCCTTGTTTGTTGGTGATAGAAACTCGCAACAGACAATCCAGCTCCCCCATGGACAAAACAAAATTCTTACTAAAAGACCAATAAACAAAGGACTGACTCACACCCGAGTCAAACAACACTAAATCAAGCAAGGAGTTCACTAGAAATGTACTAGTCACAACTCATGGCATGCGAAAAGGCATACGATGGTTCACAATACCAATAATCAAGCAAAACAGAGAACTAACACGAAGATACCGCTTACCCATATTCAAAAAGATTCTAAGGCATATACAAGATCGATCAATAAATATTTAACCATAAAATCATTACCAGTTTGGGGTTCAAATTACATACCAGAAGTTTATTGCGGCTTGAATTTAACCTCCTGAGGAACGATGAATGTCAAAACCTGGACTCCCTCCATCCCCAAAGCAACACAACAAGATTGGAAATGACCTGGATGGTGATAGTGAAAGCATATCTGATCCTTCTTACAATCCCGATGCACATGTCCTTTTTCCCCACACTTGAAACACTTGACCTTGTGAAAAGAAAATCTGTGTGTTCCCCCACACCCGCCACATACCTCGTGATTCTCCTATCTCCCAGTACCCAAGTCAGCAACCTCAGTATCCTTGATTTTTTCTGGGAGAGTCCTTTTCCTCTTCCCTAGTTATGTCCCCACAACCAGATCTCCTCCAGCAGCCATCCCATTAGCAGCACCGCCTACAGACTGCAAGGCTACGATCTGCTCCTCGAGCCTAGCAATAACCCTGTCCGTGATCTAATCTACGATATTGGGAAATTCTTCTTGCAAGATCTAAAAAACCTCCATGGCACTCACCTCTCACATTTGATCAACAGACAACACTGAACTTTCCTGGACACTAGCTCCTGATCCTGATTTGGATCCTGCCTCTAATCGTCCCAACATCACAATACTAAATATAACAAGGAATATATCAAATAATATGCATATCATAATGGGGAGCCAAATCCCAATGAAGCCTTAGGGTTGTGACTTTCTTGCTATGCATACGGGTCCTGTTCTTTTAGTAGTACGAGCACATGCTACCTTCCACACCTACCCATATTTGTATCTAGGATCATCACAACATCTTGACAATACTAATAAGCATATTAAAACACTAAATCCTCACTCCCTAGAGGAAAATCTAAACATCGCACAATCGGTCGGCTGACCCCACACGAATCATTCCAACACTAGTTGCCACACGACCCTCCATTGGTGCCAGATAACTATTGCATGAATACAATCACATGCTGCACAACTTAAACAATCTTAGACTAAAAGATTTAATCCTACTACGGTTAGGCTCAGACAAGAGCTGCACAGTAAGACCAAATCCCTTATTCTAAGATCATTTAATCCATGTAGCATGTGACTTATTGTATTCACTTAATAGTTGGTTCACATGCAAAAGAGTCATACAACAATTAATCAAGTACTCTACAAGAGATAAGTCATCATATATATTAGTGTGTCGAGTGGACTTAGTTGAATCTAAGTGGGGGAGAACCATCCAAGAATCTAGAGTAGAAGCAAGGGTGAAAGTTATGTAAGACTACGGGGAAGCCATAACACTCACTAGCAGTAGAGAGTGATGTAAGACTGCGGGGGTGCCGTAGCGTTCACAGATTATCTCAGGTGATTTGGACTAGGACAGGCTAGTTCGCAGGGTTGTGGGGGAGCCACAACTTAGTTAGGATAAGGACCAGAGGTAATTGACCAATCAGTTATCTGGGGGCGAGCCCGGATGGTTATGGGAATTTAGGATGGAACCGATAGAGATTACTGAGCTAATGGTTGGACCTTGTGATATAGGATCTTGTGGTCGAGTAGTGTATGTTCTGTAGGGCTATGGCTGGGTAGCCCTATTATTGGATCTCATAAGAACCTGGTGGTTGGATTAGGTGCGAGACTAAAAGTCTCAGGGAATCGGCTAAGGGTATATATTAATCGGTCGAGTAAAGGATGACGAGAAGTCATGGTGCATTATGCAAATGTCGATTCGAGAATCTCTGGATAGGAGCAGAGTAACAATTCAGATTTGGCTAGGAACCCGAATCGGAATTCATGCAGGATTTTGTTTCAGTTTGATGGGATGTGGGGCATTTATATGCCAAGGGAATCGAGGGTAGGATTCCAGGGTGATGCACAAGTTGGTTTAATGGTAGCTTAAGCCATTGTGGTTTGTCTCAGGTGGCTCTATTTGTTATAAAGCCACGACATGCAGGAATCAGGAAGCGGTAGGTCGAAGGAGACTGGGTATGAGGTAAGTCTACAACCATTCTGGTAGTATTCACCTTTTTTCGGTTGTGTCGGATTCATTGGTGACATGTTGTCAACCTATCTCGATCGGATGGATCTAATGGATTGAAGGAGATAGAGCAGTTTTCGTTAGACCATGTATTCTTCAGAGGTCACAGGGAACTATTGAGTGTGTTTTTTTGGCTCAACAATCAGGTAGGCGTGCGGTGTTCTGGATAGTTGGCAGACAGGTTGGGACCAAGGAGGTCTCCGATTGTTCTTCAAGAAAGCAGTCATGTGGTAGCAAGAGGAGTAGGAGTGACTTAAGTGAGTTGGGGTCTGTATGTAGAATTGCTTGTTATTCGTTAGTCGCAGTTGACCGGTGATTTTGTCCTTGTGGAAGCCTCAAGATATTACGGGTGGAAAGTATTCTATTTAGGCTGGTTTTCTTGAGGAAACAGTTTGACGATGATTCGATGTTAGCAGTCTATCGGGGGGACAGACCATCTCGAAATTCAGATTTCGGATGAAGCAGATACGATCATGTTGCAAGTAATTTGTTCATCTTCGGGTTCTAGAACCCTTCGAGGGTTGGTTTTGGTTGCCTTGCAAAGGCTATGGTATGCTCGGAGCTGTGGCCATGAGGCCTTAGTTATTTAGCGTGAGGAATGGTAAGAAATTTTTCGAGGACAAAATCTAATTTAAGTGGGGGAGAGTTGTAACATCCGGTTTTAAAAGTGCTCTCTTGAGTCTTCGGAGACCAAGGGTATAAGTGAAATCTAGCAATTCAGTCATGTATGGGTCTTAGGTCTTATTCGGAAGGTCGTAGGGTTCGGGTGCGGTGATGGGAGCGTAGGGTTTCTCATCATCTTTTCGTGGATATGAAGTTCGTAGGAAACAGACTTAGAATGAATACGTTTTAGTACTTTGAAGATATTGGCATTATTGGTCCTTAGCAGAGAAAAGTGGCAAGGAGATCCCATGCATGCAAGGTGGCTAGCTTAAGAGTACGCCCAACATTGAGTGGATAAGTGGTCGCGGGTGTTGGAGACGTACGCCCAGCGTACGAGAAGTATACCCAACATACACTTAGAGTCCCTAAACCTTAATTTTTAGGGTTGGCTCATTATTCAAATCACCTTAAGTCTGAGGAGGTACGCCTCCCTTTCATTCTCAGAGCCTTAAACCCTAAATTTGAATGATAGCTTCATCCAAGAGTGTTGTGAGCTTTGTTGGTGCATTTTGGGTGGTTTTTGGTGCATTTCAAGAAGATGGAACTTGTTGCAAAGATGGGAATCAAGGAGGAGCTTGTGGATCTGGAATTCGGGACTCATTCTCAGCTTGATGAAGGTATAAAGCTTTAATCTTGGTGCTGAAGGGAGAAAATCCTAATCCGGGGGTGGTGCCCTATATAAAGCACATTATAACCCACCCCAGCCTCTTTAGCACTCCCTTTGACGTCCAGAAGCTTTCCCCATCGATTTCAAACCCTAATTTAAGAGTGAGAAGGATCTAAGTGTGTTTTGGAGCTTGGAGAAGAAGGATACTTGAAGCAAGAGTTGGTGGGATCATAGAGGAGCGAAGTGGATCTGATTTACTTGCGTCTTGGCATCATATTGAAGGTAAAAAGTTGTTGCCTTGATCTTGTTGTGCTTAGATTGTTCATGGATGACGTTTTAGGGCCAAATTGTCATGTATGAGTCTCTTTTCGAGTATTGGGTTCAGATCTGTGGTTGCTACTGCAGATCTAGACTGGTCTTGACTCATGAATCTAGGAAGCGGTAGTTTTGGGGCTTGATTGAGAGTCTCCTTCCCTTAAACCTTCATTTTAGCTTGATTAGAGCTTGTTGAGCCTTGCATGCATGTAAAGTTGGAAACTTTACGTGTGAATCTGGCCCTAGGAGTCCAAATCTATATATTGGAAGCAATGGGATGGCCTGTGATCGTCTGAATGAAGATGTCATGTGTGGACTCAACGAGTTGGAAGCACAACTCGGTGAGTCTGTTGAAGATTGCCTTGGACTCGGCGAGTCTGGTCGTGAAGTCCTAACCTTTTTGGTTGAGCCGTGAATCGGTGAGTCGAGGGACGACTCGGTGAGTTGAGTAAGAAGGGACTCAGAGCTTGTTGGACTCGACGAGTCTTGGGGCGACACGACGAGTTGAGTCGTGATATGGGAGTTCTGAGCATAGGAACCCGATGAGTCAACGGGTTGACTCGGCGAGTAGGGTCAACCAGGAAGGTTGACTTTAACTGAGGACTTTGACTTGGACCAAGGATTGACCAGTTTGACTTCCAAGGGTATTTTGGTAATTATTGGTTATTTGGTAATGATCAGTGGTGGAGTTCGTGCTGGTGGTCGGAGCAGCGTGGTCTTATTTCTTCAAGTCGGCAGTTGCAGGTGAGTTATCCTCACTATATCGACAAGGTCTAAGGCACCAAGGCCGACCCTTTATCGGATGGGAATCCGGGTAGTTGTTTGTTATGGTATTGCTTTGCTATGTCTGCATCCTGGTAGTTAGGATGGTATATGTTAGAGACCTGGTTAAGGTTGGTATCCTGGTATATAGGATGAACCTTTGTTAGTGACCGGTTAGGTCGGTATCCTGGTTAGGAAGTTGCTATGTTATGTGATCTGCTAGATCGGTTGATTAGTTGGGAATTGCTATATGATTATATGTTTATGTGCACATGGTTGTTGGACTGGGGTTAGGTTGAGGCGGGTCCTGCTTTGTGCTGTAGGCCAACATACCCAGGGCGGACCAGTTAGACCGAAGGCCCGACGAGTGGTCCGGATAGGCTGAAGGCCCCAAGAGGGTGGACCAGATGTGTCGAGGCTCAGAGAGTGGACCAGTTATACTGTGGACTCAGAGAGTGGACCAGGTGGACTGAAGGCCCGGTGCGGGCAGACCAGTCATACTGTAGACTCGGAGAGTGAGTGGACCAGGTGGACTGAAGGCCTGGCGCAGGTGGACCAGTCACACTGTAGACTCGATATGCATGGTTGTTCTGTTTATGATATGATATGATATGTGTATGGTATTATGGTTGGTATTTTGGGGGTGACTCACTAAGCTTTCAGGCTTGCAGTTTCAGTGTATTGTTTCAGGTACTTCAGGAGACCGTGGCAAGGCGAAGGCATGATCGTACTGCTCCTCAGTTTTATGTTGATGTTCTGGCATACTCTGATAATAAAAGAATTGAAAACCTTTTTCTAATAACTTAATGAATATGGGTTGTTTTTCAAAAGTTTAAATTGGTCTTAAATTTTCACGTGTTACAAGTTGATATCAGAGCCTTGGTTTGAGTGAATTGGAGGAACATTCGTGTGAATCCAGTCTCAAATTAAGGAGAGTTTTCAAAGTGAAATTGAAATGGTTTTCAAAAAATAAGTAGAGGCGGATGCGGAGGTACGATCAGCCAGAGCCAGTAAGTAGACCCCAAAATACAATACAAGTTATTTGATTGTGTGATATGTCAGAACCGCATGCTAGTACTAGGCAAGGGATCTTCAGGAATTGCATGATAGAATTGCCTGATTATATGATGCCTGCTAGCCTAGGGTTCCCTGTTATGTGAGGTAGTTAACAGCTCCTTTAGAGGTGAGGATTGAGTGTTACCATGTATATGTTTATTGCTAGGGTGTTGTGGTGATACTTGATATAAATATGGGTAGGTGTGGAAGGTAGTATGGGCCCGTACTACTGAAAGCAAAGGATCCATACGTGTATCAAAGAAGTCACAACCCCTAGGGCCGGGTTGGGAGTTGGTTCCTAGGTTATTAGGGAAGCATTTGATTTTCTTGCGGTGTATTTTCAGTATGGTGGTTACGGGGCATGTCGGGGGTGGATCTGGGTCAGGATTGGGAACAGGAGAGGGCGGTCAGGGTAGATCAGCACCACCCAAGGTCATTGGTCAGATGAGTACAAATGAGTTGGATGGCAGGATTCGTGAGATCCTGCATGATGAGATTGATGCTATGTTCAGGGCGAAGATACCGGAGATGTTTGGGTCAATCAAGACCGCCATGGTTGAGTACTTTGATGAGCGCTATGTGGCTCTTGCGAAGACAGATGCCGCGGAAGCTGCAACGGCTATAGCAGCAACAGGTGGAGAAGTTGGTCGGGGTTTTCAGAATCGGGACTTCGATAATGCGAAGTCCCTTACTTTTTATGGAGTTCAGGATCCGATCATTGTTATGAGGTGGTTGTTAGACGTGGAGAGGTGTTTCTTTACATCTTCATGCCTTGCGGATCAGAGAGTGAGGTGTGCTCTGAACCTTCTGAGGCTCGGGGCGAAGGATTGGTGGAGGTTGACAACGGGATCTTATTCGGATGCACAATGGGCTGTAGTTACATGGGATCAGTTCCGGGAGATGTTCAGTACTCGATATGTTCTGAGGGTTAAGAGAGAAAGAGAGGTTGGCTCAAGAGTGCTTGGAACTGAAGCAGGATTCTGAGTCGGTGACGGAGATCACCAGGATGCTCACCGAGAGGGTGATGTTTTGCCCTTAGTTTGCTTCGGAGCAGGCTCAGATGTCCCAATATCTAAGTATGCTCAAGAGGGATATCAGGCAGTTTGTGTCTATGCAGAGGTGCGAGACCTTACTGGAGTTACAGGAGGCTGCTCGGCGGCGTGAGCTAGAGATTGAGTTGCAGTTGAGAGAGCAGAGGTAGGCCCAGGCGCAGTCGCAGCCGGCACCGAAACGGTCTAAGACCATTGATTCCAGTTTGGGAAGTCAGAGCAACCGCACTTGCAAGAAGTGCGGGAAGGGTCATACCAGAGTTTGTAGGTCTGGTGGCGCATACCGCAAGTGTGGGAAAGAGGGGCATTATACGAGGGATTGCCGTCAGTCAGCCCCGGTTCAGGATTTGAGGATTTGTTAACAATGCCATCAGGTTGCTCACTTGAGGGCCAACTATCCACAACTTGTTTCTAGATCGGTGCAGGTTCCAGCACCGTCTTCTATGAGGATTACTGGCGGGGGTCAGGGTGGAGCGGAGCCTCCGAGGGCTCAGGGGTGGACTTTTCAGTTCACAGCAGAGGAGGTCAGGGCAGATCCAGATGCAGTTGCGGGTATTTTTTCGTTTCGCTGTTATCTGGTTATCTGGTTATTTATGTAGTGTTGTATTTTATTTGTCGTTCTGTGCGTTTCATGGTTTGGTTAGGAGTGTTAGTAACTAAGAGTTGTAGGAGGTTAGCATCCAAGGGATTGATGGTTAGAATTTGGTTGTATGGTTTTGTTGTCGGGTATAGCAATTGTGATTTGAAAAGTGTTCAGCGGAGAGTCGAACTCCCTTAGATTTTGTGATGTGCGATGCCGGGAAGTGAGTTTGTGGAGGTTGCTCGTTTCAGAGGAAATCAGTTCATGGATAAGAGGAGTATGTTGAGTAGGGATGATTGATTTATGTCGGTTGAGTCACCGGTGGTTGGTAGTCAGCGATCTAAGTGGGGAGAATTGGAAAATTCTCAGGAGGATCGACAAGTATTAGAGGTTCATTAGCTTTTTGGGATTCAGCAGTGTTTCAGTCAGCCAAGAGTGTGGGCTGGTATGAGTAAGTGACAGACAAATGGGGCGGGATACAGACCAAGGTTTTCGGAAAAGGTGATTGGTTGTTGTGAGGCCTAGGATTAGGCGGGAATCTGAGTAGATAGGATGTGGTTAGAGTTCGGAACCCCTAGAGGGCTAGAACAGTATGTACAAGAGAGATTCCCAAGAAGGATAGTTCGGGATGATGTATGATAGTCTAAGCGGTCCAGGGAGACTGAAGGCCTGTGGGCGTACCAGTCAGGCCGAAGGCTCGGAGAATGGTCCAGACAGGCTAAAGGCCCTGGAGGGCGGTTCAGACATGTTGAAGACTCTATATATGTTGATAGATCTATGTGAGGAGATGGATTGAGTATGTTGCGATGCAATAGCAAATAGTAGGTCTGGCCCCGAGTATTGATCATGTTAGTGGAAGGCAGTACATGGACCCGAGAGTCCTAACGAGCAGATTTAGAGTATGTGTGATGCATGGAATAGCGGTTACTCTATGAGGGAATAGTGAAAAGTGGGGTGTGAGCACTGTGGCACTTGTTGAATTAATAAGGTGTTCAAGTAGACTTCCTTGGATAAGGAGAGAGAAAGGTATGTAACTCCGGGAGGGAGTGTTGGTTCATGGAAGTGAAAGCAGAAGTGAGGATGGATGAATGAAAGTTTTTCAATTATGGTTGTCGAGCACTATGATTGTGCCAGTGGTATGGAAGCACATCCGGATTTGGTGTTTGTTGAGGTTGCGGAAGAATTTCTGGCGGTGTAGAACCGGAGGAGTTCGGAAGGGATACAAGGATGGAGCCTTAGATTTTCAGTGTGGCTGTGATCAAGAGGTTATGTATGTAGCAGTAATTCATCCTAAGGATGTCTAGAGGTATCGTCACTATGTCGGGTTTTTCTAGCCCGAGGATGTTAGAGCAGGTTCACCATGCGTATGTGATTACAGGGGAGAACTCATGGGAGTTGCTCAGGAGCTGAAGGATGTGCCATCTTGTCAGCTCGGAAAGAAATGAGTTGGATTCAGAAAGGAAAGCGGGATAAGTCCCAAAAGTGAATTTGATAAAAGTTATGCCAGTCAAGGAAAGGAATAGTAGTTTTGTAAGAGGCAAGTGATTGGGTGAGTTGGAATGATGGAAGTATCACCGGGTAATACTTAGTTGATGTGTTTATCAGGAAGAAGCCGTTGGTTGGTTTGAAGCAAGTTTCATGACTCTGTAAGGGAAGAGTTGGATTTTATTGAGATTTGTTAACAGTATTTGAAGGAATTGAGTCGATTGAGACAAGGAGCTGTAACGTGGGAGTATTATCTGGATATGTGGTTGCAGGCTTCGAGGGTGAAGCCTAATTTAAGTGGGGGAGAATTGTAACACCCCGAGTTCAGAAGTGCAAGTTCAGGGTTCTTAGTGTAAATAAGGAAGGTCGACTCAGCGATTCGATGGGTAGAATCGGCGAGTTGAGTTGTGGTTCTGGTCACGTGTTAAGTGACCAACTCGGCGAGTCGACGGCTGGACTCGGCGAGTTGGTGCTGAAGGGAGAAAACCCTAATCCGGGAGTGGTGCCATATATAAAGCACATTATAACCCACCCTAGTGTCTTTAGCACTCCCTTTGACGTCCAGAAGCTTTGCCCATCGCTTTCAAACCCTAATTTGAGAGTGAGAAGGATCTAAGTGTGTTTTGGAGCTTGGAGAAGAAGGATACTTGAAGCAAGAGTTGGTGGGATCATAGAGGAGCGAAGTGGATCTGATTTACTTGCTTCTTGGCATCATATTGAAGGTAAAAAGTTGTTGCCTTGACCTTGTTGTGCTTAGATTGTTCATGGATGAAGTTTTAGGGCCAAATTGTCATGTATGAGTCTCTTTTCGAGTATTGGGCTCAGATCTGTGGTTGCTACTGCAGATCTGGACTGGTCTTGACTCATGAATCTAGGAAGTGGTAGCTTTGGGGCTTGATTGAGAGTCTCCTTCCCTTAAACCTTCATTTTAGCTTGATTAGAGCTTGTTGAGCCTTGCATGCATGTAAAGTTGGAAATTTTACGTGTGAATCTGGCCGTAGGAATCCAAATCTATATATTGGAAGCAATGGGATGGCTTGTGATCGTCTGAATGAAGATGTCATGTGTGGACTCGACGAGTTGGAAGCACAACTCAACGAGTCTATTGAAGATTGCCTTGGACTCGGCGAGTCTGGTCGTGAAGTCCTAACCTTTTTGGTTGAGCTGTGAATCGGTGATTCGAGGGTCAACTCGGTGAGTTGAGCAGGAAGGGACTCAGAGCTTGTTGGACTCGACGAGTCTTGGGGTGACGCGGTGAGTTGAGTCGTGGTATGGGAGTTTCTGAGCATAGGAACTCGATGAGTCAATGAGTTGACTCGACGAGTAGGGTCAACCAGGAAGGTTGACTTTAACTGAGGACTTTGACTTGGACCAAGGATTGACCAGTTTGACTTCCAAGGGTATTTTGGTAATTATTGGTGTTTATTGGTTTTGGTTATTTGGTAATGATCAGTGGTGGAGTTCGTGCTGGTGGTCGGAGCAGCGTGGTCTTATTTCTTCAAGTCGGCAGTTGCAGGTGAGTTATCCTAACTATATCGACAAGGTCTAAGGCACCAAGGCCAACCCTTTATCGGATGGGAATCCGGGTAGTTGTTTGTTATGGTATTGCTTTGCTATGTCTGCATCCTGGTAGTTAGGATGGTATATGTTAGAGACCTGGTTAAGGTCGGTATCCTGGTATATAGGATGAACCTATGTTAGTGACCGGTTAGGTCGGTATCCTGGTTAGGAAGTTGCTATGTTATGTGATCTGCTAGATCGGTTGATTAGTTGGGAATTGCTATATGATTATATGTTTATGTGCACATGGTTGTTGAATTGGGGTTAGGTTGAGGCGGGTCCTGCTTTGTGCTGTAGGCCAACATACCCAGGGCGGACCGGTTAAATCGAAGGCCCGACGAGCAGTCCGGATAGGCTGAAGGCCCCAAGAGGGTGGACCAGATGTGCCGAGGCTTGGAGAGTGGACCAGTCATACTGTGGACTCAGAGAGTGGACCAGGTGGACTGAAGGCCCGGTGCGGGCAGACCAGTCATACTATAGACTCGGAGAGTGAGTGGACCAGGTGGACTGAAGGCCTGGCGCAGGTGGACCAGTCACACTGTAGACTCGATATGCATGGTTGTTATGTTTATGATATGATATGATATTTGTATGGTATTATTGTTGGTATTTTGGGGGTAACTCACTAAGCTTTCGGGCTTACAGTTTCAGTGTATTGTTTCAGGTACTTCAGGAGACCATGACCAGGCGAAGGCGTGATCGTACCGTTCCTCAGTTTTATGTTGATGTTCTGGGATACTCTAATAATAAAAGAATTGAAAACCTTTTTGTAATAACTTAATGAATATGGGTTGTTTTTAAAAAGTTTAAAATGGGTGTATATTTTCACGTGTTACAATCTCTTAGATCTACCATTGTGAGTTTTAGTTCATTTTGGTCCCAAGGATGGAACTTCATGGTTAAAATCTTATTCTTAGACTTAGAGTTGCCACTTACAGTGTTAAATGAGTCCCTAAGGCAGAAAGTTTCCATCTTGGAGATCTTAATGGGTTGATGCTTGAGTTAAGACCATTTCCATGGAAGTAGATTATCATTTTTGGTGTTTGAGCTTATGTGGGTCTTGTAAAGCCATCAAGTAAGAAACTTTATGGTTTAATACGTTGAAGAGGACATGGATCTGTAATTGTAGCTTTTGGAGTAGAGTATTAAGCACTTAATGGCAAAGTGGCTTAACAGAGGAGTATGTTGGGCGTACGCGTAACACACATCGCCTTCAGCCAGTACGCTTAGCGTAAAAGGGAGTACGCCCCACGTACTCATCAGTTATGGGTTTGGAGTGTTTTGGGCCTCGGGTTGGTCTAGGCAGTGGACCTTGGGCCTTTGGGCCTTAGTGGACCATCAGAAGTCAGATGATTTGGGCCAAGAATATGTTTGGGCTTAAGGTAAGGCCCATTAGAGGAGTTGGGCCCAATTTGGCAAATTGGGCCATTAGTAGGCTACTAATGGGCTTGGAAAGCCTACCTAGTGTTGGGCTTTTGTTTTAGGATTGGGCCTAAGTTTGGATCATACTGGGTTAGGGGAACAATGGTCATTTTACCCCATGCATGGATTAAGGATTATGGTATGGGACCCAATTGCTAATTGGTTATACTGTTTGGTAGCGACAACTCGGGAAGCTGGTGGGGCAGTAGTAGGGAATTCATACGGGAAGCTTCTGCAATGTGAGGTAAGTCTTCTCACCATACCAATGGGTCTAAGGCACCAATGTCGGCCCATTATGTGATTATGATATATGTGCTAGTTATTTTGTGTTTTGATATGCTATGTGATTGTGTGTTTTTCATGAAAGACCCCGAGGGGAGCCCATGACATTTGATATAAGACCATGTGGGGTATCCCATGGCAGTCCTAGGTAAAGACCATGTAGGGTAGCCCATGGCACATGGAAATACTAGGTAAAGATCATGTGGCGTAGCCCATGGCATTGGATGTAAGACCATATGGGGGTATTCATCTCATCCCAGAGCCTAAAAATTCTCTTGACCTAAATATAGTATTCCCTGCTGCAAGCTGTAATGGCGCGTCTGTCGATACTCGCTCCTCCTCGAATGATATCTCAAGAATTACTAAAGTTGGGAACGATGTTAGCTTTCAAATTGGGGAAAATAACATTGGTATCCTAGAAGATGTATTGGAAGTGGTTGTTGGGGATGAAGATGTTATTCACTTTTCCAAATGAACCTACTAAGCATCACTATCAGGGGTTGAGTCAGTCTCATAAAGTTGAGTGGATAAGGGAGATAAAGATCAAACAAATAGTCGATTTCATTGGTGTACAAGAAACTCATGTGGCTAATTTATCTAGAGCTGATGTTACAGGGTGTTGGGGTAGCAATGATTTTGATTACTAAATCACAAAACCTCAAGGGAAATTTGGTGCCTTACTTTGTATGTGGGATCCCAAAACCTTTCTAAAATCAAATGTATTATCCTCCAAGCATTTTATTTCCATCTGGGGTCATTGGAGTGGATTCCCAGGCAACACTACTCTCGTTAATGTCTATGCTCCAAAATCTATCTTCGATAAGCGAGAGCTGTCGAGGGAACTTCTGAATATTAGGACCAGTGGTGAGATTATGATTTTTTTAGTGATTTCAATGTCGTGCATAGAAAGGATGAAAGATTCAACTCACCCTTTTGCAAATATACTATAGCAAACTTTAATTAGCTCATCATTAACACTGGGCTAAAAGCGTTCAAGATGGCTGACTTGAAGTATACTTATTATAGGGAGGAAGTGTAACACTCGGTTTCAAATTTGCTCCGTTGTTTGGGGTTGCGGCCCAGTAATCGGTTATCATTAGGATTAGGTCCCTGAGAAACAAAGGATTTAGCACATTTTGGATGTAGTTGCCATAGTATAAGTGATCCAAGTAGTCGATTGTGTCTTCGGAATCCAAGGGTATGATAGTAAGTTGATATATCGGTCTTTTATGGGTTTTGGTTTTTGTTCAGGAGGTCTTAAGGCTTGGGTGTGTTTCTAGTAGCGTAGGACTTCTCGTCACCTTTTCGTGGATATAGGGTTCGTTGGAAACGAACCTAGGATGAGGGAGTTATGGAATTTTGAAGTTTTTGGCAGATTTGGCCCTTGGTGGAAAAGCTTGCATTTTAAGCCCCATGCATGCAAAGGTGGCATACGTGTGAGTACGCCCAGCGTAATCTGGGGTATGCCCAAGGTAAAGGTGGAAAAGTGGATCACAGGTTTGGGACTTGTACGCCCAGTGTACACATAGTATGCCCAATGTACGTACAGGATCCCCAAAACCCTAATTTTAGGGTTGGCTCACTATTTAGGCACCTTAAGTCCCAGGTATGAGCCTCTCTTTCATCCTCCAGAGTTTTAAACCCTAAATCTCGAGCTATAGCTTCATCTAAGAGTGTTGTGAGCCTTGTAAGTGAATTTTTGGTGGATTGTAGTGTATTTCAAAAAGTGGAAGCTTGGTACAAGGTGGTGGTTCAAGGAATAGCTTGTGGATCTGGACTCCTTGCTGCATTTTCAGTTCACAGAAGGTAAAAATCTCTTAGTTTGATCATTAGAAGTTGATATCTATGATTTTGTGGGTTTTTGGTCCTATTTTGACTTCATAAGTGAGATCTAGTGGTTGGACACAAGTTCAGAAGCTTTGAGTTGCCACTCTTGGCAGATCTAAGGTTACAAGTTTATAAAAATAATTGCTTGATGCTTAGATATGGTCCATGCATGTCCTTGTTGGGTTTTAATGGATTAAAATGGTTATTGGGTCTCATTGAGTCATGTAATGCATAAAGGTGCCGAGTTTACGCATTAGGAGCTTAGTTGGAAGGATTCCCGAGGTTATTATGGAAGGACTTAACGGATTAAGTCATGAAATAAGATTTGGAAAGTTTGCGATTATGCCCAAGTAAACATGAGTACGCCCAATGTACTGAGAACTTCAAGGTACACTCAACGTACCAGTGTGTACGCCCAACGTAAGTGTCCCGTATCATTTTGGGCTTGGTTGTCACCTTTGGGCCTTAGGCCTTGAGCTTTGAGAGTTGGACTTATGGATGGAGAAATTGTTTTTGAATTGGACTTCTTCTTGGTCTAAGTTATGGGGTTTTCTTTATTGGGCCTTGTGGGCCTAATGGATTTAGGCCTTTATGGGCCCAATAGATTTGGGCCTTTGTGGGCCCAATGGGCTTGAGCCTTGTGGTATCTTTAATTTTTCGAGATTTGTCATTGACTAAAGAATTAGTGGGCTTTAGGATAAGGCCCACATGGGGTTGGTCCCAATTTGGAATATTAGGCCATTTATGGGCTTTTATGGATCTTATAGTTTTGAGCCTTGTTGGTTTTGGGCTTGGGCCATGGGTAAAATGGACATTTTCCCCTAAGTTTTGATTATGGATTTTGGTTTGAAATTCAGTTGTTAATGGGTTATTGCTTTCGTAACTGTTAGTTTGGGAAGTTGTCAGGGCAGCAGCTATGGGTTTCTTGCAGTAAGCTTCAACATTTGAGGTGAGTCTCCTCATTGTTTGTATGGGTCGAAGGCACACATACTGACCCATTTGGTTTATGTACTATTGTAAGACCCTGGGGGGGAGGTTAGCCCTTGGCATTATGTATGAAATACCAGGAGGCGACTCCTGGCACACTATATGCAAGACTAGAGTCTGAACTTTGGCAATTATTAGTTAAGTAGTTGTAGACTGTATGCTAGTTGTCTTTATGATGCTTGCATGGACGACCCAGAGGTGGTTCCATTAAGACCCAGGGTTGTGGCCCCCAGCCTGGTAAGAAAGACCACGAGGTGGCTCGTGGCATAATGGCAAGACTATGCGCGACACATAGTACCTTTATTGATTATGATATATGAATCATATGTATGGCTCGCATTTATGTATGACCTGTGTGGATCGTTGGATATGTATGCTATGTGGCATTTAGGAAACTCACTAAGCTTTTGTGCTTACGATTTTCAGTTTTTGTTTCAGGTACTCCAGTTTTCAAATGATGGGGCTCGGGACGAACTCGTGTTTTCCGCAATACATGATCTTTAGGATTAGACTCTGATATTTGTTTTATTTGAAATGATTTTCAATGTCTTGAAAAAAGTTACAATAGTGTTTTGGTTATATTAAATATAAAATTTTTACCTTCAATTTTTGGGTCGTTACAAGGACACAAATTCAGTAAAATTCACCTGTTCCTCGTTTGCTCAAATTTTTTTGGAATTCAACCTTCTTCTTGTGTCGTGGCATTACCAAGGTTTCATTCAGACCACTCCTTGGTTGTTTTAAAACTAGCTCTTAATGATTTTGGACCCCAACCATTCAGATTCTTCAACTCTTGGCTCCTTAATGCAAAATTTTGTAAAGAATGACTCCTTACTGAGGCGTGGAGTAGCTTCCATGGATATGGCACACCATACATTATTCTTAAAGCAAAACTAGAACATGTGAAGGATCGATTTCATAAGTGGAAGAAGGAAGATTCCAAAAAGACCTCTTGTTCACTAACTAAATTAAGGAATAAGGTGAATGAGACCGAAAAATTAGCAGAGTCTAGATATATCTCAGAATCTTAAAGGATAACATGGCGGGAGGATAAAACCAAATTGTTGGAATCAGAGCACATTGCCAAACTTGACCTCCAATGGAAGGAGAAAATTAAATGGCTTATTGATGGGGATGAAAATTCCCATTTTTTTCATGGCTCCATAATAAAAACAAATAGAAAAAATAAAATCCATGGTCTCTTAATTAAAGGGTCCTGGGAGGTGAACCCTGAGCAAATAAAACAGGAAGCATTCCATTTTTTGCTAATAAATTCAATAAGAAATGGCCCATTCGACCATTATTAATCAGCCCATCCTTCAAGCATCTATTTATCAACCAAATACAATTGTTGGAACTTCTTATTACCCCCGAAGAAATAAAAAATGTTGTGTTAAGATGTGGCGGCGACAAGGCCCCACGGCCCAATGGTATTACTTTCAAGATCATAAAAGAAAATTAGTACATAACGTTTAGTGATATTATCAACTTTGTTAATCATTTCGAAGAAGATGCATCTTTGGAAAAAGGATGTAACTCGTCTTTTATTTCCTTAATCGCAAAGGTTGGAGACCCGATTTCTCTTGCAGATTACAGACCTATCAGCCTCATCGGGAGTATATACAAGGTCATTGGTAAGATCCTTTACATGATGTTAAAATAAATAATTGGATCCATGATTAGTGATGTTCAATCAACATTTGTTCCTGGAAGGAACATTCTTGATGCTCCCCTTGTAATCAACAAAATTGTCTCGTGGCCAAACAGTTCAAGGAAAAATTATTCCTTCTTAAAATCGACTTTGAGAAGGCATTTGATTGCATAAATTGGAATTACTTGGACTCAGTTATGTTGTAGGGGGTTTGGAGCCAAATAGAGAGCTTGGATCAGGGGATGTATTGCATCATCATTGTCTTCGGTGCTTGTCAATGGATCTCCAACGAATGTATTTCCCATCTTATTAGGTGTATGACAGGGTGATCCTCTATCGCTATTTCTCTTCATTGTAGCAATGGAAGGTCTGAATGTAGCAATCAATAACGCTTGCGGTAACTCGTTAATAAAAGGTATCAAACTTCCAAACGATAGACCACTGCTTTCTCATCTGTTTTATGCAGATGACGCCATTTTGTCAATGAATGGTGTAGTGAAAGCATCAATAACTTATCCCATATACTTAAATGTTTTCATATTTCATCCAGTATCAAAGTAAATTTCCTCAAATCTAGACTTTTTGGCATATGAGTGTCTTCTCTGGAGGTTCATCGAATGGAAAGAGTCTTAGGATGTATGGAAGGGGCTTTCCCATTTACTTATCTGGGTCCCAATTGGCACGAATATGTCATTAAAGAAAATTTGGCAACCTATTGTTGATAAGTTTAAGTCCAAATTATCAACCTGGAAGACCAAAGCTATTTCATTTGGCGGGTGCTTCACCCTAATAAAATCGATTTTAAATAGCCTTCTAACCTATTATATGTCTTTGTTCAAAGTACCTCAGGGCATTATCGATCTCCTTGAAAAAATAAGGCGTAGATTTTTATGGGGCGGGATAGAAAAAAAACAAGATACATTGGTTGGACTGGTCCAAGGTATTTGCAGAAAAGAAGGACATAGGCCTTGGATTTGGCTCTCTAAAAGCCCAAAACATAGATTTGCTCACTAAATGGTGGTGGAGGTTATAAAACGAGGGATATCAGTTGTGGAGGAGGGCAATCATTAGCATCCATAACCTAAAAAAGAAACCTGCCACATATATTGCAAGGAAAACATCAACTGGTGTGTGGTGCAACATACACAAGGCAATTCATCACATCAAAGAGATTAACATAGATTGGAACATGTTATTTAGCTGATTCCCAAACGCGTCTTGAATATTTTGTTCTGGTAGGATATCTTGTGTGGAAAATCTCCATTTCAAGACCAATTCCAATCTCTATACGATGGGGAGAAGGTTAAATGTTGCAGGCTTAAGTATCGGATTGTTTGATTAGTGTCTAAGTCCATAACTATAATTGGTATATACTTGACCCGACCCGACATGGTCCATTTAGGTTGCATGGCATCAGAACATTTGGGTAGACCTTTTGTGAGAAGAGGATATTTGTGACATATTAATATATTATAAGTTCTAATATATTAATATGAAATCATATTATTTAAATAGTATTGATCAAGAATTAATTTGGAATTAATTTAGTGATCAAATGAGACTAATTAAATATATGGGGATTGATTGTTTAAATCATTCATTCATATATGTGGGCTTATGATCCATGATTCCATATGTTGGGTTTAACCCATGTGGTGACCCATGGATACTCCATGGAGGTTAAAACCCATGGAGCATAAGGAATGGGTAAAGTCATGAGTTACATGGTGTAACCCTAATACCCACACTATATAAAGACCCCATTGGTTGGTGAAATTGGCACTAGTGCATACACAAGAGGGCAAACCGATTTGTAGAGTCCATGTATCTATTCTCATGGTTATTCCAAATGTTGGTGATGTTGTGTGAACCATTTGAGGTGTCACACTTAGGGCACTAGGCTCTTGAGCTCCATGGAATCAAGCTACATCAAAACGTATGTATTCTATATATTTTTTGTTATACTAGTACTTATGATTGTATGCTAGTTAGGTTAATACCTTAGAAACTTCAAGTTTGCATGTATAATAGAGAAAATATAGATCCAAGGTATTTAGGGTTGCATGTACACCATATGAGTGTTAGAATGCTCAAAACCCAACAGTGGTATCAGAGCCTAGGCTTGTTTTCAATTATACTTGATGCAAATTGCTGAAAAAGTTGAAAAAATTGATTTTCAGGCTGTCTGGGCACTCGACTCGCCGAGTCCATGAAGAAACTCATCCTACTCGTCAAGTAGGTTCATACACTCGACGAGTAGGACCCCCTGACAACATATTTTTCAACTTTTAAGGTTGGAATTGGACTGTAATCATTACCCTAAGCTGTTTTTGAACCCATAAACCTGTTTTTGATGTGGTAATGTTCATTCTAATTCAATTTCAAAAATAATTGTCAATAGATTCATGTTTTGTATTAGCTGAATGATTAGGCTAATTACATGAACAATTTTGATTTGAATTATCTTGTTCTTATGAGTTTTCTTAGATTAATAGAAAAATTATGTGATAATATATTTTCAATCCAAATTGATCTAAAAGTTATTCATAAAATGTGTTTTTGTAACTTGTCCTCAAGTTATATGAAAAGTCACATTTATGATTGTTAACACTCATAAAATTTACAAAGAGGTTATGAAAATGAAGAGTCTTATTTTCTTAAATGTTTTTAAAGTCGTCCATAACTTGTCCTCAAGTTATGTAACTTGAAGAGTTTTTCATTAAAACCACTTTAAACATATAATTTATGGAATTGAAAAGCTTTTGAATTGTTCAAAACTTGCCCTCAAGTTTTGGAATTTGTAAAGTTTCCCCATGAATACTTTAATTCTAAGTTAATCCCTTAGAGTTTTAAAAGTTAAAATTCAACCCTTATATTATTATAATATTAATATTTAATAGTTATATATATGTATAAGAACAAAGTCAGTCTTACCATTAGTAGGCCTCATTCATGAAGCCGATCTATAAGGGGGGGTACAAGGTTACTGCCAATAAAATGGCAGTTTAATGGGTGTCCACTCTCACCCACCGCTTCCTTGACTGGTGGAGGGTCGTTAGTCGAACGGGTTTGACATGACTATAATTCTCCCTTCATTAAAAGTATAATGATAAATACTAAGTAACTAAGCTTTATTAAATTCCCAATTTTAGTTACTTAGGAAAATGTGAAATTGGTGCTAACCCGTGAAATTACAATTTGTACCGTACAAAGTCATTGGTGGAGCATGTGTGGGTAACCGGCACACTAAAATGGACTAGTAAGAGTGGAAACGGGTGACTTAATGTTTATCATATATCGGTGGAGTGCGTGTGGGTAACCGGCACAACGATTATGTGATAATTATTAAGGGTACCAAGTCAATTTGCATGGTTATTCACACATTGTTTTGTGATCCTCGGCATCACAGTCACACAAATTGAGAGGGCAAAATCGAGATTGAAACATGACAATGAAAAGTTCAATGAATCTCAAAAGATCTAGGAGTTTCAAATCCAATTAAAACCTAATAAAGTATTTCGTTTTTCATGGTGGAAATTGGTGAATCGCCATTCGCCTACTTTCAAATATTTTATAGCTTGGATTACGACATCCCTCTTCCAAGTTATAAAATATTGTGTTAAGTACTAGCCTTAATATTTCATATTGGGTGTCATATTAAGGACTTTAAATCAACTAACTTGAATATCTCCCATATTAGATGTCTGGTTTAGACATCTATGATCATCCCAAATTCATTGAAACAAGCTTTCCTAATGAAGATGATGTTCCATGGTTGGATAATGGAAATCATACTTCTCTTCCTTCACCTCCTCCAATTATTCTCCCTAACCCATAAGTTCTTGAAAAGTTTAAGGTCACTCAAGCCCTATTGGCAAGCAAAGTCTATGTGTGTTCACATCTTGGAGATAAAGTCACATATTGACAAGCCGAGAAAGTTGGGTTTCAAAGTCTTGAGGAAGTTGGTTGTTGAATAGGTTCTTCAATCACTTTCTAGGTCACACAGAGTGCCTTTAGGACTACTATGTGACAGACCCTGACATGACCCTTAATAATCTTGTCTATTTGCTTGGTGATGCTGAATCAGCAATGATTTGGGGCACCAGTAAATCAAATTTGAGTGAAAGATCAACTTCCTAAACTTCAATGGACATTAAAAATGCTGACACTAGAAATCCAGAAAGGATATCTCTCCCCAATGGAAAGGGATCGGCCATAGTCAACCCAGTTGACCAAATGGTAAAGAGAAAGGCTAAGTCTAAGATAGTCCTATGTACAATTCCCAAAGAGTCCATATGTTTCTATTGCCCAAGGAAGGGGCAGTGGTTGCGTAGCTGCCTTATTTACCTGAAAGATCATAAGGTTAGTAAAGTCAAAAATTTTGACTCTACTTCGGGTAAAGTATGCTATCTAACTCTATTAAGTTCCTATTTTATGATTCTTATTACATGATATGACTAGGACACATGTTGATGTTTTAAGAATCAAAGAAAAGAGGAATATTAAAGGAAGAATATGTTGATTCTGATCGTGAAAATGGATTTCGATCGCATGGTTCTGTGATCAGAATGTTGAGCTGTTGCTTAAGAGTTGTGATAGATTGCCTAGGAATAAATAACACCATTCTTTTCATATGCATTTGCATTGTAAGGATAATGTTTTTCCGCAAATTTTAAAATAAAAGAACAAATTCTAATTTTATTTATTTTAAATATCCTCACAGTGGCATTTGTGAAAAAATTGTTGTTTATTGCAATATTGGAAAATGAATTTGATTCTTTCATTTGTGGTAGTGTCATAATTTACCAAATAAGGAAAGATTCTCATCACCTAAGTTTTAATTGGACCGAAACTTGGAATCATGCAAGTTATAGTGTATGATGAATGAGAATTTTCATCTTTAGGAAATTAAGACTAATTCATTGGGAAACTAAGACTAATTGGATCGAAACTTGGAATCATGCAAGTTATAGTGTATGATGAATGAGAATTTTCATCTTTGGGAAATTAAGACTAATTCTTTGTTCACATGTATATGTGAGTCAAGTGAATGACAAAGGGTAGACCTTTTGTGAGAAGAGGATATTTGTGACATATTAATATATTATAAGTTCTAATATATTAATATGAAATCATATTATTTAATTAGTATTGATCTAGAATTAATTTGGAATTAATTTAGTGATCAAAAGAGAGTAATTCAATATACGGGGATTGATTGTGTAAATCATTCATTCATATGTATGTGGGCTTATAATCCATGATTCCTTATGTTGGGTTTAATCCATGTGGTGACCCATGGATACTCCATGGAGGTTAAAACCCATGGAGCATAAGGAATTGGTAAAGTCATGAGTTACGTAGTGTAACCCTAATACCCATACTATATAAAGACCCTATTGGTTGGTGAAATTGGCACTAGTGCATAGACAAGAGGGCAAGCCGTTTTCTAGAGTCCATGTATTTCTTCTCATGGTTATTCCAAATGTTGGTGATGTTGTGTGAACCATTTGAGGTGTCACACTTAGGGTACTAGGCTCTTGAGCTCCATGGAATCAAGCTACATCAAAAGGTATGTATTCTACCTAGTTTTTGTTATACTAGTACTTATGATTATATGCTAGTTAGGGTAATACCTTGGAAACTTCAAGTTTGCATGTATAATAGAAAAAACATAGATCCAAGGTATTTAGGGTAGCATGTACATCATAGGAGTGTTAGAATGCTCAAAACCCAACACCGATGTCGGCCGACAGTTTCACATGGAATTGGTATCAGGATCTAAATGATGCAATAACACTAAATGAGTTATGGCAATTATACTCAAGTATTGGTTCTATGGACATTCCTCCATAATCTTCTTTTGATTTTAGGTTTATGTTAAACCCGGATGCATGTTGTAGCGTCAACACTATAAGTAGATGTATAGATGCGAAAATCAACCACTACTGTAACGCCTGCAGATTCTGGCTAGTCAATTTAGAAATAATAAGCGTTAACAGTGACTTTTGATAGAATATTATTTTGAATAAATAATATTAACTAAGTTATAGTATATGTCATAAGGGTTCCAAACATATAAAGAACATTAAAATCCGAGTTATAACAAAGAAGCCATGACCTATCGAAGTTTTACGGCAAAACCAGCACAACACTAGGAATCGTAAAAAATGAGTTTATGATAAAATAATTTTTATCCTTATGGATCTAAAATAAAGCCATAGTATATGTTAAACCAAGAACATACATAAAAAAGAACGTCCAAATCTGACTTTGTATGAGGAAGTTATGATTTTTCTAAGATTTAGCATAGCAGTGCACAACCTAGAAATCGAATTTTAGATCGATCGATTTTTAGCCAACACAACCTAAATGAGAATCGAATACCTCATTAATAGGTAATCAACGATATAAAGACAGTCGAAAACGGACGTTGGATGAAAAGGTTATGAATTTTTAACGGATTTTAGCTGTCTAAGTCTGTTAAAATGTAACTTTAAAAATAAAGTCAAAATTAGCAAACAGAGTCTAAACGAAAGTTGTAGATCCCGTCGACACCTACGCATAAATATAAATAACATCAAAAATGGAGCTCATATGCGAAATTTACGGATTTTAGAAGATAGTTAGTTTTTGAAGTAATCTGCGAGTGATACGTGGCACGATCTGAACCACTGCTTCTTCACCACGTCTTGCCACCAGATGGTGACATGTGGCATGGGAACACCTAGTATTCAGCTAAGAAACGCCCTACATTCAGCCTTCAGACATCCTATAAATAGAAGACGCAAATCACTCCATTCTTTACATCTTTCTTACCCATTCTCTCCCAAACACCCCCAAACCCTCTAGGCTTTTCCCAAGCACCTCCAAGGTGTTAGAAGCGAGCCTTGAAGCTATGGAAATCCCCAAGAAGAAGAGCTTTTGGCTCAAGAGCTCTTCCCGAGCAGAGCCCGATTCCTTGCTAAACCCCTTTTTAAGTGAGTTATGCTTACCCTATTTGAAGTATAGATTATGTTTAAGTTCAATATCGTTATTATGAAGTTATAATATATATATATATATATATATATATATATATATATATATATATATATATATATAAAATATAAAAAGTGTTATTATAATATCTTTTCATTACTCGCGGTACGGGGCCACAAAAGGGTTGTTGGATTTCAGAAGTGTTATAATGCCAAAATGGTTTTGCACTATGGAGTTTCATGTCTGGCCCCTTTCTGTACATAGTAGTAGAAAAGTATTGTTTAACACTTATAAAGAAATAATCGTTTGTAAATAGTCGCAATAGATATTAGACTAAAATCTAGTGGTAATAATACTAGGTTTCGTCAAAGGAAAATATAATCGTTAAAAAGCGAAGCGCTGTCCGAGTTTGGAATCATCACTTTAACAAGTGAGTGCATAGTTACTTTCATCTTACACATAGATATGAAGTATTAATGTGAATTATGTGTTATGTGTGCATATTATATGTGTTCTTTATATTTGTGTTGGATGAACAAAATGTACATGTTTTACTTGATTTAAACTGTATATGTATTTTATACCTATAAAAATATTGGGTAATGATGGGTAGATGAATGATGAGAAATGAAAGATGAAATAGATGAACATTGGCAGCTATGAACTTAGTTCCTGATAGATAAATCCTGACAGCTATGGACTTAGTGCCAAATAGACAAACCACGAAAACTATGGAATTAGTGTCTTATAAGTGAATGTTGGAAGCTATGGACTTAGTGCCTTATTGGATAAACATAGGCAACTATAGACTTAGTGCCTACCAGATAAATATTGGCAGCTATGGACTCAATGCATTTTAGATAAACGTTGACAACTATGGACTTAGTGTCTAACAGATAACATCTATAACTATAGACTTAGTGCCTGTTATATAAACCCTGACAATCCTTAGGAATAAATATTGAGGAATAGATGATTCTTAAGTAAGATACTTAAGAATAAAGAAGATAATGGGGATTGATAATTGGGATAATTGTTTGATGATGAAACATAATAACTTTATTATTGTGGGTTGAAAACCCTATGTACTCACTATGTTTCCCAACCTGACCCACTCAGTTTATTTGTATCACATATATTAATACAAAGCTATATTAATACGAAGCTACATTACACTGGGAAATTAAAGGAGATGTAAATCACTAATGTATATAAGGTTTGTTTATGCTTATGTTTGACGATGATATCTCAAAGTTTTAATATAAACATAATACATTTATTTGGAAATGCTTTGATAATATATTTATCATGTTTTTTGGGAACAAATTCTGCAATATTATTCGTAAAAAGGAATACTTTGATTTTCAAATAAGCATAAATAAATTTTTCAAAATAACCCTGAATTTGGGGATGTCATAACTACCGAGGTCCAATAACTTTTGGGAAAAAATGGTGCCATTAAAAGTTAGATGTTTCATATGGAGGGCTTCATTGTCTAGAATTCCTATAGCCACGTCACTAGCTGATAGAGGCATAGCAGTCCCCAATCAACCGTGTCAGTTCTGCAACAATGAATCTAAAACGGCCGACGATCTACTAGTAAAATGTGACTTTGCAAAAGGAGTTCATGAATGGATCTTCAAATGGTCTGTATCAACACACAAATTTTTTCTAATTTTAGGGAGTTCATTGAATTTGCAGCATCTTGGGGGAACTGTCCAAGGGAAAGAACAATCTTCAAATCCATTGTGTATTTTTTACAGTGGAACGTATGGACTACAAGGAATGACAGATTATTCAAGGAATTGAGAATCCCTCATACAAAGGTAGCATATAATGTTATATCCATCCCCTATATGTGGTGCAAACATAGAAGTAAGCTTGGGTGCGGATGTTAAGTGGATTTAAGTATCTCACTATTCTCTCACTTTATTTCTAATATGTAATTTCATTTGGACCTTTGTATATTTTGCGCTTTGCACCTTAGCTTCTTGATAAGTGTTGCTATTTTAATATATTTATCTCTTGCTGCTTCAAAAAAAAAATGATGTGAAAGAATAGAAATATGGTTGTGTGATTACGTTTAAGATCTTATATTTAAAGGGAAATTTTATATGTACTTCTCCAAAATGTTTTGTGTATCTTTTTGTAAGTGGAATAGTATCTGTATATCCCTACAATTTGATCATTTATATGAATGAAGGGTATGTATAATAACACCAGATGAAAAAAACAAATTCTTATTTGTATTGTAAAACCATCATGATGTCTTGTCATTAATTAGTACAATTATTAAAATCAACAAACACTAGTTAATCAACAAACACATAAGATAATGTTCGACTATATTAAACCATATTTTCCATGGTTTTATATTTTGTTGCACTTATATGTACGATTATCTATGATACGACATTCACTTGTGTGTTTTTATGTAGCATTAATGCTATTAGACGTTTGGGTCTCAAAATCCTTATTTGGATCGTAAAATCCTCCTTCTATCTTGTCATTAATACAATCATTAAATTCAACAACCAAAAGATAATGTTTGATTAGATTGATTTAGTTTTTTTAATGACTACATTGTCTAAATTAATTTAAAAAAAGAGTTTTATTTTTATTTTTTTTAAGGATGAAAGATAGTTTTTATTAAAAGTCTAACAAAGTGGTTGGTCAAACCACAAAATCATAAGATTAAATTAAAGGGAAAATGAAAAGGGTATTGAAGTTTCGAAGACATTAAAAAAATATCATTTTTGTTTTTTTAGTAAAGAAAATACCATTAAAGTATATTTTTGGTACACATGATATTGTTTAAATAAAACATTGTAGTGACCGATTATCTCAAGTAAATAGAAAAATGATTTAAAATTGTAATGAAAATTTCAAAATGTTCAAAAAGTACCATTCTCATATTTTTAATGCAAATATCATTGAAGTATACAATTTGTATACAAAATACCAACGGAAGTACATATTAAATACAAAAAGAAATACTATTGCAGTTTCCAAAATATACAAAAAAAAAATACCATTATTATTTTGTCAAAACACATTTTGTCAACTTATTTGTTTACCAAATTATGTAGAACAAAGCCATGTAAATGCACCAATATATAAGTTCACAACATTTGTGCACTCTCTTTCATTCTCTCACTCGATCGTTCTTAGAATAACACGAGAAGTAAATGGGTAATAACATCACTTGATGAAACTCACTCTTGTCGTCATGAAATAGCCATTATAGAAGTAACACATGTATGTGTCACTCATGACACGCCTTGATATGGGTTTTGGGCACATCCCTGGCTATAAACCATCATTTCGTTACTAAAAATCATCTCAACAAAAAGTTTGTGTTTAATTGGAACTCAATTGTTCAACCAATATATATATATATATATATATATATATATATATATATATATATATATATATATATATATATATATATATATATATATAAAAGGTTATTGAAATGTCTCCGGACCACACCCATTAGTTTTTTTGGTGGTTGTTGGCACAAAAATGCCCACATATATATATATATATATATATATATATATATATATATATATATATATATATATATATATATATATATATAAAGTATGTTCAATCGGGAATATTTTCTATTGCGAGAACATTTGAGAACAAATTTAAACCACACAAATTTTTTTTAATTAAAATCAAAAAATAAAATTTGTATAAATAAAAATATATTAAAATGAAAACACTACCCATATAACTTCTCTTCCCAACTCTATCGACACTAAAGCTACACCACTGGTGCACCACAAACACCACCAGGCATTGTCGTTTCCGGAACCACCGTAAATGTCTGGCCAAAACCACCGTAACACACACACACACACTCTCTCTCTCTCTCTCTCTCTATATATATATATATATATATATATATATATATATATATATATATATATATATATATATATATATATATATATGTTCAAATGACTTTTACAGCCAAAAGCATGACTTTCACTCTTACCATCTCTACTTCCATCGCTGACCATGGCCAAACGCTATTACTTTTTCGATCATTCACTTGGGCTTTCGAAAAGGTGATTACGAACGATTCAACATTGAGGCAATTTTGGAGTCACTAGAATCCAATGTATGTTTTAACAACATTGCTACAGATCCTCTGGTGATCGGTTCTCTAGAGTTTATCCAGATCGATCCAACTTCGTATGACCTCGTTTTATCCGGTAACGACTCTTCAGTTCTCTTGAATTATGATCGGTTGGCTTTTGATTCGATCTATCTATTTCTATTGTTCACTGAATTTTATGGTCAAGCAAGGGAAAACAACCAATTAAAGCAAAAAAGAGGAAGAACGATCTATGCACATAAGGTGCTCGATGAAATGCATGTAAGAAGGATCGACTTGTTGTTGCTGTTTTTCACATCAGGCTCAACCTTTCATTTTCTTTTCTCGATTTCTGGATGATGGTCGACCCCTTTGAAAAGTCAACAAACACCCGATAGGTTAGATTCAACATTTGAATGTGATATTGTTTCTCTTATTTCATACGATATGCAAGATAGAACAACAGACCTCCTACTATTCAAACATGATCTTGACGGGAAAAGGAAATTTGGAATATGAATTGCCCATGGATGCAAAGCTTGATTATCTAGTCTATCTTTACTTTGCTGAAATTGATTTAAGTGTGAATCAAAAGGGGAAAAGGGTGTTTCACATGATTATAATTGATGATCTTTTACCAAAATCGTGTTTATCAGTTTGAGAATCTGGAACAGTTGATTCATGGGATGTATATGTGACATCCCCAAAATCACGGCCAGAAAAGACCGATTTTGTTTATGCTTTATAAAAATCAGAGTACTTCATTTTATAAAAAGGTTGCGGAATTTGTTCCCAGAAAAAACACGATAAATACGTTATTAAAACATTTTCGAAGAAACGTATTTTTATTCATCTTAAAACGTTTGGGATGTCATCGTTAATACAGAAACATAAGAATAAACAGAACTTACAATTATTTACACTAGTGATCTATATCTCTTTAAATCTCTCAGTGTAATGTCACTTCATATCGCCACCTGTGATGTAAATAAACTGAGTGGGTCAGGTTGGGAAACCTGGTGAGTACATAGGGTTTTCAACCCACAATAATATAGTTATTATGTTTAAACAATCAAACAATCAACCCAATTACCCATCCCCATTATCTTCTTTTAGTCTTCCCTAAAGATATTATCTCAAGGGTCATCTCCTATATCATATTTACTTCTCATCTCCTTACATCGTATTTCCTTATATGATTGTTCCTACGAACTTTACCTAAGGATCATCGCCTACATTGCATAGACAATACTAATCCGGGGATTATTCCCTCAATATGTGTCTAGCAAGAGTTAGGGTATCATCGCATGATTACGAAGCCACAACATCGCCTGGACTTGTAAATCATGATAAGGGTTAGTCTATCATCACATGAATACGTAGCCACAACATCGCCTAGACTCGTAATTCATAATAAGGGTTAGACTATCATCGCATGAATACGTAGTTACAACATCGCCTGAACTCGTAATTCATCACCTATCTCTCATTATTTTATTTCATCACTCACCAACTATTTCATCTACTCATGTTTTATCCCAACATATTTGTAGATATAAAATAAATATACACATTAAATCATTTAAAACATGTATAAATCATTTATCCAGTATAGACAACAAGTATTCAAACAATATGCACACATAGCACGTAATTTATATTAAAATACTTCATATCTATGTGTAAGATGAAAGGGAACTATGCACTCACCTGATAGGTGGTGACTCAACACTCGGACGGCGCTTCGATACTCTCAAAACAACTTTCCTTCGATAAAACCTAGTACCAGTACCACTAGGGTTTAGTCTAACGATAACCGTGACTAATTAATAGTCTGACTATTATTATTATTATATAAGCGTTAAATAACACTCAATATAACTCATAATAATAGCCCAAATAATTATTTTCAGGTCCTAATAATGTTACTATAATTAATTAGAAGCTATATTAAAACTAGCGTAGGCGTAGCTCACTTACAGCGGGTTTTTCGCAAAACCAGGCTTCGCTGGAGCAGCGTTTCCCGAGCCGAAAGGCTCATTTCTCGGGACTCCGGGAGCCTTGGGGCTTCCTTCGGGTGCTAGGGGGTTTACCTAGGCTTTTAGGGGGCTAGAGAGAGAGTCTAGAGAGAGAAAGAATAGTTTAGGAAGGTGTGAAGAATGAGGGAACCCGGTACCTCTATTTATAGGGGAGGAATCTGATGGATTCGTCGAGTCTGAGTCATGACTCGTCGAGTTGGTCCATGTGGTGGCCTTCTGGTGGTGCCACGTGTCCAATTCTGGTGGTGCCACGTCACCCCTATCGCGTATCAGCCTTCAAACTTAGAAAAATCATAACTTTCGCATACGAGCTTCATTTTCGACGTTCTTTATATCCACACGTAGGTAAAATCAAGATCTAAAACTTTCATTTAGACTCCGTCAGCTAATTCTCGACCGATCTCAAATTTAATAGTAGGAGGCGTCTAGACTGTTAAATGACCGCGAAGAGTTCATAACTCTTTCATCCGGACTCCGTTTTCGTCTTTCTTTTTACCGTTGAGTTCCTATTAATGAGACCTTCAACTCTCATTTAGGTCGCATAAGCCAAAAACCACTCGAACTAAAATTCGAGTTTCGGGTCGTGCACTGCTAAGCCGAATCTTAGAAAAATCATAACTTCTTCATACGAAGTCAGATTTGGGCGTTCTTTTTATCGATGTTCGTAGTTTAATATGTTCTATGACTTTTGTTTAGATTGCTAAGGCTAAAAAGTCTTCTATCGTAAATTCACTATTTACGTCTCCCAGTGTCGTGCCGGTTTTGCCGTAAAACTTCGGCGGGCCATAACTTCTTCGTTATAACTCGGATTTCGGCATTCTTTATATGTACGGAAACCTTGTGACATATTCTACAACTTGGTTAAGATTATTCATTCTAAATAATCTTTTGTTGAAAAGTCATTTTCGACCCCTATTGTCTCTAAATTGACTAGCCCGGCTCTGCGGGCGTTACAATTATCTCCCCCTTAGGATGATTACGTCCCGGAATCATCAACGAAACAGGGCTCGTATAATGAATCCATACGTTATCTCTTCATCCTAGGTAATAATTATAACTTCTACATTCCTTCAAGTCTATCTCTTAATCTCATTGACTGTAAGAGTATTCGATCGTGCACCTGCTCTCTACCACAGGCTAGATTCCCAATTATGACCTTCAAGTCACAATCTCAATCCTTACTGGATACGAACTTGAGATGATTTCTTTTATTACTACTATGGATCGATGTGTCATATTCTAATGACCTATCATCGTATGTTGCAACACTTAGACTTAGGTCTCTTAGAGTTAAACAAGCTATGCCTTCCTTCATGTTCTAATGTGATATAATCACACTTTAACATTTGGCATTTCTAGCTACCAACTTCTGTAACAACGAGTGTGATACTTCTATTGATCGCTTTGATTTCAACCGTTTGGTTTAAGTCGGACGCTACATCAAACTTGGTTCTCTAAACCATGTAACCTATTCATCGTAGTTGGACTCAATGGGATATGACCACTAGGGTCAGAATATCAGCAATCTTCTTAGTCATTACCGAAACAATGGTAACAACACACTTGAATAAAACGAAATCAATTACTAGCTTCTTGGTAACCTTGTGACTTTCCCTGATCCAAGTGTGAGTCCTTTGCTTCCGGTAGTATAGGCCTCTACTACCATTCACACCTACTCATACTCGTCCCAAGTATTGTCCCGCAGTTTCTCCAAGTCACCATACAAGAAAAACAACTTAACACATCAGATAACAAAACAAAGGTTTTATAAAAGCGTTAAATAACACTCAATATAACTCATAATAATAGCGCAAATAATAATTTTCAGGTCCTAATAATGTTACTATAATTAATTAGAAGCTATATTAAAACTAGCGTAGGCGTAGCTCACTTACAACGGGTTTTTCGCAAAACCGGGCTTCGCTGGAGCAGCATTTCCTGAGCCGAAAGGCTCATTTCTCGGGACTCCGGGAGCCTTGGGGCTTCCTTCGGGTGCTAGGGGGTTTACCTAGGCTTTTAGGGGGGTTAGGGGGCTAGAAAGAGAGTCTAGAGAGAGAAAGAATAGTTTAGGAAGGTGTGAAGAATGAGGGAACCCGGCACCTCTATTTATAGGGGAGGAATCTGATGGACTCGTCGAGTCTGAGTCATGACTCGTCGAGTTGGTCCATGTGGTGGCCTTCTGGTGGTGCCACGTGTCCAATTCTGGTGGTGCCACGTCACCCCCTATCACGTATCAGCCTTCAAACTTAGAAAAATCATAACTTTCGCATACGAGCTCCGTTTTCGACGTTCTTTATATCCACGCGTAGGTAAAATCAAGATCTACCACTTTCGTTTAGACTCTGTCAGCTAATTCTTGACCGATCTCAAATTTAACAGTAGGAGGCGTTTAGAGTGTTAAATGACCGCGAAGAGTTCATAACTCTTTCATCCGGACTCCGTTTTCGTCTGTCTTTTTACCGTTGAGTTCCTATTAATGAGACCTTCAACTCTCATTTAGGTCGCATAAGCCAAAAACCGCTCGAACTAAAATTCGAGTTTCGGGCCGTGCACTACTAAGCCGAATCTTAGAAAAATCATAACTTCTTCATACGAAGTCAGATTTGGGTGTTCTTTTTATCGATGTTCTTAGTTTAACATATTCTACGATTTTTGTTTAGATTGCTAAGGCTAAAAAGTCTTCTATCGTAAATTCACTATTTACGTCTCCCAGTGTCGTGCTGGTTTTGCCGTAAAACTTCGGCGGGCCATAACTTCTTCGTTATAACTCGGATTTCGGCATTCTTTATATGTACGGAAACCTTGTGACATATTCTACAACTTGGTTAAGATTATTCATTCTAAATAATCTTTTGTTGAAAAGTCATTTTCGACCCCTATTGTCTCTAAATTGACTAGCCCGGCTCTGCGGGCGTTACAATTATCTCCCCCTTAGGATGATTACGTCCCGGAATCATCAACGAAACAGGGCTCGTATAATGAATCCATACGTTATCTCTTCATCCTAGGTAATAATTATAACTTCTACATTCCTTCAAGTCTATCTCTTAATCTCATTGACTGTAAGAGTATTCGATCGTGCACCTGCTATCTACCACAGGCTAGATTCCCAATTATGACCTTCAAGTCACAATCTCAATCCTTACTGGATACGAACTTGAGATGATTTCTTTTATTACTACTATGGATCGATGTGTCATATTCTAATGACCTATCATCGTATGTTGCAACACTTAGACTTAGGTCTCTTAGAGTTAAACAAGCTATGCCTTCCTTCATGTTCTAATGTGATATAATCACACTTTAACATTTGGCATTTCTAGCTACCAACTTCTGTAACAACGAGTGTGATACTTCTATTGATCGCTTTGATTTCAACCGTTTGGTTTAAGTCGGACGCTACATCAAACTTGGTTCTCTAAACCATGTAACCTATTCATCGTAGTTGGACTCAATGGGATATGACCACTAGGGTCAGAATATCAGCAATCTTCTTAGTCATTACCGAAACAATGGTAACAACACACTTGAATAAAACGAAATCAATTACTAGCTTCTTGGTAACCTTGTGACTTTCCCTGATCCAAGTGTGAGTCCTGTGCTTCCGGTAGTATAGGCCTCTACTACCATTCACACCTACTCATACTCGTCCCAAGTATTGTCCCGCAGTTTCTCCAAGTCACCATACAAGAAAAACAACTTAACACATCAGATAACAAAACAAAGGTTTTATAAAAGCGTTAAATAACACTCAATATAACTCATAATAATAGCGCAAATAATTATTTTCAGGTCCTAATAATGTTACTATAATTAATTAGAAGCTATATTAAAACTAGCGTAGGCGTAGCTCAATTACAACGGGTTTTTCGCAAAACCGGGCTTCGCTGGAGCAGCATTTCCTGAGCCGAAAGGCTCATTTCTCGGGACTCCGGGAGCCTTGGGGCTTCCTTCGGGTGCTAGGGGGTTTACCTAGGCTTTTAGGGGGGTTAGGGGGCTAGAAAGAGAGTCTAGAGAGAGAAAGAATAGTTTAGGAAGGTGTGAAGAATGAGGGAACCCGACACCTCTATTTATAGGGGAGGAATCTGATGGATTCGTCGAGTCTGAGTCATGACTCGTCGAGTTGGTCCATGTGGTGGCCTTCTGGTGGTGCCACGTGTCCAATTCTGGTGGTGCCACGTCAACCCCTATCACGTATCAGCCTTCAAACTTAGAAAAATCATAACTTTCGCATACGAGCTCCGTTTTCGACGTTCTTTATATCCACGCGTAGATAAAATCAAGATCTACCACTTTCGTTTAGACTCTGTCAGCTAATTCTTGACCGATCTCAAATTTAACAGTAGGAGGCGTTTAGAGTGTTAAATGACCGCGAAGAGTTCATAACTCTTTCATCCGGACTCCGTTTTCGTCTGTCTTTTTACCGTTGAGTTCCTATTAATGAGACCTTCAACTCTCATTTAGGTCGCATAAGCCAAAAACCGCTCGAACTAAAATTCGAGTTTCGGGCCGTGCACTACTAAGCCGAATCTTAGAAAAATCATAACTTCTTCATACGAAGTCAGATTTGGGTGTTGTTTTTATCGATGTTCTTAGTTTAACATATTCTATGACTTTTGTTTAGATTTCTAAGGCGAAAAAGTCTTCTATCGTAAATTCACTATTTACGTCTCCCAGTGTCGTGCTGGTTTTGCCGTAAAACTTCGGCGGGCCATAACTTCTTCGTTATAACTCGGATTTCGGCATTCTTTATATGTACGGAAACCTTGTGACATATTCTACAACTTGGTTAAGATTATTCATTCTAAATAATCTTTTGTTGAAAAGTCATTTTCGACCCCTATTGTCTCTAAATTGACTAGCCCGGCTCTGCGGGCGTTACAATTATCTCCCCCTTAGGATGATTACGTCCCGGAATCATCAACGAAACAGGGCTCGTATAATGAATCCATACGTTATCTCTTCATCCTAGGTAATAATTATAACTTCTACATTCCTTCAAGTCTATCTCTTAATCTCATTGACTGTAAGAGTATTCGATCGTGCACCTGCTATCTACCACAGGCTAGATTCCCAATTATGACCTTCAAGTCACAATCTCAATCCTTACTGGATACGAACTTGAGATGATTTCTTTTATTACTACTATGGATCGATGTGTCATATTCTAATGACCTATCATCGTATGTTGCAACACTTAGACTTAGGTCTCTTAGAGTTAAACAAGCTATGCCTTCCTTCATGTTCTAATGTGATATAATCACACTTTAACATTTGGCATTTCTAGCTACCAACTTCTGTAACAACGAGTGTGATACTTCTATTGATCGCTTTGATTTCAACCGTTTGGTTTAAGTCGGACGCTACATCAAACTTGGTTCTCTAAACCATGTAACCTATTCATCGTAGTTGGACTCAATGGGATATGACCACTAGGGTCAGAATATCAGCAATCTTCTTAGTCATTACCGAAACAATGGTAACAACACACTTGAATAAAACGAAATCAATTACTAGCTTCTTGGTAACCTTGTGACTTTCCCTGATCCAAGTGTGAGTCCTGTGCTTCCGGTAGTATAGGCCTCTACTACCATTCACACCTACTCATACTCGTCCCAAGTATTGTCCCGCAGTTTCTCCAAGTCACCATACAAGAAAAACAACTTAACACATCAGATAACAAAACAAAGGTTTTATATAAGCGTTAAATAACACTCAATATAACTCATAATAATAGCGCAAATAATTATTTTCAGGTCCTAATAATGTTACTATAATTAATTAGAAGCTATATTAAAACTAGCGTAGGCGTAGCTCACTTACAACGGGTTTTTCGCAAAACCGGGCTTCGCTGGAGCAGCATTTCCTGAGCCGAAAGGCTCATTTCTCGGGACTCCAGGAGCCTTGGGGCTTCCTTCGGGTGCTAGGGGGTTTACCTAGGCTTTTAGGGGGGTTAGGGGGCTAGAAAGAGAGTCTAGAGAGAGAAAGAATAGTTTAGGAAGGTGTGAAGAATGAGGGAACCCGACACCTCTATTTATAGGGGAGGAATCTGATGGACTCGTCGAGTCTGAGTCATGACTCGTCGAGTTGGTCCATGTGGTGGCCTTCTGGTGGTGCCACGTGTCCAATTCTGGTGGTGCCACGTCACCCCCTATCACGTATCAGCCTTCAAACTTAGAAAAATCATAACTTTCGCATACGAGCTCCGTTTTCGACGTTCTTTATATCCACGCGTAGGTAAAATCAAGATCTACCACTTTCGTTTAGACTCTGTCAGCTAATTCTTGACCGATCTCAAATTTAACAGTAGGAGGCGTTTGGAGTGTTAAATGACCGCGAAGAGTTCATAACTCTTTCATCCGGACTCCGTTTTCGTCTGTCTTTTTACCGTTGAGTTCCTATTAATGAGACCTTCAACTCTCATTTAGGTCGCATAAGCCAAAAACCGCTCGAACTAAAATTCGAGTTTCGGGCCGTGCACTACTAAGCCGAATCTTAGAAAAATCATAACTTCTTCATACGAAGTCAGATTTGGGTGTTGTTTTTATCGATGTTCTTAGTTTAACATATTCTATGACTTTTGTTTAGATTTCTAAGGCGAAAAAGTCTTCTATCATAAATTCACTATTTACGTCTCCCAGTGTCGTGCTGGTTTTGCCGTAAAACTTCGGCGGGCCATAACTTCTTCGTTATAACTCGGATTTCGGCATTCTTTATATGTACGGAAAGCTTGTGACATATTCTACAACTTGGTTAAGATTATTCATTCTAAATAATCATTTGTTGAAAAGTCATTTTCGACCCCTATTGTCTCTAAATTGACTAGCCCGGCTCTGCGGGCGTTACAATTATCTCCCCCTTAGGATGATTACGTCCCGGAATCATCAACGAAACAGGGCTCGTATAATGAATCCATACGTTATCTCTTCATCCTAGGTAATAATTATAACTTCTACATTCCTTCAAGTCTATCTCTTAATCTCATTGACTGTAAGAGTATTCGATCGTGCACCTGCTCTCTACCACAGGCTAGATTCCCAATTATGACCTTCAAGTCACAATCTCAATCCTTACTGGATACGAACTTGAGATGATTTCTTTTATTACTACTATGGATCGATGTGTCATATTCTAATGACCTATCATCGTATGTTGCAACACTTAGACTTAGGTCTCTTAGAGTTAAACAAGCTATGCCTTCCTTCATGTTCTAATGTGATATAATCACACTTTAACATTTGGCATTTCTAGCTACCAACTTCTGTAACAACGAGTGTGATACTTCTATTGATCGCTTTGATTTCAACTGTTTGGTTTAAGTCGGACGCTACATCAAACTTGGTTCTCTAAACCATGTAACCTATTCATCGTAGTTGGACTCAATGGGATATGACCACTAGGGTCAGAATATCAGCAATCTCCTTAGTTATTACCGAAACAATGGTAACAACATACTTGAATAAAACGAAATCAATTACTAGCTTCTTGGTAACCTTGTGACTTTCCCTGATCCAAGTGTGAGTCCTGTGCTTCCGGTAGTATAGGCCTCTACTACCATTCACACCTACTCATACTCGTCCCAAGTATTGTCCCGCAGTTTCTCCAAGTCACCATACAAGAAAAACAACTTAACACATCAGATAACAAAACAAAGGTTTTATATAAGCGTTAAATAACACTCAATATAACTCATAATAATAGCGCAAATAATTATTTTCAGGTCCTAATAATGTTACTATAATTAATTAGAAGCTATATTAAAACTAGCGTAGGCGTAGCTCACTTACAACGGGTTTTTCGCAAAACCGGGCTTCGCTGGAGCAGCATTTCCTGAGCCGAAAGGCTCATTTCTCGGGACTCCAGGAGCCTTGGGGCTTCCTTCGGGTGCTAGGGGGTTTACCTAGGCTTTTAGGGGGGTTAGGGGGCTAGAAAGAGAGTCTAGAGAGAGAAAGAATAGTTTAGGAAGGTGTGAAGAATGAGGGAACCCGACACCTCTATTTATAGGGGAGGAATCTGATGGACTCGTCGAGTCTGAGTCATGACTCGTCGAGTTGGTCCATGTGGTGGCCTTCTGGTGGTGCCACGTGTCCAATTCTGGTGGTGCCACGTCACCCCCTATCACGTATCAGCCTTCAAACTTAGAAAAATCATAACTTTCGCATACGAGCTCCGTTTTCGACGTTCTTTATATCCACGCGTAGGTAAAATCAAGATCTACCACTTTCGTTTAGACTCTGTCAGCTAATTCTTGACCGATCTCAAATTTAACAGTAGGAGGCGTTTAGAGTGTCAAATGACCGCGAAGAGTTCATAACTCTTTCATCCGGACTCCGTTTTCGTCTGTCTTTTTACCGTTGAGTTCCTATTAATGAGACCTTCAACTCTCATTTAGGTCGCATAAGCCAAAAACCGCTCGAACTAAAATTCGAGTTTCGGGCCGTGCACTACTAAGCCGAATCTTAGAAAAATCATAACTTCTTCATACGAAGTCAGATTTGGGTGTTCTTTTTATCGATGTTCTTAGTTTAACATATTCTATGACTTTTGTTTAGATTTCTAAGGCGAAAAAGTCTTCTATCGTAAATTCACTATTTACGTCTCCCAGTGTCGTGCCGGTTTTGCCATAAAACTTCGGCGGGCCATAACTTCTTCGTTATAACTCGGATTTCGGCATTCTTTATATGTAAGAAAACCTTGTAACATATTCTACAAATTGGTTAAGATTATTCATTCTAAATAATCTTTTGTTGAAAAGTCATTTTCGACCCCTATTGTCTCTAAATTGACTAGCCCGGCTCTGCGGGCGTTACAATTATCTCCCCCTTAGGATGATTACGTCCCGGAATCATCAACGAAACAGGGCTCGTATAATGAATCCATACGTTATCTCTTCATCCTAGGTAATAATTATAACTTCTACATTCCTTCAAGTCTATCTCTTAATCTCATTGACTGTAAGAGTATTCGATCGTGCACCTGCTCTCTACCACAGGCTAGATTCCCAATTATGACCTTCAAGTCACAATCTCAATCCTTACTGGATACGAACTTGAGATGATTTCTTTTATTACTACTATGGATCGATGTGTCATATTCTAATGACCTATCATCGTATGTTGCAACACTTAGACTTAGGTCTCTTAGAGTTAAACAAGTTATGCCTTCCTTCATGTTCTAATGTGATATAATCACACTTTAACATTTGGCATTTCTAGCTACCAACTTCTGTAACAACGAGTTTGATACTTCTATTGATCGCTTTGATTTCAACCGTTTGGTTTAAGTCGGACGCTACATCAAACTTGGTTCTCTAAACCATGTAACCTATTCATCGTAGTTGGACTCAATGGGATATGACCACTAGGGTCAGAATATCAGCAATCTTCTTAGTCATTACCGAAACAATGGTAACAACACACTTGAATAAAACGAAATCAATTACTAGCTTCTTGGTAACCTTGTGACTTTCCCTGATCCAAGTGTGAGTCCTGTGCTTCCGGTAGTATAGGCCTCTACTACCATTCACACCTACTCATACTCGTCCCAAGTATTGTCCCGCAGTTTCTCCAAGTCACCATACAAGAAAAACAACTTAACACATCAGATAACAAAACAAAGGTTTTATATTATTTCTTGAAACGATTACATAGGTGTTCAAGTTCACCCTAGGCTATGCCTCTAATAGGCTACATCATACAATACTGTGGCTACTGCATAACTTGATCTTCGGATATGAAGTCCTCATCCTTGATTCCTCGCATGGTTTTCTGCTTCGTCGAGGATCATGTGAAATGCCCTTGGCCTTAGTGGTGTTTCTGGTCTTGCTGCTTTATTTTTCTTTGGGCAGTTCTTTGAAATATGCCCATCATTTCCACATTCGTAGCACTTCTTGTTGTCGAATGTACAATCTCTGGAATAGTGACCGGTCCTACCACACTTATTGTTGGGTTTTGAGCAATCTAACACTTCCTAAGTGTGCATGCAACCCTAATAAACCTTGGATCTATGTTTGTCAAAATACATGCAAAATAATAATTTTCCAAGGTTTATAACCTATCTAACATGGCATGGGGAACATTTCAACATAAAAGAGTTAGAAGAGATTACATACCTTTTGGTGAGTTTGGTTCTAAGGAGTTTGAGGGCCAAGCACCAATAGTGTGAATGCCTCAAATGGAATCACAAACACCACAAACTCTTGGAAAACTTTGATGAGAGTATACACCTTGTATAAATTCGGCCACACACATGCACACACACACACACTAGTTCACTAGTTTTCTCTTAAGCTCCATTTCATGCTCCATAAGCATGCTTATATAGTGTGCATGGTTAGGGTGAAACCCTAATAACCCATGTATTTTCCTTTTCCAAGGATCCATGGGTTAAAAGCTCCATGGATCATCCATGGACTTCCACATAAGCCTAGCCCATTAACAAATGAGTATTAGCCCACACTATATAAAACAAATAGCCCATAATTTAATTAGTATTCCTTTTAATCTCTAAATTAATTCATAATTAATTTAAGACTAAAACTAATTAAATAACGTAACTTCATATTAATATATTATAACTCATAATATATTAATAAACATATGTGTATAACTCTCATAAAATTATCCATAATAGTTTGGATGAGATGCAACCCAAATGGACCATGCCGGTCGGGTCAAGTATATACCAAATAAGTTATGGACTTAGACACCTTATCCAACAGACTCCCACTTGGATAAGTCTAATAACTATATTTGCCTATAACTTCAGGAACCAACCAACAATCGTAGCTCTCGAAAACTCCCTCGAACAATGAAGACTCTGTCGAACTATGAAGCGCCATTTTAGATAAGTGAGCACATAATCCTCTGTTCTCATGATATCAGCCGGACAAACACATGGAACTATGTCTTGCTTATTGTCTAGCAGTTGTTTCTCGATTTTCCGATTTGTTTGACGAAGAACTTCACTGAACACATCGGTTTAGTTCTGACCAGGCCTGGTATGGGTAAACACAAAATCATCGAGGGGCCCAGATATCGCTTCTATTTCTAGAAGGAACAGATAAACTTCGACTGATATGCTTGTTCTACTACTTATTGAATTGTACACAAAGGCACGTTTTATAACATCAAGTTACTGATGTGTTTACGTGCAATCAATGCACAACCAACTCATAGGTAACAACTCATATCTCTAGGTTTAAAGATTTATATGATGTTATCGTCTCACGATCACTCGAGATAAATTCCATGAAGTGATACAAGTGAGCGTGGGTTTATACCAATACTCATAACTTATGAGTACTCATGAATGTTGCAGCAACCATTGCCATGTCTAAACACCTTTAAGGCATCTACAAACCCAATTCATGACAATCTTGATTTATACCTACTTCCGACGTATGATCGATTGTGGAGGTTTGAATAAATTAATTATTCTGGAAGTCAAAACATGCAATTCTGAAACAATAGTAAATAATTGACAATGATAGTAACACTTTACTCATAAATAAATCACAAATTTTATTCATCATCAAACGTCGATTACATTTTACAAGTTTCAGGAAAACTATCTAATCTGTAAAACTAATATCGTCCCTCAGACCGATGCGTCTCGCATGCTGAAAATGCTTAACCCTCGTCAGTCCCTTCGTAAGGGGATCTGCAGGATTCTCATCCGACGATATCCTCCTTGTCACAAGGAGTCCTTCTTCAATCTTGTGTCTTATGAAGTGATATTTTCTGTCAATGTGTCGGGATCTGCCATGATCTCTTGGTTCCTTGGCTAAGGTAACCGCACCATTGTTGTCACAGAAAATCTCTATAGGTTCCTTAATAGCTGGTACAACTTCAAGGTCTCCGATGAAGTTCTTTAGCCATATCACCTCCTTCGCTGCTTTACTCGTTGCTATATACTCTGATTCACAAGTCGAATCAGCCACCGTCTCCTGCTTGGAACTCTTCCAAGAAATCGCCCCTCCATTTAAGGTAAAGATCCAGCCCGACTGAGAGCGGAAATTATCCCTATCAGTCTGAAAACCAGCATCACTATACCCTAATATTCTCAAGTCATCACTGCCACCAAGGGTAAGGATCCAATCCTTAGTCCTCCGCAGGTACTTGAGAATGTTCTTTACTACGGTCCAATGAGCCTTGCTAGGGTTCCCCTGATACCTGCTGACCATGCTCAAAGCAAATGCCACATCAGGATGGGTACAAGTCATAGCATACATGATCGAGCCAACTGCGGAAGCATATGGTAATTGGCTCATCTCAGCTATCTCTGCCTCTGTACTCGGACTCTGAGTCTTACTCAGTTTGGTATTGCTTTGGATTGGTAAATCTCCTTTCTTGGAATTCTCCATGTTGAACCTTTTCAACACCTTATCCAAGTAGATACTCTGACTAAGTCCAATTAGTCTTCTACTCCTTTCTCTTAATATCCTTATCCCTAGGATATAGGTAGCCTCCCCTAGGTCCTTCATAGCAAAGCACTTCCCAAGCCAGGACTTAACCTCCTGCAAGGTTGGGATGTCATTTCCTATGAGTAGTATGTCATCCACATACAGTACCAAGAAGCTAACTATACTCCCACTAGCTCTGAAATACACGCAAGACTCATCTTCGCTTCTCAAGAAGCCAAACTCTTTTACCTTCTCATCAAAACAAAGATTCCAGCTACGAGATGCTTGTTTTAATCCATAAATGGATTACTCAAGCTTGCATACTCTATTAGGGTACTCTGCATTGACAAAACCCTCTGGCTGATTCATGTACACATCCTCAGCTAACTTTCCATTAAGGAAAGCGGTTTTGACATCCATTTGCCATATTTCATAATCATGAAATGCTGCAATGGCTAACACAACCCTAATAGACTTAATCTTTGCTACCGGCGAAAAGGTTTCATCATAATCAATACCTTGAGTTTGAGTAAAACCCTTCGCAACCAGTCGAGCCTTATAAGTATGCACTTTTCCTTCCATGTCGGTCTTCTTCTTGAAGATCCATTTGCACCCGACTGTTTTACGGCCTGGTACATTGTCAACCAAGTTCCAAACTTGATTGTCATACATGGACTGTATCTCGCTGTCCATAGCCTCCTTCCATTTAGCAGACTCTGGGCCTGCCATGGCTTCCTTAACACTGCTAGGTTCATCCAAATTTACTAGTGTACTATCACTAATAAACGTATCACCTTCCGTAGTAATATGAAAACCATAATAAAACGAAGGTGTGTTCCTAACCCGTGTGGAACGCCTCGGAGGCACAGACTCGTCAGCTGGATCAACAGGAGTTTCCTCCTCAGGTTGATTGCTAGTGTCTGAGGTTCCTTCACCAATTGATTGTTGAATTTCTTCAAGATCAATCTGCCTCCCACTGTCTCCTTGGCTTATAAATTCTTTCTCGCGAAAGATCCCTCTTCATGCTACAAAGACCACATTCTCACTGGGTCTGTAGAAGAGGTAACCGAAGGATTTCTGTGGGTAGCCGATGAAAATACACCTTTTACTTCGGGGTTCAAGCTTATCATGAGTTTCACGCCTCACGAAGGCTTCGCAACCCCAAACTTTGATGTGGTCCAAATTGGGAACCTTCCCAGTCCACATCTCATGAGGTGTTTTGGTAACCTTCTTTGTAGGGACTAGATTAAGGATATGGGCGGCAGTCTCTAAGGCATACCCCCAAAAAGAGATTGGTAACGAAACTCGACTCATCATAGAGCGAACCATGTCCAACAAGGTTCGATTACGCCTCTCAGCTACACCATTCAGTTGTGGTGTCCTGGGAGGAGTCAATTGTGAGACAATCCCACACTCCTTAAGATAGTCAAGGAACTCGGTACTAAGATACTCACCACCTCGATCGGATCGAAGCATCTTAATGTTCCTGCCCAATTGATTTTCTACTTCCTGCTTGAATTCCTTAAACCTTTCAAAGGTTTCGGACTTGTGTTTGATTAAGTAGACATACCCATATCTACTAAAATCATCAATAAAAGTCACATAATACCGATTAGCGTCCCTTGTGGCGGTTTTGAATGGCCCACATACATCAGTATGTATTATGTCCAACAAACCCTCACCCCTCTCACAAGTTCCAGTGAAGGGTGATTTTGTCATTTTTCCAAGTAGACAAGATTCACAACTATCATCTGATTTAAGGTCAAATGATTCCAAGACTCCACTCTTTTGGAGTTGGCTTATGCGTTTCTTGTTTACATGTCCAAGACGACAATGCCACAATGATGCTTTATCTAGGCTAGTAGAAGAATCAATATACAACACATTATTTCCTAAGTTGTCTACAATCGACACAGTTTCATACACGCCATCACAAGGTAATGCTTTAAAATAAAACACATTATTAAAGAAAGCATTAATACCACCACATTCATTATCAAACGAAAAGGTAAAACCTTGTTTGTACAAAGCATGAAAAGAAATAATATTCCTCACCATTTCAGACGAGTACACACATTTATTCAAATCTAATTTTAACCCATTATTAAGCAACAAAGTATAAACTCCAATCTTGGAAACAGGTGAAGCCTTCCTATTCCCCATGATTAAGTTTATCTTCCCGTGCTCCACATCCTCACTTCTTCTTAGGCCCTGCAAATCAGAACATATGTGAATACCACATCATGTATCAAGCACCCAAGAGTTAGAATATGTTGAGTAATTAGACAATATAGTGTAAATACCTGCATAGGTGGGTTTCACTTTCCCATCCTTTAGATCCTGCAAGTACTTAGGGCAGTTTCGCTTCCAGTGTGCCTTTTCATGGCAATAAAAGCATTCAGCATCCTTGGGAATGGCAGAAGGAGTGACAGAACCGTTCTTAGTCTTTGATGAGGAGCCTTCAAGAGACTTTCCCTTGGTACCCTTCGAAGGGTGCTTCCTCATTTTCCCTTTGCCTTGCCCAATAGCTAAAACAGGGGTAGAAGTCGGAGTAGGAGTAGTAGAGGTAACAACCGCTTTACCCTTAAGACCGGTTTCAGCGGTCTTCAAGAGTCCTTGAAGCTTGCTGAGGGTAACTTCCTCCTTGTTCATATGATATGTCATTCGAAAATGATCATAACAAGAAGGCAAGGAGTGCAAAATGATGTCAATTGCCAACTCCTCGAGGATGTTAACATTCAGCTTCAGCAAACGGTCCACATACCTTTGCATCTTTTGCATGTGGCCCGTGACGGATTCACCGTCCTTCATGCGGGTAGTTATTATGGAGGAGATTATTTCATACCGCTCCTGACGAGCACTCTGATGGTACCTTTCCATCAGGTCTTGGTGCATCTCAAAAGGGTAGAAATCTTCATACGACTTTTGGAGCTCGGTTGTCATCGTGGTCATCATGATACATGCCACCTTAGTAGCATCTCTCTCATGAGTCCTGAATTCAGCGATCTCCTCAGGAGTAGCAGTAGACTCATCAAGTTCTTTTAACTCCTTATTGAGGACATATTCCTTCTCCTCGTAACGAGTAACCATCCTGATGTTCCTAATCCAATCCATGAAGTTGGAACCATCAAAGATGACCCTCCCACAAAGATTCATGAGAGAGAAAGAACCAGTTGGGTTAGAGCCTGAAGCATTAGTGTTGGAAGACATCTGAAAGAAGAAAGTAAGTTTAGATTAGATATTTAGGATCCTTAATAAGACACCCAAATGTAATATTAAGGCTAGGATCCAATCACAATATATTACACTTAGAAGAGGGATGCCGTAATCTAAGTAATAATATAATTGAAAGGTAGGTGAATGACGATTCACCAATTTCCACCATGAAAACGAAATGATTAATTAGGTTTAATTGGATTTGAAATTCCTAGATTCTTTTGAGATTCATTGAACTTTTCAATGGCATGTTTCAATCTCGATTGTGCCCTTCAAGTTTTGTGACTGGGATGCCGAGGATCACAAAACAAGGTGTGAATAACCATGCTAATTCACTTGGTACTCTTAATATTATCACCTAATCAATGTGCCGGTTAACCACACACGCTCCATTGATCTATGACAAACATTAAGTCACCCTTCGTGATCCTTACTAGTCCTAGTTAGTGTGCCGGTTAACCACACACGCTCCACCAACGACTTGGTAAGGTACAAAGTGTGAATTCCATGGATTAGCACCATGTTCACATTTTCCTAAAATAACTAAGATTGGGAATTAAAAGAGTTTAGTTATTTTATAATATTCATTATACTTTTAATGAGGATTTAAAGTCATTGTTCTACCCGTTCGGCTAACGACCCTCCACCGATCAAGCAAGCGGTGGGTGAGAGTATACACCCATTAAGTCGCCATTTTATAGGCAACAACCTTATACCCACCTTATAGACCGGCTTCGTGAATGAGGCTTACTAACGGTAAAACGACTTATTCTTATACATATATATAATAATTAACCATTAATGTCATAAATAGTATAAGGGTTGAATTTTAACTATTAAAACTCTAAGGTTTGGAATTAAAGTTTATTAAAGTGTGTGAAACTTTACAAATTCCAAAACTTGAGGGCAAGTTTTGTAACTTTGCAAAACTCTTCATTTCATATCTTATGAATTAAAGGTTCATAAAAATGAAGACCCTTCATTTTCATGTAACTTATGTGTTTTAAGTGTGTATTAAATGAAAGTGACCTTTGGTAATCCATAACTTGAGGACAAATTATGGACTCCATTAAAACACATAAATGATAAAGAATTAATCCTAAACAATTCAGCAAATAATTCCTATCATTTTCTAAATTCATAAGAACATGAACATGATCATCAAAAATTCAAGAATTATATGAACACATAAAATCATGGAATTTTGATATATGCTATTGTAAATGGATTAGAACAACCATTACACCAACTAAAATAAGTTTTATAACACCAAAACAATTTAGGGTAATGTTTCTAGTCCATTTCCAGCAGCAAAAGTCGAGAATCTGCACTCTTTCGATCCTACTCGTCGAGTGCATGAACTGACTCGTCGAGTAGGTTGAATTTTGCCTTGGACTCGTCGAGTCCCCCCAATGGACTCGGCGAGTCCACCATGCAGACAGCAACGATTTCAACTTTTTTCACTATTTTGCATCAAGTATCAAACAAGCAAGCCTAGGCTCTGATACCACTGTTGGGTTTTGAACAATCTAACACTTCCTAAGTGTGCATGCAACCCTAATAAACCTTGGATCTATGTTTGTCTAAATACATGCAAAATAATAATTTTCCAAGGTTTATAACCTATCTAACATGGCATGGGGAACATTTCAACATAAAAGAGTTAGAAGAGATTACATACCTTTTGGTGAGTTTGGTTCTAAGGAGTTTGAGGGCCAAGCACCAATAGTGTGAATGCCTCAAATGGAATCACAAACACCACAAACTCTTGGAAAACTTTGATGAGAGTATACACCTTGTATAAATTCGGCCACACACATGCACACACACACACACTAGTTCACTAGTTTTCTCTTAAGCTCCATTTCATGCTCCATAAGCATGCTTATATAGTGTGCATGGTTAGGGTGAAACCCTAATAACCCATGTCTTTTCCTTTTCCAAGGATCCATGGGTTAAAAGCTCCATGGATCATCCATGGACTTCCACATAAGCCTAGCCCATTAACAAATGAATATTAGCCCACACTATATAAAACAAATAGCCCATAATTTAATTAGTATTCCTTTTAATCTCTAAATTAATTCATAATTAATTTAAGACTAAAACTAATTAAATAATGTAACTTCATATTAATATATTATAACTCATAATATATTAATAAACATATGTGTATAACTCTCATAAAATTATCCATAATAGTTTGGATGAGATGCAACCCAAATGGACCATGCCGGTCGGGTCAAGTATATACCAAATAAGTTATGGACTTAGACACCTTATCCAACACTTATAGCACGTCACTTCTCCATCGCATCTTCCTAAGTGCTTCTTCTTGCACTTCTCACACCACTTGGCTTCATTCCTTCGGTCGTCCAGGTTAGACTTCGAGAACTTTCCCTTATTATCAGGTCTTGAGGATCCTTCCAACTTCCTCTTCTCACCAACTTCAACTTTCTCCAGACCCTTTTCTCTTATTTGGGTCTCAACATTCTTGGCTGCCCAGATGGCGGCTTTCAAAGTGGTTGCTTGTTTGACCATTGGACCAAAGTCTGCTGGTAATCCGTGGGCAAACTTATTGACCTTGGAGAGTTCAGTTGGAACTAGATAAGGAACAAGCTTCATTTTCTCCGTAAAACTTGCAGCATACTCGATGACACTCATCTTTCCCTTCTTTAGATTCTGAAACTCGTTGTTGATTTCCAGAAGATCCTGTTCAGAGCAGTACTGCATTTTTAGCTGCACCAGAAAATCCTCCCATGACATTTTGCTCGCTTCTCCTTTGGGCATCGAATAAGCTAGTAGCTTCCACCAGCTTAGTACTCCAGATTTTAACAGAGGAACCGCGAGAGCGGTCTTTTGCCTGTTGCTACACTCACAACTCTCAAACATCGTCTCCATCTCGGAGATCCAGTTTATGACTTCTACCAGCCTCGGGCTTCCAGATAGACTCGGTGGTTTGGACGCCATGAAATCCTTGTATTTGCATCCACGTCCATCATTTCCTCCATCCTGGTGGTTTTGCCTAACTATTGTTGGGTTGGTTTGACCAACAGTCCCACTGTAGTTTCCCTCCTCAGTCTGCCCTTCGTTCAACTCGGGCTGTTCGATCTGAATGGTCGCTTCCTCTCGATTTTGTTGGAGCAAACGCCTATTTTCCTCCATTTGACGATCCAACATTGCTTGGATCATCGCTTGCACTCTGGCCATTGAGACTGGCTCAGCAGCGGCTTCCATCACCGGTATTTGCTCAATCACTGGGGGTTGGTTTCTGTTCCCATTTGCATTCATGTTTCTGCTACGGGTTCTTGCCATCTTGATCTATACACCGAATAAGGTGAATCTAGATCTTTACTTAGGATTGACGGTTAAATCATCCTTATCACTCCGAAACGTTTATATGCTAGTTCTAATATCGTAGTCGTACGTTTAGAATCCTAAACACATAAGGTTTCCAGATCCGGTCGGCAACAGACCATAGATCCGAACAACTAACAGCATATCAGGCACAAGTATTTAGCACATAAAAGCATTTTAGGCATAATTCCTAAAATAAGCTAGTGCTCACACCTCACAATCATCGCTTAGCATTCTAAGTTTAAGTCTAGAAATAAATCCATATTCCTAGTTCGCTTAAACTGATGCTCTGATACCAACTGTGACATCCCCAAAATCACGGCCAGAAAAGACCGATTTTGTTTATGCTTTATAAAAATCAGAGTACTTCATTTTATAAAAAGGTTGCGGAATTTGTTCCCAGAAAAAACACGATAAATACGTTATTAAAACATTTTCGAAGAAACGTATTTTTATTCATCTTAAAACGTTTGGGATGTCATCGTTAATACAGAAACATAAGCATAAACAGAACTTACAATTATTTACACTAGTGATCTACATCTCTTTAAATCTCTCAGTGTAATGTCACTTCATATCGCCACCTGTGATGTAAATAAACTGAGTGGGTCAGGTTGGGAAACCTGGTGAGTACATAGGGTTTTCAACCCACAATAATATAGTTATTATGTTTAAACAATCAAACAATCAACCCAATTACCCATCCCCATTATCTTCTTTTAGTCTTCCCTAAAGATATTATCTCAAGGGTCATCTCCTATATCATATTTACTTCTCATCTCCTTACATCGTATTTCCTTATATGATTGTTCCTACGAACTTTACCTAAGGATCATCGCCTACATTGCATAGACAATACTAATCCGGGGATTACTCCCTCAATATGTGTCTAGCAAGAGTTAGGGTATCATCGCATGATTACGAAGCCACAACATCGCCTGGACTTGTAAATCATGATAAGGGTTAGTCTATCATCACATGAATACGTAGCCACAACATCGCCTAGACTCGTAATTCATAATAAGGGTTAGACTATCATCGCATGAATACGTAGTTACAACATCGCCTGAACTCGTAATTCATCACCTATCTCTCATTATTTTATTTCATCACTCACCAACTATTTCATCTACTCATGTTTTATCCCAACATATTTGTAGATATAAAATAAATATACACTTTAAATCATTTAAAACATGTATAAATCATTCATCCAGTATAGACAACAAGTATTCAAACAATATGCACACATAGCACGTAATTTATATTAAAATACTTCATATCTATGTGTAAGATGAAAGGGAACTATGCACTCACCTGATAGGTGGTGACTCAACACTCGGACGGCGCTTCGATACTCTCAAAACAACTTTCCTTCGATAAAACCAAGTACCAGTACCACTAGGGTTTAGTCTAACGATAACCGTGACTAATTAATAGTCTGACTATTATTATTATTATATAAGCGTTAAATAACACTCAATATAACTCATAATAATAGCCCAAATAATTATTTTCAGGTCCTAATAATGTTACTATAATTAATTAGAAGCTATATTAAAACTAGCGTAGGCGTAGCTCACTTACAGCGGGTTTTTCGCAAAACCAGGCTTCGCTGGAGCAGCGTTTCCCGAGCCGAAAGGCTCATTTCTCGGGACTCCGGGAGCCTTGGGGCTTCCTTCGGGTGCTAGGGGGTTTACCTAGGCTTTTAGGGGGGTTAGGGGGCTAGAGAGAGAGTCTAGAGAGAGAAAGAATAGTTTAGGAAGGTGTGAAGAATGAGGGAACCCGGTACCTCTATTTATAGGGGAGGAATCTGATGGATTCGTCGAGTCTGAGTCATGACTCGTCGAGTTGGTCCATGTGGTGGCCTTCTGGTGGTGCCACGTGTCCAATTCTGGTGGTGCCACGTCACCCCCTATCGCGTATCAGCCTTCAAACTTAGAAAAATCATAACTTTCGCATACGAGCTTCATTTTCGACGTTCTTTATATCCACACGTAGGTAAAATCAAGATCTAAAACTTTCATTTAGACTCCGTCAGCTAATTCTCGACCGATCTCAAATTTAATAGTAGGAGGCGTCTAGACTGTTAAATGACCGCGAAGAGTTCATAACTCTTTCATCCGGACTCCGTTTTCGTCTTTCTTTTTACCGTTGAGTTCCTATTAATGAGACCTTCAACTCTCATTTAGGTCACGTAAGCCAAAAACCGTTCGAACTAAAATTCGAGTTTCGGGCCGTGCACTGCTAAGCCGAATCTTAGAAAAATCATAACTTCTTCATACGAAGTTAGATTTGGGCGTTCTTTTTATCGATGTTCGTAGTTTAATATGTTATACGACTTTTGTTTAGATTGCTAAGGCTAAAAAGTCTTCTATCGTAAATTCACTATTTACGTCTCCCGGTGCCGTACCGGTTTTGCCGTAAAACTTCGGCGGGCCATAACTTCTTCGTTATAACTCGGATTTCGGCGTTCTTTATATGTACGGAAACCTTGTGACATATTCTACAACTTGATTAAGATTATTTATTCTAAATAATCTTTTGTCGAAAAGTCATTTTCGACCCCTATTGTCTCTAAATTGACTAGTCCGGATCTGCGGGCGTTACAGTATATGAATAAATCACCAAAACTCAAAGGAGTTTTATCAGATATTGAAACTTCCATACTAGGTATAGGTAGTGTTGTTTCAGGTGCTTTAAATGATGTTTCTACAAAGAAGTATGATTTACAAGCATGGTTTCCTGCATCTAGTAGTTACTGAGAGCTTGTTACGTACTCAAATTACACTAATTGTCAATTAACAAAATTGGAGACTCGATATGGGCAAAAGAAGGTTGGTTCTATGAGTTTTAATTGTATTTGTAATTAATCATTTGATCATATTTCTTTTCATCCCAAACATGTTGGATTTTGTTTTGTTTAATCTTGACAACTTGTGTCAGCTTATACATCAAAAGGATTACAATTCAACTCATCCAGGGAGTAGAAGAATGGAACAAGAAGTATTATGGTGAATTAGTTATCTATAATGAAATGGTTATATGATATTTATTGGGTATGCCTTTTTCCACAGGTATGCCATGATATCACAAAGACAATAACTTTGTTTGATTAGAATCAATATTTCTAAACAAAATAATAATAAAACAAGAAATGCTCATCTCATGCAGATATGTTGTTAAGTGAAGTGATCCCGCGAATTCTTACTCAAGTTCAATGTCTCTTGTAGTAACAGACTGATTTATATGGCATTATTAAACATCCCCAACATAGATAAAAAAATTCAGTACCTTGAAAACCCAACCAAGAAGCAAAAGAAATGATGGTATAGAACTGGTATGTAAATGTGCCTCCTTTGATTATACTCCATCATCTTTTTTTTTCTTATTGGCTAATATTATTCAGTATCATGATATTATTTATATCTTGTTTCTAGATGGAAAAAATATCATGCATATACCCTTGCAAGGAATGTGTAAACCACTTCAAGGAAGTGCGAAGGTAGTTCATTTTGCTTTTACTATTAAACTTGCAAGACTTTAAAAATATGTTCTAATGTGAAATTTATATTACAAATTTCAAAATGTGAAACATAAATATATTTTATTATTTCCCTTTTAATTTACATTTGGATTTTGGACCAAAAATAAATAAATATAATAAAATTATAGAAAGAGCAAATTACAAGTAAAAAATATATATTTTAACCTATGGAAAATATATATCTCTGAATTAAAGTCAAATATTTTTGTTACAATTTTAAAATTAAATAAAAAATAAAAAAATATCTAAAATAGCATTTATTTTAGTAATTCAAGTTCTTTACACTTAAAGTTTATATGTTAAAATATGTTTTTTATAAATAAATTCTCATGAGAAAGTAAATTTAATTAATCACATATATATTTAACTATACATGTATATTCATATAATCACATGTGATTAAATTATTGAGAAAAACTATTAAATTGAAAACGTGAAAACAAATATATCCATATAAATCATATATGATTACCCACCACCACCTACAACCACTATAAACCAACTATCACCCACATCTCTCATCACCTATGACCCACCACCACCACCCGTCATAACTATCCCCGCCCACCACCACCAACATCGCCACCATATGACCACTACCCACTACCTACAACCACGAACATTATATGTGATTAAATACATATAGTTACATAAATCATGTGTGATTATATGTATTATTTATATGTATTTAATCATATAAATCATATGTGATTAAATACATATAATCACGTGTGATTATATGTATCTAATCAAATATGATTTATATAAACAAGATTCGTTAAAACAAATCTTTTCCAAATAAATCACATATGATTAAATACATATAATCACATATAATTAAACTCAATACCTACCACCCACCACTACCCTCCACTGTCACCAACCACCACCACCTGCCACAACTATACCCACCCATCACCACCACACCCCCACCACCACCAATCATCGCTATCATACGACCACCACCCACTACCTAGAACCACTAACATTATATGTGATTAAATACATATAATTACATAAACCATGTGCGATTATACGTATTATTTATATGTATTTAATCACATAAATAATATGCGATTAAATACATATAATCACGTGTAATTATATATATCTAATTAGATATGATTTATATAAACAAGATTCAAATCTTTTCCAAATAAATCACATATGATTAAATACATATAATCACGTGTGATTAAACTTAATACCTACCACTACCACCCTTTACCGTCACCCACTACCACCACTGCCACTTACCACTCATCACTCACCACTCACCACCTATCACTACTCACCACTACCCGCCACCCATTTTATTCATATTTGATTCAATATTTGTTCTCGTGTATATAACTAGATGTGATTATATATGTATTTCATCACATATGATTTATATTGAGAAAATTCATTTTTGTCTATATAAATCATATGTGATTAGATACGTATAATCACATGCGATTAAATACAAGAGAAAATTTATTGAATTGAAAGAGAAAAAATAAATCTTGCCCAAATAATGATATGTGATTGGATACATATAATCACATGTAATCACATATGATTTATGTGGATAATATTCATTTATTAGTTCGTCTCGTGTATTTAATCACAAGTGATTATACGTATTTAATCACATATGATTATGTAAATCTAATCTCATATGATTTATGTGGCTAAGATTCTTTTTCGCATTCTCGATTCAATAATTGTTTTTTTTCACTTTAATCATATGAGATTACATACATTTAATAAGATGTGATTATATGTTTCTAATCACATATGATTTTATTTGAAAAAAAAACAAATATTGTCTATTTAAATCATATATGATTAGATACATACAATCACATGTAATTATACACACGATAACAAATATTCAACCAAGAACGTGAAAACAAATCTTTATCCAAATTAATCATATGTGATTAAATACATATAGTCACATGTGATTATATGAATCTAATAATATATGATTTATGTGGATATTATTCATTTTTGCTTTGTCAATTCAATAGTTGTTCTCATGTTATTTTATCACATGTGATTATATGTATAATCGTATGCGATTAAGTACATGAGCACAAATATTGAATCAAGAAGGAAAAAAATAAATCTTGTCCACCTCAAATCATATGTGATTATATATATATATATATATATATATATATATATATATATATATATATAATCATATGTGATTAATTACACAAAAGCAATTATTCAGTCGAAACCGCAAAAAGAAATATTGTCTACATAAATCATATCTGATTAAATACATATAATCACATATGATTATATGTATCCAATCATATATGATTTATGTGGATGAGATTCATTATTACATTCTCGATTCAATAATTGGTCTTTGTCCACTGTAATCATATGTGATTAAATACATATAATCTTATGTGATTATATGTATCTAATCACATATGATTTATACGAACAAAAAATAATGATGTCTATATAAATCATATGTGATCAGATACATATAATCATATATGATTATAAACACAAGAACAACTATTGAATCGAGAACACAAAGATAAATATTGTCCACATATATCATATGTGATTAAATGCATATAATCATATGTGATTATATGTATCGAATCATATAGAATTTATGTGGAAAATATTTATTTTCCCGTTCTCCATTCAATTATTGTTCTTGTATGCTTAATTACATGAGATTATATGTATATAATTAGATATGATTTATATGAATAATATCAATTTTCAAATTCTTGTTAAATAGTTGTTCTTGTACATTTAGTCATATAAGATTTCTGTACACAAGATTCACTTTCGCGTTTTTGATTAAATAGTTTTTCTTTTTCCACATTAGTCATATGTGATTAATACATACAATCACATATAATTAAATACATAAGAAAAAAATATTGACTCATGAATATTATCAATATAAATCATATGCAATTTGATACATATAATCACATATGATTAAGTACATGAGTACAACTATTGAATTGAGAAAGAAATAATGAATCTTGTCCACATAAATCATATGTGATTAAATACATATAATCACATGTGATTAAATATATTAGAACAATTATTGAATCGACGCAGGAATAAATATTTTCCATACGAATCATATGTGATTAAATATATATAATCACATGTGATTAAATACACTAGAAAACTATTGAATTAACACGTGAAAACAAATATTGTCCATGTAATCATATGTGATTAAATACATATAATCACATGTGACTTAATACACGATGCCAATTATTAAATCGAAAACACGAAAATAAATACGACCCACGTAAATGGTGATGGGTGGTGGTAGGTGGTAGCAAGTGGTGGTGATAATGATGGGTGATGGTTTTGGTGTGTGGTGTGTGGGTGTGGGTAGAGGAAGTGGGTAGTGACGGCGGGTGGTGCTAGTTGGGTGGCGATGATGGTGGGTGGTGATAGTGGTGGTTGGTGGTAGTGGGTAGTGATGGGTGGTGGTGGCGAGTGGTGGTGGTGGTGGTGGTGGTGGTGGGTGGTGGTTGTTGTGGGGGGTGGCGGGTGGTGGTTAGTGATGGGTGGTGTTGGTGATGGGTGGTAGGTAGTGGTTTTTGGTGGTCATAAAGGGTGGTGGTGATGGGTGGTGGAGGTGGATGGCGGGTGGTGATTGGTGGTGGTGGTGGTGGGTGGTGGTTGGTGGTGGTGATTAGTGATGGGTGGTGGTGGCGGGTGGTGGTGATGGGTGGTTGTGGGTGGTGGTGGTGTGTGGTGGTGATGGGTGGTAGGTAGTGGTTGTGGGTGGTGGTGGCAAGCGGTGGTGATGGGTGGTGGAGGTGGGTGGTGGTGAGTGGTGATGGTGGTGGGGGGTGGTTGTTCTTGATGGTGGATGGTGGGTGGTGGTTGGTGGTGATGGTGGTGGTTGGTGATAGGTGGTAGTGGGTTGTGGTTAGTGGTGGTGGTGATGGTGATGGTGGGTGGTGGTGGCGGGTGGTGGTGATGGGCAGTAGGTAGTGGTCGTTGTTAGTTGTGGCGGGCGGTGGAGGTGGGTGGTGGTGGCGGGTGTAAGGTGGTGGTTGGTGTTGGTAGGTAGGGGTTGGTGTTGGTGGGTGGGTAGTGGTGGTTTGTGATGGGTGGTAGTTGGTGGTGGCGGATGATATTGATGGGTGGTAGGTAGTGGTTGTGGCAGGCGGTGGAGGTGGGTGGTGGTGGTGGTTGGGTGGTGATGGTGGTGGGTGGTGATGGTGGTGGTAGGTAGTGATGGGTGGTGGTGTTAGTTGGGTGATGAGTGATGTTAGTTAGTGAGTTTTTAATTGTTTTTAACTATTTTTTGATTTGTATGAATATTATTTTATAATTTTAATTAAAAAAAATTATATGTTACAAATTTGTTCTCAAATGTTCTCACGATAAAAAATATTTTTGATTGAAATGTCTCTCGATCAAACTCATTAATTTTTTGATTTATATAAATATTATTTCTTGAAACGTCTCCTCACCAACCCCATTAATTTTTTGGTAGTTGTTGGCACTAAAAAGCCCATATTTAATTAGGGAGTAAGACTATGAACTCGTATAATTGTTAGTCTGCGTACCTTTTTTAAGGAGTAAAATTTGTCAGTAACTTGATTTTTTATAAGGTTATAAAGTTGGAGAATTCTCACCACCCAATTCATCTTCAATGGTAATAGAAAAAAAAAGTAACAAAAGAAAAGTTATCGTGGCATTTATTTTCTAGGGAGTTTCACACCAATTTTTTAAAAATAATATAAGATGTTTAAAAAACCGTGTTTAACAAGAAAAACCAAAACAAATTGTTATTACAGTCAAATCATTTTTTTTAATGTTAAACGCTTTTAGTAAAAATTATAAGGAATGTTAACTAAAACTACTATGGTACTGGTATAACGTTGACACATCGGCATTGAATCTCAACGCCAAAGAGAAAGGGGTGGGTGGGTGGGGGGAGGGGTGTTTGTTTATGTAAACGTCATCGTGAGGTTAAGAAAGAAGAAAAGCAGAGACAAACAAGAGAGAAACAGACCTTTTGGAGTGTTGTAGTGGCAACCAAAAATAACGAGGTGCTGAATGGGGATGGTGTTCGTCTCTCCTTAACGACGTAAAGGGATGTCACACAGGCCTGTCAACACAGGTGATAGACCCATATGGATTAGTCTTAGGGAACAAAAGGGTAACAAATATCAAACATATGGATTGTCCGAGTTAAAAAATTAAATTAGAGACTAAGGTCCCGTTTGATAGTTGCTATTGAGAAAGTGCTGACCGGGAAAGGTATGTCTGGGTAATAAATTCTGATCAAGTGATAAATTCTGTTGTTTGATTGTACATCTAATTGAATGTGCTAAATGATGAAAAATGACTATTTTACCTTACTGTTGTTATATATAGTGATTGATGAAATTGTTGAATAATTATAAAAACATACAGATTATCATAAAAGATGTAAATTACACACAAGACAATATCGCCAACATAGCTTATACACAAAAAAGATTTGAAATTTCATAGCTTATAAAAAAAAAATAAAAAAAAATAAAAAAGATTACCTATAATTGATTCTAATTTCTAATAACAAAAATATTATGTACATTTGTTGTGTATCAATCATAGTGTTTCATTCTATATATTCCACTATTTGCACATTATATTCATATAAAGGTTGATAACATAATACCAAGATAGTATTTAACTCAATACTTAAATTGACATTTAACAACATAAAAAAAAAATTGTAAATCAAAACTAAAATTAGTGATTTCATGTCATCGTTGAATATATTATATATACTAATAAGAAACACTTTTTTGGTTCAATCTTTTTTGATGACATCAAACTATTTAACTCCATATTAACCGGTTAAGAATAATTTTTAATTTCAAAACCAATTTCTTATTTCAAATTTCACAAATCATATACATTTTTTTGAAGTACCTGTTTTGACAAAAAAAAAAAAAAAAAAAAAAAAAACGATGGAGAAGAAAAGACAATTTTCTGATTTCATAGAAAAAAAAACGAGGAAGGTACCTGTTTTGACGTCTTTCTCGCCGGAGCTCGAATCGGAAGGAAGATCTTTCAGCCGGACTGAGGAGGAGGGACGACAACGATGGAAGGAGTTGTCGATGGCGGCCAATTTCTTTGATGTTTTCACTTTTAGGTCCCATTTGGAAGAAAGAAAAGAGAGGGTATGAAAATCTGAGTGACAAATCATATGGGCAATTGAGAAAGCCGCTTATCAAACATATGTCGTCTGACCGAGTCAGCCCAAATCGCTGACTCAGTCCCATTCAGATAATAACAAACAGGCCCTAAACGTGATAGTAACCTCAAACTAGGGGTGAATATTGTGCGGTTTAGTGTGGTTATTGACCAAAACCTCACCAATAACCGCGAATGCGGTTAATCCATTTTCAAAAACGTTTGGTGCGGTTATTTTTGCGGTACGGTTTTGTTTTGTTTTTTGTTTTTTTTATTGTTTCGGTTATTAACCGCATTAATTTGGTGCGATTATTTTTTGTGGTTTTTAATCGCAGTTTAGAGTTCAAATATGTTTAAGAGTTCAAACATATTACTTGTAATAATAAAACCATAAGGTATAAGACAATTAATTTAAATCATAAACTAATATTTTAAAAACATCAAATCACTAGTAATTAACAATAAATATTTTAAAATTGTTAAGTTTCACCATTTTCTAAAGTTAAAAATAACAAAAAATCAATACTTTATCTAAATCAATACTATTGTTTTCTATAATTTTATGATTCTTTCATCTATGAATTTTATCTTATTTTTAATATTTAATATATTAATAATTAATAAAAAAATTATATATATATATATATATATATATACACGGTGTGGTGCAGTTTTTAAAAGCTTATAACCGCACCGCACCGCAAATTTACGGGTTTTGAAAAACAGAAAACTTCACCATTGGTTTTTATTACGGTTACGATTTATACGGTTAATTTTAATTGCAGTGCGGTTTTTGTTCATCCTACCCTAAACCATAAGACCATCCTAGTAATTTTCTCATGTTATTGTAATGATTTTTTTTTTTTTTTTTTTTTAAAATGAGATGGATTTAATAAAAATAAAATAAGATACAAATGAAGTGTAACAATTTATTAAATTCACAAAGTTAAATCACAAAAAAAAAATTACAAAATTCAAAGATTATTTTCACCCAAAATCAAATTTATCGTAATTAACATCCTAAAAAACAGCATTACTTTGCAATTTACAACACAAAATTTATACATCATTCACCACAACATCACAAAAAAATAAAAAAATAAAAAAAAAAAAAATCTAAGTTTTGGATCCAACAAATCAAATAACAAATCTAAACCCACATATCCACCGGAAACGACGACGCTTCAATCTTCATTCCAACGTTTCCTCATCACCGGAAACCACCGCCAAAAGAGAAAACTTCACCCGCAGCGATATCTTACTCTTTTCAACCACCAGCCGTCCCCCCGACACCACCCAATATCCCGGCAAATCCTGCGGCCCTCTCGTCAACTCCGTCGTATCAACAAACTTCAAAAGCTTCTTTCCATGAGCCGACACCGGTGGTCCACCAGGCAACGCCGAGTTCATGTTCACCACTCTCGGATCCGGCGGTGGTCTCTGACCGGTCGAAAACCTACCCGAAATCAACGTCGAAACGATCCCGGATTTCTGAGATAAAACCGGTGACCCGTCCCACTCCGGTTGCCTCACCACCGTCGCCCCCACCACTTTTGCGAACCGGAGGCGTAAGAAGAGAACCCGTTTTAAACCTGAGTCGCTAACTTCGAACTCGGCGCCAGTGACGATGGAGAGTTCGTCGTCGGATTCCACCGGAGCACTGTAAATATGTGAGAAGCTTTTCCATTGGACTTTTTCGTAGTACCTTTTGTCTTTAGGGTTTGTGGATGAGTTGGGGTTTGGTTCGAATTTGAGTTTGAAGCTTTTGGGCATGGAGGAAAGATGCTGTAAATGGATCGCTAAACAGTCGTTTCGTTTTCCTTCTAAATAAAGACGAAGGCCTGTTACTGGATTATCTCCGACATCCACCTGCGGATTTTATCGCCGGAAAATTTGAATCAGCATACTGTAAGCAGAGTTTCATACCTGGACCGGGCCATCGTTTACAGATTGGACCGGTGTAAATACGTTTTAATGGGACCGGTCCTCAACCGGTAATCTTTGGACCGGGTTTTCTTGTAATTTCTATCATGGTTGTAAATAGCCTAACGTTATGCTTTAGAAAATGATGTTTTTTAGGCATGGCTTTAAAAGGGACAAATTTGTATATAGTTAATAATTATATATAAACATATATGTTTTCTAGTGTTATACAATTTTATATATAACTTAGTAGGTGTAACACCTATATATATTTTATGAGTGTATTAAAAAAAAAAAATTAATACGAAGTTGTAAACATTAATAATTTTTTAAAGTAATATTTCCACATAAATATTGTATTAATATAATGAATAAGTTAGTATTTCAATATATACTAGTAAAAAAACTATTAACATATTTTAAATACAAATATGTGATTTTTAGATGATCAAAATGTATATGTAAAAAACATTGCTTCTAGCAACTTAAATATAACAAGTTTAAAAAATAAAGAATCTACCTAGGTTCCTTCTTATTAAATATAATTATTATTACTAATTAATATGTGAGTATTTTATTAGTTGGCATTTTAATAAAACAGAAAATATACGTATGAATATTAATTAAATAAAAATTACCAAAAAAATGTTATTTGTCAAATTGAATTAGAAGTTTATATTTTACAAAAAAAAAAATGATTTATTAGGATAGAAAAGAAATTAAAAATTATTAACTAAAAAGTAACCATATTTGAATGTTTGTATATCAAGATAACTGTTTATAGCAAAATTACTATATACATTTTGAAAAAGATCGAGAATTCCATATATTACTTTTTATGAACAAATAACTCGTTAATTTTACTTTTTATGAACAAATTACGCCCTTTTGAGTTTAATGAAGGAAAATGAAACATTTTTATTTTTATTTTTTTATCCTCATTGTTATTTTTATAGTTGTAATTTTGTTTAACTATTATAGTTTTCTTTTTTGGTAATTTTTTCCATCATTCCTTGTAATTGTGTTTACTTTTTGTAGATACTTAAGTTATCTTTTTGCAAGATTCTAGTAATTAATAAAAACATGCCTGATTCGTGTTAACATAAAGCTTCGGACCCAAAAATCTGAACTGCAACGCTGCATTATGTTGTTTACCCTCGGGACCCACTGCAAGCTCACCAAACTCTGGTGCCCATCTTGTCGGAAGCTGAAACTCTAAAAACTGCTCAAGTTCTTCAATTGGTGGCTTATCTGCATAACCCATGTAGCCATTAGAAGACAATAGCACGAAACATATGTCTTATATATGATTGTACTGTGTTTGGTATGCATTGTTCTGTCACAAGAATGATGTCTTATATATCTTTGCACTGTGTCACAAGAATGATGTCAATAAGACAAAAATTATAATTTTTATCCCATCTGAAAAGGTGTAGAAAGCGGGCTAGACATGACTCGCTCTTGGTTTCTTATGTGTGCAAAAGACATAAATATCATTTTCATCATGTCCCTAGCATAAAGGGCATTTTAGGCATTTGACTTTGTGTTTGTCAAGCGTTGATACGTCAATTGGATGGATGAAATAAATGGAAAAATATAGATGTTTTTGCTTACAACGTATATAAAGATTGATGGCGTGAGTTAAAAATCCGTTTCCATCTATTCCACTTAATAAAGATGTGATTGGAACAAAAGACATTGAGATGACTTCGGGTTCGAGTTGAACTGTTTGACACCATGTGCGATGATCGAGGTTTTTTCCGTAGCTTCCCCCTCTTCTCCTCCAAAAAAGAGTTATATCCTGCAAAATCACAACCAAAAACGACGCAGTGCAGAATCTCAGTATACTCACTATTTATTTACCAAGGTTGTTCGAGACTAGAAAAAACAGTCCACGCAAATTTTTGTCTCATTAACATCGGTCCAAGTCCAATACACGTCAAATACAGTACAACTGTACAACTGTCTGGTGTAACAAACGAAGTCCAAAGGCAAATAGCGGATATGTTTATAGAATATGACTATCGCAAAATTTAATGAGACAATATTGAATTCTAACCTCAATTGGTGGATTCAAGTTTATCAAGCCGTAGTCGTTTCTTTCAAGCTGAAACATAAAAGAGTATTATATAAGAATACGAGATTAGAGATTTCACAAACTTTTATAATATATCTTGTTCTTTTACCATAGTGAATGTTATTAGTAGACAACTTGGATTAAACTTTGATTCTTTATCTCTCCTACTTATTTTTTTTTACTCTTTTATCAATGTAGTTGAGGGTTATTCAATGTAATTTCTCAAATGAGATAAAATTTTAGAAGCGAATAGTTTTGCTATAAGTAAGAAACAAGTGAGATATTGTGTCAATAAAAGCATAGAAAAGATGTTACAACCAGCTCCGAATCATGCGTCTCTCTTGGGTTATCATTATGTTGTCCACTAAATCTCTTTTCCGCTACACCTTTTAGCTTATTTCGCACCTCATCCAATGAGAGAGTTGATGAATGTTGTTGTTTCATATACACAACGTCTTTTCCTCCCATTTTTACACCCGAAATTACATGAGTACCAAACCTTTCGATAAACCTACAAACATCATACGAAATTCAAACTAAAAATCGAGTTTGTGACGTTTAAAATAGATAACAGAACATATCAATGATAAAACATGACATGACATAACATGATACTTTTTGATATGGACAGAGATTGATGTCAACCAGACAAAAACCATTGTTCTATCCTAAAAGGCCACTATGATTCAGTGTCTAACTGTTCTCTATGCAAAAAGACATAAATGCCCTTATGTCCTAAAAGGTGGGACTATGAATCAGTGTTTAACTGAGCTCTATGCAAAAAGACGAAGATGCCCTTGTCATGTTACCAATGAAAATATCCCAAAATTTGTCATAAGAGTCACATTTTTTTGCTTACTTGGCCAATGCTGCAGGTTCCCATGTGGAAGGAACTGCGTTTTTGACATGATCACGTAAAGCAATTTGGGATTTTTCAAGCTTGATATTGTAAAGTGTGATGAAGACGCCATCTAAAGCGAGGGATTTTGTATTTGCAGCATCTTTCTGCCATGATCCCGTGAATTCAAATGCAGCGTTCAGTTGGCCGGTCGGAATTCTGCCGGAAAGTGATACATCCTGGTTAAATTGCTCCGACATCTACAAGAACAAGAAAAAAGATACCTTTGATATATCAAAGATTCGAACCCATAACATAAAATCATTATAAGAAGGAAAGTTAAACTATCATCGAACAAAGCAGTGAATCAAGACGAAATTTTGTGGATATACCTTCTGAAAAGAGAGGGTATCTGAGCTGAATCGCATCCTTTCACCTTTATCACAATTAATCGATTTTGATACATTTTGAATCAAAATCCCACCTGGAATCAGTATATCCCTCACCTGTTCATCATCTATACCGATTAATCTCGATTCCGGCGACTTCCCTTTGCAGTATTTCAACCTCAAATCCTCAGTCAAGTCATACCCTAACCCAATTGATCCGATCGCCGTCTCCGCCGCTGTCTTCAGCCGTAACGCCACCTCCTTACTACTACTACCCATCAAAATTAGTTGTGTAAACCACAAATAAACCGCAAAATTAGGTGAATCCGTGGAATTTTTCCTTCGATTATGGTTTTCTTTCACCTGCTACGGTTTGAATCGGAAGTAGTCAACTCGTTTTCTTGGTGTTTTGTTGACTGCGAATTTAAATAATGTTTCAGGTGGAAGATGATGAAATGGGTCGTCAGATTTTACATCGTGGATGTATTTTATATGATTAATTGTCGCGTTAATTGTTGGTACAAAGCGCGGAATCATATGGGTTTGGAGAAAAAGTCAAAATAGAAATGCTGTAATTGGTTTTCAAGAGAAGTGCAAAAGGTCAAAGAAAGTTGGTTGTTTTTGAAGCCGCCCGTCGCCGGCGTAAAGACACTTTGTATTGGTGGTCGGAGATTCAATGCTATTCTTTTACTTTCCATTTTCCATAAAAAGGTTAATTCTTGGTTTCTATATTCATTTTGGTTCTTATATTTTAAACAAAATATTCACCAATTATAGACTTTGGAAACACAACACAATGATAAATATGCAAATGAGAATAAAGAATTAAAAGGTTAGATTTTGATTAAACTAATCAAACTACATCTCCCAGACAAACTATAGAGATATTTGAATTATACTTTTGAATGCATATTTTTTGTATTAGGGTTACAAATTAATGTCTTAAGTCATACCTTAGAAACGATGTGATTCGTCACGACTCGTAAAAGCTTGAAGTGGCTCGTCATGGCTCGTAAAAGCTTGAGGCTTGACATTGCTGCCAAGTGACGTCTAATGTTATTTAGAACATTGGTTACAAATATAGTGAGAGATCAATTGATAATAGACTTTTGAGCTAATTTCTTCTCGAATAGGCTCATGATATAACATACATAAGTTGACCAATGATGACCGACGTGGTCCCAAAGTTACTAGGCCATCATCGAAGTTTAAAGTCGAGGACTACTTCTGAAGGCTAAGCGTGATGTACACCAAAGGCGAAGCTCGAATGTACAATGAAGGCAAAGATGATGAGCTCGTTCTTCACAACTGCACTTTGGAGTTTAACTTTGCTGCCAAGTCTTTAGACCTTGCTTTTTAACTTACTTTGAAGCTTTACTTCCTGAATCTTGAATTCGTCCATTGTTTGCAGCTTCGCTCATAAACAAAAGTCAACAACTTCGCTAATTGGCTTCACCCCAAGGATTCCCTGTCAGGTTAAAACTTTGCACCATCAACTTTGCTAAGCCTTTGATTTTGAAATACAATTGCTCCAAAAAAATTCTTCATGGGGTGCTGCCCCCACCCCCATAATTGATCCCTACAAGGAATAGGACCCCACGCTTGGTCTCCGTATTTGACAGTGAAGTCAAAAGAAGAATTAAATTCCACAACTCAATAATAACCATATCAAGATTAAAAATGAAAATACTACACCCACATTTTTGGAAATTTTTGCAAATAACTATTATTTTCGGAAATACTAAATTTTCAAACTTAGCAATTAGTTTTTTCTGAAAAATGATTCAACAATTTTGAGGTTTCAAAAAGCCATTATTTTGGAATGTAACAATATACAATTTGTACATATCACAAATATATAGACATTGACTAATATTTTATTTTCTCCGAAAGGGTGTATATTTGTACGAAAAAATTGTTTTTTTTTTTTTTTCTGTCAACCCAAACTTGTTTTGTGGGAATATATTTCTGAATACCATGGATAATAGAAGTTTAAAGATTAGCTTGCCAAATGAATTTGGTTATAATTTTTTTCTTGATCAATTCATTATTGTCTTTAACTTCTTGAAGAAGATCATCATTTCTTTGATTGCAATGTAGACATCCTTACAAAGCTTTTCGACATCTGTCTCTCGAGCTTTCACAACAATCTTCACCTCTTCGGACATCCTCTAGTACCTTTGGGATAGATTGGGGAATGAGCTTGAACCTCACCCCTATATTTATGTAGGATTTTTTAGTAGACATATTTTTGAGTAAGTTAAGATTTGGTGGTGGAAATGTAAGCTTTAACAAATTTATATAACGATGGGAAATAGTGATAAGTCTATGTTATATGGAGATTTAGGTTAGATATATAAACTAAGTTAAAATTATTTTGTCTTAAGTTAGACCATTTAACCCCTCCTAACTATTGCATTTTACTTATTGATTATGTAATGTTTACCTTTTTATATCTAAGTACCTTCATACATCAACAAACATACTACAAATTATACCATAAGTTCAATATTGCAACCAGGGAAGTCCATTCAAATCAAAGATTTTAACTATAAAGCCTAAAACCACACTAAATTGAACAAAGCCCTAGTTTTCAAAGATATGTATAATGTACTTCATAATTCCATGAAATTAATACAATGGGGGTAAAAAGTAATGGATGAATCATACCTGAAGTGAAGATTAAATAAGAAAAACAAAGATTTTTCGAAGTTGGGATAATGAGCTACTAATGACGTCGATGTGATGTGAGAAGTTGTAAAAAGTCAAAAAAGGGTTAAAGAAGATAAAATCCTTTTAAGCTCAAATACAGTTGTGTATAGTCATCAGGTTCATCGTGTTTGTGACAAAGGGTTCTTTAGCTCGAGATCTATTGTTGTATGTATCAAGTTTTTCTTCAAGGCGTGTCGTGTAATGTCTACAATTCTTCAAACTCAAAAACTTCACCAATTTTTATAATAAGAAATCCCACATCAATGACAACCTAAATACATCATATAGCTATGACCATCTTTTGAAGGGTGAAATGAAATCAAAATAACTCAAAAACCCATAAAATAAGAAGTACATAGGAATCATACATGGAGTGTAAATTAAACAAGAAAATGAATGTAACATCCCAAAATTTCAAGATAAAAATTTTGTTTTTAATTCAACCATAAAACACCATTTAGTAATACCAATCATTCAAAAGTATATTAATGTAAAAGCAATTATCATAGTACAATCCAAAAAATCATCACATTGCGGAAACTTGTGTAGAGGCAGTGTAGTCACTGTGACATCCCCAATTTCACAACTAGAAAAGACCAATTTGTTTATGCTTTATTTGAAAATCAGAGTACCTTTTTGAGAAAATGTTGTGGAATTTGTCCCCAAAAATATGATAAAGAATTTATCAAAGCATTTCTGAAGAAATGTATTTTACTTATATTAAAAACCTTTGGATGTCATTGTCAATACAAATCAAAAGCATAAACAGAAACAAAATATGACTTACAACATTCTATTTATTTCTAGCCTATAATCCATAATCTCTCATCAGATCATCGCATCTATGCTCTTGTGCCACTACTTGTAATACAAGAAACTGAGTGGGTCGGGCTTGAGAGCCTGGTGAGCACATAGGGTTTTCAACTTATAATAATTACGTTTATTAATTTCATCAAATCATTCAACCCGATTACCTATTCCCGTTATCCTCACTTTATGTCCCTAAAGAATCTAATTCAAGGGACTTAGCCTAAGGATAATCATCGGGAAGACAATATTGCTTAGGGGATTCCTCAGCAATATATGCCAGTAAGGCAACCATGAGGGGGATGGAGTACACCGGTGAACACATCGTTCACAAATACCTATAGGTTGCGAGCCTGACAATGTTCCACTAGACTGTCTAGAATAGTCCGTGGTTATCATCTATACTCCGATAAATGACTAAGTCAGCTTAAACATCGAGGCCTTTCATCATTTTATTTCGTTGTTCATCATCTATTTCATCTACCCATATTTCCCAACATATTCATAGATATAAAATACATATACATTTTAAATCAAATAAACCATGTATATTTTGTTCATCCAGCGTAAAAATCAAGAACACATATAATATGCACACATAGCACGTAATTTATATTAAACACTTCATATCTATGTGTAAGTTAGAAGTAACTATGCACTCACTTGTTAAAGTGATGATTCCAAACTTGGGTAGCGCTTCGCTTCTAATAATTCTATTTTTCTTCAATGAAACCTAGTATTATTACCACTAGATTTTAGTCTAATATTTATTGCTACTATCTACGAGCGATATTGTTTTATAAGTGTTAAACAATACTTTTCAACTACTATGTACAGACAGGGGACATACATGAAACACCGGAGGGAAGGACCATTTTGGCATTATAGCTGTTTTGAAATCCAACAACCCTATGCGGACCTTCAAACCAGATTCCACGTGTCACTCGCAGATTACCCCAAAAACTAATTATCTTCCAAAATCCGTAACTTTTGCATACGAGCTCTGTTTTTGATGTTATTTATATACACGTGCAGGTATTGACAAGATCTACAACTCTCCTTTTGACTGCATCAGCTAATTCTTGACCGATTTTAATTTTAAGAGTATGAGAAGATTACGCTGTTAACGACCGTGTAAAACTTCGACAGGTCATAACTTCTTCGTTATAAGTCGGATTTTAGTGTTCTTTATATCCCCAAAATCCTTGTTGTGACTACTTCAACTTTCTTCATAGATATTGGGTCTATCTATTATTTTATTGTTGATGCATATTTTTATTATTAATTTATTACATCGTTATAAGTACCTATTTTGCAAATAAATCACATAAATCACATAATACTCAAATAATTCTTCTTCATTACTTCAAAATAGGTTACAATTATAACATCCATAAAATTCATAAAAATTTAAAACTTTTTCAAGCATCCAAAAACTGTTATTTATTACAAAATCTTTTCAAAATAGTTTCAGAGAATCCCAGAAATTAAAGTCATAAAATGTGAAGAGGTGCACGATTAAGCCTTCGCCTTCCCGCGATCATCCGAAGTACCTGAAAAAAAATCCAAAACTGTAAGCCCGAAGCTTAGCGAGTTCCTCCAAAATACCAAAACTATACAACCAGAAGAATATCATAACAAACAACATGCATATAGAGTCTAGAGTATGACTGGACCACCCTCATCGGGCCTTCAATCTGTCTGGTCCGCCCTACCAGGCCTTCAGCCTGTCTGGACCGTTCTCCGGGCCTTCAACCTGATTGGTACGCCCCATTGGGCCTTCAGTCTATCCGGGCCGCCCTGGGTATGTTGGCCTAGAGCATAAAGCAGGATTGCCTCAACCCACCCCCAAACATACACTCAACACATAGATATCAAACTCTAGCTAGCATGTACAAACAGTTAGATAGAACTAACAGATCACTAATCATAGCATCATCCTATATACCAGGACACCAACCTAACAGGTCACTAACATAAGATCATCCTATATACCAGGATACAGATCTAACAGATCACTAAGCATATCATTATGCGATAAGCAGGATAACTTTCCAAAAAGAATCGGCATTGGTGCCTTCTACCCTGTTAGTATAGTGAGGAAAACTCACTTCACAAGTAGTCCTATAATGACAATCTATGCTATCAATAGCATGCTATAGCGGTGCTATAGCAACGCTATAGCGTTTTGCGGTATTGCTGAATCCTTATTTTGAAATATCATTTATGAATAGCGGTGACGCTATTATCGGTGCGATTGACCGCTATTTCCCGTGAATCTCATTAGCGCTATAGCAACGCTACACCCGCTTTTTCAATTTCATACACATTGGGCTACTTTTTACAAAGAAAAAATTGATTGTGGACTATTTCAATATTAAATCTGTATTTTTTTAATTTGTCCACTACACTTTTGTTTTAATAAGTCCAAATAATAAATCTAATTAATTACAAACTACAAAGTGATAAATGACAACTTCTCTTTCTCGTCTCTTTCTGTACTTAGAAACCACGAACGAATTGAGTTGCAATGACACTTTGACACTTTTTAGTTTCCATGTTACTATATTAGAATACTAGTTTATAACCCGTGGGAACCACAATTAGAAAATTAATTAAACTTTCTAAGTAAAAACTCATAACTATTAATTAATAATTTTAAATAACTTATTAATTAAGAGATATTATGTTAGTTATATATAAAATTATAATTGTTGATCAAATAAATACGTAAAATATATCATCTTATAATTTGTATAAAATTTATTTTATTATAATTTGTATACTTTTATTTTATTTTTATTCTAATATTATTAATTTAATGTAATTAAAATGAGATTTAAATTTCGAAATTTGAAATTTGAAATGGAGAATCAATAGATTGACAAGTGTCATGATATGAATTACAATGCCTAACATGGTGACACTTGGTAAAAGAAGTACTCTTTTATTAGTATAGGGTGATTATATATATGGTTTATGTGATGTTTTTCTATGAATTTTTATAATATGAATTCTATATAGTATTAATACTCTAATATATATAAACTTTGTATAAATATATAATACAAATTACACATAATATTAAAAACCGCTATACTACCGTGATAAACGCGATTTCAAATAGCGGCATGTGACCGCTATTGAAATTTCAACCGCGATAACTGCTTAGGTGAGAATATCCAACTCTCAATCATAGCTCCGAACTCAACTGCCTGTAACCACTATATGATGAATTCCATCAAAATCCCAAATTACCAAAATACCCTCAGTAATCAAACTTGGTCAGCCCTTGGTTAAAGTCAAAGTCAACGGACAAGGTCAACAACCCATGTTGACCCAACTCATCGAGTGCAGCTTACTGACTCGTTGAGTTGCTCTAGAACTCAGAAACTATGAAAAATCGAGTTAGCTCGCCGAGTTGCTTGTGTCGAGTTGCCAAGCAACTCGTCGAGTCTATGTAGTATCTAGAATATTGGGAAAACCTTAACCAACTCTTCGAGTTATCTCACCAACCCGCCGAGTTCACTCAGAATCCACAAAGCGGGAAAACCCTTATCCAAATCGTCGAGTTGGCTAAGCAACTCATCAAGTTCCTTTAGCCCTTTTTGTTGGATTAGTGTCTAAGTCCATAACTATTTTGGTATGTACTTGACCCAATGGTGAATGGTCCTTTTGGGTTGCCTTCACCAAAGCAACTTGATAGGATGAATTATGGAGAGAAAAGATTAATTATGGTTTATTAATATATTATGAGAATAATATATTAAAGGAGAAATCATATTTTTTAATTAATATTAGTTAAGAATTAATTGATAATTAATTTTGTGGCTAAAAGAGATTAATTAAACTTAAGGGACTGGAATTGTAATTATAAGATAATTGCAATTGGGCTATGGATTACCTTATATTATGAGGTTAGACGAATTCTATGGGGAAACCCATTAGGAATCGTCCAAGGCCTTTAAGAAAGGAATCCATGGGCTGCTTAGGGCTTAAGCAGTCAGATTAGGGTTTCCTAGTTTAAATCCCTAATAGCCTACATGTATATATAGGACCCTCAAGCCCCAAAAACGTGAACAAGCTTCCTTCTAGGGTTTTGGACGGTTTTGGGCAGCCTCCTTCTCTTCTCCTCTTCATCCTCTTGCTCTTTGTGTTTGCGAACCATTAGAGGAGTGACATTTGTGACTCTAAGCTTTCTAAAGTCATTACAAGAAGGAATTGTGATTGTTATTGCTACATAACAATCAAGGTAATATCTTAAACCCATCATCATGTTAATGTCAATTATCATATGCTAGAATTAGGGTTTATAGTTTGGGATAAATTGCATGTACAATAGAGAAACCTAGATCCAAGCATTATGGTTTGTATGAGCACATAGGATGTTCTTATGACTAAAACCCATAAGTGGTATCAGAGCCTAGATTGGTTTCTATTGTATTGATGCATTATGTAGCTGAAAATCGTTTTCTGGCCTTCTGTTCGACCTGACTCGGTGAGTCACTATCTGGACTCAGCGAGTCAGCCCTACTCGGCAAGTTCCAGAGTGTGACTCGGCGAGTCGAAGCGTCAGACAGAGGGATTTTCGGATTTTATTGCTGTTTTGCTTAAAGATTATTACCATATTCATTTTAAACCTATAAAATACGAATTTTATTGTTTATTAATGAATATCCTTGCGAAAACACAAGATAAGTACCAATTGATTAGATAATAACTTCCTTATATGATAAAGATTGAATTATTTGTATTAATTGGGTAACTTATTTTGCAAGAAATTGAAATTAGGTCAAATATAGATAATGATGAAATTAATTGTTTAATTTATATTATTTGTTATTTGATCCTTGTATTATCAAAAGTTTCAATTTTCCCGTTTAGGTTTTATAGTTTAAATTTAAACTCAAAAGTTTAGTTTTGAAATTTAAATAGTTGAAACCCTAATGTTTTGAAAAGGTTTCAAAACTTGCCCTCAAGTTTTGGAATTTAAATTTTGATTAAAAGTTTAATTTTGATGTATATTTAAATTCTAAACCCTAAGTTTTTGAAATGTTTCAAAACTTGTCTTTAAGTTTTTGAATTTAAATGTTGATTAAAAGTTAATTTAGAAATGTTAAATTCTAAAACCCTATTTTGAAAAATTCAAATCACACCCTTATGGTTTTATTAATTAATTAAGGTGTATAATTAAAAGAGGTTTAACAAATCCATAAAGTTTTGGTTTACAATTTAATTGAATTAAAAGTATAATTGTTAAATTTGACCACGTAGTATTTTAAAAGTGTAAAATACACCCTATACTATATATAACATTAAAAGTCTAACATTATATATATGTATGAGTAAAAGTCAGTCTTACCGTTAGTAGGCCTCATTCACGAAGCTAGTCTATAAGGGGTGTTTAAGGAAATTGCCTATAAAATGGCGATTGAATGGGTATTCACTCTTACCCACCGCACTCTTGACTAGTGGAGGGTCGTTAGCCGAACCGGTAGGATAGGACAAAACCTTCCATTATAAGTATGATGAAGTACAAAAGTAACTAAATGTTTTTACAAATTCCCAATCTTAGTTACTTTAGGCAAAAGTGAATTAATGCAATTCCATGAGATTACACTTTGTGCCCTTGAGAAGACGTTAGTGGAGCATGTGTGGTTTACCGACACACTAATTGGTTCTAAGCAAAGGTAGCAAAGGGTGACTCATTGTTAGTCATAGTTCGGTGGAGCGTGTGTGGTTTAGCGGCACATCGAATAGGTGACCGTAACATGTGAGGGCACCATGTAAGTTTGCATGGTTATTCACACCCGCTTTGTGATCCTCGACATCCCAGTCACAAACTAGAGGGGCATATCGAGATTTAAACATGCCATTGAAATGTTCAATGAATCTCAAAGGATCTAGGAGTTTTCATAGATTTAAAACTTAAATTTATTTTTCGTTTTTCATGGTGGAAATTAGTGAATCGTCATTCACTTACCTTCAAATATTATGCAACTAGATTACGGCATCCCTTTTCTAGGTTGTAGTGTATTGTGTTGGGTCCTAGCCTTAATATCTCATTTGGGTGATTTATTAAGGACTCAATCAATCAACTAACTTGAAGTTGTTTTCTCCCGTTTTGTAGATGTCAAAGTTCGACAAGTATGGTCTTCCCAAATCCCGTGGAACAAGCATTCCACATGAAGATGATATTCCACGATTCGATCGAGGAACAAGAGATCATGCTTCACTTCCTCCTCCTCCTCCCGTTGTTCTCCCTAACCTACAAGATCGAAGAATTGAAAGGTTCAATGTCACTAAAGCCTTATTGGAAATAGAACATGAAGATGGTAAACCCGTGTGTGATCACATTCTAGAAATGAAATCACACATTGATAGGTTGAAAATGTTGGGTGTGTCATTCCCGGATAAGTTGGTTGTGAACTGGGTTCTGCAGTCACTTCCCGAATCATATAATGAGTTCAAAAGAAAGTATTATATGATGGATCATGACGAAAGCCTCATTGATCTAACTTACATGCTCATTGCTGCTGAATCAGAAATGATTTGGCAAAGCAATGGAGCGTATTTGTTGGGAAAGTCAACCAACCACGCTTTCGAGGACGTTCTAGGAGAACCGACCTGCGTTTGTTGCCAAGAGAAAGGGCGTTGGATACAAGTCTGCCCTAAGAGCCTGAAGAGTCCAGAATATGGGAGAGTCAAAGAGTATGGCTGTACTTCAGGTAAAATCCACTATCTAACTCAATTAAGTTCCTATTCGTTGATTCTTAATACATAATGTGATAAGATTGCATTGGAATGTTTTGCAGGATCGATGAAAAGAGAGGAAGCTTGATGAAAGAGCAAGATGAGTCTAATCACGAAGAAATGGATCTCGATTGCATGGATTTGAAGATTAGATTTTGAGCTTAGATAGAGTTGTTAGGAATATTTATTGCATAGTTTTTCGGTTGATTTTGCATTGTAAGGACAAATGTTTTTCCGCTGCTTTTATAAATAAAATAAATTTTGTTTGACGTGTTTATTTATTTATTTCCTTGCAATGAAATCGTTATGAAAAATTGATGTTCGTATATTTACAACAAATGGATGTGATTCTTAATTATGTTGTTTGTGGAAATGTCGAGAATTTACCAAATAAGGAAAGTTTCTCATCGCCTAAGTTTCTATTGGATAAAGATATGGAATCGTACAACAAGAATTGTATGATGAATGAATAAACTTTCACATTTGGAAATTAGACTAATTCGTTGACAAAGTGTCAAGTGAAGGACTAGGAGATCGAGTACACAAAGTTGTGTGATTGATCAAAGTCCACCATAAGAGTAATAAAGATATTCGTCATGATTTACTAAAGGTTTAGTAAAAATGATTATACTTATAAGATTAAGTGTAATTCTGAATTGATTGTAAAAGTCTAAATCAATAAGCAGAACGAATAAGAAGAATCAAGTAGGCAGAAAGATAAAAGTTTCTCTATTCTAAGAAGAAGGGAGAGTACCTTTTATTATGATAGGTCTTAATGATTAAGAACCATATCTCGATTGATCCTCTAAGTGAGTCTTAGTACAATTGTATGTCTAAGAAGAGGAATCAGGAATTGAAGAAATGGTTAAATCAAGAAGTTAATCATACTTCGTTCCAGAACAAGTCTTAGAGTTAAGATTGTGACACTGAGTGATAAGTATCAAGAAGGTTTATAACATTCATCAAATGTGGAAAGTTGTGATGTCTTGGATAAGACAAAGACCAACTAGGACCAATTTATGAAGTGTTTTGATAAAAACTACACTAACTCTTGAATATTTGTTTGTCAAGAAATGTTTATTGACAAGAAAATCTTATATGTCAAGGAGTCAGTGGGAGTCTTAATGGTCTTGAAAGGTTTCAAGAACAAATCAAAATAGACCTTATTTATCATCACTAGCATACGACTTGAGGTTTATAACCTATCGTCTTGACGTTATCTTGTTTCTGTGTCGTTCCAATCGAGTTAATTATGCATGTGAGTTCTATGAGTTCTCATTTGAATGCATAAAAGGTAAGGACCTTGATCAATGAAAAGTACATTGATAGGAAAGGGTGAGTTGCTTAACTACTTGGAAGACATGGTGGGAGCCGTGTTACCATAAGGCAAGAGTCCAAGATTAAGAATGTTCGGTCTATATGAGTTTGGATTTGTCGCAAACCTTGGTTTTGACAAATTCACATGGATAGGAACACATACACCATTAAAATCTAAGTGTCATAAGATTCCCTCCTTCATGAAAATGACTGTGAGGATGCTTTCACTAAGAGAGATATTAAGAAGATAGCAATTGCAAAATTGTATTCTCGAATTCGATTATGGTTACGGTATCCCTTTCCATGATTCGAATTATGAGATTTGGCAATTAGTCTTAATTGTTTAGACACACATATGAGCTATCTAAAGGAAAGGTGTATAAGATTAGATAAAGGATTATCAAAGCATTAGGTATTAGAAACATGAACTTAAGAAATTCAACAAGTATTGTTTTTCTGGAAGTTAAGCTGGTTTTTGAATACATGTAAAAGCTAGTGGGAGCATCAGTGTTATGTTACTAATAATCATCATGATAGTGGGAGCATAAATGTTATGATTGTATGATTATTAAGGCAAGTATTGCAAGTTAGCAATATTAATTATAGAAAACAAGAGTCATACTTTGCAAAGTTGTAAGGGTTGAATAGTTGTTTTGCTATAATTAAGGGAGAAAATATTATGCTTCATTTCAAATCTAAAGGATTAGGTTGTGGAATGTTAATAATTTAGTCAAGGATACATAGTGTGTTCTTAAATTTCGATTATGATTACGACATTCCTCTTCATAATTCGAATTGTGAGAACGTAGCACGTAAAATATTATGGCAGAAGATTAATAAAGTATCAAATCTTCATGTAAGACATTATGCATCGTGTCCCATACGCTTCGGGTATAGGATCGATTGCAAATGCTATAATATTTGACCATTTTAAAATTTTCCAAATGTCTAGCGCATTTAGAGGGAAAAAGGACAAGAATCGGTTTTGACTTAGATAATTAAACAACTATCAAAGGACAATCCAAAGTTCGTCGAGGATTGGTCGCTTGTGAGTAGTTGGAAGTATAGTATTGGATGGAGTATATCGACATTATTATGAATAGACAAGATTCTATTAAGAATAAGTTGTCATATGGTAAGTATGGAAAGGTTTCCATATTGGGAGTTAGATATTGAGAATCTATACCTTTATGCAAAAGGATGTTCAAAGAAATGTACTTTGAGTGAGAGACATCACATCTATGGAATTGTCTTGTAACAATCTCCAATAAAGGACTTTGTAATTTCATTGGAAATAGTCATTGTGACTTTAGTGCAGTGACATCACGAAAGGATCATTGCATAATATATTAGAATCTAAAATATTCTATAAGTGGCAAGAATTTGATATTCTATCACTTGTGGAAAGGATTAGGAGTTGTGAAATGAGTATGATTGGAAATGTGTTGATTTGATATATTTCACAAAAGTAAGAACCATAGGTAAACATTGTGTGCATGCTGAGAGCATGGGACAAGTGTAATAATTCAAGTAACAAGTTGATTACCTGAAACAACAAATAATGAGTAATCGATATGGTGATAAATAAAAGGTGTTTTAATTATACTCAAAGATTTGAGGCCATATGGGATTAGTATTATTCTTGTGTTTCACCTTGCATGTTTTGACTTCCTGAATAATTTAATTGGTTAAGAACAGTCAAATTATTCGAACGTGCCACAGTCCTTCATATGTTGGAAGTAGGTATGAATGAAGACTGTCATGAATTGGTGTGTGGATTGTCTAAAGAGCATTAGACATAAGCAAATGTCTGTTGCAACGTTCATGAGTGCTTATGAATATGATTTGAGCATTGGATTAAACCCATGCTCACTTGGATCACTTCATGGATTTTATCACGAGTGATTGGTGAGACGATAACATCTTATATACTTGAAACTGAGATGTGTGAGTTGTATCTTGCGAGTCGGTTGCATATTAATGATATGTAAACGCACCAGTAACTTGGTGTTATGAAACATATTGTTGTGTGTGATTCGGTGAGTGAGTGCAAGAAAATATTGAGTCAAAGTTTATCCGTTCCTTTTATCCAAAGTAGGATAAAAGCGATATCTTTAGGCCCCTCGATGATTTAGTTATGACAAAGGTAAATGCTCGGCCGGGCTAGGGCTAATTTGATTTGTTCAATTAGTCAGTCGTCATAAATCGGAAGTCAAGAAATAGTACAGAAAGAATGATTTGAAATCATGTCTTATACGATATCTAGAATGGAGGAATATATGATCCCTTATCTAAAGGACACGCGTATATGATAAGATCAGAGTTGACAATGCCTTTGGAAAGCTACGATTGCAGATCAAGATCTGAATTCATACGCGGAATAGTTATTAGACTTATCCAAGTGGGAGACTGTTGGATTAGTGTCTAAGTCCATAACTATTTTGGTATGTACTTGACCCGATGATGCATGGTCCTTTTGGGTTGCCTTCACCAAAGCAACTTGATAGGATGAATTATGGAGAGAAAGGATTAATTATGATTTATTAATATATTATGAGAATAATATATTAAAGGAGAAATCATATTGTTTAATTAATATTAGTCAAGAATTAATTGATAATTAATTTTGTGGCTAAAAGAGATTAATTAAACTTAAGGGACTGGAATTGTAATTATAAGATAATTGCAATTGGGCTATGGATTACCTTATATTATAAGGTTGGACGAATTCTATGGGGAAACCTATTAGGAATCGTCCAAGGCCTTTAAGAAAGGAATCCATGGGCTGCTTAGGGCTTAAGCAGTCAGATTAGGGTTTCCTAGTTTAAATCCCTAATAGCCTACATGTATATATAGGACCCTTAAGCCCCAAAAACGTGAACAAGCTTCCTTCTAGGGTTTTGGACAGCCTCCTTCTCTTCTCCTCTTCATCCTCTTGCTCTTGGTGTTTGTGAACCATTAGAGGAGTGACATTTGTGACTCTAAGCTTTCTAAAGTCATTACAAGAAGGAATTGTGATTGTTATTGCTACACAACAATCAAGGTAATACCTTAAACCCATCATCATGTTAATGTCAATTATCATATGCTAGAATTAGGGTTTATAGTCTTGGATAAATTGCATGTACAATAGAGAAACCTAGATCCAAGCATTAGGGTTTGTATGAGCAAATAGGATGTTCTTATGACTAAAACCCATCATGTTTCTCATTCAGATGCTTTTAATCAAAACCAAGGCTCCAGACTGTAGATCTACCCCCTAGGGTGTAGTTACCATGTAAAGCTGCCAACTTTACGTGCATGCGAGGCCTCAAGAGGCTAAAACATCCAAAACTAAGCTTAGGAAGAGGTTTAGGGCATGGAGAAGGGACAAGACTAGATAAATTCAGCCACTTTATGTTTATGGGTCCTAGACGAGTCCAAATCTGAGACCATGTCCTCATGACAAGCTCAAAACCGAGAGTGACTCCATTTTGCACTAGAAATAACCATATTCTTGCATAAGGGAAGATCTAAGCAATAAGAGGTCAAGGTAAAGACTTTTTACCTCAAAATGGATGCCAAAACCAAGTAGATGTCGGATCTACTGCTTCTCCATTTACTCCAACCTCTTCAAACTTCAAAACCCTTCCAAAAGAGCACAAAAATGACATTCTAAGCTCACACACACAAACACACACACAATGAAGTAGTAAAGCACGGTTAGGGTGTCCTTCACTGGGAAATGAGGTGATAAGGGAGGCCATAGAATGCGGGTTAATTCCTTTAAATAAGGTGCAAACCCTAAAAATTAGGGTTTTCCCATTCAGCTCCAACTTGTCGAGTTGGGGTCCTCCAACCCGTCGAGTAGGTTCCAAAATCCATGCGGCTTTATTAGTTTCTACACGACGAGTTGGGGCCTCCAACTCGTCGAGTAGGTCTTATGTAATGAGCAAAATCCTTAAAATTTCATACCTGGGATTCGGGATGTTACAACAATTGTTGACCCTAACTATTACATCATTATAATAATGCTTAGCCTAGAAACGCAGGCGTCACAATCATTCCGGGCCCTTCCCTTTCGAACTGGAAGTAGCTGAAACATAAATTGAAAACCGTAAACACAAAGCTTAGTGAGTTCTCTAAAATACCACATACCATACATACATTTTCCATGGGCTTCCCCCATAGTCTTTTCCCAGAAATTCCACGGGTTACCCCCATGTTCTGACATCCAAGTGTCATGGGCTACCCTCGTGGTCTTTCCTTGAAATGTGATGGGATTCCCCCATGGTTAACATCCAAGTGCCATAGGCTACCCCGTGGTTTTTCCTTGAAATGCCATGGGCTGACCCTATGGTCTAACATCCAAGTGCCATGGGCTACTCCCATGGTATTTCATGCAAATGTCATGGGTTACTCCATGGTCTTTCATACAAATGCCATGGGCTACCCCAGGGGTCTTCCTTGAAAGTATCATAAAGACAACTAGCACCCTACATAGTATAGTGATAAGCGTCACCTATATTGATGATAACTGAAATAACACTAGATATATGGTGAAAACTGCTCCTTACGCTAAACCAAAACCAGAAATAAACCCAATCAATAATTAGGGTTTAACCTAAACCCCTGGTCTAGTCTATTTGTAACATCCTGTTTCGGATCGACCGAGAATTAGGGTTCGTGGGCTACAACCCGGGCATTAGGAAGTCTTGGGGTTGCGACAAGTTGCTGGAAGTGTAGAGCATCTTGACACCTGTCCAAGGATACGAGATTCATTGGAAACAGAGTTATAGTGAGGAGCTATGCAGTTAGCTGTTCAAAATCAAATATCGGTCAAGGATCGATATTCGATATATAGGTTATCGCGGTGGGATATCGGTGGGATATCAGTATTTTTATGTGATGTAAGGCCTTTGTAACCCTGTGTTTTATTGGATGAATACATGGTCATTAAGTAAAACATATAGTATACTAGAAAATGTTTGAAGCAGATGTTTATAAATCTCATAAAACCCCCACCATATATCTATGTTTTGATAATAAATGAAGTAAATTAATAAAAAAAGTTTAGCTATAAACGCTATTTCACCGTTATCCCACCGATATTTGTCAAATATCAGTCAAATAGCGGTCAAATATCTGTCAATATCGATCACTATCGCCACTATTTGCGGTACCGATATTTAACCAGCGACTGATAACCGCTATCCCACCGCTATCTCACCGCTATTGACTGCATAGGCGAGGAGGCAATGGAAGTTTGAAGTTATGGCAGGATAAATCCTTTAAATGGAAAAAGGTGACAACGGATTATGCTGGGCATACATGTGTGTACGATTAGCGTACTCATGTGCGTGATCTTCAAGTAGAGCCACCCAGTATGCTGGGTATACCAGAGGGTATGCTGGGCATACTAGGAACATTAGGAAAACCCTATTCGAGAGGAGTGTCCCTATATAAAGAATGAGATGGCCTCATTCCTGGCCACCATCCTCAGTGAATAAACCCTCTAAAACTCTAATCCTCGTTCTTGAGCTTGTGTGTGACCATTGTGAGTTTATAAGTATTCTTATGGGCTTCTTGGAGTGAAGAAGGAGCATGGAAGAGAATGGAGTTGGGGTCCAGGCTTTGGATCTGAGCTTTTCTATGGATGGAGCATCATTTGAAGGTATAAAGCTCAAATCTTTCCCATCCTTTTTGTTTTGTGCATGATATGGTCCATTTTAGGGTTTTTGGTCCCAAAGCTTGAGGCTTTATGAGTTGTTGCACTCCAGAGTTTAATATCTATCCTTTTAAGTGTTTCTAGAGGACAGGATCCATAAAAATGAGGTCTTGAAAGTGAGAATCAACCCACGCATGAGATATGAGCATTTTGAGTTAAGAGAGTAAGAGTTTTATGTGTTTGTGACCAAATCAACCATGCAAAGGCTTAAAGTTACCAACTCTATGGAGTAAGAGCTTTAAGGGAGTCCGGATCTAAGAAATGAGCTAATGTCTTAACGGGTTAACACCAAGAGAATGGGCTAGGCAAAACTGAGCGTACGCCCATCATAAGGTCTAGTACTCCTCGCGTACTCGGTTGGTGTCCCCGATCAGTTTCATGCATGCGTGAGTACGCTGAGCGTACCAAGGGTGGTACACCTCATGTAACCTCACTGTGGACTTTTGGGCTAAGTCTCATATTTGGGCCTTGAGGGTTGGTCCTGGATCTTTGGACTTGTGTATTAGTGACTTTGATCAGAGAAATATTATATTGTGCTTTGGGCCCTTGGGTTGGGCCTGTCGTTTAGATTGGGAATTGGGCCTTAGGAGAGCCCATCTATTATTGGGCCTTGGTAGGCCCAATGGGTTTTAGGTCATTGATGGGATAGTTAGTGGACTACCTTTAGACCTAATGAGTAAGAGTTTGGGTATAGTTCCTAATTGGGATAATTGTGGGTTTGGCGCAGAGTTAGAGGTCGATGTGTAGCAGCAACATTTTTAGAGGTTGTTCATCATCCGAGGTGAGTCTTCTCACTATACTTTACCATGAGTGGTATTTTGTGTGATAGATATGTCTTATGTGCTTATATGGGTATTGAGATATCCGACATTATTTCTTTGTGATTTATGTTGTGTATTACTCAGAATTTATAGAGTTAGGACCGGAGGGTCCACAGAGTTAGGACCTGAGGGTCCATTAGAGTTGTGGGATTGGAGGGTCCCACTGAGACACATTGACCATAGGGTCTTACAGAACTATAGCCTCGAGTGGCTAATTATATGTGCATGGTATTTTGGGGAACTCACTAAGCTTCGTGCTTACCGTGTTATGTGTTATGTATTTCAGGTTCTTACCGGGATCACGGGGAGGCACCGGTTTGATTGTACACACCAGAGAAGGAGTTATGTTCGAGGATCCTGGATTATTAGTTAAATAATTACAGAGATGTGTTTTGTAAATTAAATAAATGGGGATTTCAAGAAATGTGTTATGAGAATTATGCGATTTATAAATGAAAATTTTGTTTGAAAATTTACAGTGTTACACCATTCCTCATCATGATAAGGGAAAAAGACCATTTTTCCCTTTATATACAAGCCCAACTAAACAAAGCCCAAACCCCTAATGGCCCAAGGCCTAAAATCAATCCATTGGGCTTCTGATAAGAACGCCTGGCGTTCCACCCTATGACGCCTAGCGTCCGAACGTTGGGCGTTCCCATGAAAACACCAAGCGTTTGCTCGCTGATTACCAACTTCCAAACCAATGTCTTGATGGCTTAAGATCTCATGTCTAAACTTCATATCCAATCATAATGGAACATCTAAAGCCATAAAGTTGCAAACTTTATGGCCATGCATGGCTACAATGAGCCCAACACCAAGATCCTAACTCAAAATCAACTATAAGGCTCTAAAACTCTTGCATGGAAGATTATGAAGACCCAATATTACATTTTTATGATTCTAGACTCACTATTATGCTTGCAAGGACAGTCCAAACCTCTGGAGCATTCCAAACTCACAAAGATCAATTCTTTGGGACCAAAAAGAACATAAACTAGCCCTAATTCGAGATCTAACGAATGAGACATCAAGATTTGAACTTTATACCTCAAAATGATGCTCCAAGATGTCAAGAGTCCATATCCACAAGCTAGGGAGAAACCACAATACTCCAAAGATCTTCCTTCTCTTATCAAGAACACTAAGTGATACCGAAAAGATGAACCAAGGCCTCAAACTCTCATACGCACTTAGGGTTTTCAAAATAAGGATAGAGGCTGGAGTGGTGAAGGGTTTTGAGGCCATAATGTTCTTTAGATAGGGTGCAAACCCAAAAAATTAGGCTTTGGTCTCTGTGTGCAAACGCCTAGCGTCCATCATAGAACGCCTAGCTTCTTATGCCAAACGCCTAGTGTTTGGACCAAAGTCCCAAAAATTAACACAACAAGGTTAAAAGTGTAATTACATGGAAACCATAGTGTTACAAATCTCCCTCGGTTTATTGGCCCTTTCAGGATTATCGCCCATTTTCTTTCCAAAAATCCAACCTTTTGACTCTCTGAAACCGTAATTTGATTCGACCAAGAAAACGGGTGTTACAATGAAGAAATTCGAAGTGGGGATGATGAGCTCTTGATGACATAGATGTGATGTGAGAAGTGGTAAAAAGTTAAAAAAAAAGGATTATGTAACGCTTGTTAGAGTATGTTCCTTATTTCCATTTTATATTTAAGTTGTTTCATTATTGGTCCTTGGAGTAGTACACAGGGCGCACCACATGGTACACTTAACATACTAAGGAAGGAAGTGATTGCGGGTTCGAAGCCTTGTACGCTGGGTGTGCGAGGGTTATGCATGGTGTAACACATGGATAAGAAAACCCTAATTTTAGGGTGTTACACCCTATATATGGTCCTTAAGTCCCTAGGGTTGGCCTCTTCACCAGCCTCCATTGCCCGAAAACCCTAAAGCTTGACCCTTAACCTCCATTGTTGTGTCTTTGAGCTCTCGAGAAGCAGTTGGTGCTTATTTTGCTCATTTTGAAGGGATTGAAGAAGTTGAAGGTGTATTGCTTAGTGTGAAGCTTAGAAATCCATAATCATCACTCATTTTGCTAGTATTTTTGAGGTATAAAGTTCATACCATGTCTTCTTCTTGCTTAGACCTCTTCATGTCTTGGTTTTTATGCTTTTGGTCCCTTTTGGGTTAGTTTGATGGGTTAAGTCATTTGTGGAGCTTATTCTTTTAGATCTGAGCATATTGTGAGTTTCTTAAGCTTAAAAGTGCAAACTTTATGGTGTTTATGGCCTCATGCATGAATTAAGTCATGTATTATGTCCTTCTGAGCTTTAAGAGCTTCATTAAGCCATGCATACACGTAAAGATGGCAACTATATGTGAGAAACCAACCCAAGGAAGTCAGATCTAAGTTGGGGAGTAATGTATTAATTAGTTATGAGCTGGAAATGGAAGATGGTTGAATGAGAGAGTACGATGGGCGTACAAGCAGGTATGATTAGCGTAGAAGCCCTAAGGCAAGTACGCCACACGTACGAGTTGAGTACGCCCCATGTACTCAGTAGAGTGGGCCTTGGATTATTGGGTCTTCGATTTGGGCCATATTGTGGGCTTTGTTAGGCCATCTGAATTTAGGTTTTTTGGTCTAGGAATATTTTGGACCTTGGATTAAGGCCCATGAAAGGGGATTGGGCTCAATTTGGAAAATTGGGCCATGTTTGGGCCTTAGATAATTATTTTGGTATTTAGGCCTTTTAGATTGTAGGGTTGGGCCTTAGTCTTAGACCAAACTAGGTAGGGGTGAAAAGTTCTTCTTACCCTAACTTTGGGCTGATGGTTATGGATTGGAATCAAATTGTTAATTGGATGTTATTTGGTATTGATTGATCGGGGATTTATCGGACCAGCAACTAAATATTTATTCGTGTGATTCAGCAGTTCGAGATGACTTTCCTCACTGTGTTTAGCGCGACGAAGGCACTAATGCTGACCCATGATGTTGTTATGTTAGGGTGGTTTATATCTACGAGACTCATGCATGTGTTATGTACTTGTATGCTTACCAGGCGGGGCCCAATGACCATTTTGTATGCTATGTATCTTTGTGATTATTGCATGTGTATGTGTTTATATGATATATGTTTATATGTATGCCGAGCGGGGCCCGATTTGTATACCGAGCGGGGCCCGATGAAGGGCGGGGCCCAATATGTATTTATTATGTATGTTATGTGGTATTTTGGGGAACCCACTAAGCTTTGTGATTATGGTTTTCAATTTATGTTTCAGGTACTTCCAGTTCGAAAGGGAAGAGCTCGGGATGATTGCAGGGCACACACCACCTTGTTTCGTATTTTCTTGGTTTACTCTGATGTGATACGTTGATTGATACGTTTGTTTTATCTGGATTTTTTATGATGATGTTCTTTGGATACTGGTTTTGTTAATGTAAAAATGAAACTTTTGGGTCTTATTTTCGGGACGTTACAAGTTGGTATCAGAGCATTGGTTTGAGAGATTCAGACATACTCTCAGGTGTGTCTGAACTCAAACTAAGGATTTGGTAAAGTTTTTCAAAAAGAAATGTATTTTTAATAAAAGAGTTTTCCCTAAGAGAAGAAAGGGTGTGGTGCATGCAATCAACCGATCTCAAGTAAGTTTTCCCAAAATACCCATAGATGTTATCTGATATGATTTGATTTGTGAATCTGTGAATTGCATGCTAGTTAGGGCTAAGGATTTCCTCAGTATTTGCATGATAGAATGCTAAGAGAGATGCATTTGTATGCCTATTGATCAGTCAGTGATAGGATGGATTGATTAGGAGAGATGTATATGTATGCCTATTATAGACTTGCATGCTAATAGTGATCTGTCGGTGATAGGATGGATTGATTACGTGATGGTTGGTTTTGGTTACTTGATGCTCGAGTGCTGCTTGCTTTGTGCTTTTAGGAGTTCTTACTAGCTTCATCTAACTAGTAAGAAAATATGATAAGTTACATATTATGGGAACTAAATAATTTTAAAAGGTTAGTGTAACACCCCGTTCTTAAAATATCTATTGATGGGCTCCCGAGATCAAGAATAAGGGCGTTTCGGTCTTTCATGAGCAATGGGCTATTATTTGGGAAGGTTTTGGATCAGGGTGTGCTGCTAGAAGCGAAGATCTTCTCGCCACCTTTTCGTGGATATAAAGTTCAACAGAAGGATTTATGATGCTTTAAAGATATTGACGTTTAAAGCACATAATGGAAAAAGTGATGAAAAAGACCATGCATGCATGTTGGGACACGCGTGGGTACGCCCAGTGTAAGCTGGCAGCGTAATGGGGCAAGTTGGTCGCGGGTGTTCAAGATGTACGCCCAACGTATGAGGAGTACTCCCAGCGTACGCTCAGGGTCTCAAAACCCTAATTTTTGGGTTAAGCACTATAAAAGGAATGTAATGGTTCTCACCCTAGCCTCCATAAAACACTCTCTTATCCTCAGAAACCCTGGATAGCCATCCCACCTCCATTGTTGGGTGTGTTTGACCTAGGAGAACTCATTTTGGTGGATTAAAGCTTGGAAGCAAGGAGAAGAAGGTTGACAAGGAGGAACCTTTGAAGCTAGAGCTTGTAGATCTGGGATAAGTGCTTCATTTCGGACATCTGCAGGTAAAACGTCTTGATCTTGATGATTAATCTCTTATATCTCCTCTAGTATAAGTTTATGGAACTTTTTGGTCCCAAGTTTGGATCTTGGTGGGTTAAGCTCGTTTCTAAGACCAGGGTTGCCTCCCTTAGTGTCATATGAGTCCCATAAGCAGTAAAGTTCCAACCTTTGGGGTTCTATTAAGCCCATGCATGAGATCTAGTCCTCTTCTTGGATGTAGAAGATCATTTTGTATGTTTGAGTTGGTTTGAACCATATTAAGTCACCAAGTCAGTGACTTTATGGTGTTCAGTCGTGAAATAAGACCTGGATCTGAGTCTGTAGCCCTTGGAATGGAGTAGTAAGCACTTAATAAGGAAATGAATTAACAGACCACTACGCTGAGCGTATGTGCAGGTACGCCCAGCGTTCTCGTCATGGAGCTGGTACGCTAAGCGTACGTTGAGTTACACCCCGCGTAACGGTGCCAGTTGGGCCTTCAGTAATTGGGCCTCGGTGTGGGTTGCACCTTAGACTTTGGGTCTTTGGGCCTTAGTGGGCTATTAGGAGTCATGGAAGATGGTCCAAGTATGGGTGTTGGGCTTAGGGTAAGGCCCAATGTAGCAAATTGGGCCATTTATGGGCCATTAGTGGGCTTGAGAGCTTACCTAGTGTTTGGTCTTTCATATTGATTATGGGCCTTAGTCTTGGACTAGATTGAGTTAAGGGTAAATTGGTCAATTTACCCTTGGAAGGATATTGTGATTGATCTAATGGTTATTTCTGCTATGTTGGCTAGTTTGGGATTTTCGGTGAGTCGGTGATTCGGGAATCTGCTTTTTCAGTTCAAAGTTTCAGCAGTTGCGAGGTGAGTTATCCTCACTATATCGACAAGGTCTAAGGCACCAAGGTCGACCCTTTATCGGATTGTAATCCGGGTATCGTTATTATGTTATTGCATTGCTATGTTTGCATCCTGGTAGTTAGGGTGGTATATGTTAGAGACCCGGTTAGGTCGGTATCCTGGTTAGGATAATGTTATGATATGTGATCTGCTCGATCGGTTTGTTTGGATGTGAATTGTTTTATGATTGTATGTTTATGTGCACATGGTTGTTGGACTGGGGTTGGGTTGAGGCGGGTCCTGCTTTGTGCTGTAGGCCAGCATACCCAGGGCGAACCGGTTATCTCGAAGGCCCATCGAGCGTTCCGGATAGGCTGTAGGCACCACGAGGGCGGACTAGATTTGCCGAGGCTCGGAGAGTTGACCAGACCGACTAAAGGCCCGGTGCGGGCAGACCAGTCATACTGTAGACTCAGAGAGTGGACCAGGTGGGTTGAAGGCCCGGTGCGGGCAGACCAACCACACTGCAAACTCGATGGCTAGATTCGGACCGTGGACCAGGTGGACTAAAGTCCCGGTGCGGCGGACCACTCACACAGTAGACCTGAATTGCATGGTTGTTCTATGTTCTGTTATGATATGGCATGTTATGTGTATGGTATATGTGGTTGGTATTTTGGGGGTATCTCACTAAGCTTTCGGGCTTACAGTTGTGGTTTAAATGTTTCAGGTAGTTTAGGAGACCGTGGCAAGGCAAAGGCGTGATCGTACCGCTCCTCATGTTTATGTTTTATGATATGGTTCTGGGAAGACTCTGATAATAATTGTATTGAAAACCTTTTTGTAATAACTTAACGAAACTGGGTTGTTTTTGAAAAGTTTAAATTGGTTGGATTTTTTAGAGCGTTACAAGTTGGTATCAGAGCCTTGGTTTGAGTGAATTGGAGGAACTTTCATGTAAACCCAGTCTCAAATCAAGGAGAGTTTTCAAAATGAGAATTTAAAATGGTTTTCAAAATGAGTAAAGGAGGACGCAAGGGTACGATCAGCCGGAGCCAATAAGTTGCCCCAAAATACTATGCAAGTTATTTGTTTATGTGATATGATTGAATAACATGCTAGTACTAGGCTAGGGATCTTTAGGAGTTGCATGATAGAGTTGCCTGGTTTATGATGCCTGCTAGCCTAGGGTTTCTTTGTGTATGAGATTTCCAGTGTTCCTCTAGGAGTGAGGGTTGAGTGCTTGTTATGCCTGTTCCTCTCTAGGGTGTTGTGGAGATACTTGATATAAATATGGGTAGGTGTGGAAGGTAGTATGGGCCCGTACTACTGAAAGCACATGACCCATACGCGTATCAAGGAAGTCACAACCCTTAGGGCTGGGTTGAGAGTCGGTTCTCGGGTTAATGGGAGGTTTCTGATGTTTTCGGTGTTTTTCAGTATGGTGGTTACGAGGCATACTGGGAGTGGATCCGGGTCGGGATTGGGAGCAGGAGAGGGCGGTCAGGGTGGGTCAGCACCACCCGAGGTTATCAGTCAGATGAGCACAGACGAGTTGGATGTTAGGAGTTGTGAGATCCTGCATGATGAGGTTGCTGCTATGTTCTGGGCCGAGTTGCCGAAACTGTATGGGTCGATCAAGACCACCATGGTCGAGTATTTTAATGAGCACTATGCAGCTCTTACAGAGACGGCTACCACGACAGCTACATCTGCTGTAGCAGCGACAGGGGGAGGAGCTGGTAGAGGTTTTCAGTATTGGGACTTCGATAATATGAAGACCCCTACCTTCGATGGAGTTCAGGACCCGATTGTTGCTATGAGATGGTTTTCAAACGTGGATGGGTGTTTCTTCACGTGTTCATGCCCTACTGATCAGAGAGTGAGGTGTGCTCTGAATCTGTTGAGGCTCAGGGCGAAGTATTGGTGGAGATTGACTACGGGGTCATATTCAGATGCGCAACGGGCTGCTGTTTCGTGGGCTCAGTTCCGGGAGATGTTTAGTACCTGTTATGTTCCACGGGTAGAGAGAGAATGGTTGGCTAAGGAGTTATTGGAACTGAAGCAGGATTCAGAGTCGGTGATAGAGATCACCAAGATGTTTACTGAGATGGCGATGTTTTGTCTGGAGTTTGCTTCCCGATATCTGAGTATGCTCAAGAGGGATATCAGGTAGTTTGTGTCTACGAAGTGGTGCGAGACATTGTTGGAGTTGCAAGAAGCCGCTAGGCGGCAGGAGTTGGAGACCGAGTTACAGTTGAGAGAGCTGAGGCAGGCTTTGGTACAGTCGCAGCTGGTTCCGAAACGGTCTAAGACCGTTGATACTAGGTTGGGAGATTAAAGCAGCCACACTTGTGGAAAGCGAGGGAAGGGTCACACTGGATTTTGTAGGTCTGGTGGTGCGTGCCGCAAGTGCGGGAGAGAGGGGCACTACGCGAGGGATTACCGTCAGTCAGCCCCAACCCATGATATGAGGATTTGTTACCAGTGTCATCAGGTTGGTCATATGAGGGCTAACTGTCCACAGCTTGCTTCAGGACCGGTGCAGGCTCTAACATCGGCCACGTTGAGGATTACTGGTGGGGGCAAAGGTGGATTGGAGCTTCCCAGGGCTCCAGGTTGTGCATTTTAACTTATAGCAGAGGAGGTCAGGGCGGAGTTGGATTCGGCTGCGGGTATGTTTCCTTCTTGATATCTTGTTATCTTATGGTTGTTATGAAGTATTATATATACTAGTCTTGTTCACATAATTCATGGTATTGCATTCGTTCGATTTTTCGGGTTATGGTTTTATTGAGGAATCGGTTAGTATCCAAAGGATTGATGGTCAGAATTTGGTTGTATGGTCTTGTTGTTAAGTATTGAATTCGCGATGTGAGAAGTGTTCAGCTAGGAGTCGAACTCCTTTGGGATTCGAGATGTATAATGCCAGGAGAGCAGTTTTGTGAAGGTTACTTGTTCAGAGGAAAGCAGTTTATGGATGAGGAAGGTATGGGATATAGATGATTGTTCTAGGCTGTATGAGTCATCGGTATTTGGAGGTCAGTGTTCTAAGTAGGGGAGAGTGGAAAATTCTCAGGAGGATCGACAAGTAATTGAGTTTGATTAGCTGTTTGGAAGTCGGCGGTGTTTCAGGCAGCCAAGAGTGTGGGCTGGTATGAGTAAGTGGCAGACTAGTGGGGGCAGGAAGCATACCATGGATTCAGGGTAGATAGTGTTTGATGTTAGGCCTGGGTTAGGCCATGGAAAGGATTCCAGGATTGGAATAGAGTTAGAGTTTGGAACCCCTTGAGGGCTAGAACAGTATGTTCGGGAGAGAGTCCAAGGAAGGATAGTTCGGGATGATATATGATAGTTTGAGCGGTCCGGGGAGACTGAAGGCCTGTGGGTGTACCAGTCAGGCCGAAGGCTCAGAGAATGGTCCAGACAGACTACAAGCCCAGAGAGGCGATCCAGAAATATTGAAGGTTCTGAGAACGGTCCAGATAGGATGAAGGCCCAGGAGGGTGGTCCAGACATGTTGAAGGTTCCGAGAGTGGTCCAGATGGGCTGAAGGCCTGGAAGGGCGATCCAACCATGCTAAAGACTCTGTATGTGTTAGTGGATAAGTATGAGGAGAATGAGAGAATATGTCGCCAGGATATGGTAATTGATATGGTCTGGCCCCAAGTATTGATCATGTTAGTGGAAGGCAGTGCATGGACTCGAGAGTCCTTGCGAGCAGAATCAGAGAAGGCGATGTTCGAGAATAGTAGTTGCTCTTCATGGATAGTGTAGAGTGGAGTTTAGCTCAGTGGTACGCGCAGGCACGTAATAGTCATCGAATGAATTTTTCTGGAAAGGAAAAGTTATGTAGCTCCGGAAGGAGCGTGGGTCCTCCGTTAGGAGAGGAAGTGGAGTAAATGGATGACCGTCGTGCCTCAGTCATTAGTAGGAGGTACTGGATTGTACTGGATATACGAAAGCACCTGCGGGTTGTCTGCTCATTGAGGTAGTGGCAATTTTGAGTGATGCACAGGTATAATTTCCATCTCATTGGAAAGGAGGAGGTTAGTGGCTCCGGAGTGAAGATTTGGAGCAGAGGAAGGTGAGACAGCAAGTTAACAAAACTTGGGAGTAGTTTAGGCCAATGTCGAGGACGGTATAAAGGATTTCGGTCGGAGGCCAAAGGACCTAGACACCATGATAGAGAATATGCAGTATTAAGGTTGCCAGAACCTGAGTTGAATGAGTAATCAGAGTCTGCAGTTCATGGGTTTTTCTACAGTGTATGTTGCAGTAGGCTTCGACGACGAAGCCTAATTTAAGTGGGGGAGAATTGTAACACCCCATTCTTAAAATATCTATTGATGGGCTCCCGAGATCAAGAGTAAGGGCATTTCGGTCTTTCCTGAGCAATGGGCTATTATTTGGGAAGGTTTTGGATCGGGGTGTGCTGCTAGAAGCGAAGATTCTCTCGCCACCTTTCCGTGGATATAAAGTTCAACATAATCGGATCTAGAATGAAGGAGTTATGATGCTTGAAAGATATTGACATTTATAGACCATAATGGAAAAAGTGATGAAAAAGACCATGCATGCATGTTGGGACACGCGTGGGTACGCCCAGCGTAATGGGGTAAGTTGGTTGCGGGTCTTCAAGGTGTACGCCCAACGTACGCTCAGAGTCACAAAACCCTAATTTTTGGGTTAAGCACTATAAAAGAAACATAATGGTTCTCACCCTAGCCTCCATTAAACACTCTCTTATCCTCAGAAACCCTGGATAGCCATCCCACCTCCATTGTTGGGTGTGTTTGACCTAGGAGAACCCATTTTGGCGGATTAAAGCTTGAAAGCAAGGAGAAGAAGGTTGACAAGGAGGAACCTTTAAAGCTAGAGCTTGTAGATCTGGGATAAGTGCTTCATTTCGGACCTTTGCAAGGTAAATAGTCTTGAGCTTGATGATTAATCTCTTAGATCTCCTCTAGTACAAGTTTATGGACCTTTTTGGTCCCAAGTTTGGGTCTTGGTGGGTTAAGCTCGTTTCTAAGACCAGGGTTGCCTCCCTTAGAGTCATATGAGTCCCATAAGCAGTAAAGTTCCAACCTTTGGGGTTCTATTAAGCCCATGCATGAGATCTAGTACTCTTCTTGGATGTAGAAGATCATTTTGTATGTTTGAGTTGGTTTGAACCATATTAAGTCACCAAATCAGTGACTTTATGGTTTATGTCATGACATAAGACCTGGATCTAAGTTTGTAGCCCTTGGAATGGAGTAGTAAGCACTTAATAAGGAAATGAATTAACAGAACATTACGCTGAGTGTATGTGCAGGTACACCCAACGTACTCGTCATAGAGCTGGTATGCTAAGCGTACGTTGAGTTACACCCCGCGTAACGCTGCCAGTTGGGCCTTGAGTAATTGGGCCTCGGTGTGGGCTGCGCCTTAGACTTTGGGTCTTTGGGCCTTAGTGGGCCATCCGGAGTCATGGAAGATGGTCCAAGTATGGGTGTTGGGCTTAGGGTAAGGCCCAATTAGGAGAATGGGCCCAATGTAGCAAATTGGGCCATTTATGGGCCATTAGTGGGCTTGAGAGCTTACCTAGTGTTTGGCCTTTCATATTGATTATGGGCCTTAGTCTTGGACTAGATTGAGTTAAGGGTAAATTGGTCAATTTACCCTTGGAAGGATATTGTGATTGATCTAATGGTTATTTATGCTATGTTGGCTAGTTTGGGATTTTCGGTGAGTCGGTGATTCGGGAATCTGCTTTTTTAGTTCAGAGTTTCCGTAGTTGCGAGGTGAGTTATCCTCATTATATCGACAGGGTCTAAGGCACCAAGGTCGACCCTTTATCGGATTGTAATCCCGGTGTCGTTATTATTTTATTGCTTTGCTATGTTTGCATCCTGGTAGTTAGGGTGGTATATGTTAGAGACCCGGTTAGGTCGGTATCCTGGTTAGGATGATGTTATGTTATGTGATCTGCTCGATCGGTTTGTTTGGATGTGAATTGTTATATGATTGCATGTTTATGTGCACATGGTTGTTGGACTGGGGTTGGGTTGAGGCGGGTCCTGCTTTGTGCTGTAGGCCAGCATACCCAGGGCGAACCGGTTATCTCGAAGGCCCATCGAGCGGTCCGGATAGGCTGTAGGCCCCACGAGGGCGGACCGGGTATCCCGAAGGCCCAGCGAGCGGTCCGGATAGGTGGTAGGCCCTACGAGGGCGGACCAGACATGCCGAGGCTCGAAGAGTGGACCAGGCCGAGTGAAGGCCCGGTGCGGGCAGACCAATCATACTGTAGACTCAGAGAGTGGACCAGGTGGGTTGAAGGCCCGGTGCGGACGGACCAAGCACACTGCAGAATAGATGGATATGGCTAGACTCGGATGGTGGACCAGGTCGACTGAGGGTCCGATGCGGCGGACCATTCACACAGTAGATCCAAAGTGCATGACTGTTCTATGTTATGTTATGATATGGCATGTTATGTGTATGGTATATGTGGTTGGTATTTTTGGGGGTATCTTACTAAGCTTTTGGGCTTACAGTTGTGGTTTAAATGTTTCAGGTACTTTAGGAGACCGTGGCAAGGCAAAGGCGTGATCGTACCGCTCCTCATGTTTATGTTTTATGATATGGTTCTGGGAAGACTGATAATAATTGTATTGAAAATCTTTTTTTTTAATAACTTAACGAAACTGGGTTGTTTTTGAAAAGTTTAAATTGGTTGGAATTTTTAGAGCGTTACAGTTAGATTTTAACTCTATTGCACAACTCTTGTTTGAGTCCAACCCTTGTAGTGCGAGACCTTTAATTCAATGAATTATCTGGTCTTTGTGATATGTAATTGTATTCATGAGCTAGTTAGAGGAAGTTATCAGGAGTTCCTTCTGTAGCTCATAGCGGAGAGTGGTGTGGAGTTTACCCTAGGAAAAACCTAAGATGAGATCTAGTGTTGGGAGCCTTATTTTGTTGAGGGTTATTTGTATGGATATACGGTGACTTGGAAGATTCAAGGCAATCCTTGAGGAAAGTACGGATAAATGTGGTAGGTAGTATGGGCCCGTAATACTGGCAGCAGAGGATATGTACTTAAGTCAAGGAGGGTTGCAAAGAAACCAGGAAGCTTGTAGAGATTGTGATCCCTTCATTGTTTATATGGTCTATTTTTAGTATGATGACATTGCGAGGCAGACATGTTGGCAGTTCTGGTGCTGAAGAGGGTTGAGGCTCAGGATCTGGAGTCGGGTGGCAAGATGATCAGACTAGGGGATTCATCTCGTCTGAGATTACATGTTGCATTCTTGAGCTGACTCATGTGATCTTTGGCATGGTCAAGGAGGGTATTCTGGAGATTTTTGTTGAGCGCTTGAGCGCCTTTCATTCTACGATGGTGGCCTTGGTGCAGCCGCGTTCATTAACCTTTAGGGAGTTTCGGGAATGTGGAGCTCCAGACTATCACAGGGAAAAGGACCCGATAGTGAGCAGGAGGTGATTAGCAAGTGTTGCTAACGCCTTCCACACCAGCAGTTGCCGTGAGGGGATAAAGGTCAGACTTGCCTCCTGTCTTTTGAAGGATAGGGCAAGAGATTGGTGGGAGGAGGTTGGACGCGCAGTGGGTGATGAGGCTAATTCGATGACATGGGATGATTTTATGACCAGGTTCAGGGCTGAGTTCACACCGGTGATTGATGTGCAACAGTTGGAGCTAGAGATTTAGGATCTCCGCCAGACTACTGAGATGGTGGCCGAGATCACTACGATGTTCCCGGAGAGGGCACTTTTAATTCCACATTATGTGGAAAATGAGGAGATGAAGAAGGCTCGGTGTCATTAGATGTTGAGGAGTGATATTAGACAGTTTGTGAGCTGATCCAGCTGCAAGACGTTGGTGGATATGATAGCGAGAGATAGGAAGAGGGAGATTGATCTAGATATGGAGAAGAAGATGAAGCCATATTATGTGCTGAGTGTTGAGGGTTCGGGCAAAAGGCCTAAGGTATCTGATTCCAGATCGAGAGGCCATCAGGTCCATGACCGTTGTGGCAAGTGCGGCAAGATGCACGAGGGAGTGTGCAGGGTGGTTGGTTTTGGATGCTTCAGGTGTGGCCGGGTTGGTCATATTAGCAGAGATTACACTTCTACCACCACCACCACCCCGATATCTAATCTGATTTGCTTTCATTGCAATCGGTGGGGACACAATAAGGCCTATTGTCTGAGTTTGGCTGTAGCAGGATCGATGTAAGAACCAACTATTGCAACTCTTTGGATTACTGATGGCCTCCTGAAGAGCTGGGCCTTTCAGTTGACAACCGAGGAGACTCGTGCGATACCAGATGTGGTGATAGGTATGTATCTTCTTCTTATCTCTTTATTTATATTGATTTTCTTACTTATATTTATGTGTTTTATTTTAGGATCGTTCCTTGTGAACGGTTTTTCTGCATTGGTATTGTTTGATTCGGGAGCTACCCGATCTTTTGTATCGCTTGCGCTTAGCAAGAGGTTTGCTGGAGCTCCGGGGGAGCTAAATTGTCCTCTTTATGTCGAGATTGCTGAAGATAGGTCTGTTCGAGTTGCAAGGGTTCATCGAGGTTGTACTCTTTAGTTATTCAACGCGCAATATCCAATCAATTTGGTTCCCATTCCTCTGCGTGGGAACAAGGTTATTGTGGGTATGGATTAATTGAGCCCTAATCGGGCAGTGATCAATTGTGAGCAATAGTTAGTTCGTGTTTGGACCCCAAGTGGAGGACAGTTAGTGGTTCATGGGGTATAGATCTCAGCATGGGTCAATTTTGTGTTCAGCAGCGAGGGCTAGACAATATTTTCGGTAGGGTTGTTCTGATTTTGTCGGCTATGTTATGGATACACGGGATAAGGGAAAGGAGACCATGGATGATGTGCCGATCGTGCATGATTAACCGGATGTGTTTCTGAAGGATTTTCCTGGGGTGACTCCAGAAAGGCAGGTTGAGTTCACGAATGATCTGGTTCTTGGTGCGACTCCGATAGCCAAAGCACCGTATTGGTTGGCTCCTCCCGAGATGCAGGAGTTGAAAAGTTTTGAGCATTATAACAACCTTATGGTTCACATGCAACCCTACATGCTTTGGATCTATGTTTTCTCTAATTATACATGCAATTTGATTTTTCAAAGCATTCATCCTAACTAGCATACAATTGAATAAAATAACTAGTTAGATAACTTACCTCTTAATAGGACTTGTAGTTCTTGGCCTTCAAAAGCTTTAGCACCTCAAATGTGATGCCTCTAATGTGTCACAAACACCAAGTGCAAAAGGAGGCTTGAGAGAATAAGTTACTTAGCACAAAATCGATTCACACTCTCCCAGAATGTATGTGGCAACGGATTTCCATTTATAGTGTGACAAGTGCTAGTGTTAGATCCATGCAAACCCTAATGTACCATGACTCTTCATATTACTTAGGACCCATGGGTTAACCTCCATGGATTATTCATGTAGGTTTTGCCCATCCTAAATAACTATGGATCATTGGCCCACACTATAAGAATCCTTGATTTACCAAATCAATCCCCGTATATTTAATTAGTCCCTTTTGATCACTAAATTAGTTCCAAAATTAATTCTTGATCAATACTAATTAAATTATATGATTTCATATTAATATATTATACTTGTAATATATTAACAAATCACAAATAACCTTATTCTCAAAAGTCCATCCTATTAATTTGCATTGATGATGGCAACCCAAAAGGACCATGCTACTCTTGGGTCAAGTACATACCAATTATAGTTATGGGTTTAGATACCTAATCCAACAGTCTCCCAGATGGATAAGTCCGATAACTATAACTGCAAGTATGACTTAAAACCGATTAGCAATCGTAGGTCTTAAAAGCCGCTGTCAAAATCTGACCCATTCAGTGACACGTCCTTTAGACAAGGGATCATATAATCCTATGTTCTTCAAGATATCAGCTGGACAAATACATGGAACAATGTTATACTTATTGTCCAACAGTTTGTTTCTCGATTTCCAATTTGTTTGACATAGAACATAATTGAACACATCAATTTAGTCTCGACCGGGCCCGACACATAAGTTAAAAGAAAATCATCGAGGGGACCACAATATCGCTTTTAATCCTACAAGAATTAAAAGGAGAAGATAAACTTCGACATTATATGCTTGTACTAACTATTCATCAAATCATACACAATAGTGGGTTTTATAACATAAGGTTACTGATGTGTGTTCGCACTATCAATGTACAGCCAACTCATAGTTAACAACTCATATATCTTGGTTTGAAGACTTATATGATATTATCGTCTCACGATCACTCATGACAAATTCCATGAAGTAATTCAAGTGAGCATAGGTTTAATCCAATACTCATACCTTATGAGCACTCATGAATGTTATAGGTACTGCATTGGTACTTAAGTCTTCACTCCCACCAAGAGTAAGGACCTAGTCCTTAGTCATGTGTAGGTACTTAAGAATGTTCTTTATCGCAGTTCAATGAGCCTTACCAGGATTCCGTTGATATTTGCTGGCCATGCTCAAAGTAAAGGCCACATCAGGGTGAGTGCAAGTCATAGCATACATGATTGAGCCAACCGCGGAAGCATATGGTACTCAACTCATCTAAGCTATTTCAGCCTCTGGACTTGGACTTTGAGTCTTACTCAGTTTGGTATTGCCTTGGATGGGTAAGTCACCTTTCTTGGATATTCTCCATGCTGAATCGTTTCAACACCTTGTCCAAGTAGGTACTTTGACTAAGTCCAGTTAGTATTTTACTCCTGTTTCTCAATATCCTTATCCCTAGTATGTAAGTAGCTTCTCCAAGGTCCTTCATAGCGAACCACTTCCCAATCCAGGACTTAACCTCTTACAAGGTTGGAATGTCATTTCCTATGAGTAGTATGTCATCCACATACAACACATGTAAGCTAACTGTACTCCCACTAGCCTTGACATACACACATGACTCATCCTCGCTTCTTGAAAATCCAAACTCTTTGACTTTCTCATCAAAACAAAGATTCCATCTATGAGATGCTTATTTCAATCCATAAATGGATTTTCAAGCTTACACACTCTATTAGGGTACTTTGCATTGAAAAAACCCTCTAACTGACTCATGTAAACATCTTTAGCCAACTTCCCATATAGGAAAGCAGTTTTGACATCCATTTTACATATTTCATAGTCATGAAATGCAGTTATGGCTAACATAACCCTAATAGATTTAATTTTCACTATTGGTGAGAAGGTCTCATCATAGTCAAGTCCTTGAGTTTGAGTAAAGCCCTTCGCAACCAGTTCTACATTATATGTGTTTACTTTCCCATCCATGTCGGTCTTCTTCTTGAAGATCCATTTGCACTCGACTATCTTACGACCGATACATTGTCAACCAAGTTCCAAACTTGATTTTCATACATGGACAAAATCTCGTTGTCCATAGCATCTTTCCACTTTGCAGACTCGGGGCCTATCATGACTTCCTTGTAACTGTTAGGTTCATCCAAATTTACCAGTGTGCTATCACTGATAAATGTACCGCCCTTGTTATATGGAAACCATACAACACATGTGGAACACTAATTCTACTAGAGTGCCTCAGGGGTACGGACTCGTCAATTGGTTTAATAGGAGTTTCCTCTTCAGGTTGATTTCTAGTGTTTGAGGTTCCTTCACCGCTTGACTCTTGAAGCTCTTCAAGGTTAATTTTCCTCTCAATGTCTCCTTGGCCAATGAGTTCTCTCTTGCGAAAGACTCATCTCCTCACAAAAAAGACAACGTTTTCACTCGGTCTATAATAAGAGATATCCAAAGGATTTCTGTGGGTAGCCGATGAAAATACAAAGCTCACTACGAGGTTCGAGCTTGTCATGAGTCTCGTGCCTCACGAAAGCCTTGCAACCCCAAACCTTGATGTGTGTTAAAGAGCGAACCTTCCATGTCCAAATCTCGTGAGGTGTTTTGGCAACCTTCTTAGTTGGGACTAAATTTCGGATATGGGCGGTAGTCTCTAAGGCATACCCCCAGAATGAGATAAGTAACGAAGCTCGACTCATAATGGAACAAACCATGTCCAACAAGGTTCGATTGCGCCTCTCAGCCACACCATTAAGTTGTGGTGTCCTAGGTGGCGTCAATTGTGAAACAATTCAACATTCGTTAAGATAGTCTTGGAACTCGATACTAAGATACTTATCACCCCGATCAGATCAGAGCATCTTTATCTTCCTACCCAACTAATTCTCCACTTCTTGTTTAAACTCTTTGAATCTTTCAAAGGTTTCTAAATTATTTTTTTTATTAAGTAGATATATCCATATCTGTTGTAATCATTAATAAAAGTCACATAGAAGCAGTTAGTATCCCTTGTGACGGTCCTGAAAGGTTTACACAAATCGGTATGTATGAGATCCAACAAACCTTCACCCATTTCACAAGTACTGGTGAAGGGTGACTTGGTCATCTTTCCAAGCAAACAAGATTCGTAAGTGTCATCCGACCTTAAGTCGAATGTCTCAAAAACTCTAGCCTTTTGGAGTTGGCCTATGCGCTTCTTGTTGACCTGTCCAAGACGATAATGCCACAAGCATGTCTATCCAAAACATTTGAAGAATCAATGTGCAACACATTATTTCCTAAGTTGTCTACAACCATCACACTTCTATATACACTATTACAAGGCAGTTCTTTAAAATAAAAAACACCATTATAAAAAGCATTAATAGCACCAATTTCATTATCAAATGAAAAACTAAACCTTGTTTGTACAAACCATGAATGGAAATAATATTTATCTCCATATCAGACGAGTAGCAACAATTATTCAAATCTAATTCTAACCCACTACTAAGCAATAAAGAGTAAACTCTAATCTTGGTGACAGGTCAAACCTTCCTATTCCCCATGATCAAGTTCATATTTCCGTGCTCCACATCCTTGTTTCTTTTTAGTCTATGCAAATCAGAAAAAATGTGAAATCCACAACCTGTATCAAGGACCCAAGAACAAGAATGTGATGAGTTATTAGATAGAATAGTATAAATACCTGCATGGGTGGCCTTAACCTTTCCATCTTTGACATCCTGCAAGTACTTGAGGAAGCTTTGCTTCCAGTTCCCTTTTTCATGACAATAGAAACACTCTACTTCCTTAGGAATGGTAGAGGGAGCAGCAGAACCACCTTTGGTTCCACTTTAAGAGGATCCATCAAGAGACTTTCTCTTGCGGATCTTAAAGGGAGCCTTCCTCTTGTTCCCTTTCCCATATCCAATTGCCAAGACAGGGGTAGTAGTAGTAGGATTAGAAACAACAGATTTAGCTTTGAGACTACTTTCAGTAGTCCTCAAAAGACCTTGAAGCTTTCTAAGAGTGACCTCCTCCTTGTTCATATGATAATTCATATGGTACTGATCATAACATGGAGGTAAAGAGTGTAGAAGGATATCTATGCCCAACTCTTCATCGAAGTTCACATTCAACTTCAGCAAGCGGTCCACAATCCTTTTCATTTTTTGCAAGTAGGTCATGATGGGTTCTTCATCCTTCATCTTTGTTGTTATCATGGAGGCGATGATTTCATACCTCTCTTGATGAGCACTCTGATGGTATCTTTCCATCAGGCCTTGGTGCATTTCAAAAGGGTAGAAGTCCTCATAGTGTAACGACCCAAAATTTAAGACCAAAAATTTCTTTTAATAAAACATTACTTTAAGCAAAGTCATCATTCCAAAACATAATCTGAGTATAAGTTTTCAAAACACATGTTCATTATCAGAGTAAACATCCCCAGGTTGTCTAATCTATGGTGTGTGCCATGCGATCACCCCGAGCTCTTCCCTCCGCTACAGGAAGTACTGAAACCAAAACTGAAAACCGTAAGCACAAAGCTTAGTGAGTTCCCCACCCTACCACATACCATGCATAGCCACATACTGGGCCACGCCCGCTATCTTGGGCCTCGCCCCTACCTCGGGCCTCGCCCGCTACAACGGCACCGCCGCTCCAGGCCCCGCTTGACTTCAAGCCTCGCTTGGATACAGATCTGTTTTACTTAGGCCTCGCCTGTCATAGGGCCCCGCCTGCCAACAAATAATAACACATACACATATCACAACACATAAGTTAAACTCATACGACTGATCCTGTTCTAAGGCCTTGCCTATCCTGGGCCTCAACCTTGTCCTGCTATTGATGAGCCATGGAACCCCGTCCACGCTCCTACTGATAGTGAGATACGGGCCCAGCCCACTCTCACTCCTTTTTTAGCTTGGGCCTCGCCCCTGTTATGCTACTAATGAGATGTGTAGCACCATCCACACTCTGCTATTGGTGAGATACAGGACCTCGCTCACACTCACCTCCCTGCCAGGCACATACATGTATCACACAGACAACAAGTATAAACTATCATATAAACAAATCCTTAGGCACCCGCCCGCTATTAAGGGACCTCGTCCTGAAAATCATACTAGCATATTGTGCATAGGGCTAACCCCCGGGTCTTCTACTCATAACTACATGGGCCGGCATTGTGGCCTTAGACCCATTCACACAAAGGGAAACTCACATGCACTGGCTGAACTTGCTAATGATCTGACTAGCTGCTGCCCAGCAACTCACTGAACTCCTACTCCCCTTGCTCCTCAAACTAACAATATCAAAGCAATACTGAGCCTAACTGACCCCCGAAAGACAACCAAGTCAACCCTGGTCCAAGTCAAAGTCCTGGTCAAGGTCAACCTTCCAGGTCAACCCTACTCACCGAGTCACCCTACTAACTCACTGAGTTCATATATTCAGAGTCCTTCCTTTCGCATCTCGACTCGCCGAGTCAGTCCATGACTCGCCAAGTCTACCGATTTCTGAGTCCTGACCTGTCCAACTCACCGAGTCTCCACCCGACTAACTGATTCGAGTCTTAATTCGAAGGGTTTGGGGTTCTGCAACCTGACTCGCCGAGTCCAAGAACAGACTCGCCGAATACAAGGCAATCTTCATCTGACTCGACGAGATGTTCATCCCACTCGTCGAGTTGCTCCTCACCTTCATGCTACTTGCCGAGTCCACTCAAAGGACTCGCCGAGTCCATTCAAATCCCTTTACATGCAGAGGACTTTTGAGTCATGCATGGACTCCAAACTGTAGATCTACCCTTCCCAAGCCTATTTCTCACGTAAATTTGCAAACTTTACGTGTAAAGAAGGAGATCTAAGCAAAATACACCATAAACTAGGGTTTAATGTAAAGAGGCTCCATAATCAACTCAAGGGCTGCTACTTTATGCTTCTCAAGACCATAATGAGCTTAGATCTGAAGTAGCAACCTCAGATCTGGCTTCTAACTCAAAAGAGGTACCTAATCATGGCTAGAAAACCCCCAAAACTCACAACGATACTAGATCTAAAGGAGAGAACGACTTAATACCTTCAATAACTCAGAAAACTTCTCCAATCTTCGGATCCAGGGCCAATCCTTGAAGCTCCAATGATTCCCCTTCTTATTCTTCCTTCAAATCACCCCACAAATGGCTTGGAAGCTTGAATGAGCAATAATGGGGCTTAGGGTTCGATGTTCTGGGTGAAAGGGGCAGTAAAGGAGCCCTAGGGGAGAGAATGAGATGTTTAAATAGGCTCCAAGTCCCGATTTTAGGGTTTTCCTCGCACAGACCAGACTCGCCGAGTCCCTTTGGCCGACTCACCGAGTCGGTCACTTACTCCTCGGCCCGGATCCCGCTCGGACTCGCCGAGTTCATCCTTGGACTCGTCGAGTCTCCCTTAAAATTAAGGTTTTCATTCTTTTCTTGGCCTTCCAAACTTTGGGTGTTACACATAGGACTTTTGGAGTTCAGCTGTTATAGTGGCCAACAGGATACAAGACACCTTGGTGGCATCCTTCTCATGAGTCCTAAACCCAGTGATCTCCTTAGGAGTAGCAGAAAGACTCATCAATTTCCTTAAGCTCTTTGTCGAGGACATATTCATTGTCCTCGTAACGAGTAACCATCTTGATGTTCCTGATCTAATAATTATAGTTGGAACCATCAAAGATAACTCTCCCACACAATTTCATTAGGAGAAAGAGCCAGTAGGGTTTGAGCCAGAAGCAGTGTTGGAAGACATCTGAAAAAAGAATTTTTTTTTTAGATTAGATAAGATTCCTTAATATAACACCCAAATGAAATATTAAGGCTAGGACCAAACACAATATTTTACAATTTAGAAGAGGTATGCCATAATCCAATTGCAAAATACTTGAAGGTAGGTAAATGGCGATTTACCAATTTCCACCGTGAAAAACGAAATTGATTATTAAGTTTTAATTGGATTGAAATTCCTAGATTCCTTTGAGATTCATTGAACTTTTCAATGACATGTTTAAATCTCAATTATGCCCGTCAAGTTTGAGATTGGGATACTGAGGATCACAAATAAGGTGTGAATAACCATGCAAATGTGCTTGGTACACTCGATGTTATTTATCACCTAATTAATGTGTCGGTTATCCACACATGCTTCATTGATCTATGACAAACATCAAGCTACCCTTTTCCACCCTTATTAGTCCAAGTTAATGTGCCGCTTAACCACACATGCTCCATCAACGACTTGGCAAGGTACAAAGTGCAATTTCATGGATTAGCATCAATTTCACATTATTCCTAAAGTAACTAAAATTGAGAATTTAGTAAAACATTTAGTTACTTTATAATTATCATTATACTTTTAACAAGAATTAATATCCTATCGTACCTGTTTGGCTAAACCCCCTCCACCAGTCAAGGAAGCGGTGGGTGAGAGTAGACACCCATTAAACCTCTATTTTATAGGCAGTAACCTTATACCCCCCTTATAGACCGGCCTCGTGAATGAGGTCTACTAACGGTAAGACTGACTTGTCTTATACATATATATATATATATATATATATATATATATATATATATATATATAATTATTAAACTTTTAATATTATAATAGTATAATGGTTGGATTTTAAACTTTTAAAATTATAGGGTTTGGAATTAAAGTATTCATAAGTGTGACTTTCTAAATTCCAAAACTTGTGGGAAACTTTTGAAACGCTTCAAAACTTTTCATTTCCATAACTTATGAGTTTAATAACTTTTAAAGAAAAAGACTTTCATTTTCCATAACTTGAGGACAAGTTATGGAGTTCATTAAAGGCATTTAGATCAATATTTTAATTAACAAAATAATCAAATAATTTATCCATGGTCTAGTTAAACTCATAAGTCAAGATAATTCATATAAAAAATTTGCAAGAAATTAGCCCAATCATATAAACTAATACAAATGTTGAAATTTTGACAATTATCTTTTAATTGGATAAGAATGATCACTACCATATAAAAAAACAAATTTTATGTTTCAAAAAGCACTTTGTGGTAATGATCCTAATCTAATTCTAGCCACAACTCAAAAATTTGCAGCCAGAGCCATCAACTTGACGAGTGCATAAACCTGAATCGTCAAGTTGGTCTTTTTCTGAGTGGACTCGGTGAGTTCATTAGTTAAAAGCTAGAAAATCGATTTTTTCAATTTGGAAAATTAATAAGCATCAAGTATAACAAAAAAACAATCCTAGGCTCTGATACCACTGATGGCTTTTAAGAAGTCTAACAACCTTATGGTTCAAATGCAACCCTAGATGCTTTGGATCTATCTTTTCTCTAATTATACATGCAGTTTGATTTTCCAAAGCATTCATCCTAAGTAGCATATAAATGAACAAAATAACTAGTTAGATAACTTACATCTTAATAGACATTGTAGTTCTTGGCCTTCAAAAGCTTTAACAACTCAAATGTGATACCTCTAATGTGTTACAAACACCAAGTGCAAAAGGAGGCTTGATAGAATAAGTTACTTAGCACAAAATCGATTCACATTCTCCAAGAATGTATGTGGCAACCAATTTTTGCTCTAGGGGGTTCCATTTATAGTGTGACAAGTGCTAGGGTTACATCCATGCAAACCCTAATGCACCATGACTCTTCATATTACTTAGACTCCATGAGTTAACCTGCATAGACTATCCATGTTGGTTTATCCCATCCTAAATAACAATGGATCATTGGCCCACACTATATGAATCATTGATTTACCAAATCAGTTCCCATATATTTAATTAGTCCCTTATGATAACTAAATTAATTCCAAATTATTCTTGAATAATACTAATTAAATTATATGATTTCATATTAATATATTATACTTGTAATATATTAAAAAATCACAAATAACCTTATTCTCAAAAGTCCATCCTATTAATTTGCATTAAAGAAGGCAACCCAAAAGGACCATGCTACTCTCAGGTCAAGTACATACCAATTATAGTTATGGGCTTTGACACCTAATCCAATAGGAGTTGCCTACATAGTTGCAGGAGCTATTAGACAAGAGATTCATTCCACCAAACAGTTCGCCGTGGGGAGCACCGATCTTATTCATGAAAAAGAAGGATGGGTCTCATCATATGTCCAATGACTACTGGGAGCAGAATAAGGTAACAATGAAGAACCGTTATCCACTCCCGAGGATTGATGATCTTTTTGACCAACTTCAGGGTCCATCTTGTTTTTCCAAGATTGATTTGTGATTGGGTTATCATTAGATTAGGTTTAGGGATGAGGATGTGCAGAAGATAGCTTTCCAGACTCGTTATGGTCATTACGAGTTCGTGGTGATGCCTTTTGGGCTCACCAATGCTCTAGCTGTGTTTATGGATCTCATGAACCGCATGTGTAGAATGATGCTGGATCGGTTTGTAATTGTATTCATTGATGATATCTTAGTTTATTCCAAGACTCAAGAGCTGCACGAGGAGCACTTGAGGGAAGTGTTGGAGACGTTGAGGTGGTAGAGACTTTTCGCAAAGTTCTCCAAGTGTGAGTTTTGGTTGCACGAGGTGTAGTTTCTGGTGCAGTTTGTCAACCAAAATGGTATTCTGGTCGATCCGGCCAAGGTTGAGGCCAAGATGCACTGGGAGGTTCCGAGGTCTCCATATGAGATTCAGAGTTTTCTTGGTTTGGCGGGTTATTATCAGAGATTCAACCAGGATTTCTCCAAGATAGTTGTTCCTTTGACCCGACTGAAAAAAAAAGATGGTTACATTTCATTGTGGGCCTAAGCAACAGAAAACTTTTGAGACATTGAGAAAATGGTTGTGCAAGGCACCGATTTTGACCCTGTCGAAGGGTGTTAAGGATTTTGTGGTATATTGTGATGCGTCGATCACATGATTGGGGGAAGTATTGATGCAGAGGGGTCGCGTGATTTCTTACGCTTTGAGGCAGCTAAAGCTTCATGAGGAGAATTATCCGAAATATGATTTGGAGTTGGGGGCCGTGGTTTTCACCCTTAAGATTTGGTGGCAGTACCTCTATGGGGGTTTTTTGTACTATTTACATGGATCACAAGAGCCTGAGGTATTTAATGGATCATCTGAATCTGAATGTGACGCAACGCCGGTGGTTGGATGTGGTGAAAGATTATGATTGTGAGATCCTTTATCACCTAGGGAACGCCAACATGGTGACTGGTTCTCTCTGCTGCAAGGCGTTCACGGCTCTGATCAGAGACATATGTTTGTAGATGACCAGGATTACTCCGTTGTTGGAGCAGATTCGTGAAGCTCGGGTTGAGGCTATTAAAGAAGAGAACCAAAAGAGTGAGTGTATTGTGGGTTAGGTGACTTCCTTCAATTATGATAAACGTGGATTTTTAACTCTGCATCGGCGGGTTTGGGTTCCGTATTGGGGTGTTGTGCGTTAGGTTTTGATTGAGGAGGCGCATAAGTTTAGGTTCTGGATTAGAATCAAATTGTTAGTTGGATATTATTTGGTATTGATAACTCGGGGATTTGTCGGACTAGCAACCAGATTTATTTGTGTGATTCAACAGTTCGAGGTGATTTTCCTTATTGTGTTTAGCGGGTCGAAGGCACCAATGCCGGCTAAGGATTTTGTTATGTTACGGTGCTAGATGTCTGCATGTCTCCTGCATGTATTATGTAGTTGTATGCTTACCGGGCGGGGCCCGATGACCATTTTGTATTCTATGTATCTTTGTGATTATTGCATGTGTATGTGTTTATATGATATATGTTTATATGTATGCCGGGAAAGGGCCCGATCTGTGTACCGAGTGGGGCACGATGTCAGATGGGGCCCATTATATGTTTATTATGTATGGTATGTGGTATTTTTGGGAACTCACTAAGCTTTGTGCTTATGATCTTTAGTTTATGTTTAAGGTACTTCCAGTTCCAAAGGGAAGAGCTCAGAATGATTGCAGGGCACACACCACCTCATTCTGCATTTTCTTGATTTACTCTGATGTGATACGTTGATTGATAAATTTGTTTTATCTAGATTTTTATGATGGTTTTCTTTGGATACTGGTTTTATTAACTTAAAAATGAAACTTTTGGGTCTTATTTTTGGGACATTACATATTGAAGAAGATAAAACCTGTTAAACTCAAGTACGCATCTTGCATAACCATCAGACGCATCGTGTTTTATGACAAAGGGCTATCCAGATCGAGATCAATCATTTTATGCATCATGTTTTCTTCAAGACATGTCTCATAATTCCTATTGCTTTCAAACTTAAACTTCACCAGTTTTTCATAACAAGAAACCCGACATCAATTATAGCCCAAATACATCATAGAATCATGACCAAAAATCTTTTGAAGGGTGTAATGCAATCAAAATAATCCAAAATCCCATAAGTCTAAAATTTAAAAGAACAAACTAGAAAACTAAAAACCAAACACCGGGTTGCCTCTCAGAAGCGCTTAATTAATGAGTCTTTAGTGAGATTTCATTCATGGACTCAAGCCTTCTTGGAAATTGTCGCCATGTATATTGAAAGAGTACCCAGGAAACGAAATTGCAACACCTTTGAAATTTGTCCAACCTAATTTCCAGTGTTCAAGATAGATGCTTGTTGGTTCCTCATTGCAATTTCTGTACTTGCTCTAATTCTTTTCACTAGTTGCTTAGTCTCCTTATGTATTTTGTCAAACACCTCTATAGAACTTGCTAGCATAGATTCAAAATCCAACTTCTTTTCTTGTTGTGTAGGTAGCTCCAAAGACACTTTATTGTAGTACCCTTGCCCACTTTACATGTACCTTTCCTCCCCGTCCTTTATGTATTCTTCACAAGGCTTCCAATTATTTGAAGGCTTTCAGTCTTCAAATCTATCTTCTCAGGAATAACACACTTATTACTTTACATTTCCATATCTATATATAGTGCAATCTTTAGCTAGATGAGGCCCATTGTAGTTATAACACCCAACTTGAATAACATGAATCGTCTGGTTGATCTTCTTCAAATTTCTTCCCAAAGCTTCTAGTTTTGCATTTAAAGCTACAAGACCTTTTAGTATCATCTTCTTTATTTCTTAAAGATACGTCTATAGAAGAATCTCACTAGTACGGGTGTTGAGCCAACTCTTCAATGATTTCTTTTCCTTTAACATGATTCTTTTGAGGAATTGGTCTTTAAGATCTGACCATCTAATGAGTGGCTACATCAATACCATTTAGAAAGCATGTACCTCTTGATGAGCATTAAGATCATACTGAGGGAAATCTTATAGCATCTCTTTCTAACTATCTCATGCATCATAAAGTGTTTCATCATCAAGCTGCTAAAAGTTTTGGATTTTTATCTTTATTTTTGGATTTTGGAAGGTTGACATAATTGTTTGATGAACTCGGTCTTTAACTTCACCCAAGTTGTGGTTCAAGAGGATAGCTCAGCTTTCAACCAAAATTTCACTGTCTCTTGAAGTGTAATAGGAAACACCCTAAGCATAACTTTATCATTCAGAACTCCTAGTGCTTTGAAATAATCGACCATGTTGAGCACATCTTCTATATATTTGTTGGAATCTTCATTGTCCTTTCCAAAGAAAGGAGTCTCCTTTAATAAATGCATAAACTATCCCTTGATTTAGAAACTTTTTTCATTTGAAATTGGGAGACAAACTATTCTAAACACGATGGTTTCCGTTGTGCGACTCATATACTAGTCCAATGCCTTATCATTAACATTCACCATCTCAATTTATCATCCATAAAAGTCTTTTTCTTCCTTTTCTTTTCGTTCTCTTTTCACAGAGAATGAATTTCATGTTTGAATTCTGGAAATAGTGGTGTTACTTCTGAAGTTGATGCTCAAGTCTATACTATTAGCATATCAAATAATACAACCGATCAACCAAAGCATATATATATATATATATATATATATATATACACACACACACACACACACACATATGCAAAGCAAAGCATACTGATCGTAGAATGCATTGCACGTGTTACTGCGATACCTTCCTTGACAAAAGAGTATATTTACATAAACAAAAAAATTTCTTAGAGGAGTGCTCGCCGAATGAATCGATTAACTAAGAACAATACAACCTAAACTAAATGCAACAGTACCCCAATAATAATGCCAAAAACTTAATGTTTATAAATCTAGTATTAAATTTATAATAGGAAATACCAGAACTAGGGATTGTTAACACAATTTGGGAAGTGTGGCTAATTGTTTAGTAGTATAGTTGAGGTAAGAAAAAAAATCAACTAACAGTTAAACTTAAATAATATTAAAAGTTAGAGATTTGAGTTTTGAATCTAAAATCTAAACTTCAAAAGAGAAACTAATGCAAAATGTATAACACATTGGAAAACAAGTTGTAAAAAAGAATGATAAGGATGCTTTCACTTAGACTTGATTCCATATTTAGTTATGGTTGATTTATACAAAGTGCAATGTATATTGGTTGTTATTCACTGATTCCTAAGTTGATTAGATCCATTGTGTGACATCCTCTACTTTTCATAACCATTTTTTTCTTTACACTTTAATAAACACAATACTTTTGTTTGTCGAAAATCCCAGTACAATAAAACATTTTGCATAAACTATTTTGTTTATTAAATATCTTGAGTAAAGATGTTGTTTCATAAAACAAAAAAAAGAACTAAGGATGTCATAATCAATACACAACATATGTTATAGCATAAAGAACTAACGGTCCTGAACACTATTCAAGGTTGTTTCTTAATCACTTGGCATCCTAATCAAGTTCCAGTAGCTTTAACTCTGTTACCCCATATGCATATAATTTGCATGTGTTAGGTTGGGAAACCTGGTAAGATACATATGGTTTTAAATACCACAATATTATTATGATAATAATTTATAATTATCAAACCTACAAAACCAACTATTACCAAACAATATAGATATATCTCATCTTAGATATTTATAAAACCTTACACCCATACATAACCATCCTAACCGATTCTCACAAATCCTAGTCCACGATTATTTGTAAGAATCAACTAACTTGATGAATCGTTTATAACAATGGTTTGACTACACAACTAGGGGCTTCCTTGGCCGGTGTAAGTCATAATGGAAAATTAACCCATCAGAGTATTTGATAAATATGGTATCCCATTTCATCTACTTTTGTAGGTTATAAGTCCACATTAGAGATGTAATTCACAAGACTGTCTAGAATAATCAAGTGTTGTCATCTTACTCTAGGAGATCATCAAACATACCATTTCTGCTTCTTGATCGGACCCATGATCGAAACCACCATATTTGGCTATCCAAAGGAATACTAAATCATACTCCGATACGTAATCCATACATTGACACTTGATGGTGTGACATAACAGAGCTCTACTCTCCGTTCCTATCGCACATACCCTTACTATGATGTTACCTGATATCCAAACTTAATTAACCTAAACATCCTTTATAAGTCTTATTTCATTACTAGGAAACACTATAATACTTTTAATCAACTTACAAAACCATTTCCCATCTATACCATATTATCGTAATATAGTATATGACTATACTTTTATCAAACTTAACTGGAAATAATCATCCTTTATATGTTTTAGTTTAAAAATAGACTAGACTATAACATAAATAGTCAACTTTCAATATGTATTCCCCATTAATGCAATATTATTTGAATAAAGGGTATGACTAAGTACTTATCCAACGTATTTCATACTAAGCATCCTTTATAAATATTACTTCAAGACTATGATATGTATAAACAATTTCTAAAAACATTTTTTATGAAATACTTATCATACTATAGGCTTATATATATATATATATATATATATATATATATATATATATATATATATATATATATATATATAACGCAATATTCAAACGACAAGTATTTTGGTATAATTTTAATATTTTTAAGTAATATTACTTGTATCAAGATTATCACACAATATTACCAAAAATACGTTTAGCATATAATAATCTAATATAGTTATGTAATATTTTCACTTATACATTTAACACGTATTCTAGATAACAAGCAATGAATTCACATATAAAATATACTATTAGCATAACATTAAAATAACCATCTAATAGTGTAAATTTAATCTTTTAGTATTTAATACTTATATTAAATCATGCTCATTGAAGTAACTATTGTCAAACCCCCGGCTGAGGCGGCGGAACACGCCGGGCTGTGCGACTAAGTTCATGGATCACAGACAAATTGAATATATAGCACAAGTACAACAATAAACAAAATCGCATTCATTATTCCATCATGATATTTGAATACAATGTTTTTACAATTAATAATAATAATACATGAATTATCTTAACATGTAGGCATATAATACTACAATAAGTAAGTTAGGTCACCTGTAATTCAATCTGTCTTGAAAATCTGTTTAACGATTTCCTGAGAATACATGTAGTTTTGAAAGTCAACATAAGGATGGTGAGTGTCACAGGTTTTCTGCTAACACAGTAATACTTTTAATAAGTCTAAAAAATATTATCTTTGTATATATAACGATAGTTAAAAACAGTATTTGCAAAGAGTCTTTAAAAGCCAAGAATGTAATTTGATATGATCAAATTCATGCTTTTAACATGTACTTGTAATAACTCCTTGAAAGTCAAAATAAATTCTTTGTATAAGTAACTTCCATACTTAAAAATCTACTTGTAATGACTTCTTGAAAGTCAAAATGAATGCTTTGTATAAGTAATTTCCATACTTAAAAATGTACTTGTAATGAATTCTTAAAAGTCAAAATGAATGCTTTGGATAAGTAATTTCCATACTTCAAAATGTACTTGTAATGAGTTCTTAAAAGTCAAAATGAATGCTTTGTATAAGCAATTTCCATACTTAAAAATGTACTTGAAGGAAACCAAACATATGGTTGTAGTAAGAGAGAGAGAGAGAGAGTGAGAGATTTGTGTTAATGTTTTTATTGAGTTCTATAATCGAGCTATGGACAAAAAGTACCCCTCCCTACGACGCTTCATTGGACGTCGTAGTAACAATCGTAGACACAAATCATCTGCTACGATTGATCAGTCGATGGTTGTAGCTAGCAACCGTAGGTGGGGTTGTCGACCCCATATAGATCTATACATATGTACCTCGCTCCTAAGATTAACGATTATAGTAGTGTGGGGCAGACTAAGTGATTAAACTCAACTAATAAAGAGTAGCGTCTCACTCAAAAAACATTAACGAAAAGTTTGTGAATAACTCTCAACCCTAACTTAATTGAAATTAAGTGCCATGCATAATGAATTTCGTAGTATAGCAATCGTAATAGCTGAGTATTGTTGTCGTGTTTATAAAAGTATAAAGTACTCGCTTTTATATAGAAGTATGTTCCAAAGTAATAATCATATTGCCATGTATAAACTTTATGCATTTAAACATGTAAACATACATGAATAGTAACGGCTTGAATCCTTGAAATAATATAAGGTTTTGTAACGTGCTTTTATAATATGAAATGTCACATGAAAATCATATAATCTTGTATCGTGTAGTATTTGTTGTGTGAAACGGTTATTTCACGATAAAATAATCATAACACGTATACGAAATGTTTTCACTAGTTTATTTTTAACAATATAGTAAATTGTTAAATAATAATATTTTTATAAACTATGTTTATTGTATTTTCGCATAAAAGATAATATATTTGTATAAACAGAATATATAGGCACATGTATTCCCCCGGAATAATTAAAATATTGAAAAGGGGCCGTAAGCACTCACATTTGAAGCGTGAATGAGGCTTGTGGTGTGAAACTTGTCGTGAAAGTCATTACGTGATGTTCCTCATTCTTAAAATGAATCTCCATGTATATCTATATTTCCTAATAAACCAAATGGTAGTTTGGTATTAATTAGTGAGTATATAGTGGTCTTTGTGAAAATAGTAGACTGTAGGGTTTGATTTTGCAAAAATCATACTTTAGGGGCTGATATTGAGAATAATTCTCAAGACATGGGTTAAACATGTGTATTTAAAACTATTGTAGGGCTTTAGGACTTAATTTATTAGGTTTTTTTGGGGGAGGGACCATTTATGTTTAATTTAAATACAAGTTTGATTTAGCTTTGACCTTTGACCGGTCAAAATCAAAACCTATTTGTTTTATCAGGGCTCCATGACCGATCCACACAAGTGGATCCATTTACAAGAAGGATCAGGGCTCTTACCCCGTTTCTTTGGTTTCATCGGGTAAAGGAACAACAGGCGATCGATGTCGAGTAACCGATCGTTCAAGGGCAAGCGACCGAAGATGGCGAGAAGGAAACTTATAGGTGCCTGGTCCACTACCCGGATGTCTTTACCGTTCGCGATTGTCTCCAGAGTTAGACGAGGCTGAAGAGACGGAGGTATGAGCAACGAGGCGTGTTTTTCTTAGGAATGGCAATGGGGCGGGTTCGGGGCGGGGAATGGATTCCCAAACCCGCCCCGATAACTTTCGGGTATCTTATCGGGGCGCCCCATTGGGTTTCGGGTTTCCCTGTCGGGTTTCGGGTATCTTATCGGGTTTACAACAACTGATAACGAAATCTTTATTCTCTTTTAGGGTACCCCAATGTCTTATAAAATATACATGTTCTAGCAACTCTTTTAAATTAAAAACATGATGCATCACTTTAATAAAATAAACTGGACGTTATATAAAAAAGTATTTGATTTAAGTTTTGTTTAATACGTCAAAACACATAAAAATGATCATTAACACCATATTGTTAATAACTAAAAAAATTGTCCACGATAAGTATTTTATATTTGAACGTGTACAACTAACAGCAAAATCTTTTGAACATATTATATATATATATATATATAATCGGGGCGGGGCGGGTCGGGGCGAGGATAACTCACTCCCTGCCCCGAACCCGATAAAAAACCCGATAACGACCCGTTACCCGACCCGAAATGATCGGGTTTCGGGTTTCCCCGTCGGGTTCGGGTTTTTTTGCCATCCCTAGTTTTTCTTGTCCGAATGCGAAGTGTGATGACCGGCATCGCTAACAGCGGTAGCAACAAGATGATAACCTTGAAGCTCTGTGGTCGATGGGAATCGTAGAGAAGGAAAACAAGGGAAAATGGCTCGATCGTTTTCCCAAGAGGGAAGGAAACGATCGTAGGTGTGCGATTTATTGAAGAAAAAAAAAGGGAATCGGAGGTAGTCAAGGTTTCGGTGGTGTTGATGGAGAAGCAAGGAAAAGGCGACTGTAAGCTGTTTAAGAGTCGAATAAATGAAGGCAGGAAGGAAAATGGTGGTGATCGCTGCTTCTTCTTCTCCAGTGAACTGTACCAATAAGGGCCTGTTTATGATCATGGGTTGCATCAACTGGCCATGGTGGTGGTTCGGCAGTGATTGGATCAGTCTGCCATAAAAAATAGAAGGAAGAGGGGAGGTTTGGTTGAAGAAGCTCGAAAATGGCGATGGTTTGCTAGCGGTGGCAGCCTCCTGCTGTCACCGTTCCTCTCCTGTTGCGAGAATGAGAAAGGGGGAAATAGTTGGATCGAATGGGATAGGTGAAGCGGCAACATTAATGGTCTTCAGGGGTGTTTGGTTGGTTAACTCGACGGGAAGGAGGGATGGAGTGAATAGCCAAGCTTCGGTTCCTCTCTTCCACTGATCATAACAGGTTTGCTTCTTCTCTTTTTCTTTGATTGTTTCATAGTAGTGGGTAAAAACTAAGTGGATGTCTTAGGATGGATCTCATTGGAAGGAAGGAAGACAGATTACAATAATCTCGAGGTGTTTGTTTGCAATGGTTTGCTTTTGTTTGGATAGATATCGATCGTGTGTTTGGTTGGTTCATTTGATAGGGAAGTGAAGGAGAAGAAGAACAACAACAAAACCTTAAGGTGTTTTAGGTGTTACTGTGATACCCTTGGGGAAGAAGAAAGATTGAAAGAGTGTTGTTGCCGTCTTGAATGAATCCTTGATAGTAATTGAAGGACAAATAGGAGAACTATTTTCGTGTGAATTTGTTTAAGTTGAAGGTTAGACTCAACAATTTGAATAGTACAGAAATTGATAGTGTACTTCTTTGGCAAGCTGTCAATTGAAAGAGTAAAGAATATAAAGAATATAAGTTTCATTTCAATATAATGTATTTGTTTCATTATGAAATGTGTAAAATTTGTAATTAACAAATTTTCATAAGTATCTTGTTTGGTTTGGATTTAGAAGCATTGTAATAACCCTATTTGTGCATTTGGATGAGTATTGATTTATTTATACTAGTTATATACACTAGCATGCGTATTTGGAAAAATGATATCTAATTTATATAGATAGTTATATTTTCAGTGTTGTATTTATTTATTTATTTATTTATTTATTTGTATTTGGTAGATTAAATATATGTATTTGTGTATGTATTTATATATTGTACTAGACAAATTCCCGCGCGTTGCGCAGCGAAGATTAAAAATATATTGTTAAAATATTGAAAAACATATGTTTAAAATGGTTATGTTATTGACATTAACTTTGAGATAATATTTTTACACTATATATATATATATATATATATATATATATATATATATATATATATATATATATATATATATATATATATAATCTCTATTATTTTGAACAATAATGTTCATTGACATCGACCTGCATTCCTCATTAATAGAATTAAATATAATTATCTATTTAGTATTATTTTTAACAATTATTATTATTGATTATTTGTGTTTTTACTTATGCGATCATTTTCTAATTTTAATAATGATATTCATTTAAAATACAAATTATTTATAGGTAAATGTAATTTATAATTTGATGTTATTATCATTTAAAATTGTTATTCATTAGTTTTAAACCACTAAATAATAAAGTGATAAGATAAACAATTTGCATTTCAAAAGACACATGCATGGATAATATGACATATCCTTGTAATTTGATTTTATTTTTTATTATTGCTTATTCATTTTAGAACCACTTGTTATTATTAATAAGTGAAAGAAACTTTTAAAAACCACTTATTGTTATAATTAAAATGTTAAACATATACTAAAATATAAAGTGATAAGATAGACGATTTACATTTTAAAAAAGGATTACATAGATAATATGGATAATATGACATATACATGATTTTTAATTAATTATTGTTTTGAAGAAGCATGAACATAAAAACATGTATACAATAATATTCTTAAAAGAATAATATTCTTAAAAGAATACTTAAAAGAATACTTAAATCAAGAAAATACAAAAAAGAATTAGTATATAACAAACTTACAAATTAAAAACTTCAACATAATAACATGGCTCAAAAATTGTTCAAAACCCTCAAACCAACACAAAAAACTTTAAACTCTTTTTCTTTGTGAATTTTGTATGTGATTTATATTTGTGTGTCTACTCAAAAAGATTGACCTTTTTATAGTAGATTATAGATTAATTGTTTATTAAATATATTATATAAGTTATAAAACCTTTGAATTGTTAATCATTATTAAGAGACTTTTGAGTGGTATTCATTAAAATTGGAGGTTTCAAATGCATGAGGTGTTTGCAAATTTTATGGGGGTTTCAAATGCATGAGGTTCAAGGAAAAATGTTAGCTTTATAAGTATGTATGATTTGGTCTTTTGGAATTATACACAAAACACAATCTTATGTGTAAATGTATTTAAGTTTTCGAATATATATATATATATATATATATATATATATATATATATATATATATATATACAATTATATATAATCTATGTATTCGGGTATTTTTAAGACTAAATAATATATATATATATATATATATATATATATATATATATATATATATATATATATATATATATATATATATATATATTAGGTATGTAGTATTTATAAATTTGTTAAGCCTTGGTTGGTTAAGTTAAAAATGCAAGCATATATACTGTATATTTATGAAAATTTAACCAACCACATGCAATTTGTCGTGACACGTGTTCGTACCCGAATATACATTCATACATATAGCCGTTCACGGAATTATTGAATGTTGGGCTATTTGATTTGTTTGTCAGATTACATAATTGGAAGTAAGATATCATCTGATATCTTATAATAGATGAAATAACTCATTTATTTTATGTTAAATTCACTAAAACTTAATGAGTAGAATTTTTAGATGACTTACTATGAACTTGACCGTTCATAGTTTTTGACCTAAATTCTAGGATGTCACAACCATGCAGTCACCTGATTAAGGTGGAAGACTAGCAAAAAATTTAGATCATTGTCTAACACTTCAGCTTTCTCTTTTAAAATGACAGGTTTTCTAGCGAAAACTTAGAAACTCTATGGGCATAACTTCATCACTAAATCTTTCTTCTGAAAGATTCTTCCAGCTCTTTAGCGTTCAACTCATGAAGGACCGACATGTTCGAGGGTAAGAAGAGAAAGACTCTTAAAAAAGACTTGGTGCAATAAATATGAGAGCCTAAAGCCTCATATTTATAGTAAACGGATTTTCAAAAAGCACCCTTATAATTACTTAAATGACTAAACGACCATTAATAATACTATTTTAACTAGATTTAATGATATTTGGATTAAACTAATGTTGAAAGTATTCAATATTATTCTTATATCGACTGCATCGTCGATACATTTCTAATGACCTAAAAATGTGTATACACACACACACACACACACATATATATATATATATATATATATATATATATATACGTATAAATATATATGATTTATACTTTATTTTACTGCATAACTAATCTATTATAAATCATAACTTCTTCATACGAACTCTATTCTTGACGTTCTTTATATCTCCACTTTCGTATCGATGAGTACTACAACTTTCATTTAGACGCCGTTGGTTAATTCTCATTCTGTTTTAAATTTACAAGTTTGTACAGGTTACACTACGAAAAAGCTGCATATCAAGCTTAGGGACAAATTTCCTTCATATCTTTCGCATATGAGCTCTATTTTCAACATTCTTTATATTTACGATTTTGTAATTATGATTACTACAAATTTCATTTAGATCACTTATGCTAATAAGAAACCTATCTCCATTTCATATTTTATGACACATGTTGTCGTGTAGGACATAACTCAAATCTTCGAAAAATCATAATTTTCTCATATAAAGTTAGATTTAAATGTTCTATATATCCACATGCTCATGGTTACATTCTCTATGACTTTTGATTATATTATTTATCCAAAATAATCTTTTATTTTTAATGTTATTTTAACGTTTAATGATAATTTTTATATTAAGATTTTTTTGCAAAGAGTAGATAATCTAATATTTGTTTACATATTGTGTATATTTTAATTATTTATTAGCTTGTAACATGTACGAAGAACAATTTCCCTATTCAAGGATTTAAAGTGTTCGATAAAATATATAATTATTATTATACCTTAAATGTCTATCCAAATTTGTAGGTGTTACACATTGGCCCGTTCCCTAATCTAATTATAATAAGGACTCTAATCATAATGGTAATGTAACTACTCATCCCTAAATCAATCTTTAACTTTAAATTATGCAATACTTAATCTTGTAATTAATCTCAATGGTCATGACAATTAACTAATGCACATATACATTAAAGTTCATTTCTTTATTAACATAACCCTAGGATTTTGTCTATTTCTAGTCATATTTGTCGATGCTCATTAACAACTATGATTTAAGCATACACAATTAGATTGGTCCTCTAAATCATGCAAACTCAACAATAGGCAACAAAGATGTAAACTTCTATACATATAGATACTTGATAAAGCAAAGATAATAAATTTGACAACTTCCAAGTAAGGAGTTTCCTCAATACTTGTTTTCACATAGCACTATCTTAGTCGACCCTATTATGTTATTTACGAGTTAGGTGTTGTTTGTTTTTTTGAAGGCAAAATGTCTGCAGTCTGCGGACCACATCTGCAAGCCTCTGCAGTAGAAGAGGTAGACCAAACGTTTGCAGTCTGCAATAAGAAGACTGTTTGTTTTTAACGTCTGCATGCTACTGAAATAAACTGAATTTTAAATAAAGTTATTTTACAAACTTAAAATGATTTTGCAACACAAATTTTTTTAATAATAATAGTCTTATAACATTGAAAATAAAATTCATGCAACTAAATTAGTCATACAATAAAAGAAATTGTGTTACAATAACAATTTCATTTAAAACAATTCAATCTATATTGTGCATCAACTGATCAACAATTTCATCACGAAACTAAGTCATATATTCACGGTCTGCTACAGTACCATGTGTTGGAATCCCGTCTTCATCATCATTAATGACCACATTGTTATTTCGAAACGGGACATTGAGTTCATCGTATCGTGCGAAATACTCATCACTCAGTCCTTCTCTCCTTATATAATTATGAAGCGCGAAACATGCCATGACAATGTTTCTTTGTGTCACAAACGAGAATGGTGCCGTCCTCTTCAATATACGGAAGTGTGCTTTCAAAACACCAAAAGCACGCTCAATGACATTCCGAAGATTTGCATGTCTATGGTTAAATTTTTCTTTATTGGTCAATGCATGTCTTTAATGAAAATCTCCAAGCTAATACCTCACATTACGATAAGGGGCCATAAATCCTTGAGTGTGTGCATACGCGACATCACAAAGATAATATTTGTCTGAAAGAAATGCAAAACACTAAACAATTTTCAAATTAAGATACAAATATTGAAAAAACAAAAACTTACCTAGTGTTGGAAATGGGAATGATGCTTGTGGATCGGTTACTGCTTCTGATAATATTCTAGAGTCATGCGCTACCCCTTCCCACCCGGTCACAACAAATGTAAAAATCATATTGAAGTCACAAATTTCCAAATACGTTTTGGTAGCAATCTCCCTTTCCCCTACTTCTATATAAGTCTTGTTTCTTAGCAGGAACAACAACATGTATCAAAGTGCCATCAAGTGCACCAACCGCTCATTTGAAAACCCTTTGTAGCCTCCTATTATATACTGGAATGTTTGGATTTGGATTAAAAAAATTTGGTACTATAACATCTTGTGCAAAAAGCATCATTTTTTCCAACACTTCATAAAAAATTTATGAATGGTTTGTTTTGAGTGTTGAAATCTCCGCTTGATAATCACATAACGTTGATTATGGCCAATCATCATAAAAAAACATAGCAATCTTTTCCTTAACCGATACATGTTTGCTGTCCCTTAATGAGTAATTTGCTCTAAAATGAGCACATAGTCGTACAAAAGAGTAACGAGACATGCGTAGTACTTCAACACATTGTAAACGATTACAGTGTAATAACTCCAATGTGTATTCATGTCCCGTCATTTCCGAATCATTATCCCGCAATCGTTTCACACCCCTCTTCCAAAAATAATGGATGTATAGGTATATAAGAATTACAAGAAGTAACTTTTGATCGTGATCCATATGAACCTAAAATCAACAAAGTAGAACTTTAAAAAACATTACATAAACCATATTTCAAGTAGCAAAAAAACATTACATAAACCATATTTCAAGTAGCAAATAAACATTACATTAATCATATTTCAAGTACCAAAAAAACATTACATAAACCATATTCCAAGTAGCAAAATAACAAAAAATAGTTGTTCCAAGTAGCAAAATAACAAAAAATAGTTCCAACAAGGGCAAAAAGACATAACAAAATAGTTCCAACAAGGGCAAAAATACCTAACAAAATAGTTCCAACAAAGGCAAAAACATCTAACAAAATAGTTCTAACAAAGGCAAAAAGACCTAACAAATACTTTCAACACTCGAAAATCATCGGACAATCTTTCCATCCTTCAAAACTCCTAGACTTGTACCCATCATCTCAAGCCATCCTCGTAATATCTCGGGAACATTGGGCAAATGCATCCACATCTCTCTCATGTTCATGGTCCCTCCAAAAATATGATATGCGACAAAGCATAAAGGATCTGTAGGGCCTAACTAAAGCCCTGCTAACTTCTCTAAATATTAAGGAATTGTATACCCTTTAGTCAAACTTTGTAGAGCTTTTTTCATTTCAAATGCTAAGTCATCAGCAGTAATAGAAGTTCCATCAGGTGAAGAAGCAGACAGTGAGGCACTAGGAGCTATAGGAATTAAGGGTTTAGCCCTTTTGTTGGGGTTACGAGATGGTGAAGCAGTATATGGTGAAACAGTAGAAGGTAAACCAACAGAAGGTGAAGCTGCAGAAGGTGAAGGATCATGATGGGAAGTGTCAACACCATCATCATCTATTGCCTGAAAAGGGGTGGCGGTGATCTGAAGTGGTGGAACACGACAGGATGCTCCAGCTACTGATGATGATTGGGTTGACTAACTCTTAAAATTATCGGTGTCACTATTTCCATCAAAAAGATATGCACAAAGATATGGAAAAGGCAGTAGAATTGTTCTTAATGAAGCAGTTTTCGGATGCCCAAAAACTCAAATGTAACAAAAAATTGTATAAGAATATTTGGCAACTTCAAACGTAAATGTTATATATATATATATATATATATATATATATATATACACACACACACACACATTAATGTATATTAATGTATCTGTACCTTCTTAAAATCATCCCACTCCTTGGCTATTAAATTAAAAGTGTCTGTTTGAGAATTGTATATATTACTAGTTTTGTTTTTTAAATATACCCATCCAGTGTATTTGGCCTTCAGATTGTCATATGCGTTTTTCATTTGTTTTTGAGTCAACTCAACCCCAAATTTCTCCTTAAGAACTCTTCCAAGCCTTATCCATGAAACTTTCTGCAAACTCAATCCTTTTCTACCAACACTCTTTACTTCTTCAATACAAGAATCCAATAAGCATTTTAAATGCTTATTGGTCCATTGTTGTTTTTCTCCCATTTCTAATAACCAATATAACATAGACAAATATAATTTCATAAGGTATTACATATCATACACATTCCAACAAAAAAAATAACGATTTGAGACAATAAAGAGTATTTACAAAACCAAATAACAATAAACAGTCAACAACTAACATCATTATTTCACAGCCTTATTTCAAGAAAAAGCTTGATTTCAGCACATTCTAGACAAATTATATCATCCACAAATCGAAATGGCTACCTATTTAGGAAATTGAAAGGGTAAATTTGTAATTTTGTTTTATTTTCAAAAATAATAATGTGTAATTTTCTTTTATTTTCACAACATTATTTCAATAAAATATTACATTAGCGCACACGGGCAAATTTGTCATTTTGTTTTATTTTAAATAATAATAATGTGAAACTTTTTATTCAACTATAAATAACCTGAATTAGAGTGTTTTAATTCAAAGTTTTCTAAAAAACTTTATAAATCAAAATCATTAGTACCAACACACATCCAAACATCTCATGAGTTTTCCATTTTACTTCTATCAAATAAACAAAACTTATGACTCGTTTTGATGCTTTCTATCATATGCATATACACAATCAACAATCATATACATATACAATATCATATACATATACCCAAAATAACAAACATATACATATACACAATCAACAATCATATACATATACACAATCAACAATCATATACACATACACAATCAACAAAAGAATATGTTATCTTTTGCTTGGCAGTTATGTATATTGGCTTCCAATCAAAGAAAATTATAGATCCAATTTGTTTACAGATCTAATTTGTTTAGAGGTAAGATTTTCAATTTGCTGGGAATTTGTTTATAGGTAGTATTTTCAATTTTAGCAAGAATATATGATAAATTATACGCCTCCAAGATTTTCGGGGAAACAAGGATGCGAATCAAACAAGAAATCGAACTGAAATTGAAATCGACAGAGAGAGGAGGTGATGACAAACCTGTTCGCTCGATGTTCGCTGCAATCGAAGATGTCACCTGGACGCCTACGATCGAAGAGGAGGGTGACGACGAGCGGTGTTAATCGGAGGTGACGGTCGACGAAGGTTGCTAGAGTGAAGATGGAGTTGTAAAAGGTTCTGTCTAAGAAGATGGGAGGTTTGGACGAATGGAGGCGGAAACAAAAAGAAATGCGTGTTTTAGGTCAAAGGCATTTGCATACTTTAGAAGAGGCTGGGTCATATCTGTGTAGTGAAGACCTCGCGCACATGTTTTTATGTCTATGCACTTCAGAAAAACAAACACACTGCAAACCTTTATATCTGCGCCTGGTCTGCACCTCGCAGACAAAAGAAGCCACACAGATCTGCAGAGAAAAAACAAACACCCTCTAAATGTTTTAGGTTCCTCTATGACATTTTAATAGTCTGCCGACCTAATTCCATAACATTAACTCTTATTGATTAATGTTTCATTTAAGCGACCATGCTACGTCGATTTCCTCACATGACCATTTCTCCTTATCCAAAAATGACAAAGTTCATGAACTTAACTAATTCATGCCCCTTTCAGGTTTCGACTTTGTCGAGTAATAAATTTTTTCACATTATCGCTAACATATGTATTTTTAAGAAAATCTAAGAATTAGCTCAAATCAAAATCTTTACCTAGTCATGATAATGAGTCTACAAAAACATTCGCTTTTGACTAGTCTTCTACATAAGTGATGCCCATAAAGACATACTTTATTACTTGGTTGAATCTGATCCATAACATACTATGGTTCTAAATAATTTTGGGACACTTGACGATAATATCAAACATAAGATCATTCCATTTACCCATAGGTATAGGTAAAGGTCTCAAGTTCGCTCACGATATTTGATGTCGTTTTCTCACTTTCCAACCAAAACATATATTCTATCATCTACATAAGAACAATCTAAGCAAATAACTCTTTTCCTAGCTTCTTGTGCCGCAACTCTCTTGGATCTTGACGTCGAATCCAAAGTCGATGTACCTTTAATACTTTTGCCTTTAGGGTTGGTTTTCTCTCACTTGGCAACTACTTTTGGTTAACATTTAATTTTATGGTTAGGAGTAATACACAATGTATGTACATTTCTCAATTATATATATATATATATATATATATATATATATATATATATATATATATATATATATATATATATATATATATATATATATATATAGAGGTTATTCTATTCAAAGTAATTATTGTGTTATTATATGTATAAATGTGGGCCAATTAAATTTACTTATTTTAAGAAAGTGATTAATATATATTATTGAATTAAATATAATTGAAAAATATCATCTTAATTAATTACAAGGGTAATTTAGTCAATAAATATATATTTAATAAAAGAAAATTGCATTTTTTAAGGGATCATATATTCTATTAATTTCAAAAATCTGATTTTACGAGTTACAATTCTTTTAGTTTGGACATTCTGACAAAATATGTTTATGAGTATACTCAAAAATAATAATATTCTTGAACCATAAATAATAAAAATATTCTTAAACCTATTTCTTGATTATGACTTTAAAAACTTCTTGTAAAATAACAAATTCTTGAACAATCAATTGAAGAATAAAAACAAAAAATACATTATTTATTATAGAATACGGGTAACAATTGTTAAGAATTACATTTATTGTTAAAGAATAAAACTAAAAAAACTTTCAAAACGGGAAAGAAAACATCAAATCGAACAACGACACTAATACATTCTAAAAGAATAATGTTGCTTAGAAGCACTTTCAATTTTGTGGTCCATTCTTTAAACATCAACTTCTGTGATTCGAACAGAATCATAATCTGTGATTCCATTCCAACAGAATTGAAATTTGTGATTCCATTCAAATAGAATTGGAATCTCACAAATATCATCCATTGAATTATCTACATAAACAAATTGATTTTTATCATATAAGAAGAAGTAAATTTGATATGAAAATAGTGACAAACTACCTTCACTTTCTACTTTAGATATAAGAAGAAGGTCATTGACACAGGTGGCAGCTAGCGGAAGAAGAGAATAAGACGAATGATGGCAGCGGACTTTGACCAATTGCAACAGCTCCTCCACAACTCCTTTCTCAGGCAAGAAGGTCGCGACATCTGGTGATGGACGCGTCTTCGAGCGGCAGCAACTATAGCGACAGGCGGCTGTGGTGCATTCCTCCTTACACACGAGTGAAATGGCAGAACCCCTTGTCGGTCTCTATTTTCAGCCTTCACGAAAAGATAGCAACAACAACCCTCGACATGGCGGTGGATACGGTGGTCGGAGGAGCAAGAGGGTAGGGTGGCGGCCGGTGGTCGGAGGTATAAGGATGGAGGTGATGACTGGAGATGGTTTGATTAGGGTTACAGTTAACATTGGATGTGGTTTTAAAAAGCAGACGATGGATGGAGAAAACCTAGGTAGCTGAAGTCAATGGTTATCATAATTATAAGATATTATTTGTGGAACCTAATTATCAAATTACCTATTTACCCTTATTTATTTATTTAATTGTTTATTTTTATTTTAAAATTTGATTGACCTACATTTATGCATACAATAACACAATAATTACTTTGAATACCTGAACCTAGCTCTCTGTGTGTGTGTGTGTGTGTGTTTGTGTGTGTGTGTGTATATATATATATATATATATATATATATATATATATATATATATATATATATATATATATAAGAACCTTAGGAATAGTACCTTTTGTGGCTTTAGGTTTTTGCCACTAATCTTTGGTGAATTTGACGCTTTTCATCCTTGAAGTAAAAAACTTTTACATTTTTGTGTTTTGATTAAGTTTTTTTGCCTCTAGGTTTTTGCCACAAATCTTTAGCGACTTTGACACTTTTCGTCCCTGCAGTTAAAACTTTTACATTTTGACGTTTTTGCCACAAATTTTTAATGACTTTGATACTTTTCGTTCTTACAGTCAAAACTTTTACATTGTGACATAGAAAATGCCTCTAGGTTTTTGCCACAAATCTTTAGCAACTTTGACACTTTTCGTCCCTGTAGTTAAAATTTTTACATTTTGATGTTTTTGCCACAAATTTTTAGTGACTTTGACACTTTTCGTTCTTACAGTCAAAACTTTTACATTTTGACGTTGAAAACACAAAAAACCACCTTTAGACTTTTACCACCGTATTTTCCCAACTTTAGCAACTTTCACACTATTGCAACAACATTTTTGGATTTTCTCCACCAGTGTCTATTCTTTTGGTTGTTGTACACTTTTGACATCTAATTTTAGGGGTTGTCAACTTTCTTCCCTATTTGTGCCGATTTAATTTTCAGCACATATCATTTAAAGATTGTCGATTTGTCTCATATTATCCCAATAACCATGTAGCCGTGAGTTTTTTATTAGTTTAAAATAAAATTTAAGAAGATAACACTTGTTTTCCAAAAAAAAAAAAAAAAAAAAAAAAAAAAAAAAAAAAAAAAAAAACAAATGTTCTATGTATTTGAATATGCAACAAAATATAGATAATTTCCGGTTGAAAGTTTGTTAGTGTAAAAAGATAAGAAAAAAACATTTTGTACCAATTTTATGTCCAAACTCTAACAAAATCTTGAATACAGGATAGGTATGGAAGAGATTTGAATTTTAAAAACACTTTTAAGATTATTTATATAGCATTAATGACCAGTATTCTCTTGGGCAATATGTACACTACAAATAAGGCAATTAATAAATATTTCTAAAGAAATGAGACTATTGGTTATTGTTTGTGACCAAGATTATTCTATTTTTAGCATAACGAGACTATTGGTTATTGATTGTGACCTAGATTACTGTGACTATCAGCACGACCCAACAACCAAAATCAATGCGTAATGATAACAAAGAAAATAATGTAACTCTAGTTTCAAATCTTGAAAAAAGAAAAATAAAAATTCGGAATTTATGTTGGGCACCCTAAATTGAATGAAGAAAGTTGTTATGGGACTTATGATGTTTGGCATACTTACTTTGATGTTTGGCATACTTACTTTGATGTTTTCGATCCTTGTAGGCCAAAATATTATAAGTAAATCTCCAAACTATGTGATTTGATTTTCTTGAAATTGCAATAATCATTTTGAACACCCCAACACCCCCACTTAATCTCCCAAGTTACATAACCTTTTTCAACTTTGAAACAACGATGCAAACAATACAAAACATTTGATTAATTAGTAATAAACCCCCTTCATATTTTGAAGGTCCCGTTAGTTCGAATTTTCTTTAAGCTTTTGGAAGTGTGTAAGGAGAATTTGACCATGTAATATAGTAAAAATTATAAATTTTAAAGAGAAGAAGCCTTTCTTTACAAATTTGCTTATGTTTTCAACCTAGCTAAACAAAAATATAGGTTGGTTAGAACTTCAAATGTACAATCACTAAGGAGGTGTTTAGATTGAGTTAAAAAATAACTTATCCGCTTATTAGTTTTTTAAAAGCTCAATAAGTTTAAATATGCATGGCAAACATAGAAGTGTTTTAACTTTTAAGATGTTTTCAACAAAATCAATATCTCCAAAAATACAATATTTGACTCTAATAAGTTACTCTTTTGATAGAAAACGTTTCCGACAAAAGAACAGATAACGAAAAAGAGAAAGAGAAAAGAGTTAAATGTAAACCGGAATCTTTAATAAACCATTGCAGTGGAAAAGACAATACTGACAAAACATAAGGGTAGGATGCATATAGATTACGCGATCACATACAAATATTACATGGGCACAAGTCAAAAGACCATAAAACTCATAGACATATACAATAATATATGTCGTTTTCATACAAAATAGTGCTCTCATATTTATTTATTCTAATATATATATGCTTTTATTCTGCGCAAGATGCATCCACATCTCGACCTCACTGCACCCTGCAAAAATCACCATATATGCCAAGCCACATCAATACAACTAATGTGTTTTCATGCAATATTTAAACAAGTAGACGTATACTTAAATCTGAAACTGATTAAAAAAAATATAAGCACATATTTGCACATACTTGGAGCAATCAGTGCTAGGACTGATCTTGTAAGGGATGTTGACACCACACTGGCGGGGAAGGTTAGCTGCATTAGCGGGTTTGATGCCAGAAACGGAGTTGGAAGCATTCTTTAAGCAGTTACAAGCGGTCTGACGATCAGGGGTTGATTTTGCAGCGTTATTGAGTGCCTTAACCCCATTGCAACATGCCGTTGGCACAGCACCACCATTTCTTAGGTAGCCAAGACATCCAGCTAAGTTGCTTGTCACCTGACCACAGGAAATAGCAGCCTCTGTGTAGGGTGTCGCCACCACCATGCAAGTCAACACTACAGATAAGATCATCATTGCGATTCTTGCCATTTTTCGAGTATACAAGCACTAAAGTCGTAGAAAAGTTATGTGTGATTGAAGATGTAGTTGGTGCAAAGAAAGGTTGATGTCAAAGGTATTTATAGGGATTTTTGTCAATGACTATGTGTGTGTGAATGGATTGGGTGGTTGGAAGTTGGATTGAATATTAATGGAACCTTAAATGCCTGTGTGTGTAATCGTTCCATTTATCTAGCTACTACATAATTATGGTGGATCTCGCTTTGAATTATTGTAGGTATGGCTATCACTTTCAAGCCGACCAAGTTTGAGATTTTTGATCTTCAATTTTATATATCACAAATTAATTTTTATTTTCCTCGGAACAAAAATTCATTTTTTTGAACCGGCAGGGAATTTTATTAAAGTCACAGCCTAACGAGGCAAAGGCAGGGCAAAAACAAAAACAACACAAACAAAAACAACACAGCTACAAAATGTCAAAAGGATTACAAACCCAAACATACCAATTACAATTATTAAACTTCCCCCTATGTTTAATCCAATCAAACACCAAAGCAAGAATATTATCCACCACCTTAGGAGCATTAGCACAAGTAGATCTAAACACTTTTTCATTCCTCGCTTTCCAAATACACCATAGGAATCCATAAACAATCACCAGAAAAATTCTCTTTTTCTTTGGGCAATGACCCCAATTAGCCGCAAACTCCACTAACGATGAAACGTTATTGAACGATCGAAAGGGAATACCGCACCAATGGCACAACCATTTCCAAATATCTCCGACAAAAGAGCAACCCATGAATTAATGATCAGTGTCATCAACCCCTGAGGAACATAGATGACAGGAGTTAGTCTCGACACGAACACCTCTTTTAGACAACGCCATCATCGTCGGAATCCGATCAATGCAAGCCCTCCAAACGAAGCAAATGACTTTTAAGGGGGGAATGTGAAACCATACAGTGGGATTCACCATAGGCGAGGTTATCTTGGAATCAATAAGACACCGAAGCTCACGCACATGAAACACCCCATCTCCGGAAAGCAAAGAAATCCACCGGTCCAAACCATGAGATGTGACCACATTGGATATAAGCCCGCTAAGGGAATTTATATCCACCAGTTCTTGATCACTTGAAGGATTCCTCTTCCAGGCCCATTTGAGCTCATTTGGGAGAATACGCTCCGAAACGAAACATGACTTTTTCTTGTCAAGGATCGAAAGGCTAGGAAATCGAGAGTCAAATGAGCCACCCCCCTCCCAATCATCAAGCCAAAATAAAGTATTAGAGCCAGCCATAATCTTAACTCCAAAAACAAAATTAAAATTAATCCCTTCACTCTCCAGGATGTTCACCACCTGCGATATCTCCGACCATACGCCAGTGAGGGACTTCTTAGCAAGGTGATGAATCGGTTTCCTGCTCAAGTTATGAATGCCACAGACCACCTGTCTCCATAGTGCATTCGGTTGATTCTTGAATCTCCAAAGCCATTTGGTAAGAAGCGATAGATTCAAGGATCGAAGAGACCCAATACCAAGTCCACCTTTTTCCTTTGGCCCAGGAGCACAACTCCAAGACACCCAACAAATCTTATGTTTGTTGTCGCTGCCTCCCCAAAGAAATTGACGCCTAATTTTTTTTCCAACTTTTCAATAATAGAGATAGGGGCTTTGAAAATAGAGAAAAAATATAAAGGAAGGCTACCAAGAACGGATTTAACCAAAGAAAGCCGACCGCCAAATGAAAGGATCTTAGCTTTCCATGAGTTAAGCCGATTTTGCACCCGATCAATAACCGGATACAAATTTCGTTTTAATTTCATATTCGCTCCTACTGTGACACCCAAAAAATTGAAAGGGAAGGAAGTCGCATCACAACTTAAAATCCGAGCACAAGAGTCAATTTCCCCATCCGTAACTCCTATACCATAAACTTTGGACTTATGAAAGTTGACCTTTATCCCCGAAGCCGCATGAAAACATCTCAAGATTCTAGCAATATTGCAAAAATTCGTACTAGACCAATCGCCCACAAAAATCGCGTCGTCTACATAAAATAAATGAGAAATAGAAGGGCCATCTTTGGGGATTTTAATGCCACAAAACAACGATTTCTGACAAGCCGACTTCACTGCCACGTTGAGACCCTCCATTGCAATTATAAACAAGAAAGGCGACAGAGGATCACCTTGCCTAACGCCTTTGGATAACGGAAACTCCTTTGTAGCAGACCCGTTAAGGAGAATGGAAGCCCTTGCGGAGGAAAGACATCCCTTGACCCACTTCAGCCAAATCGATCCAAACCCCATTTGCACCATAACGGACTCCAAATACCCCCAATTGATAGAATCAAAAGCCTTGTCGAAGTCAACCTTAAGAAGAAAAATCTTGTGTTTGACTTTTTTCGCTCATGTACAGATCTCGTTTATGATCATCGGCCCATCTAAAATATTTCGTCCCTCGATGAAAGCAGTTTGAACATTGTCAACCACCTTACCAATCACTTTTTTTATTCTGGAAGCGAGAATTTTAGCCACAATTTTATATAAGCTGCCGATGAGGCTGATGGGGCGGAAATCAACGAGGGAGAGAGGATCCTTCACTTTAACAAAAATTCATGTTAACGTTATTACTCACTTGCATTTGGTAGTCGGTAGACATAGCTGAGACAGTAAATAAATGAAAATTAATCAGATATATTACTAACTTGTATTAAAGTGATTATTTATTTTTTATGGATAAAAATGGCATAATGGATAATGAAAATCCACATTAGCTAATAAGAATTTCTAAAAGAAAACGATGATTAAAAATTTACAGAAATTTATCTTCCGTATATCTATATGAAAAAGTATTGTCCAATAGCTTGACAAAGTAAATAAAAAGGATATCTTTACGTGATCATTAATTAGAAACGAACTATTTTAATTTCTCAATAGTTAATAATTTCAATTTTCTCATATTATTGTTAACTACTAATTAAGCTTATCCAAATTAAATCTATCATTGTGACCTCATATAAGACATTATTATCGGTTATTAAGTTTGTTAATATGCATGTATCATTATTACCTCATGTTTTGCCACTTTTAAAAAGTGTTTATCTTTTGGTGTATGTAGCTATGTCTCAATAATTAGTTTATTTATTCGTTGAAAAATGGAATCTTAAAATCGAAGAACCCTAAGTGTTTATCTTTTGGTGTATGTAGCTATGTCTCAATAATTAGTTTATTTATTCGTTGAAAAATGGAATCTCAAAATCGAAGAACCCTAAGTGTTTATCTTTTGGTCCATGCAACCCAAATGGATCATACCGGGTCGGGTCAAATCTTACCAATTATAGTTATGAATTTAGACATTAATCCAACAGAGTCTACACCAGCTATCGATGTGCAACAATTCGCAAGAGAGTTTCAAGACCTCCACCATACGACTGAGACTGTGGCGAAGATCACTGCCAAATTCAGGGAGAAGAACTTATTGATTCTGCAGTACGTTACAGATGAAGAGATGAAGAAGAGGAGTTACCATGATATACTGCGGGATGATATTAGGTAATTTGTTAACATGTTCGTCTGCAAGACCCTGGAGGATATGATTGCTAGAGCATGGGAACGGGAGATTGAATTGCAGCACCTCGGGAAGAGAAATATAGATCATGTTCAGACAACTGGGTGTCCTGCGAAGAGGCCCAAGATTCAGGATTTGCGAGTAGGAGGCTTGTTAAACCGTTGTTGAGCACGATTTAATAAAATAATTTATCATTGTTGATTGCAATAATGGGTAGTAGAGGGAGTAGGGTCGAATCCTCAGACACACAACCTAACAGTCAATGCCTTTTTGCATCAGATACAATCTAGTTAATAAACAAAAAATATGAAAAAGGGAGATTTTTTTATTAATAACTAAGCTAAATATCAATGAAAATAAACTAAGCAAATTCAATGATTCAAATGAATTCAGTTCAACTGCGACTTTCCTAATCATGTAATCAGCTCATATCTGGTTATTCAAAATGCGTTCTATCTAAATTGGTATGGAGAAAAACCAACAAGCTCTAGTATAATCTCTTTTACATAGTTAAATAAACCAAAACAAGCTCTTCAATTAACCCTAACTTTTTACTGTCTAATTAAACAAGCTCTTAACTAAGATCAGAAAAGTTGCATTAAGATCTGTGTAAAATTCCCAACAATATCCAATACTTCTCACAATCTCGGAAGCATAAAGATATGATTATTTCAGTTTGTATCAAAGTTACATCCCAACACAGAACCAATCTGATACTTGTTACTTATTACCAAGGTTGTGAATATCTGTAACGACCGAAAAATCAAGGGTAAAACTTTCATTTTTAAATGTAGCTAAAGCATTGATACCATTTACTTCAAACATTTCAAATCATCATTAAGTAAAATATTTATCAGAGTTTATCCCAAAATCATTTATTATAGAAATCATAGGTGTGTGCACTACGATCAATCCGAACCCTTCTTTTCCAAATCGATGATACCTGAAACCATAAACAAAACCGTAAGCACGAAGCTTAGTGAGTTCCCTAGAGCATACCCCACACAATCCATATACCCACATAATCCATATTAGCTATAACAACTACATAAACCATAACAATCGCATAAGCATGCATCTGCACATATAAAGATGCCATGCAATCCCTCTAAGATCTTATTCACAAACTTACGTAAATCATATCAACTACACCAGCCATGTATATAAACATACAAGGAAGCCCTGGAAACCCTCCAAGGTCTTACACCAGGTGCCGTGGAAACCCTCCAGGGTCTTATTACATTGACATGGGAACCCCTACAGGGTCTTCACTAACTACTAATCAAACCATATATACAAACATATAAGATAATCATGCAACACTTAAGGATGCCCTGGAAACCCTCCAGGGTCTTACATAGGGTGCTATGGGAACCCCCGTATGGTCTTAGCCCAATGTCATGGGAACCCCGACATGGTCTTAACTAAGAATGCCATGGAAACCCTCCAAGGTCTTACACCCTAGTGCCTCAGGAACCCCCCGAGGTCTTTACCTAGGATATCGTGGAAACCCTCCAAGGTCTTACACCTAAGTGCCTCGGGAACCCCCCGAGGTCTTCCATGCAAGTATCACAAAGACCACTAGCATATCATGTACCACATAATCAATTAGCATACCACATAATTACTAGCATACTCCCTATCATATAAACAGCTAACATGCCACATAATACTTCAGTTAGTGTATCACATATCATAAAATGGGTCGGCATTGGTGCCTTAGACCCATTGGTATGGTGAGGAGAATCACCTGGAACTACTGAAGTCCCGCTGATGCAAATCCAACTGGTGGTTGACAGATTCCAGAACTGCCAACATCAAACAATAACCAATTAATATTTGGGTCCCAACACATAACCATAAGTTCTTGGAGTAACAGGCTACATTACACCATCTTGGTTTGATTCAAGCCCAAGGCCCAATCCATTTATTCCAGTCCAACATTTGACATTCTAGTGACCCAATATCATATAATCATTAAGGCCCAAACCCTCATATAGGCCTTACCCTAAGCCCATCAACATATTCTAGTCCATATGATTATTCTATGATGGCCCATTAATAATCCAATCATCAAGGCCCAACAATAAACCCAAGTGAAATTAGGATTTTCCCATGAAATGATGATTAGGGTTAAGTGTCCCTACTTAAACCATTAAGGACTTAATTCATTAAGTCCCACCTGGCCTTAGGTTAATTGCAATTGGTTATTAATTAATATTTTATGTTGATTAAATAAGCCTGATAAATCCCAAATTAGGGTTTCATGGAATTAGGGTTTTCTAAACCCTAATTAGGGTTTCCAACCCATATTAGCCCAATAGGCCCAATAACTAGGTCCTTTGACTAATTAGGGTTCATTAGGCCCATTATGTCACACCCCCAAACCAAGGATGGCGGAAACATCCGGGGGTGGAGGACTTCATGTAGAGTATCACAACAACGAGTATAATAGTGCTCAAAGTAAATACAGCCATCACAAATATAATTGAAAAAGTTACATCAAAGTACATGCTTACATGATTCACATCAATTACATTATGATACAAAATGAACTGTTTGACGAATTATCGTCCCATCCTCAAAACATTGTTGATTTCCTGTTTCACTGAATTCCTGAGAATACAAGTAGTTTTGAAAAAGTGTCAACACAAAGGTTGGTGAGTTCATAAGAGATTTCGTTAGAGAAGTAAACCGTTTTTCTTGTAAAAGCATTAGAATATGTATCCAGAAAATCCGATATTTTCTTTAAAATCTGTGTAATGTAGTCTTATAACCCAAGACCAAAATGTATAAGTAACCTCTCTTACTAATAGAAAATGGTATGTGTTTAAATCGACATAAAACACACTTGAATTAAATAAAATTCCGTAAATTCTTATGTTTGTTAATACTTTATGTATATGTAGTCCTAAATCCCAGGACCGAGAAATAACCAGTATTGGCCATACTTAAAGGTATAAATGTGGTTTCAAATGATGTGTAATCATAATTACCAAAACCGAAAGTGTACAGTATTATCTGTACTTATTGAGATAAAAAGTGATTTTAAATCGTCATAAAACCCATTTAGGTTTTATGAAAATCCCGTAAACTTTATGGATTGTTATATCCCTATGTGAGTCGCTATAATCATACTACGACTTAATGAACCTGCCACGACGTTTCTCAGGCATCGCAAAACTGAAATGACATTTGTCACCCGTAGACCTGCAGGTCCCACTGTAGCTAGCAGCAAGGTGTGGGGTGTCAAACCCAATATAGATCTATATACAAGTATCACGTTCTCCCTCCAGGAGAATCTGATTATAACTACCAGGAATTATATCCCGCACTCGGACGTACGGGAAGAGAATGTCTCACAATTTAGGTTAACAAGTTTACGTGTAATGTGTGTGAATATAAACCTTTTCTGTATGGATATACCCTTTTTGTACGAGTGTGTTAAGCGATGTATCATAAATTATACCTATTATAGTTTATCTAAAATGTTTATAATATGTAAAAACTCTTTTATGAAAATGCATTAGTGTTATGAATTCATTAAATTATGCTTTTTATAGCTTAATATACGAGTTCTAAATGAATGAATAATCTTATCATGAATGACTTAGTTTCAGTTTATAATGATAAACTAACAAGGAAACACATTCAATAATTAGAACTTATGATTATACACTTTGCTCAACATAATACAAAGTGTTATGATATTTATATGCTGTTAACTAACTTTAACCTTTTTGCACTGTTTTGGAAAACTCATAGAAAAATCATACGAAGTCGAAAACTAGATCCGTAAATTCTGAGAGTTCCCAAAATGTGTCTAGTTTACTCATAAATTTTATCATGATTTTTGGAAGCCTTTAACTTGTATTAAAATGCTCATATTCACAGACTGGTCCGGATTTGTGTTTGAAAAGACAGGCTGTTTTGTAAAAATCACTATAAATTGTAGAAAAATCGTATGAAGATGTGCAAGTAGTCATTTTAAAGCTAAGAAGTGGAAATACTTGCAACTAAAACATTTTTGAAAACTAAAATGTTTAAGTTGTCTAAAACAGTCCGTGAATGGAGTTGAACTTTTCTAACGGAGGCTGTTAGAAGAGTTTAGTTATGTTCTTGGTGTTTTAACTTGTATTCCCCCCCTTAAAACTTGAGAAAAAATTAAAATGTAGGGGTATGAACTCACCTTAGGTGATTTCAGAAGATGATTTTTGAAGAATGGAAGTGTTTAACTCAAGAACACTTGGAGATGCCTTGAAGATTTTCGAGAATCTAACATCATAGTTATGGAGTTTGTGTAAGCAATCAATGATTTGCGTAGAAGAAGTGAAATAATCATAAGGATAATGAATTATTCTTACCAAATGTGGAAGAACACTTGATGATCAGCCTTGGAAATCTCGAATTAGAGAGAAAAGTTGAGTTGGATCCTTGGTGAAATGAGAGCATGTGAAAGAAAATGAGAAGAGAGGATGAATGTCCAGCTCTCAAAAACGTGGGAAAAGGGTGATAATTGAGTGGAAAGGACATTGATGTGACCTAGGTAAGGTGGGGAGGTGTGGCTAGTCATAGAGTGGTTGTGGGAGTGGTTGCTTGTGTCATAAGGTAAAGCAAAGTCAACACTCCACCTCTTTGTACCTTACCCACTAGCTTTTATTATTAAAATAAAGATTTTCATGAAAATATGATTAAATTGTGAATATTTAGGGTTTATTATGTTAAAATATGATTTTGGGTGAAAATACCGCGTTAAAATAATTAAAAACGGGCCTTAAACGCAAAACTAGTCGAAAACCGGGAGAAAAAGAGTTCCCAGCGAGACCTCTCGGTCCTAGGCCGAGGTTCGGTCCGTAGGCCGAGATTCGGTCCTTGCTGATGTCGAGCAGGAAGCGAAAGGAGCGAACCGGAAGTGAGAGGCAAAGGCGAAGGCTCGATTTAAAGTCAGGGAAGCGAAATAGACCGAAAGTGATTAGACCCGAAATGGACCGAAATGAACAGTACCTTCGAGTTCGGGTGGTGCGCGAGGTTCGGTCTCGAGAGGACCTTTCGGGTTCGGTTCTTCCTGGGCGAGGTTCGGCCCTGAGAAGACCTTCCGGGTTCGGTTCCTCCTGGGCGAGGTTCGGCCCTGAGAGGACCTTCGGGTTCGGCAGATGCTCGGTCCTCTTGGTTTCGGTTCTTAGCAAGTTCGGTCCCTATAGGGACCTTGGGTTCTAAGAGGCTTCAACCCTAATAAGAGGGTTTCGGGTCCTTAAGCCTATTTTACTTGTTTTTACCCTGTTTTAAGCCGTTTTTGACCCGGTTAAGGGTCGGAATGACCCAAATGACTTCAAAATGTTACGGAAACTTTTGAGAGAGATTTGGGAGAGATTTCACATACTTGGAGAGATTTCTCATACAAAGAGATATTTGGGAGAGATTTCACATACTTGGAGAGATTTCTCATACAATGAGATATTTGGGAGAGATTTCATATACTTGGAGAGATTTCTCATTCAAAGAGATATTTGGGAGAGATTTCACATACTTGGAGAGATTTCTCATACAAAGAGATATTTGGGAGAGATTTCACGTACTTGGAGAGATTTCTCATTCAAAGAGATATTTGGGAGAGATTTCATATACTTGGAGAGATTTCTCATACAAAGAGATATTTGGGAGAGATTTCACTAACTTGGAGAGATTTCTCATTCAAAGAGATATTTGGGAGAGATTTCATATACTTGGAGAGATTTGGGAGAGATTCTTGATGAGAAGAGATAGAGTGAAAACGATTTAGAGAGGTTTCATGTGTGGCATTTGTGAGTGTCTGGCTTCGCAATGCAGGGTCCGTAAACCTCGTTAAGCCTTGTTTAAGGATCTTACACACTCCCGATGAGTATGCAACATTGTTTTATCGGTTTGGCTCGTCACTTAACATAGATTTGGGTTAAGGAGATCTAGATGTACGTACTTTTCGATTTATGATCTCTCCTTAGAATAGCGAGTTGTTTAGTAATTACACAACGTAAACCCTAGTACACAAGGGTTAGTTGAGTTGACCGGTTTGACTTGTTGACTTTATTTGACTTTGAATTGACCAGAATTTGACGGTTGTCACACATTATGATTTCACTAGGCCCATTAGGGTTTCACTAAGCCCATTAGGGCTTCATTGGGCCCATTAGGGTTTCAAGCACTCCAACCGAATCAGCACAACCAAGCTAAGCACACCGCCACCCGACACGTTGACGGTGGTGGTTTGAGTTTCTTTCCATTATTCTTCTTTCTAGTTACATTTTATAATGCTAAACTCTTAAAATTACACACACACCCGCTAATACAAACACATATAAACGACAACCTAGTGGTGGCCATGCGGTGGCAGCCACCACCTTACGGTGGTGGTGGTGGTCTTCATCGATTTTCCAATCAACATAGCCGCACACAACACACAACACAAAGCACACCCACGCTTTAATTCTAGCCTTGAAGGGAAAAGACGGTGGTGGCAGCGACACAGCGGCAGTCAGCGACATCGGATGGAGCTGGAGGGCACCGATGAAGAGACGACAGACGAAAGGAGGAGGGAGGAGGTCTGGTGGCACTATCATCGACTGGGAATGGTACCAGTAACGTTTCGCGATGACAACCACCACCTCATAGTGGTGGCGGCGATTTTTCTGATTCCTTACTGAGCAACACATACACCGACCCGCAAAAACGAACACAGTAGTAAAAGCGGCAGAAGATGGCGGCTGTTGCCGTTGAAGCAAATAGAACCGACGATGACAACTTATACAACCAAAAGGAAGGAAATACGGGAGGAATGGGTCGTGGTTTATCCTTACTGGGGCATTCCAGTCTTTCACGGCCTCATCTTCATTGTTCTCGGCTCCTCCCGTCTGTCTCAACGATTTATCGGCTATCCTTAAGGGCACTAGCAGTGGCGGGGGATGTGACAGTGGTGTACGTCGATCGGGCAGCAAGCGAAGTGGTGGATGTTCAACTTGGTGATGCAAACGACGGCATGTGGAGGCTCCTAAGGTGATGGCGGCTGGGAAACATCCTCAACAATGGTGACGGCTGGAAATGTGGTTTAGGTTTAGGGTTTGGGTGAATTCACGTAAGAGAAGAGTGGCACCAGGTTTAATCTCGTGTTCATTCAAATTTTTTCATTTAACCAAGTTTAGTCCCTCCCTACAACATTTATTTTCAGTTTAACTCCATAAGTTACCATTTAGACCTTCCTTCCATAATTCTTTTCATAATAGACCTAATAATTACCTGGCAGCCCTTGTCTTCAAAATCTCTTCAAATGAAGTCATAGAAATTACCATTTAGTCCCTGCCTTCAACAATTCTTACAAATTAAGTCCCAAAATTATACTTTAACCCCCAAATAATCTAATTTATAACTTTTGGCTCCCCAAAACCCACTCCCCATTATATAATACGGATTTAGCGTGACTATTCGTTCCACAATTTTATCTATTTACTTATTAAATAAACAGGATGTTACAACCCCCCCACTTAAATTAGATTTTGTCCTCGAAATCATTCCTTATCATCTCTTACACGCCCGATGACTTGGATGATGTGGTCCAAAACCACAAGCATATACAGCCTTCCCAGGGCAGCCAAAACCATCCCCACCAGGGTTCTAACACCTGAAGATGAACGAATTTCTCGCAACATGATCACATCTACTTCGTCTGAATTCTGCAGTCTCGAGAGGGTTTGTCTGTATCTCCTACACTATCTGGCCGTTGCGAATGCTACATCTCCCACGTAGTCTTACAACACTTTCCACACTATCTGAATACTAGTGAATGCTACGACTCCCCGTAGTCTTACAACACTTCCATACCAACTGACCATCAATGAATGCTACCGCTCCCCTGTAGTCTTACAACACTTTCGTCCTAACACACCAGCAACCTAATACCTTACCCCTGATTTATTGATTCGAAAGACATATAGAGTCAAGAACGCACTCCAACAAACACCCGAACTGAATTCCATTCATGACTGGAGCCCCAACTTGTCTCCCCAAATTCTGTTATCAAGCCCCCAAGAATACACGATTCACATGACGTGGAGGCTTACCGGACTCCAAAATCACACAACCCTCAAACCAAATAACCACTTGGTCTGGCATTTTCCCCTCGATGGGGACGAGAAGTCCATCCCGGTCTCATACATGTCCCTGTCTTGAATACCTATGCGATTCTCCCCCACTTAGATTCAACCAAGTCTTCACAATACATGAGATTTGAAGGATTCCCGATCCTTCTTACTCTTTAATAACCAATTGCTGACAACCTGTTTCTTGTCCCTGCAAGTGCTCTATTACGGGCCCAAATCCCCAAGGACCACATAACTCCTAAAGATCAGACAAACACTTCCTGAATCCTAGTGAAGCTAATAACCTTAGACACATTGAAATAATGCCACACTCATATCTTGAAGTCCAAATAATCGATGTCCAGACCAAAACCTCAACAGTAAACCACTTTCCCTGGCGCTTCCAAAAGCTGACTCAAGTATAACGACCAAGTCACCAATCCTGTCCGTATGCCTTCCGCATTAGGTTCCTAAACCACTCTCAACCCTAGACCAAGATACCATTGAACACTACAAACCAGCAAAGACAGAAACAACTTTTCACTAACCACCCCGTAACACACGGTAGGCAAATGGCATATAACAAATGTTTGAATGTATAGTCCAAACAAAAATAGGGCAAAACACCCAGAGATACACTTACTAAAACCCTCGAAACGAAAACTCCCTCGTGCAGTTTCCCACAAGTACCACACTAAATCCGACCCTGCTGGCCTTACACAACTAACTCGAACCCTCGGGTTCCTTTCCGGGACCCTCCAATGTATGTACCTGATCTGATCCCCTCTTCTTAATGTGCTCCAAATCAAACCATCCTCTCAGACTCTAGAAATCATATCATTTGGGGTTTCGTACCCCAACACACTCACCAGCTCAATCGTCAATGGCTGAACTGCAATAGTTGGAGCAACCTCTGCTCTATACCAAGCCACTAACTATCCCCAAGACATTGTCTTCAATCCCGAAAGTTTAATAGAACGCATAATCAATCTGTGCCATCCGATACAAGAGATCCATGGTGAACTCAAAACCGTGACAGTCCTTCCACTAACTAGCTCACTACTGGAGCCAGGACCAAACCTTGGTCCTTCCTATTGTGTGCTCATCTGCATTCTACATAGCAACTATCCCCACTATCAGAACATAACCAAGAATTCCCTTTCCTATCAGCTTCTTAGATTCTCCAATTCTCTCACTGGTTTGAGTATGGATTCTGTGCTTTCAGTAGTACAGGCCCATACTACCTTCCACACCTATCCATACTTTTCTTAGCAATCCTCCCAAATCCTCTAAGTCACCTATCCCCCTGATGCACCAAATATCTGCCAAATAGCAACATAATATCCACCAAAGCACCTACTAGGCTCCCAACCTAACTGAACCACCCCAACTAACGCACTGGAGCATATCCTAGGCTTTCCTAGGTTCCCAACGTTGCCCTACCATCAGCTACTGAGGAACTCCCCATGATGCCAACCATCCACCTCCTGGATATCGTCATATCCGCTTAGTAGCTGACTCCCATCACTCAAGAGTTCCATAAAGCACAAAGCAAGCAACATTCGTGAAGTAGGACTCCAATCCAAAGAACTATCATAGAGCATTCTGCCCACATATCGTAACTCGCGCTGTCCACATCCATCCATCCTCACTGTCAGCTGCCTTATGTATGCAAATTATATGAATAACATGATCTAATAGATTGTCAAATAATAGACTCTACCCTAGGACCATAACCAAACAAGGAACATGAAATAAGGCCAAATCAATTATTCTAAGGCTATAAGATCCTAACACTGTACAATTTTAAAAGCATACACATAGCAGTTACATATACCAATTATCATTCTCAGTCCAACATGGCATCCAATATTCTCACAACTACAAGCATCACATATCAGACCAACCTATTGTTGACTACTCAACACTAGCATGCAAGTCTACCAGATCATACAACATGTAAAGGCATCTCTCCTAGCCCTAACTAGCATGCGATTCACAGATCCATTAATCAAGTCATAACATATAACATATAAGGGTATTTTGGGGAAACATACTTGAGCTCGGCTGATTGCATGCACCACACGTTTTCTTGTCTTAGAAATATTTTACTTAAAATTTTTTTCTTTGGAAAACTTCACAGATCCTTAGTTTGAGTTCAGACACACCCGAAAGTACATTCGAATCCCTCAAACCAAGGCTCTGATACCAACTTGTAACGACCGAAAAATCAAGGGTAAAAGTTTCATTTTTAAATGTAGCTAAAGCATTGATACCATTTACTTCAAACATTTCAAATCATCATTAAGTAAAATATTTATCAAAGTTTATCCCAAAATCATTTATTACAGAAATCATAGGTGTGTGCATTGCGATCAATCCGAACCCTTCTTTTCCAAATCGATGATACCTGAAACCATAAACAAAACCGTAAGCACGAAGCTTAGTGAGTTCCCTAGAGCATACCCCACACAATCCATATACCCACATAATCCATATCAGCTATAACAACTACATAAACCATAACAATCGCATAAGCATGCATCTACACATATAAAGATTCCATGGAAACCCTCCAAGATCTTATTCACACACTTACGTAAATCATATCAACTACACCAGACATGCATATAACCATACATGGAAGCCCTGGAAATCCTCCAAGGTCTTACACCGGGTGCCCTAGAAACCCTCCAGGGTCTTATCCCACTACCATGGGAACCCGCACATGGTCATCAGTAACTACCAATCAAACCATACATACCAACATATAAGCTAATCATGTAAACACATAAGAATGCCCTGGAAACCCTCCAGAGTCTTACACAGGGTGCCATGTGAACCCCCACATGGTCTTAGCCCAGTGCCATGGGAACCCCGACATGGTCTTAACTAAGGGTGCCATGGAAACCCTCCAAGGTGTTACACCCTAGTGCCTCGGGACCCCCCCCCCCCCCCCCCCCCCGAGGTCTTTACCTAGGATGTCGTGGAAACCCTCCAAGGTCTTACACCTAAGTGCCTCGGGAACCCCCCCAGGTCTTCCATGCAAGTATAAAAAACCACTAGCATATCATGTACCACATAATCACTAGTATACTCCCTATCACCAAACCTTCATATGGGCCTTAACCTAAGCCCATCAACATATTCTAGTCCATATGATTATTCTATGATGGCCCATTAATAATCCAATCATCAAGGCCCAAAAGAAAGGCCCAACAATAAACCCAAGTGAAACTAGGGTTTTCCATAAAATGATGATTGGGGTTAAGTGTCCCTACTTAACCCATTAAGGACCCAATCCATTAAGTCCCACCTGGCCTTAGGTTATTTGCAATTGGTTATTAATTAATATTTCAAGTTCATTAAATAAGCCCGATAAATCCCAAATTAGGGTTTCATGGCATTAGGGTTTTCCAAACCCTAATTAGGGTTTCCAAACCATATTAGCCCAATAGGCCCAATAGCTAGTTCCTTTGACCAATTAGGGTTCATTAGGCCCATTATGATTTCACTAGGCCCATTAGGGCTTCTTTAGGCCCATTAGGGTTTCAAGCACTCCAACCGAATCAACACAACCAGGCAAAGCACACCTCCACCCGACACGGCGGCCGGTGGCGGCAGCCACCACCTCACGGTGATGGTTTGAGTTTCTTTCCATTATTCTTCTTTCTAGTTACATTTTACAATGTTAAACTCTAAAAATCACACACACACACACACACACACACCTGCTAATACAAACATATATAAACAACCTAGTGGTGGCCGACGGTGGTAGCTACCACCTTACGGTGGTGGTGGTGTTCTTCCTCGATTTTCCGATGAACACGGCCGCACACAATACACACACACACACACACCACACGTTAGAAAGGTAAATCGGAAAAGATGGCAATTATGACAAATTTTGCCCAAATGTGGGCTTTTGTGGACATAAAAATGGACTTAGCATATAACCGAACATTTTTAAAAATTCGAGTGTTTTTATGGCATTCATCATTTTTTTGTTTGTTTCTTGGGTTTAATATATGAGGTTTGGCATGCATATGTAAAAATTTATGTGAAAGATTATAGTAGATACAAATTAATGTAGTGTTTTTCTATAATTGAAAAATATTGTATTTTTTAGGTTAATTTAAAAAAGATCTTATATTTTGTGTTTCTTCTAATTAAACTTCGATTTTCTGCCTGAAAAGGGCCTTGTATTTTTTTTATTTTTTTTTTCCAGTCCTTTTATTAATTTTATTTTTCCAAAACAAATTGTAAAATGTGAAGGTTCTTTGGAGAAAAATATAAAGTTTGAGGGTTTATTTGGAAGCATCTAAATGGTTGAAGGTTTTTTTCCAAAAAAAATAGATAGTTATTGGCTTTTTTTGGAAAACATGAAATTTGTTTCAGTGTTGTTTATATGTTGTTTAAAACAGAAGAGGGTACATGAT